>NC_132999.1:26233236-27566700 GCF_048564905.1 Vicugna pacos | reverse complement strand
CTTCTTTCTTTTCTTTCTTTCTTTCTTTCTTTCTTTCTTTCTTTCTTTCTCCCTCCCTCCTCCCTTCCTTTCTCCCTCTCTTTCTTTCTTTTCTTTTTCTTTTTTCTTTTCTTTTCTTTCTTTTTTAAAGAAAGTGATTGTTTCTAATTGGGGCATGGGGGAGAAGGGTGTAACTAGGAAGGCCTCCGGGAGGAGGTGGACTTCTGGCAGGGCCTCCAAGGGGTGTCCAGGCCTCGATTAGGCCCACAGACCAACCAGGTGCAGGTGCAGAGGAGAACCTCTTGTTGACTGTGGCAGTTCCATTTTTTTGCCTGACTGCCAAGTTTGAAAGTGTGTATAAATTAATACTAGTAGTTGGCCTCTGTGTGGTGTTAGGGGTCCTAATCTGGTAACTTCTGTTTATACCTCTATACTCGATGGAGTTTCTTTTGTTGGTAATTCTAACTTGTAAACAGAGGTGGGCGAGGCACACATAACATTACTATTCTTTTTTTAATGTCATCATGTCACTCCTTGCTTGGGGCCAGGACGCCTGGAGGTTGCCAGGCACCTACATGGTGGTGCTGAAGGAGACCCACCGCTCGCAGACCGAGCACACTGCCCGCCGCCTGCAGGCCCGGGCTGCCCGCCGCGGCTACCTCACCAGGATCCTGCACGTCCTTCCATGACCTCCTCCCTGGCTTCCTGGTGAAGATGAGCGGTGACCTACTGGAGCTGGTGAGCTCCCTCTCTGGTCAGGGTACTTCCTGCCAGGGCTGGCCCACCACATACGTGTGGGGGACAGTCCTTGGTGTGCTGACAATCAGGAGGCAGCAAACATTCATTAAGCACTTACTGAGAGCCCAGCACAGTGGCTCCTGGCCTTCAGTACAGAATGCCCTGTATGCTTGGCCAGATCTCAGCAGTACTTCCATCTTCACTTGGAAGATGAGGAGACCAAGGTTCAGAAGGGACCACACAGACAGCTAGGGGCAGAGCTGGCTTCAAACCCAGTGGTGTGTCTGCTAGCTGTCTTCATGCTGATGAACTTGCTGCCTGTGGAAACCCTATAGGACAAGGCCCCCGTGACATTAGTGGGGCCTGAGTCATTTTATAAAAGCCTGTCTCAAGGATCCAAAATTCCTTTGAAGCTGATGCTATTCAGAAGGTTTCTCCTGTAGGTCAGGGAGGCTCTTCTCCCTCCAGCCTGGCCGTGATGTCACGTCTCTGGTGAGGAGCCTTGCAAGCATGGGTAGTTGAGAACAGCTGGCCTCCCTTCTCCTCATCCTGGTCCTAGTGCTTTAAATGCAAATCCTTTCTTGGCAAGTCTCCCTGCTGAAGAGAAGGGGGCTCCACTTGAAGCGAGTGATGGATGTAAGATTTGTGGCCTTAATTTAAAGGCAGAGGAGAATCCTGCAAATGCATCTTTAAAAAAAATGTCTTGCTTGTTTTAGCCTCTGTCCCCTTCTCTCCAACCTACCCCCACCCCCCGTCCTCCTAACTTGATGAGGACACATGGTTCCCATTTTCACACTGGTTTTCCATGTGCCTGGGGTGTATCACAGCCTCCTTTAGACATTGAAACCCAGATTGGGACAGGGTCTTGCCTGAGGTCACACAGCATAGAACTGGCAGGGCCAGAATTGGGCCCAGGGCTCCTCGCTCCACTGCACAACCACTGCATTGTTTAATTCAGCTCAGTATACAGTGGCTGAACAACTACTGGGTGTTAAGTCCTGTGGGGACAATGACATGGATCGGACAGTGTCCAATCCCTTCATCTAATAGGGGAAACCTCAAGGTAATGCTTTCATCAGTCTGCTCACCACATATTTAATCAGCACCTACTGTGTGCTACAGACACAAGGATGAACCAGACCCAGCCCTTTCCCTTGAGCTCACAGTTCAGAAGGGGACACTGAGGAGTGATGGGCAGTGCAGTTAACTGGGGAATGGTATCCCCAGTGCAGTGGCGGGGGAGGAATCAGGTACCCACAGAGCCAGAGGGCAGGTGTGAGCCCCAAAGGCTGGGCAGCTTCTCAGAGAAGAGACGCTGCTGACAGCAGGTCACAGACATTTGCCTTCAAGAGCTGGGCTTTGGCACCATGCCAGCCTGGCTTCACATCCCAGCTCAGCTTCTCCCTAGTTTGTCTAACTGTAGGCAAATTCCTTCACCTCCCAGTTTCTCCCCTATATGTAAGTTGGGTCTAAAAATAGGAATGGTCATTTAAGGACTAAATGAGATCATCAAGTATTTAAGCAGATGCTAAGCACAACAACTCACAGAGGTGTGCACAGGTTACGGAAGCCCACAGGGATACTAAGGCACCCAGAGATGAGTTGCTGTGATGAATTGATGTGAGAGGGAAAAGTGTCACCTCTGCCAGGTGGGAGCTGGTGCCATGGCGGGGTGTGGTAGAGAAGGGGCTGCCCCAAGGGGGCCGTGGTCACCAAAGCTTGTGGCCATTGCAGGAACCTTATGCCAAAACAGGCTGGGAGTGGAGAAGACACCCTCATCCCCCAGACTCCTACTGGGACTCCCTCTGGCTGAGCCCAGCTGGAAGTCGCTGCAATGAGGCCTGGGTGCCACAGTCTGCAGGGTCAGCCTCCACTGCACAGGACGGAGAAGGGCAGGAATGGATCTGGGGAAACAGAATGGCCAGTGCCGGCAACATGATTTGGGCATGGAGTCCAGGTCCAAACTGCCCGGAGCCTGGGCACTGCCTGGCTCACCAGATGGCCTATCAAGGCATTCTCTGTGCCAGTTGGTATTGGGCTCCCCAGCCTGAGTGAGGAGTGAGGAAGCCCAGCTCCAGGATGGGGGCAGGGAGGGTGCCGGTATGTGACTCGG
This sequence comes from Vicugna pacos, assembly GCF_048564905.1. Classification (NCBI taxonomy): domain Eukaryota; kingdom Metazoa; phylum Chordata; class Mammalia; order Artiodactyla; family Camelidae; genus Vicugna; species Vicugna pacos. The sequence goes on along the minus strand of NC_132999.1, from coordinate 27,563,870 downwards.
GACAGGCTTGATCATGTTGGGTAAGGGCTTAGCTGTGTTTGCTGTTCGCCAAATGGCTTCTGAAGCAGAGCCCCCATCCTCTCTGGCTTCTGCAGGCCCTGAGGTTGCCCCACGTCCAGTACATCGAGGAGGACTCCTTTGTCTTTGCCCAGAGCATCCCGTGGAACCTGGAGCGGATTCTCCCTGTGCAGCCCCAGGTGGATGAACACCACGCCCCCAGTAAGCCCCCTGCATCCTGCTCCTCTTCATCCCAACTGAGTCCACATACAGCTCTCTCCTCCACAGGGATGGTCCATGCCACTCAGGGGCTTTAGAGCTCAGCACACTCCAATGACCCCACCTTTTCTGTCTCATTCCCTCCCCCACTCCAGCTCCCACCTCTGCCTTCCTACTACCTGTACAATGCAGGAGTCTTTTTTTTTCCCCCTCCCTCCTTTCCATCATCAAGCAATGCTCTTTTCTTTTTTAATTTTTATTTTTTAATTGAAGTATAGTCAGTTCACAGTGTTGTGTCAATTTCTGGTGCAAAGCATAATGTTTCAGTCATACACATACATACATATATTCCTTTTCATATTCTTTTTCACTATAGGTTATTACAAGCTATTGAATACAGTTCCCCGTGCTACACAGTAGGACCTTGCTGTTTATCTATTTTACATATAGCAGTTTGTATCTGCAAATGCCGATCTCCCAATTTATCCCTCCAACCTCCTTCCAGCCCCGGGAACCACAAGTTTGTTTTCTATGTCTGTGAGTCTGTTTCTGTTTTTTAAATAAGTTCATTTGTGTCTTTTTTTTTTTAGATTCCACATTTAAGTGATAGCATGGATTTTTCTTTCTCTTTCTGGCTTACTTCACTTGGTATGATGATCAGTAGTCTTTTCTTAAATGAGCTCTTCTCCCACTTTCTTGAAGTTCTTGTTTGCCTCTTCTCTCCTTTGGAATGGCCCAGCAGGCATCACTTGCATGGCGACAGGGTAAATCTGACCTTGACACTCCCTAAGGCCCACAGGTCTTGGTGACTCCCAGAGCCCTGAGGACAGGATGGGACCCCTTAACAGAACAGACAAGCCCTGTCCGCTCTGCCCCGACCTGGTCTCTGGTCTCCTGCCTTACGCTGCTCAGCCTTCCTGCAGCATTGCTGGGCTTCCTGGGGCTCCCTGCCGGGGCCATGCTGTGTGTCCCCTCCAGGCCTCTCCTCTCACTCTTCCCTCTGCCTGGGGTGGCCTGGCTAGGGCAAGGAGGAGGGGGAGGAGAGACCAAGGATAGTGGCCTGGGTTCCGGCAGGGCCTTGTAGGTGGGTGGAGGTGGGTTTATGGAGCTGGGGACGACAGGAAGGGCACCTGGTTTGGGGAGAGAAGATCAGGGTGCTAGTTGGACCCTGTTGAGCCTGAGGAGCCCACGGGATGAGGTCTGGAGCTCAGTGGAAAGACGATGCAATGATATGCTAGGACTCAGCCAAGCCTGGGGACCAGTTCAGCCTCCATCCCTTAGTGGTTCACGTGGAGTCTTGGGAAGCTACTTCCTTCTCTGAGCCTTCCCTTCTCATATGCAAAATGGGCACAGAGAACCCCGTCTGGCCCTCCTCATAGGGTGTGTTGAGGCTCTAGTGAGGTGAGGGATGGGCAAATGCTTTGGGAACTGAAAGGCTGGGTGCTTCCCCAGGCCAGAAGCAGATATGGGACCATTTTCTCTGGCATTGGGATGCCCAGGGATTGCCTTACTCGTCTCTTGTTCCCAGTGGTGCTGGGAGGTGGTGGGGATGGAAGGCAGGAGTGTGGAGTCCATCTGGGATCACAGAAGGCTGGATGAGATCCCTGGGAGCTATTGGGTTGGGGTAGGGCAGAGTGGGCACCATGCAGACAAGTGGAGAGTCAGCTCGCCAAGCCCGGAGCAGACCCTTCCTTCACAGAGAGGCCACCTGGCACAGGGGTGACAAACCCTGGCTCAGGAGCCAACTCCTGCCCTCAAACCCGGACTTCAGCAATCTCAAGCTGTGTGACCTTGGATAAGTCACTGACCGTCTCTGAGCCTCAGGTTTCTCTGCAAAAGGGAGGTAATGATAGTTTCTACCTCAGGGGCCGTGCTGAGGGTTAAATGCCCTTCTTGCTGCGGCTTGCATCCATCCGTGGCTGGTATAGAGTGAGGGTGTGTCCTTCTCCCCTTTTCCCGTCTCTCCTTCAGTCCCACAATAAATTCTCAAGCAGCCACCATGCTCCAGACACTATGCCAGGTGCTGGGGACACAAAGACAAACAAGATGGACTTGGTCTCTGCCCCCACAGAGCTTCTGGTGCACAAAGAAGGTTCATCCATTGCTTAAACAGCTGCATGAGACCAGTTAGTCTTGATGGGGTAGGAGCTCCGAAGCAGTTTGGACCCGGCCGATGGCTGAGGGTTCATGAAAGGCTTCCTAGGGGAAGTGACATTCAAGCCAAGACCTGCAGTGAGGACCATTAGCCATTCCGAGGGGAGGGTGTCCAAGCAAAGGCCCTGAGGCAGGAAGGAGAGTGGCCTGTGAGGAGGGGCCAAGAAGGTCATGGGCAGGGGCCTCCTGGGCAGAGATGGAGGGAGAACTTGGCTACCGTCCGAGCTTCTCGGGTGTGGCAGGGGCTGCTTCGTGGGAAGGAGAGAGCTCCCCGCTCCAGAGAGATGCACTGGGCGCCCACCTGCCTGAGGTCACAGAGCCTTCTGTCCCAGACCAGAGGCTGGATGAGGCCACTCCCAGGTCCCTTTGCCCCTGAGTGATAACTGCTCTTGAGGTCCCTTTCCCCTCTGCGACATGGGATGACAGTAGTCCCACCTTGCACAGGGGCTGCGAGGTTGGATCTCTGAGGATTCTGAGAGCAGTGCTGCGGTCTGGGGCTCGGCCTACCTGACCCTCTTCCTGCCTCTCCGCCCACATGAGTTGCCCCTGCGGGCTCTCCCTGCTTCGTCTTGCTCCCTCCACCTCTGTCCTGGGTAGGCATGTCACCGAGAAGTCCCCTGCTGGTCTCATCCCATGTTGGTGCATCCTTCCTGGAGAACCTGAACTGACCCAATTAGAAATGATGAAGTGTAGGTGGCAGGCGCTTGGTGAATTTCCAACCCCGCTGTTTTCTCTGGGTTGTAACACGTGTCAGTTAGAACCCATCACTGTGAGCCATCCTGGCACCTCGCGGAGTGGAGAAAGCCTGGGCGTGGAGCCCAGAGGCCAGATCCATGCATCCTCCCCAATCCTCAGTCTCCTCTCTGCGAAATGAGCTGGACACTCAGATGGCCAGATGGCCCCGTTAGTCTCCTTTTATCCTCCAAACCCTGTTCTGTCTCCTTCTCGGGCTTGGGCTGTGAAAAGTATAAAGAGGGGCTTGGCTTATTTTTTCCCATTGTATTTATTAGCTTTGAATATTCGTATTATTATTTCATATTCATATTATGGAGTCAGATTAATATTATGGTTCTCTTGCTGGGTTCACCATCACCAGCTGTGTGACCTTGTGCAGTTACTTATCCTTTCTGTGCCTCAGTTTCCTTGTCTGGGCAATAAAAATATAATAGTATGTACCTTGAGAAGATTTTTTTGACTTAATGTATGTAAGGTGCTTGGAGCAGAGCAGAGCCTGGGATGTGGTAAATAGTTTATATGTGTTAACGGTTATATTAACCTTAAGGTTATTCCTTCCACTTGAACAAATCTCCCCTTGGAAAGATGGAAGCGGCCTGGTGGAGGTGTATCTCCTAGACACCAGCATCCAAAGTGGCCACCGGGAACTTGAGGGCAGGGTCACAGTCACTGACTTCGAGAATGTGCCCGAGGAGGATGGGACACGCTTCCACAGACAGGTGAGCCCTCCCTCAAGCGGGAGGGCGGCCCCGACCCTCTCGCCCCACCTAGAGTGACCCCACCCCTGGAGTATCACAGCTGCACTCCTGCTGCCCTCCACCCTGCGGCCGCTGCCCCGACCCTGACATCAGGTGTGGGTGGGGGCATCTGTCCAGCCACTCGCTGATATATTTTGGGGTGGGTGGGCTTTCTCACTTGGGCCTTGTGTTTGTTGAGCAGGCAAACAAGTGTGACAGCCATGGCACCCACCTGGCGGGGGTGGTCAGTGGCCGGGATGCGGGTGTGGCCAAGGGCGCCAGCCTGCGCAGCTTACGTGTACTCAACTGCCAAGGGAAGGGCACAGTGAGCAGCACCCTCACAGGTGAGCGATGACTTCGGATGCCCCAGTCTCTGCATCCAGACCTGGCATGGGACAGAGCTTCAGCCCAGAGAGAACTGACTCCTGACCTAGGGGGTCAAGGCAGCCTCTGCCCCAGAGGCAGAGTCCCAGAGTGTCAGAGAGGGCGGGGTCCCTGGGGGCACAAGTGCAGATGAAGAAACGAGGCCCAGAGAGGGGCAGGGCTCAGCCCGGCTTCGACCCCTGGTCTTTCTACAGTTTCACACTGCTCCCCTTTCCAAAGCCTTTAAATTTGTTGTCTTTTGTGATGTTATTTTAGATTTGCTTGGGCCCTTGAGGTGATCTAAGCAAACCTTCTCCATCTTCTGTTTGCTTATCTCTAACACTAGGGGACTCACTACCTTGCATGACTGACTGGGCCCTGCAGGTCACCCTGGTCAGGTAGACTTGATGGGGGAACTGGCAGGGGACTTTTTCCAGACTCTTGCAGGTTTCTCTATCTGGTTGCCTCTGGTGAGGTCCAGCTGAGAGCAAGGACCCTGGGGGGAGGTCTATGGACAGAGAAGAGGGTGGAAGATCTCACTTACTGAGTCCTTCCTGTGGCTAGACCTTGAGCAAAGGACTTTGCACTCCATACCCTGAGGCTGGTACTATGATCTTGTTAAACAGTTGATAAAACCAGCCCAGAGAGGGGCGGTGACTTTCCTAGGGTCACACAGCTAGAGCCAGTGACCCCACTGGGGAAGGTACCAGCTCTGAGTTTGACCTCCACAGCAAGCCTGCAGACCCCCATGTCAGACACTGGCTTCTAAGCTGGCAGAGGCAGCCACAGGCCTGTTGAAGGGTTGGGAAGGGCTGGTGGCACCTGCCTCATGCTTGGTGAGTGAGCTCTGCCCCTATTCTTTCCTGTTTAGAGAACAGGTTTTGATATCCAGTTTTCAAGGCAAGAATCAATAATCCCCTGCCCCATCAGGTGATCCCTCATGCCTGTCCCACCCCTTTATCGACTGACCTCAGCTCAACAGGCCAGTTCCCAAAGCTCAGTGGGCAGAGGAGGGGAGACCCGCTCGTACCATGAAGGGCCTTCCACAGGCCTGGTGCCCTGGGGTGGACGAGGTCCCCACTTTTGGAAAAGCCCCTAGCACATTACCTGGTGCAGAGCAGGGTCTCAACAGCAGTAGCTTTTACTTTATGGTCACCGCCAGTTTCCTCTGTAAGCAGACGACAGAGCTAAAGTGTGTCAAGTCCCAGCACAGAAATATACATACAGCAGGTGCTTATAAATGGCAGCTGTCATTGTGGTTATTCTTTCCCCCCCATCCCAGTTCTGCTCTGCCCCCTCCTGGTGTGAGGGGCAGCTGTCTCCTAGGACCCCAACTCCCACCTCTGCTGCAGCCCTGGGGACATCCCAGATCCAGAAGGTTTTGAGAGGTCAGCAGGCCACACCCGCATCTGACAGAGCAGGAGCCGGACATGGTGTTAGAACCCAGGTCTCCGCTGGGCCTGTGAGCTCCCAGGCTGCACACGGCTCTGCGGCAGAAGAGTACAGCCGGGGTCAGGGAATGACACCCCGAGGGGGCAGGGTTATCACGTTCCCAGCGCCCAGCCCCGGCCCAGTGCCCCCAGCTCCAGGGCATGGGGTCTTTTGATCATTGCAGCAGTCAGAGCAGCAGTGTTCCTTTTCACACATGGTGGTGGGGCACATGGCTGTGAGTGGAGGTCAGGACTCCCTGGAGTTTGTTGATGGGGTGTCTACACTGGCCTCGGAGGATGGTGGCAGTCAGAGGCAGCACAAAGGGGGCTTCCTGTTCCTCTGAGGACCTTACATATCCTCTTGGCGCCTCAGTTTCCTGGAAAGGGAAAATAATAGTAAGGTTATTGTGAGGATCATGTAAGTTCCTATATTGAGGCGCTTAGAAGGAGCCTGGTGCGTTAAGAGCGGCCTGGTTTTATCATTGCTGCCGTGGTTAATGTGCTTCCCATGTGTATTAGTCAGGGTTGTCCAGAGATGCAGAACCAATAGGATGTGTGTCTATGTTTACATTTATATCTACAAATACATACATACACCCACATAGTGGGATATTTATCCTAAGGAATTGGCTTACGTATTTTGGGGTGGACTGAAATCTGCAGGGCAGGCTGGGAGGCTGGGAATCTGGCAGGATTTGATTTGATGTCATGGTCTTGAGTCTGAAGGCAGTCTAGATGCAGAATTCTTTCTCGGGGGACCTCCATCTTTTTTTTCTTAAGGCCTTCAACTGATTGGATGAGGCCCACCCCCATTATAGAGGGTAATCTGCTTCACTGAAAATCTATTGCTGCAAAAGTTAATCACATCTATAAAGTACTTTCAGGGCAGCATTTAAACCCATGTCTGAGCAAACACCTGGGCACCGTAGCCTAAACAAGTCGACATGTGAAATTAACTCTCATAGGGGCCTCGAGGGTAGGGCTAGGGAAGGAAAGCATATCTCCTCAGAGGTGACCTTGGCTTTGTCTCTCAGGCTTGGAGTTTATTCAGAAAAGCCAGCTGGCCCAGCCTGGGGGGCGGTTGGTGGTGCTGCTGCCGCTGGTGGGCGGGTACAGTCGGGCCCTGAACGCCGCCTGCCAGCACCTGGCGAGGATGGGGGCAGTGCTGGTGGCCGCAGCCGGCAACTTCCGGGACGACGCTTGCCTCTACTCCCCAGCCTCGGCTCCCGAGGTGGGTGCTCCAGGAGTGCGGGAAGGTGGCAGGTGGGCCCCTGTGGACTTCATGGGGTGCACTCCTGAACTAGCCTGGCTTTGCAGGGAGGTGTCAGAGACTCCCAGGGCTGAGCCTGGACAGGGAAAGGGCTTGAACTTCCAGCATTCTCTTCTGTAAACAGCACCATCCTCAACTCTCTCCCTTCCCCGCAAAGCAGCCCCGCCCTCACGCCCTGGCCCCTCTCCCTCTGAATGTCTCCTGAATCCTCCGGCCCCTTCTCCCCATGCCCATCACCTCCGCCTGGCCCCTATCTACTCTCCCCTGGGTTGACAACACAGCTCCCTCAGCTTTCTCCTGGCCTCCCTCTTCTCCCTCCCCCAGACCACCCTGTAAGGGCCCAGGGGCTCTGCCCACATCACTCTCCTGCCTGGTACCCCCAGGGCCTTCCTCCCCACTATTCCCCTCCCACTCAGAGTTTCCCTGAGGCCTGGGTTGAGGGTCCAGGTGCATCCCAGGCAGGGGGGCTACGTGAGCACAGAGAAGATGACTCTGACCCCGAGGGGCTGACTCAGTGGGGCCCATGCCCGTCTATTCCTCTGACCAACATGCGAGGGCACCTACTGGGTGTTGGGTGCTTTGAGCACTGGGGGTACCAAGGGGAAGGAATCTCATCCCACTTCAATGACTTCACAGTCTGGGGGGATGCTGGGGGCAGGGGACTTGTGGGGGCACAGATGTGAGCCTGACAGTGCTGGGTCACCTTCCCTGACTGGTGGATTTAAAATTGCATAAAGCAGGCAAAATCCAGCATGTCCTCCCCACCTTGCTGGCTCTGTTTTTCTCCACAGCACTTATAATCGTCTCATGCACTGTATGGTTTACTGTTTGTTTACTGTCTGGGTCCCCCACTAGAATGTAAGCGCCTCAGGGGCTTCAGGAATGGGTCTTGGCCAGTGGTAGGGACAGAGGGCCTCACCAGGGCTGGGCGGGCCAGGGCTCTGCCTGGGGAGTCAGATTTCCCTCAGGGGGGTATTTGAATGGGACCCAAACAGGTGTGTAGGAGGTAGTCAGCCTGGCTGGCAAGGTCTCAGTCTGTTCCTATAGTCTCTTCCCTTGCCACCCACCCCTCACCTCTCCAGGTCATTACTGTTGGGGCCACCAATGCCCAAGACCAGCCAGTGACCCTGGGGGTCCTGGGGACCAACTTTGGCCGCTGTGTGGACCTCTTTGCCCCAGGGGACGACATCATTGGTGCCTCCAGTGACTGCAGCACCTGCTTCACGTCACAGAGTGGGACGTCACAGGCTGCCGCCCATGTGGCTGGTGAGTTGCTGCCCCACCACCTCAGCCACCGTGATTCTAACCACCCCTTTGGGAGCCAGGATCTGCACCAGGACCCCATGTGCCAGGCTCTGTGTTGGACACGGGGGACTAAAGATGAATCAGACTGATGATGCCCTCAAAGACTCTCAGTCTGATGGGTGAGGCAGGTGAACAAACAGAGTAGCCAGGGCTATGTGGAAGGGAGCCCAGAGGAGGTAGCCACCCAGCTTAAAGGTCAGGGAAAGCTTCCTAGCATTTCATTTGGGGTTTGGTGGATGAATAGGAGTTCACCTGGCAAAAAAACAGCAATAGTCAAGGCTCAGAGGTATGGGAGCAGGATGTAAGATAGTCTTACTCTTTGGCTATCTTTTAACCTGGGGTTGCAGGTGGTTTAATTTCTGAGGAACAGCCTGGTGTGTCTCTGTGCATGTGTGTGTGTGTGTGTGTGTGCAAGCGTGTATACCAGGAGAGGAGTCCCAGAACCGGAAAGAGGGCCAGGTTACCACTATCTCTCACTGCCCACCCCACCACCAGGCATTGTGGCCATGATGCTGACTGCCGAACCGGAGCTCACCCTGGCTGAGCTGAGGCAGAGACTGATCCGTTTCTCTGCCAAAGACGTCATCAACGAGGCCTGGTTTCCTGAAGACCAGCGGGTGCTGACCCCCAACCTGGTGGCCACACTGCCCCCCAGAACCTATAAAGCAGGTCAGCAGGGCGGCAAGGTGGACAGAATCCAGACTGGAGCCTGGGGGGTCTCAGGAGGTCTGTGTGACCTGGGTAGCCTTGTCCATCCTCATCTGTGGAGGGAGAATTATACCAGAGGTTCCTAGAGATGGGGGGAGATGCATAGAACAGGCTCAGAAAGGGCTTGGTAGGGCTTTCATGATGTTTTGATGGAAAAATTGATCATGTTCTTTAAGGCCGCTCTCCCCGACCAGGAGCCAGAGATCTGGCGTCCCCTGTGAGCAGAGCCCTGACGGAGGCTCCCCTCCCCAGCGCCCCTCCTCAGCCCCGGGCATTGTTGCAGGTGGGACGCTGTTCTGCAGGACCGTGTGGTCGGCACACTCAGGACCCACGCGGATGGCCACTGCCGAGGCCCGCTGCACCGCCCCCGAGGAGCTTCTGGGCTGCTCCAGCTTCTCCAGGAGCGGGAGGCGGCGGGGCGAGCGCATTGAGGTGACCTGCACGCCCCCGTCGGAACCTGATGTGGGGTTCTCACTTCCAGGTCCAGATCCGCCTGAGCCCCTTCCTCTGCTGAGCTCCAGTGCTCGCCTGCAAGTTAAAGCACATCTCAGTCACATGGCTGGGGTGCTGCTGCAGGGAGCCACACCAAGTTTTTCTGGGAGACTACAGGACGGTAGCTAGATGGATTCCAGCGACCGACCGTCTGGGGAGCAGGAGGGCTGGGCATGGGTCAGGGACTCGCTGCCTCTGGACTCACTGGTCTCCAGGGCTCTTTCGCTCAGATGTTCCATGGTTCCGGCAGTTGAGAAATCTTCTCAAACCAGCAGAAGAGGGGACTTGATATTAAGGCCACAGAGCCTTACAGAGATGCCATCTGGCCAGGGCGTTTTGGTGGAAGGACAGTGCCTCGGCCAGGAGGACGGGGTGGGCAGACATTTCTGCCTGGGAGACGGTGTCTGGGAGTGTGTGTGATCGTGCACTTGATCCTGCAAGTGAGGGCATGTGGGCGCGGCCGAGAGTGGGTCAGGGCTGAGGAGGCGGGGGCCTTGCTCGGGGTCTTAGGTTTCCCTGTATCTGCATTTTATGGTCATGCTTAGTGCCCAGAAGAACTTTATTACACACAGCTGCCCATCTGCAGAGCAGTTTGCAGGAGTGAGGTCCTGGTCCTCAGAGGGGCAGGCTCCTGGCAGGGACAGTGGAGATGGTATGAGGGGCTGGGACCAGGTGCTTGAGCCTGTCCCTTTCAGCCCCCTCATTCTGTGTTTCAAAGCCCTTTCTAAAGCACGTTCCTGTTTCTGTCTTTGGCTTTCAGGCCCGAGGGGGCAGGCATGTCTGCCTGGCCCACAACGCGTTTGGGGGTGAGGGTGTCTATGCCGTTGCCAGATGCTGCCTGCTGCCCCACGCCAACTGCAGAGTCCACACAGCTCCGCCAGCCCGGGCCGGTGTGTTGACCCAAGCCCACTGCCACCAGCAGGGCCACGTCCTCACAGGTAGGAGGCTGGGCCCATCCTGGGGTGAAGAGGCTTCCTTGTCTCCTGGTGCACCTGCTCCCACCTGACTGGTCCCATGCTGGGGCCCGACTGCCTGGTGCGAAGGCCTGTGCTACCCTTCCATCCCTGTGACCCTGGGTGGGCACCTCATTGGTCTCAGTCTCAGCTTCTTCCTCCCTAAGAAGGATGACGGTAGTTCCTGCCTCAATGGGTTGCCATGGAATGAGTAAGCCCTAGGGCACCAGGCCTGGAGCATCCAGGGCACTTTCTGACAGTGTGTGAGGGGCAGTTTAGGCTCAGGCCAGTGTCTCGTTCCTGCCCTGACTTATTTTTGGGTTTCCCAGCTCCAGCCCCAGACCCAAAAGAGATGGAGTCTGATGGGGTGGGGAGGACAGACAGGCGGTCCCACAGCATCCAGGTGTCTGAGCTGGCCCTCCTTTGCCCCAGGCTGCAGCTCCCACTGGGAAGTGGAGGACTTTGGCACCCATGGGCCGCCTGCGCTGAGGCCTCGAGGTCAGGCTGATCAGTGTGTGGGCCACGCGGAGGCCAGTGTCCACGCCTCCTGCTGCCACTCGCCAGGTCTGGAGTGCAAATTCAGGGAGCACGGGATCCCGGGCCCTGCGGAGAAGGTGAGAGGCGTGCAGGGCTGGGGACCGGGACGAGAGCCTGACACCCCGAGCGGTGGCCTGTGTCCGTCCTGTGCTGCTTTTCTGTGTCAGCATTTGTGTGCCCACCACACCCTCACAGATCTGGGGGGCGGTTTGTGAGCTGGTCGCTGTTGGCAGCTTTTGCAGCTGTGTGGACAGCGTGAGCATGTGTGTTCCTCTGTGGCTGGGCCAGGTTTTGCTTTTGTCTAGCTTAGAGAGGTTGCTCTCCGGGGCACCCTGCCCGTCCCTTGCAGAGAATATGACAAATGTTGCATAAGGAAGATCAGCCCACATGCATTCACTGATTCATCCACTCAACACATCTGCTGGGAGGATGACTCAGCCGTGACCAAGAGGAGGGAACACCTGAGCTGAGGAGCAGCTAGCGGGGCCAGAGAGGCAAGGGAGGGTGTGCAGAGAGGGCGGGAGCCAGCCCTCAGAAACCACCAGTGCCAAGTGCAACCTGCGGCTTCTCTGTAACTCTCCTTTTAAAAGCCACAGGGAGCTTCTTCAAAGGAAGCCCTGCAGAGTTCGTTTTTAAATGAACTGGAAGAGGTTTTTAAGAGTGCGAGTCTGTGCTGATTGTGGTCTGCATGCTGCATTTCTGGAGGGCAAGGGCTGTTCCAGGTCCACTTGCTCAGCAAATGTTGAGGCCTGTGGCATCCCAGGCAATGTTCCAGGCGGTGGGGATACAAACCCGACTAGCTTTCTCTCCTGGCGCGTCCAGTCTAATGGGGGAGAAGGACAGCAAACAAATAAGTAACTATAGAGTAATTAAAACATGCTATAGAGGAAAGTAAAGCAGGGAAGGGAATGGGAGGGTCCTTCAGGACAGGCCTCCTTGAGAAGGTGGGGGACATCACAGGGAAGAGTGTTCCAGGCAGAGGGGGTAGCCAGGGCAAAGGCCCTGAGGTGGGAGTGTGCTTGGAGAGCAAAAGGAAGAGCCAGAGGGCTGGTGAGGTGGGACCCGAGTGGGAGGGGGAACCAGAGACAGGGTTTAGGTGGGGCCTGAGGGCCACAGGAAGGATTGGGTTTTTACTGGAGTGAGCTGGGAACCACACAGGGTTCTGAGCCTGGGTGTGGGGAGAGGAGTGGGCTATCTGACCTGGGTATGAGCAGGTTCATTCTGGTCGCTGTGTCAGGAAGACTGCAGGGGACAAGGCGGAAGCAGGGGGGCCCGCTGTAGACGGGTTGACAGCCCGTGACTCTCCAGGCCTGGGTGGTGGGGGCTCAGTCAGGGCGGGAGTGTAGAGGATGCTGGAATCTGAAGGAGGGGCTGCACATCTGATGGCCCAGATGTTGGGGGAGTAGTGGAGGTGGCATCCAAGGGTTTTGCTTTGCTCTCAGACGAATGGCATCGCCCCTGACTGGGACGGGGAGGGCTGTGAGAGGTCAAGTGTCGGGGAAGATAAGGCATTTATGCGGGCCTGGCTCACAGCGTGCCGTGCCGTGCCTTACATGTGCTTTTTTTTGTCCCTGGGCCCTGGCAGGTCACCGTGGCCTGCGAGGAGGGCTGGACGCTGACCGGCTGTGGGGCCCACCCTGGGGCCTCCCACACCCTGGGGGCCTATGCAGTGGACAACACGTGTGTGGTGAGGGGCCGGGACGTGGGTGTGCGAGGCAGGACGGGTGAGGAGGCCGCCGTGGCCGTTGCCATCTGCTGCAGGAGCCGGTCAGGGGAGCTGGCCTCCCCGGCGTCCCAGTGACAGCCCCGCCCAGGATGCCTGCGTGGCTGGGGTCCCAGGCCTTGGCTGAGCTTTGAAGTGCTTCCTTTTCCCTCCTTTCTCAGCCCTCCTCAGCCTGGGCCCTGGGGGACAGAGGTACCTCTTTCCCCTGGAGCTCTGGTGCTGGCACTTGGGGTACACTGGCTCCCTGCCTGGGAGAACCCCATCTCTTGGCCCGAGTCACCCCTCCCCAGACCCGAGCTGAGTGGAAGGTTGAATGAGCAGGGCCGCAGGCGCCGGCAGCCCCTCCTTCACTGCGGGGCTGTGTCCATATGTCCATCAACAAGGGTCTGGCTATGCTCAGCTCCCTGCCAGCTGCTCCCAAGTTGCCAGTGCTGTGGGCAGAATTAGCTTTTGTTGAGTTCTTGCTACATGTCAGCCAGGCAGTCAGTCCTCAGGCCTCCATGAAGGAGGTGGTAACCCTCCCATGGAGAGGCAAGGAAGCACTTGACGGCTGGCAGAGGCCAAATGTTGGTCGGAGGATGTGAAAGGTGGAGATGGCCCCTCACCTCCTGCCCACTCTGGGGAGGCCCGGTTGGGCTCCCTGATTATGGAGATGAGTTTTCCATGCCTCTGGGGATGCAGGGTGGCCCTGACAGGGGGTAGGGGGTGGTGGTGATGCTTCCCCAGATTTGGCCCTTTTAAAAATGGCTAAAGGGCAACTCCACCCACATTCCACCGGGTTTCGGAGCAGCACTGGGGCAAAGGCAGGGCCTATTGTACTCATTGGATAGATGAGGACACTGAGGCCAGAAGCCGGAGCCCAGGGTCAGCTGCCAAGACTCCCCAGTTCAAGTCTTGCTCTTTCTCTAGAGAGATCAGTTTGGTGATCTCCAAGGGCCCGCCTAGTCCTGCCATTAGGACTCACATCCTGAAGACAGCTTTTGCTGATAAAATTCCTAGCTCTTGTACCCACCCCTTGAGTCACCAGCAGCGGGATGACAGATCCACCCAGACGTGTCCCAGGTGATCACAGGGCTGTGCCTTTGTTTCTCCCAGCTGCCCTCACCTTGCTCTGGTCCAGGCTTTGAGGTTCATCCAGCATCAGCCTGCAGCAGGGCATCATCCCAGGGCTGACTTCGGTTTGCAATGGAGGGCCACGTGGGCCGGCCACCCTCTTGCCCAGGCCTCCTTGCACCTACCCTGCGTAGTATATACATTGCCATCCCCACTTCAGGAAGAAACTGGTAACCAGAAATGGGGGTGGTAAGTGCCCCCAAGTTTGCACCACGAGGAAGTGAGGTGGTACCAGGGTATAAACCCAGATTTGGCTCTAAAGCCAAGCCTCTTTTTACTGCACAAGGTTGGGCACCCCATCTTTGTAGTTAACAGAGGCTCAGAAGGGGAACAGAAACCTGAGGTAGCACTGTGATCACTGGACAGAGCACTGGGTGAAAGGCACATCAAGTGACCTTTGGTCCCTCCTTGAGCTTCCCCACCCCCACCGCAAGCAAACAAGCATGCATTTATCTTTTTGGTCTGTTTGTCTACAGTGCTCTGTTGTCTTTTTACAGTAAGCATTTTTTCAAGACTTCTGTTTTGCTTTTGTAACTTGAAGATATTTATTCTGGATTTTGTAGCATTTTTACTATATGGTGACTTTTTAAAATAAAAACAACTTTGTCATGACTCTGGCCTGAATCTGACTGTCTAGGATGAGGCCTTGCTTATACGAGGCACTTGGTAAAAGTCTGAGGGATGGTTAAGTGAATCGAGTCTTTGAGGCAAATTTGGATTTTGAGTCCCAGTACTTGATGAGTACCTATGCCTGACCTGGGAGAAGGTCGGCGTCTTCTCATAGCCCCTGAGTTCCCCAGCGCCCAGGGCTCCTGTCAGCGGCAACTCGTGCCCCAGTGTTCTAGATGCTCGGGGTCCCTGCGTCCTTTCTGTTCCCAACACCTGCAGAAGGCCGGCGCAGTCAATGTTTATGGAAGAAGTTAATTATCCAAGTGGCTGAGGCTTCTGTAATGAGTCAGTACTACGTCCGTGCTCTTTTCATGATTTGAAATTAAGAACAGTCTCAGAACGTTGCACTCTGCAATGTCCAATTGTCCCATTCAATGTGGGCGCCCCCAGCCCCACTCTGAGGCTGGCGAGCATAGCTATCTTAAGCAAGGCCTAGCTCTAAACAGCCCATATCAAAGGCAAAAATCCTCCCCAACTCTACTTTCTGACAGTCTGGTGTCATGGGAAGTGTTCAAGAGCTGCCAGCTGCTAAGGGCCCGGCTGCCAGGGGATGTATGTGTAAGTGTGTCCACTGGCACCTCCGCCTGCTGTGCACCCGCCCCACCCACTGCCAGGAGGGAACAGTCACGGGTCAGCTCACATCGTCATGGCCGGCATTTCAATGTCATGTCCCACACGGCTGCTTTGTGAGGATGGGGGGGAGGAGCGGGGTGACAGCAGGCCATGGGGTATTTATGTGCACAGCTCCGAGGTTTGAGGAAAGGGACCCACTGGTTCTTGCAGATGTTAAAAGGTGGTCACTGGGAGTAGGGGAGGAAAGGGTGTAGATGAGCTACAGCAGCAAACACCCCCAGGAGAAGGGAACTGTGTGTACAAACGCAGGACATTAGGGATCAGGCTGAGACCTGTGGGGTCCTGCAAGAAACCTAGCTTGCCTAAAGATGTGATTCATGCCGGGGACCACCGGACGGCCTGAAAGCTCTGGGGGAGATGCCTGCAGGCCACTGGTCTGAGTTCGGCACATGTTCAGCTTTGCAAATGAATTCTGAAATGGTCAGGTTATCCAGGGGAAGAAACAGCAAAAGGCTTAGAAAACCCACTGCCCCCTCATTAAAGAGTGGCCCTTATTCACTCATCAGAGCAAAGTACAAAAAGGAATCAGCCCCTTTTCCCACCAGACCACTGGCCCCTGGCACCCCACCCCCCAACCACAGCTGTTTTCTGATATACGCAGAAAAGTGTTGGTGAGGCCGTTTTTGAAAAATTTATTTTATACCCTTAGAAGCTAAGAACTCTGCCACTCAAAGAACCAAATTTAGAATTAAGATTGTTCCCTAGTTTATCTACTTCCTTTTGAAATTTTATAAACAAGATTTTGTACACAAGAGGTAGCAGAGGAAAATTCCAGTCTGCTTGTTCCAAGCTCAAAAGGTAACTGCACACACCTCGATGTTAGCAGGGAGGGTGGAGCGAGACGGGGGAGTCTGGTGACGCTTCCTTTAGGCCCCGTAAGTGTTCGAGCCGTCAGGGCTCCACAAGCCATGGGCTGGATGCCCGGTGAGAGGCTCACTTGTTTTCTTTCCCAGGATGCCAGGAAGGGGGAGGCTCGGCTGTCCCAGGATGGGCCTCACAAAGGGAGCTTCTTGAGAACACACAGCACTGAGTTAGTTGTGCAACTCCTACTCGATTTGCAGACCATTTTGAAAGATTTATAAAAACATCTTCATCCAAAAAAATTGGCAGTAAAAATGACACCTCTTCCAAGGTAAGCCTGTTGTAACTGTCACTTTGTTGTACTACATTAAAAAAAAGTCCTCAGCAGGTTTGCAGACTGCAGCCATTGGAAATCAAGTGGTTTCTGGCAAAGTGAAACTGACATTCGTTGTAGCAACAACGTGAGCAAAATCAACCAGGGTGGCTAATGACAGCGACAGGTGGTCCTGATCCTGATGAGCGTGACCGTGAGGACAGCAGGTGCTGGGGGCTGTGGAAGGCGTTGTTTCCATAGGAAATAAGGGACAGAAGTGGCAATTTCACTCCTGACTTTGGGCTCCTGAGAGTGCAGTTGCCAGCGTGACATCCTCACACATTGTCATGGCCGGCATTTCAACGTCATGTCCCACAGGGTTGCTTTGTGAGGATGGCGGGGGTGGGGGTGGCGATAGTAGGCCATGGGGTATTTATGTACTCAAAATCAGTTTTAAAACATCACATGTGAAATTGCAAGAGCATCAGAACCATATGCAATTTGCCAGCTGCCTCTGACCATTTCCCTGGGCGCAGCTCTGCTCTTAGGCGTTGGCCCTGTACCTACTCGGCCTGCGTAAGTCACACAATTACACACTGCCGCCTGGCTGCACCGTAACCTTAACCTCCAGCAGTGAGGTGACAGGGTTTGCAGCACACAGCTGGGAACAGCTGTCTGTCCTGTCGCGTGTCCGCTGCATCTGACTCTGCAGGTCTACGCCGGGGCCACTTGGCACTTCCTAAGGCCCCCCTAGTTCTGTGTGCGGTGATAGAAAATACGGCAGAGCACGCAACTACAGGCAAAACAGGCTTGAAAGTGTGTGTAGTGACTCAAAACCCAAAACATACAAAATATATGAAGTACATTGGCACACCCCTCCCCTCTGGAAAAAGGGGGAGCTGACATCTACCCTGAAGTGGCTGAATGATGCTATTCTTGAGAAATACAGCTAAACGCATGGTTGTTCAGTTGCCTTCTAATTATTTCTGGGACAATAAATCTTGTTCCTATCTTTTCAGTGTTAATGAGTCATGTGGAGGAGAAACAAAGTCTCAAATCCCTTCTCTGCATTAAAATGTCTAGAAACTCACAAAGCAGTGTCTCTAACTCATATACAACTTCATACACAGCCAGTACCCAAGGTTTCATTACTTATGTTTTCAGCAAAAGCAAATGATTGCAGATCACATGATGTAAGACTACAGTTTATTCAATATGTCTCCAAGCATTAAAAAGATGATTTTATGAAGTCAAACTCAATAAAATTGTATCTTAAAGTGCTTTTTATTTTGCTGTTTTTAAAATTTGTTTTGGGAACAACTCATAACTTCTTTAGTGATTGATGTCAAAGAACACATCCTGTACTTCTGGAGAATGCAGCATTTTTTTTTAATTGCTCTTTCAATCTCAATTATATCAGAAAAATACCTTAAAGAGCTTAATAAATTTCCCAATTTTTGATCCTGGTAACATTGCATCAAGATCCAAGTTTATGCCCAGGGTGCTTATCCAGACCCATCTGAAATTCTATACAAATGGGGAGACATATTAAATACAAAGGTCTGTGTAAACTGAATTTTTTTAACTACTACTTTACAGTGAAAAGGAATTTTTATCACATATCTTTACATCATTTTAAATTGGATATTCCTATTCAATGTTACCACAAGATTAAAAATTTGCCCCCACATATCTAAAAGGCAGCTTTCTTTTTTTCTTTTTTTTTTTTTAATATAAAAACCAAAGGAATTTCTTTTGTAGCATCATAGAGAAAGCAGCAGCTTTATCCTCACTCACTCTTGTATCTTCACATAACAAAACAGTCTGCTACCAGACTGACTAAAATCTCCACAAAAATGTCAATCCACATATGGACTGTGCCCAGGACAGCGGACCCACAGACCGGAGTTCTCCTACTGCCAGACAGCTCCCAGGCCTTCCCTAGGGGCCAAGCAAAGAGTGCTTTCCTTAAAAACGTGTGCTCCTCCCGGCACAGCGGGCTCTCCCAGTCCAGCCTCCAGGCTCTTCTAAAGGGTTCGGGGATGAGAATCTGATTTCAAAAAGGTGCTGAGCATCCAGTAACTGTGACGTGTCTCCCCATCGTGTGCTGGGCACGCTCCCTAGGGATCGACATCGTCCAGGTCACTTCTTAACTCACCAATCATCATGGGCGACTCAGAACCCTTTGGGAAAGGAAAGGCAGTTAAATACGTACACTGTTAAGTTAGAGAAAAAAGTTTTTCTATGCCGAGGGACTTGTTTGCATTTTGCAGTTGAAACATGCCCTCATTTAGCTACTTAACATTTATCAAAGGGCAATAAAAGAACAAGTGTAACACCTTTTATTTGACAATTCCTAATTATGCAAAACTTTCATTTCTGTGTTCTCATTTAGTCACAGAAACAACCCAGTGACTTGCCTGAAGTCACAATGTGGACTTGGGTTAAATCACATCACTATGCCGAGTCTGTTTCCTTCTGTGGAATCAGGCAAATAGTGACCTCACAAGGTTGTTATGAGGATCCGAAAGACTTACAAACAAACAAAATGGCACACAGAACATCAGCAAGGTTCATTTAATGAAGCCTCTGTGCCAGGTACTGGGGTGGAGCTACAGAGATGGCCTCACAGACGGTCACAGACCAGAGGGAAGACACCACCCACGTCCTTATACTTGCACCTGGCTGCATTATCCTGCACATAGTAGGAGCTCAGTAAATATTTCACTCAGTTTTTCTACTGTCGTAATCAGTATTGAAAAGGTTTTTTGTTTTTTTAAAATAAGCTTAAGATTACTTTTTGCCTCCCTTCACAATCAGGTAGATTTCAATGGCACAAGGCCCTTCTTTACAAGGGTCTACGTTTCCAGGAAGGCTGGTAAGAGCGGAAGGAGGAGGGGATGACTCTTTCTAACTTGGTAAGATGACGGACCACAGCTGTGGCCTGGCTTTCTCAGGATGCGCTCCAAGCTGAGCAGAGCAGCCAGCAGAGCCTGAGAGACCAAAGCCTGGACTGGCTTCACGCTGCAGCACTGTTCTGCTTTGTAAGCACACTGTTAGTCCTCAGCAGAGCTCACAGCGGGCAGAGCTGGGTCTCCTTTTTCTCGTGCCTATGGGAATTCCCTTTGGAGAACCTCGCAGCAGACGCTGCCCACCGCGCGCCAGCCTACAGCTGTACCTGCTGTAAGTGCCTCTCTCCGTTCTCATTCGCGGGACTGCTCTCTGACCCGTTACTGCTTCCCGACTGCTCCTTCTCATTCAGAAGAGCTGTGGCATATGCTAATGTGTCCTGCGGGAGATTTAAACACAAGGAGAAAAAGTGAGGGGGTGTGCAGCGGCAGCAGCACCACCCAGGGAGACTGCCTTTCACTTGACATTTGGAAGCGCCGGGAGCCTCAACGTCGTGCCTTCATGACAACCTCTGTGGCTGGTGGGCCCAGACTGACCGACCTACACCACTCTTTTTCCAGGCAAATAACTTGCAAACTGCACGCCAACTTGTCTTTCATAGAAGATCAATTGTTTCTCCCAGCCTTCCTCATTTCTACCCTATACCTCTTTTCTCTGAGGCTGCAGTTTCTGAGAGACATCCTAAAAATCCTAAGGAATTTCAAGCCACGCAACACCAAAGAACAGCCCTCACCTGAGCTGAAATCGTTCGCTGAAAGGTTTTTCCAGTTGACGTTTCATTAGAGACGTTGCTCTGTGGTGTCCAATAATGTTCTGACATCTGAGATGGAAGGTCAAAAATGCCATCAGAAATGACAAATAAGCCCATGTGAGTCTACAATTTCTACCATTAGATTTTACAGTATAAAAAGCATCTAAAATAGTGTATAAGTTGACCCAGACTTTCTATCATGTCAGGAGATTCTTTCTTGGAAGATTCCACTTCCAATCTCAAGAGCTCACTAAAATATGGCCTCTTATATAATCAACCTCTTTTTTTACCTATAAAACATGTATTAAGATACAAATTAAATGCATAAAGATAGCTATCAACTGTACTAAAACAATTCTGAAGTCTGAAAATACTCTGAGGTCAGTCTCCAAATTAAGTTTGAGATTTTTCCTGGTAAGATGTGCTGCTATTGACTCCAGTGGTATAGCCAGAAACGTTAAAAACTCCATCACCTTCTTCTGCAGCCACTGTACAGCCCAGCTCCAGTGGTGGGAGTTCTCCTTGAAGTATTCTTTAGCAGCAGGACACCTGGTGGTGGGAGGAGATTTTTATCAGCCAAATGCTTTCTTTGCAAATACACTCAGGTTCCTCCTAACATTGAGAACCTTTGCTTTCCAAGGGTCTATTGACAGATGAATCTATAGGCAAAATGTGGTATACAGATATCTACAAAGTGGAATATTATTCAGCCTTAAAAAAGAAAGGGATGCTACAAACCATGCCATATATGCTACAATATGTTTGCACCTTGAGGATATCACACTAAGTGAAATAAGCCGTTCAGAAAAGGACAAATACTGAATAAGTCCAGGTATGTGAGGTACCTACAATAGTCAAATTCATAAAGACAAAAAGTAGAATGATGGTTGCCAGGGGCTGGAGGGAGGAGGAAGGAGGAGTTATTGTTGGGTGGGTACAGAGTTTCAGTTTTGGAAGATGAACAAAGTTCTGGAGATGGATGGTGATGACAGCTGCATGAATAATCTGAATGTACTTGATGCCCTTCAACTTAACGCCACTGAACACCTAAAAATGGTTAAAATGGTGAATTTTATGTTATGTATATTTTAGCACAATTTGGTAAAAAGAAAAAAGAATCTTTGCCTTGAAGTCAGTCAGCCTGTGCTCAAGTCCTAGCTCTGAATGTAGGCATGTCACCTAAACCACCTAGGATATGGGACTAGTAACAGTACCTAACCTCATAAAGTGGCTGCAAAGATTAAATGAGAATACAGCAAAGGTGTTTTTAGCACAGTGCCTAGGTTCGTAAGCGTAAGTAGCTGTAACATGATTTTGTCTCTTGAGAGACTATTCTGAAAGTGGGGACCTAGAAGCTGAAAGAGTTGGTAGTTAACTAAAGATATCCTGAGTGAAGGTTCATGAACTCTTGTTGTTAAGGTCCCTAACTATGCCTCGGACTCTAGACCTTCCTGCATAAAACCTGGCGGCTTTTTCCGGATTCTGTAAGATTTGTTACTTGTAACAGTCCCCCTTCCACATCTCTCTGAGACCACGTGAACAGTATTCTGCACCATCCAAGGAAGCATCCCCTGACTGGGTCAGATTCTCTAGGTACTAAAAAGACGCAGATTTTTTTTCTCCAGTCACATTTGACTTGTAACTAAAAATACCATTTTCTCAATGCATTTTGAGCCCATACTTACTTTTGAGCAAGAGTTACAAGAAATTTGACACACTGGTAGCAGCGACTGCTGTCCACATGATTACTGTGGTGCATCAGAGCTGAAGAACAGAAGAGTTGACATTTTAACAATAAAGCACTAAAGAGAAAGTGGATCCAAGTAATAACGGCTCTCTTGCTCTGAAAACTTATGACAAACTATTCTGAAAAACAGATAAGGAACTTAAAGAAAAGCATGGTGGGGCTGACTCAGTAGGATTCCTTAAATTCTAAGAGGTAGAAACATAACTTTAAGTAGAATTCAAGAAACATACACGGTGATGAAAGTTTTGACTTTAAGGAGAACTGAAAGAACTGAAGTTTATACTGGCTGATTATTCCCCTAGAGACCTCCAGTTTTCCATCCACCACACTACTGACAAAGAGTAGCTGTAACACTTCTACTGTGATAAATGGAAATGTATGCTTTAAGTTCAGTTCAACAAACATTTTCTGCTTTGTGCTTCGGGGATTTATAGATAAATACAGCTGACCCTCAAACAACATGGGTTTGAACTGCATGGGTCCGTTTATATGTGGATTTTTTCCAATAAATACATATAGTACTATGTAATCTGTGGTTGGTTGAATCCTCAGTGGTCCTGGAACCTGTCCGCTGTGGACAGCGAGGGACGGCTGTAGTACTTGGTCACCGCTCTTAAGCAGTGAATGGTCTAAGTTTCAGAGAGCCTGGGTGCTGCTCTGAGCAGAGCACACCATTCCAAAGGGGTGGCCTAGCTACAAAACTTTTTAGCTTAAATTTCTTTTCTGAAATAAAAGGAGGTCCTTTTAAAATATAGCAAAATTTAAAACGACTCAAGTTAGCTGGAAATACAGGTGGACGGTAGGAGTTGGGTAAGACTATGTTTAACTAAACCTTTTCTAAGAAATAGCTCATTGAAGCCACTTCAGCCTTCAGCCTTCTCCAAAAACTTTTATGAGTGGACAACAGAAATTTGGGTGCATTCATAGCACAGGTTAAAAAAAAAATCACATTTCATGAGCTTGACAACGTCCTGAGTCTGAGGTTTTAGTTTCTAACTCCTGAATGGTGACAGAGTGGAATGAAAGATTTCTTGCCGAAGTGGCAAAACTTAAGCTTGCTGAAAAAAGGCACAGGACCCCTGCACTATACCCAACCCAAGGAAAGGACCTCAAGCTGTGTCTCAGTAGGCAGGAAACCATCCAGGGTGGTAAGCTCCTCTGGCCCTAGTACTGGACCCCTCCGTGATCCATGCCCGGCAGAGCGTGCAGGGCAGACCACAGGGAGGAGATTGGCTAGGACTGGGGGCTCTCTGCACACGCACCACAGACATTTCCCGATAAGGCAGCTATACTTGCCTAGCAATCCATTTTCCGTCTCAAACACAAATTTGACCCGCTCTACTTGTATGGGATCCTCAATGACCTGTGAGGAGCAGGAAACAAAGGCTGGTAAGTGAAAGAAGGAACCTGTGTTCTAGCTACCGGTGCTTTTCTAAAAAAATTAATTCAAGAGATTATAGTTTCTAACTTAACTAAACCTAATACAAACAAATACCATGTCATTGCAATATTTCTCAACAACATACTAAATTGTAAACTAAGGATAAAAACTATTAATATTTGAAGATCCATTCATTTCCTAATACATGTTCTTACCAACTACATCTAGTTCTCTGTGGGTTATATGGACATGGATTTCATGATCCCCAGGGTAAGAGGTTTACAGCTTTAAAAAGCGTGTCAGTTTTGCTATAACACAGGCTCTACAAGTTGATGTGGAGGTTCCTGCAGGGCCACCATGGCCGTGCTTCCAGTGCCGGGCACTGAACTGTGCACAGTGCAACAGACTAAATGGGTTTGTTGCTGAACAGATGAACAACACTCAGTCCTACCCCTGAGGAGCAACAACCTCCAAAAGCACTAGGATGAAAAGGAGGTAAATTAGGACCAGGGAGACAGTCTTGTTAGTAACGGCAACCACAACGTGTCTCCTTATTCAAAGTGTTTATTAAATGCCTGCCCTGTGCCAAGGACTATATTAAGCCTTGGGAACCTGAAGTCCTCCCCGTCTTTAAGAAGTCCTTGGGCTAGTCTCTTTCATCAGCTCGCAGTCAGTCACCAAATTCTATTGATTCTCTTTCCGAAATACCTCTTGACCTGTCCCGTGCCCCTTGGACTTCTGTCTCTCCTTAGTGTAAGCCTTGTTACTTCACACTCGGATTATTGCTACAGACTCCTATACGGCCTTCCAATTCCAACCCTGCTTCCTTTTTTGGTCCATCCTTCAAAACAACTGCTAGGGGAATCTTTCTAAGACATAATAAATCAGGCCACAGTGCTTTCCTGCTTAAAACCCTTCCACAGTGCCCGTCACTGATGGCAGAGGCTGCAGACTTCAATGTCTACAGAGGCCAAGATGACAAGTTAGCAACGCGGCAGCCAGTAAGGGGTAGTCAGGACCGTGGGGAACTGGAGACCACAAGCCTCATCAGAGGGGGCACGCTGACTGCTCATGTGACTGGCATGTAGGAAATGGAACCGATGGGCTAGACTACCTGATTTCTCAAGATAGGCTGGAATCCAGAAATTAAAAACCAGAACAACAGACATATAGGTGGAAGCTGGCCACCCCTGTGTAACCACTAGCCTACAGGAAAAAGTCCACATGAACTGGCACCCGAAGCCTCTCCTGATTTGGTTTGGGCTCCTTTTCCTAAGCCCTACTCAGTTCCTACTCGTTCCAGTCATACCACTTACAATTCACTGAGCAAACCAGGGGTTTGGTGGAGATTATGGGCCTTAGGGCCAGTCGCTTGGCTCAGATCCTGGCTCTGTCACTTATTAAACGACAGCCTTGGGCAGGTCACTCCACCTCTCTAAGTTCCAGTTTCTAATAATACTGAATTTCACTGATTACAACTGAATTTCCAACCCCCTCCTTTTCATATTTCCAAAATTGGGATGCACCATACAGAGGACTAAATTTCAGTTTCACGGCTCATAAAGATATTCTCAGTAGTACACACACTGTAATGTACTACTAGTAATGGTGTCTTGGATTTGAATGAACTGCACAGCCAGCCACTCACCTCTGACAGTTATCATGAGGTTTACATGAGATAATATTTGAACTGAGTGCAGTTTCCTACCCCTGGTGGCCCATCTATTACTCCTTTGTCCTCTGCACTATGACTGCCTCTGTATCTAGCACTCTCACTAAACTGCGAGCACCCACCAGGTAGTTTAATATTGCTCCCTTTTAAATCAGTCATGCACAAAAAATGGCTGATCTGGAGCAGACTTAGTAAGTGCAGACCAAATGAATGCAAAAACAACACAAAGACACACAGATTTTATTCACAAACACATGGTGACTAATAAACACCTAAACATTAAGTGAATTAGAACATTCATGACTTACCAGTATCTCATGAAGTAGCTGGAATGTATTCTTTAACTCATGGGGTGGAGCTGTTTCTAGTTGGTTCTGAAATATTTTTTAAAAGCATAAAGATTCCAGTGAGTCCTGTGTGGAAAGCACGCCGGAGCAGCAGCCAGCTGTGCTGGGCTGGGCTGGACGCCAGCCCTAGTTCTACCACTACCTGGCTGATCCGGGGCCCGTCAACTGCCTTCTCTGGGTCTCAGTTTTCCCAAATGCTAAATCTGGGGACTGAAACAAATAACCTCTACCATCCTCCCTGCTGTAACCCTCCATGATATTTTACTATGAAATTAGGAAGGAAGGAGGAAAAAAGGCAGAAGGGAAAGGAGAGCATTTTCAGTCACTGAACAGGCCTAAATTTACATTTCATTCATACATACCCTACTTTGTTCTTTAGAATATGCTGGTCTATCTCTGAGAATGCAAGTGAGAATGTTCTGAGATAAGCACGTTATCAGTGAAAAGTATAAGAAAAGTCAGCTTAGGAAGTGGAAAAATCTGCCAAGATACACTAAGTGAAGAAAGCAAGGTTCATAAAACACACTCCTGTGCATCTTAATAACCGTAAACACATACGTGGTGGGAAAGAAACCCGCATTTCAACACTGCACTTCTAAGGTGCTGGGACCAGTGCTAAGTAAGCACTTCATGTCACACCTCACGGGATCTTCACAATCTGCGAGTCAAGTCCTGCTTCCTCCCATTTTCCAGAGGAGGACACTGCCCTAGACTATATAGTTAGTAAACAGAGGACTTGACCACCTCTAATACAGGTCTGTACTGGAAAGGCTGAGGGCAAAATATATTTTAGTAAGAGCCTGAAGACATGATCCACTGACCACTGGCTCCTTGTAAACACTGCCTGTATCACTGTTACAAATCCTGGGGCAGATAGGGAGGCGTAGCAGAAGCTAAAATATCTGGTGTGAACGCACAGAAAGAGGCCTGGAAAGACACACCCCTTACTGGTCAGTGCGGGAGGGTGGGGAGGGGATAAGGCTGGTTGGTGGTGGTCAAAGTGGACTTTGGCCTTATTTGTATGTTTCAGTTCTTCACAAAAAGAAGGCAGTCATGTATTATCCAAGTAATTAAAAATTAAACATTCAAAACAAAAATGGTACGCGTAGGCTTAAAGGTTTTTCTTATAATCCCAGCAAGGCAGTAAACAATATGGCTCAGAGCACAGTCCTGCAGCCGCAGCACGGAGGCTCAAACTCCCACGCTGCCGCTTACTAGTTGTGTGACCCTGGGCAAGAGCACGTGCCCCGTGCCTCAGTTCTTCGACTGCAGAAAGGTGACAATGATAGTATCCACCTCACAGGACCTAAGTGCTTGAGCACTAAGTGAGGTAAGTATGTAATATGCCTGGAACAGTGCTTGGCATCCAGTAAGTGCAGCATAAGTAATTACTACATTGATCAGAGCTTCATAATGAGCTACATACACCACAATTTCAGAAGGTGAGAAAAATCAGTCTTCCTTTGATTTTTTTAGATGTTGCCTAGTGAAATAATCTGAAACTGTAAAACCATTTTACACAATAATGGTCACCATTGATAGCATTATCAATTTATAAACTATTATTCTTAATAGTTAAAAACTGAACCCAATGCAAATGAGCATCACTGGGAAGGGAATAGTTATGTAAATTCTGATACGTCAGAGAATGAAATATACTCAGATAACTTTTAATAATATGGAAAAAGCTTATAATATCAAGTGAAAAAAAGGACACAAAATCATCAATAAAGTCCCAATTATGTGAAAATACATGCATAGAAAATAAAAGGGAAACAAGAAAATATTCATGATGATCGTAAGTGGTGAGATTTTTGAGTTCTTTTTTTAATTCTTCATTTAAGAAAAAGAGACTATGCTATTTTTACAACTAGGAAAAACAATTGAGGTTATTAAAAGAAGCACAGTGCCTAGGAGCAAAGGAATGCTGTCCTGCAGCCTCAACCGCAGGCTGCCGGGCTGTCGCGGGGGCCCCAGCCCCTACCTTAACCACGTGCAGCATGGTGAAGGAGAAGTGCTCGTTGCAGAAGCAGCAGTGCACTACCATCTCGATGAGCGCCAGCAGCGAGCCCGTCAGCTCCCGCAGAGCAAACATTACCTAGCGAGAGGGCACAGGAGAGGGAGCTTTTCCTCGGTCACAGTGCACTGGCACTGTGTGGCGTCTGACTTCCACTGAAATTTGCTCAGCTTTAAGATCATCCACTTTACCTCAAAACAGTCTGAGAGTTAATACAATTTGTGCAAATGTGCACCTTTTTTTCAGGAGTCACTTTTACCAGATTTTTAAAGGTAAATGGCCCCCTCAATTAAAATAATGACTGACAGATCCAAAAAATACATAATGTTAAGCTTGAAAAAAAAGGGAAGATATATAGCACAGTACTTGCTGATGCAATTAAATACCAGTGTGATGCATGTTCTCAGAGTCACATACATGTAAACAAGGACTGAAGGTTACGCTCTGGAGATGGGCTAGCTCTGGGCAGAAGGGGCAGGGACTCACTGTGGATGGGCCACACGGGGCTGTGAGCAGCCCACTTCCGTACTCCTGGGACTGAAACGCCTGTGTGCTTCAGAGCTGTAGTATTTCAGGACAGGATGCACACCAGAGACTGGGAACAAACCCGCTGATAATACACTGACTAAGTGTGATTGCGGAGGTGCCATGTACCTCCTTCTCCTGGGACCTGGACGGGTAACTAGCTGGGCGGGACCTGGAAGTCCAATTCTCGGCTGCAGAGAGGACTAACAATACACTCTTCAACTGCCTACTTCTTTCTGACATACATACAGCAAGTAAAAGTAATCTGAAATAATTTCTGCTCTTAATAGTACTCCCTTTCATCAGAGTAACATACAAAATACAACTGATAACAAAAGGCATTTTTCCTCCAAAAGAAGAAAATAACTAAAACAACAAGAAAATGGCTTTAGCAGAACAAGTACATACCTCTAACAGGTAAGGTTTCCCTTCAGACAAGAACAACAGGGCCTCGACTTCCTCGTGGAGGGGCAGCAGGGGGCTCGAGGGGGCAATGCTAATAGGCGGCCGTTGTTTAAATACACCAGGAGCTTTAGGAGACCAAAGGGAAAACCCACCTCACCGGATGTTATACACGAAATCCACATCGACAGTTGCTGGGCGCTGACAACCTGTTCCCTCACAGACACGAGACAGGAGCAAGTGCTCGCCCCTCTCTCGCAGTGTATGCTTGAGTCGTAGGTGTGACTGTTAAGATCTCTAGACTCCCAGTGATCCCCATCCAACACACTCTTTCCAAGAAGTGAAAATATACAGTGTATGAAAAAGAATGCCCAAAGTGCCTCTGAAGTCACTGGGCAAGGGACTTCTTTTGCTCAAACAATGGCCATTATCACTTACGCTGAGCAGAATGGACCCCCGTGGAAGAGCTTACCCTACTTGCTAGAAATCAAGGACTCACACTCTCATTCTCTTTTGCAAACCTGTCTGAATTTATGAATTTGGTAGCTTTGTCCTTGTAGGTGGATGAGTCAGAGCTTTTACTGGTTTCCTGCCTCAGATCTTCCTGGTCAGATGACATGAAGACCCCACCACAGCCTTCAGGGTCAGAGGCTGTGTTCCAGACCAGCTGCTACACCACTGACTAGCTGTGAGACTTCCGGGAGTCACCAGACCTCTCTTACCTCAGCTTCCTCACATATAGAAGGGGAACAGCCCTCAAGGGTTTGCTGAGGGGATTGAACACAACAGACTGAAAGCCCCATGGAAAGGCTCAGCACACAGAAAACACTGAGCACTTTCAGGTGCTTTACTGTATCATCCTTGTTGCTGTTGATGGTGCCATCATGACAAGGCCTTGGAACAGCATACAAACACAGCTTTAATCCTAGTGTTTTTTAATACTTTTACATCGAACCCCCAAATAAATTATTGACTTTTTCTTATGACAAACTAGTAAAATAAGGTGAAGTTCAAAATGAATTAAAACAAAAAATTTTAAGTGTTCTCAAATATCAAATAGTCCAATGAGAAATAAGTAATATCCACTGAACTGCTAACATTATTACTGTCCATGTACCACTGACAAATTCACCATTTCTGCATCTTCCTGGCGTATTAAAGACAGCTTAAAGCTTACCAACGTTCCTTTGGGAAGAGACATCCGAATGCAAGACAAGCAACGCCACCGTATTGTGAAGGTTCCCAAACTCTCGTGCTTGTGCCGAACTCCATCGACGTATCTGTTGTCAGAGAAAATAAAGTGGATGCTAGTGCTTTGGTTTGAAACAAATAAAAAGGAAGGGAAAGGGTGTGCGGGTTCATGATATTTTGAGCCACACTCTTTCTCAACATTTGACAGTAGGAGAGGTCAAAGTACAAAAAAGCCACAGGTTTTAAGTCAGCTTAAGTGTTTTCCCCTTCAGATGTATTAACTCGTATTCTAAAGCAAATCCACTTATGTATTCAATTCAGGCACTGAGTGTTCACCACGTGCCAGGTTAGCTTTCCTGCACCACCATCTGGTGGAGAAAGCCCCTGAGGCTGGAGGCCTGGAGGCCTGCCTGCGTCTGCCACTCCCTGTGCTGTGTAGATGTGGGCGAGCTCCCTCTCCAGCAGTGCCCGACCTCTTTGGGTAAAGACACAGATAACCTACAGCTCTGGGCTCTGACCACTTCGCTATTGTGAGGACCAAATGGCACACAAAAGGTGAAAATGCTTTCAAACTTATGTGCCCCATAAATGCCAAATAATATTAAATATACAATATAACACTATTAATTAAATTAAATCTTACTTAAATTACAATGAACTTAAATCAATCACCAGTGTCAGTGGAGTCCTTGATAAGGAAAAGCTTGAAATAAAAAATAAGACACTGCAAATATCCGCCTGCTATCAGCACACAGAGCAGGCTGTGTTGTCAGCACTTGTTTCTTAATACTACAGAGTCGGACCAGCACTGCGGCAGGACAGGAAGCAGGGCGGAGGCCTAAGTGGCAAGTCTGACTCCCTTAATAAAGGACGGAAAGCTTCCCTAAGCCACACATCATACACAGGGGAAACCAGAGCTTTAGCACCGTGACCCTGAACAAGCCACAACTTTCCTGAACTGCTATTGTTGCCTGAGAATGGGGGTGAAACTGCCTGCTTGACTCAACTGTGAGCGTCAGAAGTAGAGCGTGTGAAGTAAGCAGTTACGTCTGGCACATCCCAGGCGCTCCGTAAATAGTAGTTATCATTACGGCACGTTCACATTTTGTGTATTTTAAATCCGTCGAACAGGAGAAATACAATCATTGGAGAAACACACTATTGTAAGAACTTCACACAGGAGAGTCTTTTTGGCATACACCTGACCCTATTATTACCAAGCAACTTCCCTTTCATTCTCTGAGTGTGAGTATTATATACACGGCAACGCTGTTCAGCGTGTACAGTTCAACCTTCCATCTGAATCCTCGCCTTATTATCTCCTTCCCACTTAAGCACCTCCACCAAGACAGCCTTGCTCACAGTCCCAGAGAATAAGCAGAGGACCCGCTGCCACTACTTCTCGAAGGCTAGCGATTCCCCCAGGCAGGTCCCATCTTTACTCCTAGGACACTCGGCACTTCGCATTTTATCTGATGTCCTGGCTAGTCATTCCCATTGGTTACAGCATTTAGAATGCTCTATGAGGAGGCTGCAAAAATAAGTAAACTCCAAAGAATTTTAAAGGCCACGTGATACTTGTACCTGGATTCTTATGAAATTAATATTTATCATTTACAAAGAGCAGCACTGTGGCCACCCAAACCGCAGCCACTTCACTGGGCTACAGCCATAGGCGTTACCTGACTGCTTTGCCGATTGGCCCCCAGGAGGAAGCTGATCATGTGTCGCAGAGCTGAATGCCTCAGGAGAAGGTCTCCGGCCCTAATTCCTTGCTGTCACAAGACAGGAGAATGACAAATTATATTCCTATCCAGACAGAAATCTGTTCTAAAAACACAGTTAAATGAGAAGTTTTAAGAAGTCAACAAGTTTTTAAATGCTATTATTTACATATAGAAAGTACTTGTTAAAAAATCTAACAGCCCTGCAGTGCTGCACAATGGCCCTTAGTTTCAGTGCAGACTTCTACTCCATTAACAAGGAACCATCCCTACCTGCATCGGAATTCTTGCAAGTAACAGAATTTTTAAGAAGCAGCAGTCATAAAATCGTATCATATAGATCCCATATTGACCAGTCTAAATTTTTTGCTATATAAAACTCCTTTAGACTATAAGTCTGCTGTATTAGAAAAAAAAATCATTTACCTTTTGTACAAAAGTGTTGAACAGGAAAAAGTACTGAGCACAATTTTTACAATTTTCGGGGACATCTTTATCCAACAGAGCAAGTAGTACCTCCAGTAACTGATGAAGGCTCTTTAACTGGTTGGAGGGGAGATGAAATTACATAAAGAAAAAGAATGTCAGACAGACATTTGCAACAGGCTTAATCTGAAGTAAATCACCGTAAGAACAAAAGGAAAGTCTGATAGATATAATATAGTCTGAGATTCAGATGGGACTTATGCTTTGGAGAGCAAAACCAGAATTATCAATTCGATCTTCCAGGGAAGACTGGGGGCACTGTAAAAATAATTAAAAGGTAAGTCTAGTTTTGTTTCCAAGCTTTCAAACTGAAGGGTGTGGTTCTACTGCTGAATGGTCACATTTTCTGCAGAGCCAATCTCTTTCTGTCTCTTCAAAAAAGGCAAGGGGTTTAGAGGAAACATATTCTGGATCCCTCCCTCCACTACGTTATTCCTGCACATAGTCACAGATGCAAAGAATCAAAAACACAGACACAGGCATAGGGGCTAGAAACCAAGCCAATGGAGCAAATGGAGAGCAACAGCCTGACAGATGACAACGGTAATATTGACTCAACTGGGAACTTACTTGAAAGCCCGCTGACGCCTCATGGAAAGCTTTGAAAAACATTTTATTTGTTTAGAAACCATTTTGGTCATCACATTGCTTCTTCTTTCCCTCCCGCCCCAACTGTTTTCGGACAAGTCCCTGAAAATTCATCTGTGATCTGAGAATTAATTAACCAGGCTTACTACTCTTGTTAGTTCATTTCCTCTGAAGATGGTATTCACAGACTTCTAAAATATTCCCATCCATCCTGTCACACCCATTGTAAATATGATAAAATCTACCATTTATACAGCGCTTGATTTTCAAAGTACTTGACAATATAAAGTGGGTGGCAAGAGGCACCATTTCCATTATGGGGGAAAAATAGACCTGAAATAGACTCGCTAGATATCAAGCAGAATTTACTGAGGCAAATGGCTTACGTCCTTCACCACTCCCTTCCCTTTCTATGCCTTGTAGTCCTGCCTTTAGAGGCTGGTGGGGTGATGCGCTGCGGCCTGACCCATCTGTAGGCAGATTGCACTAATTCTGCCTTTCTCCTCTGTCTGGGTTGGTACATGGGAGGAAAGAGGAGCGTGAGAAGGTCCTTATGTTAAATAACTTGGAAAACTTCCACAGGGGTACTTCAGAGCAATGGTAGCCAAACTATCCTAAGCAGCTCCCAATGGCCTATTTTTTATGTTCGGCAACCAGGTAAAGGCTTGTTCGAAAAATGGTCCTGCTGTTTAAGTTGATTGAAAGCCACTGCCTTAGAGTAAACCTCCACTTCTTCAGGATTCCTGGAACTGAGAGACACGGTCTTCTTCTAGGTCCTCCCTGAAGGGCATATTCGACCCGCTTGTCCATTCTGGACTGAGCAAAGCGCCTGAGCTTGCCTGGTCTAACGCTGCGCCCTGGCTCAGGAATGCTGCAGGAACTAAGTGCTTGGGTGCCAGGCACGGTGTCTGGATCAACTTCCTTATACAATTTGCTCAGGGTTGAAGAGCAATGCCAACACCTGAATTTGCAGCAGCAATCCCTAGAATTTGCATTTAGTTCATTGGAACACTGCCTCCAGCTAACGTTTATAAGGAGCCAATTAGTTCTGAAAACATTTTTCAAAGTTTTCCATGTAGTGTCAGCTGTTTTAAACAGCAAACTTGGGAAGTAACTGCTGTATCTGCTAGAACTTAACAGATTGAGTAATCAGTCACAATGTATGTCATTTATTTCCCTAAGACTTATAATTTGAGGAGGGGGTGGTGGCTGAGGATGGTAATAAATACCATGGTTTGTTTTAGCATGTGTGGAATTGTGAATCATAAGAAAATATGTCACAGGAAAGAGTTAGGAAGAAGAAATTCAGAAGAACAGGAACAAGGATTAGGGAAAAACGGAGACCAAAAAAAAAAAAGGAACTATTGCGGCCAGTGCCCCTGGATGGATGACACTGTTTGGTTTGGCTGCCAACTGAAGGTTTAGATCGTGAAAACAGCTTATAAGGAAAGAGACAAAGCCAGGGGGGATCAAAATGTTCATCAGTCTAGACCCAGGTTTGTCTTGGTGCAGAAAGATCACAAGAGAAGACTCTGAGAAGGGAGTGTTCTAGAAAGAGACCCTGACAGACCAGAGCAGTCCTGAATTCCTAGCTTACCCTGACATCTGGGATACGAGGAGGAGAGGACAGAATGCCTTCTACCCTGGCATTTACCAGAAAGTCAGTTCATAGCACGTGTGTTTTATGTGGAAAATCACCAGATTCCAATCCTGGGCTTTCTTATTATGTGCAATTTAAAACATTAGGTAAAAACAGAATGTGTAAATAACATTTAAGACACGAGACTGACCTTATCCTGATAAAACAAGGCACTGTCTAGGGTTTTCTCCAGAATGGTGGCCACAGCGACTCGGACTTCTCTCACATTGCACTCCAACAAGAAAATCCTAAAATAAAGAGAAATGTGGTGTAAAAAAAGCAAGACAGATTCCTATAACCCAATCTTCCCAACAAGGGTCCCGCCTACTAGCCAAGAAAAAAAATGACTCCAAGATGTCAGTTCAAGTCTCTGGAGAGCGTCAGCACACACAGGCCCTTGTGAGGAAGGAAGGTGGTTTAAGAGGAAAACATGATCCTTGAGCAAGGAGAGCAGATTGTTCTGTTTCTTCTTCCTTTCTTCCCCTAAGATGAGTAGCTGTATAAAAGTAAATCTGGACTTAAAGAGCTAGAAAAGCAAAGAACCTAAAATTTTTATAAATTCTGTTCACTCAGTAGGTTTCCCTGGCACCCCTTCCATTTCTCAGAATATGGCACTAGTTAAAAGTTCTGCGTCAGCACAGCCCCTCTTAATGCCCCTGTGCACCTGTATCTCCATCCTTTCATTTCCCCTTCTTCTCTGCTCCCAACCCTTACTTATTACTTAGTGCTCCTCTAGAAGCATCTGAGGCTGAAAAGGTCCCGCTTCCTTCCTTCCCCCTTCCTCTGTGATGATGATGATGAAGATGACAACAGCGGTTAAGGTTTATTGGGCACTTCCATCATATTTGGCACTTCCACGTTACACAATGCAAACGCATGACCTAATTCAGTCCTTCATGCAACCAGAGCGGTAGATGCAGCAGCCTCTGATGTGGCGGAGGGGACGATCCGGCAGACACATCTGCTCCCTGGGCTGAGGGGCGCTGGTAACTACCCTAGAGCAACGAGGTGACTGCACGCTTCTCCACAGCCAGCTTTTCCTTCTCTGCTTCATACACACTTCAACATAACAATCCATGTCATAATTGGCAAAGTGAACACTTACCTATCATTTCTAATACTTCTTAACAGAATACTCTCATTACCCCACGAGCAAGATTTAAATACAAGGTCATTGTAATGATCCAGGTCAAAGCTGTCCTGAGGCACTCCAGTCACAGCAGTGAAAGCTGCTCTGTCTGAGGGCAGCACCTGCATTTCCTCTCTCCCCCGCTCAACAGTATGCTGCCCACCTCGCCCTCCTTTCCCTACGGGAAGATGAGACTGGAGCATCTGAGGTCACTCCACTTCTGCTCACTCCACATAACTGTCAATGCTATGTGTTAGCTACCTACTGTGAACCTGACTCTGTTCAACCTCCACAATGATTCTGAGTGGCAACAACAGGAAAGCTGAACAGATCACAAGTACTCCTGTAACACTGAGCTCCAGAAGTTTGATCAGGCTCCAGTACAATTCTTTTGGAAAGAGTATCTGCAGGTGATGCTCCACATTTCTTATCACAGGTAACAGGAAGCACCATGAAAATGCAAACAAATCCAGAATATGGGCAGTTTTGCGGGCCAATGACTGATCTCACCCAAATAACCAGCATGACAAAAATGTGGTGGAGAAATGAAACCATTATAAATTAAAAGAACCTTGAGAGACATATAAACCAAACACAACACGGGGTGCTGATTTGGATCCTGGTCTGTACAAATTCAATGGTAACAGAACACTGTTGAGACATCGGAAAATCTGAACATGGATCAGGTATAGGCTGATATGAAGGAACTATTATCATTTTTGTCTAGTATGATAATGGTAAAGTGCTTATTTTTTTTAAACTTAGAGTGAAATTATATGATACCTGAAATTTACTTACAATACTTCAGAGGATTAAAAAAAAGCATATATGTGAGTGTGTGTGGGAACTTGGATAAGCAAACAAGACTGGCCAAGTGTTGCCAACTTGAGCTGGGGATAGGTACAGGACAGGGTTCATTACTCTGTCTACTTTGGCATATGTTTAAACATTTCCACAATGAAGAAATTTTAAAAGATGTAAAAGCACTCTTCATGTTAGAAGTTCTAATTTCTTTAGATCAATTTGTAAGCAATATCTGCTACTAACTTAATTCTAAAATTATAATTACATTTAAAAATTGCCCCCTAAAAGGACTATACTGAGGGCTGATCTGAGACAATACCCTCTTCACATTTATAGTTACTAAAATATTAGTATAGTGTATACTTCTCTTTCAGTTGTAACAATGACAACCTAAGGTACCTTAAAAGTTCTGAAGAAATAAGCAATTAGAGAAAGGAGAATATTAATTCTTGAAAACTATGAAATCAGAGCAATTGATAATGATGAGTAATTGGGCTTTATAAAGAAAGAGACAAAATACAGTAAACTCTACCAGAAAAAATTTAGATTAGGTAATTCACTGAAGTTCTTTACCACTATCAATTCTAAGAAACCAAAGTTACTGAGTTTCTCTGGAGATACTTAAGAGCAAGCCTGCTTGACTATAAGGGAATAAACTAAATACTTGCCATGTTCCTTTCAAATGGATGATGAGTCTATGACGTTCTACTGCTTAACATGATATACAGGAATCCTAATGGGAAGATACTGTGGAATTAAGCTGGTAAAATGGGTGAAAGGTCATCTTTAAAGCAAACTCTAAAGGGACAGGCAAAACACTTCAAAGAATTATTTGTTCTCCCTTTACGAACTGCTTGCATGTATGCACGCACAAATACCTGAGCACTTCCTGTCTGCCAGGTTCTCTGTGTGCGCAGGGAACCACACAGATGTAGCTTCTGCCACCAAGCAGCTGAGGTTTGGTGGAGGAGACAGGCAGCACAAAAGAGTGGGCCTAGTCTATACAGGGTGTTTGGGGGTGAGCAGCCCCCTGACACCTGATGGATGAGAAAGTGCTTACTCTGCAAAGAGTGGAAGGGAGATTGTTCTAGAGGGAATAACAGGAAAAACGGTCTTTAGGCAGGAAAAAAGCTGAAGTGTGTTCCAGGAATCAATAAGCTGGCAAACTGTAAGCCGGGAGGAGAGTGAACCATGGGCAGCCTGGAAGGACGGGCAAAGCCTGCACTCAAGTGAGGCCCTCTGTGTCCTATAATGGAAAAGATTTTGGATTTAACTATGAGTGCAATGAGAATCCACTGAAGAATTTTTAAGGAGAGAAGTAACATGATCACATTTGTTTAAAAGGAATGCTTTCGCTGCTTATTAGGTAGACTGGAGGAAGGCAAGGTGGAGATGCCATGCAGGCCAATAAATGAACGTGTGAAGCTTGGACCCAGAGATGAAGAGGATACAGGGTCAAGGGTTTCCATTTGACCCTAACCTGCCACCAGACAATGATCTCCCTGCAGGAAGGGACTTGTATTTCTGAATTCCCTGTTGTCTGTTTTAAGGTGAGAGACCAGAGCTTATTCATATGAGGACAAAAATACTTAGACCCAGTAGAAAATACTGGAAGGCAAAGATGCTGGAATGAGAGTTGATAATTAAAGGGCTAACTTCCTTGAGAAGCTGTGCTTACGTAGAGATATTTGTTTTGAGAGGAGAGAGGACACTTCGTTGTATCAGGAGGAAAGGAGAGGAGAACAGACTTGCAGGTGCGCAGCTTGGGCTGGGGCTGGGGGCTGCTCATCTGTCATGACTGTGCTCTCAGTGAAGTCTGTCTGAGGCAGGCTGTTAGCTGGAAGTGGGCTGAGCCACGTGGCATGTCAGAGGGGCGCGAAGGCACAGCTCGGCAGAGCGAAGGAAGAGGCCACTGAGAGATCGAGGTGCTCGCTGAGACCCACAGGAATGCTGAACTACCCGAGGATACGAGAATGATTGAGAGCAAGGTGTAAATACTCTCAGTGACTGGACAATCTCAAAAAATCAAGTGACTTTTTAATTATAGATACAGAGGTAAATGTACTATCACAGGTAATATACTATCAGATTTTTGCAAAGTAGCATTTTAGCCAGAATGTGAACTTATTAGCAATGCTGTGTAGTAACCTAGGACTGCTGACCTCTTCACTTGCCACCAGACTGTGAGTCCTGAGGGCAGAGATGTATTTTGGAATCCCCTGAGCTACAGCAGGGGTTTGGGGAGTGCTCGCCTGTGAGCACTGGATGATCTGCTTAAAAGTGACTCCAACCAGAAAAGTAATTTCAAGTTGAAATAAAGAGTTGCAGGAAACTTCAGCTCCAAATCACTGGAAGAGACACAGATTTCTTTTAATTAAAAGATACTGACACTTACTTTATCAATTCTCGTCCTTCAGAACTAATAAAATATTCAACTAGCCACTGACAAGCATCAAAACTTTTTGAAAGCAATGCTTCAATAGTGGCAATCCATTCTTCAGTGTCAACCCTTTAAAAAAAGCAAAGACAATGATGTTAGATGGACAAGTAAATAACTCTATGCAGTGTCACTCCATTTTTTTCTATTTAAAAAAATTTGGGGGGGAGTAGGATGGAGGATAAGCTAAGTACTCAGTGACTGCTGAAATAACATGGCTCCAAGTGCCCTACAAGCTAATGTTTTGCATTTTTTGGTGCTTGTGGTGTGACTTCTCGCCCTCAACTCCCTCATCAAACAGAAGTGTGAAGAAGCTTAAGTCTTAGACTTGAACTTTCATCTTCTGCATCTTCTTCAACTTCACTGGAAAATACACCTGACCTGAGCATTTTGTTTCACTTAATTAATTAATTTACATTCATAAGATGCTCACGTTTAGCATAGGTAAATACATCAACATTTTTATACTTTATTGCTGCAAACATTAATATCCTACCTTATGAAATAAAAATACTTAGGCAAGGAAAAAATACTTGGAACCTCACACCACCCCCGCCAGTCCCTCACGACCCCAAATGGTAAATATAAACAAAATGGAAATAGAATGCAATGTGTAGGTGGCTTGAGCAAATCTCACAAATGAAAGTAATCAAATAAATCTCCTTAGTCAGTCCTATGCCAGACATTAAAAGAAAGAAACACATTATTTCTTCTTTTTCAATCATGTAATAAAGGTAGATATCACTTAATAAAAAATGAAGCTGTCATATTTGCTTTCTTCTCAAGAGTTTCTAGACTGCAAAATCTTTCCAAAGCCTCTCCGCACTTGGAGAAGCTCACTCTGCTAGCAAGAGATAAAAGACAGAACTTCCCTGGAGAAGTGAGAACTTCTTCACTCTGAGTCTTTCCTTGCTCCAGGTGTATCCTACAGACCACTGTGTAATTACTCTCCATTCTTTACTCATTTACGCAGAGAGCAACTATCTACCCAGAATCTATGATATGTCAGGCATCGTACCATGTGCTGCAGATAAAAACCAACGATCAGTAACATGCAATCAAAGTCTAGAGTTTCTGTGTTTCTTCTGAACAGTCTGCCTCCCTGTTCAAAACCCCTCATGATCTCCCCCTGAGCAAATTCTAAACTCCCTTCTCTGGCACTCAGAGCTCATCCAAACTCAACATTTGGTCTTACTTCAAACGAGTTCCTTAAATGAGTAACACATTAGTCATTCACAGTTCCTTAGGCAACTCTTGTCTGTTACTCAGGTTTTTCCCTGCCAACCTAAAATGATCTCTGTTTCTCTACTTTTGCTTTTCTTATTCCTTTGAGAATGTAAATGTCTTAAATGCCTACCCAGTTCCCACACTCAGAAATGATTTTGCCCAATTTCTAAAGATGTATAGCATTTACGCCTTTCACTAGTTATTTCTTTTCTTTGTTCTGTCCATCTTTCCGAATGGATTAGAAATTCTTTAAAAATAGGAAACCACGTCTTCATCATCTGAGTGTATTAAGCAGTTGCCTTCAACTACTTAAAACTATGTTTTGAATTTATAAATTCACTTTAGTTGAATTAATCAGTGCCTTTTGTCACAACAGACTATCAAAACCTATCACTTCTTACCTGAGTTTTTTCTTTGTTCGTAGATAAGTTTGAAAAAGGAATTGAATGGCGAGCTGTAAGCTCACCTTTGCCATGCAAGGGTAGCACGGATGCTTTAGTTTAGTCTACGGGAGAGGGAGAAAAAGGAGGGCATTTTTCACAGGTGTTTTATAGACTATCACACATTGAGATATCTATATTACTAATGCGATATCTATATAACAAAGTTAAATACTAATAAGAAAAATCCAGCCAGTTTATTATAGAAAATGTTCCAGTTAAATCTTAACAAGATTAAGAAAAGATAGTTTCTTCCCTTCTTTTCTGAAGCCTTCTCAGAACAGAGCCTTTAGACCACAGGATGTTAAGTTACCCATCATCAGACTAAGAAAGTTTTCCCCTTACTGGCAAACTGTGATCACGGTACTTAAGAAAAAGAAGCACTTGGAAATTAATCTTGAGTCTGGTAATGTCTGATTACAAATTAGGAAATACTAATCCCCACAAAGCCCAATATCCATTTACATCACCTATGGCTACTCTTGAATTCTTTATAAAATTTAAACAAGGACACTTTAAAAACATAGTGAGTGGAAACCCACCCCCATTCACCATACATTCTCAATATTGCCCATATTTCAGCATCACCCAATAAGTGACACATCTGTGGGAATTTTTTTGGGGCAGCTAATCTAAATGCTAACAAATGAGAGTCATTTGAGAGAATGAGTCACTGAATGTTTTAGCTGAAAGATATGTAACTATGAATTCTTATTTCTTTAGTAAAAATCCAACTTACAGCATTCAGTGATGCTAAAGACAAAACAAAACTGAAATAATCACTACTGTACACATCTCTGTTCTTCATAAACTTGAGGTTTTCATCTCTCACCATCTATAAAAGAAAACTGGTAATTATTTTTAAGGAACAGGGTAAATATTCAATATGTAGAAGACATTTTTAAATTTTAATTGAAGTATAGTCAGTTACAATGTGTCAATTCCTGGTGTACAGCACAATGTCCCAGTCATACATACACATACACATATTCATTTGTAGAAGACACGTTTTAGTGATATATTAGGTAAAATGGGTTCATAAAAACACTTCTCTCAAGCTTTGAAATTTTTAAAAAGCAGAGAGAAAAACTTCCTTTCAAATATAAGAAGTTGTAAAAAGGTGAATTATTATTCATTACACCAAATTCTTTTGGGAAATTCAGGAAAACCACCCTGTGAAGGACAAGTGAATTTGGGCAGGAAGGGACAAGCAGAGCTTTCCCAAGTATAACCAACTCCATGCTTTCCTTGTATCAGATTGTTTAATTCTCTTTCTCTTAATCAAAGACTCCATATTTTTCTTAAATTTTTGGATTCTGGCTACTTAGCTTTTGATTACTTAGTGTTTAAAGTCTGGACTGGGGAGCTGGACAATCTGAATTTAAATCCTGGCTCTGTGACATTGGCAGGCCATTTCTCCTTTCTCAGCCTTTGCTTTCCCATCTGAAAAATGGGAATAAAACCTGCTACTCCACAAGTGTTTAAGAATTAGGGACTTGTTTAAAGCACACAGCACAGAGTAGGTATTCAATAATTAATGATCACTGTTTTCTCAGTTTTACTCAAAGGTTATGAAGCTTAACATTTTTTTCTCCAGATTCAGTAAGTTAACTTCAGCAATGTGTTCCTCTACTGCCCACTCCCCCCACCTCTTGTCACACAGCAAGCAGGTCAGTGATAGTGCTGGCCAGTCGTGAGTCTGCAGCCACCTGTGTGACAAGGTGGGTCAGGAGATGCGGTGCTAGAGGAACAACTAAGTCCACAAGAAGGCTGGCAGGAGTAGTTCTGGACCTATGAGATGGATTTTGACATTTATCTGGATTTTCTCCTGGAATTTTTTATATAGTTCTTACCTGGTATATTCGAACAGGCATTTTCTCCACAAATAGTCCTTTCTTCTCACCTTTTTTAACCAGCTTGGTTAGAATAGAGAGCCGGTCGTTGTTAGGCCTATGGGGCCGAGGAGATGACTGAGGTGAAATTTCTGGTGAAGATGGTGCTGACCTAAGAGACAGGATTGGAAAACTGTTTGTCTAGAATAAAGTGGCCATTGTTTTAGTAGTCACCATGACCAGATAAACTTGGTATTAGACTTAAAAATAAGCTGTATACTTTTATGATCCAACATATTAAAATGCAAATTCACAGACAACCGGACTTTAAAAAAACCTTTTGGACAGTGCCGGCAGAGTACTATACTTTGAACGTAAAGTATACTCAATAAATGAGATTTTAAGAAATCTCAATTCTAGAATGAAAAAATTTATATTTCTAAATGCAAAATATCTTTCTGCCAAGGAAATAATGACCAGGTAGCAATAAGAAGAAAGAAAAGGGGTAGAGGGATTTACCTATTTTCTTTGCAGAATTTCTCTCTAGCTTAGCTAATTACCTTTAAATCCCCAAATCTCTAAAGATCACAGTATCACCTACTGAAATCACATGGCAAATTCCACAGAGGAGAAACTCACAGAGAGAGATCCTCAGCCTCCTGCCGAACCACGCTGACTCGACTTTTCTTTGGTAACACTGGGGAGTTCTGATCAGATACCCTTTGGTAGAAGAGCATATAGGCATTCCAGTATCTTCGGCGTACATCAGTATAAGGGTTTGCTTCATAATGAGACATTAAGAAAGAAGTCTTTGTAAATAAAAAAGTTGTTTTTATCTTGA
The DNA here is from genome assembly GCF_048564905.1 of Vicugna pacos. NCBI lineage: Eukaryota > Metazoa > Chordata > Mammalia > Artiodactyla > Camelidae > Vicugna > Vicugna pacos. Next base: position 27,521,628 of record NC_132999.1, on the reverse strand, counting down.
CAATCTATAACAAAGGACCCACAAATCCAGCAAGTAACTACTAACTAAATTTGTTTTTTTAAGTAGTACTTCGATAAATGCCAAGTATAAGTAAAATGTCTGTCTTTTTAGAGCACTGCTTAACATCACTCTGCAGGTGGTACAGAGGGGCAGGGAGTAAGGGAGTTGTATGGCAGTGGAGTAGGGAAAGAAGGTAAACATAGCTAAGCAAGTTGAAATTCAATCAAACAGCAAGAACTAACATTTAAAAGTAACTTCTATGGCACAGGATGGGATTATAATTGGCCTCACTTAACCATTTCTGCTTAGAACAGCCAAATCCGGGTAAATTTTGGCAACGATACTATGTTCAGTCATTAAAGGTTACTACCATTAGATGCATGACTACCATGGTATGTTACCAAAATCTAATGCTGTGGATCTTAAGCAGGTGGCAATTTTTAAATGCCCCTAGAATATTTCAAAGTCAGGTTTCAAAAATGCTAAGATTGCTGCAAAATATTTTTTCTTCAAATAGCAAATTCTGATGGTATTTTGTGATGTACTTTTCCTTATACATTTTCTTCTAGGGGTGGGGGTGGGGGGTTGTAGAAAGATTCCTTTGCAACACTGCATAACATAATGATTTTAGAAACACAGGTGCTATAAATGTCTTTTCTATTAATCATTCCTCTATATAAGTGAAAATGAAATTTGAAAATTTTAGTGGACAACTACTTATTCTGAAACTATTTTTAATGTTGAAATTCTTTCACTATTTGTTCTTTCTTATTTATTTCTTCCACTTAATTTATCCCCTCACTCCAAGGCTGCTGTAAGGAATTATTTAAAAATATGTTTGTAAGCAGCTTGAGCCTTCTCACTCTGGCTAACAAGGAGTTCATGGATCTATACAGCTAGAGTGGTAGTACGTAAGAAGAACAAAATCCATTCTACTTTTATGTAAAGAATACTGCTTCCAACTTGATAGAAAACTGTAAATTAAAAAAATAAAACAAATGGAAAATGTCCATTTGTAAATACTTACTTTGATCATAAACTTTTGGTCTATATTCTCCTCCAAAGCATTCGTACTCCAGGGTCTCATCATTTAGGTCAAATTCTTCTATGACTGTGTCATTAAATTTATACCATTTTCCTTTTCCACATCCCCTAGAGCACAGATTTAACAAAGAAACAAACAAACAAAAACATTATAAGGTTAAAGAACAAACATCTCCATCCCTAGCACTTATCTCTATGTACTGTCTACAAACATAGCAAGTGATTATCATTTGAAATACCTAAGAGAAATAAAGTCACAGTTACTTCAATTTCTTAAACAACTTTTCAAACTGAAGAGGGAGAACAGTTGTCACAAGTTTTAAAAATCCAGTATGAAATAAGATCAAAGAAGCAAAAGCTTCTCTGCACCATGATGGTAAGCGTGGATGACAAAGCAGGGCAGGCACAGGGGTGGTGGCGGGGTGGGTGGAGAGACTGCTGGAAACAGGGAGTGAGGGAGTGGCTGGAGAACACCTTACCGCCTGTCCTTGATGAAGGAGTAGTAGTGGCCGGCATGTGCCTGCCCACTGTGTACAATGACGCCCACAAGTTCATAATTTTCTGTGAGGGCAACTTTTTTCCGTGGAGATCCTCCACCTCCCTGATCCATACCTCGCCCATTTTCACCAACTTCAGAAGATGAATCTTGACGAGCCATTCCTGAAACTGTGTAAGGCTCCATGTTTAGCATCCAGGGAAACTATTTTAAAGGAAAAAGAGCACATTAATATTGATTAGTAACATATAACAATAAAGTCAGTACAAAGAAGAGGAGTGTGTTTTCCTAATTTCAGCTAGGACTACCCTCCAATTCAAGCACACAATCTCTGAATGGCTCACAAGTCTGGGCAATTGTAAGCAGTCTCTCCTTTCAGCATTAAGGAAAGCATTTCACTTCATGGCTGTCACGAGGATGCCCTCTAGAAATGAGGGTTACTGGTTAGGGATCTGCCTGTACCACTAGCAGGAGCTGCTTAAGACAGGGGCTGTGTACTTCTCAGAATGCTAAGACCATAGCCTTACACATTTTAGGTGAAATTTGAAAATATAAAAAGGAAACAATAAAGGGAGAGAAGTGATAATAATTATTTAAAAATCAGGAAAAAAAAGTTACCCTTATCTGTTCATCATATTTAATGGAGCGTCCACTCTCCCAGTCAAATCCAAATCTCATCAGGTGAATGACCAAGACACTAGGTAATGACTTAATACAGGTCCTTTTCACTGTTATTCTCTAAAGAAGAGCAAAACCCAGTTATCTCCATGGAGAAAATAAAAAACATCAAAGTAATTAATACAAAGGTCACAGATTTCTATAGGGCTTTCCCATCTATGTGGACACAAGTCACGGCACAATCCAATGGAAGTAACAACAGGATCTTAATACTGAGCTCACATAAAACATAAAGACAAAGTACATGAATAAGAAATTAACTTGTTTTTTAAAAAGAGCAAATGTAATACCTTTTCTTTACACTTTTCACAGTAATATGCATTACTTCCCTCTAGAACTTCTCCTCTAACAAACTGGTCCAAAGAAATTTCCAAACTCTGACAGGAAGTAACTCCGAGGTTGAGAGCCATAAAAGCTTCCTCACGTTCGTATCTGATCGGGAAATAACAGAAAAACCATGATCAGCAATGGAATTTAAAAATCTTGAAGTTATCACAATACCCGAAATTGAATACAGAACTACATTCATAATCAACGTAATTAACACATACCTCCCCTCATCCTTTTAAAAGTATACTACTAAATAAAAAATCCCATTTTTTTTACCATTTAGAATTGTCTAAAATTACAAATTTCAACAAAGGAATTTTAGAAATAGAAACCAAAGAAATTTAATTCAATAAACATTTATAGATCCATTGAGAGAATATCTACACGCCTTTCAACAAATAAAAAATTTACAACGTACTAGAAGAAACACTTAAAAATGATGGTGATTATTTTTTGATGTTAGTATTATCTTCACTAACCTGTGAGGACAGTCTTTACAGATCTTCTGATCAGAATAGATGCCCTGAAAAGTATTCTTAAAAATTTGGTCTCTCCCCATTTTCTGTTGAAATAAAAAGTTAAAATTTTAGTTGATGCCTCTAGAACTTTCAGGTTGTATATACAGAATTTCATTTAGATCTACGCTAAAGCACAGATTTTAACTTAACCAACAAAATAAAAAATGAGTTACCTCGGTTGTTTAGGCTGGAAACTAATGAAAGAACTATAATCCATTTGACCCACTGTCAGGGTAACGCACATAATCAGAAAAGGAAGAGGAGAGCCACCAACTACAGCAGATGACAAGGACAGCATGCCCATGATGACTCTGACTCCTTCTCCCCAGGCCACGATTACCAAGCTAGTATTAACTCTCCACAATCTCTTCTCTCTTCTTATATATGCTATAAATATATGTTATCTTAAAAAAAGAAATGGATAACTTGTGCCTACTGATGAGAGCAGAGGCAAACACTGGCAGTGATGGGAGGCTGTCCATATCTTAGAAGGCGATACCATTTAGGAAGTCTGTCACATGTTTTACTGGGTAGAGGTAGGAAGCGTTGGGTTAGATAACCACAAAAAACTTTTTAGTTTGGTCCTTTTCTTCCCTTTGACAAAACAAGACTGCTCTGCGTGGGGCCATCAGTTCACCTTGACAGCAGTCCTCCTCTGAGGTCAGGTTACTTCAATGCAGACACAGAGCATATAGTTACACACGGTTATTATTACATACTTTATCAAGTGTCAGATTAATTAAGAAGAAAATAAATCTATAAGCTATAGTGTTCTGTGTATGTTTGATATTCAAACCCAGAAGAAATGAATTATAGTTGTGGTATTCAAGATGATCACTTTCTGATTTGTCAGTTTCATAGTAATCCCAAATCCTGAATCACTGTTCTTATGCTACAGACTTTGAGGGCGTTAGAGGGAAAATGAAACTTTTTCTACCTTGAGATACTCATCCATCTGATCGATGAGACTAGTGAAGAATTCATATGCATCCTGCTGTTCTCTTACATAAAGTTCTTTGTTCCACATCTTGAAAATCTATGTAACAAGAGTTAAATACGTTGTTAAAGGGAAAGTAGCAATTTCTGAATATAGTAGAAAAGGAATGTGAAAGAGCCCTTAAATGTGATTAAAAATCAGGTTCACTATTAGGATATAAAAGTTCTTATACTGACATGAGATTAGCTTGTATTTAGCAGCCTATGCTTCTCCCTGGTCCCTTTATAGTTAAGTCTATGAAACCATACCGGCTGAGATCTAGGGCCACCCAGAGAGTTTCTCTTAGAAGCCAACCAATCTATATGGGAAAATATAAGGCGAAGCATAGTAAAGCCATGTTAAAACAGAATGTTCTTTGTTTAGAGGCATTAGTGAAATTGGCATAGCTTCAGAGGAATAATTTGAACAAATACTTCAAACAGCTAAATAAGAAACATGAGAAATAGTCAAAACAATTAAGATCAGCAAATCCCTAGCTGACTATTCTCAACATTCTAATCACTTGAATCAAGCACCAATGTCAAAAAGAACTGTATAGACAACTGGATTAATCTAGAGTTAAAAACAAGACAGTTATCACTAGAGAAAGAATGTGGCCACACTCCATGTACATAACATCTTTTTATCTAAAGAGTTACTGGTTGAAATACCTTCCAAAAGTTCTCAGGTACATAGTACTGCAACTTGCTTTCCATCAAGTGCCCAAAAAGAGACTGTACTTGGTAGAATACACTGTCGTCTGGATTGTCCGTGTCATCATCCACTGAAAGCAATGACTAAAAAGAAATGAACTGTGTTAAATCAGAAATATTCAACCGTTTTACAGGAAACTTGACTTAACATACGTGTGAGCACCCATATTGCTCTTTGAGAATGGTATGTGTGTTTGGATGCATCTATAACTCTGCACATGCTTAGCTTCAACACTTCCTAGCTGGTATAATCATGAATAAATCATCTCTTTGAGCTTCTGTTTGATTACGAATAACTGGAACTAGATCCTGGAACTACCAGGATCTCTACAAGAAATAAGTGCAACATGATAACACACAGAATAGTCTCAAAACTATTTACTGCTGAATCACAAGTTACTAGTATAGTGCTGATGATAAGTCTAAATATATCTAGAACACCAAAAATGTTAGTGATTTTATAACAGAACTTGAGAATAATTTAGTTCAAAAATCACATTAAGTCAAATACAATGTCAAACAGGCAGCATATTACCCTAGCAGACTTATAAAATATGTGACTATGAACAATATATTATCTATAAGATTTATGAAGCTGCTAGAGAATCTCCAATTTTGCTTAGTTTTGGTAAGCCCAAAATTGCAACATATGAATATGGAACAGTTCTCAGGCAATGTACACATACATCATTTATGATACTAAACAGGAAAGAGGCAGGAAATCACCTCAGGGAGACCCGGCTGCATATACAGCTGCTGGAAGACTGCATTCATGTAACACGTAGCGCCACCGTTCCTCAGCCCCACAAACCCTGAGCTGGACCTGCTATCCACTGGGGGAAGGTACTAGGAAAGAGATGAGTAGAAATAGTAGAGGAGAGAGCATTAGCATCTGCCACCAACACATGTCCTCACAGCTATACGAGATGCCCAAAGGAAAAAGATACAGATTCATCCATCCTGCATGTTTATGAGTCTGCAAATGCAATGCAATTTTAGAACTGCTCTCTCAGTGTTTCCTTCCAGTTCCTAAAGTACCTCGCATACGGGGCGTGTGTCTTTGTACATCCACTATGTAGTCACACGTTCAGTCACTTAATTATCATTCAACAAATGTTCCTGAAGAGCCTACTATGAGCCAGCATTGTGCCAGGGATATGAGAGACAGCAGGAATGTATCTGGTCCCTGATCTCTAGGCGCTTACATTGTAGGAAGGTAGATAGGTAGCCATTAATCAACTAAAAGTACTGATACGTATGTACAAACTGTGGAAGTTCCCTGAAAAGGAGGAACAGAGTTCTGTGAATAGAGCTTACTATCCTAACCAGTCTGGATGGTCAAGGAAGGTGCATGTTCCTTTCCTTTCTTTTCGAGAAGGTAACATTCTTCTATTGAGCTTTCTAATAAGCATGCAATTTAAATAAATAGGTAAATACCCTAGCGTGTCACTTAAGGATGGTTTGTAATAGTGCAGATTCCAGTACAGCGTTTTTCTAGGTAGAAATAATCTAGAAAAGGCATCTTGGATAATGTTTAATATGGCACTTCTCCAAGTAGAAAAGGATATTGTAATGACACACTGAACTGTTATCACAGTAGAACCTTGGTTCTAATGCTATGACCGAAATCATGTTATCCACATTAATCAAGTACTTGCATCCATGCGATAACTAATCAACTGACAAAATCCTGCAGGTCTTCTGGACTGAAAAGAACTGCTAAATATCACAGACTTTTTGTTAACATTCAACATACACTTAGAGTAGGGTGATTTCTAAGACATAATTAACACTGTAATTTACTTGTGGTCCAAATTGCAAAGTAAAAACTTATAAAGTAAAAAAAAACTGGTTCATAACAGTGCTAAAAATATATTTATATATGACAAATATTTTCTTCATTATGCTGACATAATCCCTGACTTAATAAAATAGTAAAATTGTCATTTAAAATCAGATTATTAAATAAATGCATGTAAAACTAAAGCATAGCATAAAACAAGCATTATAAACTAAACAGTTCATACCAAAATAGTTTCCAATTTACACACTCGAATTTCACCTTGCAAGTGCCATTTCCTCTGTCTGGAACACTTGTTCTCATTCTTTTCCCATCTAATTTGTATGTTCCATAGTACTCAGCTCAGGCATCCGAAGGGATGACAGCCTATCTATGATGTTCATGGAGAATGCTTTCGAAGTGTCCTCTCACTCCTGGTCCACAGGTCCAGGGCACCTGCAGCTCACTTCCTTCTTGCAGATCCCGACACAAACGAAGCTGTTCCACGGCTACTCATGGCTGGAATGACCTTGGAATTGGCTCACTATCCTTTTGGGCTCTATTTTAAACTTCATCATTTTTAAGAAGCCTTCTAAAACACCACCACCATGTGTCGAAGTGCCTCTCTATTAATAGAGCATTCAGGACATACCTCTAAGGGCTGGGATTATATTTTCACTTCTGAGTTCCAAAAGCTAACAACACCCCTTAGCACATAGTAAACTCAATAAATCTTAGTTGAATTTAACTGAACACAAACTGTACTGTGACAGAACCAGTATCTGTTTTACTTTGTAACTCTAATGCCTGGCACTGTGCCAAGGAAAGAATTTCTCAAAAAATAGGTTGAAATGTTACTTTTTACTGAGAGTAATTATCAACTGACTTGAAAATGTCTCATCTTTTTTAATTAAAAGGGTATCAGTTAGTAATATATTACAGTCTATTAGTGCAATACACTACAGATGATAGCTGACTTGAATAAGTGAACATGATAAGCAAAAGAATAACATTGATTTTCTTTGTGATTAGGATAATGTAAACATAATTTTCAAATAAAGCGTTTAAGAGATCATTCTAAAAAAAATAAGTGCATCCAGATCTAGAGAACTTACATCAAACTCCTTGGTAAGAGCAGGATCAGGTTGATGATGCATGGAAAGTAGTTCTTTTGTAATAATTTGAAGATTTGAAGGTGAGCTATCAGCCAGCATTACAAGGACTTCATAGGCTGCCAATCGGCTATTCACTGTACTACATCTAAAAACGAAAGACACAGTCAATTTCAACAGTGAATAATTTACTTAAGTTGCTCATTAAACTAAATCAGCATTTGAAATGAAAGTAAAGAGCTGCAATTCCCGAAACAGGGTTAAGTCAGGTCTGCTGGCAGAACCCAGTAATCTAGTGGGAAGTGCTTTCTTAACAAGGGAAGAGACCATGAATACTGGGGGGATGATTATGGTTTAGAGCTAAACATCTTCTTGGCCTGATGATAAAGTAGCAAATTTTTAAATTACAACTTCAGAATATTCTTATCTAAGTGATGGATCAGCAAGAATAAAGCATAAAGAGCCTGAAAACTTTACCAAAATCACAACATGGAAATAACTATCTTTCAATTAAAGTAAGTAGGAAGAAAGGTTTTGTAGGTATCACCCTGAAATTCATCTACACAGCAAATATCTACATGGCAGAAAGCTACACAAACCAGAAAAGACGCCCAAAAACACTTTATATGCATCTGCAGATAAAGAATTCTTCAAGGATAGTAATCAACTTTCTACTTTGCTGGAAAAATGGAGACAGAAATACATAGTTTTTTGTCACGTCAATTTTTAAAAAATGACAATGACAGATAACCAGCAAGCATTCTGCAGGAAACCAAAGGCTTCTTGATGGCTCACCTTTAGTAGAAATCATTTTGGGGAAGGACAGTAATTTCTCACTGTCACTTAAGCCATCCTTGCATTTCTTAGGACATCACAGGTTAGGAAGGATACACAGAAAAGAGGACATCCAACCTCTGAGAGACACTTAAGGAGTGGAGCGTAGGGTATGTGTTCAAGAGGGGGCTGAGGGGCTTGGAGATCAGCCCCACGTCAGGCACTGAGGACAAGGGCTGTGTGGAGCTGGCACTGTCCTTTGCTTCTTACCTGTGTTTCTGGGTTGCAAAGGACAGGTAAAGAATGAACAGAAGTTACCGTATATACAGGTAAGAAGTCCTTTTGTTGGTGTCCGATAAGAACAGCATTCCTTGTGAAAAGAGCTTCTGTGTACTTTAAATCTCTTTCTGGCTTTAGGGTTTTGGTGGGAAAAGGCTGTGAGTCACTGTGACAAACGAGTATCATTCAGTGCACTGGGGAGGGAGGAAACAAGTGTTTCCTTTTCTAGTCAAGGCACTGTATGTGATTAAAAAAACACAACGACCTGTTGGTGGAGGTACTACTTTTAATACATACAACTGGAAGGATTCGTGAAAAACGATTTCAGTAAAACTGCTGAAGATTTATTTTCTCTGTTCACTGAAAACTGAAACACTCATGTATTTCTATTGCTCTAATAGAGGAGCCCCCACGGAGTTAGCACTCAATCTTCCAGAACAAGACTAGGACAGGGGAGGGGATGGAAGTCACAGTTTGAAGGAGACCCAAAGAGTTTTGATGAAGGTTGTTTATTACCTAAAACAGATCTTGCTAATAGGGAATCTCTAGATAGAGAAATATTCATACATAAGATAGCTCTAAGAGTCCATTAATATAATGCTTATTATTATGCCTTGCCCATTTCAATAACCACTGAAACTGTACAGGAATTTTTTTCTCTGGTTAAATACCAAACCCTCAGTTTCTTTAGGATTACTCAATTAACTGGTTTTCAGGAGAAAAGAACAAAGTAAATTAGATTCAGAGTAAATAAGACGGCAGCTTGTAGCTGCCTCCTCCTATCTCAAAGAGAAACATCACCCACGTAGGGTCAACATTACAAAAGGATCTTTCAAATTTCTACCCATAAAAACTGGTATAAAATTTGATTCTAAAATTATCACTGTAATAAGTCACTAGCAGTTGTAATTATCAGGACACAGTCAATACTCAGCAAATCACAAGGTTCATGTACTAACGCACCTATGCTCTTCTCCCAGCAGAAACCCTCAAGACTCAAGCCTACTTTCTGCTACTTTGGAAGGAATTCTTACAACCTCAGCTTCTCCTGGAATTTGTTACTGACCAAGTTAACCACATTATTACTTACTCTTCCATCTGGATGATAATAATGGTACCAGCACACCTGCGCTATGTGCCAGGCAGGCTTTATCCTAAGCCCCCTCACATGCATTCTTTATATGGTAGATAATATCTTACAAGCTACACACACTCACAAGATGGAAGACAAACTCCAAGTTAAGAAAATCTTTCTGGACTAAAGTTTCGAATTAGAATTTTTACCAAAACTGAACACAACGTGCATTTTCCATACTTTGGATGAAAGTCCTGTTGACTGATGGCGGCACTGCCAGCTGGAGAATGACTATTTAAAATAATTCTAGAAGCTCGGAAAAGGAAGTCATCTAACAATGGTTTAATGAGTGATGAACCTGGAATAGAGCATAATATTCATGTTGAGGATGAACATATATTTTAATTCAAAGATTCTGTCTTGCACTTTCCTATCAGAGCATCTAAGGCCATCCCATGGCAGGGCATTCAATTTAACTCGATGTCTCAATGTTCATTTTTTGAACACTTACAATATGTGGCAAAGCTCTGTGGGGCAGAGGGGTGGGGATGGGTGGGAGAGTTGGGGGACAGGATTCAAAGATAGACAAGTGAAGGTTCCTCCCCTACGAGCTTACAACAGAGTGAAAGAAGTTAAGCTTTCACTTAAGAGACACTAATGCCAGTAACATCACAAGGCAGATGGTTTGAGTGAATAATTAACTTTTACTCCGGGCACAGGGGAGTCCACATAAAAGTTTTTTAAAACTTCAAAAATCTTTAGATAAAAATGACGTGCCCATCTCACCCTGGTATAGAATCACTCTTTTCTATGTATCCCCAGTAGCCAAGAAGATTTTTATACAGCTTGGTTTGTACAATAAAAGTGATAACTAACATTTTGATCTGTTTTCTGAATATAACTTGTAATACTGAATACGCTTTTATAAATTACATGTGTGCCCCACCATCCAGGGGTGTTGGTTGGGGGCTGCTTCTTGAGACAAGAATTATCTTTAAAAGAGGTAAGACATATAACGGATTATATTTTATAAAGTATGTAACAGCAAAAAGACAAAAACCTACTTTGATTTATAATTTTTAGTTGGTATGAAAAAGTTACGTGATCCAACTATTTTGAACACTTTAAAATTCTCTATAGGGTTTAATGACACATATAAAATTCACCTTAAATTTGTTAGCCACTAAAATTCCAATCTCTTATTGCCTGAAGGGTCAATTTTCTATGGAACACTTAGCATCTATCTTATTTTCCCAATTACATGTAACGCTACGGCAGTAAGTGAGAACTGAGGTATTCTGTCACATAAGATGAGGTAATAATTACCAAGCATTTCCTTTTCTGCCCCACAGAGTGAAAGAAGGGTCTTAATGAGCCGTAAGTGTCCTGCCAATAAAATGTTGTCGGCTTCACTGGTCTCACATTCAGCTGTGCGATTAGGTTCAAAGTTATCCAGCCAAGTAATCTCATCTTCGAGCATGGTGGCTGGGCTGATTCTTAACTGCTCCATTTCTGAAGCTAAGAAGGAAAAACAAACATAAACATTTTGAAGAAAGAAGGATTTCTTTCCTTGGAGTTAAAATCCTGAATTCAAGTCAGCAAAGACAAGTCTCCATCTTTCACTTCACAGATTAAAAAACCTGTCATGGGTGAACGGAGGCGCCCACAGGACTCTGAAGGCGCCCGCAGACCCGCGCCCTCCCTCCTGAGCTCTCTCAGTCGTACAGCAAACGTTAGGAGCGTCTCCTCTGTGCGCCACGGTGCTAGGTCCTGGGGATGTAAGATGGAGGGGACAATTCTTGTTCTGGAGAAGCTCCTGTTTGGTGGGTCATAGCAGACATGCCAGGGAACAAATCCTTCTAGAGAAGGAACGGACTGAGGGGTGAGTGGAGAGCCGATGCTTTTTACAGTGTCACCTCTGCCAAGGGACGGGAGCTCTGCAAAGGAGAGGGGGCAAAAGCACAGAGGCAGAGTCCGAGTTTCCAGACAGTGAGCCAGACTCCGGAGAGCCACTCTGTTCTTTCGTATTACGTATTTCATTTTCCCCTCCAAACAAGGATTTAAAACATGATTCCAAGTTGGAAGTTAGGATTAGGGAGGAGAGCAGAGATTGTGCTCTCTTTCCACTGCACTACAGCCACAGGCAAGCAGGGCCCCAGGTGGGGACGGGAGAAGGGATCTTCAGGGTTTCCTTATTAACAACATGAGGCTAACACCTACACTGCAGAGTGCTGTGTATAAAGTGGCTAGTACTGGCACTGGCATACAGAAAATACTCCAAAAATGGCAAATATTGCTTGTTCCAAGACATATTCCCACTCTGCCCTCGACATCCCAATAAGGGATCCTGAATCTCATAGGTGACTCAGCGACACAGCAAGGCTACACTAACACCGTGTTCCTGCATTCTGAGGTTGTGCGTACAGCCAGCTCATGAGACCAGTTCTCAAGAAGCGAAGCAGAATACCCTCGCCACAACCAAGCCAGAGAGCAAACCTTTGCTGGCTGCTTACACTGAAAGCCTGGTTGAAAACCGTGGTACTAGGCTAAGATTGTGAGATGGACATGCAGCCCACCCACTTCCTAGATAGTACAGGTCTTACCCCTGAATCAAGATGTATACTCTTACTACATCAACTCAGGCGCCAACGAAACCAATTTCACGGCACTGCTCAGAGTACCGGGTCCTCGATTCTCGAGAGACTTAGGAAATCCATAGAGGCACCTGCCTTAGCGATGTTGCTGGGGTTTCTTAGTCACTCTGTCTTTACATGTCCATTGCATGAAGACCTTTGTATGAAGTTTCCTTTTGGTTTAAGTGCTGGGAAAAAGATTTGTTTCTTTTGAGAAACAATTCTGTTTCTTCTTCTAGGGTACTGAGGACAACCAAACAAATGCTGTTTCCTGTTTACCTCTGTCTTCCAGGAAACTCACAACCCAATTCTGACGTGTGGGACTGGACAGCGGGCACAATTTTTTTTTTACCTCTTGGCCTTGACGTTCTTTTCGAATTAATGTTTTTGTCAGTCCTGACTTTTACTTTATTTATTCCCTGTAAGCTGAAGCAAATCTTTCCCATGATCTTTGCATAAAGGGTGAGGAATAAACTAACAAACTCTTCATTTGAACAACTAAAATTTACACAGAGCATTCCAATATACATTTGTATTATATAAGAATAAGCGCAGATGACTAACATCTTAAAACACTCGAACAAAAGAATTTCTAACAACGATACTGCAATCACCTAACGGTAAACAATCAACTGAATTCTATCATTTACTTCTATTACTATCAACGTAGCTCAACAGATTCCATCTCCTTCAAACTTTTAAAATTGTCAGAATTGGCTGTAATGGAGAGAAAGATTCTTCCTAATAGTTCTGTATCAGTGTAATTAAAATATTAGCCTTTGACAATTTTTAAAATCAACAAATCTTTTCAACATATTAATGGCTGGGTGTGTAATAGGAGAAGCAATAACTGATACATGGGTTTACATGCTATTTTCAAGAAAATAAAATTCGACTTCAAACAATAATTATAATGTTATTTATAGCTGAGATATATTAAGTCAGATTTAGAAATGTCTGTCTTTTCTAGTCCTTCTTAACCCCTCCACCTACATAAATCAAAGTTAGACATTTACTTACTTGTCAGATCATCTAATAATTGGCACCTCAGATCAAAATACTCCATACACTGAGATAATAATCTAAAAAACAGATTTCAATGATTAAAAAGAGGCTGATTTTAAAATAAAAAAAATTTTCTTTGTAAGAATAAGTTCGTAAAACAATTGAACAAGAGAATTTTCCTAAGCATAAAATAACTACTTCTACATTAATTCAACTTCAACATTTTAGCAAGACGTACACAAGTGATTTTATTTATACAGATACAGTATAGGAATAACAGTGTAAAGAGAAGAAATTTACTAAATCTGTCACATTTTGTAATGATGCACACAGATTGCATACATAATGCATCGATTACATTCATTTGTTCCAATAGCAACTGATACATATTAAGTACCTACTATATGCTTAGAATTATTTTAAGGGAGTAGTGAACAAAGAACAAAGGAGACAGACAACAGACAAAAAATACATACACATGGTAACTGGTGGTAAGCGCTAAGAAGCAAAATAAAGTGGACAAGACAAGAAAGAGAAAGGTAAATTCTTTTATCCTGGACAATCAATGAAGCTTTCTCTGCAATTATGGTAGTGGGAGCGCAGTTTTAAAGTCAGGGGACCTTGCTTTTAATCTCGGCTCCACTACTTACAGCTGGGTGTCCAGGGACAATTTATTTCAGTTCTCTCAGTTTTCTGATTTCTAAAATGCTTATTAGAGGACTAGGAATAAATATGCACACATATACACAAACATGCATAAAGGGTCTGGAATGCACTAATGATGAGAACAGACAATGAGTGAAGAATTATGATTATTTAAAAAGTGGGTATTATTATTTGCCAAACTCACTTGGCCATTTTGAGGATTAAATGACAAATACATGCCAAGAATTTAGCCTGCTGTGTGGCACATAATGAGCCCATGGTAACTGTTATTATCATCATTACTATTACTACTAAGGGAAAATACGTACCAAACTTGGGCATTAAAAGTTATGAAATGCAACTTTCAAATTATAAAAATGTGTAATTAAGACGCAGTTTTCTGTAACATTGCATGTTTTACATTCAAGAGAGTCTCTGAGAGTGTATGCTCAAGAACTCAACTAACGTTTTCTGTTTCTTTTGCAAAGGTTAGAGAAACTCAGTAACAAATCGAACTCTTCGTATTGAGGTATGTTCAACGAGCTGACTCTTCAAGTAAAAGCACAACAGCTTACTTCTTAAAAACGGCTGACACATTTCAACTAAAGAATCACTGAGCTTACTAGCTGCTAAAAGGATTAACTGATTTTAGGAAACTTTCAACTAGGAAAAATTAGAATTCTAAAATAAAAAAACGTACAAAGGCAAAAAAAGAAGTTTCTATGTCTTTTAATCTGAACGTCTTTATCAGGGAAAGACCACTGTCTGAAATTTGGCTTTACACCACTGAAGATTTACTTTCATAAGCAGAAATACACAGCTAAGGTCTCATTTAGGTGAGATCTTGATGGCCAACTGTAACATGACTGTAAGATTCAGTTAAATTTTTAAGTTTTATACATCACTCACAATGACCTTATCTCAGAAACCAAAATCTTGATGTCTCCATTTATAAATGTAGAAGGTTAAAAGAGGTTAAATGGTTCAAAATAATACTTAAAGTTGAGACTTAGATATGGGGGTCAGGAATCTCCATATATGAAAGAGGACTTAAATAAATGTCAAGATAGCTCATGTTTACAGACTAGAAGACTAAATCTTGTTAAGACGCAAATCATACCCAGTCATCTACAGACTCAATGCAAACCCTATTAAAATACCAGTGATGCTTTTCACAGAAATAGAAAAACTTATTCTGACATTGATACGGAATCTCAAAGGGACCCTCTGGTAGCCAAAACGATTCTGAGAAAGAACAAAACTGGAGGACTCACACATCCCGATTTCAAACTTACTACAATGCTACGTAGAACTAGAATACAGATCAATGGAAGTAAACATATATATGCATGCATCTATGTATGAGTGTGTGTGTGTGTGTGTGTGTGTGTGTATGTATATATAAAATATTTATGCGTTCAAATGACTTTCAACACGAATGTCAAAACCATTCAATGGGGAAAGAACAGTCCTCAAAAAATTGTGCCGAGACAACTGTGCATCTACGTGGAAAAGAATACAGTTGGACCAAGTTTGCATGCTTGTATCTTAGGGGTTTGGAGTAGCTCTAACATTTCTTCCCTCTATGGGCTCTAATTTATAAAGCATATACACAAGGAAAGTAGATAGTGATTTCACAAATCTCTGCGGCACCTTCTAAGTCCCAGATCAGGGGCTCTCTGGTAAGGCCGAGTCGGAGAAAGTGGCTGAAACTTGAAGTCAAACTTGGTATCTCCTACCTCCCATTCTGGGCCCTACACTAGGGCACCCCTTCACACAGTTTAGCCTAGCCCAAGGAGATTAGATGGGGCAGGCAGATGGATTTACTCAAGTCATCTCTGAGCCTGGACCACAAGACTTCTATGTCAGGCATGTATAAAACCAAGATAGCAAAAACAACAACAAAAACGAACAAACAAAAAACCCACCAAGAAAGTAGGTTAGAAGGATACCTCACTACCTCAAGACATGGAGTTATAAAGTAAGCTGAGCTAAGAAACTGCTGTATAAGTGGACATGAGCAGTGTGATCTTTAATCAGTGATCTGGCTCGAATAATGCAGCCTCCCCACAACTAGGTGAGCCTTCTCTCTTTTTGGGATAGGTGGACCAGGTTGGGTGGAGGCTGGAGTTGGGGTGGTCGAAAGGAAGAAAACCTAGTATTGTTTGTTCCTTCTAATTTTTCTGTCCTGAATGGGGAAAAAACTGAAATGTCCTACTTCAGGGCACAAATGTGGTAAGAGGAAAGGATAAACTCTGTCATCTTAATCATGCACTGTGGACTTTGGGGGAGCAGTACACAAGTCATTCCTCTCTTTCTGTATGACGTGAACTTTGTCATCTGTATTACGTACCTCTGATTGACTCCTCGCATGATACTAGTGGGGGACCAGAGGGGCAGCTGAGCCGTGAGAATCACACCCAGGAGAAACTGATTTGGCTTCTGTACATCTGGATGAGCTGAAGTATCTGTCTGACTAAGAGTATACAGCTGATCACAGGCAACACGGCGAATCTGGAATTACATTTTTAGTGGCAAAGGATGTACATCAACCAACACTTAGAAACTGCTTAAAAAATGATTTTCCTCCAAAGTCCACACTCTGAAGGATGCTATAAGGGTTTGAGCATTTCAATAATTAATGGTAAAGTTTACATGGAAAAAACTGGGTTAATTTAAAATAAGTGTGGTCTGGGAATTGATTTCCCAAATTATTCTACTATTGTATTCCACTCTAATCAATATGTTTATAATTTCATGTAAATGAAAATAAGGAAAAACTTCTTCAAGTGTCTCAAAGTTAATTTTCATGGTCACGTAAGAAAATCAGAATTATAAAATCTAATGAAAGTTCATGGCTTGAATTTGGTCTTTCTTGATTTTGACAAACATGTTGATGCTTAATGCTAGCTGCTTTTGCCAGCTATGGATGTTGAATACTGGGTGTAACATTTTGTGTTGCTATAAACAACACAAGTTAATCACAGCGCTAGTCTCAACTTTTGGTGGAATATGGAACAGAAAGGAGGGTGACAGTCCAAATGGTCATGTTGCTTTCAGAGTGGTCTGCAGCCCCTTTGCACGACTCCCTGAGAGGACTAAATGCCATTCCTTCTGTACCTCTCATAATGTCACAGCTATCCAGAGAGCCCATGACAGGATAGGACCAAATGGGTTTTTTATAAAGTAAGGTAAAAAATCCTTACCTCAGCACTTGGTGATCCAAGCAGAATATCAATGATAAAATCAGCAACACAGGGCAAGTTATAGAAAGATGCTACCGAAAAGAATAAGGACGATTGGGAGCAAGGGAGGAAACTAAGTTAGGAAGTGCATTTTCAAGATTTCAAAAATTCTGAATAATTTCTTAAGCTTAACTAGTAGAAATCATCTCCTCTTCCACATGGAATCAAATTCCGTACCTTCCCCAACTGCCCCGTGTCTGAGACCACCCCAGGAGAGACTAAGGTGCTCAAGAGCAGGGCTGTGCCATGGTCACCTTTGTACCCTCACGTTTTCACACACTGCCTTATGCACACCAGTTACAGGATAAATATGTCCTGCCTTGATAAACGATCCATACTTGTGAACTATAAAACGTACCCTACAATAAACTTACAAATGATAGAAAGGCTTGAAGTTATCATTTTTTCACCTTGATTTTAAAATATCTCTAGAATTGTAAGGAGATTGAACTATGAGTATGGCTTATGCTCAAAAGCATTTCATAATGACTTACCCTCCTCATATATAAGCCTTTAAAGGTATGTTTGCTCAAAGTAAGCCATTTTGGATACTATTTTACTGTTCCATAAAGGTCTAATTTTTTTCTACATGTTTATCTTGGTCTTACACGATGAGTTTGGATGCTATACTAAATACATAATAATCACCAATTCTATGTAACAGCCAGTCTGAATCAGTAATAACAGTGAACAAGGCTCCTACGTGTTAGTACAATTTTTAAAAGTGGAGCTATTAAGGCTTCATCTCTGAATAAGTATTTATTGAGGGCCTATTACACATCACGTGGTGTTCGGGTGCTAAAGATTCAGTAGGGAACACAATGGACAAAAAAAGTCTCTGTTCTTACAGAACTTACCGTCTAGTTGGGGAGGGAAGAACGATGATAAATATGATAAGCAGACAAATTATACTCTATGCTGTAAAGTGACAAGTGATGTAGAAAAAATAAAGTAAGGAGTTTAGGTGATGCTGGGTGAGGAGAGGTTTGTGATCTCCTTAAAAGGCAGGGGATGAACATACCAAGAAGTGTGAACAGCCAGTGCAAGGGTCCTGAGGTTGGAATGTGCCTGCAGTGTTGGGGAACAGCCAGGAAGCCAGGGTGGCTGAAGCACAGTGAGGGAGCGGGAGAGGGGAGTAGGTGAAGGCACAGAGGTATCAAGGGGGTGAACAGTGTCAGGCCTTGAAGGCCTCAGGAAAGATCTGGCTTTCACTCAGTGTGACCTCAGAAGCCACTGCAAGGTTTTAAACAGGAGTGATACAATCTGACTTACATTTTAGAAGGTCTACTCTGCTTACTGTGTGGAGAATAAACTGCAAGGGTAGAAGCAGGGAGATTAGTTAGGGCACAACTGCTAAAATCCAAGTAAGAGATGAGGGCGGGTCAGAGAGTAGTAACAGCGAAGGTGGTCTAAGGGGTAGAATCTAGATATGGTTTGAAGAAGGATGTGCTGACAGATTAGAAGCAGGGTGTGGAAAAAGGATGACCCCAAGGTTTTTGGTTAGAGCAACTTAAAGAATGAAACTGTTGTTAAGTTGGGAAAACTCTTGGGAGGTATGGGCCAGACCAGTAATTCAGCTCCGGACGTGTTAAATTTGGGAAGCCTATCTGATAATCTAAGTGGAGATGTCAGGGGAGAGGCTCAGGCTGTAGGGCCAAATGTAGGTGTTACCAGCATACAGAGGGAATTTATGGCTGCGAAGGTGGATGAGATTACTACGAGAACAAGTGTAGCCAAAGGAAAGACAGTGATGAGGGACTGAGCCCTAGGCTGTCTGACGTTAAAAGAATGATTAGCAATAGCCCCAGTTTGCCAAAGCCAACAATAAAGACAAAAGGGCAAATCTTAAGTTTCATAATTTTTAATACTGGAGTCATTATCAGTTTAGGAACTGATACACAGTTCTGATTCTACAGTTCATGACCTACACACTTGGAGTGCTTTAATTCCTCAACTAGGTAGTAAGGTCCTGGAGAGCAGGCATACTGTCTTTATAACATGCATGGTAGAACTGTGTATACAGAAGGTGCTCAATAAATACTCGTTCAGGATTTAAGTACCTAGCACAGACCTCACTTACTCCACACACCAACGTTCCCCCCCTCTTCCATTTCTTTCACTATGACCTTATCTAGGATGGAATATAAATCATTCCCAACAGAAGCCTGGCCCTTCCCTAGAAGGGATGAACAGCAAGTGTCCTGCATACCCAGTTGCTGGCTCCGAAGCTGCAGGCACGTAACAAGAAGGGACAGAGCCTCTCCGGCAATCAGCGAGTCTTTGGTGGACACGGACTGCTGTCGCACACAGATGCCAGCGTGCAGGGCTACTGGATCTCCTTCACTCCCGGAGCTGCAGTTGCTTCCTGGAAACGTGAGCAGAAGGTTACTGCAGATCCCACAGGACTCTCATGATATAATGATATCCTTTAATGTATTCCATGATCCACAAGTGAAAGTAAATATTTCAAGACACTCTGGTCTAAGAAACAAGAGAGATTTAATTACTTCATTTGACCCTCACTATTTTGTACTTAAAACACATCTGGAAGCTTTCAAAAATGTGTTTATGAGGCAAAACTAGTTTCAGGTGATACAAGTTAGGAATAGTGCAATTTTGGAGGCATGTGGGAGCCTTCCTGGGATGTTAGCAATGTTCTTTATCTTGATCTAGATGGGTTATACATATGTAAAAACCCTAAAAATCATGTACATTGAACACTTCTGTGCTTTACTACATGTGTATCACATAGCTTAAAAACTTTTTTTATTATTGAGGTGAATACACATACATAGATTGAGCAGGGAAACCAAATGAAGCTGAGACATAAAGCTTCTTACAAAGGAAGGCCCAACAGAAAATAACAGGCTGTAAACCAAGAAAAGTACAAATTCCATGTGCATTATTACTGGCTTCATGACACTTTCACACTCAGCAAGCACAAACTCTGCTTTGTTTCCCTATTTACCCTGTATTTATGAACACTCTTTTTCTTAAATGAAGTATGACACACACACAGTAACGTGCACAAATCTTGAGTGTGTAGCTTGATGAATTTTCACTCAAGCTCAGCAAGAGAAAAGGTTTTCTCCTCCTGTGACTCTGAACAACCTATGCCGGGGTGCTTCTTATAGGTACTTCTTGCCCAGTGTACTAATCACTTTATCCTTTTTAATCAGTACCTGAACTGCTGAGTCTGTTTCGAATTCCAGCAGGAAACAGAGAATTACTTTCTTTAATTGGCTGGCTACTCCCAACGAGGTCAAGCCGTCCTGCAGCTGCAGCCCACGACAGTCTCATGAAACAAGCCACCGTGGACGTGAAGTCACTGACTTCCATCGTCTAAGGAGGTGTGGAAAGAGCGGTGAGGAAAGGCAGGACCCGAACGCACTCCGCTGACTCCTGCAGCCTCCTCCCGGGCCTCAGTTTTGTGAGGTCGTTTCCCTCCAAGATCACCCGCGAGGACAGCCCTTTCTCGCTTCCGTGCTGCGCGAGGACCTTCACTAGCCCCCTGCTGCATATACTACAGAGACTCCACTCTCCATGTGCTGCTCTGAATCACCCACCACCAATTCTGCGTTTACGTTTCCCTCTCCCATACCCTGCATGTTGGCCCACGTGAACTAGCGTGTGACGCCCCCACACGCTCCAATTTTGTCTAACTGCTCGCGCCCTCCCTCTTGCTTGAACAACTCTCCTCTCTCCAACTCTCCACACTTTTCTCTGCATTTCGAATCCCTCTCTATTCCTGAAGGCCTAGCTCAAATGCCACCTCCTACATAAAATCACCCGTGACAGCCACAGGTGAAGGTAATCATTCCACTTCCTCTCAAGGAATGTTTTGTCCTTGTAGTTTTCTTGACATTCGCTATCTGAATTACAGTTACCTCTGCACTAGTGATCTCTTTCTTACTCACTGTACGCTCCTTGAAGACAATATTCACGTCAATAATTTTTACATCCACACAGGCCCTCCCCCCGACCAGTGCCTTCTAAACAGGAGGTACTTGCTTTTCTTGGATACACAAATCACTTACTTGTATCGCGACTCGTGCAGCAGGGATGATCTCCTCAACCCTAATAGAAGACCTGTCAGACACAGACAGCTGTCGGTAGGACGACTTTTCTGGGGTACCACATAAGGACATCTGCCTGCTTGTCTGCCGGCTGACATTTCGGAACGGGCGAGAAGAAAGTGCTTCTATGCCGTCTTTGGTGAGGTCTTCATCTAGCAATGTTGGCAATGTTTGTCCAACAAGTAAAAATCTTAAAAGGAAATGAAAAGCTAGGCTTATTCAAGGTCATGTCATACTATTTAAAATGATGGGATGTCTAAGAAAAAGTCAAGGGCTGCCTTCTGCGACTAATGCAGTATATTTACATACCTTGCAAGCTGTAGGCAGATGGAATAAACTCCCTGCCTTGTTTCATAGTCTACTTCGGATGGGATGGAATCCCTCTGCATGACATTTACAACCAAACTTCAGAGAAAAGAAAAAAAAAAACAAGGCAAGATATTAGAGACTTCTGTTTCTTTCACAGGAAATTTTCTATAATTAATTTAATCGCTTATCAATGTTATTGATCACCCTACTGAGTATCATCAATCCCTCTCCAGCCCCTCTTCCTTGTCTCACTTTTCTCTACAGGTCTTATCACCACCTGACATATACTTTTACTTCTTCATCTATTGCTTGTCTTTCCTGCTTCATGAGGACATGGGTGTTTGTTTCATCTACTCACTGCTCTGCTCCCAGTGCTCAGAACAACGCCTGGCAGGTATACTAACTGACATTCAAAAAAAGCCATAAGTAAAATGCCTGTATTAGCATGGCTCTGTAATTGGTTGAGTAACCTGAAATGAGTTTTTACTTTCCAGTTCCATTTCTGTTTCCCATCCCCTTTATCTCCTCAAGGTCCCACCCAACTTCTCTTCCCCTGAAGGCCTCCAAACAGAAGTTCCTTTAACTGTCCTCTGCGCAAACATCAAGTTGGTCTTCACTCTTCCCTCCCCCAGAGGAGACGGCATGCCTACGTCTTCCTAGAGTCACTCTCCTTCCAACGGCAGTAGAACTCAGCCCTAAGTAGAACTTAGGGGGTCATTCTTCCCCCTTTCTTGTCTTTATTCTTTTTTTTCCCATTGGCCCCCTTTAGTCAGCTAACAAAGAGAAACGAGTCTTCTATAAGTTAAAGTCAAAACAGAAAAGCAAACTCTCTCCTCAGTTATTCTACTTTTCAAACTCTTGTCACTTCCCGTTTCTCATTCATCATAAAGAAGAGATTTCCACTTACTGATTCAACTTCCCATCCTTAACTTGTCACTCAACCCTTGGCCAGCTGCTTATGCCTTCAGTCTTTACTTACATACACACCACTGCCTCCCCAAACCTCTAAAGCCTTTCTCCACTTCTCTCCAGAGCATCATGTCCAAACCATCACATGACTCACAGGGACCTCGTGTGCTATTATATTCATTTCTCCTGACTTCCTCAGTTCCCTCCATCTCATTCCATCTTTATTTCCCATGTGGACTAAAGATTCATCATTCGCTCACTCTTCTAAGCTAGAAATCACAGGGCCATTTCATAAATGAGTCATAAAGACTTGGCTATTCTACCTTATAAATACCCTTCTACAACTGTCCCAAATTTAGAACCTCTTATCTCTTCTCTGGAACACTGGCATAGTTCTTAGTAGTTCTCCCTGCCTCCAGTCTCTCCCACATCTACTCACTGTCTCCACTGTAGCCCGAGTAACTGTTCTAGGTGACTTCTAGCTCAGAAACCTCCCGTTTTCCCACGGTCTACAAGGTAATGTTGAAATTCCTGAATGTGACCCTTCTCTACATACCTCTCTCCGCTACCCTTTGCCCTAGCCTCACCAGGCGACTGCAGTTCCCAAGACAGTCAGGGCACCTCTGTGCTTTCGCTCATCTCCAACCTCTTCTGGCTTAGAGAGCCCTTCTCCCTCTTAGTTACCTAGAAAATGGCGACTCGTATCTCAATTCCCAGCTCAAATGTCACTTTCTGGGAAGCATTTCCCAATCTTATCCCAAGCAAATCAAACCATTTAACCACTTGCTTTCTTCCCTACCCCTTCCCCGCTGATCCCCCACCCAACAAAGCACTTTTTATGAGAATCTGTTTCGATACTTATAATAACTATTTGTCATTCTTTGTTAAACCATGAGCCTCTCAAGGCAGGGACAGTATCTATTCTATCTTTGTACCCTCAGCACTAATGCCTTGTACAACATGCATTACTGGGAATCAAATTCACCTTATCTCAAACTGGAAATGAACAGAAACAGTATAGTCCCCTCTCCTCTCCTCTTGAGAATTTTCCCCATTACCAGAGGGGAAAGAACGTGCGTCTGTCAGTTTGCCAAATATTAAGTCAAAAAGTAAATTAAAATATTCCAAAGACTGAAACATCACTCCTTCTTATTAGGACTCGCATAATGCTTCACATAATGCCTTGGCAGGAGAAATTAACTAAAATAATTAGATTCAAAAATAAAATAATAAAAATTTAAAATAATTAGATTCATTTTCTGCAATTCATATAGCATAATACTGAAACTCTAACCTCAAACCCCCTGCTTTGAGGAAGTTCTCACAGAAGGATTTTGCACAGTTTCTTGCCATGTCATCATCAGCTGTTGGCATGAGTTTGGAGCTTAGAACCTTGGGGAAAAATAAGCACAATTAATCATCCCAACATCTCCAGCAGAAGTTACTCCTTTATACTCAGTAAAACAAGCAGACAACCTGAGTCAGAACCTCTTTAAATGCTGCTCTTTTTTACTCCCTGTAGTATGAGGAGGCTGATGTTCCACAATTAAAATGACCATGTTTTCCAAATTTTATTTACTTAGCATGAAAAACCTTTGTTTTTAAGAGAGCTGGTGTGTTAATTCTTTTCATGAAACCAGTAAACGTGAATGCTCTCTGCTCTGAGGCGTAGGTAAGAGCACATAACATTTTGTGATATGCTGGTATGTTCTAGGAAGAAGTATATAAAGTTTTATAAAACAGCTTATTTATTATAAATGCTAGACGAACTCCCTGATAACTCCTGTTTACTGAGCACCGATCTCCAAGGTACTAGCCATAAGATGAGGTGCTTAACACGCATCCTCTCTTCCTCTCACTGTGCATGGCATAGGTATTTTACTCTATAGGTAAAGACTGAGATCTGAGAAGTTAAGTGACCTCCCACCCAAGGTCACACAGTCAGAATTTAAACCCAGATGTGTCTCACTCTAATGTCCATGCCCCTTTTATGACACTGCAATACCTACCTAAAGGGAAGCTTAACTGGAATAAGTATACCAGTTTTTGGCATAGTAGAAAATCATTTCACACAAATAATCATACTGCAGTACAAGACTACAAATTTAGATCATATTCTAGTTTTGTCACCAACTAGATGAGAGATCTCAGATATGTAATTTTCCCTTTTGTCTGTTTTCTCATCAGGTAAATGAGGACAATAATTATCTTCACCAAAGGATTGTTTGGATTGAGTAAGGTAACATGCTTAAGGTGCTTAGTACAAGCACTGGCACAAAACAAGTGCCCAGTGAACAACTGCTTATTTAGTTATGATTTAAATAAAATTTTAAAAGCTTGTTGCCTCATTTTCCCCAACGTTTTAAACTAGATATAATTCAACAACCTTTTCTATTAAAAAAAAAAACTGCTTCTATGAGCCTATTAGTTTTAAAAGCTTAGATTTTTAATGTATTATTATTATTTTTTGAAGATGCTTTCTTCCTAAGTTGCCCTTTGGGAAACAGGCTCATCAGCCTCAGATCATGAGCGTTACATGGGAGAACGGGAACCCCCTGCAATTCTAATCCTTCTGGACTGTCAACAGCCACGTGCACATACTCCCTGTGCTTAACGGACAATTTAGTGAAGATGGAAGACTTCTCCAAAGGAATGGGTATTTGGAATATCCACTTTGAAGTTTCATAGTAGGCAAACATAAGTTAAAGATCAAAATGCAATAACATTACCTTTCAGGTAACAGTAAAAATAAGTGCCTTGGGAGTGCCGGTTTTCTACATTTTTTGTGTAAAGCAAAAGACAACCTATCAGAGGAATTCCCAGTTAATCAGAAGTCCTAAAGTTATACTGCAGATAATTTACTATAGTCCTCTGGCTCTAAGATAATGCAATCTAGGTAGCTGATGACAAGCTAGACCCCTTGTTGGGCCATTCTGTTTCTCTGAGTGCTCTCAAATACGGGTGTTAAGATTTATACCGTAACTTCTTGAGATAATTGTTTAAAAGCTAATGACAAATCTGGCAGTAATTGCAAGATGCAGATTTGATTAGCTTGAATTAGCCAAAAATTTCTAGGTAATTTTCTGTTTTGGAATAGTGTATGCATTTTTGAATGTCTGTGTGAAATAGGAACATACTTTATTTTTAAAATATTTGCTAAATATTTTCTCCTTGTGAACCCAACAAATGTTTTCACAAGAATGATTATTTTAAGGCAAATATGAAATGTTATCATAGCCTCCATCATAATATGAAATAAAACCTGGAAAAAAATGGCCAAGCAGGTACCCTCTTACCAATTATGACCTTTGTTGTGACTCAAAACCTACTGAATATAAATAGTAATTTGATAATTAAGGTTACTTAGGCACTGATCTGGATTCTTTAATAAATAACTGACTGAATAGAACTTCTCAGGGCAAGACAAAATCATTCAGGGCTTTATTTTCTCCAGACCTTAAGTGGCGTGAGGGTCTGGCCCCTTACCCTCCAAACAGTCCAAGAGCCAGACTGTTTTCTGCCGGCTCACTTTCCACATGGCTTTGTTACTGCTTTGATTCCAGGACTCAGCGTATCAAACCTCCCCTATGTCTTACTCATAAGATCCTGGAGCAATTATCTTGGCTTTTCAACTCTGACCCATTAACTACCACAATGACTTGTGGAAAGTACACAATTAGTAAATGTTTACTGAACTAAATCTATTAGCTTAAAGCAACTATTGGGAAGGAAGGTAATACAAATATTCTTTTGCTCAAATTCTTTCAAAAGTTTAAATAATAATATTAATGTGTTTCCAGACAAAATTCTTATAAAGCTTTATTAATGGCAACAAATTCCAATAGCTTTTAAAAAGTTAGAACGCATTTAATAACAAGGCTAAGGCTTAATAACCGGTATTTTATAGACTTGCAAAACTTCCAGAGGAAGTTAGTGACACATTTTAATACATAAGCCTTCCTAATTATTAATTTAGATGCTATTTTACAATTATAACAATGTACATAGGTACAAATTGAAAAAAGAAGAGCATTTCAAAGGTCAAAATAACAAAACACTTCAATTTATATTCTGTTTTTTACTTTTTTAAAACTAATTTAACAGACCATCCAATAATAATAGAAACCGATTTACTAATTTCTGGTATCTGAAAGCATGAATCTTCAGACCAAAGTGAATCTGTTAAAATGAAATGAAAAGAAATTAGGTTTCTCACTTCTAAGTTGTAGAGCACTCGGAAGGTGGACATTCCTGGAGCGAAAGATCGAAACAGACTTTCTAAAATGGAACTGGCACTTGGCTGATGCTGTTGCTTGGAAGAGAGGGATGGAGATTTTGAAGACTGAGAACTTGTTTCAGACAGCAATGTTTTCTAAGTTTATGAGAATGAAAACAGGAATATGTGTGTCAAAAGCACAAATTAAAAAGAAACAGGTATCATTACACATTCTAATATTCTTTTTCACTTTAATACAGTCAAATCAATGAAATTTTCTAAAAATTAACCTCAAAGCCACATCACCCTGTAATTATTAACAAAACACTGAACTCCATCACACAGACTGTAAGTGCTCAACAGTATTCCAATTCTACAGGAATGCTTCTGGGGATGTATTCTAAACAACACTAGAGAGGTCTTCCTAATTTGTTCCCATGTTTTCAAAATTTGTACTACTAAATACTGATAATTAAATGGTAACATTGCAAAGGAGGAGTTTTGAGAATTTTTAAAGTTACTACTAGTAATACATTTTATAATTACATTATTCTCCTTTCCTTAAATTAATCTATAAGCCATATATGACAAGACTATGGACTGATCTAAACTATAATCACTGAAATATAAAATTCATAACTTAGTTCTAACAACTTTGTTCTAAATGAATTTATTCTGAGAACATAATTAAACAATATTATAGGTAAAATGTATTTTATATATATATAAAATTATCAAGGAACAAAATTAAAAATTAAAATGAACTTTAAATATCAACTGTGGAAAAAATAAACGATAATCCATTTATGCAAGCAACTCAAACATACGCACAATCACACTGAGAGAGGCATCACGACAGAAGAAAAACATCTTAGCTGAATCAGTGCTAGATTCTGACCCTAGACAAGACACTGCACTGCTCTGGGCTTCGCTTTCCTAATATAAAACAAGAAGGAGGTGGAAGCAGATGATAATAAAGGCTCTTCCAGTTCTAAAATCTGATGTCAGTATTGACCACAGACACTTAAAAAGCTAACATGAAGTTCTGATTTCCATTTGCAGCAAAGGTATTTTTCTAAAAAAGAAAAACTTATGGGAAAGATGGTATCATATGACCTTAATGTGATACTGTATTTTATCTTCAACTGAACCATGATATAAAATTTCCATGCCTGTTAAGTAACTATCCAAGATACTCTTACCTTTCTTCCTAAAGAATCGAGTTGATCAAGGGCTTCCTGAATGGCTGGATCAGTGGGTATTAAGAGCAGAAGCTTTCGTACTCGTAGAGTTATCCTGAAATTTTTCAAATATAAATTTTTTTCACATAGACCACAATTCCAAGAACGAAGTCATTTACTATGGGATGTGAAGTAACACACATCTTGAATGAAAATTTATTTGGTTCCCTAACCTTAATAACATTCTCTCTTTCAAGCTTCAAAAAATATATATATATACTTACCTTGGCTCTTCTAGGTTGGCCAGCTGGTAAAGCATGTCAAATACATTACAAACAAGTGCCATCACAACACCAGGGAGGGATTTCTCCTGAGGGGAAAAGCAAAATACAAACACAAATTTACAAAAGAATTTTCTCCTTTTCTGATCAAAGGTACAAACACTAAATTACTAGTCCTTAAATTCTGGTCACTGCAAAGCTTGAGGGACACAGAGTGCTCGTCTGCCTTGAGCAACAACGTGCAGGAGCACAGGGTGAGGGGCCGCCACCTGGGCTCGCTTCTCCTGCCCATCTGCTGGGGGAGGGGCTTAGGCACCAAAAAGAAGACAGCAGAGGAGGTAAAACAAAGGGCAGGAGGGCACCACGGAAAGCTGATCAGAGCTCGAACAAACGAGGCAGAGTGAGTGAAAGGCAAATTTTAAGTGATATATACATACACGTATACACACGCACTCAGACACAACACACAGGTATACATATAACTTGAGAAAAAGTGGTTATCCTGTTTTTTCTAAAAATGAGAAAAGAAAAAAACGGATACAACTGTAGAGAAGGGATTCAGATGTGATTTCAGTACTATGTTCTGGTTATAGGAAAGAAAGAAACTAGACATCACTATGGAATGTATTTATATTCAGGAAGGTTTTTAATAAATTCAGGATAAACATGAGATAGTTTAAAAATATTTAACTTGAGGATGTTAAGTACATCGTTTCTACTGTTGATAAACTGTCATAATACTGCTCTGAGTGGGATTTTGTTCTTAAATTCTTGCTACATATAAGTATAGCTACTTCTTAAGAAACCCCCAATACTAACATGAACTCTGCAAAGTTTCATGGTACATACAGCAAGGCTATGCTCTCTAAGTTAGAGATACAGGCATACAAAGAACTGGAATTAAATGAAAGGACTGTATACAATAACTATGAAAAAGATCCTTCTCCTTCATTTAAAATCCTTTACTTCACATGAGGGCTAGTATTATCTTACTTTCCAGATGGTAAAAGGATAAAGAGCAGGACAGTCCTATTAGTTTTGTATCCCTGGTGCCAAGCTCAGTTCCTGGTATAGAAAAGGCACAAAAAACCTGACTGATTCATAAAGTCATTCAACAAATACTGACTGCCTATTATGTCTGAGGCACTGTTTTAGGTGCTGGAAATATAGCAGTGAGCAAAACAAAGGTCTGCTCTCACGGAGCTTAAATTTTACTGGGGAGAAAGAGAGACATTAAACAAGATAAATAAAATATATAGTATGTTAGACAAAAATAAAGGAGGGAAGGGAAATGAGACTTGCAGGAGTAGGAATGGGTTGAAAATTTAGACAGGATTGACAAAGAAGGCTCACCAAGAAGGCAACATTCGAGCAAAAGCTGAAGAAAGTGAGAAAGAACCACCTGGGTATCAGAAAAGCATGTTCTGGACTCAGGGAAGAGCAAGTGCACGGGCCCCACTGTGTCTGAGGACCAGCAGGGAGGCCTGCACAGCTGAAGTGGTGAGAGCGAGGGAGGGTCATGGGGGAAGATCTCAGAGGGGCACCCCAAGTAGGCCCTGTAGGTCCCAGGAAAGACTCTGGCTTTCCCTGGCTCTTACTCTGAGTGAGATGGGAGCCACTGGAGCATCTGAGCTGAGGAGTGGCACAATCTGACTTCTGTTTAAAAAGATCATGGGCTGCTGGGCACCATACAGAGAAGAGACTGAATTGGTATGAGGGTAGAAGCCATGAGACCAGTAGAGCACTACTAAAACCCTCCAGGTGAGGGATGATGGCTGCCTGGAGCAGTGTGGAAGCTGAGGAGGCAGAGAAAAGTAGCTGGATTCTAGATGTGTTTAAAGGCAGAGTCAAGGATTTGATGATGGATACGGGTATGAGAGAAACAAGGGGCACAAGGACTTTGACACAAGCAATTGAAAGAATGGAGATGGTGTTCTCTGAAATAGGGCAAGGCTGGGATAAAGAGGTTTAGGGGAGGGGGGAGGTGGTAGGAAAGGGGTTATCAGGAGGCTCAGTTTTGGATGTATGAGGGACTGGGGTACCTATTACACGTTTAAGAGGAGATGCTGAGTAAGAGGTGGGATCCACATATCTGGACTTAAAACTAAAGGTAAACACTAGGGAGTTATCAATACAATATATAAAGCTTTGAAACTGGATAAGATTCCCAAGGGAATGAGCATAGACAGAGGAGAGGGCTCAGAGGTCCTTGAGCCACAGAACTCCTCTGTACAGAGGTCAGGGAGATGAAGAGGAAGCAGCAGAGGAGACCAAAGAGGAAGAGCCAGAGAGGGAGGGAAAGCCAGGTGAGTCCTGAAAGCCAAGTGGAAAGAGCATCTAGAAAGGAAGTGATAACGTGGATCAACTCCACTGAAATGTCAGTAAGATGAGGACTGGGAGGTGGACATGACGGACGACCTTGCAAAGAGCCTGATTCTTTTCAAAGTGGGTCACAAGAGGATGGTAAAGAGAGTTTAGACAACTCTTTCAAGGAACTTTGCTGATTTGGGAAGGAGAGAATGGGGGCAGGAACTGAAGTAGAAGATGGGGTGAAAAAAGTTCAAGATGGCAGAAATAATACAGTGTTTGAATGCTAATGGGAATGACCTAATAGAGGAAAATCAATGATCAGTGAGGAGAGATGTAGGAGAGGAACAGCAAGCAGGGGCCAGGCAGAATCGTTTGGTGACTCAGGAGATTCGATGGTTTGGAAGACTGATGAACCGCAGTGCTGATCCCCAGCACTCCTCAGTAACGCAGCTCTGAAGAGGCAAGACTCATCTGACCGAGAAGGACACAATCATGCAAATCCATACGGGCCGAAGGCAAAACTTAATGATTGTGAAGTCCCTGTTTTAAAGTTGGAACGTGTCCCTCAATACCTGCTCCATGGCATACGATGAACTAAACACGCCACTGCTGCTGCTGCTGGAGCTGGTTGAGGAATCCGCGGAGCTCCCAGATGGGGTCCCACTGCCAGACGTCTTTACTGTGAGGATCTGTTCATCAGAAAAGCCCAGCTGGTGGAGTAGCTTTTGATCTTTATTCACTGTCAGCTGCAAAAAGTGGTTTATTAATTACTGACAGGGAAAGGAAGAGGAAAATACTGACACCAGACTAAAGTGTCACAAAACCTTTATCTACACCTACCAGACTGTCATTTGTAAATATCTGTATATTATCCACTGGAGAGCACAACTGCTTGGCTATCTTCCACCGGACACTCCCTATGGTTTCATTACTGTGAGCCTGTAAAATAAAATTAAACACCGTTGTGAGTAATTTACTTAACTTATTCATTTGAACAACTGTTAGTGAGCATCTCTTGTGTACCAGGCACTGTTCTGAAAGCTGGGAACACAGCAGAGAACCCAAAGAAAGAAATTCCTGTCCTTGTGAGGCTTCCCTCCTGCTGTAATTAAACATTCTATTCCATTCCCTCCCCATCATGCATGGAATAAAATCTCAAGTCCTTCTTCCACTGCAGTGTCTTCTACTCTTTCCCGTTCTCACTGTGCTTGAGTCACACCAGGCACCTTCCTTGTCAGTGAACAAGCCAAACAAACTCCTACCTCAGGGCCTTTGTACCTGCTGCTCTTTTTGCTAGAAATGTTCTTCCCCAGAAATGGCTTACTCTGTCACCTTCATTCAAGTCTCTGTTCAAATGTGACCACCCCAGAGACCTTCCCTGTGCATCCTTATCTAAAATATGCCATGTGTACCCATCTTATCCCCTGTATTCCCCTTTCAATCTTTATAACACTCATCATCACCTGATATATATTTACTTATGTGTCTGCTTATACCCTGTCAGCTTCCTTTCATTTCAGGGCTTTAATTTAAATGTATTTATTACCAAACCGCTTTTAGAATAGTCATTCATGCAGCTCTGTCAATCAACAGTGTTCTTATGGAAATAACAAGACAATATGGAAATGGCTTCAGGGCTTAAGGTAAACCTACCTCTACAGTGAAGGTATCTTTGGTAGACTCATAGGTAACATTAAGAGTTAAAAGATGTCCATGAAATGAAGCACCATGAGGTAGAATAGTTCGTGGAACAGAGTAAAAATCCTTGAAAAAGATACAGTAAGTCAAACAAGTGAGATGCACAGCACACTGTTAAATATCTCAAAAATGCACACCTAACCCACTGAAACTAGTTATAGGAGGATAAAGTTGCTTAAAAAAGAGAGAGGCTTACCTCTATAGTGATCACATAGCGTTCTGCCAGAAGCAGCAATCTTTCAATTATTACAAGTTTAGTGGATCTATGAATTAAAAAAAAAATTTCTTTTGAACATACTTGAAATGAACTGCTGTGAGCTCAATTTCAGTCTATTTCACCAAAACCACAATCAATTGGCCCTCACTGGTCAAAGACTGAAATTTGCAGACTAAACTTCCCTTCACCCAAGGGGGTGGTGGTTCAAGCAAGTCACAGCTGTTGCACACAGATGGACTAGGGAGAAGCCCACATTTCCTTTCCTCTCCTTTTCTTTCTTCCTCTTTTTAAAAATAGTTGCTCCATAAATAGAGGACCTGGGTCTTCAGGCTTATTTGTCTACCAGTACACTGAGAATGAACAATCAATGAGTTTGACTCTCACAATCTCACAATTAAAATATGCCACTAATTCTGTAAACATATGGAATCTAACAAAGTTTTGAACTGCCTGAAATTTAGAAGACAAATGCAAACCATTAAGTATGCCACAAATAAGTTACTGTTTGTTGTAACTAGCCTAAGAATGAGGCAGAAGAGAAGGACAAAAAAATTACTCATCTGTTTAAGCAAATATTCTTATTCACAGTTAAAGCATACAATAGAAGAATTTGTTATTCCAAGAGTTTTCAAAAGAAATCTTAAGAATTCAACACACATCAAGAGACATAACCACCTCTGGAACAGAAAACACACAGCAAGGAACTGCAGAATTCTAACAGACTCTAAAAACGAGCCCTAGGGCTTCCCTTGGTCAGACTTTAGGAATCTTACTTATCATGGAAATACTAAGACTCCAACATTCAGCAGCTTACACGGTCACAGTTCCACACTTTATTAAACACTACATGTGTTAATACTGACAGATGAAAACCCAAGCGCCCTTAATTTAAACACTTACTATCCCAGAGAGTCTAGGTATTTCATATAGGTGTATTTCTAAATCTGGAAAGTTTTCAGATTTCCTAACAATAGGTCTGGTATGCTGATTAGCAGTATTGGAAATTTCACTTTAAAAAGAATTGGTTAAATACATTTAATAGTGTTCTAAATTCTTTCAGTCTACAGGCAGGAACTAGAATTTGATATTCAGATAGAAAACCTTCAGGAAATATTTAAGTACTATAATAAGTAAACTGCTGTGTGAATTGTTTTAATTATGCCTCAGTGATGAATTAAATCACAGACAGCATTTCAAAACACTGTACAGATGAGAGAATAACTCCTCCCCCATAAGCTGATACCAGACTAAAGTGGTGAAATGAGATTAACTATAGCGTACTGGTCCAAAGGCAACTCTGATGTTACATATTCTTATTAACTCTGTTTAGAGTTTACAATTAATTAGAATATTTAAAAACTATCATGTGGTTTTGTTCTGTAACAGTCAAATATGAAATAATTCAGAATAAAAAGCATTTAGAAACGACAAAAACACACACTTATTTTAAAAAGTAGCAGTTTTGGAAATCCCAATACAGTAGTTCATAAATGCATTTCTAGTCTGGTTTGTTAGACAAATGAATCATTGAGGACCTAGGTCACAGAGATGGACTATATTTTACAAACATGTAGTTAGGAATTCTTAATGAAAGTCTATTTGAAATACACTCCAAGAATGTGGGAATGCAAAAGTCATGTTAGTATTCTTATCATGGGTTGAATCTATCATCACCAGTTTAAAAAGAGGTCCAAGGCTTGAGTTTTATTGGCTTCTTTCATATTAATAAAGTACACAGTACTCAACTCATTTTAAAAAAAAGAATGTGAACAAAGATACTGCCTTGATTCCTTTTCTAAAGTAAGTCTTTAAAAAGAAAAGAAATATCCCCCACTGTAAATAAAGATAATTAATAAATACATACATAAAAAACACGCTATAAAATGATTCTAGGAGTAGAGGAAACTGTATGAGCACCAATCACTAGAGGGCAGCAGAGTGAGGCACAGAGAGGGAGCCCTTCTCTGAGCATCCACCAAGGTTTCCTGAGCATCACCGACTGGGGGCTGCTTATCAGTAATAAAGGCTCACAAATACCCACAAAAGTATTTGAGTTACTTCAATCTAATGTTTCTAAATACTCATCTACTCTCCTTACTATATCAAAGAACTATAGCAAATACTGAACTCAGATTTCACTGGTAACATCTGAAAACACTCAACAAAGCAATGTGATTAAGAGATGTCAGTTCAAAGTTTCAACACATATTTGAGGATAAAGTTCTTATTAAAATTACTTTGAAAAATCATTTTAAGCAAACAACATTTTAACTATGATTATATCATAATGTACAATGTTAATCATATTCCACTTCATTTTGCTAATACTATTAATGCCCTAGATTTGACTATTCAGGGGAAGAGCTGTAAGATATCTAAACAAATACTTCAAACTTGAAAAAAATTACTCTTCATACAATGAATATATCTTCATTCCATCAGAAAGAGTAGGTTACTCATGTTACACAGAGTAAAAGTAAAAAGAATCAAATAAAATACATGATGGCAAACATGTAATTTCCCAGGATATGACTGTTTGAAAAGTTATGAAATAAAATAAGGAAGTAAATAATTGAGAGCTCTCCAAAGGGAAAAAAAGATTGCATTTTTTTTTTTAAAAGCTGATCTGTGTTTACGCGTTGTGTATTTGCTATAACTTCTGTGATCACTCACCTGTACGGAGACTGAACTGATGTGGCTACAGTTGGCATGGCAGTTGCTGTAAGCATTTTTGTTGCTCTGGTCACAGCATGTGTTAGAGTGGGGCCACCAAGTGCTGAACTGGCTGCCTACGGAACAGGAAATCAGCATTCCATATCAGGGTTTCTCAACCTCGGCTCTTCTGACACTCTGGGCTGGAAACATTTTTGTTGTAGCAGACTGCCCTGACTTCTACTCACCCTCTAGTTATGACAACCAAAAAGTTCTCCAGACATTGCCAAATGTCCCCTAGGAGGTAAAATAACCTTCAGTTGAGAACCACTGTTCTACATGTGTTAATTCTTACATGGTAATTCACTTAGGGGTACTTGAATATATTAAATGTTTTTATGATGAAATATTTGGATGGAAGTCGCAACTTGGAAACTCCTGTACAGATTCATCACCAGCACATATTCATCACCAGAAAGTTAAACTTACTGACATTTGGGGGCAGTAGCACTTTATGCTTTTGGAATATTCTTTATTAGATTAATATTTATCTTTATTAGATACTAAGCTTAAACAAGCACAAAGTAGAAATGAAGATGAATGTTTAATGCTTTAACCATCATGCTGGAAAGTAGGCACTGGAAATATATGAGGTAGTATTACATCACAGGATTCTAATGGACAAAGACAATCTACACCACCTACTACTAGGGTCCTGCTGCGTCCTTTAATAGTGTTTATGACATAAATGAGGTGAAACATGGGGAAGGATGGGGAAAGAAGTAAGTGCTTGTATAAAATTTCTGGACAGAAAAAGAATCTATTAGAAACGTGGAATGTACAGCAGGCCTGTTTTCTGAAATCAGTTCCTACACCCCAAAAGGGGGTGGGTTGGGGGCAGAACAGGGAAGAGGGATGGTGGAGGGAGAAGAAACAATTTCCTGCAAAGTAACACTTCTATACTATGGGCATCAAAGCAAATGCCTGTTCCCTGTGTCTGCAATATGGTACTGTTGGCAAATCCTTCCAGTAGGATCCAGCCACAAATATCAACATTATACATGATCTCAAAATATAAAATTAGAAAAGGAAAAAAGACCCAAAGCATTTATTTTAAAAACAGGTTGAATAAAATTTGCTACTCACTTCTAATCTTGTGTAGCAATCAGCAATGAATTTCTTATGTAATGATACAGAATCCTAAAAGTAAGAGGTATATGGAAATTAAAATTAGTCTAGCATTTAGCTGTAATCACTGTTAAGGATAAAATGTTAAAATAAAGAAGCCCAACTTTCAGGCATGCTAACTTATCAATTAAAAGTAATTATAATTTCCTGCTTTTGTGTATGTGAGTGACTTCTTTCCTTAAATACCCACCTTCTTTAACCTAGGATTTAGATTAATGTAACTGTAGTTTATGATTAACTGAATAGCTTCATTAGCAATTTCTTCATCAGGTGATTCCATGGCTATTTTCCAAATGAAATCCATTCCTATCAATTCCAGCTTTTCTACATACTGTTCAAAAGAAAAAAAAATTTACATAGCATACCAAGGTCACAAAATGACAGGCAGTTATGTTGTGCTACATTTTAAGTCCACACCTCTTCAATCAAGTTCAATATGAATTAAGGCTGCAAAAACTAAGCTACATATGAGAATATTATCACACCGATGTGAAACTTTAAAACAAAAAAGTATCAACAACAGAAATACTGGGCAACTTCCATGGAACCAGGACATGCAGATTTTTCTCCAAACATTTCTAAACCCAAGCTGGAACTCTACCCAGATGGGCTTACTGAAGCAGAAGCAGCACAGGTATAATATGGGCACCATTTCCAGGGGCTTTTCTTCAAACAAAAGAGAGTCAGCCTAGAGGTGGTTACTACTCACTGGGGCTCAATCTGGACTTTTCAAAGCTTAGTTAGAAATGGCAAGATCCAAGGCTTACAAGATCTTGCTAAAAATTCTACCACCTAGGAAGTCAGGGTGTGAGTGGAACAGACTTGGAAGAAGAGTCACTTCTTTGTCTTTCTTTTAAAGGTGCACATGCAAATATAAACACAAGCTGTATACATTCTGTAGATCCATTTTCCTGCTTCCTTGTCTGTTCTTAAAAAGCTTCCCTTTCAATCCGTGCCAGGGCCATCCCAGAATTAAAGATTTTGGTACTTTTTCAGCATGTATGAACTGCTGGATCTGAGAGGCTGAAAGCTTAGATGAGGTATCCCTGCTCTGCATTTACCTGGCCACAGGAGCGCTGGGGGCCCTGGGTCAGCAAGAAGCAAAGAGGGACCCGACAAGTCCCTAGTGCAGGAAAGGGAGCCTCCTTCCTCCCACTCTAAGAGAAGCTCTGTCATCAGTGCAGAAGACTGCAGTCAAGGAAGGTACTCATTCTTTTAAAAAATCTCCTGTTTTCTCTCAATTATGACATACAGTTTTTGCCGAATATCGAGTTTTACTAGATTATCCACATTATCTAGTTTTGAAAATAGCGTCCTTACCAACTGAGCTCCTTGTCTTTTCAATCGATGATCACAGAGATTCACATTTTCAAAAAAAGTCTTAAATAAGTTAAAACCTGAAATTACAGAATGTCGGATAAATTCATGCACTTTAGGTAACACAGATAATCAATGGAAAAACAAAGTCTATCAAGAGCTAACTCTTAGGACAAAACACGGGCATAAATTTTCAGGACTGTGGATTAGTCAACAGTCTCTTAGATATGGTACCAAAAGCACAAGCAACAACAATGACAAAATATATAAATGAACTTCACAAAACTAAAAGCATTTGTGCTTTAAAGGACTATCAAGAAAGTGAAAAGCCAATCCATAGAATAGGACAAAATATTTGTAAATATATCTGATAAGGAGTGAGTATGCCGAATATATGAATAACTCTTAAACTCAAAAATAAAAGGGCAAAAAAACAATTTAAAAATGGGTAAAAGATTTTTATAGACATTTCTTCAAAGATGATATATGTGACCAATAAACCCATGAATAGACACTCAACATCCTCAGTCATCAGGGAAATGCAACTCAAAACCACAAGATACCACTTTACAATCACAAGGATGGCTAAAATATAAAAGACAGTTTGTAATAATTATTAGAGAAGATGTGGAGAAATCAGACCCTCATATATGGCTGGTGGGATTATAAAATGGTACAGACACTTTGCAAAACAGACTGGTAGTTCCCTCAAATGTTAATTATATGATACAACAACTCCACTCTTAGGTATATGAGAAATAAAAACCTGTGTCCACACAAAAACTTGTATATGAATTCCTATGGCAGCATTACTGATAATCAAAAAGTGGTAACAACCCAAATGCCCACCAACTGATGAATGGATAAACAAAATGTGGTGTATCCATACAATGAAATATTAGTCAGCCATAAAATGGAATGAAGTTCTGATACATGCTACAACCTGGCTGAACCCTGAAAACATTATGTCTCAGCATAATAAGAGAAGCCAGGTACAAAGGCGACATATTATATGAGTCCATTTATATGAAATGTCCAGATTAGAATAACCCATAAGGGCAGAAGACAGATGAGAGACTGGGGAAGGGCGAGTGGAAACCGCTACATGGTTTCCTTCTGAGGTGAGGAAAGTGTCCCAAGATTAAAAAGTGAAAGTTGAACAACTTTGTGAATATACAAAAAACACTTATTGTATCCTTAAAAAAAGTGAATTTTATGGCACGTGAAATACATATCAATAAAAAATTTCAATTAAAAGAAACAATTAAAAAGAAGATTTCCATACTCTGATAAATTTATACCTTAAGTGAATCCTTTTTGTACTAAGTAATTTCATGAAGACAGTTTTACAATTATCAGGCTGTATAACTTAAAAATACCATTCATATAAAAAGGAACTTGTCTATGTATATAAACATATGTATATACAGATGTGTCTTTATATGCATAGGGCAAAGTCCAGAAGGATATCTCAAACTGTTCAGCTTGAGAAGTGGACTGAGAAGAAAAGTATAAAATTTCTTACTTTAAAGAATTGAAAAATGATTTTAAGTTTTTTCCTACCATTCATAGTGATTTCATATGACTCCAGTTTAAGAATTTTCTCCTTGAAGAGCTGCTGCTGAACATCACTCTCAAGGTCATGCTGCCCCTTTGTAAACCATTCAAAACACATCTGCGGATCAAAGACAAACATTACCCTATAACTGGAATCTGCTTCAGGCAAATACATATTCCAAGCTGGGGAAGTAAAGATGAATAACTTTTAATTTTTCAAAAATTTATATTGCCATAATACTACTCAAAACTGAAATGCTTGTGACTCTAAACCTAAATAAAGCAGTTAGTTACCAGCAATCTTTCCCCTAGATAATGAAAATGTATACTCAAGACTTTTCACTGAATTTTATTTTACACTTCAATTCTACTATCATTTATTAATAAGCCTTACTATGTGTTAGGCACTGTCACATGCTTAGTTCTTTTAACAATCCTATGAAGCAATTAACATTGCTCTACAAAATGACATGAGGCAACAGCAATTCACTGTTACAAAATGTCAAAACAAGTGTGGTGCTCCTCGTTTAATCCACTTTCAACCGTGTAACTGTAGTTCTAGAGTTGTGTCT
This sequence comes from Vicugna pacos, assembly GCF_048564905.1. Taxonomy (NCBI): domain Eukaryota; kingdom Metazoa; phylum Chordata; class Mammalia; order Artiodactyla; family Camelidae; genus Vicugna; species Vicugna pacos. The sequence goes on along the minus strand of NC_132999.1, from coordinate 27,481,842 downwards.
AGGCATTCTTTTTTTTTTTCTTTCCATTTTTTGGTTTTTGTAGGTTACAAATCTGTTACAATTTGCACGTGTACAATTTATTGCATGTAAATATGCATACACAATATACTTCACATATTTGATTGATTGTCTTTTTTTTTTTTTAAGAATTAGGTTTATTTAATTATTTATCTTTTTAGAGGAGGTACTGGGGATTGAACCCAGGATCTTGTGCATGCTAAGCACGCATTCTACCACTTGAGCTATATCCTTCCCCCCAACTGCACATATTTTAAAAAATTTACTTGTATGTACTGTTCATTGTTTCTAAGAACGTTTAGAGCTTTAGCTTTTTAACTTACATGGTTATCAAAGGAATAAAGCCAACCACAAAATAAGAATTAATTAAAAAAATACGTACACCTGCTATTAACAGCGACATTATTTATAATTTAGGCATTACTTCTTTATAGTGTTTCTTGGGTACAACATTATTACAAGAACTCAAAGTTTTCTGTTGGTTAACTTAAAATTAGTTTCATGGATGGGAAGAAAATTAAAAGATACACCAAGAATTCATTAGCTGTACTCACTTGGCTGAATTTGATTTTATCCAGAATGGTATCAAAATTACCAAAGAACTCACACACTTGTTTATATCACAGATATATATTATATAAAATATAATACCTTTTCAATACTTACAATTTCTAGCCTATTAGTATACATGTATGCTTAGTGAATTGAACAGTGTTTAGAATTGAAGATGTGAGACACATACAAAAATGTGAGACACACACAAAAAGTGAAATACTGTTAAGTCCCACTTCTGTCTTATTTTATCCACAATACCATTTTCTTACCTCTCTATCTAACTCACAAACATCCTGGCCAGTCACAAGACACTCCCAGATTTCCTTGGCACGATTCCAACCCAGATACAGAGTAGCTTCTTGCAAGAAAAATGCCAGAAATTTCAGATGGGCCTCTAAATACTGGAAAAAGAAATAATGCTAATTAGTTAACTCCAGGCATTCATATCTAAAAGCGAACTTAAAAAAAAAACTTTAAAATTAAAACAATAGTTCATGCTTTTTCATATAACTTAGGGTATAAAGTAAATGTGAGAAATCTGTTTACAAGTAGTCAGTACAATGTGGCAGAAACTACTTGGCATCTATTACAAACTCAGTTAAGTTTAGATGCCAACAAAATAAAATTTCAGCAATCTTAGAGTAAAATACCACAAACACAACTGGTGAGTTAAGATATTTTTCTGTTTTTTAAAAAACAATCTATTACTAACCAACAGATTTAAAAAACATGTCATTAGCCACAGAATTGACAGTTATTATTTCCGATCAAAGACAAAGAAAAGAGATTTATTTTACCTTATTATATGGAGTTATCTCAGGTGATTTACTGAAAGATTTACCCACAAATATCAATTTTTCTACTTTTATTTTGAAGTGATTATCGTCAAGATACAAAACTGTTCCCCCATGACAAAGATACCTCATGATACCTCTTCAGAGTTACTCCCAACAAATAATAATTTTACAGTTCAAGTGCAAAAAGGCCAAACGAATGCTGTAAAATCACAACACAGAAGCACAATGCCAGATACCTCCCGGTAAGTGTATCGGCCATCCACCAGTGTCGAGCCAGTTAAGCCTCCAGGTCCAGCCACGGCTGCCGCAAGGCGATGACAAGCTATTAAACTTCCTGTTACCAACTTCACTATTTCAAAGTTTTTCTTCAGGTCTTGAATAATGCTCTTGGCAAAAACAACAAAAAGAAAAATGGTAGGAGAATGTGCAGTTATTTTGTCAGTTTAATACAAACTTCTATTTTAGCATGCAGCTGACGAAGAGGAAATGTAAAAATTTCTTCACTCACATTTCCTACATAAAGGTAAATAAAATCAATCTGGTATGTACTAGGGAATTACTCCAGAATTAATATACTTATGTGGCAATTTTTTACTTCTAAAAGATAATCTTTTTAAAAAAGAAGTCTTTCAAAAGAACTATTTCACTTCTTGTATACTTTTTCCAGATCTCTCTTCCCAAGTCTACTACACTGAGGAAGCTCCTTAAAGCAAACTAATGTTTTTGCAATATAAAGTATGTCTTTGAACCTTTTCAAACAAATCTGTAAAATATCATTCTAACTTTTAAATACTGGCTTATTTCAGTAAATCAAAGAAATAAATAACTGAGTTAGAGGTATGTCAAAAGAAAAGCTCCATAGAAATGAAAGCAGAATGATGGTTACATTCAAGATTATTGAATAATATAAATGAATTACATTGATAATCATAAAAATACAAAACAGTCACTGCAGAACTCAGCAATCTTACTGATGTTCTATTATCATAAAAGGTCACGCAAGTAACTGCATAATGATCAAATACAGCCTTGCTCTTACCTTGTCTTGCTTTTGATAGGTTTGTTTTATGAATGACCGGGTGATTTCATGTAGCTGACGCAAAGCTGGTACCACCCATACAAACTGGGGATTATTAAGCTGAGATGACTGGAGTTAAAAAGAAGACACATTAATTAAATTTAGAAGTAAATGGTAGATTAAACTTATTAGCTACAAAAAATTTCCAAGTCAATTAGGTTTTATTGCTATGCATTCTCTATTTTTGTCTTCATATTGTGTACTTATAGTTTATCACCATGCACTCATAATTCAGTCTTCAACTTCTTATTCTGCATGCAATCCTAAGGTCAAGAACTGCAAACAGGAGTGGATGTGAAGTGACAGTAAATGTACAGGGGTACATCAGCAAAAAAACAGACGACAAGGAATTAGCAACTTCAGAGGATAGATTAAGTAGCACAGGCTGCTAGGATATGTTGATGTAATAAAATAAACTGATAGTAAAAGCTTAACTTGGATAATACTGAACTGGCTGAGAAGTAAAATGTTATAAAAATACGGTTTTCTATAATTATATGATCAAGATACTGATAGTGGTCTAAATATTGAAGAAAATATTCATGATCTGCTTGTATTCCCTAGTTAAAACAGTTTTATGAGATATTCTATTTTTATTAATTATTACAGCCACTTTAGACTTATACTTTGAATTTTTCAAAACACTTCCAAACATGTTATTTCTGAAACTGGTATATGACAATCCAGATCTTCAAAGTACATATCTGAAAAGTATAATGTTCATGCGATACTCTTTAAAAAGAGAACTGTTTTTTAATAAGTAGTATCTTTCCAACTATGAGATTTCATTACAAAATTTGTAAGAATGTCAGATTAAACACTATTAATCATTTGCTCAAGTAACTCTAAAAAACTGAGTAAAAGTTTAAGCCCTTAGCATTTATTTTAAAAACTGTATCTTTTTTTGAAGCCTTCTTGCTTCTTCAAGTCTTTCTGTAAGATGAAGATGCCTATAGGGCAGAAAAATACTTTTGATGTCATTTGTAGAAAAATGTCATACTACTAAGTATGTAAATGTGAGAGCTACTGCCAAAATAATACTGGCTTTCCTAGAGATTAGCCAATCAGTCAGCAAATACCATATTTCCTGGATTCTAAGATATAGGTTTCATAAATTTAAACATTTCTGAAGTTGTCACTTCTTACAATTATGTTGAAAGAAACTTACCAGCCACTAGGCATAGGAGTAAGTTTAGATATAGCCATCCTTACCTGAGTATGTGCAAACGTAGCTTTATACAAAGGTATGTGTTCATCTACCCATCATTTCTGTTGCTATGTGGCAGAGTTAGCACCAAACAAGGATGGCTCTTTAACTTAAATTTGGGTCACTGGTTTATTTCTTGAACGATATCAAAAAGATTACGCTATGATGTAGCACTGACTAGCCTGTCATGTCTATCAGTTCAATTAAAAGCAAAGAAAACTGCCAGTTGTCTCATATTAAAGCATTTTTCAAAGCCAGGAGAATTTGGTGTGACAGACTCATACCCTGTGAAGGGCTATATCATTAAAAGTCTCTCTGTCCCAAGTTTGCACCTTAATTCAAGAGAAACTGTTTAACTTGTAGTATACATAACTTAAGGAAGAAAAAAGCAGCTTGAGTTTTACAAAAAAAAAAAAAAAAGACAAGGACACAAAACTCCATGTTCTTCAACATGCCTCAAAATTCTACAATCTTAGAGATTTTAAGTAAGTCCAAAGCACTACGCTAGATAATGAAAAGCAGTGTGCCACAGTGAGGCTGCACGTATTGGATTAATCCTGTGATGCACACTGCAATCACTGGCATCTTAGAATCAGAGAAATAAGGTATATATTAAAGGCCAACTACTTGCAAGGCTAGCTAGAATATTTCTGCTAAGATATAAAAGCTGCAAAATGACAGATTAAAATTCTAAGGCTTAAGTCCAAACTGATACCTTCTAAAAGGATTACAACATTAGGATATAAATATAAAACCCTTTAGTAAAAAATCAGGTATATTAAAAAGTATCATTATGATCAATTAAGTTAATTACAATTAATTTTTTTAACATTAAAAATTATCCTTTGGAATCTGAAAAGTATTTCTGGAATAGCCTTTCTAAAGTTTAGCAAACAAGACAGATGTTATTTATTCCATCATATCTAGCACATTATGTTGCTAAGTTACAAGAAAAATTTAAATTACTCTTCTCCATTTACAAAAGGGGCAAAAGACTATGGTAAACAATTAACATATCTGATGATGTCTGATAACGAAGCTGAAATTTCTTAAGTAGGAGTTAATGGTGTATCCAAATTAGACTCTTAGTGTTAGATGAAGCCTTAGAGGTCAACTAGTTTTAGCCTGTGAACCTATGCCTAAACACTCCTTACTCACTTGTGTTAAAAGACTAGTCTCCTAGTATTTCCAGTGATGAGGAACTCAGGAGACAGTGCATTCTGTATCAGACTGTTTTCATAGAGAGTTCACTGATCTATCGTATTGAAACACACCTTCCCATAACTTCTTAGGAGACATAAAAAGTAAGCTGAATCAAACTTCTGTAACAACCCTGTAAGTATCTGACGAAAGTTTTCATATTCTTTCCTTGAGTTCTCTCTTCTCAAAGCTGAATATCCCATTTCCTCATCTGCCTTGTTTTTCCAGACCTCGCCATTGATCTAGAATCAAGGTTAGAACTTTTACATGGGAGGACATTTTTTTAAAAGGTATTTCCTCCTGTGCCAATCACATCACTGTGAGACTGCACTGAGGGCATCTTGCTACTTTTACTTTCAGTTACATGTTTTGGCAGGTGGAGGCCACTCAGGTATGGGTAAGTAATGATTTCAGTGTCCTCATACGTGATGGAGAGGAAGTAAGAGGAAGGGAACCAACATTTACTAAAAGGCTGCTGGGAACTGTGCTAGGAGGCCTTAAGATAACAACTTAAGGAATATGCAAACATCACTAATTGAATAAAAATGATTTTTTTGGTTTAGTAATTTTTTTTGGATGAGTACATTTAAACTTTTTAATTGAAGGAAAAAGAAGTGAAATAAGAGGGAAAGGGTTGGGGGCAGACAGTGGAAGGTATAAAGGAAGCAAAGGAAAGAGGACCACGGAAGCCAAGGGTATCCTGGCATAATCTACAGAAATAAAGTTAAGAAATAAAGGTCAGAATTTCTGAACACAACAATGGAACTTGGGGATTTTAAGAGTGTCAAAAGCAGAGGGAAAGGGAATCAGTTGGGGGAGTAGAGGTAGCTGGGGTGGGAGGGGAGTAAGAGGTGGGTGATCTTGTCTTACCCTTTGCTTAGTTTCTGTGTAGCCTGGCAGGGAGACATAATCCCCAGTCAGCCCACCTTGCTGCCTGGCAGGAAAGGGCATAGCATAGAAAAACACCTTTAGTGGCAGTATATAACTCACCCCCCTGCCTGGAGTCATATCCGGGGGCTTTGATCTTCCCACTGCCCCCCTTCAGCCATGTGTCCTTTAAGACAGTATCTGCAAAAGCACTCAGTCAACTGAAAAGTGCTGCATAAGTGCAAGGTAGTATTATTTGAAATGAAAGAATGGTACACCAGACTTTCTTTACTGGGAGCAGTGGGATATAAAAAAGGAAGAATATTCCTTTCAAGACTCACAATATGACTCCAAAATTCTCCCTGTTACTTTCTGAGCTTTGTTATAAAACAACAGACATGAATGAAGTGACTGCAAAGAGAAGCAACAAAGATGAGCGATGCCACTGGCTAGAAGGGCTAAGTAATGCTTGGCTGTAACAAGGAAGGAACAGGGGTCAGGAAGGATTTTCTGGTTTCAAAAGCCATTTCCTTGGAGGGAGGAAAAAGTCCCTTCAGCTCTGACCTTCATACTTACAAAGAAATGTATCTGTTACTGCGAAGAAAAGACCATTTTCTATAGATACCTTTCCCTCTTACTATTAGCAGTGGAAAGTCTAAACTTCTATAACTCTGGATGAGTTTCAATCATAAAGACAGAGGCTGCTAAATTATTTGAATAGCTGAGCTGAGAAAACTGGAAAAATTCAAACTGTATCTGAGTAGAAAGAGAGCAATGTTGTTGAATTAAAGGACTAATTAATCATAACCTGAGCATTACCAGCTCCAGTTTGTGAATAATTTTTAATGTAGAAAATTCACTTGATCAAATTTCAATGTTAGAAATATAACACACAAAGTTCTTAAATGTCCCCAACTAAACTTTATGACCAAGTTTAACTTAAGAGAGTAAAAGCCTACTGAGTCACCGAGGCCACTTAACAAGAGCTGAGTCTGAATTAACCAATGTAAATTAGCTGTATTCAAGATCCTTCAAAGAAATACTTAATTAGGAAAGCCAAGAAATATGTTTTACCAATGAAATTATTAAGCCGATAGCTATTTTCCCAAAACTCTCTCTCAGGTTAACAGTGAAATGAAATCCCTCTTGTTGTGAGGCTTTATGTGTCATCTGGGCGGCCTGAGGGCCCACGTGGGAGGAGCACCGCGCTCCAATCAGAGCGGCTGCACCCACAGATGCCCGCTCCAGCAAGCAGCAATGGTGATCATCCCTCTCCGAGGAGAGCCTTGACCTTGAAGGACTAGAGCAACAGGAGAGCTACAACTGTCACTGCCCATTCTTCTGCTAACCGCCCTTTCGAAGGACAGTTCTTAAGTCCAAAGCAACCTGGAGGCCAGAGCCCTGAGGGTAGGGCTTCCACAGCACCAGTCACTACTCAGTCCTACTTCCAAAATCGAGCCCCAGCAGCAGGCACTCACTCAATAACCGTTTGGCTGAGGAATCAGTTCAGGAACACATCTGCATCAAGCCCTAAAAATGACCATGTGCCAGTACAGAATGAACCTCCTCCTTCCCTCTGTCTCTCTTCCCACTCTATGAATGTTCCTCCATTTCTCCCTTATGGGAGAAAAATGGGCAAGGTATTTGTTCAGAGTCTTTTGTGCTTATTCAAGTTGTGCATACTTTGGATTTAATTTAGAAATAAGTTGAACGTCTTACAATCTTATGAAAATAATAAAATTACTCTTTGAATGTGACCCTGAATATTTTTCCCTTTGAGAGTCAGTAACTCCCCAAGCTTTAAATAATAAAGCACAGGTCATAAACTAATATTTAAATAGCAGTTTAAATGTGAATATTATTCTAAGAAACACTAAAATATACTGTTATCTTAAAATTATGATGCAATTTATTAAAAGGAATTATTAAATTAGTGTACCTTTTAGTTGGTTCCACCTGCAAATTCTTACCTTGAATCCATCCTTCTTGTTTTTTTCCAAACCTGACCATTCTCCAGGCTGAAAATTAATTTTATGAGAAATGTAAGTAACTTGGTAAAAACAGTACTAATAATTTCCCAATCTTGGACTCTAAGGTAAGAGTTTCCAGATAGGACATTTAGTTTAATTTACATAATAGTGGGGGAAAGTTATTTGGCTCTAATTACTCAGATAATACTATTGCTATGACAACAAAACTAGTCCAAAGATAAAACCAACCCTTTTAATATCTTCTATGCACTTAATGATGTAGCTTCTCTTGATTGCTTCTTTCACTGCATACGCATCACTGAGGATTGTCAGGTGCTCCTCCAAGGCTTGCTGAATAAGGCTACTGGGCAGTGTTGGGAGATGAGCCAGTTCCCAGAGGACATCTAACACCTATGATAAACCACATGTGATAAGCCATCCCATATGCAAGTAAAGCTGCTTTAAGTACTCGTAGCTGGAAAAATTCATTTGCTTCTCCTGCCTTTCCAGAAGTAGCCTCAAAGCGAGCTTCCCGGCCTATTCGTCCAATCAGGCTCAACAGCTTCTGCCTTACTCTGTCGCTCTCAGTCTCCCAGCTCTGTAGAACGGAAAAGACACAGGAATTGTTTCACAGTCCAATTTTATCACACCGGCAAAACATGCAAAAACTTTAAATTTGAGCTAGAGAAGTTTAATAAAGTAAGAAGAGCAATGAACACTGCTAATTTAGAGGGAGGAGACCTCAAAATGAACTTTTTTTAGAAAAATTTAAAAGCATGTTTGAACACATACCTTCTGAATGAGAACAAACAAGTGATTAAGCTGATCTGAATTAAATTTGACAGCTGCTGCAGCAATAATAGTGTGGATGTTCTCAATCACAGTAGATGATTGTCCAGACTAGAAAAGGAGACATTGGGAAAAAGTTAAGTCTTGGAACTTGGAAAAACCCAAGTCTTTTCCCTGGCGATTTACTGAAGCAAAACAAAACAGTAACAAAGACAAACTGATTCTAGTCTAATGAGCAACACTTACATGAGAAAGTTGGCAAGACTACTGAAGCAACTATTATTAATAGCTATCAGTTGGCCTTATTTAAATTCCAAACAGCATTAGATCTTTTAAAACACAATGTAAAAAAAAAGATGAGAATCAAGTTCTCAATCTGATATATTCATTTCAAAAGAACAAAATATTTTCAACCAGCATAAAAAAAAAATTAAACCCTACTCTTCAAAAAAACCCAAATAATAACAAAAAAAATTTAAACTAATTACAAGAAAAACATACTCACTTTTAGCATTTTATAAGTGATCTTGAGGGCCTCAGTTGATTATTATCTGTCTCATTTTTAATTTTGCACATAGATATTTTGTGACTTCAATTAATATTTATTTAATCCATGGGCAGTTAAGTCTCTGCTTTAGCGATTCACCACCCTTCTCCCTCTCTGATAAAAAAAAAGTCAGCAAAAGACAAAAATAATTCTGATCAACTTACCTGTATCTTCCAAATTTTAGTAAGCTCATCTAAAGACAATTTACTGCCCAAGAGTTCAATGATTCCCTTTATACGATCACAGTACTGTGCTTGGTCTATGTTGCCTAAGAGAAGAAACACCAGAGAGGCAGATAGATACAGTGAACACTGGCTTTCTAAATACAATTCTATTAATTCAGAGCAATATTAACCTGCTGTAAGGTTTGAAGGCTAATACAGTCAAAATGACAATTTCATGCTTTTATATACAAAAATACATTATTTATGTGTTAGGTAATTTTTTTAAAGTGACTTACCTTCTAATGCAATTGACAGAACTGAGTTCTCAACTAGCCAATCTAATAATCTGTCTGTATCTATAGCATTCTTCACAGATTTGGATAAAGTGCTATCTTCTATTAGTTTGGTTACCTAAAAAGACAGTATTATTGTGACTCAATCTAATGCAAATATTCATAATCAAAATCTTCATATATATTTTGTGACTGTTACAGTGTTACAATGTGGTCTAAAGATTAGCCAAAATATATCAAAGACCAATTATTAGAAATAACAGACTACTTATTTGTGATGTCTTTTTAAAAAGAACATGGAGTTTGCACTCCCTGGGCCACTGCTGATTGGCTCAGGGGTGAGTATCTGACCCAAACTTCAGTCAGTGAACTCCTCCAAATTCTATACCTGGGGATAGAGATAAAGTGCCAGTCCTGCCCTGGTGATGGGAGCTACCCAGGGACATGATGTCTATCACACACAAGATGTCACTCTGCAGGTAGAGAGCGAACAAGGCCATCATGCTCTGAAAAGCAGAGCTGAGACCTGGACAGAGTCCTGGCAGTGGTCAGGTCTCAGATTCCAGTTGTTCCTGCTGCCCACATGTGTCCCTGCCCTGACAGGGTATGGCTAGTCAATCTCTTATTCATGTGAGATAGCCCAGTCTTTGTCCATTAGATTCCTCTTTTGGCCTTAGATGATTCAAAATGAGTTTATTTCACTTACAGCCAAGAATCCTAATTAATACAAAATGAAGGAAAAGAGCTGGAATTATGGTTGAACTGTATTGGCTCCACTTGTCACTCACCAAAACCGACTATGCTCCTGTAAAGTTTAGGAAGCTATAAAAAATTACTCCTGTCACTTTGCTTAGACCATCACTTTGGTAGTCATTTTGTTTTTGCCCCAACCCCAGTTAGGTTTGGTTTACGTAAACATATATCTGAAATCTAATAAAAGGAATTGTACACTTGAAGCAAAAAGTAAATCTTAAACTATATATTCCAAGGAATTATGTTCTAGGAAATTTCACTGAAACACTAAATATTTCAAATATTTTAGAGAATGAATTTTGAATATAATACATATAAAAAGATCATTTTTTAACAATTATAAACATGTATACCATTTTACATATAATCATTGTTATGTCTTTTTGTAGGATTACAAGAAATTATTGTTATTTCTCAACATTTTTACATTGATAACCACAAGTTTTGGAAGAACTTCCGTAAAGTGTCTGTGCTTTAAGTGTTCCAGAAACAAATGCAAAACTTACTTCTTTGAGGGAATTCATTTTAGCACTAAAATGTGGTGATTTCAGCATGCGCAGTAGGATGTCTAGTCGAAGGTCATCCACGACGGTCACCAGATCCGGTTGGAAGCGCATGCAGAGTAACTTAATGGCAGACAAGAGCTCAGGGATGCTAACCAATCTCTTTTATTAAAAAATAAAATAAAACAACACACACACGCACATACATACAAAGATTAACAAAAAAAGGAACCATGAAAACATTCTGATGTCTATTCTTACAAACACAAAGGAATACAGGACATTTTCAATAACAAGGGTCTAGTGGTATCTGATATTCCACATGGTCAATTAGCTACATTTTCTTCTAAACAAAAGTTAACACGTGGGTGAGCAAAGAAAAGGGAAGGGCTCTGTGAGAAATTCAAGGTAGACAAAATAAATCATTTCAAATTTAAATGTTAAAACTGCTTCAAACTTTGGATCAGCTTTCCTTCCTCCCTCCCTTCCTTTTTGAGTTTTTTTTGGGGGGGGTAATTGAGTTTGTTTGTTTGTTTATTTATTTATTTATTTTATTTTTAATGGAGGTACTGGGGATTAAACTCAGGACCTCATGCATGCTAAGCATGCACTCTGCCACTGAGCTGTGTACCCTTCCCCTGGATCAGCTTTTAGTACTTAAGCTTCTTCAATGCTATACCAATTATAATACTATCAAAATCAACATGTTAGTAAAATTCTTAATGGTATCACTTACTGAGAACCCTACATTCATTCTATTGACTGAGGTAACATTAACCTCTTGGTACTTCAGAAGAAACATTTTTTGGTTATGAAATGTAAACTTAATTTGAGGTGAGCTGTATGTGACCAGAATCCAAAGAGCAATGGTGTCTGAACCTTGCTCCAAGTTCTGGCTCTCCTTCCATGGACCAAAAGGCACTGGGGCCACCTGACTGGAGAGAGCATTACCTTGTCTTTGAGGTCCTTTTCCTCCACACTCCGCACGTCCTGGATCGTAGTAAGGATGACTGGGTCTAGCATGGGCTGCAGAAAAACAGTGCTACAGTTAATAAGGACCCCTGAATCTGTCCCAAAACTGGGGAGGAGAAATTTTGTCAGTCACATTTCACAAAGAAGAGGGTGCAATGCAAAGATCTGAATTCTAGTATCAGAGCTGTCACTAACCAGCTAATACCATCCCATGTAAACCCTTAACTGACTCTGTGCCTCAGCTTTTTTAATATCATACAGGTGCAATCCCTGTCTGTATTACCTTATAAGGGTCCTCTGAAGAGCAACCAAAGATACATGGACTAATTTAAAACACTGAGCATGAGTATGTATTATTTTTATAATACAGTACTATGCATCGGATTAAAAAATTAAAGCAGCACAGCCCATGAAACAGATGTTGTTATACGCACTTTTGCTTGCTGATATAAATGAGGCCTACAGATAAGATTCATATGACACACTGCTCCAAAATGGCAGCATAACCAGACAGTGGACTCTGAATAGTATGTGAGAAACAATAAAATATTAGCTAGATCTAAACGATCTAGCCAAGTAAAATAATTTTTAAAACTTATCTGGTGATAAGAGAAGATAGAAAATATTTGGCTGTCAAAGCCAAGAAGATATTAGCAATGAATTAAAACGACATCTGGCAATCATCCAAATAGAACTTCTTTATTTATAGTTATGCCAACTACAGAGTGAGAACTGAGGGCTGTCAGGGTAAGAGGCAAGTCACACTGTTCTTGTCAGCATATGCCAGTCCTGCTGAATTCCCACTGCAGCTCTGTGAGACAGGCATGATTGTTATCACTGTTTTATAAACAAGGGAGCCAAGGCACAGGTGTCACATGACGTCTTCCAAAGTCACACAGGAAGCAAGTGGTAGACATACCAGTTAATTTATATAAATATGGTATGAATTTATTGCTGAATGAATTTCAGGTTGGATAGTTTGATATAATTAAAATAAAGTTAAATATGCTTTGGTTGAAACTTCATAGACTTTTTTACTCTTTTAAAAGTGTACTATGCTTAGATATAAAACCTGGAATTTCTAAAGAACTTAGTATTAATTAGCTGCTGGGAATATTTATACTAAATCTCTTTCCATGGTGCAATGCATGGGTCAGGAGCATGCATTTAAAAATTCAATCCTGGACCTGATCATTAAAAAGCCAATTATTAAATTATTAATATTTATTATTAAATTACTAAAAGTCAAATCATTTTACCTCTTTATGCCTTAGTGTTCCAGCTACAAAACAAATGATTGTATTTGCATGCTTAATAAGTGAAAGTTGTTTCTAAAAAGCTTAATATCCAGAATGAAGAAATACGTAAGTAGCCATTCTGTTTCATTGAAAAACCTTGCAGTATTATTTTGATATCTAAAGAAGGCACTTAAAACTTAGAAACAGAAATTTCCAGAACCTACTAAAAAAAAAATCATATCTCCCTTGTTAAAAATGGCCCTAATCAAATTAGGTATTAGAAAGAAGGAATAGTGCATACAAAAACATTTCTCTCAAAACTTGCAAAAGTTTCACAGGTTTATTTTCATAAGAAAATAATAAATGAAGGAATTTCCGTATGACAATTATTCCGTAAAACTTATTAACTGAAATGGAAAGGAAACTAGAAAGTGTTACAGGCCCTAAGCATTAGGAAGCTGAACACTCACAGCTTTGATTATCCTATGACCTGCTGACTTACAATCTGCAGAGACAGGAAATCACACAGGATGTGCTGTTAAACTTTCCTTCAGCACCAAGTGACTTGGCTGGTAAGTGAGCCTAGCAGACTGCTCAACACTAATGGCACTGAACCCTTAAATAAGCCAGTGAAGAGGGGAGGGTTATATGCCTATTTCCTGGTTAAGGAAGCGAAGAAAAATGCATCTCATAATATGTAATTATATTTGATAAAATGATAAATTAAAAAGGTAAATAACCTTAAATGTTAGCTCTCTCCTGTATCTTAAATTATTAATCATTTTTATTTGTCTTCTGATATTATTTTCACTACAAGGATAGCTAATTTGAAAAAAAAATTACAAATTAGGCACAATTCTGAACAACCTGATAACAAGATAATTTTTACTGTTTGTGTGCCTTAGATCACCTGTGAAGTAAATGTTCAACGGCTTATCTTACCTGTACCACCGAGGAGTTGAGGTACTCTGCACACACTCCTAGGGGCTGCAGCAGTGCTGAGACTGCCTGGAAAAAGACAGTGAAGGTGAGAAACAAGTGTGAGCAATTTTCTTCCTTTCAACATTAAACAAACCCCTTTCAGAATGTCAGAGAATATTTTATGCTCTTGGACAGGGAGGACTGATATAAAGATGTCAATTCATTTAAATTTAAATTATTGTAGTGTAATTTAAATCCTAATATGCCAATAAAACTTCTTTGGAGGCCTGGATGAGGTGATTCTATAAAGTTCACTTTGTAGAATAATGAAAATTATTTGAAAAAGGAGAGAATAGTTTGGGAAGGAGTGAAATGAAAAAAATTTAAGACTTTGATGAAGAAAATTATAAAACTTTACTGAAATACATAAAAGGCACAAATAAATGAGGAGATACGATGTTCTTGAATGGAAGGGACCAGCACTGTGAAAACATCAATCTTCCACACCTATAAACTGAACAAACACAATTCCACATATCATCTTGGTGGAACTTTCTGCAGAAGAATCTGAGATGCGGACTATATTCAGAAGAGTAAAAATATGTGAATGATTAAAAAAATTAGAGAAAAGAAAGATGCTTAGCAGAACTGGCACTACCAATAATTAAAACAGAAATGGCCAGAGGATGGCTGAACGAATGAATGGCTGGAACAGAAGTTCAGGAACAAATTCAGGTGCACATGGGCCCCTGACATTTGATAAAGCAAACAAATCAAAATAGTGAAGAAAAACTGCATTATTCATTAGAGGATCTTACAATTAGTTACTCATTTGGAAGAAAATAAAATTAGATCTCTATCTTATACCATATATATAAGTAAGCTCTAAATGAGCTCAAAAACTAAGTTAAAAAAATGAAACTGAGTAAGTATAAAATGAAATGAGTATTTTTATAACTCTGAGATAGGGGACATTTCCCAGGCAAATCAGGAAACTTTGAAGCTATTAAGGAAAAAACTGGCTATATAAAAATTATAAAGCCTCTGTAGAGCAAAAAGACACCATCAATAAAAATAAAAAAAGAAGCAAAAGATTGAGGGAAAAAATTTACAAATACACAGAACAGACATGGCATCGATATTGTTAATGTAAAAAGAATTCCTGAAAGTTAATAAGACAATCAATACCAAAGAGACCTATGTAACTAGGTCAAATCTACAGAGGAAATGCAAACAGCCAATAATCATATGACAAAGTGCCCAGATTCATAGGAAATCAGAGTATTACAAATTAAATCATAAAATACCATCTTTTTTTGGTCCATCATATTGGAAAATTAAAGAATGACAGCTTTCAGTACTGACGAGAGTATGAGGAAATCGCTTTGCGGGAGTATAGACTGGTGACAGCTTTTTGGAAAGAGGTTTAGCACTGTCAATTATAATTTTAAAATGTATATAGTCTTTAATGCAGAAATCCCACTTTCTAGGAAACTATCCTTCAGAAATGGTAGCATAAGCACACAAAGACAATTTTACATGGAATACTCTCTGTAACAGTAAAAACTTAGAAATAATCCAATGCTCATTAGTCAGTGACTGCATCATGGTACATTTGCAGTAACACATTAGAACCATTAAAAACAGTACTAACCTTAAGGTGCCATGATTTAATGTTATATGAAAATATGCTACTAGGTATAGCTTGATTACAATTTAGTCTCTTAAAGAGAGAAACAACATGCATATATATTTTATATAAACTTTGGAAAGTCAGAAAGGTTATGCACTAAATGGCAGGAGGTGTATGTGTGGGGGTAGGGTGGAGGAGGAACAACTTTCATTTCTTACTTTGTATAGGTTTTTACTTAATTTTAATTTTAATTTTAATTTAAAGTGGAGGTACTGGGGATTGAACATAGGACCTTGTGCATGCTAAGCATGTGCCCTACCACTGAGCTACTACCTACTGCTCCCCCCCAGTATAGGATTGGGAATGATGGTTTTTCCCCAGTATTTTTCAAATTCAAAAACATGTAAATATAAAATGAGTACATTTACTTGTACTTGGTCTTATAATATGGCCTTAAATTTATTCTGGGACTTAGTTACCTTCTTAACTGGTCAAAATCAGAAACTTACTGTGAAATTTTAATTATACTTGTTTGCTAAAATTAATCTCAATCTTTGGAATCTCTTTCTCTTATGTCTGAATTTTATCATCTCAATACAACCTAACCAATCTAATTCTACATCAACAGTAACAAACAACACAGTTTGTCTGACCTAAGGGAAAAATCCTGGAGGGATCTTTAGCCTCAAGACATTTGATAATTGTGAGGGCAAGCTCAGATGCCTACATATCAACCCTTAGTCAATTTTCATCTAAGTAGGGTAGAAACTTTGGGATTCTCTGTTTGTCTGTTTAAATAAATAAACTCTGCAGGAAATGAGTGAGTGTTTTAAACTTTTTAAAAAATGAAGTTCATTTCTAATATTGCCCAAATGACCTATACAGCCAGTTCCTGAGAAACAAGTAAGCTGGATAAAACCCTGTATCTAAATAGGTTTTTGTTCTGTCTGACTTTTTAAGTTACTACCTATTATCTTCCACGTCAATAAAGTCATCTCTAACATACTCAGTCCATTTTATGGGTATCAAAATGACAGCCTCACAACCTAGTTAACAGTCAGGGAAGGAGAAGAGGCCTCTGATCGGTGCCAGTATTTATGATCTGGCAGACACCTGATCTTTAAGGATAAACAGAGGGTAGCAAGACATAGTCTATTACCTATGTTGCACCAGTCTCTCTCCTTGACGGTTGTTACAGCCCTCATGCAAAGATGGACTAAGGGAGTTAACTGATTAGTCATGGTCCCACAGAAATAACTGCTACTCTAAGCACAATTCGCATCACTTAGTTATATTATGTTATCACATCACTTTCTGCTCTGATCAATTACAGTAGCTAGAACACTGTCATCTACATGGCAAGTACGTAATAACTCATTTTTAATTGAATGATTACTTAACTAGAGAAAAGAATAAAGTGCTCTCAGTAACAAAGAGGTCAGCAGTCTGCGAAAAATTAAAGATTAAGTTATTTCCCTTACCACGAGGTTAACTTTTTTTGAGAAAAAGAAGTTAACATGAAAAGATAATGGTATTGTACCCGACGGATGATTCTAAGCTCCTATTATAGCCCTTTGTTACATTTAAATCTCTGTAACACCAAAAAGCTGACTAACCAATCTTAAAATATTTTATTTGTTTCTGGTACTATAAAATAAATTCTGATTTAACTGAGGCATAAAATTGTTTTGTACACATATACTTGCCACATACAGCAACGGTCCCTAAACAGCAAGATAATTTCATGCAACCACTACAAAGAAAGAGGAGAATGTCATAAAGAGAAATCAGTGTGGTGGGGGAAAAAAAAAAAAAAACCCAAAAACCCTACATTGAAATTTGGCTACTATGATTAAGAGTAAATTTTTCTGTGGTTATCAGAACTATGGAAGCTGTTCCTGTAAAGATTAACTTCAACTTTAACACTGAAGTTCATGTGTTTAGAGTATGTCCTTTGGGTTACACATCAACCCATATAAAGTGAACTTCCACATCGGGTACATAAAGTGGGGTTTAACTTACCCCAAGTTCTATATCTTCTGAATGGAGCTTGGCTTGGATTGCTGCAAATCCACCTAGTTCTCCGAACTGAGAAGAAAAAAGGTACAAAATAATATTAAGGTAAAATGCTATATCTTAAGAGTTTAAACAAGGAACTAAGGCTCACATTCTACTTATCAGTATGCTCTATAATCCTGGTCTTGAGAGTCATCACAAAAATAATTCCAATGCTCCTGTGATACACTGCAGGAGATGTGCTAAGATCTAAAGCTGATGTTTATCTGTATAAATAGCACATAGAAAAAAGAGGAAGAAACCCTAAAACCTATCTGATTGTTCTCTATAGCTGTCATCTACCTAAAATACCATACTCTAGGAAATCTTATTGGAAAATGGAAAACATGACCATGTTAATAAAAGCTGTATACCTTGTTTACCAAATCCACAACCCATCCATGAGGCTCCTATAAGAAAAGAAAACAGAAATTGAGATAGCAATATAAAAACTTTCCTACTAACCCTCATATTTCTGTTACCCTAAAAAAAAAGTTGGGGAAAATTTTTAATTTGAAAATATTTCAAAAGGTTTTTCCAAATGTTTCTTAATGTGAATCTCTAACATTACTGTAAATAATTTTAGAAGTAACTCTGTATTTTGATGGAATTGCAACAATATGAAGCATTTATGCATTTTGGGTGGCTGAGATCAATTGTTTAAGCTCTCTGAGGTACAAAATAACTTGAGTTAAATTCTCTAAGAGAATTATATTTTAGGAATTAAAAATTATTAAAGAGTAGCAAATCAGGAATCAAGAGATTAAAGTTTAAGTCCTAGAATTATGTACTCCTTGTGGGTATAATGTTATTGGCACACTGCTGGCCTTTAAAAATAAAATAAAGATGTTAGTCTGTGCTTAAAAAAAAAAACCAAAAGCTTTAAAGCTTATGCAGTTTACAAGAAAATTATACATGAGATTAACTACTAGGTTATTTTTTTCTAGGAATAATTAGTCATTTCAAATGATTTGAAAAGCTCTAGCTTCTCAAACATCTCTAAGAAACTGGGACGCCCACTAAACTGGGCTTCTGATAATTCAATAAATAGGGCACTCATGTCATGTGGTCACTTCTCGTTTCACTAAACACCATTTCAAATCTACAAAGTTCTTCATGGTATTAGTTAACAGCTATGGAAAAACACACAATAGCTGAAAAAAATGTTAAGCAATTTTATGAACCATATGGAGTATTTGTCATTTTTTCACAGACTGTTTTAATCCTTCCACATAAACTATCATTTTTAGAGCAGGGAAAATCTTTTCCAATATATTCTCTATTAAAAGATGAAACAAAACTATGTCTACCTTTTGGAAAGTAGAAACAGGTGAAATAGCGAACATATTTCCCTCTCCAAACACTTCTGCCCAATTCCTTTGAGACACTTTCATTCTGTTTTTAAAATGGTATTCATTATCAGGATTGAAAGCCTAGATTCAAAGAGAAGAGAGAAACATTATTACTACCTATTTCTATAGCAACACATATTAGCATTAGAAAAGAAGATAAAAATACAGCCTTGGACTGCTTCATTAATGAAATCTTTCAAGTATTCCAACAAAAAAATTCCTTAGCTGGTGCTGAGGAACAAATGATCAAAGTGGCGCTCTCCTGTTCTGTTCAACATTTGCTATGGGGGAAGAGAAGGAGGGAGAAGGACGAGAGGTCTGATGCAAGGCAAGGTGATGCTAAGGCTCCAGACGTCCTAGGGCCACCACAAGTAGAGCTGACCAACAAGGCAGGGAAGATGAAAGTTAGGAAAAACATAGTGTCCTACTTCATGCAGCTGCTGTTACTAGTTCGGGGGAAAAGTCCATAAACTAAACTACACGAACACCTTATGTGACAGTACTTATGATGCAAATAACCAGGGAGACATAGGGAAAGCTATTTAATCATTCTAAAAGTTGAAAAAGCTTAAAATTAGAAAGGTATCCCTTTAAAATTGGAAACACAGAACGGTTGTTTTGCTTTTAAAATAAAAGCAAGAACCCTAATAGCCAAGTTAATATCTTTAATGATAACATTATCATCTCTCCTTGTTAATTATGTCAGAGGGTAAGTAAGGTATTTTCAACAAAATCAAAACACAAAGTACTTCATTTTAGAGATACTGTACCATTGTAAGCACAGCCAGCAGACCAGTAGGAATTGGGTCCTGTTTTATTCTCTCTGCAACCAGTTCTATTAATAGCATCAACATGTTGTAGATCCCTTCATGAATTTCAGTACCCCATTTGTGAACAGCACTTGATGTCAGGAGCTATACAAATATAAAGGGCAGTTTAGACTTTCACTTGAAAAGAAAAAAAAAATGTCTACAGCTGTCAATTCAGTCTTGAATAATCATGAGATTACTACCATAATACTTATTTTTATGTAGATGACTTGCTTCAAAAGACCCACAGCTGTAGTCCATATACTCGTTCACTTATTTCACAGTCAACACTTAGTTTTGCTTTTGAACTTTAAGTCCCTTGTATTAAAACAATCTGCTTAAACGAAAATGTTTGTTTCTCTACTTTTCATTATTACTAGGGGAGGTCAAGTGGTGCAGAGCAAGAAAGAACCTGAGATCAGTTGTGGCACGACTGTTTTCTAGCTGTGTGGTCTTGGACAAATTTACCTGAGTTCTCAGAGGCTTAGTTCTCTCATCTCACAAGAGACATAATTCCTACCCACTTCGCATAGATGTTACAAGTATTAGAAGGTGTATAACAAATGTGAAAGTATCTTATAAGTAGTAACGTTTTATAATTAATGTATCTGGGCTGTTACTATTAATCAACATTCCTAAAATCTAAAAAATGGATGCTATATTTCATGATTTGGACATACACACTCTTCATATTTTTTAGATCTCAGAAACCCAGGACTACATCTTCGCACCTGTTGACCAGATGGCAGCAAGGCTCCAAATGTGAAAACATTTTAGAAATATCTTACCAATTTATTTTGTCTGTATTTCCCTTTCTGGTATGTATAAAAGTAATAGTCAATTTTTTAAAAATATTTAAGGAAATCTAAAATCGCTCTAAGTGATAAGGCACTGTAACACAGTCTTCTTTGCAGCTATTTTTTCTTAAATATAAAACATAAAATATAAAACAATAGTGCATCTTATTCTCAGACAGCATCTTAGATTTGTTTAAAAGGAAGGAAAAGGCACACAGATGAATCTAAAATCATCATCTTTGGATTTCCCCAATCTTTAGTCTTCTAGTCCTTGGGGAAGTCTAACTTAGGAACAACTGCCAGAACAGGGAATGAGGAGTCAAAGTTTCCACTTAATAATGGCAAATTGGTATGGTGGGTTCATATTTTTGGAAGATTTCTCTTCAGAGGGAAAATACTGTGCTACATAAATTTCATCTTGGTCACACTGAGAACCCTTAACAGGAACAGCCTGAAAGAGCCCAGATTTCTTTAGCTGCAGAGGAAAACCTCAACTCCAGACTTTCTATATAGCAATTAGCTGCATTATTTGCTCAAATGAGCAATAACCATAAGACAGATTTTATATAAACCAATGAGTTACTATTTTTTGCAAGAATTCTTTTGCCTGCCTGTATATTATTCCGGTACTTAAAAATTAGATAATACAGCAGAGATTAAGATTTAAGAAGATTCACGTGACTACAAAATAAAAATTATGTGCACTAAGCATCACTCCCCTCTGTTCCTATCTAATTTATTCAGTTTTTACTTTGAAAATGGAGTTCTATCTACCTTCCAGATGAGGTGGGGCAAGACAGGCAGCACCTTGTAGGAAGATGCACACAAAGTTTAAATGTAACTATGCACCATTGCCAGACCTAGATGTTTTGCCCTTCCTCAATATACTAGTAAAGAATCCAGCCTAGCCTGAAAGTGAAAGGTGAAGAAAGTAGAAATTACAACAGAGCTCCTTTTGTGTACCTCATTCATACAAAGTGCTTATTATTTATACATACTCTCAATTCTTAACAACAACAACAAAAAAGGCAGCACGTAAGAAAAGCCTAGGGAAGAAGGTAGGGGGAGAGTCATACAAGGAAACACAGCCTTTAAGGGAAGCAATCCCAATTACATAAAATACACTTGAGTTTTCTGGCAACCAAATCTACAGAATTACGTTGCTCTTCTGGTTTAGAGAACCTTTTTAATAGCTCTGAACTCTAAGATTTGAACAACACTGAACACAATGCAGGGTATCATTGTGTTCACAGTTTTATAGAAAAAAACTCCAAAACCACTGGACCATTTATTATACTATTACAAACAGCTGAGTGCATAAAATAAAACAGTCCTCTGAAGCATCTCTGTATAGAGTTAAAGAGTATTATATTCCAAATACGCAACTTGCTGCTGGACTGATTTGACACAGGGCTCTCTGAATCTGGAGATGATCAACCTAAAGATCCTTTTCTTACATGAATAAATCCTTTTTCATGACCCTGCATAAACTTGTATTTTCTTTCTCTGCAAATTTATGCATACATTATGTTATGTGTCACAGTATGTTACATTATCAAAGTGCTGTTATTTTTTAAAAAGTTACTATAATTCTTAACAAAATTCTTGAAAGTTGAAAATAACTTTAAACTACAAAATGGTAGATGAGTTCATCCAAAATGAAGATCAATCTTGATTCCATATAATTCCTACCCAAGTAACAATTTAAAAAGATTTCTCCCTTTTTTCAAAGATCAAGTTATTTTTGTTCCTAAAATTAATTTCGTTCTCTCTTAAGCCTTGAATCAAAGGAGACTTTCTCTGTCAAGATGCAGACAGGAATAATAGCCTGCAAATGAACAGTTTATTTTACTGGGTTTTAAGATAAATACAAACTTCACCAATCTGTAGTTGTAGGGACTTACTTGCATATGGGACAAATATGGATGTCAAAACCCAGAAATAGGAGACAGCAGGAGACTCATTTATTAATTCAACAAAGATTTACTGAGCTCTTTCTTTTTTTCATATTAGAGCATTCCTCAGTTGAACAGGATTCATAAACTGGTCTTATATATAAAAAACTAAAACTAAAACAAAAAGCCTGTTCACCTTCACTCTCACACACACACAGACAAAAATATATATATTAGCATAGCACATTTTTCTTACCTTTTTAAATGCTTCAGGCATACACCTATCCATAAATCTTTTACAATTCTCATCAGACTCAGAAAGACCTTAGCAAAATAAATGAAACAATATGCCTTATTTTAGATTTTAGGTAGTTGCAGAAATCATGTATCATTCAAATTCATGCAGATGGAACTATTTATTATAGAAATCTTGATTCTTAAGGAATTACTAAAAGTAGAATACATACATTCTGATGAAGGAACAGGCTGAGAAAGTCACAGTATCACGTTATTTATTAATAGTATAATATATTTATTTACCTTTGTTAATTATTAATATATATTTATTAATCGTAAAATAAATACTAGTTAGAACTGAAATGATTGAACTTATGTTTCCATGTCAGAGTAACTTCCAATGATCTGACTAAATAGCTGCCAGCAGCAGCTACTTAACAGCCATTATTGTTTTCCTAAACAGCTCTATTAAAAACAAAAATATTCTCAATAAATGCCAAAATCACTCTTCTTCCCTAAAGCAAACTGATGAATCTGTGCAATAAAATGCACGCAATTGTGCCTGGCACTGAGTAAGTGATAAATACTTACTAAATGAAAGAATAAATTCACTGTAAAATTATCCTTTGGAATCTACTTAAAAAGAAAACCTCAACAGCAGGTTTTGCTTATCAGTGGAAAGACTGTTGAGCACATTTTCTTTTTCAGACCCACTACCTAGCTGTAGTACCTACATCCTCACAGGCACTTCAAAATGCTGCTGCTGAGAAGCCAGGTATAAACGCACCATGAAGGCCCAGTCAAAATATTTCCTTTTGATGTGTCTCATATTTAATCACGATGA
This sequence comes from Vicugna pacos, assembly GCF_048564905.1. Classification (NCBI taxonomy): domain Eukaryota; kingdom Metazoa; phylum Chordata; class Mammalia; order Artiodactyla; family Camelidae; genus Vicugna; species Vicugna pacos. Next base: position 27,458,348 of record NC_132999.1, on the reverse strand, counting down.
TAAATTATGCACTTTTAATAAGAAAAAAAATCGCAAGAAGTAGCCCACTTCATCTTATTTTATAACTGAATTCAATATGGAAAAACAAATTATTATTCTCTCTTTAATGTTTATAGTACAGAAGCTACCTTATGTTGATACTTATTCTCCAAACTAGTGATATTTTATTACTCTAATAGCTTAATATTTGTAAAGCACTTAAGACAGTGCCAAGCACTTAATAAGTATAAAATGTTTGTTAAATAAACATTACATTCTTCTCTTAAAAAAAAAAAAGTCACTGAATTGAGCCTTACTCGAAAATGCTCCAAGCTTCTGTGGAAAAAGTTAACATCAATATCCATAAGGCATTTCAACTGTATCTTATTGAATCTTACACTTCATTGGTGCTAGAAGAAAATACCTGATTTAATTCAATGCTTTTATTCCACAGGCGATAAACAAAGGCTAAGAGAGTACAAGATCTAATAATACTGATGGGCAATGACAGCAGCTAAGATTAAAGTCAGGCCTCCTATCAAAAAAAAAAAAAAGAAAAAAAACCCAAAAAACACACAACTCCCGTGTCCGGAGGTGTGAACTTACCAAGTCTTGCTAGGTAGGTAGACGCCAACAGGCATTTGCCTAGTGATTCTTCCCGCTTGTAAGGGATGGACCAATGATCAGTCAAAACACGGCTTTCTAGTTCATATAAATTTGTTGTAGGGAATTCAATTCCTTCCCCTGAGCAGTTTCCATTTTCATCATTCTTCTGACAAAAGGGGATTAGGGTAAAAAAGCAAAACAAAGCAAAGAATAAACTAATTAGTGACTAAAATTTTCCAATTTAACAAAAGGAGATGCTTACTCAATAGCAGCCATTAACGCCAAGAGTGTGGATACTGTTTTCATGCCTGCTAACACAGCATTCATTCTGCAGCCCATGCACCAAGGAGTAAGCTCAACTTTCCAGTGTTATTATGTAAGAAATACATTTTGCCACAGATAATGATTCCTCTGGCAGAACCGGGCAAAATAAATTGAAAACCTTCTGGGAAGGATTCACCGTTCTAAATACCATTAAGAACATTCCTGATTCATGGGAAGAAGCCAAAATATCAATATTAACAAGAGTTCAGAAGAAGCTGATTTCAAACCTCACGGATGACTTTGAGGGGTTCAAGACTTCAGTGGGGGAAGTCACTGCGGACATGGTGGAAACAGCAGAAGAACTAGAATTAGAAGTGGAGCCTGAAGATGTGACTAAAGTGCTGCAGTCTCATGATAAAACCTGAGTGGATGAGGAGCTGCTTCGGATAAGCAGAGAGTAGTTTCTTGAGATGGAATCTACTCCTGGCAAAGATGCTGTGAAGACTGTTGAAATGTCAACCAAGGACTCAGAATATTACACAAACTAAGTTGGTTAAGCAGCAGCAGAGTTTAAGAGGACTAATTCCAATTCTGAAAGAAGTTCTGTGAGTAAAATGCTATTAAACAGCCTTGCACCCTACAGAGAAAACATTCATAAAAGGAAGGGTCAATCAATGTGGCAAACTTCATTGTCTTATTTTAAGAAATTGCCACAGCCACCCCACCTTCAGCGACCACCACTCCCATCAGTCAGCAGCCATCAACACTGAGGTAAAAAGATTACAACTTGCTGAAGGCTCAGATGATGGTTAGTGTTCTCTAGCAATAAATTATTTTAAAATTAAGGTATGTACATTTTTAGATAATGCTATTGCAATATTTATTGACCATGGTATAGGGTAAACATATCTTTTATATGCACTGGGAAATCAAAAAATTCGTGTGACTCCATTTACTGTGATACTTGCTTCACTGAAGTGCTGTGGAACTGAACTTGTGATAACTCTGAGGTATGCTTGCAGATGTTAAGAAATACATTACTAAAGACAAAGAGGGCTACTTCATAATGATTTTTTAAAAGCCAATAACAACAGGAAGATAAAATAAAAGAATGGAAAAATATATACTATGAAAACAGTAACCAAAAGGGAGCTGGAGTGGCTACACTAAATCAGGAAACCCAGATGTCATGTGAAAATTTGTTACTAGAGATAAGGAAGGATTTTTTTTTTAATGACAAAGGGCTAATGTATCAGAAAGACATAACAATTCTAAACAAATATGCATCTAACAGAGATCCAAAGTACAGGAAGCAGAAACTGACAGAGCTAAAGAGAAGCACACAATTCAATAAGAACAATTGGAAACTCACTTTCCAATTCACTAACAGCAGAATATTCATGATTCTGCAATATCCACTAACGGAATATACATTCTTCTCAAGTGCACGTGGAACATTCTCCAGGGTAAAAGCATACGTTAGGTTATGAAACAAGCCTCAATCGATTTGAAAGGATTAAAATCATACAAAGTATGTTCCCTGATCACAATGGAATGAAACCAGAAATCAACAGCAGATGGAAATTTGGGTAACCCCAAAATACATGAAAATTAAATAACATACAGCTATACAACCAATGGGTCAAAAAAATCACAAAGGAAATCAGAAAACTGCTTTGAGATGAATGAAAATTAAAGGACAACAAAAGTTATGAGATGTAGTAATCAGTGAAATATTTTTAAAAAAGCAAAAAGATCTCAAATCAATAACCTAATCATACACCTTAGAAAAAGAAGAGTAAATGAAACCCGAAGCAGGCAGAAGGAAATAAAGATTTAAGCGAAAATAAATGAAAGAAAGAACAGAAAAACAATAGAGACAATAAACAAAACCAAAAGCTGGTTCTTTGAAAAGGTCAACAAAATGAACAAAACTTTAGCTAGACTAACCAAGAAAAAAGAGAGAAGACTCAAATCATTAAAATCAGTAATGAAAGGGAAGGTATCAATATTGACTTTACAGAAACAAAAATGCTTATAAGGAATATTATTGATGATTGTATGCCAACAAATTAGATACTCTAGATGAAATGGACACATTTTTAAGACATAAACCACCAAAACTGAGTCAAGCAGAAACAGAAAATCTGAACAGATCTATACCAAACAGAAAGTGCTTTGTAATCCCACTAAGAAAAGCCAGGACCAGATGCCATTACTGCTGAATTCTACCAAACATTTAAGAATTAACATTAATCCTTCATATTCTTTCCCTTGCCAAAAAAAAAAAAAAAGGAGGGAATACTTACCAACTTATTTTATGAGACCAGTATTACCCTGCTATTAAAAATGGATAGAAACACTCCACATCCATTAGAATAGCTATTACCAAAAACACAGAAAATACCAAGTGTTGATAAGGTTGTAGGAAAACTGGAAACTTTATGCATTGCTGGTGGGACTACAAAATGGTGCAGTTACAGTGAAAAACAGTACGGTAGTTCCTCAAAAAATTAAACACAAAATCACCACATGATCCAGCAATTCTACTTTGGGGTATACATCCAAAAGAACTGAAAGAAGGGACTTGAACAGATATTTGTACACCCATGTTTATAGCAGTATTATTCACAATAGCCAAAAGGAGGAAGCAAACAACCCAAGTGTCCATTAATGAATGGATAAACAAAATGTGGTATTTACACACAACAGAAAATTACTCAGCCTTTAAAAAGAAGGAAATTCTAATACATGCATGCCACAATATGCATGACCCATGAAGACATTAGGCTAAGTGAAATATGCTAGTCACAAAAGAACATATTGTGTATGATTCCACTTACATGAGGAACCTAGAATAGTCATATTCACAGAGACACAAAGTAGAAGGGTGGTTGCCAAGGGCTGAGGGCAAGGAAGACTGAGGAGTTACTGTTTAATGAGTACAGTTTCAGTTTGGGAAGATGAAAAAGTTCTGGAGATGGATGGTGGTGATGGTTGGAAAACAATGTGAATATACTTAATGCTCACAACTGTATACTTAAAAATGGTTAAAATGGTAAGTAAATTTCATGTTGCATGTTTTACCATAACTTAAAAAAATGGACAAAGATATCCCAAGAAAAGTAAACAAAATTACAGACCAATATCCCTACGAATATAATCACAAAAGTCTTTTAACAATAACCTAGCAAATTGAACCCAACAATATATAAAAAGGATGATATACTATGACCAAGTATGCATACAAGGTTGGTTTAACATACAAATATCAGTCAATACAATATAGCACAGTAACAGAATAAGGGATAAAAAACATATAGCCATTTCAATAGATGCAGAAAAAATATTCACAAAATCCAAACTTGTCATGACCAAATTAAAAAAAAAAATCAACAAAGAAATAAAAGGGTAGTTCCTTAATCTGATGGACAGGCCATCTACAAAAAACCTGTAATAACATAATACTTAACTGTGAAAGACTGAATGGCTTCCTTTAAAATCAGAAACAAGGATGTCTATTCTCCAGCTTCCATTCAACTGGAATGTCTAGCCAGAGCAATTAGGCAAAATAAGAAATAAAAGGCATTCATTCAGATTGAAAAGGATGAAGTAAAACTATTTCTGTTCACTGATGACATTGTCTTCTATATAGAAAATTCTACGGAATTCATTAAAAAAACTACTAGAAATAATAACTGAGTTCAGCTCGGATGCAGAATAAAATATCAATATCCAAAATTCAATTGTATTTCTATATACTAACAGTGAAAAATCTTAAAATTAAGAAAACAATTCTATTTTAAGAAGTACAAGACTTGTACACCGAAAACTACAAAACATTATGGAAAGAAACCAAGACCTAAATAGATGGAAAGACAGCCCATGTTCATGGATTAGAACTTAATATTTTTAAGATGGCAAAACTCCCTAAATTAGCCTACAGATTCAATGCAATCAGCATCAGTATTCCAGCTAACTTTGCAAAAACTGATAAGCTGACTCTAAAATCACACAGAAATGCAAGGAACCCTGTATAACCAAAATAATCTTGAAAAAGAACAAAGTTTGAGGATTCAAACTTCCCACTTTCAAAACTTACTATAAAGTTATAGTAATCAAGACAACGTGGTACTGGCACAAAGATAAACATACAGATCAATGGAATCAAATTGAGTTTCGATATACAAACCCTTATATTTGTGGTCAATTGGTTTTCAACAAGGAAGGCAATACAATTTAGTTAATCTCTGACAAAGGCATGAAAACAATTCAATGGAGGAAATTCAGCTTTTTCAACAAATGGTACTGAGACAACTAAATATATACAAGCAAAAGAATAAAACTTGATCCCTATTTAACACCACATACAAAAATTTTACTCAAAATGTAACACAGGAGTAAATCTACATGATCTTGCATTAGGCAATGTTTCTTAGATAGGACATCCAAAACACAATGACGAAAAATAAAAAAGACAAAATTTTGAATTTTGAACTTCATTAAAATTAAAAAACTTTTGCGTATCATGGTATTGGCACAAAAACAGACATATGGATCAACGGAACAGATCACAGAGCCCAGAAATAAACCCACAGACCTACAATCAATTAATCTTTGACAAAAGAGGCAAGAATATACAATGGAGAAAAGACAGTCTCTTCAATATGTGGTGTTGGGAAAGCTGGACAGTCACATGTAAATCAACAAATTTAGAATGCTCCCTCACACCCTACACAAAAATAAACTTAAAATGGCTTAAAGACTTATTAAACGTAAGACAAGACACCATTAACCTAGAAGTGAGCACAGGCAAAACATTCTCTGATATAAATCATAGCCATGTTCTCCTAGGGAAGTCCACTGAGGCAATAGAAATAAAAGCAAAAGCAAACAAATGGGACCCAATTAAATTATAAGCTTTTGCATAGCAAAAGAAACTATAAATAAAATGAAAAGACAACCCACATCATGGGAGAAAATATTTGCAAAGGGTGTGGTTGACAAGGGCTTAATTTCCAGAATATACAAACAGCTCATACAACTCAGTAACAACAACAAAAAAACCCCCCAAACAACCCAGTCAAAAAATGGGCAGAAGACCTAAACAAACATTTCTCCAATGAAGATATGCAAATGGCCAATAGGCACATGAAAAAAGGCTCAACATCACTAATTATCAGAGAAATGTAAAAAAATCAAAACTACAATGAGGTATCACCTCACACCAGTCAGAATGGCCATCATAAAAAACCCACAAACAATAAACACTAGAGAGGGTGTGGAAAAAGGGAACCTTCCCACACTGTTGGTGGGAATGCAGTTTGGTGTAGCCATTATGGAAAACAGTATGGAGATTTCTTAAAAAATTAAAAATAGACCTACTCTATCATCCAGCAATCCCACTTCTGGGCATATGTTGGGAGGAAACTCTAATTTGAAAAGATACATGTACCCCATGTTCATAGCTGCACTATTTACAATAGCCAAGACCTGGAAGCAACCTACATGTCCATCAACAGATGATTGAATAAAGAAGTTGGAATACTATTGAACTATAAAAATGAATAAAATAATACCATTTCCAGCAACATGGATGGGCCTGGAGATTGTCATTTTAAGTGAAGTAAACCAGAAAGAGAAAGAAAAACACCGTATAATATTACTTACATGTGGAATCTAAAAAACTGATACAAATGAACTTATTTACAAAACAGATATAGACTCACAGAGATATAAAACAAACTTCTGGTTATGGGGTGGGGGCAGCAGGTGGGAGGGATAAACTGGGAGTTTGGGATTTGCATATACTAAACTACTATACATAAAACAGATAAACAACAGGTCCTACTATGTATAGCACAAAGAACTATATTCAATACCTTCTAATGGCCTATTATGAAAAAGAATACCAAAAGGAATATATGTACGTATAACTGAATCACGATGCTGTACACCAGAAATTACTACAACATTGTAAATTGACTATACTTCAATTAACAACAATAAAAACTGTTGTGTATCAGAGTATCATTAAGAAAGTGAAAAGACAATAGCAGAATGGGAGAAAATATCTGCAAATTTTATATCTGATAATAAACTTTTACCTAGAATATAAAAGAACTGTTACCACTCAACAAAAAAAGACAACTCAATAAAAAAATGGGCAAAGGATTTGAATGGACATTTCTCCGAAGAAGATATACAAGCAGCCAATAATGAGCACATGAAATGTTGCTCAGCACTGATGGTCACCAGGGAAATGCAAATCAAAACCACAAGATACCACTCCACACACACACGAATAGCTAAATTAAAAGACAGACAATAACAAGCATTGGTGTGTATGTGGAAAAACTGGAGACTTCACATACTGTTGTTGGATTATAAAATGGTGTAGCACTTTTGCAGGACAGTTTGGCAGTTCCTCAAAAGTTATTCATATTTACTATAGGACACAGCAATTCTATTTGCTGATAAATCTATGAGATATATCCAAGAGAAGTAAAATATGTTTCCACACAAAAACTTGTACATGTGTTCATAGCAACATTGTTAATGGTAAGTCAAAAATTGGTAAACCCCAAATGTCCATCAAAACTGATGAATATAGTATACCCATACAATGGAATAGTCTTTAGCCCTAAAAATGAATAAAATACTGATACATGCTATAACATGAATGAACTTCAAAAACATTATTCTAGGTAAATAGAAGCCAGACATTAAAGGCCACATATTACACAGTTTCATTTATATGAAATATCTAGAACAGGCAAATCCACAGACATAAAGATTAGATTAGTGGCCGCCAGAGGATGGGAAAAGGGAGAAAAGGAGAGTGACTTAAAAATGAATACAAGGTTTCTTTTAGGGGTGATGAAAAAATATTCCAAAATGAAAGAGTAGTGATGGCTGCACAATCATCTATGAATGCACACTTGAAAATTTAAGGGTAAACTTCATGGTATGTAAATTTTATCCCAATAAAGCTGCTCTTTTAAACACCTGAGTAACAAAAATGAGTTCAAAGATTATAGTCACTAAACATAAGTGAGTATAAAAATATACCTAAGAATTTCAAAACACAGGGTTATACCTAATGACGTATGATACATTGATAACATATGCCCATTAGTCAGTTTTAAAACAGCAATTTAAAAAATAACATATTTAAGACCTGACAGGTGAAAAATCTCCTGCTGCTTCCTAAGCAGTTAACATTCTTGATTTTGAAAAAGGAGGGAACAGACATGGTGGACATTAGGGTTAACAAATGACACAGAGCAGCATTACGTTTTGAGGAGAGTGCTACCAACACAAAAGAGATAGGGAATCACAAGAGAGGAGTAAATCCTGACATGAGCCCATATTTAGGCTGGTTTAATATTTTGAGTAGAGCCTGTCCTTGGCAAAAATTAAATATTGAGCAAAAGAACACATGCAAAGCAGCTCAGAGTAGTCCTATTGCAAAACAGCTGCAGGCAGACATAAGGAATAGGGCTTTCAACACTTTGATCCCCCACTGTGGATCAGGTGCCCATGAGGAAACACAGCTGTCAACCAAGTTTTGGGGGACGTGGCAATCAATGTGTTAATAAGAACTCTGGAATGTAATATACTATTTTCTCATTAGATTCCAAATACAAATGATACCCAAATAACTGTTAACGGCCACTGACTCTAAATTGACTAGAAACACACTTATCAAAAGCTTACTATGTTCCAGACAAGGTACTTAGGGTTGGGGACAGAGATAAAGAAACACTTCTCATCTTTAGAAAGCGGGACAATGTTAACGAAGAGAAAGGGTGGATCTAAGTCAGGCTGTGGGCACTGTAGAGTGTGTGTGTGTGCAAGCACTTGAAGTTCAAAGGAAACAGTATTACAGGCAGGGGTTACAGAGCATTAATATTTCAAAATCAGTATTACTTGATTTTTTCAAGTACATTCAGTGAAAAAACTTCATCATTTTCAGCCTTCTTGATCATTTGAGGTAATGTCTTAACTTTTTATTATGATAGTCCATCAATTTCATTTAAAATTTAACGGTACTTAATTTTTAAAAAATGTTTTACAATGTTTATGTAAATTTAACCTTTGTTAGAGATGCACACTTCTGTTACTAAGGCAGAAGAGAAATGAGCTCACAAACAATTCCTGAATGTCACTTTTAACCTAAAAATTTCTAACAACACTGAACTTGTGTATTCGGTCATCGAAGAAAAATAACAGATGAACTAACGTGCTCAATTATGATTTCAAAATTGGCCATTTTAAGATTAAAATTGAAACAATTGTTGGAAACATACTTAAAGATATTTCCTAAGTAATTTTATTTATGCCCATAAATACAAATTAAAACATAAACAAGACCTCTGTAACTCCCATCATATCAGTGTCATAAACATGCTAGAATTCAAATAGTTGTGATTATAACTTCATTATTGGCAAACTGTTTAGAATAAGGTTTACTATTTACTTACTTAAAAGGGTTTAATACTTTCATTGTTAGAAATAGTTTTTTGTGGAATTGATAAAAGCTGTCACTGTATAGTGTAAATCCACCTCCAGAGTTTCACTAAGATCTTTAGACTTAACATGTAGATTATTTTGACAAAAAAATTATTCTCCTTGAAATCTTTCATATTTACAATCAGATGTGTCCATATATGTCACTATCCATATCTAGAAACTTGCCTGTTTGAAAAATGCAGGTGAACCAATGTAAATACAGTACAGGCAATAACTTAATTAGGGGCTGAGGACACAAATAATTTACTTAACCCTGCAGCTGGTCTTTAAAATATTACTATAAAGCTTTAAAGTTAATAATAGATTTTTAATATTTACTTAGAAAACTACCTTCAAGTTTTAAAAAAGATAACAAACCGTTTGCTCTTGAACTAAACAAGGACATATTAAAATTTAAGCCTTCTTTGTTTAAAGAAGTAAAACTTAACTGGAGTAAATACTGCCTGTTAGTTTAGCGATAAGCTCCGCTCCTGTCTGCCCACTAACTCAACAAACACAGATTAAAAAAAAATAATAATTCAACTTAAGGGATAGAAGATTGTCAATTCGCTTAAAGTTTATTTTAACACTAAATTCAATTACTGAACTACTTTATTAGTCAAAATTGTACTCAAAAGACCTTCCAAATGTCTGATTAATGTACAGAAATGAAGATGCCCAAACTGATGTCAAAACATTTCTCTATAATTTTCAAAAGTACATTTGTCTATTATCTAAAATAAACAATTAGCACCATATATGTCAAGTGCTTAAGGTAAAACATGAAAATATGAACATTTGATTCCAAGTTACTAACTTACAACTTCCATTAAATCTTGAGATTGTCAGCTTTATCTATTAAATATTTTTCAAAGCAATTCACAGTTACACACAGTTCTAACATGCCTTTTGTTATTTCAGACTAAAGAAAAGGATTCCTAAAATATCATTTACTGAATAAAGAAAGGATGGATGAGTGCAGGCAGTCCCCAAGTCACTAATACCTATGTCTCAAGTTTGTTTGCAAATTGTTTTCCTGGAATTCATTTTCATCTCATGTATAAGTAGTAGGTAATTTTCTAACTTTTCTACAAAAGCTGACATTTCTCATGGTCCCTTTCTTTCATTAATTCTTGGTGGTTATTCATGTATTTACACTATACAGAAACAAGGTTTTCATGAGAAGAAGCTGTCTTAGAATTCAAAGGTGATATCTGACACATAGGATTTATCCTTTCATTTAGATTCAGGGCCTGGGGCTTACAGATTATTCATCTCAGGAACAAAAAAGTAGGTAGCTGAAGTTGGACCTTCGGTTTTAACAGACAGCAGGAAGAAGGAAAGGGATGGTAAAAGGGGATTTAGATATAATCTGACTAAAGAAAAATGAGTGAGAGGCAAAAGGAAAACTAATGATCTACTGACTACTTCGCTACTTTGTGTCAGGAACAATGCCCAACCCCAAGAGGCAAGAATTGTCATCTTCCTTTTTCAGATGGGCAAACTGAGGCTCAAATAAGACAAGTTATTCACGCAAATCATATTTCTTATGGTCTCTTGCCTAAAGCTAATAGTCATTCATAAGTTCAGAATGGAATGAAAATTCAAGTCAAGGTTTCTCCAAATCTCAGGTTCCAGATTCACCACACTTGGAGGTATTCCAATTCCTCCTAAAACTGGCAGGATGGCAGAGTCCCTAAAAGCACCACTCCAAAATAAGAGTTAAATTTCTGTCATTAAAAACAAAGAAACAAAACAACCAGACAAAAAGTGTATACAATGTACCCCAAACCAAAAGTTGAGAAAGTAAGAGAGGATTGATGATCAGTTAAAATCTTTCTCTTCCAAAGCATCAGTATTTCTTAATCCACTGATATTCCTAGTTAGTTCTAGATAAGGGATTACCTAGGATAGGCAAGTACCTTTTATTCTTAATTTTGTTGAAACTACCTTTACTGTATTTTCCCTTACGACATATCTAAATGTGGATTCTATCACCGCCACTTGCTAGCTGTGTGACCTTGAACAAGCCTCTTAACCTTTCTATGTGCCTTACTTAGTTTTCTCAACCAAAAAACAGAGAATTGTGCTTAGCTTGCAGGATTACTACGTAGATGACAGAGAATCCACATAGAGGGTCAACTACAGCAAACAGGCACATCATAACCACTAGCCCAGACCTCTCTTCAAGCTTCAGATGAATGTTTCTTTGGGGGGGGGTAATTAGGTTTATTTATTTCTGGGGATTGAACCCAAGACTTTGTGCATGCTAAGCAGGCACCCTACCACTGAGTTGTACCCTCCCCCTCTGGATGAGTGTTTATATCCCTATCAGACTCTTCAACTTCGGTGAAGAACTCAGTGCTCTTTTTGCTTCAGGTGTTTCTTCTCTAATAGCCCTAATCTCTGAAACTCTGTGTCGTCTTCCCAACAGTTGGTCACCACACGGGCAGTGATTCTACCTCAGAGATTTCTCCTCAGCAGTCTCTCCCAGCCACCCCTGCCTCAGCTGAGGTCTATGTTGCTCAGACTGCTGCCAGCACTCTGACGACAGCCGCTCTGCCACCATTCTATCCCCACTCCTGGGTCCCCTCCAAAACCCACCAGATCGCTCTCTCTTAAAAGAATAGAAACTAAACCAAACCCCAAAAAGGAATCTGATCCCATCAGTCACTTGCTCGGAAGCCTCCTTTTAGCTGCCAGCTGCCTGTAAGTGCCTAGAAAGTAGAAGCACGCCTCCTGCACAGGCATGAAAGCTGCTCACCCTCCAACCACAGCCTGAAACAGAACCCCATCTGCCACTTTCTCAAGACCTTCTGCTCTAACCACACTGAACTTCTCTGGTCCCTGAGTACACAGGCCTTGCCGTGCATGAAACCATGCTAGCTCTATGCTCTTTCCTCTGCCTAGAATGCTTAGAATGCCCTCTCTCAACCAGATAAATTACTACCTTTCCTGTGCTATGGACTGAGTATCTGTGTCCCCTCAAAGTTCATACATTGAAACCTAATGCTTGATGTGATGGTATGTGGAGATGGGGGCCTTTGGGGTGATTAAGTCATGAGAGCTCTGTTCTTATCAAAGAGGTCACAGTGTGCTCCCTTACCCTTTCCACCCAAGTTACAGGGTGAAGAAAGCTGTCTATGAATCAGGAAGTGGGTCCTCAACAGACACAAAATCTGCCGGCACTGGGATCCTGGACTTCCCAGACTCCAGAACTGTGAGAAATAAATCTCCGTTGATTATAAGCCACCCATTCTACAGTATTTTGTTACAGTACCCTGAATAGACTAAGACATTCTTTAAAACCAGTTCATGTATCATCTCTTCAACAAATGTTTCAAGATTCCTCCAGCACGGTAAGGCATTCTGTTTTCTTTTTAACACTGAATTCTCATTCAGTATTATCCAGAAGCTGTGAATACATCAGTGAATAAGACAAATTCATTCTGCCTTTGAAGCTTTGAGATACAATGCCTATCAGAAAAGACAATTAAATAAGAGATGATAATTTCTTGTAAGGAGCATGTTATAATAACAGAGTACTACGAAAGTGTGTAAGAAGGGGAACTCATGGAATATTATTCAGCCTTAACAAGGGAGAAAATCCTGTCACATGCCACAGCATGAATGAAACTTGAGGACATTTTGCAAAAGGAAATAAGCCAGTCACAAAAGGACAAATACCGTACAATTCCATTTATACGAGGTATCTAAAATAGTCAAATTCACAGAAACAGAAAGTAAAACGGTGGTTACCATGAGCTGAGGGGAGGGGAAAAAGGGGAATTGTATGGGTACAGAGTTTCAATTTTACAAGATGAAAAAGTTATGGAGATCTGTTTCACAAAATGTAACTATACTTAACACTACTGAACTATACACTCAAAAATGGGTAAGATGGCAAATTTTGTTTTGTATTTTTCACCACAATTAAAAAAAAAAAAGACGAAGAAGAAGGGAGCCAGTCTAATCATGGTCAAAGGTAGCCTATAAATGAAATGACACTTAGGCTGAGACCTATCCGAGCATCTAACTTCTTCAACCTCGCCCACATGGTTAATGCTCAGTCCTCCCCTGACCTCGCCCATCAGCATAAGCGAAGGCAGCTGACCACTCTGTCACCCCCGAAACACCTCCTCCACTTGGCTTCCAAGACAGAGCCCTTGCCTGATTCCTCCCACTTCATCAGCCACTTCTCATTCTCCTTTGCGGGTTCCTCCTATCACCTCAGTCTCTAAACACTGGAGTGCCTGGAACCCAATACTCAGGACTCTGCTTGACTCAGGACTCTGCTTGAGACACACACACTCCCTTAGTGATCTTACGGAGCCAAGTCTAATGCACTGTTTCTCAATCGTGTTTTCATGATCACTCCTTCATGGATAATTATTTTAAACATTTTTCTTCTAAATTATCCCATCTCCATTAATTAACTGCTAAAGAATAAGACTGTGTTAGGCAGGGTTGAGTTTTGGAGAAGACTACTGTAACATCTAAGATCTTTTTCACCCCCCCAAGAACAAATTTTTGCCCCCTTTGGAGTCCTACTGTCCCTGTTGAGAATATTGTCTCTAAGTGGAAGGCTCGCACAATTCAGCTCCAGCACGGACCTCTTCCCTAGACTCCAGGCATCTACACAACCCCCTTTTTGACATCACCACCAGGATTGTTAATAGGCATTTAAAAAAACCCCAGCAAACTCTGGATCTTTCCCACCAGATCATGTCACCTCCCTATTTAGAACCCTCCATGCTTACACTCCTCTTTTTGTCAAAAAGGCCATCTTAGGTGCCTACAAGGCCCAGGTGAGGAGCACCATTCTCCTTCACCCCGACCTCATTTCCTGCTCTTCCCATCCTTCACTACGTTCCAGCCACACTGTCCTCCCCACTACTGCCCAAATACGCCAGCTCTGCACGGGGTATTCCTTCCAGTTAGCAAAGTACTGCATCCTTCTGCAGACAAAGCTTTGTGGAGCACAGACCTGCTTACTCATTTAAGTAGTCTACAGCTGCTTTCCCACGACACTAGCAGAGATGAGGAGCTGCAACAGAGATCAATGGCCTGCCAAGTCTAAAATACTTACTATCTGGCTCTTTATAGAAGAAGTGTGCCGACCCCGGACTTGCAGCACTTTTCCCTCAGATGACCATACAGGTTGCTCTCTCACTTCCTTCAAGTCATTGCTCAAATATGATCTCAGTGAAGCCTTCCCTCATCAATCTGTCTTAAAAGGCAGCCCTGTCCCACCCACCCCTAGTCCAGCATGCTCTCTGCCCCGTTGCCGCCTTAATATTTTTCTATAGCACTTATCGTCTGACATTCTACATTTGACTTATTTATCTTGTTTGTTGCCTGTCTTCCCTCACCTAGAATATAAGCTCCACCAGGACAGAATTCTCATTTTGTCTGTTGTATTATCTCCAATGGTCTCTGACACAGAGGAGGTGCTCAATAAGTATTTGGTGAATGAATCAATGTTAAGCACCTAGTAAATACTTACGGAAAAGGGGGAAGGGATGCTAGGCATAGAGAACTGCACGTGTGAGGGCCCGCCACCAAAGAAAGTGCAGCATATGTAAAGTACTTCTATCTCCGTAACATCAAATACTGAGCGGTATTAAACTTCACCGATGTACAGGTTTGGTGCCCTAAATGGACTCTCTTACTCAATGAGAGGAGCTGTGTCCAACTCTCCATTCTACTCTCAGTGTCTACACTTCTGTCTGATACCTAAATCCCTTCCACAGCCCCAGAAGTATCCCAGAGCTTCTGCCTCAACAGGTCTAGTAACCAGGAGCTTCTGACATAGAGACTGCCTGTTTCTTTTCTGCACACATAAAAGTTCAAGTGAAATCTCTCACTATGTAATTTTAACGAATACCTACCTGACCACAGACAGATGGAATATATTATTTTCTGTGACCCTTCATTTCCTCATTTGTGAAAAGGAGACTGTCATTTGTTTGCTTACAATTACAAAGGGTTTTTGTTGAGTACTAAATAAGATACTGTACGTGAAAATGCTTTGTAAATGCAAACATTATATAAACAAAGAAAAGAGCAGTTATGGTTATCTAAACTGCTCTTAAAAGGTTATTCTGCACGTATTTGACTTATAGGAACAAAACTCCACTCAGAGCACTTTTATATTTCTCTTTTAGAAAGATACTCCGTGTTCTTTCTAGCAATATGTTCTAATTCATCTTAATCCTTATAGCCATACTATGCCATACTTCATTAGGCTTAACAAAAAGATTCAAAGTGAAGAAATGGAGGATGAAGGCAGGGAAAATGAAAGGGAAAGAAAGCAAGGCATTGCTTGTGTGTGGAAACAGTAGAACTGAGAGTCAAGGAACATGGGTTTAAGACCCACCACTAGGGGTGTGACTTTAGACCTGGGTTTCTTAACCTTAGCACTACTGACACTTTAGGCTTTCTTGATGGGGGCTGTTTGGTGCATTGTGAAATGTTGGGCAGCTTCCCTGGCCTCTGCTCACTATGTATCAGTATTACTCCTCTAGCCGTGACAGTCAAAAGGTCTCCAGACATTCCCAAATGTCCCCAGAGGACAAAATCACCCCTGTTTTGAGAACCACTGCCTCAGATTAAGACTTGATATCTTCACAGTGTAGTTGCATCTATAAAATGAAAATGTTTACCTATCGACCTAAGATCGCTGGCTCTAAAAATGCTAAAATTCTATAAAAGATCAGAATAAAGAGGACTAAAAGTGCAGTCTTACTAAAGGGGAGCAAATAATGTCATGAAAGGAGTTAGTATTTTAGTTCAGTTTCCCTTATTACCTTAATAGATAATGATAAAACTTCCTTGTACACTCAAAATGATTCAATTATAAAATCTTTTAAAAATACAGCAAGAGAATCGGGTTATTTTCAAAAGTGTCAGTATCAAAAGACTAAAAAGGTGTAACGATTATTCTAGACTCTACATTAAAGGGACATGATAACCAAATGCAATGCATTATTTTGGATTTAATTCTGTATTTTTTTCAACACAATGATGCATTTGAAGTGCTTAATATAGAGCCTAGTACTTTATTACATGATTTTTTTAAAGGTTATACTCCATTTATAGTCATAAAATATTTGCTGAATTCCCCATGTTGTACAATATATACTTGTAGGTTATTTTGTACCTAATATTTTATACTTCTTAATTCCCTACCTCTATATTGTCCCTCCCCCTCTCCTTTCCCCACTGGTAACCACTAGTTTGTTCTCTACATCTATGAGTCTGCTTCTTTTATGTTATATTAACTAGTTTGTTGTATTTTTAAGATGCCACATATATGTGGTATCATACAGCATTTATCTTTCTGTCTGACTTATTTCACTTAGCATAATGTCCTCCAAGTCCATCTACGTTGCTGCAAATGGCAGCAGTATGGCTGAGTGGTATTCCATTGTGTGGGTATGTATATGTATCACATCTTCTTAATCCAGTCACCTTTTGATGGACACCTAGGTTGCTTCCATACGTTGGCAACTGTAAATAATGCCGCTATAAACACTGGGATGCATGTATTTTTTAGAATTAGTGTTTTTGGTTTTTCTTGGATATATATACCCATGTTGAATCCAGGTGAAAGGTATGCCAGCATTCACTGTATTGTTCTTACAACTCTTCTGTAGGTTGGAAATTTCTCAAGATAAAAACTTAAAAAAATACATCCAGTATACAAATCCAATTACACCCACAATGGATCTGTCATTGGCCATAGCACACACACCTTTACTAACATTTTATTAAATACTTTTAGCTAATGCTCTTCATTCTGTCAGTCCCCTGGGATAGCTGGAGGCCCTGTTGGGGATAAGCTACTCTGAAAAAGCAACCTGATCTGATGCTGCTCATCCCCACCCACCCTTCAGAATCACTGCAATAAGCTATGATCTCCTTGAAGGCGGGCATGTGTTTTAGCAATCAGAAGCCAGACCAGAGCCAAAGGCATTCAATAAATATTTGTTCACTGCTGAACAAACAGTTCCCATACTACTGCTTCTTTCCTCCTCCTACTTCCTCCACACACCCTTTTTAAAAAAAAAATTACTGGGGTTAAGAAAGGAGGAGTAAAAAATGAACAGTGTGTCAATCAATAGCCTTACTTCAAAATAAACTCATTTAGATTAATAGTAACATCATTAATCATTATTATAGCGATAAATGAGACAAATAAGTAGGACAATCTAGAACAAAACCAACACTAAAACTCAGTTTACTGTTTTAATTAATCTGTAGCATATTTCTCTCTCTTCTCCAGAAATGACCAACTCTGCAAAAAATCTCCTTACTGAAGCTGAGCTCAACTAAGACATGTAACAAAGCTACATGAAAACAGACTGGCAAACAGCCCTATTGTCAAAGGCTTGTTTCTTTCAGCATGCATTATGTTCTTTCCTGTCTGTGATATTTTTCTATGAGCTACAGAAAAACTTATAAAGCAGAGGGAGTGGTACTTAACACCAAAGTTCAAATGTAATGAGTAATGTCCGAAACGGTGTCTACAGAAAGACACTGGCAACAGTTCCAAAAAGTTCCTTCCCACGAACTGTAAAACAAGGTAAATACCATGACAGAAATCTGCTGTAGGACTTCCAAAATACTTGTGACCTTCAAGCCATGGTGTAGGTTATTTTAGGTAAGATTCACTTTAAGAAATGATTTGATGTACATGAATGGAGGAGAATGTGTTCCAAAATGGTGATGCAAACTAAATATTTTCCAGATCAGATTCTTTTATGTGTTTCCCTGGTCTTTACCAGAAATACAGAAGATCAGACCCTGTCCTCAAAAGACTCACAATTCAGTCTGGATGACAAATACATGAATATTTCCAATACAGTGGGTAAATGCTGACAGAGGACTGAATGTAAGGATTTCTATTCCAGCTCAAGAAGGGACTTTTAACTAAGTGGAGGGGAAGAGTAAACGGGCAGAAGCGTGAATGGAAAGAAGAGAGTATCAAGCTCTAACAGAAAACTACTGGAAAACCTGATTAACAGTGCATGTGGTATGTTAGCATTTGGAATCTTCTGAGAGTTGCTAGACTGAAATAAAGATGTCCAATACCTATCTCTGCCAACTTGTGGAGAAAGGATCAAGTACAAGGATCAGTTTGATGTCACACAGTGCTATGGACTAAGTCTCATGGTCCAATATGGCAAGAGAAGAGGAAAGAGGGAAAGGAGGACAGGCCAGGTAGGAGAAAAAGCAAGCATGTACATAGGCAAGGAGCCATAAAACAACTTGGCATATTTTAAGGCTGATTTTTTTTTAAGGTATCCTCTAACAGTTAATCAACATGCACTGTTTTATTTCTGTATTCATTAAAATACATAATTAAGTCAAGTGTTATGTTTTTAGAATATTAACACCTTCCCAAGGCATCATTCAAAATGTTTAATTTCCAACCTGTAAGTGTATAATACTTCCCAGTTCATATTTATGATAATTACTGTATTTGATACATAGAGAATAAAAAGGTAGTTTTAAGAAAGTAAGATATACAAATTAGGCATTATTTCAAGAGACTGGTATACTGACTATTAAATGCCCAGTACTCATGTGCAACTGTGGACAGACTCAGGCAGGGGATCACTAACCCTCGTCAGGTTTACAAGGATGCTAAGTAGACAGATGGACACAACACCTTCATAAATGACAGCACGTGCTCAACCTTCCCCTCCTCAACCCTCAACACCTTTTATAAACCTATCAATTAACAGGTGACATTAGAAAGTGCTGAATGAGAAAGCAAGGTAAACAAGATAAACATCTTTGAGGGAGAAAAAAATGAATCAAATGTCAATTTTGCCCCCCTAACCGAAACTAGCATCTAACAAAGGAAATGGTGGTGATTAAAATACAGCAAGTGTGTGAGGAAGGATATACTAAAGATGATCTACAGTAAAAGACTTCCTCATATCAGAAAGACAGTGTGTTAAATGTACAAAAATACTTGGTGAGAAGCAGAAGTTCTCTTCCTGACTCAGCTAGTGATCCAAGAGTCAAGGTCCCCATCCCTAAACTGATGAGATTTAACACCACAAGATCCCAATGGTCCCATCCAGCTTTGAAACAGATCTTCAATTTCAATCTTTAAATCTACAGCTTTTAGTATTGCTTATTGGAACACAGAGAGAAGAGGGCAGGAAATATTCTGTTCTACAGATAATTTTTCTGTTTTATAAAGTGTATCTTGCCAGGTATTCTTGATATTTCTCTCCCATATTATAATCATTGTGACGTGGGTGAATCCAACGTAACTCAGCATTGATTCTGATCTTCGCTCTTAACAAATGCTTGAAATTCCTTTACCACAGATATGTTTTATACTCCAACTTAAAAACCTCAAAGTAACGAAAAGCTTGCCTGTTATTCTACATAGATGTCAATATATCTGTACACATATCATGAACCAATTGTTTTTATGGTGCAAATTTATATATTACACATACATTTTTTGCCTGGTGTAACTTCAGCACTGAGAATACTGATTGTTCAATAGATGCCTGATGTCTTCTCAAAAACAAATATGATATATAAACTAGTGAAATATAGGATAATCTGCTGCTACTGTAACTCACCAAAATGAAGCAGACATCACGAGAAGGAAATCTGACAAAACGAATATTACTAATATTTTTAAAGTATTACAGTATTTTAGCAAAGACAGTTCACTCCAAAATAAAACCACAATTTTTAAAAATGATAACAAACTAAGGATTCCTAATGTTATTAATCCTAGAAATGTTTTTCATTTACATAGTTACTGCTATTTCCGACATCATTAAGTCTTTCTAAAATCAACAACATTCCTTAGCTTTAAGATGGCTTTTTTGTTTTGGTATTGTCAACAATCATAAGAGATTTTTAGACTAAACAAAGACCAGCTCGTAGAGGAATTTCTCTTTTCTTGATTAAAAAAAAGAATACACATTCATGACTTTAGGACAAAAAGTAATGACATTTAGTTGAAGTAATTAGCATCATTCTTAAAAAGAAATGCTAGTTGAGATAATAACAGATCTACTAATATTAAACACTCAACAAGTAAGTAAATACAAATTCTGTACATTCCATGGCATTAAAGAAATATCACTTGAAAAAAAAAACACTCTGTTTCCTGGCAATGGATACCACTACAGATCAAATTACATCACAAAAAATTGTTGAGGACTATTCAAATGCTTTTGATAGATCTAATCTCTTCATTTTCAACTCATAATTCTTCAAGGCCTCAATTTTCTTAATTATAACATTATAATTTATTGGGCACAGAGCAGAAGAAATCCACCAGCCTTGAAACTATAACAGAGAAGGGACTATGTGTGATTGGTTCACCACTGTACTCCCTATATCCAGCTCAGTACCCAGCATACAATCAATGCCCAATAAAAACCTTCTGAATGAGTAGCTGTTTTGTTAAATGGGCTGGTAACTGTTTTGCTGCTCTGACATTTTAGTGTAGTGTCTGTTTTTATCACTAGAATTTATTTTATATCATTATTTAATATAAATCTAGAGTTTTTCTTCTGAGAACTCTTTATTTTTTAAAAAATTTTTCTGTGATTTTTTTAACATTTTTTATTGATTTATAATCATCTTACAATGTGTCAAATTTCAGTGTAGAGCACAATTTTTCAGTTATACACGAACATATATATATTCATTGTCACATTTTTTTTCTCTGTGAGATACCATAAGATCTTGTATATATTTCCCTGTGCTATACAGTATAATTTTGTTTATCTATTCTACAATTTTGAAGTCCCAGTTTAATTACTTTCTATTTAATAAAAATATCAGCAGTCTCACCCTCTTAAAAATGTGTAAATAGACACGAAAGTGTACATTAAAGTACATAAAGACAGAAAGAGTCAAGTGAGTGGAATGCTTTCTGGAAACAGGAGATGAGATTGGGTCTGGAGCCCACCAACAGCCCCACAATGCTGACTAACAGTAGACAAGAGAAAGCCTTGTTGGCCAGGTGTGCATCTAATTCCATCCCTTTGGCAAAGCAAAGCAAAACAAACAAACAAAAAACTATGCTCCAAAGACAGCTGCTTCTAAGATACAGTCACAGACCTTGGAGTTTTGGAGTCTGGCAGGTAATCTAAAGGCCAATCTAAACACACTGGGGTTATAGATAACACAGTCCTAAAACAACCAGCAAAGCAAAACGCTCTGAGAGCTGAGATATTAGGCGAGGGCTGGGGAAACATGCCAAAAAGGAGAAAGGCAGGAAAAGCAATTACACAGAGTTCCATCAAGGCTTAAACCATGACTCAAATTTGAGAAGTCCTGCTCAACCACATCTTCTAAGACACAGTTCTCGTGTAACTGAAACTAATTAGAAACTATCTAATAGGTAGATAATCAAATATGAATTCTGGATTTTCAAAAAATGTTTCCAATTATATGTTAGGAAGCAGTATACTTTTTTCTGTATTTCACTCAGATAAAACACATATTAAATCTTTTTATATTTAATTTTCATCGGTAACAGTTATTGTTTTGTTTTGTTTTCTCAGTAGCAAGGTTTTAAAATAAATTTGGAGTGTAGGCAAAATTCTCCTAAGAATCATGATACTTTAGCTTTTTTTTTTTAAAGCTATTTTCACTTTTAATGGACACCACAGTTTGGTTTGTCTTCATTTAATAAAGTTTATATACTTTTCAGAGGCTCGTTAATTTTTTTTAATTCAGAAAAATACAGAGAGAATTAGTAGTCCTATCACTCAAAAATAATAGTACTAGTGTTTTAACACCAGCTTATTTTAAAAATCAGGTGTGTATGTCTACATGTGCTATTTTCCGAAAGGCCTGATAGCTTTTAATTTCTCAAAGATGTCAATGAATGACAAAAAGTAACCACAGATCTAGCGCAAGATGTCCATTTTACAGATGAGAAAACAGGCTTACTGACTTGAGAGGCAAACTGACTTGTCCAACACATAGACAAGAACCCTGAAGAGAAAGTCTCCCAAATCCCTGGTTCAGTACTCTTTCAAATACCATTTGACTTTTTATTTCACTTAAGATGTTTTTTCCATCCATTTTATTTCTCTATCCAATCAAATATTGTGAGCCTAGGGTCCTAGGGACACAGAGATAAAAAGAAATAATCCCATTCCTCAACCCTAATGGAAACACAGATACATACATATAAACATGTACCTTTAGTGTATCTACAAAATGCAGTGGGAGAATGTGGTGGTGTAAGACAAGTGTACCTTGAGGAGAAATGGCACTTGAGCTAATGGTGAAGAATGAATCCATGTTAGCCAGGCAGATGGATGCTGGGGTTCGAGGGTGAGAGTGAGGAAACAGATGGCCCCTGAATTGCAAGGGAGAACATGGCACTGGAAGGCAGGAGGTAAGACCAGATAGATAAGGACGGAGACCTTGAAAGAAAGGAATTTAGAGTTTACCTATAGGAATAAGGAACCACCAAAATTTCTGAGCAAGGTTATCCCATAACTAAAATTTGCATTTTACAAAGATCTTTCTGGTACCAGTGAGCAGCACAGAGAAACATTAAGAAAGAGACATGAACAAAACAAGGGTAGTAACAGAGGGGCAGACAGACGTGGCAGGAGGGAGATTTAAGGTTAGAATTAACAGGCTTTTCAATAAGAAAAGGGAGTAAGAAGTCTAAAATAAATTAAACAATTAATAGATGGTGTTGTCATCTGTATATGGAATGCCTTCATATTTTCTAGGATCTGAAATAAATTCTAAATTGCTACCAAAATGCTACATTGTAGATTTCAAACATAAGTTTCAGAAAGCAATTCAATTTTCAACCAAAATTGCCAGTGTAAGAGTGAGAAATGCAAAGAAGGAAAAAAAAGCCAAAAATATTGACCTGTTTATGAAAACCTAGATTCTCAAAGTACACAAAGCAGAATTTGAAAAGTTTTGACCACAGATTATCTGACCAATGAATCTTTCTAGAAAAGATTTTAATTTCACAAACCATTTTGGAAACCTACTGATAAAGAATGTATCATGTTTACTAAGTTTTTTTAATAAAATATTGCTAACATAAACATTAAACTTAAGTAAGAGCACATCAAATGCTGCTACCTGAATTCTACAATGCAAATAACTGGCTAAGACATTAAGGAAAGCAAACGGTGTGCTGGAACTTATCTTAAGAAGTGAGTCTTTGGCGGGCACCTAAGATGCTACTTATTTCTAAGAGGAAAAATAAAATCTTCAACTTAGCCCTAGAAAAACCTTTGTATCATGGCTGAAGCATTTTCATTTCTGGAAAGATTATCAGAACACAATTTTGACTTAATTGTGTTAGCTCTTTTCTTCAGAACAATTAAAAATAAACCAAATCTAATGTCACCAACTACTAATATGAACTCAAAAATTTTTTATAAATCAGTTGTGACTGAAAGATGTTTCAATATTGAACAATAAAAATTCCTATGATAATAATGAGAATGAGAAATACAAACTTACAGAAGAAACTAAAACTCCTTAGAAGGAAGGTGAGAAAAAAAATTCACTTTTGAAAATGAAGCACAACTTTCAGCAGGGCCTCTGCAATGTAGAATTCTCAGACTGAAACGTCCCTGTATCTGAATATCTCAGGTACCTGAAAGCGTACTTCTTTATGAGCCCAGCTTTCTTCCTCTTTCTTTCTTTTTTTTTAAACTAAAATCTTGCTAATAAACTGTATTACATATCCCTGACCTTTCTTAAAAAGAGCATACTGCAGCTTTTTCTTGAGCATGGCATCATTAAGAACAGTTAAAATCTTAGGGTCACACAGCATGTAAAGCTGCTCCACATCACCCTATACAAACTGGCAACCCTGCTTTGCTTTTTTCAAGTTTCTCTGTCCCCTCTCATACCCCTGAGCTGCCACCTGTCTCTTCTCACTACTGTCAAGTGTACTTGCCTCTAACAGCCCATCACCTCATGTTTGGACTACAAAAAACTTCATTTGCTACTTGTAATCTGATAGGAAACCAAGTATTAAAACTTATTTGAACTATCTTTTTTAAAAAAACAAGCTAAAACACATGAGTGAAATGCATGATCTTTAGGGCATTAAACGTATGGGGGCATTTTGAAATGGTCTGAGCTTATGCATTTTACTTCTTATTTCTGTGTTCCAAATAAGAACATTTCCTAGAAAACTGAACTCCAGACATGAAAAGCATTACTGAACTAATCTTTCTAAATATAATAGTTCTTATTAAAAGTTTTTCATCTTCGCACTCAAATTCAAACAAAATACATGTAACATGGTATTTGAGAAGTAAGCACAAAGACACCTAGTATACTGATGCCTGCTATTTAGGTTATATTACTGTTGAAACCCTTTCCTCAGATTGTTAAAACATTACATTTATTTTTCTAATATCATAATGGGCTTCAAATTTTAAGCTAACAGCATTATTACATTGTATAAAGCTGTCACTACCTACTATGATTTCACTAGAATACACACTCATTGACAGGTAATTCCTTCATGCCAAATTACAGTCACTCGAGTAGCAAATGGCCAGGTATTTACAAGGTAGGAACCAACCATTAGATAAACTCACAGGCCTAATTCCCAAAGGAAATATATACTAGATTAGAAAAAAAATTCTTATTTCAAAATTAAGCTTTGAGACTCCCTATTTTTATTTCATTTACTTTCAACTTATTTTTGGAATTATTCTATTGTTAAACTCTAAAATCTTAAAATAGATTCCATTTTAAAAAAATGTATCAAATCATGGTAAATCACAACTACATGTATTCAAATCACAAATAATAACTAAAGTTTACTTATCTGAGATTCACTTCACACTCAAATGTGCTAGGATTGTGTATTTTAGGAAAAAAAAAGGACATGAATTTTAATATAAACCTTAATATATTATATAACATATTTTATATATAATGTATGATAACTTTAATTCATGTATAACTACCCACTTAATACCAAAGGGGAAAAAAGAAGCAGAAATGAGTTAAGGAACTACATTATGTGATTTTGTGTGTGTGTGTGATTTATACATATTATAGGAGGGCCAACTTTGGGGCTCTTAAAAACAAGAAAAAAAGCAATGAAATCTTGCAATCACTTCGGACAAAGCCCTTCTCAGAAATACTGTCCTCAATAAAACAGGAACAACAAGGAGTTCACACAGTATTGGCGTGATCACAGTATTAAATGTCACTTCTAGGAATATTAATTATCACAGAACTAAACAGCTAAGAAAGGTATTCCTAGTTGGTAAATTAAAATCTCTCTGCAAAAAATTTTCCATTTTAGTTTTTTCTAAAGACAAAACAAGGAGACTTATTGAATAAGGTACATTTCACAACTGTTACATTTTATAAGGTGCCTATAACAGTACCTGGTTCTAAATTCTAACTCTTTGGACAGGATCACAATTCATAAAGGACCAACTCTCCCAGCTCTGTGGAGGGTGGAACCAGGCAGCATGTCCTTAGTAGTGGCCAGCAGGGTTGACATTAGCCATATAAGAAACACTGAAGAATTCTGACAGTGGGTATGTTAAACATCTGGATAAGTTATTTAGGGCAACAGTGAGATCTTACTGTCTTTAATAATAGAACAGACTCATACCTGCCGAGGAAAAGTTTTGAAGTAATGCTATTCAAAATCAAAACTGGACAATTTTTCAAAGTCCCGTCCAGAGCCAGAGACCAAGAGTCACATATACAACTACATCCAACAATACTAGTAACAACCAAACACAACTTTCTGCAAAGCAATACCTTTACTTCTGTGGCTTTCTGCAGTTTATGTGTTCTGCTAGATATCTGGGTCTTTTTAATCTGCCTTCTCCTTGTTTCTACTGAACCAGAAGTTAACTGCTTTTACTTTCCAAATTTTAATTTTTAAACCAGATCCTAATTATAGCATGGGTCCAAATTACTAAACTGATTCATCTCACTATGTGACCTTGGGAAGTCACTTCTTGTAAATGAGAGGCTTGCACTAAGATCCACCAGAATGTAACCTCCCTGTTCTGTCCACCACTCTATTCCCAGCTCTGGGACATGGAAGGCATTAAATGTTTACCAAATAAGAGGATCATTCCTGTCCCCAAGTGACAAACATAAAATAAATGTAATCATTTTACTTTCTTTTTTTTTAACAATTAGATTTTAATCTGTATATTCCCAAATGTTTTAAGAGGACACGGAAATTGAAATTTCCTATGGAGCAAACAGAAATTTGTAATTTCAAACAAAGTACTCATTTTTTAGAAATAAAATGAGTGGATTACACAAGAGTTGCCAATCTTCACCCAGTTTGTCACACTTCCCTTTTCTTCATCCCCTGTAACTCATTACCATGCCCTGTCCCTTTCTCATTTGAAAGGAAGGCAGCTGGTAGGGAGAAAGTGCAATGGACTTGGCAGTGAGTGGGTATGAGCTCTAGTCCCTTCTCTTCCATTAACTGGCTTGTTGGGGACACGTCACTTCCCCTTTGGGGCCTGCAAGGCATTTGTAAAACAAGGGAGCTAAACTAATTCTTAATTTCTAAAGTCTTCTGCTATAAAAATCTACGATTCTCCTTTCATTCTTCTCATTACCCTGTTCCTAATGCCTTGATTCAGTGCTTGCCAGCCACATCATTCCTAGACTTGTACAGGAGCCTCAAAATGTTTCTCTACCCATCTATTTTTTCCTTTTTATCTTAAAATGAATTCAACCCTAAAACCATGAGTTGAGCAGAGTAAAAAGCACACTGTCTTTGAAGTCAGAGACTGAGTTCAAATTCAGACTTTGCCACTAACTAAGCATAGCTCTAAAATGGTAATGTTATTAACTATCTCACTGAGGATCAAATAAAATGTATAAAAACACAGTGCCTGACACACTGTGGATGCTCAACAATGATTAGCACTCTTCCCTATTTTCCAAGACCAAATGCCTCAGGTTCCCACTGTCTACAGCAAGAATTACCCAGAAGCTACACAGGCAGCATGCAAGAAAATCTGTAAAACTAGAGGCAAATACTGGGTTAAATGTTCTCACCAGGCTCCTGTGTGCCAGGAAAAGTGTCTGCCTGTTTTCCTGCCAATACTCTTTTGGGTAAAGCAGCCTCAGTCACCAGCCCCTCGTGAACTCTCAAAATTAAATGATGCAGCCAAATCCACAGGTCAAGAGGAAATGAAAACTTGACATGATTCTTCAGAAAGTCATAGATTCTCTGGATTTTACATGAAAGCAAACTCCTCAGCCCGTCATTCACACGAAAAGAAGTCAGTCCCAATTCTTAGTACTTAAACGTACAGGCAGTACAGCTAATGTTCAAGGATCACCAAGCAGTAGAATTTAATTTGATTTTTCAATTACTGAAAATTTAAAGGTGTGACAAAAGAAAAAAAGTAAAATTTCTCACAAAATGAGGATACATTGAACTTTGTAGAGCTATACAAACATCTTCAGAAAAAGCAACGGTTTTCTTGATTTCAAAACTGGATCAAAACTAGAAGGAACAAGGAGAGGAGTGATGGGGATTTGCAAAGAGAAGCTCATTTCTTAAAGGGACTTAAAGTACAGTTATTTAATTATATGGGAATTCTTCCCCAAATTAGGAATAGTTACCATCTTTTATTTCCATACACTAGTCAATGAGATAGTTGAGTTACTGGGTAACGGAGGGCAATCAACCAAGTGTGTGGAAGTCTGGAAACCCAAGAGTTCTTGTGAAGAAACCTGGTTTTTTGAAGTGTCACCTTTCCCAAGCCACTTCAGCCCAAGCAACTGCTGCAAAAGCACATAATTAAAAGGATGTAACATTATTTAAGAAAAAAATTATTTCAGGAGGCTTAGCTTCATTAAGAATTATCCAAATTCGCTTATCTACTTAAAGACCCAAACCACTAGTCTGAAAGCAGGCCAGCCTGCCCTACCGGACCCTTGAAATGCACTATCCAGCTAATTGGACAAAAATTCTGGCCATGAGCTGCCATTTTTCTGCAAAGTAATGATTCACCAGCACTGTTGTTTCTGGTCGATCCTCTTTTAAAAATCAGAGATCAAGTCTGTTTTCTCCCCGACATTCTTTGCTCACAACCCAAACAGGACGAATCGTCTCCACTCAGACTTGAGATGTCTGATCAAAGCCATTCGTCTAGATGGCCCTTTCTCCTCAACGGACTCCTCCTCTCCCATTATCTCCCACCGTGTCCCGGTCCCTCTGCACAGCACCCTCAGTGTTGCTACAGTCCCTTTCCCCCGTCTAGTTTTCCCTCATTTCTGACTTAACTGATGACCAGTACTCTGCTTACCCAGACTCCGTTCAAGCTTCTTCTAATTCCAGTCTCATCACTGCCTAGCCCCTCCTGAGTTCTGACTCCTGCCCTGGTCTCTAACCTCTCTCAGTCTAATCCCCATGGTTTTAATACCTGACCTTATTAACGATAGTTCTCCCGCCTCCCCGCAGACTTTATTGCAGCTGAGCCCCCTCCCCCACCTTATATCAATTCTTGTCATTCCTGGCCTCTGCCCCATCCCTCTTCATTTTAGACCCTACCCAATCTCCTCTCTTTCTGGTCCCGGGCTAAAATCCAAACCCCATTCCTAACCGCAAGTCCTCCTGTGACCCTAGCAAAGGCCACTACTCTGGCTGGCCCATCCCACTTTTTCTCTGACTGTGAACCTGGTACCTCCCACACTCCTTCAATGAAACCCTGGCCACGAAATCTCTGACCCCTGCCTCGTCTAGTACTCCATTTCTGACCCCCCGATCCACACGTCCCCTCCATCACATACTCCAGGGCAGTGTGTCTGTGTTTCCCCCATCTCGGATGCCCGCCTTGGACCCTCCGCCCCATCGCGCTCAGTTCGAAACCTGGGAGACCCCTCCCCACCCCACCGCGCAGCCATGCCTGGCATCCCTAACTCCCACTGACTCCCTCTCCTATGGGTCCTTCTCCCCGCTAGACCCTAGGCCGGTGACCTCCGTCCTGACGAGCCAGATGCCCCACTGCCCGTCTCTGCGCCTCCCCCGCCCCGCGCCCCCTCCGCACTCCAAGCCCAGTGGGGTGTGTCCCCTCCCCAGAGCACTCTGGCCCACTGGCCTTTCCCGCGGGGGTCACGAGCCGCCCCTCCTCACCTCGGCGTCCACCACCTCGTGGTACGCGGGCGGGGGGTCGAAACCGCCGCCGCCTCCGGTGCTCCCGCCGCGGGAGGGGCCACTGCCGCCGTCGCCGCCGCCGTCGCCCCGCGAGCCCCCGCCAGGCCCGGGGCTGGGGCCGCCGCCGCTATCCATGGGCTCGTAGCCGCCGTAGTCCAGGCCCGGCCGCTCGTTGGTGAGCAGCGCCACGGCCTCGTTGATGTCGTTCTTGGCCAGGCGCAGGGCCTTGCGGATGGTGGCGGGATCCGAGAAGCCCATGCACAGCAGCGTGGTCATGTGCTGCTCCTCCTCCGATTCCATGGCTCGGGCCTCCGGGCCGCGCCGGCCGGCGGGCGGCGAAACTGCGGGTGCCGGGCCTGGCGGGCCGCGCGACACGGCCTCCGCGCCGTCCCCGCGCCCGGGCGGGCCCCTGCGCTCCTGCGCTGCGCGCTCCCCGGCCGCCGGGCCAGGCTGGGCGCGGACGTGGGCGCCGCGAGCCGAGCGACGGCGGTGGGGCTCTCAGGCGCGGCGGCGGCCCGGCCCAGCCCTGCGCGCCGCCATGTTGGCCTCTTCCTCCGCCTCCGCCTCCTCCGCCCGCGGGGCCGCGCCTCTACTCCCGGAAGCCGCACGAGCCGCCGCCGGGCCAGCCGGTCACGGGCGAGGGTTGGGGGGTGATTTTTCTTTTTCCTTTTCTTTTTCTTTATTTTAAATAGATGCGATAAGGGAGGAGCTGCGCCGCGGAGCGTTTCTAGGGTGAAAAGGCTGCCGTGAGGCCCGGGCGGAGGCGAGAGAGGATTCGCCGCCGCCGCCGCCGCCGCCGCCGCCGCCGCCCGCCCATTCCTCCAGCAACAGGTTCCCCCGGGAGCGGGAGGGGCGGGAGCGAAGCGCAGCTCGCAGAGCGGAACGTCCCCGAAGTCCCCGAGCCGTCGATCCCGCCCGAGGCAGACGGCGCTTCCCCCGAACCTCCCCCGGAGTCCCCGCCGGACCCCACCTCCGGGACTCGCTCGCCCCGCCGTGGCCTGGAGCGCACCCCATCCTAAACGGAAGGCACTCGGCCGCTACTGTAATGCACCCCCAACCTGGTATGAAATGCGTCGCGGTCCTGGAGGAAATCCTCCCTCCGAGCTATCTGAGATACCCCTCAGCGCCGACAAAAATTCAGGCAAATCGACCCACCGGGCTGAAATGCATCCGCACATACGCTTGATGTACATCCCTCCAACTCTCGCTGAAATCACCCTAAACTGGTTAAAATTAATTCCCAGCCCTTGTTGAATTTTCCTTCCAACAGTGACTGACCACCTACCCCTACCCAACCTGACTGGATTCTACCAAACTCATGCTGAAATCCATTTTTACAACCTGAACTCTAAATCCCAGTGCTCTCTGTGAAACCCTCCCCAAACTCCAGAATGCAGCACCCTCCTTCAGCAACAGACTCATTAGAACACCTTGGACCTCTACCTCTGCTTCCCTCCTCATGTTCACCCCACCACCCGCATTTTACTGCACCGTTTGGTTCGGTCTTTGTTTCTGCCCTTTAAGGAGGGGACCGCAACCCCTCTTTTTTATCTCCTTTGCAGGAAGGGACCCCACGCTGTTGATTTCCACCTTTGAACATTCCTCTTCCTCAACAAAGGCCTGCTTTCTTTGCTTTCTCTTTACACTTTTAGCGTTAGTGCACCAGGGCCGTATCTTTAGTCCACTGACCCTACCATCTAAGCCCTGGTCTTTGCTGTTTTTCCCCTTTAATTTCCTTTAATTCATATTTCTCCTAGGTTTCTTCCTCCTCCTCCCCCGATGCTTTTTTGGTGTCTCATTACACACTAAATTAGTTCATCTCCTAATACCCTCACCCTGGTTTCCTCTTGAACCCTCAAGTCCGCCATCTAACCTTTCTCATCTCATGAAATCCCTACTGTTGCCAACCCAGCTACTCCCTAAAATCCCCGTTTACCCTAAATCTTAAATTAGTGGCAGTTTCCAGAAATTTTCTCTGCACTCTCTTCATTACCATCCTTTTCCCTGGATGATGAGCCCTTCCTGCCCAGTACTTGCTACCTACACTTATAAACACCAGCAATTTGATTTACAGGGTGAATTTATCACTGTTGTTTACATTTAAATTAAGTAACTGTATTTGTTATATTGAATAAAGATTAGATTATAGACCAAAGACTAACACTAATACCTAAAGGAAGTAAAGTCTCTTAATTTGTTAATGAAAATAACAAAACTTCTTTCTCTAACTGTTCTGAACAACCAAACAGAACCTGCTAAGGAAGAGTGCCTATAATTGTATCAGGTCACAGTGTGTATATTGAGATAAAATTTTATTAAGTGTTATTAACTTCTAGGTACTCAATGACATTTAAAATATTTATCTGTGGCATATGAAGAATAAAAGTAATCTAAATCAACCCAAGCAGCCTGTCACAGAGTACATTTAATTTTATTTAATTTTTTTCAATAAATATATACTCAGTATTTGTCAGGTACCAGGTACTGTTACTGGCACTGATGATGCAACACTAAACAAAGCAGACAAAATTAGATTATGGCAAAGTGATGACATTCAATTTTGCCTGTGTTTAAAAGAGTTAATTCAGTGACCAAATTTAGAGATGCATTAGAATGGAAGAGAAAGTAATAGGTAAAGAAAAAAAAATGTTTTGCCACTAAATTATGAAATGAAACCCAAGAGGTGATGAGACAAAGCTGATCAATTCAGACGGCACATGAAAAGACTCATCAGCAGTGGCAGGTTTATAGAACACGACAGAGGAAGCTGTGCTGAGCTGAGAAGAGGAAGCAGAGAAGGAAGCAGAGAGAAACAAAGTCTGTGATAAAAACTGGAAAGGAGCCATGCAAGGCTCCAAAAAACAAGGAAGGCCATTTTTGAACCGGATCCTAGAGTGACTGAAAAGGCAGAGTGTCATTTGAGGATGCCAGTAGTATAATCACACTTTTTTGCATGTAAGAAAGGATGTGAGCACTTTAAACTCTGTTGAATTGGGGTAGCAGGAGAGGGGCCTGTGGTATGAATATTCATGCCTTCACTTACATTTTTATTGCAGTAAAATCTTGAAGATGTTAAAAGGACTCATGGATAAATAACATTTACGTCACATTTATCCTCATCTAGAAGCTTCTGGAAGAAAAAGAAATAAGTCTAGAAAAGAAGTATAATGGACTGTCTTGAAAACAAGGTATGAGAGGTTTCTAATAATAATAGTAATTTAAAACACATTTATTGGATGTCTTTTCTGAGCCAGGCTGAGGACTAGGGAGACAACTGTGAGCAAAACATGCACAGTTTCTGCCCTTTTAAACTTTAAAGGCTTTAAAGGAGATAGACAAGTAAGCAGTAATCATTAAGTGTGATAGGTGCTTGGATAGGGGAATTTCAGGAAGTAAGGGGCAAATGTCCTGCTCTCTATGGGCATAAATTATCAAATCTAGGAAATCTGGAAAGTTTTCCAGAAGAAATTATACTTAAACAATAATACAGAAAGTAGGAAAGCCAGGAAAAGGAACATGAGATGAGGGGAGAGCATTCCAAAGAATAGGAACAGTATGTGCAAAGGCCCTGGAGTGGGTGAGAGGGGAGCAATTTAGAGAAATTAAAAGTCAGTGGAGTGTGGCTGATGTGAGAATTCTAGAGAAGTAGCAATGAGAAAGGCATCTAGAAAGGTAGACAGACACCAGATTTGAGAGAGCCACTTAAACTGTGATAAGGAGTTTGAACTTTAATCTGAGGGAATGGGAAACCACTGAAACATTTATACAGAGAAGAGAGGTGATGGATGTTATTTAAATTTTTAAAAGATCTGCCTAACTGCATTGTAGAGGATGGTGTAGAAGAGAGAAAGAGTAATGATGGAGAATCCATTTAGGAGACAAGACCAGTCAGTCTTCCTAGGTAACCACTTTGAAATGAAAGAGTTTAGTTTTATTTTCTTATCCAATCTACAATATTTGTCATTTTGTTCTAGGTTTCCAGTAGTTTTACTATGATATGTCTAGGGGTGATTTTCTTTGTACTTGATTTCCATGGAGTTTGCAGAGATTCTTGAATATGTGGCTTGAGAACGTTCATAGCTTGACGAACTTTGGCCATTATTACTTTGTATACTACTTCTATTTCATTTTCTCTCTGGGACTTCAATTAAATGAATGTGAGGCTCTTTTCACTAAATCACATCTATTTCCAATGCTTGTTTTGTGTTTTTTATTCTTTACCTCTGTGCTTCAGTCTGGATTGTTTTTTCTGTCCTTTTTTCTAGTTCACAAATTCTCTAGTTCACAAAGTTCTCTTCAGGTATATCTTACCTGCTAAATCTATCTATTGAATTCTTAATTTCAGTTATTGTATACTTAAGTTCTGTAATTTCACTTTAATTCTTATGGTTTCCATATCTGTACTGAAATTCTTTTATCTTGTCATTTAATTTATTGAGCATATTAATTATAACTATTTTATAGTCTATATCTGATAACTTCCATATCTGGAGCTCCTGTGGGTTTGTTTCTATCGTCTGATTTTTCTCTTCATTACTAATTGATTCTTATATTTTTATAAGCATAATTTAAAAAATTTTCTGGGCATTGAATTTTGTAGATTATATTATTGCTTAAAAACAATATAGATGACCTGAGGTTCTAGGTGATGTTATCTTCTTTATGAGTGGATTTATTTTACCTTCTGGCAGGTAATTGGGAGTTGGGATGATGAACAAAGGAGTCTAATAAAGGATTAAGTCTTTTTTGGAAGCCAGACCTCAGTCTTTGCAGGGGCTGGTCTACTTTTGGTCCACCCTGCTCCTAGCATTTAGGGTTCCCAACTGTTTTAGTTATGTATTATGTCTCAAACCACTCTGATACTTGTGGCTGTAAACAACAATGGTAAACTATTTCTCATAATTCTCTGAGTTGACTGGACAGCTCTTCTGCTCCATTTGATATTGGCTGGGATTACTCATAAAGCTCCATTCACCTGAGAGCTTTGCTGGTGCATTTTGGTGCTCTTCCACATGGCCCCTCTCTTCATATAATATCCCATCCTCTAGTGCTTCTCCACGCGGCCTATTTCTCTTTTGAACTTCATTAAGCATGGAGGCTGGTTTCTAAGAGGGAGAATTCCAAAAGTGCAAACCCTGGTGAGCAAGTGCTTATCAAATCTCTGTTTGTGACACTTTTACTAATGTAACATTGATAACAACAAATCACATGGCCAAGCCCAGAGCCAATGTGAAGAGAACCACCCAAAGGCACAAATATGGAAAGGTGTGTTTCATTGGTGGGCCAGTGTAACACATTACCATACCAAATAAAAGCCTGAGGTGTTTCTCAGGGCACTTCCTCATTAGTGGCCCTTAATCTCCAATTTTCGTCATCTTGGTCCTGTAAGACTGCCCAAAGCTCTCCTCAGCTTCTTGGCTCGTTGGTTGCCAATTAAGAACTGGCAAAGGCATCAATGGGAAAAGCAGTGCCAATGGTGGGCTCACCTCTCTGTACTTCCTTTCTCTTTGGGATTTGGCCCTTCAAGTTCTCACTTGGAAATTTTCTGTTGCCTTCACATAGATATTTCTTCTATTCTTTCCAGCTTTTCTAGTTGTTCTCAGTAAGAGGGTTGGTTTTAAACAAGAAGATCTGTCATTGCTGGAAGCAGGAATCCCATAGAATGTAAGAAGACGGACAAAAGTACTTCGAGGTAGGGAGTAAAAGAAGTAGATCCTGACAGAGGGAGATTTTCCAAGACTAGGAAGAGGTTAGTATTTTGTGGATTCCATGGCGGGGAAGAGCCCTATGGCCTCACAGTGCCCCAAGAAGTTGAAAGAGCACAAAGAGAAATGATTGCCTGGGCCCCAAGCGTCTCCAGACTCTGCAACATTCCCCATTCTCTAGCAGGTCAGGGAAGCAGCAGAAATACCTTCCCTTGGAGGACTTCACCTTTGTAGGTTTAGGCTATGATTCTTTCAGTTTTGACTAGTACAGACAGACCAGAGGGCCCTTCTTGACATTCTAGACTGCAGAAGACCCCTGCAACTTGTATAAATCCACCTCCTCCCTCTCATAGTAGGGGAGGGAGTCCTAATTATGACTGCAATCCAGCATATCAATGCTTTGGCAATGGTGGTTTATGTGAGCTTAAAATTGTTTCAGAAAAAATAAAGTAAAATGATACTTAATGTACCAGATTTTGATGGATACATATGCATACCCATTGTATATGTTAAAAAATTAGTAAAAAACAGCCACCAGAAAATTGGCATCAATGGCCACACCTTAAATACTTGGGCATTGATTTTTGGGGGGCAGGAGGAAACAGCTTTATTAGGATGTAATTCACATACCACACAGTTAACTCATTTGAAGTGTACAGTTCAGTGGCTTTTAGTATATTTACAGATATGTATACTATCACCACAATCAATTTTAAAACATTTTCATCATCTAAGAAAGAAACTGTACCCTTTAGCCATCCCTGTTCAATTACCTTATTCACCCTCGTGCTGAGCAACCACGAATCTTCTTTCTGTCTCTATAGATCTGCCTATTCTAGAAAATTCGTGTAAGTGGAATCTTACAATAAGTGGCCTCTTTTGTCTGTCTTTTTTTATTTAGCGTACTGTTTTCAAGATTTATCCATGTTATATAGGATGTATCAATCCTTCATTCCATTTTATGATATTTCAAGGATGTACCACATTTTGTTTATCCCTTCATGACGGATATTTGAGTTGTTTCTACTTTTAGGGTATTATGTATAATGTTTCTATAACAATTTATATGAAGGTTTTGTGTGGACATATGTTTTCATTTCTCTAGCTTATGTACCTAAATGGAGTTGCTGGGTCAAGTGTTAACTCTGTGTTTAACTTTTTGAGGAATTACCAAATTGCTTCCAAAATAGCCTGACAAATTTACATTCCCATCAGCTGTATATGAGAGTCCTGTTTCTCCACGTTTTCTCTAATAGTTATTATAAGCTGACTTTTGATAATAACCATCCTAGTGGGTGTGAAGATGTGTCTTATGATTTGATTTGCATTTCCCAGATGACTAATGTTAGTGAGCATAGACTTATTGGTCATTTGCATATTTTCTTTGGAGAAAGGTCTATTCAGGTCCTTTGCCCCTTTTTGAATTGGGTTATTTGTCTTTTTATTATTAAGTTGTGAGAGTTCTTTTATATTCTAGATCCAGATGCTTAACAGATATACAATTTGCAAATATTTTGCCCCATTCTTTGAGTTGTCTTTTCACTTTTTAGGTAGTGTCCTTTGAAACACAAAAGTTTTAAAATTTGACAAAATTCAATTTATTATTTTTTTCTTTTGTTTGCTGTGCTATTGATGTCATATCCAGGAAATCATTGCCAAATCCAATGTCATGAAGTTTTTCATCTATGTTTTCTTGTAAGAATTTTATAGTTTTAGCTCTTACATATAGGTCTTTGATCCATTTTGAGTTAATTTTTACATTTGGTATAAGGGAAAGGTCCAATTTCATTCTTTTGCATTTGGCTGTCTAGTTGTCCCAACTCTCTTTGTTGAAAAGACTGTTCTTTCCCCCGTTGAATGGTCTTGCATCCCTGTCAAACATCAATTAAACCAAGACACATGGGTGTATTTCTGGAATCTCATTTCTATTCTATTGACCTGTACATCTATCTTTATGCCTATACCACACACTCTTTTGATTACTGTTCTTTTTTGGTAAGTTTTAAAATTAAGTGTGAGTCCTCAAACTAGATCCTTTTTTTTTTTCAAGATTGTTTTGGCTACTCTGAGTTTCTTGCAATTATATATGAATTTTAGAATATTTGTCAATTTATACAAGGAAGTCAGCTGGAATTTTGTTAGAGATTGCATTGAATCTGTAGACAAATTTCGGGAGTATTACCCTCTTAATAACATTAAATCTTTTGATCCGTAAACATGGGATGTCTTTTCATTTATTTGAATCATCTCATTTCTTTCAGCACTGTTTTCTACTTTTCAGAGTACAAGTCTTGTACTTCTTTTGCTAAATTTATACTTAAATATTTTACTCTTTTTGATGCTACTGTAATGGAGTTGTTTTCTTAATTTCATATTTGGATTATTTGAATGCAAATGTATAAAAATACAATTGAATTTTATATATTGCTCTTATAACCTACAAACTTGCTGAACTTGTTTACTAATTCTATGTTTCTTTGTGTATTTCTTAGGATTTTTATACACAAGATCATGTTATCTGTGAATAGAGATAGTTTTCTTTCCTTCTTTCCAGTCTGGATGCCTTTTGCTTATTTTCCTTGCCTAATTGCCCTGGCTAGAATTTCCAGTCCAGTGTTGAATAGAGGTGGTGATAGCAGTCATCCTTTCTGTGTTCCTGATCTTAGAAAGAAAACATCCAGAAATGCTTTTTCTTCATATATTGAAATAATTATGTAGTTTTGTTTTTTAGTCTGTTGATATGGTGCTTTGCTTTAATTGATTTTCAGATGTTAAACTAATCTTGCATTCTGGGATAAACCCCACTTGGCCATGGTATATAATACACTTTACGTGTGATACTGGATTTAATTTACTAACATTTTGTATAAAAACACAATAACATTGGGGAAAAAGAGCAGTTACTTTTAGAAGAATCTAGATTCTGATTATTTATTGCAAAAGAAAATCAGTGTGAAAAAAATGGAGAAAGCTAGAAGAAGGAAGAGGAAAAGATAATTTTTAAGTTCAAGGTTCCTCCCACCCTTTATTGCCAAATGGGGAATCATTTAAAAGTTAATGAGGTATATTCCCTCACTTAAGAAGATGATGCAACTGACCTGATAGCTGTCCAACTTAGCTTTTGGTTACTTTTCCAGTAATAGCAATGGGTTTTCTGGAGCCCCCATGACTAATGGTCAGATCTATCCCCTGTGCATGCAGAGTGGTTCCATTGCCTCCACTCTGGAAGGCCTTTCACTTGGAATAGATGAGCTAAGAATCCAGCAGTCCACAACTTAAATGCATGCTATCAGATTGTGAAATGAACAGGAGACAGGACGCTAAGGCCAAGGATTTGACTGCCAAACTGAAGAATTCTCCTGAATTTGTTAGGCATTGAGCAGCTATTCAAGGTTTTGTGTCTGGGAAAGACATAATTGAAGACATGCTTTAAGAAGATTAAACTGGCTTTAGTGTACTGAACATAAGAGATCAAATTCACAGCTGTGGGGTAAGAATGAAAAGAAATATGCAGAAGTAAGACTTTTCAAGATTTGGCAATTGAATTTGATGATTAAGGAAAAGGACAGGCTCCTAGATTTTAAGGCTAGATGATCTGAAGTCAGAGTTTGACCAGAAGGGAAGATGATAATTTAGGCTTGAGATAAATTGGCATTTAATTAGGAAAGTTTGCCTACAGACTTCCCCAATCATATCACATGCATTTGTGATTTGGAATAAAACAGTTAAAGCTGATAGGTATTTACAAGGAAAGGACACTGGGGCTATTTTAACTTGGAAAGTAAAAAGATTTTACAGAAAGAGAAAGATGAAAGGACCCATTTATTTCTCTGATGACCTGGTTCCTCGCCTTTAGCTCAGCATACTCACCTACACGTGACCTTACATGGCAGATGAAGAAAGCAAAGCTTGTTTAGGCAGAAGCGCCCCAAGCACAGACTCCCATTTGTGTTTCACTGCTCCCCATTTTCATCTCCCTGCTCCTGGGTAGCTGGCTGTGTACTCCAGCCTTCCATATTGCTGCTAATCTGCCCGTGGCCTCTTGACTATAGTAACATGCGATTCTCCTTCCTGGGCATGGTAGATCCCTCTTTCCATGGACTCAGATTTCAGCAATCTCACAGTTCCCAGCAAAAGATTTCTCTGCTACCTCAGACCCTTAGCACCCTCCTGCTCAAGCTGACCCCAGAATCTATACCAGGAGATACAGATGGAGCAGTTTATCCAAATTACATTTTCTGAGGATTTACAGTCATAGAGTAACAGCTTGCAATTCTCTGATTGACTAAAAATTTGAAAAAGGGATATGTTTACCTTGATAGCAATGTTGAAACTCAATTGTTGAGAACAGAAAAATGGACTCCCCTATCTTTTGCTGAAAAATCAGGATTTGAGGCTTTTATTTCCCTCTGAAACTAGGAGGACCTGGCTGTCAGGCTTCAGCTTAATTTCAACATGATTTAGAAGTCTGTTTCATTTCCCTGATGTTGACTCACCAGTCTGGATTAATTTTCCAGGGTGTTGTGCTAATTATAGGCTAGTGGAACTAATAGGCTAAATCAAAATGGCCACAAGTGAAAAAGTAGCAGAGAACTCTGGGTTCTGCTCAGATGCAGAACTATTTATAACTTCACAATTGTATGGTTACTCTTAATTAGGAAGTATTGCAGTGACCCTCAATTTTCAAAGGCATCCACCATCATTTTCTAGTTAATCTTTCCCATCTATTACTACATCCATTTTACATGGAGGGTGGAGCTGATGAATTACTTGCCTGAAGTCATGTCTGTGGTAAAGCCAAAATTGTACTTTAAACGTTATGAATAATAATAAAAATAATATATTTGTGGAGCATTTTGCAATTTTCAAAAGGTTTTCTCCTTTGTCATTTCATTTACCCTTAAGCATCCCTAAGAAGGTTTCCTGTTGGTTAGTTGAGGAGAGCAGAAGAGAAGAGTTTGATTGGCAGCTGTCTTGGTAAAATTTGAATGAGTAAGTAAAGAATGCAAATTTATTCAGGAGTCCAGAGTTCGAAATTGCATGATCTTCACTCTCCATCACCTCTTTCTGTTACATTTCTTGGCCTTTGAGGATCCCAGGGCAAACATTCAGTTTCATTAATGTTTTTGTTTCATGAATCTCTAATTTGTTCCATCCAAATCTAAAAGGTAGGAATGTTACCAAGTCCAGACTCGTTCTGCTTGCCATACAAAAGGCCAGTAAATCGGGAGATAAGGTGTTGGGACAATGAATAAGGACTTTATTTGGAAAGCCAGCAGACCGAGAAGATGGGGGAATAATGTCCTATAGAACTATCTTACCCAAGTCAGAATTCAGGCTCCTTTTATACTAAAAGCGGGGTGGGGGGTGTTGTTGGTTACTGCAAACTTCTTGGTGTCAGAATCCTTTGTTGTTGCAGCTGTCCATGTAGGTCAGGTCATGATGTTTCTGTAACCTGTAACAATACAAATGTTATTCTCTGTCAACTTTTTATCTCTATATGAATGGAAAAGTGTTACATCCTTAAAGAAACTCCATTCCTTGAGATAGAATACATCCTTTGCTATTTATATAATTTCTGATGTGGCTTCTGTCACCCCACCCTTGTTTTACTTCCTTGGCACCATCTGTAGTTTCCCACTGCTCCTGACTCATGCCAAGGA
Source organism: Vicugna pacos (assembly GCF_048564905.1). Lineage (NCBI taxonomy): Eukaryota > Metazoa > Chordata > Mammalia > Artiodactyla > Camelidae > Vicugna > Vicugna pacos. The sequence continues at coordinate 27,417,453 of NC_132999.1, read as the reverse complement.
AGTCTCCACCTTCCATACATTATGAAGGCCCAGGGGCTTCTGACTCCTGGTTGACTGATTGACCCCTGGAAATGCAGTGCTCGCCTCCATTCTCCTGCTGATTCTCTCTGGGAGAGTTCTAGATCCCTGGAAGGCACTGCTCTGGCCTGCCTAAAAAGGACCAGCCCACACCACAGAAAGTACCTCTTCCTCCTCCTTGGTGGATGCCACCAGGGAGATAGATCTTTTCTAAATTTCCTGGAAACCCAGGCCAGCTTTTATAAAAGGAAAAGTGTCCCCTAGTGTTTATTTATTTATTTTATTTATTTATTTTTAACATTTTTTATTCATTTATAATCATTTTACAATGTTGTGTCAAATTCCAGTGTAGAGCACAATTTTTCAGTTATACATGAACACATACATATTCATTGTCACATTTTTTTCTCTGTGAGATACCATAAGATCTTGTGTATGTAGATAAACAAGATTATACTGTATAGCCCCTGGTGTTTATTAATCAAATCAAATGTCCCTACTTGCTTGGCAGAAGGTAGGTTTGGATGCTTTGGTATGTCTGTCAGCAGGCACTTTGTATCCAATTTATCCAAAGGAAATGTTTGTGTGATGTACTTTTAATTTACTGAAGAAGGATATGTGTTCAAACCTTTGCAAATTTACACTGAAATTAATTTTTCAAGGTCCACATAACCACAGCTCTGTCAAATCTTCCTTTTAAACACACTTCCTTTAAAGTGTGACTAACCATGATAAATTATACATATTTATAAATGTCATCTCTCATAGTGTTGTTGTGAAACTTAGAGAGAATGAAGTGTGAAAACCACCCAGCACCATGCTTGGCATATCTGTTGCCTTTCCTCTTATTCTATTTCTAGCTCTTAGGATGGTGGAAGCCAAAATGGATGAAGTTCCTACGTGTATGGGCTAGGAATGGTTTTGGCTGTAAATAACAGAAAACGCCACAGTAGAGCTTAAAAAACAGGAGCCTTTTCCTTCACAGAACACTAAGTCTGATGGAGTCTGCTGGTTTGGTTTTAGTCTCGGAGCTCAGTAAACCCACAAGCAGTAGCTCTTCAGTTCTCTTGGCCTTTTCCTCATGCATGTTGCCTCATGGTTCCAAAATGCTACTGCAGCTCCAGACATTGTATTCATATCTGAGACAGGAAGGGTAAGAGACCTATCTGGTCCTTTCATTAGGAAAGCAAAAAGCTTTTTCAGGCCACTCTCTACCCCCTAGCAGTTTCATATCCCGTTGGCAACTCAGCCTCACTAGAAGTTGAGAAAATGAATGCTTAGCTTTTTCAGCCTTTATAGTGGAGGTAGACAAGGGAGAGGTGGTCAGAAATGGGTCTTTGGTCAGCTATTTGAAATGTTGCCACACTGACACTTTCAGTATGACCCCCAGCTGTTCTGTTAGAGCTGGGAAAGAGAGCTGAAATCCACTTAGCAAGATTCAACTTTGCTTTCCCCCTTTGTCTAACTAAAGACCCAGTTTAGCATAGTTGGCTCTCATCTGGGACATATATGGGTCCATTAAGCTGCACTGTGAAAGGGGTGCTGGAGCTGGCTCATACCATTTCACGGGAGCCAATTGTTAAATTTTTAGGAATGTTGTAAGCCAGCTGATAAACACAGTCATTATTAAAATTAAATGACATTAACTTATAATTAAATAAATCACATTGGAAAAGGTTATAACTACTCAAAAAACTCACCACTTTCTAATACTTTATTATGCTCCTGAGGTTATTTTTGTCTGTGGTATCTGTATGATAATTTTTAAATGTGCTACTGTGCATTTCTTCTTGTCTCTCGGTTTAGTGACAACTTGTTGATAGCTTTAAATTGGCTATGGTGGGAGTATTTACACCATAGAAATCAGCAAATGCTACAAATTGGGTTTGTTTTTTTTTAAGATAGTCATTTAGACTGCACACCAGCAGTCTAACAGCATACCAGCACACCATTGTGCACAGTCCTGGAAAACAATAATTTGGAGAGAAGATAGATAAGCATGTACCTTTGAGGTAAGTAGGTAGACATTTCATAACAATTTTCAGAGTTCTGCCAAAGATAAAATACACAAACAGATAGTGCCCTGTGTTTTAAACCAACACAATAAGAACGCATTCTATAGGTCGCTTACTTTTTGCAAGGATGCAAAGAGAAGTGTAATTTCTTTAGCTCCTAGTACTTAAGAATCATCCTCAAACCATACAGTTCTCCTTTATTGCCACTTCATCATTAATAAACACCCACTGCATCCCTACTATGGGTTAGATTCTGAGCTTAACCAGACAACATCAAATATGGTCTCTATTCTCAAGGAGCTTATGATTAAACTGGAATATGCAAAAAAAAAAATAAATGAAAGTAGTCTATTCTGAATGTTCCATGCTTTTTCTTCATAGCACCTATCTTGATTTGTATCACTCTCTGTCTCTCTGACTCTGAGTGTGTGTGTATATATAACACACATATATATAAATATACACACAAGTTTTATATATATATATATATGTATATACACATAAATATAATATATACTCATATGAACCTTGTTTAATGCAGTGCCCTTAGACTATAAGTTTCTTTAGGAAAGACAACTGCATCTCTTTTGTTCACAACTGTGACCTGGTATCTACACAGTGCCTTCAAGATAGTAGGCACTCAGTGTTTGTTGAATGCATAAATGAAAGAATGACATGAATAGCATGGACAATAAGAACTGTAAGAGGTGAGAAGAAGGAACTTTTACCAATGACTGGATTGGTTGGGAAGCTTTACAGAGGATCTAGGACTTGAGTAAAATCTTGAAGGAAGGGTAGGGCATAAATAAGGTACACAGCACATCCAACACAAGGATTTGTATGGCTGTAGCAGTAAGTGTATTGCATTTTGCTGGTGTTGGAGCAAACTCACTGGAGCTAGGGACTTGGGGCCATCATGGTTATGTTCAATTGAACTGTGGTGTCACTTGAACCCAGAGAAGGAAAATGTAATTTAAGAAGCAAATGAAGATTGAGGCTGAAGAGGGAACTCAAGGTTGAGAGAAAAGAACGAAATCTAACTAGTTTCCCAGATGCTTTTCTTGCTCATCTATCCATTCTCCACAAAGAAACCGGAGCAGTTTTTAAAAATGTGTATCGACCAGTATCTCTCACAAACTTAGATGTAAAAGTATTCAGCAAAATATTAGCATATTGAATATAGCAATGTATAAAAATGTTACGTACTACAACAAAGTGAGGTATATTCCAGGGATACAAGACTGGTTCAATGTTTGAAAATCAATTCATGTAATCCACCATATTAACAAACTAAAGAAAATTCACACAATTGTATCAGTTAATTTGACAAAGTTCAATACACAGTCATGATAACTCTCCAAAAAACAGAAATAGAGGAAAACTTCTCAACTTGATAAGGAGGATCTATAAAAAATTACACAGGTAGCATTAGGCTTAATGGTGAAAAACTAAATGCTCTTCCCCCAAGATTAGGAAAAAGGCAAAGATACCCACTCTCACTGCTCTTATTCAACATAGTACGAGAAATTCTAGCCAGCAAAAATAAAGCAATAAAAAGATACAAAAGGCATACATATTTGAAAGGAAGAAATAAAACTGTCTTGATTTGTGGACAACATTATTGTCTATGTAGACAACCCAAGGAATCTGCAAAAAATTTTCCCAAAGCAAAATGAAACACACACAAAAAAATCCTAGAACAAGTAAGTTCAACAAGGTAACAGGTTACAAGACGAACATACACACAAAATCTATATACATTTATATGGAACCAAAAAGACCTAGAATTTACAAAGCATTGCTGAAGAAAAAGAAAGAGGCTGGAAGAATAACTCTCCCAGACTTCAGACAACACTATAGAGCTACAGTCATCAAGACAGCATGGTATTGGTACAAAAACAGACATGGACCAATGGAACAGAATAGAGAGCCCAGAAATGAACCCACAAACTTTTGGTCAACTCATCTTCGACAAAAGAAGCAAGAATATACAATGGAATAAAGACAGTCTCTTCAGCAAATGGTTTTGGGAAAACTGGACAGCAGCATGTAAAGCAAAGAAGCTAGAACACACCCTTACACCATACACAAAAATCAACTCAAAATGGATCAGAGACTTAAACATAAGACAAGATACAGTAAACCTCCTACAAAAAACTATAGGCAAAACATTATCTCACATACATCTCAAAAATGTTCTCCTAGGACAAGCTACCCAAGCAATAGAAATAAAAGCAAGAATAAACAAATGGGACCTAATTAAACTTACAAGCTTCTGCACAGCAAAGAAAACCATAAGCAAAACAAAACGACAACCTACGGAATGGGAGAAAAGTTTTGCAAATAATGAAACCGACATAGGTTTGATCTACAGAATATATAAGCAGCTCATATGACTCAATAAGAAAAAAACAACCCAATCCCAAAATGGGCAGAAGACCTAAACAAGCAATTCTCTAAGGAAGAAATACAAATGATCAATAGGCACATGAAAAAATGCTCAATGTCACCAATTATCAGAGAAATGCAAATCAAAACTACAATGAGGTATCACCTCACACCAGTCAGAATGGCCATCATTCAAAAGTCTACAAATGATAAATGCTGGAGAGGCTGTGGAGAAAAGGGAACCCTCCTACACTGCTAGTGGGAATGCAGTTTGGTGCAGCCACTGTGGAAAACAGTATGGAGATTCCTCAAAAGACTAGGAATAGACTTACGGTATGACCCAGGAATCCCGCTCCTGGGCATATATCCAGAAGAAACCCTACTTCAAAAAGACACCTGCACCCCAATGCTCATAACAGCACTATATACAATAGCCAAGACATGTGAACAGCCTAAATGTCCATTGACAGATGACTGGATAAAGAAAATGTGGTATATTTATACAATGGAATATTATTCAGCCATAAAAATGACAACATAATGCCATTTGCAGCAACATGGATGACCCTGGAGAATGTCATTCTAAGTGTAGTAAGCCAGAAAGATAAAGAAAAATACCATATGAGATCACTCATATGTGGAATCTAAAAATAAAAAAAACATAAATACAAAACAGAAACAGACTCATAGACATAGAATACAAACTTGTGGTTCGGGGGAGGGTGGTGGGAAGGGACAGACTGGGAGTTTGAAATCGTAGATAACATTGACAGGCGTATGTAGAATAGATAAACTAGGTTATACTGTATAGCACAGGGAAATATATACAAGATCTTTTGGTAGCTCACAGCGAAAAAGAATGTGACAATTAATATATGTTCATGTATAACTGAAAAATTTTGCCCTACACTGGAAATTGACACAGCATTGTAAACTGACTATAACTCAATAAAGAAAACAAAAACAAACAAAAAAACCAAAATCTATATACAAGCAAAAAATGTAGAAACTGAGATTAAAAACACAATACTACTGACAAAAGCACCACAGAAAATGAAATACTTAAATATAAATCTGGCAAAACATGTACAGGATCTGAATGCTAAAAATTATCAAAGAAGATCTAAATAAATATCTAGTGTTCATTTATTGAAACTCAACATAGTAAAGATGTCAATTCTCCTCAAATTGGAAAATCCTGTGAAAATCCTGGCAAGGATTTTTTTTTCCTGTTAGAGAAGCTTATTTAATAATTTGTATGTGAAGCCAAAGCCCTAGAATAGCTAAAATAAGTTTGAAAAAGAAGAGTAATGTTGTCACTCTTAATGTCACTCTACTTGACATTAAGTTTACTATGCAGCTCCAGTAATCAAGACGGTGCATTACTGGCAGACAGACATACAGATCAATGGCACAAAATAGAGAACCCAGCAATAGCTCCACACAAAACATGCCCAAATGATTTTTGACAAAGTTACAAATGCAATTCAATGGAAGAAGGATAGTTGTTTTAACAAGTGGTGTTGGGGCAATTGGATACCCTTAGGCAAAAAATAAATTTAAAAAATTAAATTAAAAAAGATCTTTGACCTAATCCTCACAGAATTAACTCAAAATAGGTCCAATTTTTAAATGTAAACATAAACCCACAAAACTTTTAGATAAAGCATAGAAAATCTTCAGGACCAAGTGATAAAGTGAAGACTTAGACTTCACACCAAAAGCACAATTTAAAAAAGAGAGACTATGATAAATTTGACTTCATCAAAATTAAATACTTCTACTTTGTGAAAACTTTGTTAAGAAGATGAAAAGGTAAGCTACAGATTGTAAGAAAATATTTGCAAATCATATATCCAGCAAAGGGCTACTATCCAGAACATACAAAAATCACTCAAAATTCAACAGTAGAAACAAACAACCCAGCTAGAAAATGGACAGAAGACATGTAGACATTTCACTGAAATACACATGACAAATAAGCACATGAAAAGATGTTCAACATCATTAGCCATTAGGGAGATGTAAATTAATGCCACAAATAAGATAGGACTCTATTCCTACCAGAATGGCAAAAACAAAAAAATAGTGATATCACCAACTGCTGGTGAGCATACAGAAAAGCTGGATAACTAATCACACATTGCTGGTGGGAATGTAAAATGGTACAGCCACTCTAGAAAACAGCAGTTTCTTTTAAAACTAAAAATTCACTTACCATACAATGCAGCAATCTCACTCCTGGGCATTTATTCCAGAGAAATGAAAACTTAATGTTCATGTAAAAACCTGCACATGAATGTTCATATTACTCATGATAGCTAAACACTGGAAACAACCCAGATGTCCTTCAATGGATGATAAACAAACTGTGGTGCATACATACCATGGTATTTACTACTCTTCAGTAAAAAGAAACACTGACATAAGGTAGATGAATCTCAAGGGAATTTTGCTGAGTGAAAAAAGTCAATTTCAAAAGGTCACATAATGTATGATCCCATTTATATAATATTCTTGAACTGTTGTAATTACAGAGATGGAAAACAGATCTGTGGTTGCCAGGGGTTAGGGCTTCGGGGGAAGGGGTAGGAGTGATTACAAAGGGGTTACTTGGTGGAACAGTTCTGCATCTTCATTGTGGTGGTGGTGATGCAAAGCTATTCATGTTATAAAATTGCCTAGAGTTACACGCACGGACACAGACACACACAAAACGGGTGAAATCTGGATAAGTTCTGTGGATTGCAGCAATGTCAATTTCACAGTGTTGCTATTGCATTCTATTATATATATGTACTATATATATTGTATATATATGGTTATAAAAGATACTGACATAGGGTAAGGAGGGGTAAAGGGTTGGGGGATCTGTCTGTACATTTTTACGCCACTTCCTGTGAATCTATAATTATTTCAAAAAAAGTTTAAAAAATGTAAATCAGATCATAGCAGATCTCTTACTTAAAATCAGTAGAAGCCTTCCTAATTGCAATTAAAAGAAAATTCGAGTTCCTTGCCTCCCACCATCTGCTCCCTACTCATCTCTCTGACCTCATCCTACTCTTCATCTTATGAATAAAGCTGATGCCACACAAATCTTCCCTTACACACGCCGCACTTCCAAGGGGTTTCACTGGCTGTTTCCTTCCTAAAGAGCTCCTCACTCATCTGCATGCCTCGTCATCATTCAGCTTCACTTCAGTGTCATCTCAGAGAACCTTCCCTCGACCCCCAGTCTAAAGCGTCCCCCTCCACTCCATTACTCTCCGTGTCGTTACACAGTTCCTTCCCAGCGCCTGCCATCATGGGAACTGACCTTTGATCTTTGTTTGTCAGCTGTCCTCCTCCACGGGAGTGTGAACTCTTTTAGAACCGGGGCCATGCTGTCCTATTTGTAGCATTATCTCCAGTGGTTTAGACAGTGCCTGGTCCTGAACTCCAAGGGACTCCCCCGCTCCAGACGCATACAATAAGCAGCTCTCCTCTACCCCTTCAGGTTCTGAACATTATCAAGACATATTTTTAAAAGGGCGAAAGGCAGAAGTGAAAATGTCCCCTGTATTAACGACAGGGGCTAATTTGGAAGCATAGCTCAGGCAAAATTAACTGGTTATAGAATTAAGCAGCCAGCTCTGGACTGCATTGGGCCCTCCTTCTCCGGCACATGAAACATAGGTGCAGGCTAAATATTTTGTGAAGGAAAGAGGGAAGAAATAAAAGCTGTGATGAATTCCTGAGTCCTCTCTCATATTGGGTTTGGGAATAAGGCACGGAGGTAGGCCTGCCTATTTAAGGATACAGAGCCCAGATGGAGCATATGGTGAAGGTTAGAGACACAGGTAGGAGGCAGCCTGTAGAAAGTCTCCAATGCCAGGCCAGGGAATCGGGATGCTGTTCAAGATGAAGTCGGGGTGGCTGTGCATCTTTTTATACACTTCCATCAGCTCATTTACTTAGGTGCTATCTTCATTATTTGGGGGAGGTGTGAGTGATTGCTTTTTCTGTGACTAAGCTCACATCAGTACTCAACACAGGTACAGTATGAAGCAGCCCATCAGCCTTAATAGAGTTTGTGCCTTTATCACAACTCTCTTGTCTCAAAAGTAATAAAAGCACACCCAATGTGCCTACTTGTCAGCTACTATAAGGTGCTGTATTAACCAGAAATGGAATTTAAAAAAGATAACTCATGAATTCCAAACTGTCACCACAGCACTTCCTTTAGTGGAAAAATGAAAGTTTGGGGGAGCCAGATAGATATTTTGCCTGGATCAGTCTGACTAAAGTTCTGAAGAACTTTTTTTTTTTAAAAAGGTGATTGTCAGCAGTATCAGAGGAAAGGAACACGGGTTAGGTGGAATATGGGACAGTCAAAAGAATGAGGGATAAACGATACTCCTAACGCCAGCAATCTTGAAAAAGAAACCCTTTACCAAAGATGAAATTATGTCTCTGTTCTGAACCACTAGCATCACTAAATGACCACAGTGACCAAATATTGCTGAACATAGACGTCCAGCTTTATCTGGACATGTATGTGTAATTATTTCTCCAGATGCGTATGTGTAAAAATAAATTTGAAAAAGTGTATAATGTACATATTTCTATCTTTCTGGTTTCACCTGTGTCCACTGGGCAAGGTTAAGCCCACCTGTATGTTCTGTTCTGTCAAATGCTTCTGTGTGAGTATGTGTGTGTGTGTGTATATATATATATATATACACACTGGGGAAATAGAAGTGAGAGATGCTGTGTGTTAAAACCAGATAAGCTGTGTTTTGGCATCATTTTAGGATTTTGAAGAGCGGTAATTGGTCACTAATAACCTGGGGTACTAGTTTTTCTCTTTGTTTTCCTATGGAAGAAGGGAGCCAGAGCCCCAGAGTAGCATAAAAGGGGGGAAAGGAAAGGGAAACACAGATTTTTACTTTTCAGAATTGTACTTAATGTGCATTTATAGAAAACGACCCGCTTGAAAATGAACAGACCTCTCCATGTTAATCAATGCTGCTCAGTGCTGTAGGAAAAAAATCTAAATCAGCTGACATTTGAACATGTCTTTTAGGCAGAAATTTACCTACATTAGTGAAAAACGTGAGTGGCCTCCTCTAACCCACAAGTGATTTTGAGACAGATTTTGGGAAACCACTTGTGTAAATTAGGAAGACGGAACACTTGCTTGATAGGTGCTTAAACTTTTCTCATTTATTTGTTATTGCTTGACTCGTATCACACAGACTTTTCAACTGTTTATCCCTTGTTCCCCAGATGCATCTGTCAGGGTCCTGGCAGGAGGCAGAAGCACACTCAGGTGGAATTTGGGAGAGAATTGGACAAAGGGACTATTTACAGAGGGAAGGGCAGGTTAAGTCACTCTGGGACTAGCCGCAGTGGGAAGTGTCTGCTGCCCCTGAGGTCCTCTGGCAGCTGGTGTGGTGAGGGAGGGGCTCCCCACCGCGGGCTGAGGCTGTGGATGGATGCAGCCATTATCACAACCGTGCAGAACACAGAGGACAGGGAAATAAATTACCTCACATCCATTAGTGCTCTATCTCCCTCTAGTACCTCCCGTTAGTACTGCCACGAACCCACCTGGAACCCAGAGAGCAAGGGGACCCGAGGGCTACGGTTCATGGCTGCGAGTTACTTGGGACACAGCACAGGCATAGGAGGAAGGCGAGGGTCCCCAGGGGTGGCAAAAAGAGGGAAGTGTGCCAGTGAGTATCAGTGTGTTTGATCTTCCAGGTGAAAGAAAAATTTGACGCAGCAGATTCCCTCTGGATAGGACCATTCGGGAGAGAAGGAGAAAGTGGATGAGAAACTTTGTGGTTGTTTTTTCCTTTTCTCATAAAAAACAATGAAATGGCCCAGACCTGGACTATTCGAGGAATGAGAGAAGACAGAAAAGACTGCACACTCGAGACTGGTCCCCAGAGGCAGCAGGCAGCCCAGGTTTGAAGCAATTGCCCCATGTTCGGGATGATTTCTGCCTTTTCCTACCAAAGCGTTGCTCCATTTTGCAAGGAATTCAGGTAAAGTTTCATTTAAGAAGCCTGGGTTCTCTGAGAAATTGTCTTTGCCATGGAAGTGCTGATTCAGCACACCAGATCTCCCATTCCTGAGGACAAGCCGTGGGGCATCCTCTTCCTGGGTTGCTCCTGGCAGAGCCTGCTGAGCACAGAGTACAATCGTAGTGTGCTGATCAGAAATCATACTGCCCGGAGAACAGACAGGGATTATCTTGCCACCAGGTTCGCTATATGGATGAAATTGGAGTTCTTTCAGGTGGGTGAGGCTTGATGGAAGGTGAAAAGTGTTCTCCTTCAGGGGCCCTATTTCTGTCTTGTTTTTGTTGTTTACTTGTTCATTCATTCAAGTATTTATTGAGTGCAGTGGGTCAGGCAGGGCCACTCTATCTCTCGATTCTAGCATGTTCTGCAATGCCATAGCCCTGTTCCCCAGGGGTATAAAGATGAGTAAAATACAGAACATACAATACACAGTGTACAAATTTAGGAACATACAATGAGTGGGAGAAACAGGTGATAAACCACAATGCAACACTGGGAGTGCTGCGAAAGATACAAACCAAGTGTTGGAGTAACTCCGCCTGGGGCAGCGTAATGACACCAGAAAGTCCCACATCATCTATCACTTGTGTGAAGTTATCAAACACCCATCTAAAAACATCAATATTTCTTGGGAGATGGGTGATGTTAACTTTACCCATGAACAACTTTAAGGTCAATTTTATGGAAAATAATCAACCTCTTTCTTCCTATGTATGCTTCTCTTCCGCATTTAAGGATGCGCAAGCCTCATGCATGCTAAAGAATTCTCCCTGGAGACTGCTTCCCCCACCACTCCGTGTCTCCCCTTTCCCTGTGTAATAAACCTTCTCATAAGAACTGCCTTCTTTCTTGCCTTCATCATTTTCTTACCTCCCGTTCACTTCTTATCTCCCACCTCCCTCCATCCCAGCTTCCACTCTGGTCAAGCAATCAAAAAGATCCTGAGACTAAGACAATGTCCGCCATGTTGCTTGGGCCAGTTGGCAACCTTTCAATCTTCGGTTTACCTGACCTCTCGTCAGCATTTGATGCCATGAACACCAGCTCCACTTGCTAACTTGGCATTTGTGAAACATTCTCCGGGCTTTTCTCCTTCTTTGGCTACTCCTTCCTAGTACTGTTTATTGGATCACCCTCCTCTCTATGATCTTTAAATGGTGCCATTCTTAAAGTCTTTTCTTAAGTCCCTTTCTCTTGTCCTTCTGTCCTCTCTCCCCAAGGGAACTCATCTGCACTCATGGCTGCAATGATCTTCTGTAATAATAACATTCAGATGCTTATCTTAGCTCAATCCTCTCTCCTGAGGCTCCAATCCTTACATTTTGACATTTCCATTGGGATGTCTAAAAGGTATCTCAAATTCAATTTACTTAAAACCAAACTCATGGTGTCCTGTGTCATAACTGACCTTTCTATAGTGTCTATGCTGGCAAATAACTCTACTGTCTATCCAGAAATGTGGCATCATTCTTAATATCTTCTTTCCAGTCTCCCCAGGCACCAAGTCCTGTGGATTTTACTCGAATATCTCTCTAGTCTGATCACATCTCTCCTTCTCCAATGCAACCTCTGAACTCTAAGCTACCATCACTTCTGCCTTGAACCACAACAATGGACATATACTAACTCATTTGCATCTGTTCACACTTACCTCTTCAATTCATTCTCCCCAGGGTAGCCACAGCCCTCTTTTCAAAATACAGCATGACCAGTTCATTCCTCTGCTTAAAATCAGTCGCCGCCTGCCTGCTTCCCTAAGCAAAATCCTTAACAAGGCCTAAGGCCCAAATGAGCCAGCTCCACCCTCCACATCTCAGCCCAGCGCTTTGCATGCCTCCCCTTGCTCTGACACACCGGCTTTCTGTGGTTCCCAGTTTCGTGCGTCTGTTTCAGGACCTGTGGAGCGCTAATCCTTCTCTCTAGAATTCTGCCTCCCCTCTTTTCACCAAATGAACTTCACTGAGTTTTAGATCTCATCTTAAAAGCTACCTTGTCAGAGAGTCTTTATTGAATTCAGACTAGATAAGACCCCTCAGTGATTTGCAGACATAGCCACCTATGCTTTTCTTTCCTAGTGATTGTTAGTTTGAGATTATATGTTTGCATGATTATTTGATTAACATGTCTTCCCCTCTATACCGTAATACTTATAGTATCTGAGGCCATTCTGTTTTCCTTGCTGTAGGACTCCTAGTGCTTAGTGTAGAATCAAGCACACTGTAGGCACTCAATAAATATGTTTAGGAGACTTTGTGACCTGGAAGGGCTCAGGGGGAAGGTGGTGAGGGTTGGTGGGTTATGACATTTGGAATAACTCGGGAAAGATGTAGACAGGTAGGTGGGCCATGACAGTGGGGACCCCTGGGCAGGAGAGAACTGAAAGGGCCTGTCAGGGACAGAGGGCGTGTCCACAGTCACCCTCTGTGCCTCGGTAAGGCTGCGCCATGTGGGGGCAAGCCCCCTAAACTGTGTGAGGAGACCTGCTCTTGAGGCCTGGATTTGATGCTAACTAGCTGTCTAGTTTTCCTGCTCATTCTTAATTTCGTCTGTGAAATAACAGGGTTGGATTATTATAGCAGTCAGCATTCTTAGTTGCAAAGAACAAATATTGCCTCTGGGCAACTTAAACAGAAAATGGGCTGTTTGAACGGATATTGGCCAGCTCACACGATTCCTGGGAAGTCTGCAGAACAGACGGAGAGAACTGATACGAACAGTGAAGACTGCATGGGCAAAACGAAGGCCAGCATCTCAGAGAGGGGCCGGACTCCCTCGAAGCCACCACAGCTACCGTGTCATTGAATGCTGAGCGTCACAGCTTGTGCTCCTGCCAGGATGGGCACGGGACAGCCCTGCTGGCACCGTTGGCTGTGCTGCCCTTGGGAACTGGATGTTGCTGCTTTTGCTGTTCCCCTTGGAAAGAATTTTCCACTCTCCCTCCTTTGCGTCATTAACTTCTGACTCAAAAACCTGAGAAGGTGCATCTGACCTCTGGGGCTCAGTCTTATGTGAGAGCCCTAGCTGTGGTGGCAGGGGTCGGGGTAGGGGTGGGGGACGACTATGGCAGACTGGGAAAACAGCTTCCTAGAGAGGGAGGCAGGCTCTGTTGACCATCAACCATTTTAAAATGGAGAGCCCCATGGGAGGAATCAGAGGGTTCCGATTCTGGGCGGCCAGTCAGCATGGAAGCTCCAGTGCCAGGCAGTCTTGAAGGTCACTCCAATGCTAACGATCCACGTGACCACCAGCCAGATAAGACTGGACCCGGTTGTCACCTCGTCCCCCTTTCCAGGAACCTCGGCAACTTATGAAAGCGACGACATCCTCGCTTTGCCACAGAGAACTTTGTTCAGTGTGACAGGGCCTGACTTCTGGGTGACTCTGCGTGTCCTTGCGTCACGTGTTCATTTGAGCTGCTGAAGCCAGCCTGTGTTTCCTGGCTCCGCAGCCCTAAAAATAGGGCATTATTGAGTAGCCTAATAACCTGGTCAGAGCTCTCGGGGCACAGCAGGGTTTGTATTTTTAGCTGATGCTCTTTCTATTGGAAGATCTATTTTTAAACTCGCCAAATGTCAATTCTCTCTCAACTGTCAATTCCCATTCTCTAAGCCGTGCTGATTTGTTTGTTTGGTTTTTCCTGGCAGAATATACCCTGCAATATAAAAGGCACATTTCAGTCATTAATGGTTCTTTTTTAGACAGAAGTAACATTTATTTTCTTGCCCATACTCTACAATGTCTGTTTTTTGTTTTTTTTTTTTAACTTGACTGAGAACTAGGAGAATCAATGAAAAAGGAATTCTGGGAGGAAAGGGTCCAGGATCTTGGAGCTGATTTATGCACCTTCTTTTAATGCAGTTTCCACCCTATGTGCTTCCTTAAGCAAGTAGCTTGCATTTAAAGTAGCCAAGCTGTGGGAGTGAAGCAAGCTTTATAAAATCATTCAGCGTGAATAGCTGATTCCAGCTTAATTTGTTACTACTCCAAGGTAACATAGAGGTGTGAATGTAAAGTAAGGTGACTGATGTTTTAAAAAACCACCAGAGATCTTACACATCCAAATGAACGTGAAAGTCCTCAAAGAGCCCCCTTTGGGAGGCATTGTACTTGGTCTGACAATATCTTTCGGCTCAGAGCATTTTTGGAATAGCCTTTTCAGAATTATCTTCCCAGCTTTGAGTCAGGCTCTGGAAAGTCCTCGATGACAGCAGCCTTTGTGCTTGGGGAGCATGGGACATTCACTCAGGTGAAGATGCTGTCCCCTTCTTGTGATGGGTAGAGGTGGGGAGACATAAGTGTGGTCTTAGTGGAGCAGGTGTAAACCTTGGCATGAGATGATTTGAGTTCAGATCCTCTCTCTTCCACTTACAAGCTTGGTCAAGTGGCTCAACATCTCAGAGCATCAAATTCCTTGTAAATCGAAAGAGATTTCACCTTCCTTGTGATGTTGTTGTGAAGATTAAAGGTATTAATGTGTGCAGAATTCTGGCACCTGGTAAAAATTCAGAAAATGTGAGCACCTCTCTCTTCTTCACAATTCTTCTAACATACTTTGCCCCCAGCCAAAAGAGGCTGCTTTGTTCTTCCATTTTTCAAGCCCTCTGTGTCCTTACTAATGTTCCTTCTCATCCCATCTCCCATCTTTGTTCCCCACTTCTTCCATCTCTGTGTGTCCAAATTCTATTTCTCCTTTAAGTTCTGGCTCAAATAAAAATACCAATGAATGGAGTGGTTAAGCAATTTGCTCAGGTCTCACAGCTCTTATGTAAGTGGTAGAGCCAGACCTTGGGTCAGACATGAGTCAATACTCTACAATGTCTACGCTACATGAGGCTATGTTATACCTGCATGTATAAATGTCTCTTCCACCTTCTTCATGAATTTTTCTACATCACTTAGTTAGAAACACCCTCTTCTGCCCTTGAACCACACCTGCTCCATCTACAAAGCTTTCCTTAGGAAACATTATCTTTCCACATGATATTACGATCATTCTGGTTACTAGCCCTGTGAAACTGAGTGCCTAGTAAGGGTTATTTTTTCATAGTACTCTTCTTAGTATCTTGCATAATTTGTTGTAGGCGCTCAAGAATATTTGTTGAGTGAACCATTTAAAAAATGAAAATCTGATCACCCCTCTCCTCTGCTTTAAACGTTCCATTTAGGATGAAGATGAAAGTCTTCAACACAGCCAGAAGTTCCTGAGAGCTGAGTCCCCCACCTCAGAGCCTCACCTGGAACCACCCTTGCCCTGACTCTCTGCTCTCCAGCTCATAGTGGCTTTCTGTTCTACTTTTCTACTCACCTTTCTCCTTTAGGAACTTTTCACTTGCTTTTCTCTTACCTGGAAGGTGGGTTCTCTTTCCCAAGCTTGACTTTGGCTCAGTCATGACTATTCTGGTGACCTACCCTTGTTACCTTGCCTTGGGGTACGAGGGGGAAGCACCCCTCTGGCCTGCCTGGAAACGGATGTGTTACATCCTGGCCAGACATGCCTGGCCCCCGTGAGAGGGGGCCATCTGATGGCCCTGGCTCTGCCCTCCCTCTCCTGCGGGGGAGTGTCAGGCTGGGTGACACTGCAGGGGCTTCCGGGGCAGCAAGGCTGCGTGTGCAGTCCAGCTTGCCTTGTCACGGAGGAAGCAAGTTCTGAGATTGACCTTGGCGGGGGCATTTTCTGAAGGCAACTGTACCCTTCATCTACCTTTGGTTCACACATTCCGGCTGCCAGCGGGCCTGGCTCAAAGCCATCTTGGCAAAGAGGAAAATTTATAGCCTGATTAGTTTAATTTTGTTTTCTTCCCAAATTCCTATCCTCAGGCAGAAATAATCTCCAAACAGCTTTTATAGCAGGGGGATAAAATGGGGGAAGCGTGCTGGGGGAAGAGATCACAGCAAGGACACAAAGTTGGAAATAGGTTAGCTCCTCATTTAATAATAATACATTATTTTTATAATAATAGGTAACACTTATTAAATACCTACTAAGTCCTGGGTACTGCACTAGGGATTTGTACATATATTAGCTCATTTAATTTTTTGAACTCTAGCCCTTTAAGTTGGGTTCTGTTATGATTTCTACGTTATAGATTAAGAAAGTTGAGGATGAAAGAGGTTAAGAAATTTTCCCAAAGTTAGTAAGTAGCAGAGGTGAGCTTAAAGCTGAAGGTAGGGGAGCTGAAATTGTTGCCTTGAGGATGAGAATATCAAATTACATTATGGTTTCCAGTGCAGGGGTCCAGCAAAGACTGATCATCAAAACAGTGGATTCTGGAGAGATCCAAGCATGACTTAGGATATTCCCCAGGTGCCCACATGCCAGTGATTACTTTCCAGATACTTATCCAGTTCATGGGGAAGCAGCCTGGTGTAAGAGAGAACATGAGCTTTGGAATCATGTAGACCTGGGTTTGAAACTGAACACAGCCTCTTCTATCTGTACCATGTCATATACAATATATAACTTCATAGTGACTCAGTTTTCTCACCTTTAAAATGGTCATTGTGATTCATAACTCATAGGGCTGTGAAGATTAAGTTGGAAAACCTAATACAGCTTTTTGCACCATGCCTGGGAGGTTGATAGTGACCAATAAATGGTAGCTATTAGCATGAAACTGATGCGAAGGGAAGCCAGAGATGCTTATTATTAATCCCCCCTTCCATATTTCACTATTAGCTGATAAATTCCACTGTTGACATTTGAATTAAGGTGTGCTCTCTCTGAGAGGCCTGATTAAAAACAAAATACCTTACAGGGAAAACACATTAAACTATGAGCAGTCTCATTTATTAAGTCTTGATTAATAATTAAGCTACTTATTGTGTAAGCTGGAACATAAGACAGTAACTTGCAGGAAAAAAGCCTTAAATTAGTAATACAACAGCTGCATCCAGATACTAACTGCTATATATAAAATTGATAAACAACAAGTTTCTACTATATAGCACAGAGAACTATATTCAATATCTTGTAGTAATTTAGAATGAAAAAGAATATGAAAGTGAATATATGTATGTTCATGTATGGCTGAACGATTATGCTGTACACCAGAAATTGACACATTATAAAATGATTATATTTCAAAAAAAGTCAAAGACAACAGCTGCATCCATTTAATTAGGGTATATTATATGTTTGATATATATTATGTAATCTTTATGACTACCCTGTGGGGATGGTTCTATTATCATTTGATTTATGAGGTTTAGGAAGAGATTAAGCAACATGTCTGAAGCCACCTGAGACCAAGTGATGGGAAAAGGATTCAAGTAGAAGCCTAACTCCAATAGCCATACTTTCCCCGTGATGCCTCGCTCCTCTTGGGCCTGGTAGTCCCACTTCTGGGAAAATGTCCTAAGTAAATAATTTAAAAAGAAAAGGTCGGTTGTTAAAACACAAACGAAAAATCATTTATAGCTCATATTCACATGGCCCTACGACCCCAGGTTGGAAAGTGAAGAGGCAAGCTGTCACACGTTAACATAATGTAGCAAATTTCAGAAGACCAATACATGAATCATGTCAACGGAGAACATCTGAAACTATATTTAGTAAAAAAGACAGAATGTAAAATAGTAGCATAAACAGTACATACGCACTTCTGAAAACTAGAGAAAATTGGTATCTGTATACCAATAAGGATGAGAAATATTTAGTTTTACAAATGATTAGTGTATGAAACCTCTTTTGTTGTATTTTGGGGCATAGCTGTTGTAATGTAGTGTTCATTTTAACAGAAAGAAAGAAAGCATATTGAACCAAGTTCTTAAAAAGGAGATAGATTCTTTAAAACTATCTAGATTTAAGTTGTAAAACTGGCTTCTTGCAAACACTGAACAAAAGGTAATCACTATCTTGAGAGGGGTTTGTGTATTACAGTGTTTCTTCACCTGGAATTTTAGGACTCTGAGGGGCAGTGATCAAGGGACCCCAAATCTGTACTGTATTTCACAAAACATGATGGAAATTGTGTATAGTAAAAGCATATTTAATCACCTCAGCTATAGTTCAGGGTATAAGAGTTTTGCTGTTATCAGATCACCTGAATTTGAATCCCAGCTTTATTCCCTACTTGCTGAATGATGCTGGTCAAGCTAATCTCTTCTGTTTCCTTGTTTGTAAAATGAAGTTAATAATAAAACCCACCTCAGTGGGTTACTGCCCACATATGGTAAGTTATCTGTAAACATTAGCTATTATTAAACTCTAAAGCTTCTTGCTTTGATCTGGAGTTATATCAGTTCAGCACTAATTTTATTATCTCAAATCAGAAATCTCCATTGACAATTGTACAAGCTTTTGATTGCCCAAATATGGGAAAATGAATGAACTGTGAGTAAATGCAATTTGGTCAATAATATCTTTCAAAATGTGGGTGACAGGAGGCAGGCAGGGAGAAGTGCTAGGGATCATTGGTGATAAAATATGGGGATGAATACACTAGATGGTGGCATTTGATAAGGACAAGGGGGATGCGATGCCTGAGCAAAGCATGGAGGTGGGGAGGTGGGAAGCCGGCAGCCACGCTGTCAGAGGGAGACAGTCAAGCTTTGTTGAGGCCGGACCCGCCCTGAAGACAGATCACTGTCCTCCTCTGCTCCCCGTGCAGTGGTTGGATTGCGACACCTGCACCCAAACCAGGACCTGAGGTGAAAATGTGTTTCTAAAGGGGGTTGTGCAACCTGGGTACCAGAGGGGCCTCCCCATGCCTGGGAAGTCTGCGTAAACTTGACCTGAACCTGAATTCCACGGCCACGGCCTGTGACATCATCACAAGGCCTCCGCATGGTTTCTCTCTGGCTCTGACCTCTTCCTCTACTTGCTGCTTTGTGCTGCTCCAAGTCAAAGGAGAGGCAGGTCCGGCCCATCCTCCAAGTTCCACAAACAACGCATAGGCGCTGATTCTTTAATGAACTTAGTAAAATGCTAATGGACGGGGGCAGGTATCCCAGGTCCAGGCTGCATCCCAGACACATGGCCTCTGCCTCCTTCCAGTTTCATCTCCTCCACCTGTCTGGTCTCTTTCCCTCTCTTCCCCCTTCTCATGTGAGAGAGATAAACCTACTCCAGCCCAAGCACTTATGGTATTTTGCCAACAAAGATAGTTTGCTGGAATTCTGATCAAAATATTTTCTCACTCATATTACAGTTGCATTAGGCCAATGTAACTTTTATGACTATCATTAAAGGCAAAAGGAGTGCTTATAAATAATATTTAATTATAAAAACTATTAAAATGCTTATAAATGGTGGTCTGTCAGTGAGTTTTGACACACCAGATCCCCAGTGGTGGCAAAGAGTTGGGACTGACAATAAGGGAATGGGGAGCTGTAGGGCCCATCCTCAAGACCAGAGAAAGAGCCTGGAGTCAGCAACAGAGACATCAGTTATTTGATAGATGGGGAATCTTACACATCTGAAGCAAGAGGGTCCTAGAGCGATACCCCACTGTGGATGGCAGACGACAGGCAGGACATGGCAGCAGTCTTCACTCACCAAGAGGAGAGGGAGGTAACCAGTTATAGGGGGAATTGATGTTTCATTGGTTACCAGGGAAACCAGCAGAGGGGCATGCCCCTCACTGACCCTTTGATAAGCTATCAGAGCAGAGATGTTCTGAGCTAAAGATTAGAACAATCACTAGCCGGGGCCAGGGGCAAGTATGTAGGCATTTACTGCTGAGGCTCTAGGATTCAGAAGGAAGGTGGGTCCTATGGGCAGGTGTGGGTGAGCAGGAACTGGTAGAGCAGGGGATGTACAGAGAGCAAGAGAACAGCCATCTTGGGTGGTCTGCCCATACAGGAGCCATGGAGTCATTGAAGAATCCTAGTAGGAGATTTATGCCATTCAACTGATGTCTTTTAGAAAAGTCACTCTAGTAGCCTGAGGGGAAAGGACAGGAGGGAGGCAAAAGTGGATGCAAAGAAACCAGGGGCAGCAGACAAGAAGCTCTGGGATAAGACATTGCTGGTGGCAGTAGAATGGAGGGGTGGGTTCGGGAACTTTAGAAACTAGTGGCCAGTGGATGTGGGAAGTGGGGGAGAAGATCATGAATTAGGGTGTTCAGCTTGTCTTAGTTTGCCTGGAACTTTACCAGTTTTAAAACTGAAAGTCTTGTGTTTTGTGAACCCCCTCAGTCCTGAGGAAATTAAGCCGGCTGGTCATCTTCTAGGCTTTTTGGGAGAGTGGGAGTTTGGCAGCAGAAGATGAGAGGAAGGACATAGAAGGAGGTAGTTAACTTGGTGATGAAGTGAGAGGGGAAGTGGTGGAGGTGGTGCCTGGTTATAACAGAATGTTGAAATAATCCTGTGTTTGAGATGCTGTGGGATATTTAAATCAACATAACAGCCTGGTGGTCAGATAAGAAGTCAAGGCAGATAAAGGCTTGATAACAACCAATCAGCAGTCACAACAACCACAATCTAACAAAAAAAAACCACTCCAAGTATTTTGTGGTTTTGGCTTCATTTGATCTTCACAATAACCCCATGACGTGGGGATTATTATTATCATTTTCCAGTTGAGGAAACTGAGGCGCAGAAAGGATAAGGAACTTGTTCAAGGGCAAAGTCAAAAAGCTAGTAAGTGGAGGTGCTGGACAAACATTTCTGGCCCAAGACATTCTTTGAGCACGCGTTACAGGAGCAAAGCATCAGGAACGCCCTAACGAGGAGGCAAATAGGTAAATTAGGATTCATTCATAAAGGAATGAGTGTGCTCAGTTTGTCCCCTGCCCCCACTCCCAGAAAACGAATGCCACCCTCCCCTCTTTCTCTACCCCCTGCAGGGCACTGGCTCTGCTGGTCTTGTTCTTTTAGACCTCTGTGATGTCAGAAGGACAAGTAGGTGAGAGACGAGATGAGAGGGAGTGTTGAAGACATTGGTATGGGAGCAGCTGTGACACATCAGGGACATGGAAGAGAGAAAAATGAAACTTTTTAAAGACGTATTCCTGTTGCATGAATCCCCTTCATGGTATTCAAAAATACAAAGGGCTTGAGCTTTTTAGAAATCACTTACTGGGGGCTGAGCTTAATTTCTGTGACAGTGACTGCGCTTTTCATCAAGGCTGGGGTAATGGTTTTACTGGTATTGCTACAGTATTGTCACAATGTCAGGGGTGACAGAAATGAGGCAGAAGGGCCTAGAAACTGCCCAAATAGGAAGGGCATTGGGAATAACCAGATATTGAAAGTTTATGTTTCTGAGTCCAAACTCGTTCTGCTCACTGCATGACAGGCCAATACATCAAGAGACGAGGTGTTGGGGCAAGGAATAACGGCTTGATTCAGAAAGCCATCAGAACAAGAAGATGGTAGACTTGGTGGACTAATGTCCCAGAGAACCATCTTCTTGAGTTTGAATTCAGGCTCCTTTCATACTAAAAGGGGAAGGGGTAAAATCCTGGTTCTGGCCAGACTCTGGAAGGGATGTGTTAATTTCTTCCTTCCCACAGCCATTCACAGGCGAGCCTGGTCAGGATGTTTCCTGTAAGTTAAATAAAGATATTTTAGCTTAACTAAGCTCATTACTTGGGAGACAGGATTCCCAGAGATGGGCCATTATGTATAATGTAAGCTTATAGACAACGTCCCTTTAATGACCAACAAGCAATAGAATACAAAGTTTAAAGAAACAGATTTAATACAGAGTGAGATTTGTTCTTCCCTATTAGATTTACCATGTGCAGGTGCTGGAGATCCATTCAAACGGGATCAACCACAGCTTCCTGGAGAAGAAGGACACAGAAATAAATGTTACTATAATGCAGTAAGTGGATTGGTGGTGGTTCATACAGCAGGATGCTCAGGCCAGGAAGAACTCCACTGAGCTTGGCAGTGGAGGGACTTAGGTGGCTGTCAAACAAGCCTTCCTGGACCAAGTCTGAACCAAATCTTGAGTGAAGAGAGAGGGCAGGATAGGGAAGGTGTTCCGGAAGGAGGGACCTGTGTGGGCAAAGACACAAGGCAAGAAATAGCCTGGTGAGCACAGGGAACTAACTACAAGCCAGTCAACGTGACCGGAAGTGGGAGCAGGAGCTGATGGAGAGGAGACAGGGCCTAGGGCAGGTCTGCTCTGACCTGATCGGGCAACTGGGCCACTGACTCTTGAGTGAAGGGCTTGGAATTAGGGATACATTTTGCTGGTTGGTTTGGTTTGGGGGATGGAAGGAATTTGAGCACATTTATAGGATTGTTTAAGGTAGAGATGAGGCAGCAAGGTTGAATACTGGGGAGAAGACAGTATACTCCTAGGGAGCAGGAGCTGACGGGGTAACAAGGAAAAGGGCCAAGGAAAGATGAAGTATCTGAGCATAGATGTAGATTTTTCTTGCAGCAGGAGGGAAAGTTTAGGCAGTGCATACATTGTCACCTCTGTTTTCTCAAGTAGTTTTCAGTGTGTGTGTGTGTGTGTGTGTGTGTGTGTGTGTTGGGGGTGGGCAGTGATGGGAATGAGGGGGAGATCCAACTACAAATTAGCCAAAGGCTGTCAAAGTCTGGGTCAGCTGAGTGGAGGCTGGGGCAGGCGTGACCAGCCAGCCTGTGTCACTGCCCCCAGCAGCACTTGGGGAGCGAGCTGCAGGAAGCAGGAAGACCAATCGAGGCAGGTGAGGCAGGAGTGCAAAGTTGGTGAGAAAGTGGAGGAGAGTCTCTTTCAAGCCAGATAACCACGAGCTGAGCTTGGGCAGCAAGGAAGGAAGGGAAAGGGGGTTGCTAGATTAGGAGATCATGGGGGACTCAAAGGCGAAGAAATTACGGTTAGTCCCATATTTCCCCTGTGCCAGAGTGGCTTGCAGTGGCAGTATTCTCATGCTGCCTGGCTTTGAATAAGTAAGTTCACCTTTCTGGGCCTCGGTTTCCCACGTGTATGATTACATAACCATCATGTGTTCTCTAACTGTACGATTGTGCAAACTGCCATATCCCAGCCTCTTGGGCCCTGGGGTGAGGCACTTTCTTTACCTTCTCTACTGGAGCTGCTGAGCCAGTGTGCACCATTTGCTGCTCAGAAGGAACTGACCCTGGGGATATGAATGAGATGTGAGATTTCAGTTCATCAGGGCCAGGTGCCAAGCAATTGTTCCAGCTGCCGCTGGCCCAAAGTTCGCATTCAGGTCACTTTGCCTCAAGGGTCTCAATAAATATTAACCAACCTACTGGATGACCTTGGACAAGCTACTGAAACAATTCATCACTTGCTTTACTCAACCATCAAGGAGAGGCAAGTAGTTACATGCTCAGGGTGGCCACAGAGAAGTGTGACTCAGACTGGTTGTGGGAACAAAGGTACAAACAGATATATTTATTCCTGGAAAGGCTGCTGCCTTGGGTCTGGTTCTCGAGAAGCAGAGCCTGAGACAGGGATTCTCGTTCAAGAGATTCATTAGGAGAAGGGAGTGATGGAATTGGCATAGGGCAGAGGAGAAAAGCTAAGCAAAAGTGTGGTCTCCTCCAGACCCTGGCTTCAGTCAGCACTCATGGGGAAGTTCTAGAGCACAAATTGTGCTGCAGGGTTAGTCTCATCTCACAGTAAGGGACTGGGCCTTTTGCACCCAAATGTTATTGCCTGAGGTCCTGGACAGGGGCGGGGGGAGGGGGGAGTAGGGTAGCCTCTCTGGTGAGAGTGCTCTTGTTTGTTCCAGAGCAGTCCTGTTCAGAAGAGGGCAACAGAATTTTGTCAGCAATGCTAACATCCACTGGGTAGGAAATGGGCACCAATGGGATCCACTATAGCTACCCTAGAAATAATAAGCAAAGATGTATCTTCAGGTGGGTGGAGGATGAAAAATGATGTGTTGGTAGTTAAAAAACAAACACACACAAAGGAAATGGTAGACCTATCATTCAGGCAGATTTAAAAGATTTGAAGATCACATACATCAACTCAAACATTCCTCACATTCCAGTGACAAAGCAGTAGAACTACCCTTATCCCTTCCACACACATATTTCTTAAACTTCACACAACCAGCAAAGAATTAATATCCTTAATATATAAATAACTCTTACAAATCAATAAAAATGAAGACCCTGATAATTATATAGGAGGAGGGTATTAACACTTTACTGAGGGGGAGATATAAATAGCTAGCAGACATTTAAAAAAATCACTCACCTCTGCTGATAATCAAAGAATAAAAAGGATAGGATTCTGCAAATTTTTATTCATCAAATTACAAAGGTTTAAAAATGAGAGCACACAAAACTAGCAAAGAAAGGAGAGGTGGGTGCTCTCTACTCAGCTGGCAGGAATTTAGATTCATTTAGCTCCTCTTAGAAGATAATTTTATAGTATGTTTCCTGAGACTTAAAAATGTTTAAACTCTTTGGTTTGTACTTCTACTCCTAAGAATCATCCCAAGGAAATAGTCCAAATGTTTCACTGCTATCATATGATGGAATACAGAAATTGCTGTGTGCTAGGTATTGTGCTGAGTGCATTAATATGCATTATTTTATTTAATCTATACAATTGACTTACTAGATGGCTACTTTCATGAAGTCTCTTCTTACAAGAGAGAAAACTGAGGCTTAAGGAAGTGAAGTCAAGGTTACTTACTGTGAAGTAGGGGGGAAGTTGGGATTATCTGACTGTCGTGTATGGGTCGTAGTAACTTTACTTACTCTAAGGACTCACTAAATAGATGGGTCCAAGAAGTAGGTGAAAAGCTAGGCTTTCAGCAAAATTTAAATCAGGCCTGGAATTAATTAAAGAAATCTCAGCTAAAATTGGAGTCAGGACAGGCCTGTAGGGCACACTCTCACACCCCTGCCATGCATGTCAGTTACTCTAACAGGAAGACACTTAAGCCTGCATCTCTCACAGGAAGGTGTTGCCTACTTTACTATCCAGCAGGAAGAAGAAAACTCTGCCTGAGGACAGCCCAGCCACTCAGAGACCGAAGCAGCTCAACCAATGAGAAGCCTCCATACTTTGGCCTCCCAGATTCCTCCAATGGATTCTTTATTACAGCCCATCCAACCCCCCAGCCCCTCAGCCTTTCCCTACAAAAGTAAGTTCCCCATCTTTGTTCTCTGGATTTGCCTATGGTCCCTCATAGCTTTCATATCGGGAACTGCAATTCCTCTGGCTCTTCCCAAGTAACCTCACTTTTGCTGGTAAAATAACTGGCTATCATATTGTTAAAGTTGGCAGGGGCACAGTGTTCTTGCTCCAAGGATCAGAGAGCCTCAGCAGCATTTGGATTTCTAATTAAGTCATGCAGATTTAATTAGGGTTCCTGGGGCTATCACCTAGTCCCTTGGAAAGTTTTGTGATGAGTTTTACATAAGCATATGAAGCAGTCCTAGGCTCCTCTGTGCAAAATGGTGAAGTCAGCTACTGAGTTTGGCACCTTTTGGGGTTGGGATAGCAGTGAGCTGATGGCTTTACAGCAACTGGTTACTGAAGAATCAATTGTCTAAACTTGTTTACGTGCCTATCTGCCCTCTAAAACTGTGAGCTCTGTAATAACAGGGATCATGTCCGTCTCTTCCACTGAAATACTTTTAGAAGGTGAGAATGAATTGTCGGCAGGCATCCAGCAGCGTCTGCCAAGCTCTCATGTACGTACAAGAAGACATGTCACAACAATGGTCTCCGCAGTGGCACTGCTGGTATTTGTAAAAAAATTTGGAAGGACATCTGGGTTGTTTCTAGTTTTTGACTATTTCAAATAAAACTGCTGTAAACATTTATGTGCAGGTTCTACATACACATAAGTTTTTATCTTTTTCTGGAATAAATGCCCAGAAATGCTGTTGCTGATCTGCATGGTAGTTGCATATTTAATTTTGTAAGAAATGGCTGGAGTTGTGTACGATTTTACATCTAATCAACAAAGTGTGAGTGATCCGGTTTCTCTGAATCCTTATCAGCATTTGGTGTTGTCACCCTTTTATTTTAGCCATTCGGATAGATTTGTAGCCATATCTCACTGTGGTTTTAATTTGCATCTCCTTAAATGGTTAACAGTGTTAAACATCATTTCAGAGGCTTCTTCACCATATGTACATCCTCTTCAGTGAAGTGGCTCTACATATCTCTTTGTCACTTTCTAGTTGGATTGCTTGTTTTTTAACTGCTGAATTTTAAACAATGTTTATAGAGTCTACCCTTTGTCAGATATGTGGTTTGCAAACATTTTCTCCTAGTCTGTAGTTTGTCTTTTCATTCTCTTCTTAGAGTCTTTCCCAGAGCAAAAGTTTTTAATATTGATAAAGTACATTTTATACATTTTTCCTCTTATGGATCTTGAAGATTTTCTCCTCTGTACCCCCCACCCCCACCTGCCAAGTTTTGTAGCTTTACATATTACATTAATATCTATAATCCATTTTGAGTTAATTTTTTGTATAAGGTATGAGATTTGGATTGAGGTTCATTTTTCTCCCCTTCTTTGGATGTTCAATTACTCCAGCACCATTTTTGAAAAGGCTTTTTTCCCTCCATTGGATGACTTTTGCATTTGAGTGTACTTGTGTGGGTCTAGTCTGGGTTCTTTATTCTGTTCCTTTGATCCATGTGTCTGTCTCTCTGCCAATACCACACAGACTTGATCGTAGTGATAGAAAAAGGCTCTAAAGCAGGTAGTCTGACTCCTCCCATATTCTTCTTCTTTTTCAAAAATTATCTTAGCTATTCTAGTTCCTTTGCTTTTTCATATAAATGTTAGAATAAACTTTTCTATATCCATAAAAAGTCTTGTTGGAATTTAGATGCGAATCACATTAAACCTATAGTTCAAGCTGAAGAATGGACATCTTTACTATGCTGAGTCTTTCAGTCCATGAGTGCTGTATGTCCCTCTTTATTTTCTTTGATTTCTTTCATCATCACTTTATAATTTTCAGCATGCAAGTCTAATACATGTTTTGTTAGATTTAGACCCAGCATTTCATTTTTTTAGTGATTGTAATTGTATTTTATTTTTAATTTGTTAGTTATAGAAATAAAATTGATTTTTGTAGGTTTGTCTTATATATTATGACCTTCCTGAACTCACTTATCAGTTCTAGGAGTTTAAAAATGTTTTGTAGATTCCTTGCCCTTTTCTACACAGACAATTATGTCATATGTGAATAGGAACAGTTTTACTTTTTTCCATTTCTATCTATTGCATTTTATTTCTTTTCCTTGCCTTATTGCCCTGGCTAAGACTAACCACATGAAACTGAATGAGTGTCCTTGCCTTCATTCTGATCTTAGGGAGAAAGCATTCACTCTTTTGCCACTAAATATAATGTTAGCTGTAGGTTTTTTGTGGATGCTCTTTATCAAGTTGAGAAATTTCCCTCTGCTCCTAGCTTTCTGAGAGTTTTTATTCATAAATGAGTATTGAAGTTTGCCAAAAGATTTTTTCATCAATTGATCTGATCATGCAATCCTTCTTTAGCCTGTTAAAACAGTAGATTTTTGAATATTGAACCAACCATGCATCCCTGGAATAAATCTTACTTGGTCATGGTATATAATTCTTTTTATATGTTACTAAAGTCTATTTGCTAGTATTTTGTTAAGGATTTTTGCATCTATATTCATGAGGAATATTGGTCTGTGTTTTTTTTTTTTGTATTGTCTTTATCAGGTTTTGGTATCAGGGTGATGTTAGCTTTATAAAACGTACTGAGAGATATTCTCTTCTATTTTCTGGAAGAGATTTTGTAGAACTAGTGCTAATTTTTCCTTGAACATTTGGTAGAATTATCCAGTGAAAACATATGGGACTGGGTATTTGCTTTTGAAGAGTTTAAATGAATTCAGTGTCATTAACAGACAAAATTATGGAGACAGTAAAAAGATCAGTGATTGCCAGGAGTTTGGAGGAGGAAGAGAGGGATGAATAGGTGGCACACAGGAGTTTTAGGGAAGTGAAACTATTCTGTAAGATACTATATTGGTGGATACATGTCATTGTTCAGTTGTCAAAATTCATAGAATGTGCAACACAAAAAGTAAACTCTGATGTGAACTATGGAACTTGGGTGATGATGATGTGTCAGTGCACGTTCATCATTTGTAACAAATGTACCACGCAGGTAGGGGGTGTTGACCCAGGGGCTTGGGCTGTGGTTGACTATGGGTGTGTGTGAGGCAGGGGCATGTGAGAACTCTACTTTCTGCTCAGTTTTGCTGTGGACTTAAAACTGCTCTGGGGAGGGATATAGCTCAGTGGTAGAGTGTGTGCCTAGCATGCATAGGTCCTGGGTTCAATCCCCAGTACTTGTATTAAAATAAATAAATAATAAATAAATAAATAAAACCGAATTACCTCCTCCCCTCAAAATATATAGTGCTATATGTCAATTATATCTTGATAAAACTGGAAGGAAAAAAAACTGCTCTAGAAAATAATCTATTAATTAAAAACAAACAAACAAACAAAAAAAAACCCTGAGTCTCTTGTTGTAAAATGGGTGCCCTTATACCATTGTCCCCATCACCAGTGTTCAGCTCCCAACTCACATTGTGCCTCCACTGGGCTGCCCACATGTAGACGCCTCTGGGTCTTCATTCTGTGAGCTCCTGACCCTATGCCTAAGCCTGAGCCCCCCTGGACTCACTCCGTTTGATCTGCTATCCTGCTACCTCCCTCTTTCCTGTGGCTTGGTAGGTCTGGATCCTCAGACCCAGACAGACTGGAGTGGCAGCCTGTCTAAGCCTCCTTCTCATTTGGGTAAAAGGGGTACCACAAGCTCATGACGCCAGTACCCACAGCGCTGCTTGGCACCAGGTGTAACTTCTTCCACTTCCTTCCTCCCCTGCTGATGGCATGGCTTAGGGTGGCCAACTCTGGAAAGGCAGCCCTTTCAGAGTAAGAAATAAAGAGACAGGGTGGGGTGGGGTAGGACGGGAGGTGTGGGGGTGTAGGGGTGTGGGAGGGTGGGTGTGCGGTGGGGAGGAGGGAAAGAGAGTGGAGAGTAACAACCCCGGGGGCTTGCACTCAGCGGCCAGGCTAGCCGGCGCCCTTTCCCACGACGGACGATGGACGGATGTCTCAAGATATGTTTGTTTCCTGGGTCCCCTTGAGGTGGGGATGGGAGCAGGGAGCACACGGGGTGACCGAGGAAGGATGTTGTTTTTCAACTGACAAGAGTGACTCCGTTTCCGATTCTCACAGGCGACCTGAATGCCCATCACATCGGGCAGGGAGAGCTGCCCAGATCTGACACTAACCCCTTGTGGAAGCGGCTGGCAGGACCCCGGGGTGAGGGGACGCCTGCGGGCCGGCGGAGGCTGCATGAATTTAGAGCCTGTGAATGAGGCGGGATTGGCAGCCCTTGAGACAAACCCCCTCTTTGTTCCTGAGCTGTACCTCCCAGACAAGGGCAGTGCCAGCTCTCTTCCCTCCATCCTGTCCACATTCTCTGGCCCAGCTCAGCTGTGCAGAGAGGCACAGAGGCTCCCATGGTTTAAACCCTAAAAAGAATCAGTTAATTTGTGTCTTGGAGACCCACAAGCAGCCTGCAGCCTGCACGTCTGGGGTCCTAGAGCTGAGAGTTGCCAAGACAGCAGTTTTCAAACATTTTTGACTGTAGCCTCTAGTGAGAAATAAATTTTGCATCATGACTCAGTCACACACACACACAGACATTCATGTACACTCTCATGCATAATTTAAACATTTAAAAAAGGAAATAAAATAGACTAGACAGTATCAGAGTGCAGTGAAGATAAAGATTGGTGAAACCTTTTCTGTGTCATTGAAATGAAAGGTGCATTCATTTCAACACATTGGGTGTGTGTGTATTGGGTCATGATATAAATTCTATTTCTGACTGTGGATTGTGGTAAAAAAAAAGATTGAGAAATTCTTCCCAGATCACTGTTTCCCCAACTATATGTTATATCATCAGCTTGGAGAGTGACAAACGTGAGCATATTAAAGGCCCTGAAAATTCCTGCAGTAAAGACATCTGTTGAACTTTACTAATCAAGTGTGTGGTCCCTTGAATTTCCTCAGTGATTTCAGCTGCAGGGTAAGGGGAGGCGGCTTCAACAAGAACACCAAGAACACAGGGACAGGATCTGTTACATTGTTGGTTGCCTTGAGGATTGTGTCTGCAAATATCCTCATGCTAAAGATGCTTGAAAACTGTAAGTCTAGTCCAACTCTCTTATGTTTTGTTTGGGGAAACTGAAGTCCAAAGAAGGGAAGTGACTGGCCCAAGGTCACCCAGTGAAGTCATGCTAGGGTTGGGACTCAGTTTTGCTGAGTTCTTAACCATAACCCCTGACTCCACCTCCAGGCTCAGATAGACACTCTGGTGCAGGGGTCCAGGGGGTCTTGGGTGGGGCATCAGACCCTTCTTTGAAAAGGGAGATATTGTATAGTAAATATAAGGAACTTATTTCTTTTTTCTAAGCCTCAGAAGGGAGAGTCTATAGTTCCAATCAGGAAGTTACCAACCATATCGTACTGCAACTTAATGAAAACTTTTCCCCGTTGTCTAACCCTAGGAAAAGTCACTCATTGCTATATGAAAAAAAGTATGAACATTCAGGAATTCCTCTTTTGTCCAACTAAAACTCTGTAATTATCTTCCCAGAAATGACTTTGCTTAGACTGTATTCCAACTAGCAAAAGAATGTCTGTTCCTCATCCACAGAGGATTAAAGTTGTTTTACTTCCAAAAGCGTCTGAAAATATAGTACTGTGCATTGAGCTTCTGTTGAAGGGACACATGCTTGAGTGGTGTGTGTCTGCTTGTAACTCTGGATCCTGTCATCCTCTGCCACCCTGTCCCTCATCCCCCGAAAGTGACCTCCAGGAACTCTGTCAGTGGCTTCCTTGCATGTTGATCCTCAGCTCTCTGAATCTTCTGTTAGTCTCTAATGCTGATCTCAGCGTGAGAACTTTGGTTCTGACTGCATGCACTACTGCCCTCTTGTGGACAGTGGCACAGCTGTACCGGTGGCTGAAGTGTCTCTTCAAGGCCCCTGTCACCTCCTGTCAGGACTGAATGGGGCTTCAAGGGGCAGTTTAATCAAGACTAGGAAAGGCTGCACTTAACGACTTTCAGAAGATAGCCATCTCTTTTTATCTAACCACCTTCGGTGAGGACCTTCTCCTAGTTACTGTGCATTATTTTAAGAGTTTATTAATTTGTTTAGAATTAGCTCTCTAGTATCAGGGAGGGGATGGGGTGAATGAATTGCTTTGCAGAATGACTATGATTAAAAATAAGGCCAAGCATATAGGAAAACCCCCCCCAAAGATCACAAATTATCGCCTTGGAGGCAGAGCCAGCAGAACAGAATGTCCAAGTCCTTGGGAGGAGGGAGCAAAATTTCTGCGTCCAGCTGAGCTGCTCAGAATGCTCCATCCACCTCCCCCAACACCTCTCCTAACTTGCCCCCTCGCGGAGATCCCCTTCTCTGGCTTCAGCCTCCTCTTGCCCCCATCTCCTGAGCCTTCTCTCAGCGCCTTCTCCGAGTCCCTCCTCTGACCGCCCTCCTGCCTCTGATTTCTACCTTCTCCTTTGTCCCCTTCCATTCAATGTTCTTTCACTGGCCCTTTCACAGAAACAATGGTAAAAATCTGATAGCTGTTTTTAATCAACTTATGTGATATCTTGTGCATTAATTATTAGTGTATTTTATATCATATTATTTTTAGGGATGATATAAGATGAAGAGTATTGCGCGTTAATCATCAGTGTATTTTGTTTCATTTCTCTATTTTAAAAATTGACGTATAGTTGAGTTACAGTATATTAATTTCAGGTTTACAGCATAGGGATTCTGTATTTTTACAGATTATACTCCATTAATAGTTATTTCAAGATAATGGCTATAATTGCCTGTGCTATACAATATGTCCTTGTTGCTTATCTATTTTATACATGGTAGTTTGGATCTCTTAATCTCATACCCGTAATTTGCCCCTCCTCCATCATCAGTGTATTTTATATTAAACAATTTTTATTGTTTCGTTAGGGAAGACATAAAAAACAGAGGCTAAATGTGTATTTCCTAAAAAGTAGATGCAATTTTGACTACTTAAATTTACATTAAATATATTTTTGTGCTATATTTGGACAACTTTTAATAATGATTTTGGGTTGCCCATGATCCCAACCACCATTCCTGCACTACCATTATCTGGGTGACTATGAATCCATCCACTCACTCCAATAGCAGTCTTTCTTGAGCACCTACTCCATGCCAGGCACAGTTCTAGGCTCTGGGGAGACAGCAAGGAATAAAACCATCTCTTCTCTCATAAAGCTCAGATTCTGATGGGAGGTGAATGTTATATAGTCTGGTGGGCTGGATCGTACTTCATTTGCTTTGATACGGTCCTTCTCGAGTTTTGTAACTGGGAAGACAGCCCCAAGCTCCTTTTCTTTCACCATCTCCAACATGTGATCTCTTTTGGATCAATTTTTGGGAAGACTTTGCTGTTTATTGACAACTGCTGATGACTGGGTTTAATTAATCATTCACAACCGGGTCACTTTTCTAGTAGCTGATGACACAGTAAGATGAGGAGGAAAGGATGCCGCCTTCCTGGACTGCACTAGTTCCCACAGAACCACCAGTGCTAGTACAAGTCACAGTGCACTGGGGCAGTTTAACACGGTGGTCCATGGCATGGCTCCACGGACTCACAGACCTGGGTCAAATTCTGGTTTTGCCACATATATATCTACATGGCTTTGAGCAGATAACTTAACGTATCTGAAGCTCATTCTCTGCCAGCTCCCACCCCTACCTCCTGTAGAATGAGGGAAGTATTAATAATCACTTAAGAGGCTGGGAGGAATCATTAAATGAGATTTTATGTATGTATGTCTGTATATATAGTGCTTGGTATAGTGAATGCCTGGCCTAAGGCTCAATAAATGGTAGCTGTTATTACTAAGTGTAATTTGCTGTTACTTTCCTCCTGCCAGCTTTATTGAGGTATGATTGACAAATAAAAGTTGTATATGTTTAAGGTGTACAGCATAATGTTTTGGTATACGTATGCATTGTGGAATGATTACTACAATCAAGTTGATTAACATATCCATCCCCTCACACAGTTGCCGTGTGTGTGTGTGTGTGTGTGTGTGTGTGTGTGTGTGTTGAGAACACTTGAGATCTACTCTCTAGGAAAATTTCAAACATACAATACAAAATTATTAGCTTTCTCTGCCAGCTCTATCCTATAGTCACGATGGACATCAGGTCTCCAGAAGTTATTCATCGTATGATTGAAAGCTTGTACCCTTTGACCAGCATCTCCCAATTCCCCCCCCCCCCCAGCCCCTGGTAATCACCATCCTACTCTTTTACTGTAAGTTTGCCTGTTTTAGATAACACATATAAGTGAGATTTTGCAGTGTGTGTTAGTGCTTCTTAATTTTCACATATAATGGGGACTTACTGATTAATTGCACTGTACTTAGAAAACATATACCATTTGTTTGACAAGTGCTGTGACTAGGTTGATACTGATACATATAGCGGGGCCACCTGACAGTCTAGGCAGACTGCCTAGAGGAGGAGTGAGTTATGAGCATAACACTGAAAGATGAGTGAGATACAGCTGGTAGAGAAGGTGCGTATGTTTTCATGTGTGTATGTGCCAGGGAGTAGTGGCTAAAGGACCTCAGTCTTAGAGAGGAGACCCATCAGTGGACAGGACAGGTTCCAATGTAATTTAGTAAAAGTTATGATGGAGGAGAGGCTGTAACGTTAGGAGCATGGCAAAGTGTACCAGCTCTGCTTCGTGAGTGATGGATACGTAAAGCTAGAAGGTGTGCTGCGATGGTTAAGCTCGTTCCTATCAGACCTGAGTTTGAGTACTCTTTTGCCTCTTAAGTTGCCTCTTAATTTTCCCTTGAGTTTGATACTAAACTTCTTTCAGTCCTAGTTTTCTCATCCTTACAATGGGGATATAAATCCCTGCCTGGCAGGATCGAGGTGAAGGTACCTGAGATACAATCCAGCAATTAACAAAAGGCAGGTGTTGGAGCTCTGCTAGTGGGAATGGTTTTAATCTCTGGGTGTGAGTTCTTATAATGTCACACTGGGCGTCTGGTCCACCAAAGAACTCTGAGGTCATGCTGCCGCCCCAGGACACCCAGGAGGCAGCAGGTGGAGAGGACAAGAACAGCCGGGAGCCTTGAGGTAAGGAGCCTGCGAGCCCGGCGTGCTGTGGCCCAGGCAGAGCCCTGCAAACCGGTGCGTGCTGAAGGCCGCATGCGCAGAGCACCGGGCGGAAGATTTAAACCCTCCCAGCCCTGCACAGGCTCGTCCGCTGAGCTTGGCCCTCCTGGGCCTTAATTTCCTTAAATGAAAAATACTGGGGTATTTTATATGGCAAATTTGATCCTCCCCACCCGCAGTGGAGAACTAGATTGAAAAGAATTCAGAAGCTTTGTCCAGATTCAGTAGGAAAAAGCATTCAGATCAATCAGTGTTATCAGCTCTGAGTGACAGAGGAGTCGCAGCATGCGGGCCGTGGATTTTCCATGCCTGGAGCTTGCTAGGAACCCCAGACACTCATGTGCTTATTTTATAGGAGGCACCATACTAAATGCTTCATATGAATTATATCATTTAACTCTCCTAACAACTCTGTAAGGCAGGGACTATCGTTAGCCTTATTTTACAGTTGAGCAACCTGGCTCAGAGAGGTTAAGTAATTCGCCCAAAGTCACACAGTTGGTAGTTGTGACCAGTGTCTCTTCCAGCCCTTGTAGTCAGTCTATCAAGACTGGAAGTCTTTGAGAAGAGACGCTTTATCATACTTATTTTTTGAAACCCTAGGGCCTAGTAGGCTTTCAGACCGTATTTACTGCTGTGCTGAACTCAGTGATTCTAGATGAACATACAATTGCCTGGGGCCTCTAACGAACTTATCACACCTGCTTTGACCCTCTGAGACTGGGGCCTGGGCACCCGGGCCTCGTGCTTGTGAGGCACCGCGACCCTGAGAACTGTGGGCTCATATTCTGATGAGCTAGCGCTCCTTCTCTCTTCCTACGTCTTGGCACTGGGGGGTGCTGTTGGATAGTTCAAGAAATAATATTTCCCGCAACCCAGGAAAGGCATTTCTTTTTGTTTTCAACTTTGTTTTGTGTATCCTCTCAAGAACCGGCAAGATGGACTAAACTAGCTTTTCTGTGGCTCTTTTGAATGTTAACTGTTGGTATTTAAGCAAGCAGGTGGGTGAGTCTGCAGTTGTGTTTGGCTTTCAGCTTTTCTCCAGGTGCAAGAGTCTGTGTTCAGAAAGAGGTTTGCAAGGAATTGGTGGTCTGAATAAACAGGCCCCCAAAGATGTTCATGTCCTCATCCCTGGAACCTGTGACTATGTAGCTTTACATGGCAAAGGAAACTTTGTAGGTGTAATTAAGTTAATGATCTTGCGATAGGGAGATTATCCTGGTGGACCCAAGGTACTCACACAGGTCCTTGAAGACTGGAAGAGGATGCAGAAGGTTAGATCAGAGAAGGGGCTATGAAGATGGAAGCAGGTTGCAGAGTCAGAGAGGGATCTGAAGATGCTTTGTTTCTGGCACTGAAGACAGAGGAAGTGGCCACAAGTCATGGGATGAAGGCAGCCTATAGAAGCTGGAAATGGGTTTTCCCCTAGAGCTTCCAAAAAGACCACAGTCCTGCCTGACACTTTGATTTTAGCCTAGAAAAATCCATTTTGAATTTCTGACCACCCAATCTGGTAAGATAATAACATTGTGTTATTTTAACTAGTATATTTATGGTAATTTGTAATAGCAGCAATATGAAACTAATACATGAAGAATACATGATATACTCCCTATGGTAGCGTTACTGCTCAGCTATCTACTGGCTATTCCTAACCTCCCCGCCCCCCACCTTCTTCCCAGGTACTTATATTTCCAGCCTATCTTGTATTAAGGAGTGACCCTGTGACCCAGTGAATCATAAGGAAAGGTCATCAGGGGAAAGAGTCTCCTTTCCTGATAAAAGAAGATAGGTATTCAATGAGAGCTCTCTCTCACTGTCTCAGCCATCCCTTTGATTTCTTACTTTGGAAACATACAGTGAGAATGTGATGTCTAGAGCTGCAGCAGCCATCTTAGGACTATGAGGTAAAAACCCATACACCAACCCTCAACCATTCTTAGGATTGTTAGATCAGCCCAATGCATCCTATGAGATCTATTTCACCTTCTAAAATATATCCTTATTTGCTCTTTCAGGAGCCACACAGTCTCCTTCAGAAAATCATATAAAATCAATAAATGTTTATGGGCTGCCCAGGCTCCAGGCTGAGCACTGGGACAAAGATATGGATTAAGCAGTCCTGTTCTGTAGGAGTTCACCATGTACTAATTAGATATTCTTTGGTTATAGATGTAACTTTGAAAATAAGGAGAATAAAACTGTTACTCTCCATTTATGGATGAGGAAACAGAGACTCAGATTTTGTAATACTTTCTCAGTGGCACTGAAAGCCCATGGCTAGCTGCTGACTGTGTCTCAGGTTTCCTGATTTCTGCTTTGGTGCTTTTTTCCCTCATGGATCTTACAATATCAAAACTAGTAAAAATACTTAGAAATCATTTAGCTCAGGGATGGCAAACAGATTTTTTTTTTAACTTCATGTGCCAGCTCTGGTCTACTTGTACCAATTGCCTAAAGCAATGTGTTGTGTCCTGCTTATGGGGAAAGGGTGCTGTGATTGATTATAATGTCTGCATGGGCTTTGGATGGGTGAATGAGGGTGGTACTCACTCTACCTCATCTAGTCCAACTCTCTCATTTAATCAACAACAAAAAATGAACTTCAAGGAAGGGAAATGACTCACTCAGGGTTATACAATGAACTAAGGGCAGAGCTGGGACTAATGATTTTTCTCACTTCAGTCCAGCTCCCACAACCACCAATCAGACTTAACTATTTAAATATCCTTTTTCTAGGGAACCCTCATACACTGTTGATGGGAATGTAATTTGGTGCAGCCACTGTGGAAAACTGTATGGAGGGTCCTTAAAAATACAAAGATAGAATTACCATATGACCCAGCAATTCCACTTCTGGGTATATATCTGAAGAAAACAAAAATACTAATTTGAAAAGATACATGCACCTCAATGTGCATAGCTGCCTTATTTACGTAGCCAAGATATGGAAGCAACCTAAGTGTCCATCAACTGATGACTGGGTAAAGATGATGTGGTATATAAACAATGGAATGCTACTCAGCCATAATAAAGAATGAAATTTTGCCATTTGCAACAACATAGATGGACTTGGAGGATATTATGCTTAGTGAAATAAGTCAGAGAAAGAGAAATACTGTAGGATATCACTTAAATGTAGAATCTGAAAAATAAAACAAACTAGTGAACACAACAAAAAAGAAACATAGTCACAGATATAGAGAATAAACTAGTGGTTACCAGTTGGGAGAGGGAAACAGGGAGGGGCAAGGTAGGGATAGGGGATTAAGAGGTACAAACTACTAAGTATAAAATACATAAGTGACAGGGATATATTGTATAATGCCAGGAATATAGCCAATATTTTATAATAACTATAAATGGAGTATAACCTTTAAAAATTGTGAACCACCATTTTGTACACTTGAAACATATACATAGTATTGTGCATCAGCTATATCTCAATTTAAAAAATCCTTTTTCTTACTTCGGCAGGATTTCCATTGTTTAAGTGGAAATCATTGAGGCATCCTAGAACACTGAAGACCATAGGTTTTAATCTCAGCTATGATGCTGTGTAGCATTAAACACATTGGCTAATCTTGTGTTTACGGATACATCAGCTTCCCCTCGATATCTCCTGTATCTCAAAGAAACTGGACGGTTTAAGCATTGTGAACTTGATGTTGCTGAGGAAATGTCAGCCAAGAAGGTTAAAATGAAAGAGACACCATGGCATAGACTAAGCAGGGACCTTGACAGGCGGCTTGAGTTGGTAAACTCAAGCTCTCAGTGTGTTTCAAGGCTGTTAGCTGGAGAGGAAAGAAGAATGGCTAGATTTGCACTTTGCAAGAAGTAAACCAAGGGAAGCAATCCTTTTACCTCTCAGGTTACAGAACTCTGGCTTGATTTTTCACATGTGACTGGGCGTTGGATAGAATCCCATTTCCCAGGGGCGCTCGGCCATCTGTGGGTGAGGCAGGGTTGCTCTCAAACCTTCAGTTTGGGAAGGGGAGCCGTGACCCATGCTGACACAGCACACTCAGGCTGGCTCTTTCAGTCAGCTGTAGCGTCCTTGGGCCCTGGGATGTATGCACAGTTTGCAAACTGTAAAGCACTGTGCAAATGACAAGTAGCACTCCCATGGGCTGAACAACAACATAAATTATATTTGCACTATTTAGAAGGGGCCTTGGGAAAGAAGAGGGTGTCGGTGGAAATTCTGCTTATCAATGACAGTGAGCTGGTATTTGAATTGTATACTGGGTCTTCTAGCAGAAATGTTATAAACCATAAATGCAGGACCAGATCATAAACGTTAGTTTTTATGGGTTAGTATTACTACTGCCCTAAAAGTTAATGGTCTAATTTTTAAAATACTCCTTGGCATTTCAAAGTTGATAAAGTCCTTTCACATATATCATCCTGTTGATTTTCCACAAGTGGAACGGGGTGTTCTCCCTATTTTAGAGAAGAAGAAACAGAAGCTCAGAGAAGCTGAGTGGCAGGTGGAAGGACAGGTGGTGAATCACTGGAGAGGCTGGGACTTGACCTGGAGCCTTGGGTGCTGAGCCCAGCAGTATTTCTGTCTCACGGTGGCAGCCTTTGAAGATATTATGTGTGGTTACCTGGAGTCCTGAGGGAGGAGTGGAGGTCAAGGCCAGGGGAGAGGCACGTGTGGTTAGAGCAGTTGGACATGTTGGACTGGGGGTGGGCTTGTGTTGGTGGAGGGCTGGGCAGGCAGGATTTTGGGACTGAAGGACCCATCACAACCAGGAGACTGGTTTGTTATCAGCTGTTTATCGAGTTTTTACTTTGGACCAGGCATTGTGGTACAGGCTTGATGTGCATAACCTCATTTAATTTATAGTAAACAGTGTTATGTTTAGGATGTGGGGCCTGAGTCGGGAAGGCCGAACACCTTGCCCAAAGTCGCACAGGAGGGATGAGGCCCAGGTTAGAAATCTGGTGAATCAGCTCTGAAGCCTGTGCATGTGATCACACATGATGCTAGAATTGTGTGATCCCAGGAGGTGCAGTTTTGGGAAATAAACTTGTAAATGTAGGCTGGGGCCAGTTGGGGCAGCTCTGAGATGCCAGATTAAGGAGCTTTGTGCCTTGTCTTGTCGGCAGCCAGGAGCCACCAGATGGCAAGGGAGAGCAGCAGTCTGTCCTCCCTTCCTGAGTCAAATGGAAATTTTCTTTGTAAGTCAAGTGGGTGCAGACATGGTGCCATTTCCATAGGCTGTCATGCTGCTTCATCCCCCGCTGAAAAGGGGGCCACGGTTCCTGCTTTACCTTAATTAAAAAAAAATCATTTAAGAGCCTCTTAAATTCTAAAGCCATTCCTGCCGAGAGCTTGGCGAGGGTCCTGCGAGGATGCAGAGAGACAGCCCTTGGCCCGGCTGACTCTGGTCTCTCTCTCTGGCCAATGGCCTCAGTATAGCTGTTCCCCAGGGTGTGCACTTTTGGCATCAGCAACTTACTTCATGTGCCCCTAAATAAACCTTGCAGATTTAAATGCTCCCACGGGGCCTGTCTGGAGAGAAGAGTGTTCCTGAAACAAAACCTCAGATGACGCTTATACATCTCCGGCTCATCAGTCATGCTGACGAGGGACTGAATTCCCCAGTGCCTGTGCAGGCGGTCATTGCTGATGCCACAGGGGCCTGGCTGGGACTCCTTGCTGCCTCATACATCAGAGCGGAGGTGGCTGTGAGGGGATGTGGAAGCTTGCCGGGACCTTTAGGTGAGCAGTGACGTAAGATGATGTGCTATGATGGGATGGAGTGGCTCAGTCAAGATGTGCCCAGGTGTGTCCTTCACGGGAGGTGTGGCTTCATATTTGTGGCCCTTCCACCCCCATCAGATAGAGTAGGACATATCTGTCTATTGCTTTATACTTTATAAGTGTTGTCTGCATACATGAGCTCAGTGAATTTTCATGCAGCCACGTTGGGAAGTACAAATTATCTGAAATTTATAGGTCAGAGCATCAAGCCTTAGAAGATGTCTCCTGGACAAATCTGAGTGTCGTACCCTCCTTCTTTCCCCTACAAATGTGTTATCAGGTGAAACTGGATTTGAATGACTACCACCTCAGGCACAATGGAGAGCAATCCTTAGGAAGACACCGTGGTGTGCTGCTTAGCTGAGGGGCTGTATGATGGTTAGCTGTCATTTGTTCTTGCAGATCCATTCTCTTCTCTGCTGTTCTCTGCACCCTGGCAAATTGACTGTAACAGATCGTGTCTGTGGGTTCCAGTGCCTTTTGGCATCTGGTTGGGTTCAGCCAATTGTTGGCACTGGCAGGGGGTTCTCTCAGCCAGGAGGCCATGTATTGCTCAAGGTCTCGGCAGCCTTGCTGCCCCTAACCCCAGGGCACTGTACTCCCCTTGTTGGTTTCCTTGAACTTGGCTCTCATCTTAAAAAAGAGCCTCCTGGAGGAAGGGTGTAGCTAAAGTGGTAGATTGTGTGCTTAGCATGCATGAGGTCCTGGATTCAATCCCCACTACCTCCGTTAAAAACATAAAAAAAAAAAAACCTAATTACCTCCCCCTCCAAAAAAAACAAAAGAGCCCCTTCATCCTCTCCCCACCCCCATCACAGATTTAGTGTACCACCTGTATCTCCTGAGAACCCGTACAGCTCAGTAAATAGATTGTGAACTTGGAAAGGTTGTTGGTCACATGCATTAAAGTGGGTATTGAGTGTAAATGTCTGATATTGGTCTGTGGGTTGGGTAAGGATGGGCTGTGTCTGTCTAGGCACTAATTGGTGGAATTATCTCCCCTATTAGCCTCTTTCTCCTCCAGATCCTGCCCAGTCAGGAATATTCTACAGAGTGAAAATTCTAGATATTGGAACATCCACTTTAAATGCTGAGGACTGGAGAGAGTGACTCGGGGACAAGATAGAGTTTATTCTGGTGCCAGCAGTGCATGCTTTGTGCCTTGTGTCCAGTGAGGGCCACAGTGTTGCCAGTGATGGTTTCCAGGGTACAGAGCTGTGCCCCCATCAGACCGTTCCTGCCACAACAAAGCCCACGGTTGGCGAGAAGGTTTAACTTAGAGCCTGTTCAATTATGTATAAGTGATAATGTTTGTGGATGCCTTTGTAAAGGGGATGTGATGATTATTATAGCAAACCCTGGCCAAGCAGAGAAAGGAGAAAACCTCTGAAAAATCCTGGGTCTGATGCAGGTCTGCACTGATTTCCAGCTCAGAACTGGAATTATCTTCATTTCTTTAAAAGTGTGACAGTCAACCCTGCACCTCTATGCTCTGATCAGAATCTGTCGTTTGTGTCAGGCAGATTGCTAATAAAGGCTGCCAGTGGATTATTTCTCCTACATCATGTCCCTTTGCAATGTGACCTCGCCTGCTCTTCTCAACAAGGGGTGGGGGTTCCATTTCTCCACCTTCTGGAATCTAGGTTGGACTCGTGACTTGCCTTGGTGAGGAGAATGCAGCAGAATTGACATTCTGAGAGTTAAGGAGCTATTTCAGAAGGCTTTTTCTTTCACTTGGAGAAAAACATTTGCCATATAAAGAAGTCCAGAGTATCCATGTGGAGAGGTCACGAGGAGGAAAACAGACACTACACAGCACACAGAGGAGAGGTTCCTGCTGAGCCCTGCTGGAATTCTCCATCCTCAGAATTGGGAGCAAAGAAAATGATTGTCGGATGGCAACAAGAAGTGGTGGTGTTATTGTTTGGGTGGGTAATTACGCAGCAACAGAAACCGGCTACACCATCATGTCCAGTTTTACTTGATACGCAGGGTGATGGGGTTGCAACCCATGAATTCACAGATATTGAAACAAATAGATACTTTCTGCATTGTCATTTATTGAAAAAAGTCCAGTGTTGGATCTGGGTTTGGATCCTGACCCTGTGGGTGATCTTTCTGAACATGACTTTCCACACCGGTGGAACACACGGAGAGCATCCTGAGTGTTATAGGAGATAATGAATGTAAAGCCTGTGGGCGTAGGGAGCACCAACAAAGTTGGCCATTTTTATTCCTGTGAAGAAGGCAGGATCCTTGCTTTCAGTGTGATTACAGGTTAGTGAAGAAGTAGACTTAACTTGGGGGATGAATATGATAAATTTGAAACTCACCATGCTACAGAGTGCAGGCAAGGGAGAGGACAGTTTCCTTCCAGGGAATGGCTTCCTAAAAGAGGCGGCATTAAAAAAAGTTTTTTTGAAGTGTAGTTGATTTACAATGTTAGTTTTATGTGTACAGCAAAGCAATTTAGTTATACATATAAATACATACATACATACATACATATTCTTTTCAGATTCTTTTCCATTAGATGTTATTATAAGAAATTGAATATGGTTCCCTGTGCTATATGGTAGGTCCTTGTTATTTATCTGTTTTACATATAGTAATGCATATCTCTTACTCCCAAACTCTTAACCTATCCCTCCCCTGCCCTTTCTCTTTTGGTAACTATAGTTTTTCTATGTCTGTGAGTCTGTTTTGGGTTTGTAAATAGAATTTATATCCTTTTTTATTAGATTCCACATATAAATGATATCATGTGATATTTGTCTTTCTCAGTCTGATTTATTTCACTTAATATGCTAATCTCTAGGTCCATCCATGTGGCTGTGAATGGCATTATTTCATTCTTTTTTATGGCTGAGTAATATTCCATTGTATATATATATACTACATCTTCTTTATCCAGTCATCTGTCAATGGACATCTAGGTTGTTTCTATGTCTTGGCTATTGTAAAAGTGTTGCTGTGAACATTTGGGTGCATGTGTCTTTTCGAATTAGAGTTTTCTCCAGATACATGCTCAGGAGTGGGATTGCTGGATCATACAGTAAGTCTATTTTTAGTTTTTTAAGGGACTTCCATACCGTCCTCCATTGTGGCTGCACCACTTTACATTCCCACCAACAGTGTAGGAGGGTTCCTTTCTAAGAGGTGGCATTTGAACCAGGACTCACAAAAGAAAATAGATTTTAGCAAGCCAGCAATCTAGATGACAGGCAGTCTCCTTAATGACAGCAATTCTTGTCACTTGGGGTTTTATGTGTTGTTGGATTTTATTCCTTGTTTGTCTTTGCAGCTTTTTCCTTTTAAAGTACAATCTACCCGCGGATCAGCACTGGGGCAGTACAAGTGGGAGGTGGTAAGTGGAAGGCAGAGTGCTTCCATATGGCCTCCCCAGAGGCTGAACCCGGGGCAAGAGGAGGGGCCAGGATCTGTCCTGCCTTTTCCCCAAAGCCTCCAGCCAGCAAATACCATTGCTCGGGGTGTAAACAGGGCTACACCATCTTGGATTCCAGAGCCACTGAGCAGGGCTGGACTCTAGCCAGATGCACTCAGCATTTTGCTTTTGTAGATCCTTCTGGGTCAGCAGCCAGTGTTGGATTTTATACAGTTAGGCTGAGAGTGGCAGTGGCCGTAGGCATCGGTCATGGAATCTTCAGCTCTTCCTGAGTTAGGTAGATAGAGTTTCAGTCTCAGCTGCATCATCGTTTGCAGCTTTGGCTAAATTACTTCACTTCTTTGCATCCAGTTTCCTCCTCTGCAAAATGGAGATAATTCTACCTCTTTCATAGGCTGTTGTGAGGACACATCGGGGACTGTCAGTGCCAAGCCTGTGTCTGGTGGGCTCCTGGCCCTTAGCAAATGCTCTTTCCTTTTGCTTTCCCTTCCTGCTGTCACAGACTGGTTTTCCCTGAAGTCATGCCCCACTCTCCATCCCCCGATTTTCTCCATAGTGCTGACCCCTCAGCTCTACCTTACTCTTAGATGCTTCTGTTGGTGGGAAGAGGCCAGCATCACAGTACAGATGAAGATGGCAGGTCTGAAGCAGAAGGATTTGAGTTCAAGTCTTGATGCTCCTGTTCCCCACTGGGTGACCTCGGGACAACGACTTATGCTTGCTGATCTTTTGTTTTCTTACTTGCAAAATGGGCATCCAGATATCTACTTTATAATATCCTTTTGAGATTAAATGACCCAGTGAATGAAACTCATCCATTCCAGGCCTCACTGAATATCTCTCTCCTCCATCCAGGAATATGTTGCCTCCAGCATGTTCCAACTTGTATTTTGGCCAATAACTCTGGCTTTTATACACCCTCCACAGGCAGTAGCCAAAGGGATTTAATTTAATGACACTTCTAGAGTTGTGTCCTCTGATGACTCATCTGGAAAATGGAGCCAGGTATTGAGTGACATTCTATTGGCCTGTCCTTGAGGCCTGGCTGTCGTACCTAAGTGGAA
Source organism: Vicugna pacos (assembly GCF_048564905.1). Taxonomy (NCBI): domain Eukaryota; kingdom Metazoa; phylum Chordata; class Mammalia; order Artiodactyla; family Camelidae; genus Vicugna; species Vicugna pacos. The sequence goes on along the minus strand of NC_132999.1, from coordinate 27,372,555 downwards.
CCAGCTTTCCCAGAACAGATTCTGCAGTGGTGTGACCCAGGGAGGAGCTGGATTTGTCACCACTCCATGCCAGATTAGGGCTACAGGAAAATCAAGACAGAGATTCTGCCTCCGAGTGGCTCAGAGTTTAGCAGGAAAGGCCAACTAATGGAACTAATAGAATTATGGGATCTGACTTTACAGTTTGGGCTGCAGATATGGTCCTCCCCAGGGGTATCCTGGAGTGCAATCTTCTCTCCAACTTCTTGTTTTTGTAAAAGAAGCCTATTCCTTCTCCTCCAGAAACTCTGTTAGAGAGCCTAGATACTCACAACTATGTGTGTGTGGGGAGGCCTGGACCTGCTGTCTGCTAGCTCATCACAAGAAACCAAGAGCCAAACCCTACTGTCTAAGGCAGGAGGTGCCCACCTTCCCTAGGAGATGCTTGCTTTGGGATGGTCTGGTGGCTGCGGGGTGCTTAGAGAGGGGAGCTGGTGTAGCAGCTGTAGTGAAGGGAATCTGAGCAGTCTTTCTCTTTATTTCTCTTGTTGCTACTGACCAGGTTTCTTCAGGGTGGATGATTCTCCTCTCCAAGTTTGAACTTGGTAATTGATAAAGTGGACACATTCTTGCCTGGTAAACATTACCAGGTGTGGCAGAAAATGATGGTACTCACCAATATTCATGTTCTTTTCTTCTTCCTGGGCATGGAAATCAATGGCATTTCCAGAATCCCTTGAAGCTACATGTGGCCATGTGACTGGGCTTTAGCTAAGGGAATATGGGTGGAAGTGATTACACCCCTTCTAGAACTGGCCCACATGGGATCCTTGCTCTCTTTTTTCACCTACCTGCTGAATGGAGAGGACTCCAAGGACCTACATGGAAGGAATCTGGGCTCCTGAGTAACATACAGAGAAAGCCTCCCACCCCCACCCACCTGCACTGGGCTATGGCGTGAGAGATAGATCAACTTTTAACATGTTAAACTATGATCTAGGCACTCAAGTGATTTTCTGTAAAGTCACTTGCTGCCTCCATTTCTAGATATTACAGAAAGTAACCTCATTTTAAGTGGCTCTTTTCAAGGAGTCAATTATACAACCGGAAAATCCAATACAGTGAGATGAATGTGGTAACAGGGACATGCCGAGGCTCCGGGAACTCAGAAGAGGCTCTTAGCCCAGACTTGGAGGCTCATTCAGTAGAGCTCTACAGAGCAGCTCACAGTGGAGGTGGGGGATGGTGAGGATGAGGAGTAAGAGGTAAGTAGGTGCTAAGGAATCTGGGACAGAGTAAGTGGAAGTAAGTTGGGGTCCCCAGCCAAGGCCAAGTCAGGAGTCCCACCTGAAGGAGAAACAAGGAGCCCTATGGCAAAGCTTTAAGATCTTGAGTTGTGTAAGATCTGGCTTGGTTGGCTTGGTTTTAGAATTCAAGACTGGGGAAGGGCATGTGCAGTTCAACAGGAGATGAAGCCAACAGAGCCATCCAGCATCTCTGAGTTACAGTAGGTTGACTGGACCTACCTTAGTATCTTCAGGGAAGATATCTTCAGGGAAGCACCTACATGCATCTGAGGTATTCAAGGTAGGGAGTGGTGAGGGATGATGGGTTTGAGATCCATTTAAGAGATGGAGCTGGACTTGGTGTCTACTGGGAAGAGAGGAGTTGAGGCCAATATTCAACTTTTTGGTTCTGATGTCTGAGTAGATGGTTCTTCCATTTACTCACAGAGGGGTCTCTGGGGATGAACAGTATTGTGGGGTAGTTGGAAAAGGAGTCTGGTTTGGGGAATCCTGGGTTTGAAGGGCCTCTGGGACAGCCAGTCAGAGAAGTCCAGGAGGCAGATAGTCACTTGAGTCTGGATCTCGTAGTGTGGTTGGACCTGGAGAGGAGTAAGTGAGAGGAGGAGCAGGCCAGGACCATATCCTGGGGAACACCAGCAGTTATGAGATGGAAGGACAAAGGAGGGCCTGTGTAGCTCCTTTGGGTACCCCTGGCTCCTAACAACAATCTTTCCTTCTGGTTTAGGACACAATCATGCAGTGCCTGGATGGTTTCTTAGCCTCAGCTACACCCTCCTCAGACTAGCTGTTGGCCGAGGCCCAAACACAGCCTGTCTCTGAGCCCACCTAAGCTGGGATGACCCCATCAAGGCATGTTGTGTTCTACATTAGGACTTTGCTCTCTGAAGGCTCCATATCCAAGCTTTGGTTTTCTATCTCCCCTGCTTCAGCCCCAGTCTTGGACTTGGAGTTGGTCTCTGGCTGTAGAATTTATTATGGGTCCCACTCTCCTCCCCAGGCAGCCCACTGACAGTCTGACTCAGGCGTGAGTTCACACTTTGGGAATTTTAATAAATGCAGAGCATCCCAGCCAGCCCAGATTTCTCTGTTTCTGTGCCAGTGGCTTCTCTAAGGTGATCCCTTCCCATTTGTCATCCTCTGTGCCAGACTTCCTCTGGCCTTCTAATTAAAGTCCTCCCTCAAGGAAGAAAGCATTTGAAAGGTGTGGTGAATGCTCCTTTAAGGTAATTGACCAACATGTCTGAACATTCATGTGGTTTTGTTTAAAGAGTCCATCCTGGGTCAGAAACATTTGCTTTCAGTGGGTTTCATTTTTTTTTTTCTTCTTGAAACTTCCATGGAACTTTTTTTTTTCCAGATTGATCTGAGCCAAAATTTCCCTAACTTGCCTAAATTGTCATAGATGATTTTCTGGCAACAAAATGCCATAAACCTATCTGATTCAGTGTTATAGGCTGCTATAGGCTGCAGATTAGATTCCATAAAAACCATCTAAAGGACTTCTCCCAGTCCTTATGAAAGCTTTACTTGAACATTGCTTTTCATGCTAGAAGCCACCATGATCCTTGATTGAGTCTTTTGGCCACTGTCTTTTAGCCACTTTCCTGTCTATCTCTAAGTCTGCTTTTTCTGCAGTGAGCCTGGGAGTTCCCTAGGAGATGGATACTCCAGCCACCCTGGACTCCTCCTTCTTTCTCAAGCTCCATCTTCAACCAGCTGCCGTCCTGGCTGATTTGTTCAATACATATTTACTGAGAGATGAGCATATGACAGGCACTATGTTTTAGCACTGGGAGTCCAGTGGCGAGCAAGGTAGAAGCAATGCCCATAGTCCGAGAGATTCCACTTCACAAGGAAGACACTGAAACAAGCAATTACAGTCGAGAGGGGTGAGTTGATTGTTAGGACTACTCCACTCTAAGCTTCTGTCAACAAAGCCATCAGTGCAAAGTTAGCTTTAAATTGCAAAGGGTTAATGCAAATGCTGGTCATTCATGAATATTACCAATGATTTCTTGGACCCTACTCTCAAAGAACAGGAGAGGAAAGGAGGAGAGGGCACAGGCTGCGGGTTAATGAGAGACACACAGAGGTGAAAGCAAATGATGAGAAAGCTCAGGGCAGTATAACCAGTTCCAGGATAGAGGAAAGTTCATTTTCTCAAACTGCAGTTACTGGTCTCTGTGGGGAAAGGGAATTTCTGAACCATGGGACAGGAAGGAGGCCACCAAGACTACTTAACCCCATTGCCTTATCTCCCTTCATCTCTCTACTTCCCACCCAGGAGACTACTGTTGGAGGAATGGGGCCCAGAGAGCAGAAGGGACCACCGAGTTCCCACAGGGAGCCAGTGACAGACCTGGTCTGCAGCCTGGGCCTCTTGACTCCTGCTCCAGGCATTTTTCTCACTCTCCGTTTTATTTTTTCTTCGTCAGGACCCTTAATTCAATAAAAACAAAATCCTCTATTTCCTTTCTGACCAAAGACATCCTGTTCTACCTTTGGGTGTTGCAAACACAAATACGAGTGATTGGCAGCCTGGCGATGAGCTCTCCCAGGCGCAGATAGGGGCTGGGCCCTGGCCTGCCAACTGCCTCTGGCTGGTGATGGTGGCGAAGGGATCCTCACAACACCTGGGGTGGGGGTCATGGTGGGGGAAAGGAGGGGCCTCCCAGCAGGCTCTGCGAGGGCAGCCAGCTCTAAGGTAGGCACTGGACAGCCCTGGGACGCTTGAGCTTGCCAGCCTGGAGCCCCCAGTCGTCCTAATCCCATGGGAGCTGTCCGTGTTGAGGTTTCTCCTACAGGCTCAGCCCCAGAGGCCCTGAGCCGTTCTGACCTGGCTGCAAGTCCAGCTGCACGGCCTCAGCTGTCTCACCTCGGTGGGTGTGGAAGGAGCCTTGCAGCCTGGAGTGAGCCTGGGGTCACCCATGAGCCTTAGGACGATGGCAAGACCTAACATTCACTGCAAGTTGACAACCTGCCCAGAATTGTTGTAAGTGCGTCACTTGGGGTAGCCTCGTTCATCCTCCCGACAGCCCTAGTAGGGAGGTGTTGTTTTGAATCTCTGTATTGTACAGATGAGGAAACTGAGGCACAAAGGGAACCTCCCACACCCAAGAAACAGCTGAGCCAGGATTCAAACCCAAGCAGCATGACTTCAGAGGCCATGCACTTAACTATTAGGGATGCTGGGAATTGTAGCCATCTCCCAGTTGGGTCTGGGCTTTTGCATCAGATTCCCTGATCTGTACCTCAATCTTTGATGAGTGAGTCTAAAACCTTCTACATTAGTCAGGACTCTTAGTTGCATGTGTCAGAAACTCAAATTTGTTTAAGCACAAAAGGAACTGGGTTGGCTTCCTTCACTGAAAACTCCATGGGTTGGGCTGACTTTAAGCGCAGCTGAGATGAGATGCTCTAATGACCAGGCTTTTCCTTCTTTCTTTCTGCTCTCTGCTTCTTTGTATTTGCTGCATTCTCAGGCAGGCCCTTCCCAAGTGAGGGAAGATGGCCCCCTGCAGCTCCAGGCTGGTGCTTCTTGTCCTAGTTTTAGGAGCAGGTTCCTGACCTCGTTTTAAGAGAAGCCCTCATAATGACTCCCAATTGGTCCTAACTCCAGTCATGTGCCCATCCTGAACCAATCACCAGGAAAAGGACCATTCTATCCTCTTTCGTTGGCAGAATTCCATTCCTCAGACGGAATGGAGCCAGTGGCTGCCCTATTTGAACCACCTGGACTGGGAGAGTTGAAAGTGGAGGGGCGCCACCAGTGAGCTGCCAGCTGCTCATGTCTGTCCCATCTCACCTGGGTTGCGGCAGAGGGCACAATCCAGAAAGAAGGTCAAGGAATAGACTGTGCGTCAGGCAGGAAGTAGACGGCACGAATTAGGATGCATCGAGACGTTAATAAGGGAACTCTTCATGGCAGAACGGCGGGATAAGATCACACAGGATGTTTTAGAACGTTGGGGCCAATAACACCCCTAGTCCTGAAAGGGTGAGTGGCGGAGGTGGTAACTGGACCAAGAAAGAGAGGGACTGGAACTGCAGGGGAGGGATTCAGCCAGCCTGTAGTGAGCAGAAAGAGAGGGCACTGGGGGAATAAATACCCTAGCCTCTCCTTTCTCTTCCTCTAAACTCCAGATCACATTTCCCATTGTTCCCATAAGGACAAGAACATCCAGTGATGTCATCCATATAAGTCAGCCAGCAGGGACAAAGTGCCAAGCTCAGAAAGGTGGTAAGTGGTGGAGGGGGGTCCAGGTTCAGCTGACATATTGTCATGTGACCTTGTTTTTGCCTCGAGGTTACTGGAGATGGGAGCATGTATTTAGCATAGAGGGAAGTGCTAGTCTGCGGTCCTGGTGAACTGTCAGCACAGATCACTGGCTGTCCAAGACTGAAGGAAGGCTGTGGATGGGAGAAGAGAGGTGGACCCACCCAGGTCCAAAAGAAACCAAAATTTAAAGAGTAGGGTCCACATTAGTGAATAGATTCTGCCTTTTGCAGGAGTAGGGTTAGAACTGACAGGTTGGACATTACTATGCAGTTCTGAGTGGTCTTTAAATGTGCAGGCTGCCTGAGTTTGAATTCTAACTGCAAGCTTTGGGGAGTTACTTACACTGTGCCTCAGTTTCTTCATCTGCAAAATGGGAATCATCCTCTTACCAGTCTGATGGGGCAGTGGTACAGATTAAATAAAACATTCAAAGCACTTAGAATAGAGTCTGGTACAAAGTGAGGACTCAGTCCTTGTTATCTGCTGGTATTGTTATTATTACTGGCAAGAGCACTGAACAGAGAGTCTTCAGATTTATATACTACTTACTCTCTACTATGACTTGCTTTGTGACCTTGGGCAAGTCGCTTTTCCTCTTTGGCTTTGTTTTTCCCTTCTCTAAAGTTAAGAGGCAGGATTTAAAGGTTTTGAAGACACATTTTGGCTAGAAAATTCTAAATTCTGCAAGTCCCAAATCCATCACAGATTTCGCAGAGGCACCCAAAGGGGGACTGTGTTTCCAAAGCCCTCTGGCTCTTGCCAAAGAGAGCTCAAGTTTCTCCCCCTAGCATCAGCTGGAGGAGTTCCCAGTAAGGGGGACCCAGAAGACTCCTCCCCACAGGTGTCTCAGGGCCTCTGCTAATCTCTTTTTGATGGCCTCCACCTGTAGGAGATCTCCAGGAAGCTGCCAGGGGGAGGGGGCAGCCCTTTGCTTCTGGTCCTTGAGGCAAATCACTCACTTGTGAAGCTCTCCCCCGTGAGGCCTGAAGCCTGCCTTGGGGAGGGCCCTGAGCTGGCTGGGGGAGGTGTGGGGCCCCAGGGAGGCTGTTACACCATCCTTGGCTGGGTAGGATGGCCCGAGGCCAGTTAATTCTCTGAAATCCCATCCTGGGGGTTTTCAACTGCCAGTCTGATCTCATATGGCTTGAACTCAGGAAATTTGCCTTCCAATTCTCTCTTTTCCTGCTTCCTGTTTGTGTTTCTTCTCTTCCTTTCTCTTGATAACATGTAAGCCCCTGAGCCTGGCCATGGACGTTGGTTCTACTGCCTCTCAGCTCTTCTTGCTGCCTCTGTGGCCCTTGCCCTCTGAGCTCCAGCTACTCTGGGGACTCAGTTCCTTGATTGTGCCAAGCGTTTCACACTTCAGGGGCTTGGCACATGCTGTTCCCATGCCTGGAACACCTCTCCATCCCTTTTCTTGTTAGCTCTCACCTACTCATCCTTTGCATCTCAGCCTAAAGCTCATTTTCTTCTTTCAGCCTCTGCTTGATACAGGAAAAAGAATGTGGAGCAAGAGGATGGCTGTGTCCCAGGTCTCGGCTGAGTCCCTGGGATGTGCCCCACCAAGTGTGAGTCCTTGGCTTCGCACAGGAAAAAATTCAAGAGTGAGCCACTGTTGAGTAAAAGTAGACTTATTCAGAGAGATACATACTCCACAGACAGAGTTCAGGCTGTTTCTGAGGGCAAGAGAAAGGCCATATGAGGCATAGGAGTGGATGTTGGGTTTAAATAAAAGTAGATACTCACTCCATAGACGGGCTGTCTCGCTCGGAAGGGAGAGTGGCCATGAGGCACCATGTTGCTAGTTTTTTATGGGCTTGGTAACTTTATATGCTGACAAGTGGGAAGATTATTCCAACTACTTTGGGAGGGGGCTGGGATTCCCAGGAATTAGGCCATCACCCACCCTTTGACCTTTTATGATCAGCCTTGAAACGGTCCTGGCACCTGTGGGAGTGCCATTTAACATGCTATTGTGTTTCAATGAGTGTATATTGAAGCTCAAGGTGGACTAGGAGTTGGTTCTTCCTCCATCTTTTTGCTAATTGCTGTATCATTCTTTTAATGGCCATGCCCTTCCCCCTTCCCTCCTGTCTCACGCTGACACCCATGGTGACCAGGGTTATGGGTTTGGAGCATGTTGTCTATTTTCCTGAAGGGACAGGGAGGGCAGGGCTGTTTCTGCTCAATTCCTGCTGGCCTCCCCGTGCCTGGGACAGAGCCTGGCTCTTGGTCACTATTTGTAACGAATCGATCCTTTCCCATTTGTTGCTGCTTCTCTTCCTCTTCCTCCTTCATGTCTTTTTTCTTCCCACTTTCTCTTTCTCAAATGTAAACCTCATGATGTTGGTCATCTACTAAAGATTGTCTGACGTTCCCTCCTTCTTGGATCAAGGTCTGATTTACGAGACTCCTCAGGATTGCTCCCTGCCCCCTTCTCAACCCTGTCCCCGTGAGCACTTTCTTCCGCTCCACCTCTGGCCACCCACAACGTCTGCCAGAAGCATTCTGCTCCTTCCCATCTTCATGCTTCTGCACAGGCTGCGCACTCTGCCTGAACCACCCTCCCTGACGGTTACCTCCAGTTTTTTTAGTTCACAGCCCTAGGGTCCCTTCTCTTGAAAATTTGCCCTAAATGTTCTGGACTGGCCAGTGGCCTCCTTTCCTTATGGTTCTGGCCCTCCTGGGTTGGACTTGTTTCTTTATCTGTCTGTGCTCCTCACTGGAGTCAGAAGGGCCTTAAAGGGCCATGCTTTCACTTTGGAATCCCTGGTATCTTGTTTATATCACCTTGCTGATAGTAGGCACTCAGCAGAGCTTTCCTGAATAATGAGTTTTGTTAACGATCTTAGTTAACCAGGTCACGTCCAGCTTTGTATTGAGATAACATATCATTTAGTACCTGGACAGACATCACTGGGTGTGTACATAACATACCTTGCCAGTGACACTCCAGTTTGGGGGTACCATGTGCTTAGGGGAGATGGCTCTATACTCAGGCCCAGAAGGAGGATGAATCGTGATCGGTTTAAGCCATCCATGGTGGTCTCAAACTCTTTGTCAGTGATTGATTTGGATATGGACATATGAATCAATCATACATGATCAGTAGGACCTGAGAGGAAACTCACTGCAGGGCTCCTGGGAGAGGATTTCATTGCTGATAAGAGAAATGCACAGGTCAGAATGTCCTCTTTTTCTGATAACGTGTTCTCCAATGACCCCTGCTGCAGCCACCTTATGACCATGAGGTGAGAAATCAGTACTGAGGATGCAAAGCACAAGGCTGGCTGGCACCTGAGCCTTTGATGACATCTTCCTGCCCCTGAATTAACCAAATGTAGAATTTCCCGTCACCTCGTGTCTGGACTTTTACCCATGTGAGTTAATAAACCCTTGTTGTTTAAGCTATTCCAAGTCAAGTCTTCTGTTACTTTTAGCTGAAAACATAACTGATTTACTGTTGTGTGTTCTCTGGCAAGTCTTATTCTTGTTCAACTGTAGTTTCTTTATCTGTAGAAAGAGATACCAGTCTTTCTGCACATCCATACATTGGGGACCTTGTAAAACAAGCGAGTTTACTTGGAATGAGGGTAGAGCTGCCCAAATGGAAGAAGGGGTTGGCATTAGCTCCGTTAGAGGACTGGATGGAATAAAAGCACCTGAGATGGCTTGTTCTTCCTCTCCTCTTCCTCCATTATTTTCTGACCAAGTAATAGATTTAAACATCGAAAAGTATACAATGAGGTTCCACAAAGCAGGAGGCTAGGTTTCACTCAGTGACCTTCTCGCCCAACTACAAAATCCAGAAACAAACAGAAAAGTTAAGCTCTGCCCCATGTCATAGGATCTTTACTATATTACCCTGGTCACAGACATTTTTTTTTAAACTGAATTAAACTTTTAAAGAAATGAAAAAAAAAAGTGTAGAATGACAGAAGGTGAGAATTTCCCATCCGCCTCTCTCCCATCTGCTAATTCACACTGCCCACCAGCACTTCCCAAATCAACCACTGTAGCTCACTTCTTGTTTTTCTGCCTGGAGGAGTTTTATGTACGTAGAAGCACAGAATACAGAAACATAGAGTACTGCTCCCCACTTTTTTTTTTTTACTTTAACAGTTTGCCACTGTTTGCACTTTAATTTTTCACTTGGCAGTATATCTTGAGATTTTTTTCCCTTTACAGTACATAGCAAACTTAATTATTCTTTTTCTTTTGTAGCATCACAGTATTTCATTGTGGAGAAGTATCACTTTATTTACTCCATTCCTCACTGATGGTCCTTTGGATGTTTCTAATATTTTATTATTACAAACACTGCTGTAATGAATAACCCCATGATAAGGCTAGTTTAACTATAAAACATATTTAGGGGAGCAGAATTGCTGGGACAAGGGATATATGCATTTATAGGACTCCAAAAGGTAGCTCACTTGAATCTTAAGTGCTGCATCAAGTCCAAAAGAAAAAGACTTCAAATTCCCTTCTTTTATCCACCCCCATACCCGTTCCAAATATCACTCTGGGCCAGTCTGACCACTTTTCTTTGCTCTGCAAACAGTTATTGTGGATGTGGGATGGATAGTCTTGTGGAGCGGCTCTTTCCTGAATGAATGAGCTGGATAAGAGCCTGGAGATGATTCAGCAGATGAGGACTTGAAGCCCAGAGAGAAGCACAGCTGGAGCCAGGACCTTGGGCTGCCTGAGTCCCAGCCCAGGACTCTGTCCTTTGTGTGGATGTCTTCTCTCCATTGCAGTGCTATTCTGGAAACCTCCATAGGGAGACTCCACATAATTAAGTTCACATATTAAAAAAAATGTTTTTTTTATTAAAGTATAGTCAGTTACAATGGGTCAATTTCTGGTATACAGCATAGTGTTTCAGCCATACATATACATACATATATTTGAAGTTCATGTCTTGAGCAGTGTCCTCCACAGACTCCTTGTGCACCCTCTAGTCCTGTCACATGCAACCACTCACCATTCATTTCTTTCATTCATTCATTCATTCATTCATTGTTCACTGCAGGGAATAGAACCACAGAGTGCACCACCAGGGGAGGGGCGTGTGCTGGATGGCTGCTCTGCTTTGCACCGGCCTGTCCTCACCAGAAGCAGGGAGGCCAGGCCAGTCTCTTCCGCTTCAGGAGGATAAAGACATTCTGGACATACAGGGGAAGGAACCAGAATGGGGAGGGAACTTAGAAACAGATCTCATAAAGGCATGATTGGGGGAAGTAGAAGGGATTGTCTTGAAACAGGGTTTTGGGGAGCCAGAGGTCTGTGTTCAGACTGAGCCTTCCCTGAGTAGAGGGACTATGGGGTTCTGTGCTGCCCCTGAGAGGAGAGAGAGGCAGATGCCTGGGTTGTCAAAAGATAGGAGTCAGGGCGGGCACTGGCGTTGCCGAGGTCCGACCCTGGGCTGGGTGGCTTCGAGGGGTGAGTGTGTCATTCTTGCCAAAGACCCTTCAGTGGCCTCCCATGACTTTTGGGATAAAGGCCAAACTCCATGCTGTGGCCCATAAGAACCTGCGTGGTCTGGCGTCCTGCCCCTCCAACCCCCGTTTCCTCCACTGCAGCCTCGTCCTCGTTCACCCTCTCCCCTGCTACTGGGCCTCCGTTCTTTTCCTCCCTTGACCACGCCACACCCTGACCTGTTTCAGTGCCCTTGCATGTGCTGGGGCCAGTGACAATTCCTCCTGCAGTGGTATTACCTGACATGATCGATGATAATAATCGCAAACACACTGGGGGCACTTATCACATTCCGGGTGGTCTAAGCTTTTTACGCCTATGTGGACTCACTCATCGTGCACTGAAGACCTGCGAGGCAAGTGGTGCTCATGTCCATGTTGTAGGGGGGATCTGGCAGGCTGGGCTGCTCAGGAAGCCGGCTCCCGGGTGGAGAAGGATGTGCTGGCTGCTTCCACTTCTGAGAGAGCACTCTTGGGACCCGCACCCATGGCAGGAGAGGAGGAGGCAGGAGGGCCCTAGGGAGAAGGTGAACTGTGACGGGTCTCAGCCAAGACCTCAGCTGACCCCACGGGATGCTTGAGCTTGGGTGGTCCTTCACTTGGTCCAAGCTAGGGGGAGGGGACTGGGCTTTGTAGCTCTGTGTTGATCAGACGTGAGCATGAACTTGGGTGGGGCAGTCTTCTCCAGCCAAGACCATCCCCAAAGGAGGCTACCAGCTGTGGGCTGTCCTGGGTGGCACTCCCAGCCACTGGGGGCACTAAGTTCTTCATTTCTTGAGGGGCAGCTGGGGACACTGCCTCCACCACATGAACCCAGGCACAGAGAGGACAAGCAAAAAGTTTTCAGGAGGATTGGAACTCGTGCTACACCGCCTCCCGAGGAACCCTTGAAACTATTTAGATTAGGGACAATCAGTGCTCAGTAACTGTTAGCTGCTCTTTTTATTATTGTTATAATTTTTCAGGGGAGAAAACTAGATACTGGTGAGGTTAGATCATGTTACCAAAGTCACACAGCTTTTAGGGAGCAGAGGTGAGGTTTTAACCCAGTTTCACCAACTAGAGAATTCATTAATGTAAGTTTCATTAGGGCAGGACTTTTACCACCAGGGCCTAGCATGCCTGGGACACAGGAGCTGCTCAGTAAAGATCTATGGCGTTAATTCGTTATTTAGTTGAAATACTCATGGAGCTTTGACTCTGACTTCCCAGGCCTCTGCTCCTTCCACCACCTGACGGCCCCTTAGAGAGTATTCCTCATTTTATAGATGCGGACACTGAGGCTCAGAGAGAAGGCACTTGCCCCAGGTCACAGAGCCTCTTGGTGGCCTGTCAGGACCCTTACCCAAGTCCCTGGACTTGTGGCCAGTGTTCTTTCTACCTGTCAGTGTGTACAGCAATCACCTGCAGATTCTGATGCAGCAGGTCCAGTGGGTCTGAGGTTCTGCACTTCTAATGAGCTCCTCGGTGGTACAAGGCTGCTGGCCTAAGACTACCCTTTGAGGAGCAAGGCCTTCGGGGCCCACAGATGTTTGAGAGCAGGAGGCCCCTGAGAGCCACAGCAGGTTGGTGCCACGATTCAGCTTCAAAAGCAGGAGGCCTGTCCCGCTTCCTGCCACACGTAATCCAGGTGCTGTCAACAGGCGGCGGGAACACCTGGTTGTGGGGTCACAAATTCATTCAGGCGCCTGGCTGTTCCTGACAAGTCTCTCCTCTAAATCAGTCACCTGCCGGAACTGGCGAGGACCACCCGGTGTGGGTGTGCTGGGAGGCGGAAGCGCCGGCCACCTGGGCTGCTCAGGTGGGCTGGAGTCAGGCCTGGGTTTGAAACCGGGATCTGCTACTTATTTGCCAAGGGGCTTGGGGCCAACTGCTTGCTCTCCCTGAGCCTCAGTTTCCTGACGGAGGAGATGGCAGGATCCTACTGGCTAACTCGCAGGTTGTTGCTGTGACACTTGAACGGCATAAATGTGTGTAAGGTCCTCAGCTGGCGTATAGCAGATACTCGATGAATGTTTGTTTTTCTTATTTTCATTTTTATGGGAGCCCAGTCTTCTACAGAATTTCTTGGTGAAGAGGGAGGGAGGAGTGAGGACCGGCCGGTCCCTACCTGTCCCACCTGTGCGAGGGATCTCGCACCTTCAACCTGCTCATCATCCTGGCCTCCACCCTTTCTCTTACCCTCCACATCTGATCAATCAATCACCGATTCCCTTCCTAACTTCTGAGTATCTCCCAGGGCTGCCCACATCGCTGCATCTCCAACGCCTACATAAATGGACTGTGTTTGCGATTTATCAGCAATTTACTTAGCTTTCACAAGCCTCTGCAAGACTTGTAAGAAAGCGTTTTATTATTATACCCACTTAACAGATGGAAAAATCTAGGCTCACTGTGGTCAAGTGGCTTCTCTAGCTTGTCTGTGTCAAAGTCAGGATGAAACCCAGGCCTGCTGGATAATGGAGACTGCTTTAGCCACTACTCATTAGTCTTAGTATCCTCAGCTGTAAAGTGAGGGATTTAGCAACACAATCTTTACATTTTTATACACATATCACTTGATCTTGCCTATGCCAGATGACTTCCTTTGTCCAGTCACTGGGCCCCTTCCTTTCCCTCCCAGCTCCATGTTCCAAAGCCTCCAGCATCCCTGGTCAGGGCACAGTCTGGCTGCCTGCCCGGGGTCCCCTTAGTTAAGCACATCTTTGGATCAAAAGTGATACAGATTCATCCTGATGTCCTGAATGTCCTCTGGAGAAACTGTAGATGACGAACCTTTCACCATGGATAGGTGCTCCTTGAAATCATTTGCACACCTCTCTTCTCCCATCTCTGTCACTGGTCCAAACCGCTGTCATCTCTTGGATTTAATCCTAAGCTTCTTGAATTGACACCTTCACTCTTCCAATCTCAATTCCATACTACAACTAAACTATACTCTATGAATACAAATAGGATTGTATCCCCTGCATCAAACCCAGGAGAGGCTCTTTTTTATCCTGGGAACAAAGTCCAGGAGCTTCACCTTGACCTGGGAGGCCTCTGCGATCCGTTCTTTCCTCCCCTCACTTCTCCAGACTTTTCACATCTTCTCTCTCGTCGCTGCAGTCATGTTGAATGCTTCTCTGTTTCCACATCGGGTCACTGCGGCTCTCCCCACGAGGTCTCTGACCCCATACGGCTGGGCTTTCTTTGACCCTCTGCTCTGTCCCTCCCTAGAACCCTCACCCCCTGCTGTCCTAATGGGCCCCATGCTTTTATAACCAGTATCTTAAACAGGCAGATCTTAGTGAGATCCAAACATGAAAGTTTTATTTCCCTCTAATCATTGCCATCAGATGTATTTAATGCAATGTCCTTTTGTGGAAGATCTGAGCTTTTTTCTGGCCAGTTAGTCCTTCAAAACTAATCTCATTTCCAGTTTAGAATTTATTTTCTCTGTGGTTCAGGCGGGCTTTGGCCTGAGGGACCTGGATCAGGGAGGGGGTGTGTCTGCCTTCTCAGCACCCCCTTCACCCATCTGCTCCTGAATCTCTCAGGGTTTTGGAAGCCATAGGGTGGGGTAGGGCAGCAGCATCTGTGCTCTGCATGATAGTTTAAATGGGTGAATGAAGAGCACGGGCTTTGGAATTCATCCCAGCTGTGGGGTTAGGTGGGATTAGTGATGACTCAGGACTGTGGGCAAATCACTTCCCTTTTTTCGGTCTCGGTTTCTTTATCTGTAACATGGGCTTAATAATCTCTACTTGGCAGTTTAAGGTGAAGAGAAAATGTAAAATGAGATAACTATAAACAACTCAGTGCGGCACTGAGTGTGTCATTGCTGCTCCATAAATGTTAATTCCTCTTCCTGATCTGTGGAAGGGGGCCAGGAAGAAGGTGGTGATGCATGTCCCTTAGGGCTGTGCCCATGACTGCATGTGATGCCTGCCTCCAAGGCTAGAGAAGAGATGAGCCTGCAAGGCCCTCTCTCCACGGCCAACGAACACAGGGAAGGGAAAGGCAGTCGCCCTGGCTGCTGATGTTAGGTGAGCGTGGGAAGGCTTGGACTCAGGCTGCTGATTAAGTGGCCTCCTGTCGCCCTCTTTTGTCTGACACTTTGCACCCTCTTCCTGACCCCTTCCCTCCTCTGGCTCCCACCAGTGCACGACTGCTGTGGAACCCAGATTAGAGAGGAACTGTGCTCAGGAAGTGCTTTAACTGGCCCAAGTGGAAACATCTCCCAGGGCCACGAGAAAGGGTTTGCTTTCACAGGGTTGGGTGCGGATGGGGTCGGGGAGGAGAGGACAATGTGAAGATTCTGTGCAGCAAAGCTTCTCACAGTGCTGGCTCTGAGACAGAAGGTAGAGCTGGACTGAATTTAAGCAAACACTCTCTCTAAAGCCACCATTTCCTGCTGCCTTGCAGAACTTAGGAATCCACTGAGATTGTTCCCAACCTGATCCTTCCTTCTGCGTGTGTGTACGTGTGTGTACATGTGCACTCAGAGGTGTGGAGGCCGCTGAAGGACTTCCTCCCTCACCTGGGGCTGGGAGAGCTTCGCGGTGTGCAGATCAGAGCTCGCCGAGAGGGTGTGAAGGGGGCTGCTGCTGTACCTGCTGTCTCCCCAGCGCTTCTGTGTGCCCGGCACTGTGCTGGGTGCCTTGTATGCACTTTTTCTCTTAATAATGAAATAGCGCTGCCCTGCACAATTTAAAGACGAGGAAACTGAGCCTCCCTCCCAAGCCCATGTAGCTAGGAATGGAGGAAGGCCCCAGGTGCCTGCATCAAGCGGGTCCCCTGGACAGGAAAGCTCATTCCATTCTTTGGACGGCTCAGCTCCCCACGGTGGGCTTAGGTTCCTGGAGTCCTGCCTTCCCAATCAGAAAGTGGGAAATAGAGCAATCATGATCTCTTGTCTCAGGTGTTTATGTGCTTCTGCCCACCCCCAGACAAGGGGCTTCACTCCGCTGGGACTCCAGAGGCACAGGAATGACTCCACTGAGTCTGGCTTTGGGTCCAGCATCTCTCCCTTAGACCCTCCCTCTGCACGTGCACCGTTTCCATGGTGATACAGCAGCTCCTGCTTAGTGAGCTGCTGCTACGTGCAGGCACTGGGCTAAATGATTTCCATTTCTAATCCTCACCAGCCCTGTGAAGTAGGACATTGACATCTCCATGTTACAGATGAGAAAACTCAGATGTCAAGAGTTGAAAATGACAAACCACACAGCTTGTAGGCTGCAGAGCTGGGTGGTACCTCTAGGTTTGTCCAAGATCACTGTTTATTCTCTGAACTGCTCTGTTTTCCTGGCCCCCTTATTGCATGGAATGACACTTGTCCATGCATGGGTCTGAGCAGGACCCTTGGTGTGGGGGACACTGGATCTGGAGCCACAGGAAACTGGTTTGAACCACAGTGTTGACATTTCCCAGCTATGTGACTTTGGCACTTCATTTTTCTAAAGTTGGTTTTCTCATTTTAAAAATCAGGATAACCATGCCCTGTGTCACTATAGAATTATGGCCATATGATTCACTGTGCTATCAAAATGCCCAGCATGTGTGTGATCAATGTTTGATGAATGGATGGATTCAGACTGAGCCTTCGTGCAAGCTTGGCTCTGCTGACATGTAGGGCGCCTCCCTCTAACATTCTAGACAGGTTGGAGAGCAGCAGTTTCTGCTTTCACCTTCTCACATTGGCACAAGCTGCGTATGGGACACCTGCCTCCTACTGTAGGAGATGCAGGAGTCCCAGATAGTCTTCCCCCACAAAGAAATCCAACCCTACTAGGTTTCACTTGACACTCTCACACTCCCTGCTTCATTTTCCTCTCCTTGACGGCAATAAACCCTGCAAATCAAAACTCACTCAGCATCCCATAAAGGGACACAGGCTTCCTCTGGGACCCCCTGGAGTCTTGAAATCCAAAGGCTTCCTCAGTCCATAGGGAGAGGGGCTATTCTGAGTTTCTTAAGATACACATTCAAGAAGTGTGCCGCCTCTGCACCACACTCTCCCCAGCCTCAGGACAATTCCCTATGACGATTAGGACTGAAACATCAGATAGCTAGGAAACCCTTGCTCCCAGGCTGGCCTGAGCTTTCTTAATCCCTGCTCCTCCAGCCATCTCCACTCTGGTTCCAAGGCACAGAACTGGGGCCGAGGAGACTCCCTCAGTTAGAGGCTTGAGGATGGAGAGGACAGGTAGGCTGGGAAGAGCACAGTGAGGGATCAGCTGGGCTTGAACCTCAGTACTTCACCTTCTGATCACATAGTCTTGGAGTCATCACCAAATCTCTCTGTGCTCATTTCTTTGTTTGTTACTGGGGATGGTATTACCTAATTTTGCAGATAGGGGTTGAATGACAGGTTATCTGTAAATGATCCGGCCCAGTGTAAACAGTGGACAATGACTGCTATTATCAGACACCAATTGTCACAGATGGATCTAGCTGAGCCTGGTGGAGCCTAGGGGCATGCCTGCTCGGCCAGCAGAGCTCCCAGGGTGTGCTTGTGGGGAACTGGAGCTGCGGAGAAGGGAGTTTTGCTCACAGATCTCTGGAGTCAGAGATGAAGGGAGGGTGAAAGGGGAGGGAGAAGGTCATGGAACTGCACTGCTATTTCTGTTTTCTAGTCCAATCCGAGGTTTAGGTCCTAGTCTTCTGAATCGAGGGCTCCAAGGTAGAGGCTTAAGGCATGGCTTTTACAAAGCCCTTTGTGAGATTTGGGCTCTAAGCTAGGCTGCTTTGGGGCCCTGCTGGCAAAGTGAGATACAGGTTTGGGGAGAAGGCTCCTTCCCCAGTGATACATGGAGTGTGTGTGATTCAAGGTCTGCCTTGAAGAGTGAAGGGCGCAGCTCTGGAGCCTTGGGAAGGAAGAGCCATTCTCACTGGCAGGAAGGACGGCAGGGGGGAGCCCACCCTTGAAGCTGACAAGCAGTGGGTATCCTCGAGGGAAGCACAGAGCCCAGTGTTTGTGAGACGTAGATGTCTCAGAGGACCCCAGGGCAGACCTTGGGGAAGGCCAGATTCCTTCATCAGCAGGTGGGGGCTCTGAGCCAGTAACAGCTGAATTGTTCATGTGACCTCCTTTGTCCCCACAGCCTGCTGAGGGTCCCAGGGGATGTAACAGTATCAGTCTGGATTCCAGAAATTGCTGGGGTTGGGGGAGGCCTCCCGGTCAGCTGCAGTGAGTTGAGCTGGGAGGGGCTCTGGCGGGACTCTGCCTGCAGGCCAGGCTGGGGCAGGGGGAGGAGGGCCAGGGCCGTGCAGACGGCCTCCAGGCCCTCTGGGAGGCTGAGGAGAGTTCTGGACTCCTGCCTACGGCCCGGACTCAGGGAAGGTGTTGGTCTAAAGGCAAAGACTAGGCAGGGTTGCAGGTGCCTGTCAGACTGCGGAATGCTGGCTAATACTTGTTGAGGTGCGCCCTGGCGTGGCTGGAGGCACTGGATTCTAACGGCTAAGTGCAGGACCGGGGCCTGAGCACCAGGGTTCCGCACAGCTCTTCCATGTCCCGAATCCGTGACCCAGGCAGGCTGCTGGGCCTGGTGCGGCGCTTAGAACCCCGTGAGTGGGCACAGCAGAAATGTCGGTTTTATCACACGTCTATTACCTTATGAGCTAGTGACTATCCATTCAAGGTGGGTATAGTCTGATCCCACAGCGGGGCCTTCAGTGGATCTGCCTGTGAGAAGAGGGAGGCAAAAGAGGCTTCAGAAATGAGCTCCAGATAACAAAATCTGGTCTTCCAAAATCTCCTAGTAAAAGAAAAACCACAATAAACATTAAACATATTTCTAACTGAGCAAAGAATCTATATATGCCTATTGTATGCGAACATTCCAACAGTGTAAAAAGATAGAGTCAAACCACATTTCCATGTGACCCCAGAGCCTTGTCTCAGGAGGATGGTTTCCTGAAACGGTTGTGAAAATACAGGGTGTGAGTGTGAGTGCCCACGTGTGTGTGTGTGTGTGTGTGTGTGTGTGTGTGTGTGGTGCATATACTATTATGCACTCCAAATACACTCTATTTAGCTAATATTTATTGAGTTCTCATGATTCACCCAGCACAATGCTAGTACCTTCTCATGAGGTGTCTCATTTAGTCCTGTGACAACCTTGTGTGGTCATTACCCAGACAGATTATTGTCACTTTGACCGATCTACGGATGAGGGAAAGGAGGCCACAGAGCTGAAGAGTGAATGAGCTGGGGGTCAGTCAGGTCACACTGACCCAAAGGGGATGTGTGTTCTAGTGTTTCATGCTGCCTCTTCACTGCTTATTGGGAAAATGCTTTCTGTGAACTTCATAATTTGACTTCAGAAGGTCTAAAGCAGACTCCCAACGCTGGAGTTTATTATGCTAGGGCAGAGTTTATTCACAGGTGCTCGTTTGTGTATCCATTGTCCATTTATTAACTGCCTCTTTTAAAGTAGTGCTGGTCCCCATGGAACGTGGCTGGGGCTTGCTCTTAGGGCCAACTGATTATGCTTAGGTTGTGTGTGTGCACTTGTGTATGTGTATTTGTATATGTGTGTGTATGTGTGTGTGTGCATGTGTGACATTTGACTCAGAGAGATCTGAGAAGCAGTGATGTTGCAGGTTTCCCATAGGTAAAGACCAAAGGGGACAGTGGAGTAAACCTTTGCCCAACCCCTCACCCCTTTTTGGTTTCATTAATATTTATAAAGAATGAAAGTAGGTCTTATTCTAGAGAAAAGAATCGCCCTGATTTTGGCAAAATTTTAAACAGAATAATATTTACTTTGCTCTGTAATTGTAAAGACTGGGGACAATAGTGCATGTTCATGCCTCTCCAATTGGGTAATCATAACTCTGATTACACAGTCATACACATCAGGGCCTCGAGAAGGTACAGGATGGCCATGATGTTCTAAACTACAGATGCCCAGTAAATTAGAAGATACAGCTGATGTTTTAATTTAAAGACAGCATGAAAACACTACTGATGAAATATATCACCATGGTCAAGGGCATGGCCTCTGGAGCCAGACTGTCTGGGTCCAAATTCTGGCTTTGACACTGGCTGGCTGTGCAACTACAGATAAGTTACTTAACCTCTCTGTACCTCAATTTTCTCACCTGCAGAATTGGGATAATAACAGTGCCATCTTCATAGAAACATCAAAAAGACAGTGAAATATACATGTCAAAACCTTAAAATAGCATCTTTTAAGTGCTCTGTAAACATTAGCTGGTACTATTACTGGAGAACAGAATGTAAAAGTCACAGTCTTTCAAAAGATAAAACAGGAGACCTCAGTGAATTCTTGTGCTTGCAACAGTCGGCCTTGGGCTAAATTTTTACAACCAGCTGTGCTCTCTTATTCATTCTGCGCATTCAGGCACTTGTCTGGAAATTTTTGAGCAGTACCATGTCTGTACGATGCCTGGCACATAGTTGGCGCAAAATACATTATAGCTGTCAGCATCAACATTGTTAGTGTCATTCAAAGGAGTGTTATGCCTGAAATTTGAGGGTGGTTTCCTTATTTTAGTGAGCTGATGTCAGCAGGAGATACTTGCACCTTCTGGATAAGCGGGGCTTTCCAAGGCTGTTTGTAGGGCCGGGGGAAAAAATGAGGCCTGATTCTTCTTAAGATTTGGGGGATTGAAATGAGATCTGACTACTCTCCCTTTTGATGGCTTGCTTATTTGCCAGGTAGCTAAAAATGGCTTTTGGTGATTTCCAAAAGTCAAATCTGCTCTCAGAGGACAAAGATGAACCATTTTGAAAGAACTTCTAAACGTTTACTGGGTAATGAGTATATGAAAAGAATTTCACCTCATTCAAGCCTTCCAAAGGTAAATTTAGACAACTTGACCATAATTTCTTTTCTGAAATTAGTCACCATTAGGAAACTGATAGAACTCAGGACTGATAATGGCATGGTGAGATGGGCATCGCCATTGAGCGGGGTGACACCTGATCTTGTAAAGTGAAAATTAAGTATAATCAGTATTACCCTTGACCATTACGTATAATACACAGGATTTGTGTTTTAATTTCTCATACTAACTGACTTGAAAATCTTTCTATTTTGAAAATGTCTATCACACAGAAATAAATTGTGTATGGAAACATTCATCTGTAGCTATCACTCAGTTTCAACTCAGCATTTTGCCATATTTGGTTCATCTACCAACTAGCCTTCCCACCTTTTATTTTTGCTGCAGTATTTTAAAGCAAATCGTAGACATCATGTCATTTGCTACATTTTAAAAAGTGTATTTTTTTAAACTAACAGTAATGACATTATCATCCCCAGCACAATGAGCAATAATTTATTGATATCACCTGATACCAGATTTCCTTCATTTTCTAAAAAGTGTCTTTTAACAATGGGTTTGTTTGAATCAGACTTTCCACAAGGCCCACATGTTCACACAAATTCTTATGCATAATATAGAGTTGAGAAGCTCTAAGCCAAACTAGAGGAAGAAAGGAAAGGAAAATTATAGTAATAGTCATAATGGCTTAATGAAGGTCATGCTTGGAAAACTATTAATGTGCTTTTCTATTTTGCTTCCTTCCTTTATCGACCTTTGCTCTAGCTGACCTGAAGCATCCGTCATCCTGGGGGTAGATCATGATTTATAACAGAAGGCATGCAAGAAGAACGGGCGAGTTAATATTCTTCCTCTGACATGTAAAAAAGATTTATTCAGCAGGAAAATAACCTTGCAAACCAGGTGTTATTTTAAATTCCTTTAATCTCCCTTTAGCTCTCAACAGTGCATTCTGATTGACCCAGCTTACGGAGTTCCTTCAGTGTGTACAGAAAATACCCCTGTGCTCCATGAAGGCATCTCCAGAAGCTGTAGTGAAAGACAGAGGGCATGATGTGATGATAGAGGGGCTATCTGACCTTTCAGGACCCTGTGAGATAAGGAAAAAACATAGAAGAGAAAGGAGGATGAGGAGGTAAGAGATCAGTTTAAGTTGGCTGTTCTCCCAGCTTTGGCTGAGAAAGTTGGGAGGCACGTTAAATAAGCGTAACCAAGGACAGACGGGCTCTTGTACCTCTTACCACTTGAGACCCTGCTGAATATATGGTCACATTCTGGACTGTGACCATAACCACATGGCAGTCTGTTGTGGCCAGGCAGAGAAGGCCACCTGAAAAGTGGTGGGAATTTGGCTAGGAAGCATTGCTGGTGGGGGTTGCCATGGTTGGGCAGGGTCCAGGTGCTCTGGAGAAAGGGCTGCACGGTGGACCACCCGGGCCAGGGCAAATTGGATTTTGAGCAAATGGCAGGGAGTCTAGAGCCAGCAGAGGAGTGTAAATTGCCAGGGAGAGCTGGTGACAGGCAACGCTGGCCAGGCAGTGCCCTGGGCACTGACAAGCTGTGGAAAGCCTGGACCACAACTTACCCTGGTGCAGACACAAACTTCAGTTGTGCATCCCAGCAGGTGGATGAGGAATACCCAACCCAGGCCAGAAGAGCCAGAGCAGCCAGAAAAATGGGACTTTCCACCTTCCATGATGTCATTTAAGCCCCACTTCTCCCCTCTTATACCCAGGTGTCATCTTGGAGAGTGGCCAGGAAGGGAGCCCAAGACTGGTATGTCTGAGAGACTAAGCCTTCATTTTCCCTTAGAGAGTAAACATTCTTTGAAGGGATCATTTATGTTATTGTGTTATACTTAGGTTCAAACCTGATCAGACATGGAAGTAATCAGATTGTCTTTTTGAAATGCTTTTGGCTATTTCCAAAAATTAAATCTACTCTCAAAGATTAGCCATTTTTGAAAGGCTTCTAAAGATATTCTAATGGATAAATATATGAAAAAAGTTAACTTCAATTATCTTTCCAAATGTAAACTACAACAGCTATCCCCTACTTTCTTCTTTGAAAATTAGTAAACATTGGAAAATGTACAAAAAATCTACTAGCTAGGAGGAAAAATTTTATACATAAAACAAAGGAGCCACATGTTCTTGGTCAATCTGAATTTTGAAAGGAGTTAAATGTTCCACCTTGGGATAACAGAAACATTTATCAAGCACCTTCTCTGGGCCTGGTGCTGTTGCAAGAAATTTAGGTGTTACTTCACTAAACTTGTACAATAACCTGGTGAGCTACAGACTCTCATCAGCCCATTTTACAGATGGGGAAACTGAGCCACAGACAGGCTAAATACCTTGCTAAATTTGCACAGTTAGAAAATAGCAGACCCAGGATTTGAATCTGGGAAGTCATTTGTCAGAGCCATTTACCTTAACCTCAGATTTGGTTGCCCAGATTTGGGTGCCCAAACCCCTTTGCCTGTGTGACAATGATCAGATCCTCAGCACTGACTGGGGTGGGTGGAGAATTTCCAAGCATTCCTTCTTATCTCTGGTCTATTTTAGCATTGACCCTTTATAACCTTAATGTGTATGGCAAGATTTGTTTGTTGCGAGGATTTGAGGTGATATTTCTGAAAACATCTAGCATAGGCTTAGCCAGAGTAAGTGCTCAATCAGTGTTGCTCATTGAACCCAAATCTTGCTTAATCAGCTTATTTGCATACACTATTCTTTGAGAATGTTTAGACAAGACCTTGGCCACTTGCTTCCTGTCTTTGCAAGGGGGCATTTCCTAACGAGGCTTCCCTGAATAGTGCCACTCTCATGTCCTGGATTGTTTATCACATCTTACCAGTGCTCCTGGGTAGCTGCTATCCTTTCAGCCTGGGCTCCAGAATAAAAACACATGGAGCAGACTTGACCCAACCACATTCTAGTCAAACCCAGCTGTCTGGCAGGCTGAGATGGAGCTTCCCAGCCCAGGCTAGCCTGAATCAGTTGAAGCAGAGCTGTTTCCCTGACTTGTGACTGTGAGTATAAATGCTTATTGTTGAAAGCGATTGCAATTTGGAGTGTTTGTTAAGCAGCATGATAGTCACAAGAGAGGACAAACACAGTGAGGTGTATTCTAAAGTCCACATGCATGTTAAATGTGGGAACAACGTGACCTCCTCACTGCTGCTTCTGAGAAGATAAAAATCTAACTTTAGGAAAGTTAGATGGACCTATATCTATGTCTATGGGAAAAGCTTCACTTTATACCTTAGAAAATAACCAGGAATATGGAGAAAAGTTTATTACAGTGTTATTCCTAATGGTGAAAACTGGAAATAATCTTAAGGAACAATATTAGAATCATAATCAAATATACTATGATTTAGCCATATGATGGTCTATTGCACAGTCTGTTAGGACTAGATTCAGGTAAGAAACATGTAAATAGTGTTTTAAGCCAGATTGAAACTCATTTCTCCCAATAAATGGAATCTGGGGGAAGGCAATCCAAAATTGGTTTGATGGCTTAATGGTCACAGTTGATTTCTAGCTTTCTGCTCCATCTTCTATGGAGTGAGGCCCCGTCTTCATGGTTCAAGATGAGTGCTAGAGCACCAGCCATCACATCCGTATTTCCAGCAACAGGCTGGAAGAAGGAGCAAAGATGTATATACAGTCTCACTTTAAGGAGACATGTTAGGTTTCCTCACATGACACTGTTTACATCTCAGTGGGAAAAATTTAATCACAACAATGTGTCCAGATAAAAATTTGAGTAATATACCTCTGGAAGAAAAGGGGAGTAGATATTGGAAGTCACATGTAGTTATTAAAATTATAAATATGAAGACCTCTGGAGTGTCCTGGCTTACAATTTACTTTGGTATCTGATAGCTACTGACTTTATGCCTCAAATAAAAGATACATTCCTGGAGTTTGCTGGAGCAAAGAATGTAAGAATATTTCCCACGGACTAAGTATGTGCCATGAATGAGAGGGAGCTGGTATGTGTGGCTGCCTATGGCGGGGGACAGATTCAATAGAAAAAGGCAAGAGGTGAATTTCTGGGTTCCTATGGGCTGCAGAAGCAGTAGGTGCCTAGCTGGGGGAGAATGCATTATTATTGTCAAGGGAGGTGCAAGTGTGGGGTCTCTGAGACACCATGAAATTGTGTTTAAAGAATGAGCTTTAAATGTTGCTGAGAGTGTGATAAACCTATCTCAGGGCAGTATGGGTCCATGAAGAACTTCCCGTCCTTTATTATCTTGCTTTCATTTCTTTTCTACTCAATCCTGGTAGGGCAGGAAGCCAGGAAGCGGGGTTAGTGAGAAGATGAGGAAATGGGGCGTGTTCAGTGGAGGAGGAGGAGGAGGAAGAGGAAGAGGAAGAGGAAGGACCATGACTTTCCTCTACCTCCCTCTACCCCATCAGGGGAGCTTCTGGCTGGCAGCAGGCACCCAGCTATGGGGAGGGGGTAGTAACTGACCCTTTGAATCAAGTTTGGAGCTTTGACTATTCAGTGGGATTTTTAATGGTTGAGTTGAGACTAAACTTGTGATTTATAAAAAAAACTGTAGGACATTAAAAAAAATCACGTAAGTGTGAACAGAAGAGTCATGAGATCTGCCATGGTTTTTTTTGTCCAGAGGACAGGGAGGAATTTTCCCCACTGAATATATTTTAAGAGCTGTAGGAGACAAAAAATAAAGTTACTATATCTTTTAATTCCTATTTATTCACCATACTGGTTACATATAGGACAATTCTTACCTAATCATATTAACTGAAAAGACAACACACAGATTTATATAGAATATGACTGAACTATGTGAAGAGAAAGAGAATGAGGGGCATGCTAGTTAATAGCAAAATGTTCACTGCCTTTTTCTCTGCTTTGGGAAGGTCTGTGTGAACCTTTCCTTCCGGGCTCCCCAGCCATCCTTTCTGACACCGTTAGGTGGTCTGTTAACTTCCACTGGTACCATAACTCGTTTTGTGATTATTGGTTTACGTGTTTCTGATTAGACTGTAAACAACCTGAGTGAAAGGTGATGTCTTTATGTGGCTTTCTCTCCCCAGGGCCCAGGATAGAGTCTGGAACACAACCACACAGAAATAAGATACCATTGATTAAAGAAAGGAAAGACGTCATTAAAGCAAAGGAAGGAAGGAAGGAAGCCAGGTCTAATGCTTTATCGGAGGGCCCAAACTGTGGCAGCCACCTTCTCCTCTCTCCTCTCAGGATGTTTCACTTATCTTTCCCGGATGCCCAGCCTTGCATTAGTGATCTGTGTGCTCATGTTAGTTACCTGTGAGCTATTTGAGGGTTGGACCCATACTCTGATAACAACAGTAGCTGCTGTTTATTGAGCACCTGCTAGGTGCCATGCAGGGGGTTGGGCACGCTGCCTGCATGCTAATGCACACCTGAGGCTCTTGGGAAAAGCAGATTCTAATTCGGCAGGTCTGGGGTGGGCCTGAGATACTGCATTTCTAGAAGGTGATACCAGTGCTGGTGGTCCCAGGACGTGCATGGAGGAGTGAAGCGTGAAGACGTTAACTCATTTAATTCTGACATCAATCCTATGAGGCAGGTACCGTTATTCATTGCGCTTTGCGATAAGAAAACCGAGCGTCAGAGCAGGTGAGTGAAAGTCAGTTACCCGTTAGTGGCAGTATCATTTGGATGCGGTGCTAACTTCAAGGTATGGAAACTTTCTTTTCAGCTAGTCAGGGGAGCTCCCTTAAGAGCCATCTTTGCACTGTTGGACCCTTAGAAGACAGACAGTGGTTAAGAGCCTGGGTTTGGGAGCAAAAAACTTCCAATCTGGTGCGAACATTTGTTAAGTATGTGGCTTCAGGCGAGTTCCTTCCCTGCGCCTCCAGGAATGGTCCCTGGTGCGCGGCGCTCGTTTGTGTGTGTGTGTGTGTGTGTGTGTGTGTGTGTGTGTGAAAGAGAGAGAGAAGGAATGTGAGCTGGAAGATGCAGAGGGCTTGTGTAAGAGTTTGTATGTGTCAGAAGACAAGGGGCGATTGGACGTGATAGGCTGTGAGCCTGAGAATGTGTGTGTGAGGGAGTCAGTGTGTGTCTGTTGTCCAAGGGGAGTGATGAGCAGCTGCGTGGTAGATGTGTCACCATCAGTAGGGGTGATGGTGTGGGGTTTCTTTCATTTCCCCTCAGGGAGTCAGGCTGGGGAGGTCATGGTCCCTGCTGCTGGGGTATGGAACAGAGTGGGCTGGGGGAGGGGGAGGTCCTCTTTATAGCTGGATAGGAGGTTGGGTAGTAACAGATGCCAGGAGATGGGGGATGTGGCCTGACCTCGCAGCCCCTCTCCCATGGTGAGTACCAGGAGGGAAAACAGAAGCAAGTGTTTGCACAAGAGATACTGGGAGCCAAGTGGTTGTGAGGTTATGAGACCAAGTGGCCACGGGATTCCCGAGTCGGGTGGCCCTGGGAATGATCTCAAGAGGAACTTCTTCCTCAGTGTAAGATAGGATCTGGGGTCCAGAGTGGGAAAGTCATTTGCCTCTGGTCACATAGACTTGACCTTCACCCAACAGGGTCTCAGGGCTTGGATCAGAAAAAGGGAGGGAGAAAACCACACAGTGGGACAGGAGTGAATGACTGTGTGAGTGGGAAGAATCCGCGTGGCCAGGGAGGCAGTGGTTCAGTGCATAAAGGTGGTATGGTATCCACGTTCACCCATCTGGTGGGATGAGGGTGGGGGTGTGAAATAGGTTGGGAGGAGCAGAACAGTGCTCACTCACTGGTGGCTGGAATTGTGAGGGTTAGTCTAGCCCCCAACAGTGTCTGGGGAAAGTCAGAGAGATGCTTGTGGCAAGAAACAGAGGGCAGACAGGAAAATGAGGTGGCAGCTCAGTAGAGCAAATGGGGCAGATGGGGCAGAGGAAGGTCCATCTTGGACTTCCACCAGAGGGACACTGGGCAACAGAACGCCCTCCAGCACAACCCACCAGCTGAGGCTTGGGTGGTGGGGTGCAGCGACTCATTACCCAACCCAGCCGCCCTCTAAGTCAGGCTGGCCTCCTCCCTGAGATACTTATCAGGCCCTACGGCAATCCTAGCAGTACCTGAAACATTCCTTCCCATTGGAGCCCAGCCTGCTCCTTCTGGATCCCCTTCTCCGTTTCTGAGTTCCCGATTCCCTACGCCTCTGCCAACCTGAACCTGGTGTTTGTTCAGGCTTGTGGACATCTCCCTCCCTGCACTGGCCCTGTCCTTGTCACTGTTCAGGTACAGACTTCTGAGGGTCCTTCCAATGATTCCTCATTGGGGCCACTCTGGCTCTGCCTTGAGGGAAGAAAGCTCAGTGGAGGCTGAGTTATAGATGTCTGGTCCTACCCACCAGGCACCTCACCACCAAAGAGGGATGCAGGGTTGGGGGAGCTGTTCTTCAAGCAGTTTACTTGTGGGGGTGGGTCTGAGGGGCTGTGGCCAGCCTGATGCAGGAGCTGAGGGAGGAAAATGAGTTCAGTGCCCGTGGAGTTAGGTAGGAGGCTGGGAGGGAGATGTCCTGGGGCCAGATTTGGGGGAGGGAGTGGCCTGCGTAGCAAGCAGGCCAAAGTCAGCATGACGGAGGTTGAGAGAGCCAAGTGACATCTGAGAGAGCAGAGCAGGGTAGCTGAAGATCCAGTATACAAATGCTGGTCCTCCTAGATGGCTCCTTTGTAGCAGGAAGTGAAGGACGGGAGTCTTATTTGCTGGTCATCTGTGAGCACATCTCCAGCTCAGAAAAAACGTTAGGTTGGATCCTCCGAGAGGTGGATGTCAAGACAAATTTAGATATTCAAGAGATTATTGGGGAAACGCTTGTGACAGATAAAGGGGAGAGTGGCGGCAGGCAGCGCAAGCCTGCGGAAGTGATGCGGGTCTGTCACCTGGGAAAGCAGAGGCAGAATGCAGGAGAGGTGGGCAGGAAGGTCTCAGAGCTAACAGCCCGCTTCTAAGAAAGTCTTGGCTGGGCTGCTACAGCGATTCCCGAGCCAGGTTCCCATTGGAGGAGCCCTGCATCTCTTACGGCTGGGTGGGCACTTGCTCCTCTGCTGCACCCAATCACTGGTTGTGTCTAATAGGGGTGCTCCCCGCTCCCCCTTCTCTCAGTCATTGGCTGTTTCTGGTAGGGTGGGTGGGCACTAGCAACCCCGCTGCACGCTGTTATTGGCTGTTTCTAGTAGGGTGGGTCGGCACTAGCGCGCCCGCTGCACGCAGTCATTGGCTATTTCTAGTTGGGTGGGTGGGCACTAACGCCCCTCAGTCATTGGCTGGGGGCTGCCCTGGGAAGCTTAGCCTAGTGGATCCAGAGGGGCGGCAGTAAAAGTGAGGCTTCCAGAAGAATATCTGGTGGTGCATTTCTGTGGTCTCTGAATGGCCTAAAAGAGGCTGAGGTAGGTGGCTCCAACTCACTTTCAGGGGCGCATTATCTTCATATTGCCTCTTCCAGCTGGCATTTAGGGCTATTTAATCCAGTTCACCTAGCACAGGAATCTGTGGGAAGAGGGTGGGGGAATTCAGAACAGCGAAGAGTGTTGTAGCTGAAAAAGCCCTGGTCTCCAAGAATGGAGACCTGCATTCACTAGTTCTGTCACAAACTCTCTTTGCTACCAAAAGCAAGGCATCTCCCGTCCCTGGGCTCATTTCTACATTTGTAGACTGAGGGAAGTAATAATTTTCACCTCCCAGACTTGTTGTGAGGATACAAGAAAACCGTGGATGTAACAGTTTGCTCTTAGCTGAAAGAACTATACTGATGTGTGGTATGATATGAGCATTATTAACAGGGATGGGTTAGGGTTATTATGAGTAAATAGGTTATTTAATGTGACATGCTTAGCCAGGCACAAAGTAAGTGCCCAATAAAAATTAGCTGTCCACCCCCCCCAACCCCCAGTTTGGTCAAGAGCCAATTTTATCCAGAGATATTCTTAAACGTTTTTTCTCCAGAAATGTGAACTCAGTGTGGCAGCTCAGAGGCCACACTGTTTCGGCTGAGCCTCCACTTCCCATGCCAACTTTTGCTGGGATTCAGGACGCTCTGTGGCGGGAGGCTGCCGTTTAATACGTAGGGTTGTCTCTGCTCCCCCAGCTCTGTGAGGTAGGCAGTTATAATCTCTGTTTACACAACACATCAGAGAGGTGAAGCATCTCATCCAAGGTCACAGAGCAGGCCTCAGTCACAGCTCAGAGCGCTCTGGAGCAGAAGCCGTCAGACAGAATACCCCCTTCTCAGGAGTGTGCAAAATAAGCCAAGTGTGTCGAGGTCCTGGCAGAGTGGCGGCCCAGGCAAGCTGGGCAAACAGTACTTACTATTATTTCCATCTGGGTCAGCTCTGGGTGTGGGTAGCTGCTCCTTTAAAGCTTCTTGATTCCTTCCTTGCCTGTCCTTACCGAGGGCACAACTTTACACATCCTTATACAGAATCTGACCTCTTCCTCCAAAGGCCAGGTTGCTCTGTTGGTGTGTTCCTGGCGTGGCTGCCTGGCAACGCTGCCTCTGGGGCCTTTCACCTCCTGGGAGGGAAGTTCCAGGTACTTAGGCTGCTGCCCGTTAGCCCGTTAGCCCATGTCTCTCTATGCAGAGGAGGGCATTTTTATTCTTATTTAAAATTTTTTTTTTAATGTTTAATTTTTTTGACTTAAAAAATTGGAGTATAGTCAATTTACAGTGTGTCAATTTCTGGCGTACAGTATAATGTTCAGTCATACATATACATACATATATTTGTTGTCATATTCTTTTTCATTATAGGTTACTGCAAGATATTGAATATAGTTCCCTGAACCATAAAGAAGACACTTGTTTTTTGGGAGGGCATTTTAAATAGTTCCTTGGCGTGTTTTCTGGCCCCAACATTTTTAAAGCAAATTTCTCTGTCAGTTGGCTCCCCCTTCCACGTTCATTTATTCACTCAGCAAACTTGTTGATCACATACCACACCACCAGCAGCGCTCACAACATCTATTGAGTTCTAGGAACTTATTATTTTCTAGGAACCGGGATGAGTGCAAGGGAAACCAGACAAGAGTAATCACTGTTGAACTCTTACTGTAGGCAAGGTACTCCGAGCACTTTGCAGGACACTTGCCTTCCGTAAGCAGCCCTGTGAAGTAGATGCTATTTATTATCCCCTGTGTACAGAGAAGGAAGCTGAGGTGTAGAGAAGTGAAGTAACTTGCCTGAAGCCAAATACTTAATAAATGTTGGCACCAGACTGGAAGTTTTTTGACTCCCAAACCCAGGCTCTTAACCACTACCTGACGGTCTTATAAGGGCTCATGTTTTTTAAGAGATTGATGCTTTAACATTTAGCTGTGCAAGGAAAGTAATCTTTAGGATCGTTAAAGTCCAGATTTAATCACAGACCCACCATTTACTGGTTGTATGACCTTGGATAAATTAGTGGGAAAAAAGTTCAACTATTGAGCACTGTAACTAGCATCCTTCTAAGTGCTGTGAGTGCAGCTACAGCTCGGAGATACTGTGGGTTTGGTTCCAGACCACTGCAATAAAGCAAGTATCCCAGTAAAGCTAGACGTGAATTTTTTGGTTTCCCAGTACATACACAAGTTATGTTTACACTATACTGTAGCCTATTAAGTGTACAATAGCATTACTAATTAAAAATAATTATTTTAAAATTAATCATTTCCACTTTACAGAAGAAGAAATTGAAGCTCAGAGAGGTTAAGTAACTTTCTCTAAGCATATCAGTCAGGATCCTGTCAGAAGATAGAAACCATACAGTAATTTGAATAGAGAAAGTTTAACATAAAGAATTGTAAACTAGATACATGGAATGTTAACTACCAAGGGGCAAAGGTAACACGAATGCAGGAACAGAGGATTTAAGGAGCAGTTTCTTCCTCTAGGGTTGAGTCAAGTTACCTGTGAAATAATAAGAAATACATGTATTGTTCTTTGCCCTGAATCCTGATGCAGTTCCTAGAAGCCCTGTAATTTCCTGAGTGATGGACATAGGAGTGCCTCACATAGAGCTCCTAAATCTCCTGGAATAACCTGAGTGATAGGAGTGTCTTTTGTTCTAATGATGAAACTCTCGGAGTGTGTGTGTGCGGGGGGGCTCCTGCAGGGGGCCTGGTCACCTGAAAGTCCAAGCATGATTAAGAAGCTTGGAACTTTCAGCACCACCCTCCATCTTCTGGGGAGGGGAGAGGGCTTGGGGACTGAGTTAATAATCGATCATGCCTACGTGATGAAGCCTCTGTAAAAAATCCCTGGTGGGGGAGCACATCCACATGCCCAGAGGACAGCTCAGGTGCACCTGAACTCTATGGGGACAGAAGCTCCTGCACTCAGAACCCTTCCAGCTCTCACCCTGTGTACCTCTTCATCTGGCTCCTCATCTGTATCCTTAACTGTAACCTTTATAGTAAACCAGTAAATGTAAATGTTTCCCCGAATTTCTGTGAGCCATTCTAGCACAGGAACAAACCTAAGGAGAGGCTTCTGGGAACCCCCAGTTTATAGCCAGTTGGTCAGAAGTATAGGTGAGTAACTGGGACTTGTGACTGAACTCACAAGGCAGTGTTGTGGGACTGTGCCCTTAACCTGCGGGTCTGTAGCTAATGTCATAGTTGAATTGTAGGATGCCCAGTTGGTGTCTGAGCATTGGAGAATTGGTTGGTGTGCCCCCACCCCTCCTCCACATTTGATGTCAGAAGTGCTGTGAGTAGAAGAAAACATGGGGGTTTTCTTTTAGTGTGTGAGGAAGGAACACATTTGGAAGAGAACCCCTACGCCCTAGGCAGAGATGCAGACCTCATTGGAGAGGGGGTGACTTAGTCCACTGGGTGGTGGAAGGGTTTGCTGAGGCGCCATAAATGGACAGCCAGCCCTGAGGATGCCTACGAAACCCCCTAGGGGCCTGCCTTCTGTGGCATGACTGAGAGCCCCTCGGAGGGCTGCTCGTGACAGTGCTGCTGACGTTTCCAGGGGAGTTGCCTTCTGGGGTGTTGGTGAAACGTGCTGAGGTGTGAGCACCATTGAGATTGGGTGTCTTTTACATGCTGCCTGCTGTTCACCACAGGAGCAAGAAGAAAGCAAGCACGTGGAACCAGGAAGGAAAGGCCTTTCCTCCTGTAGTGCCCTCTAGTGCCCTCTAGTGCCCTCTACTGACAACTTAGCATTATGTCAATTGACAAAGGAGAATTATTCACAGGGTCCAGCTTCAGCATCACAAAGCCAGGCGATGACGATGAGTACTGAACTGGGAGGCAATACATCGGTAACTGGTCCGGTAAGTATTATAGCCTCTTATTGTTGTATTATTTAATTATTTTATTTTGGGGAGGGGGAGGTAATTAGGTTTATTTATTTTTAGAGGAGGTATTAGGGATTGAACTATACCACTTGCGCTATACCCTCACCTGCACAAATATTTTATCAAAAAGGTACATGCACCCCAATGTTCATAGCAGCGCTATATACAATAGCCAAGACATGGAAGCAACCTAAATGTCCATTGACAGATGACTAGATAAAAAAGTTGTGGTATATTTATACAATGAAATACTAGTCGGCCATAAAAAAGAATAAAATAATGCCATTTGCAGCAACATGGATGGACCTGGAGGTGGTCATTCTAAGTGAAGTACGCAAAAAAGAGAAAGAAAAATAACATATGATACTGCTCATATGTGGAATCTTAAAAGAAAAGAAAGAAAAAGAAAAAAGAGGACACAAATGAACTTATCTACAAAATAGAAACAGACTCACAGACTTAGTAAACAATCTTATAGTTTCAGAGTGAAAGGGAGTAGGAAGGGATAAATTTGGGAGTTTGAGATTTGTAAATGTTAACCACTATATATAAAAATAGAAAAAACCAAATTTCTGTATAGCACTGGAACTATATTCAATATGTTATAATAACTTTTAATGAAAAAGAATATGAAAATGAATATACATATATATATACATGACTGGGACATTATGCTGTACACCAGAAGTTGACACATTGTTACTGACTTTACTTAAATTAAAAAAAAAAAGCCAAGTTTATCTGACATCAAGGTCCAAATTCTTTCAACTACAACACTGACCTTTTCTGACCTTCAGTTTTCCCATCTCTAACCTGGCAACAGCAGTGCTTGCCTCATAAGGATGCTGTGTGTAAATAAATAAGATGACGTACGTCTGGGTCTGGGACATTATAGAGGTTCAGTGTGAGAGTTAATTGCCTACTGGCCTGTCTTCTTATAGAAATGTAGGCTCTCACCACTGTAAGACTGAAGGCATCGTCAAGCCCATTTTTCTGAATTCACAAATGAGGTACAGAAAGAATGATTTATCTCAGATCTCAACACTTGACAATGGCAGATATATAATTAGTTTCTGAGCCTCCTGACACCTACTTTATTTCTCTTCTTACTCAACTCTGTCATCTCAATTTGGTTTATTAATTTAGGGCTAAAGGGGGCTAGAAGTGGTTCCATGTGAAATTCTTTCACATAGGCTGGCCTTGTACTCAAGTTGTGCAATCAGAGAACTTCCTTTTGTTTACAAGGAGAAAAGGTTATTTTGACCAATTCAAGTTTTTTCTTAGAGATTGAGTTACTGCTTTTATTTCATTACCAAACTGGCAGCGTGGTACAAGGCAAGCTCATCAGTGTCATTAACCTTTGGACAAGGAGAGAGTGCAGAGACAAAATCCCACTGCCATGAAAGTGTCCTCTTGGACTCCTCATCTCCATCCGTGATTTCCTCCTGTGGCTGCTTGGGGATCTGGTAACAATATTCCAGCCTGAGTCATCTGGGTGGGCTGCTGGCTCTTTCTCAGCTCTTTGAGGAGTTTTGTTTGTGAATTTCTCTTCTCATCTACATGTTCTGTTTGGGGGATTGCACCTGTAAGCATAGTTTCAGCTGTGTCCTCCAAACGAGTGACTCCCCAACCGTCGTCTTCAGGCCATACCTCTCCGACCACCTTCTGACCTCTCTTTTTAATGCCTTCTGGGCAGCTCCACGTGCAAGTCTCCAGACACCTCACACTGTCCCTCCCACAAAGAACTCACTGTCTCCTTCCAGATCTGCTGCTCCTGCTGCCTAGTCTTCTGGAGGGGCATCTCTGCCACCAAATGCTCAAGGCAGGACATCTGCTTGAAACTCATGCCCCAGTGCACTTTGAGTTTGTATTGTAAGTCCCTAATGTGGACTTCAGTCCCTGCCTGAGCTGGTCCCTGCTGACCCCTCTCACTCACATTGTCCCACATTTACTCATTACACTTCCTTTTACTCATTTCCTCACACCTTCTAGCGCATAAGAACCTTTCCTGCTCTCCCCGCCCCCTGCCCTGAGCCTTCATATGAGCTGTTTCCTCCCTCTGATGTGCTCATCGCCTGATCCTCAGAGCCCAGAGTCTGGTAAGAGCTGGACTCAGTGGAGACTTGGTTATTGTTGTCTGACCTCATAGAAGAGGTCCTCATGTTCAAAATTAGTCACTGAAAATGAGTAAACCTAAAATAAGGACAGTGGTTTCACAGGGACTAGTAAAAAAGGACAAAGGTTTGGTTAGAACTCATTTTGAAAATGAATAACAAATTGTCATCATGTTTGTTTTGTTTTATGTTTAACAAAATGTAGGTTGCATTGCAATTACATGGGAATGGCTTACAGTGAACCAGGAATGAATCAAATGTTGTTTCTTCGGTATAGTTTTCCTAATACCGTATGCTAGCACAAAATGCATTCTTTTACCTTCGACTTTTGCAGCATGATCGAAAGCAGGGTAACTTGTGTCAATATGACAGGAGTCTTATTAATTTTTTCTTGAGCTTCATTTCTATTAGAAATGCACCCCCCCAAAGATATTGTGTCATTATCCTTTTTGAAGTTCTGGTCTTCAAAGGCTAACTGGTCTACCTTCCAGATTATCATTTATCACTGACACTGCTTGTGATTCGTGCAGTTCATTAGTATCGTTTTCATTGTCTTCATAACATCTGGCATCTTTTGTAGATCATGGTATTACTTTGTCGGCCATTTGCATTGTACACTTCTTGTATCATTAGATGTGACACATTTGACCACAGAAGAGTGGCCTTTTGTCCATCCCATCCACTTCTTTGTGGGTCATAATCTTTACCATCAGTGTGGGGGTGTGGAGGACTGCTTTTTGAATGAGGGTTACTCTTATAGGCGAGGAGCACATTAGTGAATGTTTCATGTCCAATCTTTGCTTCCTTCTCTGACCTAAAAACTGTGGGAATTCTGACGATGGCTGCTACGTCACTGAAGACATCCTACAGAAATCCGTTTCTCAGAGCTTGCACCTTCCCTGTATTTACTGCCCAACATTCCTTGTACCAGAACCCGGGTGTCCCTTGTGAGCCCTCTTTGTCTTCTGAATCTGATAAATGTCCCTCATGCTAAAGGTTGGCCAAGAGCCTTTTGATTATTTGCCAGGGAGCGCTGGCCTCCTGGTGGGGTCCAAGCCATCCTATCTGGGGAGTGGTTTTGTGGGACAAAGAGCACATTCGCTCTCTTTTTCCTTCCCATCTTCTAGGCCACACTTTATACAGAATTATAGAATGTTGGAGCTGGGATGGACAAGGTATCATGCTCCAACCCACATTTATTAAGCTTCTACTCTGTGCCTGAAAATTTTCACGTGTTCTGACTTTTGACCTCCACAGCCTTCCTGCGGGGCTGCTGGCTTTTTCATCTTCATTTTAGAGATGGGGCTCTGACAAAGTGACTTGTTTCAGGTCTCCCAGCTGAGGAGTGGAGCTGGGATGAGGGCTGTGGAGTCTGACTCTAGCTCCAGGCTCTTGCTCTCGGTTTACAGATGGGGTAACTGAGACTCCGAGATGGGAAAGGACTTACCTAGAGGCACGTCAGCAGGTCAGTGGCAGGGCCCAGTCTAGACCCCAACTTCTGTTCCCTATCCACCTACTTTTCTGCTTGGACTTCCTATTGTCCAGCTATTGTTTTAGGGAAGGAAAATAAATTTCATATGAAATGATTTAAAACCTTTCAGCTGCTTCCTTCTTTGCACAACCAAAAGTTCCATTTTTTGGACAACTGTTATTTTTTAAGCCTTTTCAGACTTCCAGTGATACATTTATTTCATTACTGAATTGGGATCATGCAGAACTCAAAATTCATCTGATTCATCAAACTTTCAACACCCTTTGACACAGGGACTATGTTGCACTGAGATTTCATCGTCCTAAAACTGCCACAAACGTTGATATGTGATCAAAGAGGAGAAGTATCTGTCCAGAAGCCAGATTTTCTGAGTCTAAATCCAGTGCCCTGGCTCATATGCTTTATTAAAGAATGTTCTTTTTTTTTTTTTTTTTACTGATTAATGTGATGGCTGTAATTAGTCAGCACTTTTAACCTGGCATGTATTAACTCATCTAATCCTTAGAACAATCCCATGAGGTAGATACTATTATCATTCCTGTTTTACAAACAGATATTTACAAGGCGATATATTGATATTGATAATATTCAACACAAATATATTGCTCAGTTTTTGTAAAGGCCTATTTTCTACTTTTATTCCTTGAATCACCTACTCCCCATGGAATCCCTTCATGTTCCAAGACGTTTGTACTTTGGATCGATAATGCATGAAGCCTCAGTTAAGTGCTTCACGTGCTTTAATTCAACACCTGAGCAACAGTGGCAAAAGAAGTAGGCAGTTCTGGGCTGGTTCAGGGGCCAAAAAACCAAAACCAAACCAAACTAAACCCCTCTCAAAAAACCAGCCTCCTTCCACTCTTCTGTTCCTCTTTCCTCAGAATGCTGGCTTTTGTCTTCAAGCTCGATGCCTTATGATTTAAATAGGGCTACCTCAGCTTCAGTTCTCAAATGACTATTTTCAAAGGTAGGAAGCCAAGGGATTCCCAGCAGGCCAGAGAGCTTCTCTCTATCAGCAGTTTCTCCATGGAGATCACCCAGTTGAACTAAGTCATATGACCACTGCTGGTTGCAAGGAAGACTAGGGAAATGCGAACCTCTGTGTGTATGTGGAGACGTCAGTGTGAGAAAGGGTGGGAGGATATGTCCAGTGGGTATTTAAACAGCAGTTTTCATCACACTTGATACATTGTTAGTGGATGCTTATCTTTGAATGTGGTCTCAGGGGCTAATCTGAGACATTCCATTTATTTCATTCTCAGAACAGTGTTGAGAAGTTGAGTTCCATGGTAGAAGCTCAAGGGCGAAGTATAGTCGCTTTGAGAAGTCATAATTTTCTGATTTGACAGTGCGTGATGTCTCAGGATGCGTTCCGCTGGAGAGAACGGCCGCCTTTCCTGTGATGTTTGGTGTGGGTATGAGTACCACTTTTTGCCCTTGATCTTGTCCTATAGTTTATTTTAACTGAAGAGTGTAGGTAGAATAAAGGGACCGCATTCCTCAAAATGAATAAAATGATGTTCATTTCATAAAAGGAAATCAGCGATGAGATGAGTCCCCTTGGAGACAGGATTTGTCTCGGGACGTAAGAAGGAAGAACAGGTGTGTAAAGAGGATCTTAATATTGTCCTTGAGGAGGGTTGGCTGGGGGACATCTCTGGGAACTTCGCTCTTTTTTCATGGGAAATGCCCTGCACATTGTTGGCCTCTAGGGGGAGCCGTGGTGGAGGGAGAGCTCTTTCTGTGTACTCATCCTCAGAAATGTCTGCTTACAGGAGGTAAATCTTTCCCTTCTGTCTTATTTTCAAAGATTAGCAGAAAGGCCTATAAAATCTTGCCTGCCTAATGTAGAGTCCAATTTGCTGCATGCCTATTACTACCCTGTCTGCTTCTCTGATGGCCGGAAGTGTTTCTTTGGGGGGATCTGTTGGTGTGGGGGGCAGAGTCCCTTCTGCCCTTTTAGAGATTGATGCTCACTCTACATGGTGGAGACAGCAGAGGGGTAGCACACTCTCCAGGAACAGCCACTTTCTCACGTCTGGAATTGAACCCAGGTGTGACAGTGAGAGCAGAGGACAGCTGACGGGCAGTCAGGGCTCTAGCATTGACCCATCTGGCAGGCCTGAATGCGTGGGATGTAGTCTGTGCCAAGTACCATGCTAGTGGTCAGCCTGGGAGAAGAGACAGGCTTCCGCCCTCCACGTCTGGTGCCCTTTGCTCTATTTATGTGAAAAGAAGAAAGGCAATTAACACAGAGTACATTCTACATGCAAGACATTGTAGTGCTGTGCCATCTTATTGGTGAAGAAGTAGAAGATCAAAAGTGTAAGGTCCATGGGCACAGCCATGCATGTAGGAGGTGGTGAAGTCAAGGATGAAACCCAGAGTCGTCTGTGTCCACAGTTCACTCTCGTCTTATGTCACTCAATAAGCTCAGAAGATGGGGACGCTCTTGTCCAGTTCTCTGTCTGAAAAGTTTGGACCTTATCTCAGCATACTTGGAGCCACTTAAGGGTTTACACAGTGGGAGATATAGTTTGATTTTTACTGTTAAGAAAATCCTTTTGAAGTCTTCCTGGATGTGGCTTTGGAGGGGTCGGTGTGAGACTGGCATTAGGGAAATCTGAAGATGACTGTGTATCCAGGGCAGAGGTGATCAGGAGGAGATAGGGTCGTGGGAAAGAGGATGTAGAATCAATAGGGCTTGGCGAGGACTGATGGGCCGTGGTGGGTGTGAGTAAGAGTGAGGCACCGTGATGTCTAGACTGGATGGTTAGTGTTTTGCATAATAGACTTACGATCAGCATGGCTCCTCATTCATATTAGACTTCTTACAAATTGTCTTTTGACTGAATGCTTATGTCCCCCCAAATTCATATACTGAAACCTAATCCCCGGTGTGATGGTATTTGGAGGTGAGGCTTTTGGGAAGTATAGGTTGTAATGGCAGGGCCTTCATGAATGGGATTAGTGCCCTTTAAAAGGACACCGCAGAGGGATCCCTCATTCCTTCCTCTGTGTGAGGACTCAACGAAAAGCCACCTATGAACTGAGAAGTGGGCTGTCCTCAGACATCAAATCTGCCAGCACCTTGATCTTGGACCTCCCAGCCTCTGGAACTCTGAGCAGTAAATTCCTATTGTTTAGAAGTGACTCGGTCTATGGCATTTTGTTGCAGCAGCCTGGAGTGACTAACAGAGCCTCCAAGCCTGTGGGCCCAGTCTGGCCATCCTGACCTGTGATGCCTTTGTTGTGTGGACTTGTTGAAGTCGGTCTTCTTTTGTTCTTCCCTGTCACCACCACCTTCAGGGTCCTGGATGGTCAGTGTCACTGCCTGTTCCTGACTGTACTGTGTTAGTTAGGGTCACACCTTCTCCTGTGATGATGATGACACCCCCCCCCTTCTCCCTCATCTAACAATTCAAGGTGGGTGAGCCCAGTTAGTGGTTGGCTTCCTACCAGGTGGTGACTCAGGGCTGAGTCCCCTTCCATCCTGTGGATCTGTCAGCCTTTGGGACCATGGAGTCTTCTGGATTCAGACAGAAGATGGACAAAGGAGAGGGTGGAGAAGACACACCTAATTCTTACTGCCTTTGCTTGGCAGCGGCCTGTCCTCACCTTCCATGGTGGACACTAGACCCCCACACCTTCCTGGATGCAGGGGACCAGGCAGCAGCATCTCTGGTTAGGCACCTGCTGCGCACAACTCCCTGCTATGAAAAGACGAGCACACATTTTGGGTACAGAGTAGCCATCTGGGCGCCCCCCCCCGGCCCAGGACTATTTCCAGCCCTAACAGTGAGCACACGAAGGGCTACATGTCAAGTACCCTGTAAGGGGTTCCAGGCCTGTTAGCCACATCTCACTGTGAAATATGCTAAAGGAGGCACAAAACACCTGAAAAAAACCTCTTATTGTACATAGTAGATGGAAACATATGGAGGTGCTGTTTTGGAGATAAAAAGACAGTCAGATGTTGGCAGTTTCATATGAATCACCCAAATATATTGAGGAAGTGCTTCCAAAAGTGTTTTTCATAGAACTCTGGCTCATAGCTTTGGGAAAATACTTCATCCTCTGTATGCATACTCTGCTGGGAGAGTCAAATACACTTTAGCCAATTAAAATCTTTGAAAAATCCTGTATTTTAGAAAATCTTGCATTGTTTGGTTTCTCTAATCAGTGATTTCCTAAGTAGTTCTTTTTAAATCAGTGACTTCGTGGCTAATTTGTGCGTAGAATTCATGTTTCCCTAAATACCTCTTAAGCACTCATAGAATTAGCCTTTCACTTTAGGCGTTTTGGGAGACTTTACCTAGAACAAATGAGGGAATCCACTGGCGACTCCTTTTATATAGCAGAAAAGAAAGTTTTTTTCTCTATAAAAATCCATCTTGAGCAGATTGGTGGAAATGATAAATGTTTGTTGAGTGAATGAATGACTTCGAACTGTTCACATTTCTCTGAGCCTTAGATTTTCACCTGCAAAATGAAGGTGAACAATTAAATGAGAAGACCCATTTGGCGAGTGTAGGAAAGGGTGAACAGGTGCCCACTCCTTCCTTCCATTAGCATCCCTGAGATTGAAGAAGGCCTCCACTTGCCACGTAGAGGACACCTCATTTCAGCAGTCACATGTGGGATTGCTTTGGTCCTGTCGTACAAACATGTTTCAGCCCAGCTTCTTAAGAGCTCACATAGATGTGTGGGTCTGGCAGTTATTTTTGTGTGTTCAAGAGGGAAGAAAATAAAGAGCAACATCCTCGTGTTGACACGAAAAGGCCGCCCCGTGATTCTCGGCTCGAGGTGGGGGTAGGGATGGGGGTTGAGTAAGCGACCAGGCCGAAAAATCCACATGGAACCACTTTTCCATGGTCTAATCTGGGAACCGGAACGCTCTGAGCTTGGAATCGAGTTATGGCTCTGGTTAGGGGATTGATGCACTGGGGCCAGCACGGCCCCTGGCGGGGCCTTGGACACATCTGTCCTCCCCTGTCCTGACCTCCCTTTGGCAGCCTCATCTCAAGGCCTGGCAGAACCCCCAGAACGGATCTTTCTCCTGGCCCCCAGCAAGGCTCTCCACTGACTTCCAAACATGTGTGACTCGTTTGGCCATCTGAGCCTGAGGGCCCTCTGCAGGGGAGGGGGAGCTTGCTGGGAGAGGTCTCGCTCCAATTCTGCACACTTGTCATGGCTTCCAGCTGAGTCACGTACCTGGTCTTCCTGCAGGACCCCACCCCCAGGGCTCTTTCCAACATGAAGAGGAAGCAAGGAAAGGGCCTTAATTGAGGCTGAATGCTCTGCCTCTTTCCCAGGTTGCAGTGGGGCTGGTGCCTTATGTAGCTCCTCTTGCTGGCAGCCATGTACGGCCTCCAGAGCCAGAAAGACTAGGTTTGAATCTTGGCTTGGCCACTTGTAAGTCATGGAACCTTGGACAGGTACTCTCATCTCCTTGAACCTCAGTTTCTTCATCTGTAAAATGGGGATACTTGTTTCATCCCATTCGGCCAGCACACACTCATCGAGGGCATTATA
Organism: Vicugna pacos; assembly: GCF_048564905.1. NCBI lineage: Eukaryota > Metazoa > Chordata > Mammalia > Artiodactyla > Camelidae > Vicugna > Vicugna pacos. The sequence goes on along the minus strand of NC_132999.1, from coordinate 27,330,272 downwards.
CTGCACACCAAGCCCTGGAGACACTAAGATGAACAACAACTGGTCCCATGTGAACTTCTGGGATTTCACATGCTGGGAACATCATCAGAAGACACCAGTTGGCCTCCCTTTGTCCCCAGGGAGGCACGTGTACTTGGCTCACTGTCCTCAAGGAAGTTAGTGAAGCATTTATGCAACACAAACAAGGGTTCCAGAGCATCCTAAAGCAATGCTAACTTTTGTGCAGAGCTTCATAGTTTGCATATCAACTTTACATCTATGTCGTTTGGATTTCACAGAGGAATGATCAATATACCCATTTTACAGATGGGGAAATTGAGGCCCAGAGAACCATTGATTGGGCTTTTATCATGGGCCAAAAACTGTGCTAGGTGTTCTGTTTGATCTCTCTTTAATCTTTATGAGGGATTTGGAGATGCAGAAACTGAATTTAGGGATGTCAAGTGATTTGTTCAAGGTCACACCGTGTATTAAGGTAAGAGATGCTCTAACAGAGACTCAAAATATTATCGCTAAAACGAGCTCCAAGTGGGCTGCTCGCTTATGTAACAGTTTACTCTAGAGGCACGTGTGTGCAGCAAGCCACACACAGCTCTGCCCCTGAGGTTACTCAGCTACCTGAGTTCCTTCTCATTTTGTCAATAGAGTGTTGCCTTGTCCACTTGGTTGAAGCTGTTTTGCCACCGTCACATATGTGTTCCAGTCCATGGGAAAGGGAAAGAGAGGAAGTGGAGGGCAAACAATTTCCATTTACACTTTCTTGCTGAGAATATAGCCACACCAGGCTTCAAAGGAGCCTGGGAAATGTAGTCACAAGCTGGGTGACCGTTTGCCCATCCCAGGCTCAGAGAGTGGAGGTGTTCTGTTAATCCGTGTCTAGCCATCTCTTCTACACACAGTGAGTAGTGGAGCTGGGTTTTGAACCGAGGTCTGTCTGCTCTTTCCATCACTCCAAAGATCCTGGGGAAGAGGGCAGATTCCTTCCCTGACTTCTGCTCCTCTCGAATATCCCAGCATCTTGGTTTGTATAGTCAGACACCTGTCGCTGTTAGTATAACTGGGCATTTACTGTGTGCCAGACGCACAGAGTGCTTTCCAGGCACTGTTCCAGTTAGTCTTCAATGAGACTGCAAGTCTTTGTGTAGAGATCTCATAAAGGGTCAGTCGTTCTGAAATGCTCAGTGACCCTGGGCGTGTGTGGCAGTCCAGCTTCTCAGTTTGTCCCTATTATAGCCTCTGCTTAAGAGCTGGGGGTCTGTATACGTCTTTCAAAATGATAGCACTTTCAGATGATGGGTTGTTATCCAGCCATCATAAAGATCAAGACAGATATTTATATACCGATATAGAATGATGGCCCAGCCGTACTGGTAAGTGGAAAAAGAAAGGGGCAGATAGGTAAGCATAACTCATTTGCCTGTGATAGTAAGAAGACATCTTACAGGATATGCAAGCAACTGCTAACAACCATCCCCTCCCAGAGAATGAGATGCTGGGCGGCCAGGAGTGGGAGAAACTCTTACTTACACTTACTTACTATCTTTGAATTTTGGTACCATGTGAATATCCTATTTTTCAAAAAAAGTAAGAATGAAGCTAGAAACTAGATCTTGGGGTGTGGAGGTAGTTAGATGCCCCTGATTGACGACCCTCAACCCCTGTGGAGCTCCAGTTTCCTGATTTGTGAGATGGGGAATGAAAATCATGGTGCAGAGCTGCCGCACACGAGACTCACATGCGGTAAGGTGATTACCGTTAACCACAAAGGGCTTACATAGGGCCGGAGAAATCGTTTGTGCATGATAAGCATTAACTACCATCGTTAGAGCTCCTTCTTGGTAGGGACAGCGAGTGGATGTTCTGTTTGTCTCAAGGAAACGTGGTGGAGCTTCTGGCATTCTCTTTGGCCCAGGAGAAACCTCCCGTGGAGAGTGCAGTCCTTCATTCCAGCTGTCTTGGGCAAGTGCTCCTTTGGGAACTAGCAAGAGGAAGTTGGCGAGGTGCCCAAATGCTGATTTTCCTGGTTCGGGGGAACTGGAACCTGAGAAAGGATTGTCCATCACTGGACAGCCTGGACTGTGCTGGCATCTGGGTGCCTTGTAGCCTATAACCCCTTCTGACCTTGGAAACACCAAGACTTTGCCAATGAGATTAGAAGAACTCTCAGGTCATTAGTCCAAGCCCGTTGTTTGAGGGGCGGGGTAAGGGTGGGCCAAGAGGAGCCCAAGTCCACACAATGGATTATGTTGTGGAGGAGCCCAGTCCTGAGTCCCAGCTCAGGTTTTTCTCTAAACTTCCTAGGGATGCTGTCAGGTTAACTCTGCCATTTAACCAGCACTGAGCTGTGTGCTTTATAGGAGTTTTTACTTATTCGTTCTCTCTGCAGACTAACATAGAGCATCTGCCTTGTGTCAGTCAAGTGCAGGAGGCCTGGGGGCGGGGGCAAAGATGAGCTAGACTCATCGCTTGTCTGAGGGACTAACCATGGGGTGGAGGTGAAGGGTGTGGAGGGGAGTAAGTTCCACTTGAGAGGGAAGGACAAAGTCCTGGGAGTCCAGAGGAGGGAGAGCTCACAGAGGATGGGAGGATAAGAGGGTGCTGTATGTTCATCCAGTGTCATTCATTCATTCATTCCAGAAACAGTCTCTGGAGGAAGGATGGATATAAATGCATATTGACTACTGTCTGTCTGCCGGATATAATGCTTCATGTTATTTTAAACATCATCTGATATAAAATAATAAGGAGACAACATACAAGAAAGATTATAAACTTGATTATCAGACAACCTGGGGTTGAAATTCTAATACTACCACCCTTTTAGCTGGGGGACTTGGGAAAAATTTAGTGAACTTCTCTCAGCCTGCTTCCTTCTCTGTCAGATGGAGTTAATAATCAAAGAACTGTCCTGAGGATTGAAAGAGATGGTGTTTGTAAACCAGTCCACATACGGCCTGGCACGGAGGAGGCGCTCAGTAAAAATCCTGGCCCTTGTCCCTTCCTGCATCCTCAAGAACTTTTTTTTAAAGAGACAAATCATTGCCCATTATACTTTCTAGGATGGGGCTGTGTTCTCTGAAGAGGGAGCACTAATCCAGTGTAACACTTCTGACACTTAGCTTCCCTAATCTTTTAGGATGAAAGGGTGGGATGGCCTCTTTCCCCTCCATTTTGTCAAAGACATCCCCTTACGAGCTGGACTTAATTCATAACGCTGCATCAAAGGCTACTCTGCACTGGGAAGTGTGCCTGCCCTCTCCAAATTTCCGTTCCAAATTCCAAAGGGATTTGGGCTTCTGTTTTCTCTGGAGCTAGGAGGCCAAAGCTCCAGGGGTGCCGTGGAAGACTGTGCCCGGCCAGCCTTGGGCCCCGAAGATCTGTCTCACTCAGGGTTCCCATCTGTGGTATGGTTACGAGTTGAATTATGCCTCCCCCAAAAGACATGTTAAAGTTCTAATCTCACGTACCTCATGTTTTCTCTTATTTGGAAACAGAGTCATTGCAGATGTAATTAGTTAAGATAAGGAGTCATACTGGAGTAGGGTGGCCCTTAATCTAATGTGACTGGTGTTTTTATAAGACCATGGGATGAGAACTCCAGGTGACAAGAGAGACAGAGATTGGAGTGTTGTAGCTCCAAGCCAAGGACGGCCAAGGATGGACAACCACCACTGGAAGTTTGGAAGAGGCAGGAGGGATATATTGGATTTTTGTATGTATTTTAATACATTTTATATGCCTCTAATAATAATAATAATACTTGCATTTTATTTCCCTATGGTTTAAAAATAGAGAAACTAAATCCTTTCCCCTCACAGTTAGAAAAAACTGTAGTTCTCTAAAGAGACTCTAAACAACCTGATAAAAGAAACAAATGCAATTAGCTGGCCCTCTGTGAGAGTCCAGGGTACGCATTCTTTGTTGGAATTTGGATCTTAATTTGAGTGGAGAGAAAGCCACTGAAAGGTCGTTAGCTGAGGGGTGACTTCATTCTTGGCTCCGTGGAACTTTTGGAACCTGCCTCCGTTCTTTTCCATCCTCATTTGCCTGCCCCAGCTTCAGTTTTTCTTCTCGTAACTTCATTCCTCTGGCAGGTACACTGTGCTACTTACACCGAAGTGCAGTTGTTCATGGATTCCTTTGCTTAGGACATCTTTCTCCCTCTTTCTTTCTGTCTAGCTGACCCAGGTCTTTCTTCCAGAGCCAGCTAAGGCAACACTCTCCCTTAGGAAGTTTTTCCTTGTTCTCTTAAGATGAATTAGGTTCCCCTCTGAATTCCCAGAGCTCCCTTGGATATTTGTGTCAAAGCCTTATTTAATCTGTGCCTTTCCAGCTCCCAGCAAAGTGCCTGAGTCAGAATTAGAGTTTAGGAAAGAGAAGTGCTGTTCGAGCCAGAAGGTGTAAACTGAGTGTTTTCTCCAGTCCCTCCTAGCGCTCTTGGTTTCTAATAGTGGCTCACATGGTCATAAAGTAACCTTTCAATGTGAATTAGCTCCTGTCAGATTTGATAAGACTTGGAAAAGAGACCCTGAGAAAGGAGTAGGATGGGGTGGAGAGGGATCACAGGGAAGATGGGTCCAGACTTAAACTTCCCATCACTGCCCAGCAAGTTGGAGACTGGGTGGACAAGGACCAAGTCTTTTTACTCCAACCCAGTGCTCTTGCTTTTGTTCCACCTTCTGTAGCTTGAGAAAACAGCTGCTCTGTATCATTTTATTCAAATCTCTTCCAACACTTGAAACAGGAAATGACTCTCCAGTTCTGGGGTAGTGAACCTGGGTCAGCTGTAGCAGGTGGCTTGGAAGAACCTAAGATAAGAGGCACTGGAGAATGGACAAGCCTCAGGAAAGCAATATTAAACTTGAACAGTGTCTCAGAAAGGTTTCCGTAGTTGAATCAAGTTAAAGCAAGTTTGGTTCCAAAGGTCTGGTGACTCTTCTAAACGTACTCACACATCTGGATATTGAACTGAATCCCAGTAGATCCATCCTTGAGCATCGTCTAGGGACTGGCTTTGTGCAAAAAAGAGAGGAAGGAATGATGAACGATCACATAGAGGATGCTGGTCAGGTGTTCATCATTAGAAGGCAGAGGCCATAGACAAGATACGGCTTCCACATCATCAGGAGAAATGTGGATGGTTGTACTCAATTATCTCTGGTTCTCAGGGCCAAGCCAAGGCCTGGAATATGGCAAATTTTCACCAAGGTTTGCTGAATGAAGGGATGAGCTCTGGAGAAATCTCATGACCGGGATAGCCTCACCAGTCACGTCTCATACCTCTGGTTCAGAAGAATGTTGGTGGCAAAATAAAAAAACAAGACTTCTTGTAAGAGCTTTTGACATCAAGCTGACCAGAAACATGCCAGATTCATATTACCAGCTGGATTAAAACCAAGGAAAGGCTCAGCAGCCTTTTTAATGGTTAAGAATTAGGATTTGGGGCGTCTGATGGTGGCTTTCCAGCAGTGCCCGATTTAACCATCCCTCTTTCCCATAGAAAATACTCCCAAACACACAATAAAACTTAAAGTTGCAACAGTCTGGAAGGAATGACCTCTATGAATAATTCGCAGGTCTCTGGGAGGGACTTTTCTCTGACCACTGATGGAATGAGGTTGAGAAATAACTCACTTTGACCTCAAAAATAGAGTCAGAGCACTAGACGGGAATGTCCACCTCTGTACCACAGTGTCTGGCCTCCTATTTGTTGGGAACAACCTTCTAAAGTAGGGGGGCTCGCTTCCCACTGTTCCCACTGTCCATTCTGGCTTTCTTTCTCCATCCATTTGGTAATTATTACTTCCAATGATGTACCCTCCTGGGAAGCCAAGTTGACAGTGGGAAGAGCACAGGAAGAAAGGCTTTAGGAATGCAGCACGGTGGGGCAATGCTTAATTGGGGTTAGACATTTAAATTTTTATAGATTTTTCTCTTTGTATTATTTTTATTTATGTATTTATTTATTTGTAACTCTTTTTTTTTGATTTATAATCATTTTACAATGTTGTGTCAAATTCCAGCGTAGTATTTACCATGGCAGGAGCTAAGTTTAGTTAATGCTTATATCTAACTACAGAGTAAAGGGAGATGAGTATCTGCATATAACACTGACAGCTAATGTCTTTATAGCCCTCTAGAATTTGGAAGATGACTCAAGACTGTTTCAGTTCCCCACCCCACCTTTGCCATCACTGTTTCTACCACCAACAAACACACATTTATGGAGTACTTTTTCCCTCTTTCGTGACCCCATAAAACCATCATCCTTTCAACTACTCTGTGGAGATAAGGACTGTTATGATCTCTGCTTTGTAAATGAAGGGACTGAGGCTTAGGGATGTCAGTCACATGGTTGTTATGAACTGAACTGTGTCCCTACCCAAATTCAAATGTTGAAGCCCTAACTCCCAAAGTGATGTTATTAGGGCATGGGGCCTTTGAGAGGTATTTAGGTTTAGATGAGGCCATAAGGGTGGGGCCCCATGATGGGATTAGTGCCCTTATGAGAAGGTGAAGAGACTAGTGTGAAAAAGCTCTCCACTGTGTGAGGACACAGCAAGCGGCAGTCATCTACAAGCCAGAATGAGTGTCCTCACTAGAAGGAAGCAAACCCAGCCCCTTGATCTTACACTCCCCAGCCTCCAGAACAGTGAGAAGTCAATGTTTGTTGTTGCAGTCAATGGTATTTTATTATAGTAGCTTGAATGAAGACAGTGATCAAGTTATAGCCACATGCATGTAAGAGCTGGGTTGTGAAAGCCTTTGCATGGAAAGACTTTATTAAACCAAGGATCCTCTGAAGCAAAGGTGAGATGTCAGCCCCTTTCATATGCTGAGACTTGTATTAAAAGTGTACTAAAAGCGAAGAGATACCAAAACAGGGTGACAAAATATCATCTATTTTAAACGGTTCTATTTAACAAATCAGCACCTTTAACTCCCCAAATCACATTGTGTTAATTGGTTTTGTTTCTCAGCATGCAAAAAGTATAATGATTGAAATATTTTTGGCTGATGTGGAATCTTAGATATTTTCATGGAAAATCATGTCATTTAAAATTTTGAAGGAGATAGTTTCATACTAGTTAAAATAAAAGTAAATAAATAGACTATGAGTGATGCATAGTTATGATCCTACAACTGTGCACTTGAAGGATAATTAGCAGGTTTATAAAAATGCTATTTTATGATATACTACAGGTATATATGGATATATATGGATATATACAGGTATATACATATATATATATATAAGGACAAATATATATATATATATGGACATAATATATTTATAGACATATATGTATATATGGACTGGTAGTGTGCCACAAATTTGAGAAATACAGTAAGCAACTTCTGCAGTGCTGTTAGTGTATTTCTGCGGCTATATGTCAGGCCTAGGGCAAAAGGCTCTCCAGATTGGCATGGATTAACTTTGTGGCTTTCTAACTGTGTAATGATCTCTTTGGCTTTGTATTTCATCAGTGATATGGAAGGCTGAATGTTGGATATCCACATCCATCATCTCATTGCTCACCAGAGCTATTTCCCTCATTTGGCAGGCTGGGCTAGGGACTCTTTACATCTTCATCTGCAAATATGAGGGACTAGGTAGGCTAACCTGCAGTGTTCTACTAGGTCAAAGAGCCCATTAGCTCTTTTGTACAAAATATAGAATTGAACTGAAAAAATGCTGGTCTCATGTAGCTGCTGCTCCTACTGCTACTGTTACAACCACCACCACAGTAATGCATGCTCAAGTAAAATCAAGCTGTTCAGCCCATGAGAGCAGCCTAACCTCATTGATGGTGGCACACCTACCCATAAGTTGCCCTCTGTGGGCTCATTTACAACCTCCAAACCGAACACATAACCTCATGCCAGCTTTATCTAAACCATTAGTAAATAGTTTCTCTGGTATTGGCTACAGAAATGGTGGAATTTCCTCTTCTGAGAATTGTAGGGCAGCCCAGAGGTTTTGCTGAAGAGGTACCCACAGAGACTTTGAAAATTAAGAGGAGAGTTGTCTTCTGAGGATCTGACTATAAATCAAAGCACTGTGGACACAAATATGCAAAAGCCTCCTTGGAAAAGTAGGCTGCTCTAGGACCAGAAGACCATCAAGAAAGTTAAAAAATAATGTACCAGCTGCAGGAAGGTCTGCAACTCAAAGAACAAAAATAAAAATGAGTCACTGAGGCAGTGTGCACTCAAGTTCGGTGCAGGAGAGCGTCTTAGATCTACCAAGCCAAGTGCTCGTGTGCTGACTGATGCTGGAGGCATCAACTCCTATTTACTGAACACCTGTTCTCCGTGGGGAATGGTGGCATGTGCTATCTCTAATATTCAAAACAGCTCTAGGAGGAAGGTATCACTAACACCATTTTACAGATAAAGAAAGTGAACTGAAGATAAGGAAAGAAAGCGTCATGTGGAGTGGGTGAGTACTAGAACCCAAATCAGATGCAGGCTGAGGGACCCTTGAGACTTTGCTCCTAACCACAGTGAACACTGCTGGAATGGTCATGGGGCTACCCATGCTCTCCCTTGGGCCAGTATTCCAACAGAGATAGAACAATATGGCTTCTTCATGTGGTATATATATACAATGGAATGTTACTCAGCCATAAAAAAGAATGGAATTCTACCATTTGCAACAACATAAATGGCCTTAGAGAATATTATGCTTAGTAAAATAAGTCAGACAGTGAAAGACAAATACTGTATATTATCACTTATATATGGAATCTGAAAAATAAAACAAATGAATGAACATAGCAAAATAGAAACAGACTCATAGGTATAGAGAACAGACTGTTGGTTACCAGTGAGGAAGAAGAAGAGGAGAAGAGGCAGGATGGGAGTATGGGACTGAGAATCACAAACTAATATGTATAAATGGGATGGGCTACCAGGATGTATTGTACGACACAGGAAATAATAGCCATTATTTTGTAGTGGTTTTAAATGGAATATAACCTATAAAAATGTTGAGTTGCTATGCTGTACACCTGAAACTAATATGATGTTGTAAATCAACTATACTTCAATAAAAAAATTCAACAGGAAAAAAACACCCAACCAGATGGCTTCTTGGTGTACAGTAGGTGCTTTGGACTGAGTTGTGTCCCCCACCCATTCCCAGATTCGTATGTTGAAGCCCTAATCGTCAGTGTGATAGTATTTGGAGAAGGGGCCTTTGGGATGTAATTAGGTTTAGATGAGGTCATGAGGGTTGGGCCCTGAAGGTGAGATTAGTGTCCTTACAAGAAGGAACACCAGAGAGCTTCCTCTCTCTCTGCCATGTGAGGACATAGCAAAAAGGCAGCTGTCTGCAAGCCAGGAAGAGAGCCTTCACTGGGGAACCAAATCAGCCAGCTTCGGCAAGAGGAGGGAGCAGACAATTGCTTTCGATGAGGAAGTGATGGATGAGGTTGAGTGAGGTGCTCAGGGAGCCAGCAAGGCACAGGATGAAAAGTAGAAGCATCATCTTCCACGTCCCTCAGTTCTGCCAGATTCTTTCCGGGCACTTGCCCTCCCACTGACATGGTTGTGACTTGATTCTTGTGTGGAATGCAATGGTTAAGTCTAATGGAACTGCTCCTTTTGATTAAAGCAAGAAAATCCCACTCTGGACACTGGGTTAAACTGGACCCTGTGCCATTTAAATTGTAGGAAAAGAGTAACAATATGGTGAGTTGAAAAGAGGAAAGGTGAGAGATGTAAGAATTGTTTGAGTGTCAGTAGGAGCTGAGCCCCATGGCAGACCCATTGTCCACATTGTGTCATTCAATTCTTGGAACCTCAGCAGTTTGAAACCCTAGTTATAGATACGGAGATTCAGAGAAGTTAAGGTGCTTCTTGCCCAAGGGAGGAAGTAGTGGAAGTTGGATTTGAACCAGCATGTGTCTCACTCAATTTTCTCAGGCTGTTTGACTCTTCAGGAGGTCTTAGTTGACACTCTTACTTGGTGAACAATGTGCTGCACAGATGCAGTGGGTCACTTACCCTCTCTGAGCCTCAGTTTCTCCATATATACAGTTGTTTCCTTGTAGGTTGTGCCCATTCACCCCTATTCTTCCTTTTGGATTCTTATAGAAATCTAATTTTCCTGACTCATGGTAGTGCTTTAAAAACATGAAAATAGTGGGCTTTCCCTGAATATTACCATTTTCAAGCTAAAAATTCTTTCAATTGCTTTTTTTCTTGCTTTTTGATACTTCATTGTGAATCATGTGAGTGGTCCAAAAGCTAATGATAGCTCAGGTTGCGTTAAAAGAAGTATAGTGCCTGAATTAAGGGAGGGGAAAATTTTCTTCTGGTCATACCACCTCTGGAATCAAAGATTCAGTTCCTGAGACTACAAGGTATAAAGGAACCAGATGAATGAGTGTACACTAGAAAAGGATCTTCCATAGTCCTGGTCTTGCTGACAGAGCAATACAGAAGTAAAATGGACCTCTCTTTATTCCTTTAAATAGTTTTCTCCAAAGTCCCCTTCAAAATTTTACAGGGCACATGAACTCTCCCACTGAAATCCTAGGCAACATTAAGGCTGTAAAGGGATACAGGTGAGATGCTGGGGAATACATGGAGTGTCTAAATCCTGACCAAAGGTGCAGAGATTTTCGTGAGCTCTCATTCAACTTTTGGCAGCAAATGTTTTAGCTGGAAAATGAGTTGGTATCAAGGACTATTCAACACCTACTGGGACATAAACCAGGTTCTGTTACTAGCTGGGCATGACCTTGAGCAAATGCTTTTCCTTCTCTGGACCTCTTTTCTTCATTTGCCAAATGAAAGTGTTAGATTAGAGTCTGGGAAGGCCAGTTGGTTTCATCACATAAACATGGCAACTACACGAAGCATCATGTTGAGAAGTATGAGACTATGTCTGGGCTCAACAACAAAGAGCTTTGCAAATGATGAGTGATACTAGGCAGGACAGAAAGTGACAGAAATCCAAATGGAACGGCTATAAATAAAAGGAGAATGTCTTGGCTCATTAATGGGTGCCTGCAGGGAGAACTGCCTGAGACCCAGGGGCACACGTGTTGTTGGAGCTCTTCTCTTCCCACCCCTTGGCTCGCTCTGAGATCGGTTGGCTCTGTCTTCCTCAAAGGCTCTTTTTACTGGGTGGGCTGCTGTTAGTCCCGTGCACTCACACGCTTCTACCGTGGCAACCTCCAGGGAAAGAAACATCTTTCCAGTTAGCTTTTCTAGAGGAGTCCTGGGGGGCTTCTGATTGGCTGGATTTGGATAAGTTGACCACATCCAAACCAAACAGTATGGCCAGGAGTGAGGGTGCTTTGGCTGGTCCTGGGTCACATGTTCTCAGTCTTGGGCGGGGGTTGGGGGGGTGGGGCACCGTGATTGAGGAGGTGCCTAGAATGGGGAGGTGCGTTCTTTCTTGTCTGTAAAGCTTTTGATTTTCCCGTCAAATCGGAACGAGAGCCTTGCTGGGTAGAGTATTCTAGTTGTAGGTTTTTCCCTTTCCTCACTTTAAATATATCGTGCCACTCCCTTCTGGCCTCCAGAATTTCTGCTGAAAAATCAGCTGATAGCCTTATGGGAGTTCCCTTATATGTTTATTGTTGCTTTTCCCTTGCTGCTTTTAATATTCTCTGGTATAGTAGTATTCTTTGGTCCACTGGTGGGCAGAGCTGGGTCGTGGCCCTCAGGTGGGCAAGGCCATGTCCAGGGGCATGTCTAGAGGCAGCTGTGGGCTCTTTAGTCTTTAGGCAGCCTGTCTGCTGATGGGGGGGGCAGGTCTTGGCACCAGGAGACATACGGTTCATGTGGCTGAATGTTCCCCAGTATGTTTGCCACCAGTCTCTGTGTCCCTGAGCCACAGCCACCTCTCCGGGAGACTCTCCAAGACCGGCAGGTAGGTCTGGACCAGGCTCCTATCAAATTACTGCTTTTGCCCTGGGTCCCGGTGCGTGTGAGATTTTGTGTGCGCCCTTTAAGACTGAAGTCTCTATTTCCCCCAGTCCAGCGGGGCTCCTGCAATTAAGCCCTGCTAACCTTCAAAGCCAAATGCTCTGGGGGCTCATCTTCTTGGTGCAGGACCCCTGGGCTGGGGAACCTGACGTGGGGCTCAGAACTCTCACTCCTGTGGGAGAGCCTCTGCCCTATAATTATTGTCCGGTTTGTGGGTCTCCCAACTGTGGGGTACAGGATTTGATTGAATTGCGATTCACCCCTCCTGCCCATCTTGTTGTGGTTCCTTCTTTATGTCTTTAGTTGTAGAAGGTCTTCTCTGGTAGGTTCCAGTCTTCTTCATCGATGGTGGTTCTGCAGATAGTTGTGATTTTGGCACGTTCCTGCGTGGAGGTGAGCTCAGGGTCTTTCTACTCCACCATCATGGCTGCTCTCGGTGCAGTCTTCATTTTAAAAGAAAACCAAGGTGCTGTTCTCAGCGGAGCGGTTTGGGAAAGGCATTTGAGCAGGAGAAGCCCTGTAGCTAGGTCCTCACACTGCCTATATGCATGAGAGACAGTTGGTATCACACAGGCTCCACGTTCTCCATTACAGGATTAGATGAGCTCTCCAGCGCTTCAGTTCTATTCCTACGAGTGAATGGTTCACATCAATGGCACTGCACTGACATTTAAGATGTCTACACTGTACTTCCAGCATGACCAACACCAATCAAATGAACGGTGACCCCAGCCAATTCCTTTCTTCACCCTTGGTCTTAGTTTATTGTTTTTTTGACGTGAAGGGGGTGATTATGTCACCAGATATCCTCTCAAGGTGCCCTTCTTCTCTGACATCCCCATCCCTTCTGGCCAAGAGTCCCTTGGAATTTCACCCCCCCGCCCCAAGGCCCTGAGCCAATCCTGGGCAGGGCTGGCAGGACTCAGCACCCTCTGCCCATCAGGAGGGGCTGTCTCTGAGTCTGGGTGGCCTCGCTGCCTCTGGCCAGCCGGTGTCTGGTGTGAGCAATCTGAGTCCCAGCCCACTCCCGTCCTTGCTGTGTTGGCTCCATCTGTTAGTTGGATGCCAGCCTTGTTTTTCTCTGCCTTCCCTGGAAGAACAATTTGTCCCACAGCTCTGGACCGATAGCACGCTTTTAATAACCGCCTGGACCTGGAGTTGAAGCAACCCGGGCCTCCTTCCCGTTAGACGCTAAGGTGGATCGCTTTGAACGTCTACCCCAGAGAAGCAGCATGTTTGCAAATAGCCCAGAGAGAAGGAATCTTCTGGGTTCCAGCCCCATCCAGGCTAATTTTTTTGTTTTTAGCTCTGCTTTCAACTTCATGTCATTATTTCATCAGATTTTTTTTTTTTTTTTGCCACCCATTGCAACCATTCCCCAGTCGCTGCTGGGCGGTTTACTGAGTGACATCTGTGTCCTACCTCCTCATTCCTCTGTAGAATGTGCTTTTGGTGAATAAACAACAATTGTAGCTTGTTTCCTCCGGTCCTGTGGGATTTGAGGTTATCCAAGTTAGAGGTGCACAGAGACTTTATCAACGCCCCGAATTTGTGGCCATGATTGGCTGTGCTTGCTTTGTTACCTCACAGCACGTGCTGGGTGTAACAGCCTGATTTGGGGTCGGGTAAGGAGCTGGGAGGAGCTGGGGTGCCACACCCCAGACACCTGTATGAGATGAAGTTCAGCTGGACAGGGAGGTGCTTACTCACTCTCCTGGCTCAGCACTCGGTGACCTCACTGCTGGGAAGCCGGCCCTGAGACCCTGGCCAAAGCACAGGGCAGGAGAGCGATCGATTTCAGTCGCTGCCAAAACTGCCAGCAAACACAGAGAGCGGAGCGAGGGAAGTGGACCTTTTCTGAGTGCCTAATGCCATATTTCAGTTTCACAATGTCCTAGTAAAGTCACATGTGTCCTGATTTTACTGGGGAGAAGGAAACTGAGGCCAGAGGAGGGGAGCCCAGATGTGAAGACGTACAGCTGGGAGATATCAAAGCTCCGCCAGGCTCTGGTCCCCTCCCAGGGCTGCGCCTGAAACTCAGAGGGCAGGATATGAGGCATCAGGCTGAACTGAGGAGGCCACGTGGCCGCCCGGCCAGCCTGGAACCACGGCTGCCTCTGAAGGCCGTCAATCGCCGATTGGATCCTGGTTATTAATCTGTAAATTGGAGCAGTTAGCATCCTGAGAATCTGGCTAGGTGAGAGGGTGGGGAGTCTTGCCAGGTTCCCTGGTGCCCTGGCCCACTGTAGGAGTGTAGGGCTGGCTTCTTGAGCAAACCCAGAGAGGCTTGCTCTTTCCTTTTCACACCAACAGGAAGCAGCAGAGAGCAGTAAATGTCTTGTCTTTGTTCCCCAGAAAAGCCTGCCTTCCTTCTTCTACTTCTTGGTTTTGTGATTTGGGCAAGTTTATTCACTTCTCCAGGCCTTGGTTTCCTCATCTAGTGGGGGCTGATAATCCCCACCCCACAAACATTCCTCTTATAGTTTTTGAGATGATAATGAGATTGTGGATTTAAATCAATTGTCAAAAATTTTTGGATGCATGATCAGATTATGAATGATACTCATTTACTTGAGAAATACCTAATGAGTATCTTCTACGTGCAGGGATACTTTGGACACAGTTCCTGCCCTCGTGGAACTTACATTCAAGTTGTGGGGGGTGTAGGCCATGGCTTCGTAGTTTTAGACGCATGTCAGGAGTGCACCATTAAATTGTTTAATTTTAATTATGACATCTGCTAAAAAGAAGGAGCGACTATTCCAAGGGAAAATAGAGAAACTTAACCCAGATTTAGAGGCTTAGAAAAAGTGATTCTTGAAATAAAATCTGAAAGGTATGTGGGGGGTTATGTAGGTGAAGTGGAAGAGGAAAAACAATTCCAGGCTTTGGGAAGAGCAGATGCAAAGGCCCTGAGGTGCAGGGATAACAAGGAAGGGCAGTGTACCTGGAATGTCAGGAGCACTCCTGGCCTAAACACAGACATGGAATAGTCACGACTTTTCTGTCTATGAGGAAAAATATCCACTGAGCTATTCAGTAGATTGAAAATACAGAATTTAAGTTTTTAGTACTCATTCTAGATCAAAATCAACACGGTCAGCTTTAGGATTATAAAAATGTATTCTGTGTAATTTTCTCTACTCAGGTGATGATAGTGTTTGGCAGCACATGGGATAATGTATGTGGGTAATATAGGACAAGTATAAGGATAATGACATAGTAGAAAATTTTTGTTTGTTTAAGGATGATCCCCTCAAAACTGAGTTTTCCTTCTCAATTTTCCATTTTGCCTCTCCTGACCTTGATATCATCAGTGGCTCTGAATTGCTTGGTGACTTGGTCCCAGGGTCTTTTTCTAGACTTGTTCCAATCACTCTCTCTCTTTCACGCTCTCTGTTCTCCACAATCAGGCCCCTTCCTCTCACACCTCTCTGCCCCCACATCTTGGCTCTGACGCTCTTCTAGCTTGCTTGGCTGTCTTTCTCCTCCCTCCTGAATGAAATCCGAGCCATCCTCCATGCCCAGGGGAGATGCCGCCTCCTCCTTGAAGCCAAGGCAGAATGATGCCCGCCCTGACGTTCCCCAAGCACGCTCGCCTGGTTGTCTTACACCCGGAGCGAACACTCTGCCTCACGTCAGGTCATCTCCATCCATGCTTGTCTCTCGTTAGATCATGAGCTCCTTCAGGATGCAGACTGCATGAACTTAACCTCTGTGTCCCTCTTCAAGACTTCATCTTGGGCAGAGCGTGCTGTGCTGCATGTTACAGGAAGTAGAGCTTCACCCCAATCGAATTAGACAGATGACTGGGAGAATTTCCTCTAAAGTTCTGGGGTTGATAAGGAAGTTCTGCTGAGGGACGTTTTTCACTAAAAAGTGAGATTGCTGCATTTTATTTGTAATAGAAAATGTTGCCCACACCTAGATGTCTGTAGCTAGGGGTTTGTTTACCTAAGTTAAGCTAAATGTATATGATAGAATACTAAGCAACCAGCAAACATGATGGAGAAACATCCTTTTTGATAAAGATGTCCACAATGTATTGACAAGTAAAAAAGGCTGTAAGATCCTATGTACGTTATATGACTTTTAAGGTGTGACACTGTGTTTAGGGAGTCTGGTGGCAGGTGAATGTAGGTGCCTCCATCCCTCTCCCTTCAGGTAATAGCCAGGGCTGGAACTGGGAGAGGGAGAAGTGGGAGGTTACAGAGGAGGCTGTGAAGTCCCTGGGAGATGCCCTGTCCAGGTGCAAGGGACCTTAGGGACAGTCTCAGAAGATTAGGAACAGAGTAATGGTTCCAGAGAGAGGATAGGGTCTCCTACTTGGAACTGATGCAGCCACTGACAGATTCCTTCACCCCAGGGATGAAGGAATCTTGAAATCCTGGGTGACCCCACTGGAAGAGCTGACATGAGGAAGACCTTTCTCCTGGGTGGAGGCAGGGACGGCCATGTGGCCCAGGGAAGTAACAATGGTTGAGTCAGGAGTGACATAGCAGAATTGCCCCAGGGAGCCAGGGTGGTCAAGGTGGATGAGCAGAAGAGGATGGGTGGCTGCCTGAACTGAAAAGCCAGCTGGATGAGCAGCTGGGGCAGTGGCCTGTGAGGAGAAGTAACAAGGTGACGGGAAGGTGAGCAGGGACAGAGGCACAGGCAAAGGCTGGGACTGGTTTGGAAGCATGTGTGGGACACCCCCAAAGATGTCCAGGGATAGTGGAGGGAGGGACCTTGGAAAAGGGTCTGGGGGCCTGGTGACAGGCAGGTAGAAGCCATCAAGTCAGTGGTGTGACCATTCATCGACCTCAGTGGAGCCCACCACCTGGTAAGACCTGGAGGATGTTTGGATTGCATTCACTTAATAAATGAGGTACGCACAAAGAGAAGCCGAGAAAAATAGACATTAAGGTATTAACAATGGTTGCCTCGGGGTGGATGAATGAGTGTTTTTTATTTTCTTCTTTTTGGTATCTGTGTATTTTCGGATTTTCCTGAAAGGAACATGTGTTGCTCTTATAATAATAATAATAATAAAAAAACAATAAAAGTTGTTTTTAAAAAAATCAAATTACAGAACACATGTTGCCTGGGGACATGCTTAGGAGCACAGCCGTTTTAAACTAACTGGCGGCCAAAGTACAGACTGTTATAGCGATGGACACTGCTGATCCCCTCTCTCCCTCCCCACGGTCAGAGAGCTTAGTGTGAGTCCAGTCCCCTGCAGCATGCTTGCACAGATGCCACGGCCACATGTGCACCCGCCATGAACCGGAGACACGCTCTCTGCCCAGTCCTGCCAGCATCCACCTCGCAAGCTTCTTCCAGAGGGGATCACTGTTGCTGTCCTCTCACTGGGTTGGCCCTGCCTGTTTTCTGGCTGGCAAGGTTCCAGAGAGGGAGTACCAGGGCAGGTGGGGGCCAGGACAAGTCATGCGGCCAAGGCCCCAGTGTTTGATGTGCAGTGATGAAGCCTGGGTACCACATGCTTGTGAAGTCACTGTTTTTACCCTCACCCTCAGCACATCAGCACTCGTCCCTGGCTCTTCATTTTTATCCCTTCATTTCCTGTTGGAACTCAAGGCCTTCTTTGAGTGGCAGCTTGTTTGGCAAGAGTCCTGACAGCTGGCCAAGCTCTTGCAACCCTGTTCATCCTGCGTCACATTCCTGGTATCCTTTGACCACCAGATGATCACAACCCCTGGGAGTTGGTGCTACCATGTGTCTGACTCAAGTGTCCAAGTGTCCCTGGATTCTTATTACTGTGCTTGGACCACTAGATTGAACCTGGCCCATCCTGACGCCTGCTGGGTTCACGTCTGATTTTGCTATACTGTAAGCAGGGCCGAGTGGACAGGACACTCCTAGCCTTGGGCCAGAACGCCCTTTCTGATTTGCTCCGTGCCTGTCTACCTGAGCTCACCTGGCACCACTTTCGCTCTTCTTTTCTGTACTTAACAGTGTTGGCCTTCTTTTTGTTTCTTGAACCTGTTAAGCTTATTTCTACCCCAGGGCCTTTTTATTGCTGTTCTCTCTCCCTGGCACTCTTCACCTGGTGGTTCTTTTCCATCATTGCGGCTCAGTTCAAGGTCACCACCACAGAGAGACTTTCCCTGTCCACTGCCAAGGATGCCCCTCCGGGCTTTCTCTCCACCAGGAGTTGGCAAACTTTGCACAGGGCTGGATAGTAAGTATTTCAGGCTTTACAGGACACATGCCATCTCTGTTGCATATTCTCCTTTGGTTTCTTTATAACTCTTTAAAAATGTAAAAACCATTCTTAGCTCGCAGTTCTACATGAAGACAGGCTGTGGGTGAGACTGGGACCCTGCGCTGTATCTTAGTAATCCCTGCTCTAGATCACCACCGCTATATTTTCTTCACCATCTGGAATTATCTTGTGCATTTCTGAGCTTAGGACTGTTGGTCTCTCCCATGAGAGGGCAGGAAACCTGTCTGACTCACATCTCTGGCGTCTGGTGCAGTGCCCGGCATATGGTAGACCCTCAGTACATCTTTGTTGGATGAATGAATAGGTTTCAGAGGCAGATGATTATGGGTCTGAATCCATGTCTGCCTTTTAGTAGCTGTGAAAATTTAGACAAATCATGTGATGTTTTAATTCTCAACTTTATTCTTGGTAAAAGGACTGTAACAAAAGCTGCCCTGCTGCATTGTTGGGGTGATGAGCTGGGAGCACCCCAACACAGCACCCAGCTGGGAGCAAGCTCTTGGTCAACAGTAGCTTTCTTCTGCTTAGCTCCTTGGCTGGCCTTGCCAGCAGGCGTAGCATCTCCCACCCAGCGCCAGCCTGTTCAGTCCTCGTTCCCTCATCCTTCCCCTGGTCCACCCTTACCAAGGTCCCAGTGGCCTTCATGGCAGAGCCTCTCCAAGTATGACGAGTCTCTTGGAGCAGCAGAGTGTTTACAACAGAGAGCATCGAGCTGGGATGAAGGCCACTGGGGTGACTGATGGAACCTGGGAGGGCAGAGCTATCCCCAGGGGTGTGCACACCTCCTTGGGTTTAGAGGACGGCCCCCACCCCTCTGAGGCGCTGGCCAGGCCCGGCTCTGTCTAGCTCTGTAATTCCCTGGATTCTTAGAAGAGGGATGGGAGGAGACAGTGCAGCCAATGCAGAGCTTTGTCTGCCCCCCAGCAGAGCTTCTTGACTTCTGAGCTCCAAGGAACTGGAACGAGATCCCTGAAGTGTGTGTACTGTGTGTACTGCCCAGCTGCGGCCACGCGGAGGGTCTTGGAAGAATCCCACAACCCTGGAACGTCAAAGCAGAAGGGAGCTGTGAGAGCCCTTGAGAAGCCCTCAGGCGGCCTCTTGGCCGCTCTCCCTCTGTCTCACTGTTGCCCCTTCCAGCCGTGTTTGCTCTGGCCTCTCTGCAGCTAGGTAGCTCCTCTGGTCCATCCCTTTCCTGCTGCCACAGGCCCTCTAAGTCTGATCAGGCCAGCCCTTGCTTTTAAGTTCCTGCCCCTTGTTGGATCACCATTGCCTCCGGGCCAAGTCTAAATCCTTAGTCTGTTCTGAGATGCCACCCACGGTCTGGTACCTTCCCCTCCCACCATCACTCACCTCCTTCCACTGTCCATTAGCCCTTCCCTGGGCTCCTCCTGTTACAGCCTTCACGCCCGGCTGTGTCACATGCTACCTCTCCTGGAGGCTGGTTCTTGACCTTCCCACTTCCCCTCCCCGTGACTGCCCAGCGTCTCACCAGGCTCCGGGGTCGATCTGTAGATGTAGCCCTAATTCACATCATGAGTGACTAACGCGTCTCAGCTGTTTACCGTGTGCTGGCCCTCAGAGCACCCTTAGTGCTTGAAGGACTAACTCAGCTGCTCACATCCACCCTCCATAGTGGGTGGTTATTATTGCTACTTTATAGTTAAAGAGAGTGAGAGACCAGGACGTGAAGTAACCTGCCCATAGTCACACGCTCATGCCTGGCAGAGCTCGGACTTGGACCCAGAGTCTGCCTGCAGAGGCCATGCCTGATGCACTGAGGTCAGAAGGCTGGGCTGGGCCAGGCCCCGGCCTGTGACAGACCCCCCCGCCCTGAAGGCAGTAACCAGAGACATAGGGGTAAGTGTGCAATTAGCACAAGGTTGGCCCGGAGCTGGGGCTCGGCCCCTGTGGGCTCACCCCGTGAGCAAACGAGTGCTCCGACTTCTGTCCAGACTTCCCGGTCCACCCAGGAGTGCAGCCAGTCGCAGAGCAGGACAGGGGGCTCCAGGTCACGCAGTGTGCTCGTTCTCGAGCCCACGAGCCTACTTCTCCTTGTCTTGGTGAAATATGTTCCAGGGCTTGGACCCTGCTTCTGAGACGCCATGACACTGGCAGTCCCCCAGTTCATGTGCTTAGTCCTTTCAGCCTCCATCCGTGGACCCGCTGGCTGGATGCTGCCTCTTCACAGCCCAACAGAGGTGACTGACAGTGTCTGCTGATTAGGTTAGTCTCTGGGACCTCTCTGTAAGCTAACACCCATGGGGTATCCAGAGTCATGCCCTTTATAATGGATTGTCTCTGGGTCTCCCAAGTGCAAACCTGATAAACTCTCCCTCCCACTCAAGAACCTTCAGTGGCTCCCCAGTGCCTCCCGAATTAAGCTCAATCTCATCTTGGCTTTTAAGAACTTACTCAATCTGGATGCTGCTCATCTTTCTGCTCCACCCATCAGTACCCTTGACATTACAGTCAACTGGGACTACTTGCTGGAGGAAGTGGTAGGGTAAGATATAAAGAACACAGACCTTGCAGCCCGACACCTGCATCCCATGTCAGGTCTTCTCTCTGTGACCTTGGATTCATCACTCCAAAACCTAAGGTGCTCGCAGGGCAACATGCCTCCTCTCGGATCTCCTGTAGGCCCCGCAAATGGTAGAAGAGTATGAAGAGGGCCACGGTCTCTTGAGGGAAGGAGGGGAAGAGAGAGAGCTTTGCACAGTTCTGGGACTTATTGGGGTCTTTGAAAATTTAGTCCTCTTTACCCTTCTTCTACTGTGTTTCCTTCTACCCTGATAGAGGAATTCTGTCTAGGTGACTTACAGGTGCCAGTTGAGTGAGATCCACAGTTAGTTAGTTCTGGTGGAGTCAAAGTTCTCTTATAAGAGTCCCCAGTTCCATTTCAGCAGTTCCCAGGGACACCTCTGTCTGGGGACACTCTCTCCTTCCACTCAGCTCAGGGTGCCAGGAGCCTTCAGGGGTCCACGGTCGGTCCCACCAGAACATAAGCTGTAGCCTCTGCTGACAGGAAGGCTGAGGGGGAGGCTGTGGGGCTCCCAGCAGGTATGCCGTGGTCTCTTAGTGAATATAATTTTCACAGGACAGATGTTTTCTGCTGGTGGAAAGAGAAATAATAACTGTGCTAGGACCCCCCACTTCCATGGCTGGAGAGTCGCCAGCACCAAATCAACAGCTCTCTTTTGAGTGTGTACACACATTCTTCCCGCCTGGTCAGTGGCCCAGGGCCACCCTGGCTCTATGCAGAAGAATGTGTGTGTGTGTGCGTGTGTGTGATCGCCAAACCCTGACTGGCCTCAGGCTTACTTCAAAAAAATGCCTCCTCCTCCAGGAAGTGTTCCTAGAGCCCCTCGGTTGGAAGTGATGACACTCTTTTGGTACTGAAGGCTTCCCTCCTAGTTTTCTGGGGGGGCTTTGCAGATTGTGAAACAAACGCAGAGAGAGACATAGAGCTGACTTTGGATCCTGGAGTTCTTATTTAAGGGCTGATGATCTGGGGCAACACACTTCCTTGCTCCAAACCCCAGTTTCCTTACTTTAGAATAGAAATAACCATGCCCACCTGTTGGGGTTGTCCAGGAGATTTAATGAAATAACACAGGAACCTGGCAGAGAGAAGGCCCTCCATGCAAGGGAGTCCCCCCAGCCCCTCTGCTGTCAGCTTTGCCAGGGCTGCACTGCATCCTTCTCCCAGCGTCTCTGGCTGTGTTGGCTTTAGCCCTGCCTCACAGAAGAGAATGAGGACATACAAACCTCAGGGGAAGAGATATACACTTGACATGTAGTCGGGATGGAGAAAGATTTGGCATCCTAATGAAAAACCCGCTGATAAATTTGATACACTTGATTATTGTCTTCATTCATTGTTCATTTGTATCATAAATAGGTTCCCAGTTCAGGTGACTTGACTGTGTTGATCCGGACAGAAATCACAGAATGAGAGAGCTGGTAAGGGCTCACAGCTCACCAGGTTGCTACTTAGAGAAGGTTAGTGACATTTAAAGACACGTGGCTGTGTGATGACCAAGCTGGGTTTTGACCTGGGGCCTCCTGACTTTCCAGTCCCTCCAAGGCCCCACTCATCTCTATCAAGTTTATGTTTTTGAGTTGATAGTTCAGCTCTGGGTTGAGAGGGTCCCAGCTCTCTGGGAGCTCTCTGCCTTGGGCATGACACCTTTTGGTACCTCCTCCTTAGTGCCCGTGACTGATGTACGGGTGGCAGGTGCTGTGTTTACTCTCTTTCCTCAATTTCCCCTGTGACGGAAGAATAAAGGATTCTTTGGTGCCTGGCTGCCCACAGCCACCCGACTCCCCCATGAACATGAAAGAGCGCAGGCAGCTGCTTTCACTTCTAATTTGTCTCCAATGGAATAATCCAGAAGGTGGATTTCAGGGTTTTCCTGGAGACAGAAATGCTACCTACCCTGTAGCCTGAGCCTGAAGAGGAACTTTCATAAAATACGGCCTAGGTAGTCGATGTCGCCTGGACAGAATAATGAAACACTTCTTATAGGCAATTTAGGAGTCTGAAAAGCAGGCAGCTGACTTTCAAAGGCAGACGCCAAAGTGTCAGCAGGCTTCACTTAAGGTCAAGGCTGAGAGGAAAACCTGCCCGAGGCTGAGTGAAGGGAGGTTTGGATTTGGGCCTGTGTATAATGAATTGTATTTCAAGCTGTTGGCACTTTTGGTGCTCCCTACTCCTGCATCCCCTGGGCTTCAATTCACAGGCCTGGGTGGGTGTGAATCCTGATTCCACCGCTTACCTGCTGTGTGACCCTGGGAAGTCACTTGACCTCTCTGAGCATCAGTGTTCTCAGGATTAAAATTAAAATAACACTTTCACCTCTAATAACTAATGTACAGATTAAATGTGAAAGTGTCAGGTGCATAGTAGGAAGTCAAAGCTTTTTTTTTCTTTCTAAAAAAAATCTATATGCCGTAAGTCAGGGGAGCTGGGGCCTAGCACTAGTCCCATCAAAAACTTTCTATGGCCCTTGATCAAGGCTTTTTTTTTTCTTTCTAGGCTTCATTTCCTATATCTAGTAATAAAAATGATCATTTACTGGGGGTTTACTATGTGCTAGGAACTGTGAAAAGTGCTTTATGTCTCCCTCCTTCCCCCTTCCCTTTCTTCCTACCAAATCTAGCAGCCCGCCATATCCACAGGTTCTGCACCTGTGGATTCAACCAACCATGGATCAAAAATATTAGGGAAAAAATTCCGGAAGTTTCCAAAAAACAAAAAACTTGAATTTGCTGCACTCTGGAGACTATTTACGTAGTGTTTACATTGTATTTACATGCTATTTACATGGCATTTACATTGTATTAGGTACCCTAAATAATCTAGAGATGATTTGTAGATTACTATTAGCAGTCCAGAGGGTGTGCGAAGGTCATATGCAAATATTACTCCATTTTATATAAGGGACTTGAGCATCCTCGGTTGTGGTCCTGGAATCAATCCCCTGGATACTAAGGGAGGACTGTATATATCAGGTACCTACTGTGTGCTAGGCACTGTTTCAGGCACCAGGATATGGCTGGCAGTGAACAGAATGAACAAAATCTGATGATCCCACACTTTTATTCTAGCAGAGGAACCAGGAAATAAATAAAATATTTAAATAATGTGTACAGTGTGTTAGGTGTCGAGTGCTGTAGGGAAAGATCAAGCAGGGAAGGGGCCAGGGTCTGCATGTGGGATTTTAAATAGGGGGCGGTCAGGTAAGTCCTCACGAGAGGGTGGCATTATGCACAGGTGTGAAGGAGGTGAGGAAGCAAGCATCTACCTAGGGAGAGGCTTAGCAGCAGGGGGAAGAGCAAGTGCAAAGGCCCTGATGCTGGGCTGTGTCTGCAGGAGTCAAGGACCAGCCGGGAGCCCTGTGTCTCTGCAGCAGGGTGAGCAGATGGGGAGGGCAGGAGTTGGAGTACAGATTGGTGACCCTGTGGCACCTGGTTTGCCAATGAACTTGGGATTTTTCTCTGAGATGGGAAGCCAGTGAAGTACGTTTCTTTCTTTCTTTTTTTTTAATTGAAGTGTTGTCAGTTACAGTGTATTGATTTCTGGTACACAGCATAATGTTTCAGTCATACGTACACATATATATAATTGTTTTCATATTCTTTTTCATTAAAGGTTACTACAAGATATTGAATATAGTTTCCTGTGCTATACAGTAGAAATTTATTTTTTTAATCCATTTTATATATAGTAGTTAGTACTTGCACATCTCAAATTCCCAAGCATTTCTTTCTTTTTCTTTTCTTTTCTTTTTTTTTTAACTTTAATCAGATTTTTATTTCCGAAAATTTTCTTACCTTTACCTTTCTCAAGAAGTATCCTTGTGCTTCCCCGGAAGCTCCTACTATAAAACCTTGACCTTGACCCCCACCCCAAACCCCAACCCCACTGCTTTCTCTTCCCCTCTCTTCTCTCCAGGTTCACCTTCCCATTTGAGGATTTTGAGCAGAGAAGTGATGAGATGGCAGCTTACATTTGAAAAGAATCACACGGTTATGTCAGCTAGCCTTCCTAACCCCTGTGTGATGTGGCTGTTAGAATCCCTACTTAAGTAGTTTTTTTCCTTTCCACATAAGAAAAGGATAAAAAAGGTAAAAATAAAGCTGGCAATTTCTCCTGGCCTAGAGGGTAAATGTCTGTGGTGGTGCTCATTCATTGGAAGAGCTCTGTCCTTAGGGCCACACAAAACAGCTTCATTACTGTCTGTGACAATCCTTCAGAGAGATGCCAGTGCATCTCCAGATTTCCCAAGTGTACTGTTTCTCTAAGATCTAGTGTAAAAGTTTCCTCCTTTAAGAAGTCTTTCCTGATGTCTCTAGTAGCCTGAACTCCTACAGTATTTAATCTGAATATCTATTATGCAATTTTCTACTAATAAGCAGAAAGTGCTGTGTATTAGTGGAAAGTGTCCTGGACTTGGAAATAAGAGACCTAGACTTTAAAAATTTCTATCGTCATCATCATCATCTCCATCATTATGGTCATTATCATCAATATTTTTATGATGCTTTGAAAAATTATTAAACCCAGATATCATCTATAGTCTCTATTATCCTAAGATATCAGACCAAACTATCATTTCCTGGCCTGTGGACATCTAATATCCTTCTTAAGACTCCTAAATTTTTCAAGAGAGCCAAGATTTTCATGATCATCTCTGCTTTACGTCTTTGTTAGCAAGTGCTCTCTGTGTTCTGTAATGCCTGAACCTAAGCATGAAACTTACCCTCTTTCTTGATGTCCATAAAAGAAACACACTTGCACAAAGATTTAAGAAGGTAGGTTTCACTAAAGGCTTGGTTGTTACTCAATGGATCACGCAGAACAAGCAGCAAACAACTTTGTATCAGTGTAACCGTACCTTGTTTATTCTTTGCGTAGAGTGTCAGTCTGCTTGGGCTGTCTTAACAAAATGCCACAGACCGGGTGGCTTCAACAACAGACATTTATTTTCTCACCGTACAGGAGGCTGGAAGTCCAAGATCAAGGTGTCAACAAGGTTGGTTTCTGATAAGGCGTCTCTTCTTGGCTTGTAGGCAGCCGTCTTGCTATGCCCCTCACACGGCCTCTGCACACACTGTGTGCACTTGTGGAGAAAAAGATTTCTGGCGTCTCTTCCTCTGATATGGATATCCCTCCTATTGGATGAGGACCTCCTTTAGCCTTAATTACCTCCCTTATGACTTCATTTGGCCTTAATTGCTCCTCTAAAGGTGCTACCTCCAATTATAGTCACATTGGGCATTAGGACTTTAACATACATACACAGAAAGGAGTTTGATTATTGGCTTATCACTTTGACTTTTTGTAGGCCTTGATATGGAGGAGCTGTGAGAAGTCCAACTTTCTTAAGCAACTCTGACTTGATGGGGCCAACCTCCAAATTTTTATCCCTGTGGATATTGTGAGCACTTGGCCTTATACTTTTTTTTTTTGGTAGGACCAAAGCTGTTCTGTACAATATGACAGGCATATGTAGCTATTTAAATTTAAATTTGTATTAAGTAAAAGGAAATAAATTAAAAAATCATTTCCTTAGTTGCACTAGCCATATTTTGAGTGCTCGATAACCACTTGTAGCTAGTGGTTATCATTTTGGACAGCTCAGATCACATTGGCATTATTGCAGAAAGTTCTAATGGTCAGTGGTTATCAAGAGTATGCCTTACTCTAGGGTGTGGTCCTTACTCTTGTGTTGTCATCATCTGTATGTCTCAGCTGGAGGCCTGGGTGGGAATACGATTTCTCCTTTATGGCTGATCTGTATCTCTTCTGTCCTCTAGCATTGCTTAACTTCTGGTATCTCTGTTCTGTTCTCCACCCTGTTTAGCTGCTCACTGGCAATCTGTGTACTCTCTCTGGGCATGCATAGCCTAGCTGTCAGCTCAGGGCTTTGCAGGGCACCCCTGCACAGCTTCTTGAGACCCCTATCTGTGCTCTTTACTCCTCTCTGTGCCTTTCCTCACAATTCCAGCCATTTCAGCTGCCTGATGTCTGATTTCTACCTCCTCAGCTCATTAGAACTATCATGTTGTGCACAGACTCCGGCTGTCTGCTCTGCAGGGGGGAAATAACTCCCAGACAGAGTTGGAGCAATCGTGGGGCTCACCTTGTGAGCGCCTCTCCTTTCAGGCATCCCAGTCTTGTGCTGTCTGTTGTCCAGTGCCAGAAAACTGGTGCCTTCTGTGCTTTCTCCATTTTACGTTTGTTTTATTTCATTGTGGGCAGGGTATTTTATACCAGGGATTCCATCAGACCCTGAAGTGAAACCTCATTAATTAGCAAGCAACTTAACATCACAGATTACATGCTCCTGTTTTTAAAAGCTTTGTTTGCTACTGGGTTTTTCTCATTAGAAATTTACTTAGCTCAGTAGCTAGCATCACATTGTCTGTTGGCTCCTCTTTCCTTTGGTCCTCTTTTTTTTTTTACCCCATTGAGACCCTCTGGGAAACTCCAGTTTCTTTCCTTCTATTGTGCAGAGAATTCAGCTCTCCACAGGTCTTTCTTTGAAACTATATAAGCAAAATCATAGACACTCTTAGCAGGAAAAGAGGTCCCGTTCCCAATTAAGGGGATCTGTCCTCTTTAGCAGATAGTCGGAGTTATAGAAAGCAAAACATTCTTCCTATTGGAATGTTTATTGTTGTTTTTGTGTTATTAGCTAACTCATCACCATGCGTCTCACCCTGGCCTCCCCTGAATCTGTTCTCTCCCCGCTGGTCAGAGGCTCTGTCTAAAACACAAATTTAATCATGACAGTCTTCCTTCATGGCTTTCCCTTCTCTATAAGATCACATATCCTCAACTGACACGTAAGTCCTTCCATGAACTCTTCCTTTCTGTCTCCAGCCTTATCTCTTATTCTACACCCACCCCTCAACACACACACACGCACACACACACACATACGGCTCTTCGTGGGTCTCAAAACACACCAAGATGTTTCTTTCCTTATTCCTTTTCTCATGTTGTTTCTTCTCTCTGGAAAGCCCTCCCGTCATTCCCAACTTTCCCATCCCAACTTACACCAGCTCATTCTTTTAAGACCGAGTTAGGAAACATTTTCCTTCTGAAAGGATTCCCTGCTCTGACCTTCTGCAGCTGGATCAGGTACCTCCTTGGGGCTCCCACTGATCCCTTCTGTCCTCCTCTGCACACAGACTGGGAAGGTAAGCCTCTGCCTGTGCATTTGGTCTCACCGGTGCTAGCGTAGAACCTGGCACATAGCATGCATTAGTTTGTGCATTCATTTATCCACCCCATTAATGTTCACTGAGTGCATAGTATGTGCAGGGTGCTGTCCCCAAATTCTGCCCTTTGGGCGTTTGGATTCTGGTGAGAAAGGCAGGAAACAAACAAATAGAAACAGACTGTAATTCAGGAAGCTGTATGTCTGTGGAGGAAAGTAAAGCAAAGTAAGGGCCAAGCGGGCAAGGGGGACGCGTGACATGTGAGCTGGGGCCTGAGTGAAGTGAGGGAAGGCGCTACACAGATACCTAGGGGAGCACTGTTGGAGGAGGGAGAAGAAAGAATTCCAGGTGGGAGCTTTCTGAGTGTGTCAGTGAACAGCAAGCAGGCCAGTGTGGTTGGGGCACCGGGAGTGACTGGGGCAGTGGGACGTGAGGCCCAGATCCCAGGACCTTCTAGGCCGGGGTAGGAGCTTTAGATGTTTCCCCCTACATTTAGGGAAGCCTCGGGGGGTTGTGGACAGGAGAGTGACATGGTTAGACTGCGGGTTTAAAGGCTCGTGCTGGCTGCCCTGTTTAGAACAGACTGTAGAGGAGCCCAGAATTAGGAGGGAACCCAGAGTTAGGAGGTAACAGCAGTAATCAAGGCAGGAGGACACGTGGTTTGGACCTGGGTGTTATCTTTGGAATGGGGTTAACATTGGCTTGGAGCGTATTTGTGGGATAATGATTGAGTTTCTTTATCTCTAGCTCCCCTGTGAGACTTTTGTAAGCTTTTGGAAAGCAAGGCCTGTGTCCGATTTATCTTTATATTCTGAGCACTTAGAACAAGGCTTGCTAAATCATTGGAGTACAATATTATTTTTAAAATAGTTTTTCCTTTCTTTTTTAAAATTGATGAGTTTCTGAACATGAGAGAAATGGGACAAAGGATGATAAATGATGTCTCACTGTTACCCCATTTTCCAGATGGGGAGACTGAGGTTCAGAGAGGTTAAATCTTCATCAAGTTCTCACAAGCCACAAAGTGATGGAGCCAGTTTTAATCTCAAGTCTGTTTGACCCCATAGCCTTTACCTTTTCTATCAGCTAGGCTGGTGTAGAGGAGGGGCTAGGGCGCCATGGGAGGAAAGGCTGGATGTGTGGGCCCCAGCCATGAGCTGCAAACCCCGCTGGTGATGACAGACAGCCACCTTCAAGAGCAAAGTCGTGAACTATGTCCTGGGCAGAAATGACCTGCTTTTGGTAGAGCCTCCTTTTCCAGGCAGAGACAGCATGCACCTGTGTGGCTGGACTTGCTGATTTACACATGGGGATTGCATTTTATTTTTCAATTTTTTGAAAAATAAAAAGAAAATGTATAGAAAAAAAAGCAAAGTCCCAGTTGCCAAGTCTGTTAACGACACACATAATGGTGTGTTAACACTGGTGATTATCGAGCTGGACAGCACCCAGCTTTCTGCCAAAACAAACCTTTCTGCTCAGCAGATCTGGGAATGCATCAGCCAGAATGGGACAGAGCGAGGAGGGTGGACTGCAGTCTTCCACGGTCTGGAAACAATTAAATGCCATGGCTATTGGCATTGCTGACTTCCCCATCGGCTCCGAAGGACTGGACCCCACATCTTCCATGAACCTTCCACAAGACCCCAGGCAAGTTGCCATCTTTTTCTGGATCTCAGTTTCTCCTTGAGTGATCTCCTTCATGATCTCTAAGGTCCACTGATTTTTAACCTTCAGTGGTTCTGGGCAGTCTTCAAGGAGCCGGAGGACTGATGCGGCTCTGGGCCCCTCACGCATGCAAGACGAGGCTGGCAGATCCAGCAGATCCAGGCTGGCACTGCCAGCTCAGTGGCCAGTGCAACACCTCCAGATTGCTCTGCCAGCTGTGAGACCTTGGGTGTCACCTCAGGCTCTGTTTTCTCACCTGTAAAATGGTAAATGAGCTTTCCTTAAAGTACTGTTATGAGAATTAAATAAAATACAAGATATGAGGTACTGAGCTCTGTGCCTGGCACACAGGAAGTCACGAATACATGTTAACTTCCTTCCTTCTCTTACTCCTACTCTGCCTTCATTCTTTCTTCTCTCCTTCCCTTCTTTCCTCCCCTTCCTTAAATCTTTTCTTTCTTCTTTCCCTTCCTTTACTCCCTCCCTGCTTTCCCCTCTTCTCTTCCAGAAGAAAAATCTGTCTTATATTATGCTGCCCTGAGCCAGTTTATCTGCTTCTTTCAATTGCAAATTACTCTACAGTGGGGACCTTGTAGGGGTCATCTTTTTATCTCCCTCTCTGCAGGCACAGAATAGGTGCTCAGTAGATGCCTGGGGAATCAATGATTGACTTGTGGGAGTCCGAGGCAAGCCTGCCTTCACCGGTGTCTTGGCTTTCTCATCCCTCTCTCTTCTGATGGAAACATAAAAAGCATATACGCTCACACTCTCACTGGCTTGCTTGCATCTCCCACCCTTCCCCAGGCTATAAAAAAAAGTTATATTCTAAAACGAAACAAAGGTAATGGAAACCAGAAAGCCATGTTTTGTGTGCGATCGAAAACATATGTTAAGAACGAGGATTCGAAATGATGAATCTGCGCAAGGCCATTGGCAGTGATCCCCTCCCTGCCTCTCTGCTGTGGTCAGAAGCAGGAGTGTGCAGACTGCAGCAGCTCCCAAGCTGCGGCAGCCTCCGTTGTCAAGGCAACAGGCCTGGCGAGGCCATGGGCCTCTTTTCCCCCAAGGCATCTCCTGGAGGGTACTCAGTGATGTAGGGGTGAGGATTGCACAGTATTCTTCTGACCTTTGGAAACATGGAGAAATGATCCTTTTGGGTTCTGAAACAGGGGCCTCAGTTATCCTTCTCCCTGAAGATTAGAAGCATCACTGACACTTGTTGATTTCCTCCTGTTAGAAGATGAACTGAGGCATTGTTAACAATTTTAAGAGTTTATGTAAACAAAAATCATTTTGAATCAGGCAGCAGCCAATCTGGAAGATAGAAAGGAGCTCTGAGGTGCTGTACAAAATGGGAGACTTTTATAGGCAGAAGGAGCAGGAACAAGGAAGTTATACTAGACATTGAAAGCTGCCTGGTTATTGCAAGGGTCCTGTCCTTTAGGGGATGGCAGGGGTCCATCAGGAAGATTACCTCACTCATGCTGATCAGGCAATTTCTGATTGACTGGTTTAAGGTTCCATTTCTGGGAGAGCTGAAGTTGTAATTAAGTCTTGATTTAGCGATGTGGAGCTTAGCATAAGTGAGCCAATTTTGGGCATGCTGTCTTGCTTTTTACACTCCTATGAGATAAGCATTTCATCTACATTAGGTCAATAGTTATTTTGCAGGGTTATTTTGAGTATTTGTTCTTCCCATTTTACAGGTGAGGCCACAAAGTCACACAGCTGGTAAGTGGTAGGCTGAAAGTACAGTATTAGTAATACCCATCCATGCTGAGTTCCCACTTATTTATTTGTTTATTTATGCATTCACTCAGTAGACGTTTATTGAGTACCTGCTGTGTGCCAGACACTGGGAGTTAGTTGGAGATACAGCATTGAGCAAGAGAGAGCAATGTTCTTGATCTTATAGTTGGCTGGCAAAGATGGTACAGCCTGTTTGATGTTCAAGTTCACTGAGTCTGATGTAAAAGGAATTCCAGGGGCTGTGAGCCTTTGTGATATGAGGGACTTGGGTCTGAGGTGTCAGGGAAAGCTGTCCAGAGGAGTGACTTTGGGGGAGCCTGGAAGACAGGAGGAGCTGAATGGGTAAACTGAGGTAGAACCTTCTAGCCGAGGGAAGACATGTGAGAAGGCAGAAAAGAGCCTCATGTGATCAAGGGAGCAAAAGAGGCTTGAAAGATGAGTTTCCGTCCTTTACCTCCCCTCATGCCCTCAGCCACCATCAGGGAGACATCATTATTATCCTCCTTTAATGGATCATGAAACTCAGGCCAAGGTCACACCCTCAGAAGTGAATTAAACCCAGTGGATTGACTCCCCTGTCTATGCTGATTCTGAAACACATGGTATATCTGACAAGGCCTCTGTGGGAGGCCTTTTGAGGAAGCTGAAAGTGAGAAACGTGACCAAGAACTAGAGAGCTTTGAATCCTGAGGCTCTGAGATGTGGGGCCTGAGCTGCATCAGCAGCAGGGACAGTAGAAACCTAGGCAACCGCTGAAGAATTTTCTGCCCTGGGCCTCTCCTGCCAGTAGAAATGGCAGATTCTGGATGTCTGTACATGACAGCATCATATTTCCATTCCTAACATTGCCCTGAGAACTCCCTAGACATGCCAAGGATCTCCGTATGAAATAGTCTAACGTCCTGTGTTTGCACACGCTTGAAACTGAAGCTTAAGTATTGCCTCTGCCAGGAAGCCTTCCTGGAACGCTGCAAGCCTGGTCTGATGCCCTTTCTTTGGTCCTTCCACATGCACCCTTTCTTCGAGGCTTCCTGTCCTGATGATTCTTCTTTTTCACCCTGAACCATACTGTGTTATGTATATTCCTTTACTGGGCTGTCAACCCCACTCAAAGGTGAGCTCCTCAAGGGTAGAGCTTGGGTCCCATTCACTTCTGTATCCAGTTCCACCTAGGGCTCCCTAGTGCTGGTTGATGATGAATAAACACTCCAGTTTTCATCTCTGTTGGAGGGAAGGGAGCCTTAGGAATATGTGAGCTAAACGGCTGTCATTAGCCCGAGGGTAAGCCACGCTGGAAACCAGACCAGTGGTGGAAGCATGCCGAAGAGCTCAGAGAACATGCTTTGGTTTCTAAGAGAGAGGCCATCACACCTGCTTTAAAGTGGGCATCATTGCCCATGTAGGGTGTTTCAACCTCAGGCGAGATGCTGGGGAGGTGGAGCCGTTTCCCAAATAGTTTCCGTATGCTTGGCTGGCATCCACACTCTCAGAGTGAAGGGACATTTAACTCCCTCCTGACAATGTATCCATGCCGTAAACATATTCTGAGCACCTGCTGTGTGCCAGTTACTCTGTTCCATTCTGGGGAAATAGAAATGAAGCAATGAGCCTATTTGGGGAAGACAGAATAAAAACAGATGTGATGATGGTGTTTTACATAAGAAGGAGGACTTTTAGAAACCCAGAACCAGGGGTGAATGGCTTTAGGAGAACTGGGAGCAATTTGCAGAAGAAAGAACATTTCAAGTGGGTCTTTAAGGATAAATAGGAGCTTGAAGGTGAAGCATGGCATTCCTGGCAGAGGAAACAGCATGAACAAAGGCGCAGAGGAATGCTAGGGTGTGTCCCATCAAGGGAACAGGGTCAAGTTGGTTCATTGTGATGAGAACGTAGGGCACTCCTGGTGGGGGGCTGGGAGTTAAAGGAAAGGAGGCCACAGCGACAGGTGTCCTGGCACCTGGACTTAGTCGCAACCCCAGGGTCTGCTGTGAAACAGATGGGAGATACTGACCACTGAGCGAGACTCAGCGTTTTCCACTTCTACCCATGACTGTCAACCAAGCAGAAAAAGAGCCCAGTGGCCAGCAAAGGAAGCCAGATAGGCATACGTATGGAAGATATGGCCAGTGCAGAAGCCTACAGGGCTGCCATACTGGGGTTGATGGGGTCCCACCAGAGGAGGGCCTGCTATGGGTTCTAGTTAGATTCAGAGCCAAGAGCCAAGGCAGCAGTGCTCCCCTTGTTGCTGCCCCTGCTTCCCCCAATGGGAGATGATAAAGTGTTCTCTAAGGAGCATAGACTAGGGAAAGAGGAAGAAGGGAGGCCAGGGCAGGGAGAAGGGCACCAAAGGGGATGTCGAGCTCTGTACATCTGCAGCCCATTGTCCTGGTTCCAAGCAAGGATGGGAGCCACCAGAAGGCAGCCATGGCTTTCTGAGAAAACACTGTCGGTATACCCAGGGTGCAGAAACTGCATTGCTGCGTGTCTGTGTGCATCTATCCCAGCCCAGAAGTCCCCATTTACCTTGCCAAATCCTCTCCCCAGAGCTGTGTGCTGGGGAGGAGGGGATCGCATTGGACTTTGAGCTCAGGCTATATGTTTCTTCATTACCTCTCATGTATCTGGCCCCACGTTTGGAAGCCTGGTGTCACTGATTTCCCTCCTCCAGCCCCACAGCCTCCCAAGCTCCATTTCATTTCCTTGCACCGTATGCTGTGTGTCTGAGCCTTCTCAGTAATATGAGCTCGTTGGGGATCCAGACTGTGTCATCTATCTATCTATTTATCTATCTGTCTATGTGCCTGGCCTCTCGCAGGGTGCCAGTGCTGGAGATGAGAAACGGATAAATATTCACCTAGTAGTTTCTGAAAACAGACAAAGCTGGTGATGATATGCTTTAGTGTCCGTGGCAGGAGCTATTCTTTTCCTGATGAATTTTCGGTCCCTTCATTTCTTAGCGGATACTTTCCTCTTCAACCTTCTCAGTGCTTCCCCAGGCTGGAAATATGTTCCTTTCCTATCTATCTATCTATCTATCTATCTATCTATCTATCTATCCGTCCTTCTATCCATCTATTCATTCATTATAGACACTTTGTTAGAGCAGGTTTAGGTATATTGAAAACTTGAGCAGGAAGTCCGGAGAGTTTTTGTATACACCCGCTACCACACTTTCCCCCATTATTAACATCTTGCATTGGTGTGATACATTTGTTATAATTGATAAACCAGTAATGATACATTCATATTAACTAAAGCCCATAGTTTATATTAGAGTTATATTAGGGTTACAACTCTTTGTGTTGTAAAGTTCTATGACTTTTATAAGTTTTGACAAATGTCATGTATCCACCATTATGATATCACACAGAATAGTTTCACTGACTCAGAAATCCCTTCTGCTCCTCCAGGTCATCACTCCCTCCCTCCTTCTGAATCCTTGGCAACCACTGATCTTTTTATTGTCTTTATGTTTTGTCTTTTCCAGAACGTCTTATAGTTGGAGTCATACAGTATGTAAGCCGCTTCAAACTGGCTTCATTCGCTTTGCAATATGTATTTAAGTTTCCCCCATGTCTTTTTGTGGCTTAATAGCTTACTTCTTTTTCTTGCTGAATGATGTTCCATTATATGGATATACCACAGTTTGTTTATCCATTTACCTATTGAGGGATATCTTGATTGTTTCCAAGTATTAGCAATTATGAATAGAGCTGCTGTAAATAGTGCAAGTTTTTGTGCAGTTGTAAGTTTTCAGCTCATTTGGGTAAATACCTAGGAGCATGATTTCTAGATCATGGTGAGACTATGTTTAACTTTGTATGAAACCACCAAACTGTCTTCCAAAGTTGCTGTTCCATTTTGCATTTCCACCAGCAATGAATGAGAGTTCCTCTTGCTCCACATCCTTGTCAGCATTTCATGTTGTCAATGTTTTGGATTGTAGCCATTCTAATAGGTGTGTAGTCATGTTCCTCTTCTTTTCACTCTTACCTCCAGTGCTCTGGACTGAGTATCTGCTCTCTGTCATGCACCCTAACAGGGTATTTATGTCTTCATCTCATATATGAGAAAATGAAAAACTGCTAAGGTAAAGACTTGCCTGAAGTCCCACTGCTGAGTGACTGCATCTTTGTTTAAACCCAAATGGGTCTGATTCCAAATTCACTGCTCTTTGTTTCACTACTTCAGTCTTCATTGAACATTAAACGCACAAGTGAAAAAAAACCACACAAATGAGAGAACATGCAATGATACTACCCCATCCCTGCACCATGTAACCGAGAGACAAGGAAAATCTTTTAATTAAAAGGTATCTATGTAATGCACTTAACTGATTGGAGAATGGGTCCACTTTTATTAGCATGGGTAAACCATGACTTCAAGTAGAACTTAAACTAGAATTTCACCTGATTCAACACATTGTTTTCCCAGGTGAAGAATCTGAGGCTGCATTTTTAAAAAATGAGGCACTATTATTGGGTCTGTAGAGAAATGGGCCTGAGAAGTAGGGTCCTGGAATTGGAGACTAGACCAAATGTGGGAGTTACCAGATTTCAGATGTGAGCCCAAATGCAAGGATGCATGCAGTCCAGGCCCACAGGGAAGAATGGTCTCTGGAGAGCATGGTGATGGGCAATTGGTGATGTAGGAAAATTTGCCCCAGGGCCAGGAGGGCTGGCCATGGTGCACTGGGTCTATGCCAGGTCCTGTGCTGAGTGCTGACAGGAGAGATGAATCAGACAAGTGCAGAAGATGGTTGGTAATCAAGACTGTACATCGTGGGGTCAGAACACATGAGTTTGAATTTCAGTTCTGTTACTTAATAGTTGTATGATCTTGGTCAAGTGGCAAATTCTCCAAGCCTCGCTTTCTCCATCTGTGGACTGGGGATAGTAATAGTACCTTCCTGTTTAGACTGTCATGAGTATTAAATAAGACAGTGCATGGACAGCACTTAGCATAGCCCCGATGTATAGAAAATTCTCATTACATTTTAGTCATCATTATTATAAGGAGGAGGTTCAGCCATGCAGGGGCTCACTGCTGGAGCTGGGGTAGAGGGGGGCTGATTTAACGTTGGAGTGTCCTGAGTTCAAGCCCCCTGGGTGAGGGGCAGGACAGCTCTGAGAGTCTGGGATGCAGTCAGGTCATTAAGAGTGAGCCATGTGACTCTAGCAGCGGTGTGAAAAGAACAAGAGGCAGGCAGGGCACCTCAGTCAGAGAGGAAAAGTGGCTTTACCTGAATCACAGTGACTCTGGTTGGCTTAAGACAAGGAGTCCCTCCTGCAAGCCTTTGTCCTGTCAGCTCCTTCTCCTTGAAAAGAGTGACTCCCTGGTACTTTGTCATCTGCCTGATAAACAACTACCCATCATTCAAGACTCAACTTCAGAGACTAACATGTTTGCCGAGTATGGGGATTTGGGGTCTGTCTCACCTGTGTTCAAACTGTGATTTTTCACCTTACTGGCCATGTGATCTTTTAAAGTCTCCATTTCCTCATCTATAAAATAGGGCTAGTGATAGTGCCTGCCTCATAGGGTTATTGTGAGAATTAAACCGTATAATGTATGTGAGGGGCTGAAATGTGGTACAGCATAACTGTGTCCTCCAGAAACATATGTTCAACTCCTTCCTTCCCCGTGCTGTGAATTTAAATGTATTTGGAAATAGGATTTCGAGATGAAATTGTGTTGGATTGAGGGTTGTGTCGTAAATCCAAAGACTGGGGTCCTTACAAGAACAAGACACACACAGAACAGAGGAGAAGGTCGTGTGATGATGGAGGCAGAGACCGGACTGAGGCAGCTACAAGCCAGGGAACCCTAGGGTCGCTGAGAGCCACAGACGTTAGGAGAGAGGCGTGGAAAGATTCTCCCGTAGAGCCTTCAGAAAGAGCCGACTCAGCTGTCACCTTGATTTCTGGCATCCTGACCTGGGCGAGAATACATTTCTGTTGTTTTAAGCCACCCAGTTTGTGGCAATCTGTTAAGGCTGTCCTAGGAAACAAATACCCAAGACAAGTACTCAACAAAGGGCGAGCATTAGCGTTGTTATTACCTCTCAAGCCTTTCTTTATGCTCTGGGCAGAACGGGCTCCCTCCTCCTTGATGTCCCACTACCCTGCACATCTCTGACGCTCTTTAGGAGAATTATTTGCTTATATACTCATCTCTGACATCTCCCTTTGACTCCTTGGAGGGCAGGGAATGTGTGTGGTTTACCCTGTGTCTGCAGTGCCCAGCACAGGGTCTGGCACAAGAGAAGGCACTTCATCAAGACTGGACAAGAATCCAGGTTTTCTGGCTCCCTGTTGGCATCTAGGTCCCTGTCAGCCTCCTGCCTTGATGGAATACTCGATGATTGAATGCAAGGCGTCTGGTACCCCTCCCCCGCCTTTCTCCCACATCTGGCTGAATTAGGTGTGAATGAATGAAAACCATAAGGATCCCATTTGCTCTCCCTCTGCTTCTTTTTAAGCCGTGTGCATTGAGAATTAATCAGCCGAGCATGACTGAGAGTTTTGACAAAACCAAAATACTGGAGAAAGAGTTCAAGATGTTTCAATGATCCTCAGTACAAAAGTGGTTAAGCTGTTGGCCCAACCACTTGTTGTCTCTGAGGCCGGTGAAGTTTTGGACAACAGCAGCCTGCCCCGGTCTCCTAGGTGAGGTGGGAGATGCATAGTGGGGCTCTACTGGCCCGTCTCTCCCAGGGACACTCGGCCCCAGGACTCACACTGCATAAACAGCAGCCAGATGTGCGGCAAAGTCAGAACGCTGAGCGTCTGCCCAGTTTCAGAGCTGCTGCCCTTGGCTCAGGACTGGGGTTCTAAATGCTGCAGTCCTGGGCAAATCTCACACCACTCACTGTTCCCAGGGTTTAGTTTTGGGTTCTGGAAGTTCATGATGACAGGTGTTATGCAGAGACGTGTACATCCAAACCCAGCTGGAGGTGAGTCAGGAGGTCACATGGCTTAAAACTCCATGCACAGCCTTGTCTCTAAGAAAACCAATGGGTTTTTTTTTTTCTTTTCTTGTTACAAAAACAGTAACTGCTTTTTTGGTGTATGTGGAAAATAATTATAGAACAATTTATTTGGGGGAAAAAACCCACTATGACTTCACCTTGCAGAGATACCCACCATTAACATTTTATTCCATAGCCTTCCAGACATTCTCTACGCATGTGTTATGTCCATGTTGTATACAAACAGTCACATTGTACCTTGGTCAGTTCTCAGAATAGAAATGATGTTCCCCAAACTAAGTAGAGGGAGACTCCAATCATACATATGAACATCTAATTTTTAAAATAAAATTGGGACAAAAATTGGGAGTATAATGTCATGCTTTTTGTATTCTGATTCTTCAGCTATTTATTCTTCAGATTTGGGCTTAAATGCTATTTCCTTGGAAGCTTTCTAGACTGGACCAGGGTACATGTTCTCACAGCACCCCTTGTTCATATCATGATGTACTGTAATACAATTAGACGTTAAATATGTCCATGTATAATT
The DNA here is from genome assembly GCF_048564905.1 of Vicugna pacos. Lineage (NCBI taxonomy): Eukaryota > Metazoa > Chordata > Mammalia > Artiodactyla > Camelidae > Vicugna > Vicugna pacos. Next base: position 27,291,428 of record NC_132999.1, on the reverse strand, counting down.
TTTGGCTCTCTTGCTGGAATATAACTTAGGCAGGTGAACAGTGGTGACTGATTTGAGCCCCAAGACAACCTACACTTCTCTCCAACCCTGCACCTGACTTAGTCGATAGTCTCTGAGCTCTGAGGGTGAACAGGAAGCCTGGAACCCTTGACAGTGGACTTTGCTCCATGGATACTAGTGTCTCTGTGAACATCTTCTCAGGCTTCCCCAAAGGAACCTGCTGCCATTTAAACCCAGTAAACTGTATCCCAAGGAGAGAGACATTGATAACCTTCTGGAATTCTAGTTGATACTGGCTCCAAGATAAAGGTTGGCATTCAGAAGTGTACTGTGGTTTGGCACTGAAAATGGGGTTGGGGGAGGACTTCTGTAGGCCAAGAGATAAATGGAGATCTCACTTGAATCCCTTCATGTAAGGAAGGCAGGGCACTAAATCCCCTTGTCTTTATTACCGCAGTCTGGATGCATAGCTGGCATGGATATCTTCAGCAACTGAGAGAAATTCCACACAGCTTCCTGACCCATGGTAAAGCCGACTGTGGAGAAAGGACCACATAGAAGCTATTAACATTCACCAGTTACACAGAGGGAAAAATATCAAAAGCAAAACTGCATTTCTAAGCAGAGCTGAAGACACTATCGCAACTCTCAAAGGCTTGAAATATACAGGTGAGGTGCCTCCTAGCTCACCCCGACTTAATTTCTCCATTTGCCAGGGTAACAGGGTCCTTGGGTTGATCATGGTTTATCACAGATTTCATTAGGTGGGGAATCCCACTGAGCTGCTGTTTCAGATGTGGGCTCCTTCTGGAACTAAGCGATACGGCCGCTGACGTTGGATGTGTTGCTGATGAGCAGGACAGGCAAATGCATTTTTCTTCATTCTGAGTCACAGTGAGCATTACAGGCAATTTGCCGCATCTGGTAGGGACAGCGTGAGTGTTTTTACTCTCCTGACTCAGGTATTTGTAGTTTCTCCAGATCCATGCTACAATTTATTCTACTGGATCTTGATGGCCTCTCTGTCTTACAGGACATCGTGCTTGTCCAGTAGCCTGGTGACAGTGATGGTGTTCAGGATACACCACCCCAAATATGGCCCCTTGGTTTATTGAGTATCTTAAGCTGAAGGAGTTTGCGGAAATGGCAGAAACAGGAGGGTCACTCTGACCTTTCATCCCTGCCCTGCCCCTTCCCCCCTACTTCTCCCCTGAAGGTCATAGAACTCCTATGTGAAGGGTACCCTCCCTGTACCAGAAGGCAAGAAGACATCTTATCGTCAGAGATGGGGGATTGGGGGTTAAGAAATCTCTACAAATCTGTACAGTCAAACCTTGTTAAAGTAACTCTTATCTTCCCAATTACCTATTTACTACCCCTGCCCAAGCCTTTCTGTCTTGTCAGTTCTTCACAAATTTGTTGTTTCTCTGTTTAAGAGACATAAAAGCTTCCTGCTCTGGTCCCTTCTTTGGGTCTTGATTCTCTTCTGTAGAGTCCCCTGCACATGTAAAAGTTCTGCAAAATTTGTATGCTTTTCTCCTATTAATCTGTCTTCATCAGTTTAATTTTCTGACCCAGCCAGGGACCCTAAAAGGGTCAGGGAATTCTTTATCCTCCCCAAGAGTAGGTAAGATCAAGAAATAATAGGCTCCCTAGATGTTTGACAAGATCCATCTGGGAGCTCTCCGTCCTGGGCAGTCGAGTGCCTGTGTAGTTTCAGTGATCTAGAGCAGAGTTAGCAAATCTTCTCTGTAAAAGATTAGATTGGAAATACTTTTAGCTCTGGGCCCATGGTGTGTCCTGCAGTGCCTCAGCTCTGCGGTGGTAGTGATAAAGCAGCCACAGACAGTATGCAAACAATAAGCATGACTATGTTCCAATGAACTTTTATTTACAAAAACGGCTGTGGGCTTGATTCGGCCTGCAGGCCTTAGTTGGCAGACCCCTCCTTGACCTAGAGCTTGTCAGTTATCTCCTCCAAGGACAAAATGGTCTCTCCTGTTCTTCCTTCCACTGTGAAGGAGGCATGATGCTAATTAGGTCTCTCAAAAATCTGGAGTCTGTTGATGGTACATTTGGGTGTATGGCTCTTAGCCATTTGCTGGGTGACCTGAAAATCTGGAAGCTTTAAAAGGGGCCCTGATTAAAGGAAGGATCTCCAGCTCTTCCAGAATGCAGTCTGGATGGCTCTTGGTGCAGATCTTCTGACCTGCAGATTCAGCAGGCTTGGTGTGTCTGCGGTAAACCAAGATGCTGAATGGTCTCATATGAGAGCACCATCCTAACAGTCTTACCTTCTTGAGCTCCTGACCCTTTCCCCAGTACTCTGCCTAGGCAGTTTTGGCACCTCTCCATCACGTACTGTAGGCCAAATTTGTGGCCAGGCTTCAAGGAGCCATCCTGACTGCCTTGGAGGCCTTTGACTTTTTAGAGCAAACCTTGAATAGATCGTTGGCTAACTGACCTGTCTTTTTTTTTTTGGTCAGGGCTTCTAATACCGTTGACCACAGCTAGCCAAATCTATAGTCCATAGTTACCGCCACCCTCATGTCATTCAATGTCCCCACATTTTACTTTTCTCCACCCAACTCTGGTCTTAGTACTTTGTACTTCTAGGGATTGTCACCACCCCACTCACCACAAGCAGTGGGCTCTGTCTTGCCGTCTGACATGTGAATATTACAGTTCCAGAATCCCACCTGGAAGGTCTGCTTTCCGAGACTTATCGTGACTCTCACAGATTAGGTCATCCCCCAAAGTAGATCCAGAGACAAGTGCTTGCTTACGGATGTGGGGATGTCATTCCAGGGAAAATGGGTGGGGGTCTGGGAAGAAGAAAACAGGGAAGAGGGAAAGCCAGTGTAAGGTTGTGTTATTCAGCCCATCACCACTGTGGGTGTTTGGGGCTTTCCCACTGGGGCCCTCTGAGAACTTCAGGATTACCCACCCACGTGATGGAAAAGGAAAGCATTTGTTTATTGCTTCCAGGGGTTACTCCACGGAGTGCTGCTACCCTCTGATTTCTTTTCTCTTTGTCTTTTTTTTTTTTTGCTTTCTTCTTTTAAAAAATTGTAGTATAGTCAGTTTACAATGTTGTGTCAATTTCTGATGTTCAGTCATACATATACATACATATATTCGTTTTCATATTCTTTTTCATTATAGGTTACTATAAGATATTCAATATAGTTCCCTGTGCTATATAGAAGAAACATCTATTTTATTATATGGTAGTTAGTATCTGCAAATCTTGAACTCCCAATTTATCCCTTCCCACACTCTTTTACCCCTGGTAACCATAAGTTTGTTTTCTATGTCTGTGAGTCTGTTTCTGTTTTGTAAATAAGTTCATTTGTGTCTTGTTTGTTTGTTTGTTTTGATTCCACATATGGCATTTTTCTTCTTCTTTCTGGCTTACTTCACTTAGAATGATGATCTCCAGGTCCATCCATGTATCTGCAAATGGCATTATTTTATTCTTATTTATGGCTGAGTAGTATTCCATTGTATATGTATACAACAACTTCTTTATCCAGTCATCTGTCAATGGACATTTAGGTTTTATACTCTCTTATTTCTGAGTTTGCCTGTGCCTGACAACTGAATGGGCCCTTGGAGGCATCTCACACCACAGTGTCAAAGAATTCCAGGGCACAAAGGCTGAAGTAGTTGATGTGGCTGAGGCCATCAGCTGTCAGGCTAAACCTGCAGGCTCATTGCTGCAGTAATAGGTAGAATTGAAGCTAAATTGAGAGCATGCGAATCAAGCACAAGAAGTGATGGATACACTGTGCATGGGCTCCTGGTTTCTCCACTCCACGCCTCCTGCCACTACTTATGCCCAGTTTTGCATCCCCACCACCAACCCCAAGTCCCTGCTAGGTACAATGAAAGAAATAAGATAGTGGTCTGATTATTATGACAATCCTTGGTTTTATCCTAATCTCCATTCTCAACTGACCTTAAAGGACAGTGAAATGTCACACTGAAGTTTGGATATGGCAATGAGTGGGAGGTAACTGATGGCAAGTTTGGGGTGCTGTTTTTCAGGATGTGGTATGTATTCTGAGTGGGTGACCATAGATTTAGGAGCTAAGAGGTGGAAGCGGAGTGGTACCTCTTGTGACTGAACTGAATAACCCATGCTCATAATGTTGCTTCTTGACTTGGGGGTTCTGTGGTTTGCTGAACCTTAGAAAGTACCCAAGGAAGGAATGATCTCACTGGGGATACAGCCATTCTTCTACTAAATTGAAAGTTATGGGGGCTCCCTGGCCACTTTGGGCTCCTGAGCATGAGGAAAACAGTTTGGCTTGTGTGGTTGACCTTGACCATCGAGGAGAAACTATGTTTGGAATACAAAGTAGGGGGCAGAGAGGAATACGGATGGAACTCTGATGCTTCCTCTATTCTCGCTGTATTACCATGTCCTATTTTAAAGGTTTATAAAAGACTGTTAGACCTTTATAGGAATAGGACCACCAAGGCCTGAGATGCTCCAGCAATAAAGTATTGGGTCACTTCATTACAGAAGATCCCTGATAAGTTGTGGTACTGGCAGAAGACAGGGGAAGTGTGCATTGCATAGTAGATGGGGGACTTCATATGTATCAGCTCTGGATTTGTGTGCACTTGCCGAAGAGAGAGCTGTGTCCTTTCCCTCTGTTTTCTTGCTTGTTGGGGGAGGGGGCTCTGGTATTGAGTAGGGTGGAGCTAAGAATGAAGGCTTCATTTTCTTCCTTCATCTTCTTCTGATTAAAACTTTGATTGGGTCTCCACCTTCAACAAGCTCTGCTCCCCAGACTGTGGTTTACAAGTGCCTCAGGCTATGTGGCCAGATGTTGGAAGACATAAAGCCATCTGCTGGGTATTCATTCTACTTCAAGAGCTAGGAAAACATTTTTTAAACTATTAAAGCCAAAATTATATTATGAAACAGAATGAAAATGCACATTTTTTTAAAGAAAAGATGAGTTTCAAGTGAATTTTATGTATATAAAAGGCTGCTTTGGACTTCAGCCCTCCTCGTGGTCTCCTGCAGCCTCTCTTTCAGAGTACATACTCTGCCAGACGAGGTCACACAGTATTGATGTGCGGTACTAATGTGCACCCTGTCTTCCAAGAAGTGGCCCTTGCCTCCTTCTACAGGCTTCTGTCCTACTACTTTCCATCCCATTTTCCAGCTTAGTTCACACCCAACACCCAATGGCTCTCATTCCTCAAATGGGCACTGACTTTCACACACCAGGCTTTTGCCCTCTTTCTTAGAAGTTTTTTTTTTCTTTTAGGCAGGATCCAACCTCTTCTCCAAAGCTTTGTCTCACACCATTCCTCCCCCATCCCTCCCCCAAAGTCAAGGTACTAAGTAAGGGAATCTTTTAAAAAATTTTTTCAAATACCCCATCTATAGAACTTAACATCTGATCTGTCCTGGTTTCCAGATGATTGCTTGTGGCTGTTGATCTTTATATTATTGCTTACGTGACTTTTCCCCCCGTGAGGCTGTTAGAGATGAAAATGAACCGAGGCCTATGACTATTGCCCTAACACCAAGCGTCCTGCCTGGCAAAAAAGTCAGAAGTGCAGCCTAAGGTATTTTTGCTGAATAACTGAACAAATCGATAGAGGAGTGACCATCGGGACCCTGGACTGTGTTGGATGCCGAGCCTCCAGTACTGCTCTCTCTGCTGACTGGTGCTAGTGGTGGGGTTTCTGGTCCCACAAACAGCCGCCCCATTTACATTATTTGCTCTTTATTTATTTATTTTTTGTTAGGCCCCAAAGACCTCAAGGCACAATAACCTCTTCGCCTGCATGAGTTTTGCAAGTCATCAATTTCTGACTATGGCCCATTTCCTTTGTCAGGGGGAGAAAGTGATTCCCTGCAGTCTTCTGAATTTACAGAGAAAAGCTGTCCAGATGTGTCTGGCCTACCTCTCTCTGCTCCCTCTCCCTCACAGCCCCCCTCATTTTTCCTCCAAATGAAATTCATTCCTGGCTGAGGGGAGAGGAAGGATTAAGGGGTCCACATGCAGCTTCTTTCAAGCTTTGGGGGAGGGCAGATGGTTCCTGTCAGTGTTTTCTTTCCATGCAGACTTTGTTCCTTGAGGCAAAATGCAGGCTGTGCAACCAGGCTGGTTTTGCATCAACCCCTGGGGGGTGGGGTGGAGGGCCCCCCACCCCAGGCTAGGTCAGTGCAGGGCAGGAAGAAACCTGCCTGGTGCTGGCTTCAGAGTCAAGAGGTGCCCTGGGGTCCAGGATGGAAGTATTGTGTCTGACTTACAGCTGGGCTGAGTTCATGTTTCTTACAGTGAATCGTGCTCAGAAGTTAATTCTTGGGACTATACTTCAGTAAAAATATATATACACATGGAAAAAAAAAAAGAAGTAATTCTTGGAGCTCAGTCAGTTCAAGAAGAGCCAGGTAGAGAATCCTAGAAGAGTTAGGATTTATGTTTTTTTTAAATTTAATTTTTAAAATTTTTGTTGAAGTTTAGTTATTTACAATGTTGTGTTAGTTTAGGACTTAAGTTTTGATTTGAAAAATGGGAGTGGTTTGTTCAGAAGGCGAGGGTAGAGGTGGGCATTCTAAGCAAAGAAAATAATGTGCATATTGGTGCCAACAATTTGGTAAATTAATTTCAATCCAGTAAATATTTGTTGAGTACTTCAGTGTTAAAAGTGACTGAAGAAGGGGTATAGCTCAGTGGTAGAGTGCATGCTTAGCCTGTACAAGGTTCTGGGTTCAATCCCCAGTACCTCCATTAAAACAAACAAACAAACAGACAAACCTAATTACCAACACCCCCAATGCAAAAAAAAAAACATAATAAACAAAAAGTAAACTAAAATAAATGACAAATAAAAACAGTTTAGGTGATAAACTTCATGAGGCAGACAGTATCCACTCAGAGAACTGCAAAGTGGGGCAGAAGGCAGGAAGCTTTTATAAAATAAAGAATAAAGAATAAGGAAGAGAAAAACAGAAAATATCTCATTGGCTAGGGCCACATCGTCAACCTTGTCTATACAACAAGGAAGTGAAGTATAGAGCTCAGAGCTGGCTTGTTGTCAGGGGCCCAGAGGCCCGGGGGCCCGGCACCTGATCGGGTGACTGGATAGACTGCATTTCTTGTCAGGCAGAGCCATTACAGGGACATGAAAGTTATCTAAGTTTTGGTTTGCGATGTGACACCCTGAGCAGGAGTGGCTCCATATTGGGCCTTAGAAGGTTATTTATACACCAGTATGTGCCAGACATGTGTTTATGGACCTGTCCCCTATCAGGCAATAAGTCAGTTGCAGACAGGGACTGTCTGCTTTGCCACTAGAGATTAAAGAGTCAAAGAGATTGGTGGCATAAGGATGGAGCATTTCCTCTACACCAGGCGCAGTGCCAGATGGCAGGGATCAGAGCTGAAGGTGGTTTCTGAAGTCAGGCTCACAGCCTAGCAGTTACACGGGTGTAGAAGTGTGAGTACGAAGTTCAGAAAAGCACAGAGAAGAGAGTGATCAGTTCTGTCCAGTGTAGGGTCAAGAGTATCTCAAGAGAATATGCGTCTGAATTGAGTTTCGAAGGAAAAATAGGATTTCTCTGGCTGGATGAGGACGGGGGTTTTCGGCTGAGGAACATCATATGAAAGACTGCGACGGAGGAAACAGTATATGCATTTGCAGGGGTGGGGCAGTAAATAGTTTGTATTTTTGGAGTGTTCATTCAACAATTATTTACTAAACAACTCCTGTGTGGCAGAACTCTTCCAGGTGCTAGGGATACAGGAGTAACCAAGACAGACCTGTTTCTTTCTTGCGGTATTAGCTTGTGAGGGCTGCCATAACGAGGGACCATGGACTGGGTGGCTTGGAAAACAAAAGTTATTTTCTTGGCGTTCTGGAGGCTTCATCTGAGAAGAAGGTGTCGGCAGGATTGGTTTCTTCTGTGGCCTCTCTCCTTGGCTAGTAGACGGCCATTTTCTTGCTGTGTCTTCCTACGGTCTTCCCTCTGAGTGTGTCTGTGCCTTAATTTCCTCTTCTCATAAGGACACCAGTCATATTGCATTACGGCTCACTGTGATGACCTCATTTTAACGTAACGACCTCTTTCCGAGTCCTATCTCTGAATACCATCACATTCAGAAGTCCTGGGGGTTAGAACTTCCACGTATGAATTTTGGGGGCATACAACTCAGCTCATAATCCTTGCAGGGGATTTATATTCTAACGTGTGTCAGGGTTGGGGGGCAGCAAATGACTAATCATACCAATAAACAAACTTGGTAGTTTTATATAATAAGTATTGTGAAGAAAATAAAACAAGTTAATGGCATAGAAACTGACTGCTCATTATTCTCTATTATTTGTATATTATACCAAATATATAAACATTTGTTCTTTTCAGCAAATGCTGTTAGAACATTTTTTTCTGAGCCAGGATATATGTTTGTTGCTGGGGATCAAAAGATCCCTCAGACATGATCTTTGCCCTTAAGAAGTTCACAAAGTAGTAGAGGAAACCTGTGTACACATAGGAAAACTTGTGAGGAGACCTCAGAGTGTTTTATTTTATTTTTTTTAGTTGGGGAAATTAATTAAGTTTATTTGTTGATTTTTAGAGGAGGTCCTGGGGATTGAACCTAGGACCTTGTGTATGCTAAGCATGCATCCTACCACTCGAGCTACACCCTCCCCCTGGGAACTAAGTGATTAATCAGGAGCAAACTGTTTCAGTTGGGTGAGAGGAGGTGGTGGTGGGAGGATACTCACTGGCATCACGTAGGTGTAGTCAGGGCCTCTGGGCCCTCCCGTGGAGAACATCCATTTCCATCTTGGGTCCCAGCAGTGAAATTCTTTTGCCACCAATGGGAGTTAGAACAAAACTTTCTTTGATGATGGCAACCCAGACTCAATGTGGGGTGTCCTGACCCTTCTCTGCACCTGCGGCCAGGTAGACACAGAGGCCCAGGTCAGGGAGGACTGGCCAAGGGCCAGCTGGGTTAATTCATAATTATCAGCAGGCACCATGGTGGATAAAGGTTTGTACTTACAGTGAACCCCGACCAAGTTCTGAAGTCAAGACTGAAAATATAAGCCCCCTGGGAAGTGGCTGTGTCAGCCCAGATCATTGGACAAGAGCAGTAAGGGGCTCTCTGAAGGGCAACTGTGGAAACCAGGTGGTACACAGGGGAGGAGTCCACCTGGGTCAAACAGAGACTGGTGAGGTTCCCCCGGAAGAAGGAGCGATACTTCCATCAGTTGTTCAGGCCCAGTGATGTTCCAAGTTTCATGTGCCTCTGAATCTCTTGGAGGTGATGAGGCTGCACTCGGAAGCATTTGGTCTGTGTGGGTGGCGGACAAACTGACCAACTTTATCTGGGGTCAGGGGGTTTGCTGAGATGAGGGGCTTTCTGTACAAAATCCAGGGATGTCCCAAACAAATCTGGAAGTATTGGTCACCCAATCTGGAAGTCAGTGTCATACATATGCCCAAGCTATTCCAAGTAGGGGTGAGGAAATCAAACTGTGCTTTATTCACCAACTCACTGTCTGACTGGTTGGTCGGCGATGATGCAGTTTCTAGATTCCCAGTCTCAAGAAGCAGTTTCTCCTGGCAGCTCCGGTAATGTCCTCAGTGCTGAGTAAACCAGCCTGCTGACTGGTGCAGGCACAAGAGGGCTTCTCAGGGCATCACAGCATGTTGCTGCCCCCCTTCTCTTGCCTCACTTCCCTTTTTCCTCACTCTCACTGCCTGGGTTGCATCTTCCCAAGGAAAGCATCAGGGCCATAATCCTTGCCTCAGACTCTGCTTTCTAGAGAAGTTGGCCCAATTTGACTGAGATACAGGAAAACTGAGTTCAAGTCTCGGTTCTTTTGCTGATTTGCTGTGTCATTTTGGATGATTAAATTCTCTGTTCTGGACCTCAGTTTTCCTGGCTCCAAATGAGGAGTTGGAACTATATGATCTCTCAGGTCCTTCTCAGTCCTCATATTCTCTGATCTTACAAGATTCCCCTTAAAGACCCTTGTGAGTCCCTGCTAAGCAGTAAGCCACAAACTCCTTTCAACTCAGTCATATTTTTTTCCCCATCACTCTTAATGAATCTTGGTTTCCTGGGCAATTTTTATTTAAAAGAAGAAAGGAGAGCAGGAGAAAGCAAGTTGGGAAACTCATAGCCCCTATGCCCTGAGGAGATTTTCTTAAAACAATCTCTTTCTGGGGGGAGGGGAGGAGGGGGAAGGGGGAGACTTCCCCCTGCAAGGAAATTCAGTCGTTCTAAAATGGCCTTTGAAACCAAAGACTATGGAAAAGTTTAAGGAAAAGCACAAAGTGATTGGGGATAAATAGTTCCATATGAGTTACTGGATATAATATTCCTCCTTGTACTGCTCAGTGCTGGGTGAAAGCAGACACTGCATGCTCGGTGTGTGCTAACAGATGTGTGCTTAGGTTTAATGGGATTTTAGAAAGGTCAAGAAGTCCCCCAAAGGATGCTTACTCCACTGTGCTCTCTGAGGGTCACGAGAAGCCACTCACCATCTCACCTCCTTTTAGTCGCCAGACCTGACAGGATTTATTTCCCTTCTTTCTATGGTGAAACATTTGGAAACAGAGGATGGACAATAATAGTAATTGTAATAATGTTAGCAATAATATAATCAATACTGTTTATTGAACATGTTGTGCATGAGCTTAGTTGGGCTTCACACAAAGAGAAGTTCGGTAACTTGGCTGAAGTCACGTGGTGGTGGAGGGGAAAGTGAACTTGGATCTGTTAGGCCCCAAAGTCTGTGCGTGGTCACCCGTAAAATAGGAAGGAAGCTGTGACTTGCGCAGTGGATTGGACCAGAGCCTTTTAGGTAGCTTCCAATTTGACTGTCCAATGAATGTTTCCTTCTTTGGGTGGGAGAGAATTAAATGGCTATTATGGGCCAGGCCTTCTGATTGCAAAGAGGAATCAGATATAGATCTGGCCTTTTGGGGGCTGACACTGTAATAAGAAAGATAAGGTTTGTCACCGATGGGTCACTTCATATTTTAGACACAGATAATTACCATCCAGCAGGCAGGGGTGAATAAAAGGCCAGGGACGATTATGAGGAATACTGAAAGGCAGGATGCTGCACTGGCAAGACTCTTGGCTCTAGGGTTAGATTACGGTTAGAAATCTGGTTTTACTATTTCCTAGCTGTGTGACCTCTGGCAAGTTACTTAACCTCTTGGGGCCTCAGGCTCAAGAAAGGTAAATCATTTGAACAGGACTTTGATGTTTGTACAAGTTTTGAGCATATGGAAATATAAAGGAAAGACATACATTAAAATTAATAGATATGTAAGATGCTGAGTGATTAAACATTTTGTTTATGTAGAGGACAAAAAAACACACAAAAACAATAGCAAGTATGTGTGAATTCTAGGGTTGGCAGCAGATCTGATTTTTTTTTGAAAGAGATTTCTTTATTGTTTAGGAGAAACATTGAAATGGGCTTTTGGTCCTGCAGAGGCATGGCCAGAATCTAGTCTGGAAGGAGGGCTTGAAGCAAAGGGAGTGGATGGTAAAGTGTTCTGCATCGTCAACTAGAAGGTGCTGTCTTCCTGGCTACAGGGCGCATTGTGCTGGTACCTGTGGCAGAAAGTAACTATTGTTTGACAAATCTGCTCCCTTTTCTATTGGACACAAGTTGTCCTAGGTTTCCCAGCCTTTTTTGCAATGAGGCCGGGCCATATGTTGCAGCTGATGGAAGATGGCTGGAAGTTTCACATGCCACTTGCAGGATTGGTCCCAAACATCTTCTACACATGATTCCTTCTCTTGCTCTGTCTGCAGACTGGATGTTGATGTCTAGGGCAAAGTGGCAATCATGGCAGATCCTTTGTGAGCCTGGGTCCCTGAATAACTCTGTGGAGCATAGCTCCATGGGTCCCTGCCCTCTCACTGACCGGACTTCGTAAGAGTAGACTTAACTCTTCTTTTAAGCCCCTGGAGCGTTAGAGTTTTGCTCTTAAAGTAGCTAGTGTTATTTCAACTAATCTAATAATACATTTGGGATTTCTTCAGCAGGGCCCAGAGGGAGAGGACTTGGGCTCTGGAACCTGTAGGAAAGGAGGTGAGAGGGAGGTGTCTATTACGAGATTAGCCCAGACGGGGCAAAATGGTACCCTGCTTTAGCTAAGGACGGAGGTCCCTTATGTTGACTAAGGATGTTGGTCTTTGGGATCAATGTCATCTGGGATTCATTTTTCCATTTTACTTTTCTGTGTTGTGATGCCCTTGTGGTCCCCTCAGGGCTTGAGTAATGTTGGTCAAACACTCGAGTCTAGTGTCACCTGTGCTTTGGAGAATTAAGGAAAGATCCATGTATAGATGTGCGAAGACCAGGGAAGATGCAATGGCAGCTTGGGGAAGCTTGAATGGGCAGAAATGAGTGGTAGAGAAGCTTGGAGCAGAGGTCTGGAGGGAGAGGTGGCTACCAAGAGAACAGAAGCTACCCTGGGATCCTCAGACATACCTGATCGTGATGTGAACAGAGTTTGCTCTTGCTCCTACAGTTATGCAAGTTGAGGTTTCCGTTGTGTTACAGTGCCTTAGATTCTGAAGGAGCTCTTTAGATACCTCTTTACCGGGGAACTCTGGGATACTTGAGCTCCTTGTATTTTTAAGATTTTCTTCAATGATGATTATTTTTATAAAGGGGAAAGAAAACATGCTGAAAGCACAAAAGAAAGAAATGAAAATGAAAGTAGCATCCAGCATCGGGTCTAGCAGATAGTAGGTGCTCCATCAATGGTGGCCCTCTGTCTTCTAATGTTCACCATCAGTTTAGTTATAGCTTCTTGGAAGGAGGAACCTGGCACTATTTTAATTGATTGTTATTGCCCATTGATTATCAGATGCATTCTGATTTTGGAAATATTTGCATATGAAAAAATGTGCCTCTGGGATTTAAGAAGATACCCCCGATTAGTGACCTGTTCCTGGTGTTAAAGTCACTAAAGGCTGCAGCTGACAGGCGTCACTGGCTGATCACGGCCTGCTCTTCTGCTGTGCCTACAGAGGGCCCCAGAACCCTTTTCGGCGATCTATTTTAAGCAGCCCGAGGCAGGAAGAATGGGCCAGAGAGGAAACTCCAGTGCTAATCCTGCTGTAACATAGATGCCTGATGGAGGCTGGTTTACGGAGAGCCCACTGAGTGCACTAACTGGTGGGGGAGATGGAAATGTGAGCAGCAAGTGCTCTGAGCATGGATGCCCCTCCGCCTAGAGACTCAAAGGACTTGCTCCCTCACTTTATTCAGGTCTCTGCTCAAGTGTCAACTCCCCAGAGAAGCCCTCCCTGACTGCCCCTCCCTGCCATGCTCCCTCCCCATCTTTCATACTTCTCCATGCATACCCTGATCTAATGAATGGAGGGCTTGATTGATTGTTTAACTAGAATCGTCAGTTCCATATGGCAGAGACTTTATCTGTTTAGTTCATTGTGGAATCCCAGGCACATTTGGAAAAACTGGAAAATCCAAACCTACTTACCAGCTGTGTTGGAGGATTAAGCAAGGAAACATTTGGAAAACATATAGCTCCTGACATGCAGTAAGTAGATGCTCAGTAATTGCTAATTCATTTCCTTTTCTCCTTTCCTATTAGACTATTCTGAGTCTTGAACAGGTTTTCTGTTACTGAATGACTAGGTGTGCCTCTGTTGCCTTATCTTTAAAGTGGGCTAATGATAACATCTACCTCCTGGTTACAGTAAAGGTGGACCAAGTTGGAGTGTGGAAGGCTCTTAGCACAGGACACTATGCCTGGCACATGGCGAGTTCTCAGTCAAGGTGACAAAGGGGAGATGTGGGGTTGTGGGACACGGGGCAGGAAGAACGGTGACTCTGATGAACACCTGCTTGTCCCGTGTCATCCTGGGTCTTAAGGCACCGTAGGTGAGTGGTTACACAAATGAGATAATGAATCTGATTCAGGAGCAAACAATCATTCTCACACGGGGCTCCTGGGCAGACGCTGAGTTCTAAAACTTCAATCCTCACTTTAGTGACTACTGACTGGCCCCTGGGACCAGCCACTCTGCCTTGTCCCCTCCTTCCCAGACAGAGAGGTTCTGTCCACTCAGAAGCAGATGCAGAAATGTAAACCGAGGGGCTTAGCGGGCTGAAGTGCTGACTGTGGAGCCCTGGGGGGACATGCGTGTCCTCGGCTGACATGTGACCTGGAGGCTGCAGTCAGGGCTGTGGGAACACAGACACGCTTCCTGGGTATTGTCTGGAACTGAGAGGGACGCAGGGGGAAGGAGCAATGACCTGCAGGACAAGAAGCAGAGGATTACGATATGGTCTGACCAGGGCTTGGGCTGATGCGGGCGGCACGGAGCAGGAATGGCTGCCCTGTGGCTCACTGGCACTGTGGTCGTCAGCTCCGCATGGCTGGGGAAGAGAGGTCTGCTTGTCTTGCCTGAAGGGAGCCCTCGGCCTCAACCTCGAGGCTGGCCTCCTTGTTTCTCTGCTTTGAATTTGTGAGCTCTTTGGGAAGTGGCCCCGTGTCTTCTCTGTGGTCCCTGCAGCATCCTCTGTGGGGTCGTGCGGGTCCGGGATAGGCCTCCATCTCCCTTTCTCAGTGCACCCCTCACGGCTCCCCCTTCTGTACCTCATGTGGCAACTAACCAGACAACTGCACGCCCCAGGCAGCAGTCCGCCCGTGCGCTTCCTTGGCTGGAACTGCCTCGTGGAAAGAGCGCAGACTTCAGAGCCACGCAGACCTGATCTTAGGCCTGTCTAGGCCTCACCGGGAAAACCGGGAGGCTCCCTTGCAGGGTGATTGTAAGCATTAGCCATGCTGTGTCTGGATCAACTGAACCTGATGTTCAATAAGTCTTAGTCATTTTTTTTAAAGTAAAACACCAATTTTTATTTAAAACTAAAGTCAGTCCTTCAGTGCAATAAGCACAGCACTCAACTTCAAAAAACCCTGCAATCTCGGCATGCAGACCAATCTAGAAAAGATTTTTTAAAAAGTCTGAAACGCTCAGCATTCCACTTCTGCAGCATTTGGGCACAGTGCTGTGTGTCGAGCACAGCCCCTAAAGGTTCCGTCTTCGGGGCGGACACAAAGGGATGTGCCACGAGATCCCAAGGCTGCAGTCTGTCCTCCTTCCCAGAGTCCCTTTCAAAGTCCTTGGCTGTTGTGCAGGGGGCCGCAGGGTGTGCAGGCTCCCAGTCCCCAGGCCCCACAGATGAAGGGAACTGGCTTGGCTGTCTGACCTCAGCACCCATGGTAGCTGGTGAGGTGATGAACTGGAAGCAACACCATTTTTGTTCCCTTAGGGCACAGCGCCACCCGGATTTTACCTCCGAGGCTGTAATTTTTTTGCACTGCTTTCTTTAACGTGTTTGCTCATCTGGGCACCTGGATGGGGCATTAGGAACTCTTGTCCTTCTATTAGACATCAGTGTGTCTGCCCCATTTATCCCATTATCAGAGTAAAATTGATTGGCTGAATGACTGTGTTTCTTCTGATTACTCCTTGCCCACCTGGGGTACTCAGGGTTGGGGGACACTGGGGGTCCACGGACACCAGCCACCTGCTGGGCAGCCATGGCTGTGCACATGGTAGAACTGCATGGGGGCGGTAGGTGTGGGTCACCCCCTTCTCTGTGTTGTGCTGAAGCAGCAGCCGTTCAAAATCTGCAGCTGGGAGGGTTTTGCTAACAGCCACTGGAGACCAGGAAACTCCCTCTGTGCTTCTCAGAGCCCCACAAATTACCGTTAGTCCTGAGGTTTAGGATTTGACAAACATTTATTGACAGCCCCCAGAAAGGTTAATTCTGGGGCTGGGATCTGACTGTTGTAAGCTCTTCTGCTAAGCCTTTTCCCACACAATCTCCTTGGCCTTGGACTAGCCGTCTGCTTTCTCTGGACCTGTTGAAGTCCTACACATCCTTGAAGATCCAGATAGATGTCACCTTCTCCTGGTAGATGGGTGGTCTCTTTTCGTGTTCTCTCAGCACCCCATGGGCTTGTTCAGTGTGGGTGCATCTGTATCTTATGCATTTCTTTAAAACAAGGATCTAGTACTGTGCCTGGTTTATAGAGAGCCCCCTGGCCGGAAATGTTCTCTGTCCTCCCACCCCATCCCCATTTACGTGATTCACGTGTCCTCAGTCTCCAGGTCTCAGCTGTACCATCACTTAATCCAGTTTCTGGACCCCTCAGGCTGGATGACACCACCTTCCCCTTGTGCCCCCAAAGCACTGTGTATCCACCCCCACCCCAAAATCATAGTCCTTCTTATCATTCTCCACAACTGTGTGTTAAATTGTCTCTCCTCCTCTCTAGAAAGTCAGCTCTGGGAAGACAGAAAACTGGCTTGTTTTTGTTTACTGCTGTATTCTTAGTACTCCATTGTCGCCCTCCAGACCCACAGTGAGCCTGCAGTGAGCACGCAGTAAAGATCGGACCAGCGAGTGAGAAAATCTGGTGTCAGATCCCAGTGCTGCCTGTTAGCTGTGTGACCTTGGCAAAGTCAGTCGGCTTTGAACACAACTTCTTTGCTAAAGGGATAGATGATCTCCCAAATCTGTCTTGGCTCTGACACCCTGCTCTCTTGGGACCCGTTTTACCTGCTATCATAGCTCACGGTCTGGCCCGTCCAGTGTGAGTTATGCCACGGGAACGTCAGGCGCCTGCTAGCCCGAAGGATTTTACGTTCTTTGGAGAACCTTTCACTCTTCAAATATTATCTTTCTGATGCGGCCCTTGGCAGCGTCCTGAATCCCTCCAGCTCACGCAGGTCGGGTGCCTCCCTGGGGCAGACGCCTCACCTCCGCCCTCAGTTCCTGGCAGTCTTGGCCTTGACGGTTCCCATCAGGGGCCCCAGAGGAGGAGGGGCCTGCCGGCCCATCGTGGAGTGTGTTGTGACCCTAGCAGCCGGGAGGAGGGAAGCTGCGACTCAGTGTTTGTGACATGGTAATCTGTGGGCTGAGTAAGACCCTCTGGAGGCTGTGTGTAAAACTGGGACGCGATGAGTCTGGTTAACTGGAACTGGAGCCTGAAGGCCAAGGTCAGTTCCTGCCATTGCTGCTCTCACTTCCTGTGTCCTCAACCTGTAATCTGTCCTTTCCAAGCCTCAGCTTTCTAATCTGTACAATGGCTCTGTTAACAGCCAGCCTACTTGCCCCTAGCATGGTTGAGAAGTGTGGAGGGAACACGGAACACTTACGACGTGACACACACTAGACACCTGTCATTTAATTGAATCCTCAGAACAATTCCATGGGGTTGAGAGGTGCAAAGTCCATCCTGGATTTCTTTTCAGCAGCATGCCCCCGACTGGGTGTTGGAACA
This sequence comes from Vicugna pacos, assembly GCF_048564905.1. NCBI lineage: Eukaryota > Metazoa > Chordata > Mammalia > Artiodactyla > Camelidae > Vicugna > Vicugna pacos. Next base: position 27,274,087 of record NC_132999.1, on the reverse strand, counting down.
TTCCTTTCCACCTGGAGTATCTTCCCATCTGAGGCCAGAAGATAAGGATTCAGTGGTCAGACACATTTATTTAGTCCTCCATTCCCCCAAATCAAGCAGGACTGTCCAGAATATTTTCTATAGCACCATGCACCCTTGGGGACTCAGTGTCATAAAATAATCTGGATTTTAAGGAAAAGGCTCCAGCCACACCAGAACTCTAAATTTTATGCTCAGCAGCCTGGAATCAGGCGCCCTGATATTCGAGTTGTTAGGACAGCCGTCTCCCGAGAGTGGACCTGCCAGGGCTGCCATGCCTGATGACCCCACCAGTGGAATCTGACTGTCCACTCCCGTGACCCTGGGTTCTCGCTGGCAAGGTCTCCGTGTCCCAGGCAGGTGTTCTTTCATCAGGCTGCTCAACGATGTTTCCCTGGGGCTGGGAGCCCAACTGCCACCCAGGTATTTCAGGTTCCTTCATGCCCGCGATGAACAGGTGAAAAAGGAGCTTACTTCTAGGGTGGTTAATCCTGAGGACCAAGGGGAAACAGGGCTACTGCTAATGAAATTGGGCAGGGAAGAGTTTATCTGGAATGAGGAAGTTCCTCTGTGGGGTCTTCTGCATTTTTTTAACATTCAGGAGTTTTGTTGTTGTTGTTGTTTGTTTGTTTGTTTGTTTGTTTTTAAAGACTACCAAGTCTCCATCCTGGCAAGACCACCAATGGCTCAGATCTTTCAGGAATGAAGATTTGGTTTGGGTCATCCCAGGAAGTCAGGATTTCTGAGCAGCTGAGATGCTGGCTGAGAGTGGAACACACACACTGTTTAATTCTCGCTTTGTCCATCACTCCTTCTAACTCTGCTTTCATGATGGGTTCCTGAGGATATCTGTACGATAGATACGTATTTGCCATGTGGTATAATACTGGATTTCCCTTTTCTTCCTTGTTTGCCTCCTGTTTTGCTTGTGTGTGGTGGGGGTGGTAGACTCCACAGGTTTGTCCATGGGCTCTAGCACATTCAGATAGAATTGGGATGGAGCTGGAGGAGGAATAAACATCCCCCAGAGACCCTGGACCAGTTGCCCAGCACAGTGATGGAAGAGCGTTTGGGTTGGTCTCCTCTGTGGAGGGGAGGGAGAGCCTCGTTGCATTAGATTTCTGTTGCTGTCACGATTGTTGCCATTGTCAAGCTGCAGTACGGAAGGAAGGTCTCAGTGAAGTTCAGGCAGCTGTTGAGGGGGCTGCACGGGACACAGTTATGTTTTCTGCCTGATTGTCAGCAGTTTTTGAACTTCTGTTTGGAGAGTTTTCAGCCGTACGTGTCTGATTCTCCAAGGGTTTGCTGGTCAGACTCACACAAAGGAGCAGCTTAAGGAAGCAGGGCCCATTCAGGAACCTTTGCTGATCCCATGTCGGGGCTGGCATCCAGCTCTGGGGCAGAACTGGTTCTGTGAGGGTGACTGTGGCCGGGCCGTTTCCCCGTGGGCTCGGCAGGCCTGCAGCTGCCACAGCAAGTATCTCCTGAGGCCAGGCCTTTGGGTATCATTCTTACACTGTCCTTGAGCTTGTCCTCTGCCATCCCAGCCAGGATTCAGCTCCTGGATCTTGTGGCAAGAAAGTCTGATGTATAGAAATTTAAATAATAGTAGTAGTAATATAACAAAAACAACAACAACAATAATAGAAGACCTTTACTGAACACCTGCTGTATGCCAGGCATCATATTATATGCTACGTGGGTATTATTTCATTTCCTCCTTTCAACAGTCCTATACATTTGGTGTATTTTTACTTCTTTGTTTGGTTTTGTTTTTTTTAGTAGCAGAGGTAACCAAAGCTCAGAGAGATTTCAAAATTTGCCTAAGGTCACAAATTAGGAATTTTTGTCCATGATGCTTGGAAGGCTGCAGAAAATACGTCCAGACTACAAAAGAATGCTTTAGGCTTTGTTATGGGAAAATGTAAAACATGAACAAAAAGAGAGAGTAGTGTAACAGACCTCCATACACCCAGCACCCCAGCTTCAGCAAATCATCGGTGTACGTGAGAGTATAGTATGCTTTTTATTACTAGTTTACGTAGAAGGAGCTAGCTATATGGAGTTTTCTCGAATGCTGTGAGGTTTAAGAGTTTGAGTTAAAGTTAACTAACTATATAGGAGCAACATTAACTAAAATTTATAGTAAATTTTCAAACTATATAAAATTTAAAACATATGTCAAAATATCATTAAAATTAAAAGGCAAACAATAGACTGTGAAATTTATTTGCCACAGATGTGATATTTTAAAAACATCTTTATTATATAAAGAGATCATACATGGTAATAAGAAAATTACAAAATATAGCAGAAAAGTGGGTCAGAGGTGTAAACATAGACTTCCTGGAGAAAGAACCAATGTTACCTATCAAGTTTACTAGTAATCAAAGCCATGAAAATAGAGAAAAGGTGTTTTCACCTATGAAATGAAAAATGTAAAAAATGGATATTCATGTTTGGTTGACAGGAGAGTGTTTTAGTATAATCCGATTGGAAATTAATTTGACAAAATGTATTATGGACTTAAAGAAATGTATTTTTTTGATTCAAAAATTCCACCAAGAGAATCTTCTCCTAAGAAATATGAGAAATGTGGAAAGGATTTCTATGCAAAGAATCTCATTATAGCATGAATTATAAGGGCAAAAATATTAGGGGGAACAAACCTCAAAAACCTAATAATAGTAAGAGGACAGTTGTGTAAATTATTGTGCAAACGCAGAAGGAATATTAACTGTTTTCTGTGGATGATTTCATTTATGTAAAATTGATCTCTTTCTAACACACACACACGTGCAAAAAAAATTGGAGAGAAATATATCAACATATTAACAGTGATTATCCCTGGATTGTGGGACTGTGGACTTAAGAAAAAAACTTTCTTTTAATTCTTTCTGTATTTTCTATTTTTTTCCATGAGGAATATGTGTTTCCCTTTAGAATCAAGAAAGAAACTTAATAAAGAGTTGACTTAAAAGAATGCTACCCAGCAAAAACCTTCATAACTTTCCTACTGTGAACCATGTGAGCTGTGTACATGACTGTTTATTATTAATCCTACTAATAATTATGGAGTACTTACTGTATGCAATAATACTGACAGTAGCAACTGTTCAGTAGTTACTATATGAAAGGAGTTTACACATTTTTATTGATAGTAGCAGCTGCTACCTGTCAAACAGACTTATGGCAAGGATTATGATCCTTCCCATTATATAGATGAGAAAACTGAGACTCCTAATGGGTTAAGTGGCTTGCTCTGATTCACAGAGCTTTCAATGGTGAAGCCAGGGCTTTAACTAGGCTTGTTTGGCACCAGGGCCCCTGTCTTCCCAACTAGAAGTGCACTTGCTTTTTTTAAAAAACAGTTTTTTTTATTCAATTATTTTATTTTAGCAGGGAGGGGAGGTAATTAGGTTTATTTATTTTTAGAGGAGGTACTGGGGGTTGAACCCAGGACCTTGTGCATGCTTAGCATGTGCTCTACCACTTGAGCTATACCCTCCCCAACTAGAAGTCCACTTGTGAAGGCACTTCTTCCCTGGATAGCAAGAGACAGCTCATAGGGCAGCCCTTTCAAAGTAAGCCTGTATTATAAGGCCACGAGGGTCACAGCCTTGGGCTGGCTCAATGCTGAGTCCAGCCTCCTTTGATTGTTAGAGTCAATTGGATGTCAGAGGACTGATTTGAAGGGAAAATCCCCTTTTCCCTGAAGTTGAGGAAAACAGGCTTTTCTTCCTATTTCATTAAATGAAAACAGGGAGAAAACCCACAACAGAGCTGACTTTCTTCTACACAGAAGCCTCTGTTATCCATTTTTCCAGCCCCTATGCCTCACCCAAACCCTGCAGATGCACAGTTTTTCCTTTAGAAACACCGGTGTCTTCAGTTAGGTTACGATCCAGGCCTCCGGGTCCGGAATCCTTTTCTGCCTCCTTCTGTGACTGTCTACATCTCTTTGATATTTCTGAAGGGTTAGTATTTAACTTGGGGGAAGGGTGTAGCTCAGTGGCAGAGCGCATGCTTAGCATGCACGAGGTCCTGGGTTCAATCTCCAGTACCTCCATTAAAATAAATAAATAAATAAATAACAAACAAACAAGCAAATAAATAAATAAACCTAATTACCTTCCCCCCTAAAAAAATATTAACTCATACAGGGCGACCTTCTTTAGTTTTCCAGCTCTTTAAAGTAAAGGAGCAGTGTTTGGCTGGGTCACTTTAGTGTCCAAGACCTGCCTACATCTTGCAGAGTTGTGGTGAGGATTAGTGACAGTGGTAGAAAGCCTGTGACTCTGTGTCCTCTAGAAAAACAGGGTAATGCTAGCCTTTTCTCCATATATATGTCTCCAGTTTTTGGCCTGGTGCCCTGCACGTAGCAGGTACTCAGCAGATCTCTGATGAGTAGCGGTATGACTGAATGAACACAGCACACCACACATGGCTGGAAAGAGTGCACGTACTCAGCACACTCTAGCCACAATGCATGTTAGTCTGTCCCTCTCTGGTCCTCACTCCGCACATCCGTGTTACAAAGGGCTTGCACTGGTTGGTCCCAAGGGTCCCCTCCAGCTCTGACATCTGTGCCTGTGTCTAAATGCTCCTGCAGTGAGCTGGGGCCTGGGGAGGAAAGACGATCTTCCCAGCATGTGCCCAGAATTATTTGATGTGTTCTCCGTGTGAGATGAGGAGCCTGCGTACCCTCCCAGGGCTCGCTCCGCCCTCTCAGTACCCCATCTGGGCCTCTCTCGCGTGGCAGTCCCCAACATCTGTCAGAAGCCCTCGGTGCCAGGATGAGTCTTGCCTCAAGTATGTCCTTGGAAAGCCCTGGAGATAGGGAGCCTGCTGGGAGTTTAAGTAACTCGAGGAGTGGCCAGCAGAATGTGCACAAGGGACTCTGACCGCTCGGGGTGACTCAACTGTAGGCACATGCAGTGTGCAGACTCCAGAGGACAGAGCACCTTGGTGAAGCAGCGGGGAATTCTGCCTTGACTTTATGTCTACACAGGTATATGTATATTTTTGATGGTTATTCCCCTTTTTACTCTAAAAAGGAAGGGTTGGAGGTAGCTGGCCGAAACATAAAGAGGATGAAAATTAAAAGAATGAAAAATAAATGAGGAAATTGGGATGAAGGGAAAAGAAGGTTTTCTGGAGTCTTCTGTTTGCCCAACCTCCCCAGATCCACTCTCCTCCCTTCTCCATCCTGCTCTCTGCTCTGGGGCGCTGACCCATGTAGTTTTCCTCTGGATCCCCTTTGGGCTGGGCTGTGGGGATGGCCAGCCGGAGATCAGAAGGAGAGAGGGGTGAGGTCACGAGGTTGCTTAGCCAGGCTGTGTCCTTCCAGGGAGGACACAAATCCTCTCAAGGTGACCTTCCCAACAAGGCTCTTTGCTTCTCGATAGGTAACTGCTCCACCCTTTGGGACTAGGGGTAGGAAACTCCACTGTCCCTGGTCCCTGGTCGCTGTGTACTTCCTTCCCTCCAGCCCACACCTCTGTGCGCAGTCCCACTGTAAATAAAGCCTGCTTGAATTACACCCATTTCAGGGCACCATCTGTTTCCTGTTAGGACTCCAACTGATACATTAAGGATAGGGGAAAAACAAGAGGCTGTCAGCAATAATGCTTATAAATGAAATACACATCGTAGTGCCCTGCACATGTGCTCCCTCCAAAAGGTGCGCTTGTGCATGTGTGGTGCATTGGACTCCGAGCGTGCCAGTGACCAAAGTGAACAGAACCAGAGGACACCTCTAGTCTTATCCCGTCTTCCCGCCAGAGCCTGAAGGCTCTTCCTAAATAAAACTCTCACCATCACTCCTGTCACCTTGGGTTGTGGATTGAATTTTGTCCCCATAAAAGTCAGGTTCAACTCCTAACCCCTCATTCCTATGAATGGGACCTTATTTGGAAGAGGGTTTTTGGAGATGTGATCACATTAAAATGAGGGCTCACCTTAAGCCAATGACTGGTGTCTCTATAAGGAGAGGGAGCTTTGGACACAGAGACACAGACAGGGGGAACATCATGTGAAGACCGTGGCGGAGGTGGGAGTGAAGTGCGACCACTGGAAACTAGAACAGGAGAATGGGACAGATTTTTCCCTCAGAGGCTCCAGAAAGAACACTCTGTTGCTGGGGTTGCCACCCTGATTTCAGATTTCTAGCCTCTAGAACTGTGAGAGAATGCCACTGTTGTTTTTAGCCACCATGTTTGCGGTTCATTCATTATGGCAGCCCTAAGAAAACACATACGCCTTGATGTGGTGCCAAGGCTCTTCATGATCTGGCCTTGCCTGCCTTCTTAGAGTCATCTCCCACCACTCACCAGCTTACCCTTTCAGCTCTGGTTCTCACATATGCCATGCTATTTCATATTTCCAAGCCTTTGGCTCTATTCTTCTTGCTGCCTGGAGTGCCTTTTCTACTTTATCAGACTTCACTCAAACTTTTTCACTCTTAGACCTTCAGTTCAGGCACTACTTTCTCCAGGAGACCTTCCCCATCTCTCCCAGCTGTGTTGGGCCCACCTCCTTTGGACTCTACGTCATCATAATAGATAGCAGAAGCATTTGGTTTTCTCCCTAGATGGTAATCTCTGTAAGGGCAAGGTTCTGTTCGTCTCGGCATCTTCAGGGTCTGGGACAGTGCCTGGTACAGAATAGATGCCCCATCAATGTTTCTAGAACTCGACAGTTCCTTAACATGGCCTTGGTCTGGCATCTGCTGCAAGCCAGGCACTTTTCTCAGTGTTCTGTATACTTTTCATTTGTGGATGAAGAAATTGAGTCTTGGAGAGTATGATGGTTAATTTTGTGTGTCATTTGGCTAGGCTACATGCCCATTGTCTCAGTTAAATAACAGTCTAGATGGGATTAAGGTGTATTTTAAGATGCAATTAACATTTAAATCAGTTGATTTGGAGTAAAGCAGATTACCCTCTATATGTGGGTGGGTCTCATCCAATCAGTTGAAGTCCTCAAAGGAAAAGACTGGGGTCCCTTGAGGAAGAAGTTCTGCCTCCAGACTGCTTTTGGACTCAACTGCAACTTCAGCTTTTAACTGAATTTGCAGCCTGCCAACCTGCTCTACAGATTTTGGACTTGCCAGCCTCCACGATCATGTGGGCCGATTCCTTAGACTAGATCTCTCTCTCTCTCTTTCTGTGTATCCTGTTGGCTCTGTTTTTCTGGAGAACCCTGACTAATAGAGAGAGGATCTTGGGTTATGTGCCTATATGTGGTTGCAGTGGGATTGAAATTAGGTTTGACACTACAGTCTAGGCTCTTCCATTCCAATCTGCTCCCTCTTTCCACTGGACAGACAGAGGGGGTCCTGGTGAGGGTGATCTGAACGCTGTGTTGTTGTCTGTAACAGATCTATCTTGAGCCATCAGTTTGGGGCCTTGCCTGGAGTAGGCTGATCAAATGAGTTATCTATTTACTAAATCTCATTTTGCTTTTGCTCAGCAAGCAGAAGTGTTTATTCCATTAAAACACACAATTGCTAAGTGAGGCAATATAAACGGGACACTCAGTCCTTTAAAGTGGCCGAGATTTGCCTTGTCAGAACATTAAAAATGAGACATGTTGGTTTTAGCTCTCAACACAGAGGCCATTTTTCATCTCTGCGTCATACTGTGTCTGTGCACTCAGAAATGATGACGCCACTCAAGTATCCATCCCGCCTGCAGATAGCCTGCCTTCCAGGGAGTGTGCGTTCCAGGGCTGGACCTGTGTGAGGACAAGGCAACGAGACAGGCAGCTTGGGGAATGACACTCCATTGAGAAGTTAAAATTTCTTTCACCTGAAGCCTTACTACCCGTTAAACTAGTTCTTACACCATTTTGCAAATGGCGAAGCCAGGGCTCAGAGGGGACCAACGGCTTGCTATGATCGGGACATGTATTCAAGAGATACTCGTGAGCACCTACTCCGTGCCAGGCACTGAGCTGAATCCTGAGAATTCAGCGGTGAATAAGAGTGACTGGCCGCTGTCCTTGTGAAGTTAATACCCTTGCAAGGGAGAAAGGGATGAAACAGATGGAAATAACACACGTCCAGGAGGTGTGACTCTGTGTGACTTATGGCAGAGCTGGGATTTGAACCTGTGCGGAAGACTTCAAATCCCAGACTGGTCCTGTGCCGCTTTTCTTTGCTTTGGCAACGTCTCTGTTTTATAATGCTCATTTTTCCTGGTACCTCATTAGGCTGTTGTCACTGAGAAATTTCTGTTCAGTCGAGCAGGTCTTAGTACACTGATTTGCTTCTTTTAATCTTAAGAGGTTTCTGGAGAACTTTGAACTTTGTGTGAATTGTGTGACCTTGGACAAGTCCCATGACTCTCTGAGTTTCATTTTCCTCCTTCATATGTATGAAGTCAGTGTGAGGCTCAGTGGAGAGTGTGAATGGGAAATGGCTTTGTAGACATTAAGAAGCTCCCCAATTGCTGGAGATTATTAAAAACAAACAATCACCTGCCTAACCTCAATGAATAGCTGAGTATTATTCAAAATAGTCTGAGAGTGGGGACCAGGGTAAGGCTTTTCTTTGCATCATACATGCAACAGAGAGTTTTAGCAAATTAATAGCCAAATAAGATTGGAAAAAATAAATATAAATATAAGGATTTATGGTCTCTATAAAATTTAAGTTAGTTTTCTAGTCTTTCAGACCTTTTAGTTACAGTGAGCATTTCCTTACAATGTGTTCATTACAAAAGTACTTCACTTCCCAAGGAATGGGGAAAAAAGCAAATATGAGGTATCTCATCCACTACACTGAAAGCAGGGAGCTCTGTATTTTAAATTGTCCACAGCAAACTTCTCTCTCCTTTTCTTTTGGATGAGAGAGTTGTTGCTTATAAACCTTGCCCGCTGACCACAGCCCCGCCCTGAAAAATCTATCCTATGCGCTTTGTGACAAGTATAAAAACCTAGGACGTAGCCAGGCCTTTGTCTTCTAGAGGTGCTGCTCTTTGTTTAATTTATTTCCTGACTTGTTTTGGGGTCATTACCTGACAGCCTACAATGTAGTCTCTATCTTCAAAAAATTCAACTAAACCATGACTTTTTTCCCTTGTTGACAACAAACAATAAAATTATTTAAAAATGAAAAAAAAAATAACCTGGTGTCTACAGATCATTACGACTGGCACAGACTAATTGTTCAATAAATGATAGCTATTGTTAAAATGATAATAATAATTACTATTGTTATTATTACTACTGTTGTCATATAATTACGTCCATATTTTTGGAATGGAAATGTGAATTTGGGCAATAAGCCAAAAAACACCTGTGCATAGAAAACAAATATGAACAATTGTGTGTCCTTTTAGACCCTCATTCATTGCCTGTTTTTTCCTATGTTACACAGAGTTCCAATACGCCAAGTATTTCAGTTATACACAGCAGATTAGAAGAAACAGAATCTTCCTATAATGAGAGGAAAAAATGTGCCTATTTCTGTCCACCACACACCGAAAGGTTATAAGGGTTGTTTTGCTGATAAAGGTAGAATCAGAGCGGGGTTCTGGGTTGGACTCTTGGCTCTGCCACTTACTCGGCACAGTGTGGCTTCGGGCAGCATGTCATTAACCTCTTTTATTTGAAAAAATGAAATAAAAACAATTTCATCACGGTATGAAAATGTATTAAAAAATCACCAATTTTATTGTGATAATAATATCCATTCCATAGAGTTATTAATAAGGAGCCTAGCTCTTGTTTGCACAACTCTTTGTATTATTCCGGGCCTTCATCTACCTGGTTACTATAAACCCCCTGAGAACCATAAGCTGTCAAGGCTTGTATCCCCAGTTGACCAGTGAGCAAGAGCAGGCCTGGAAGTGAGTGATGCCTCTCTGGCTACACCGTTAGTTAATGGTACAGCTGGGACTCGAGCCCAGCTGTCCTTCCTTCCATCTAAATGTAATTATTACAACCATCAAATATGGTAGAATATAGCTTTAGAAAGGGGATTTCCAGCATCACCTTCCCAGGACTCTTCAGTTTGTTTGATGCATTTGAATGAACAAGCACCTCTTCAGTGCCTAACACATCAGGCCCCACGAGGAGGTGGGGTGATGATTGTGAAAGAGGGCCAGGCGTGGCACACCCACGGCAGTCTGCAGAGTACCTAGGTCAAGTGGTACATTACGACATTCACAGGAGAAAGAAAATTAAAAAAAAATTCAAATGGCTTTAATAATGTACAATTACCACAAAGTAAGCATGGATAAGACTCATCTACTTCCAAAGATCTGGTTACATAAAATTAAATTATTTTGTTATTTTGTTTTGGGGACTGAAAACGCAAGGCTATTTTCTTTTGAAGAGAACAATTGATTCCATTGTCAGTCATTCTGGGAATTGTTAATTCTGGGATGAAACACGAATGAAATTTTGAACTAGGTCAAGAAGATTTTGGCTCCAGACTTTGAGCTGGGGAAGGAGGATTGAGACAATTGTGAGGGTGAACAAAAATGGGGGGGGTATGGTAAGATGAATAGCAGCCCCCAAAGATATCAGGTCCTAATCCCTCCAACCTGTACAGATGTTATCTTCTTTGGAAAAAGAGTCTTTGCAGCTGTGATTGAGTTAAGGCTCTTGAGATGGGGAGATTATCTGGGATTATCAGGGTGGTCCCTAAATTCAATAACATGTGTTCATTTTTTTTCAAATTGGTAAAATTAACTTTACTAATTTATTTTACTTAACCTGGTATATCTAAAACAATAATATGTATTCTTTTAAGAGGCAGGCAGCGGGAGATTTGAGGACAGACAAGGAGGAGGCCGTGAGATTAGGGAGGCAGAGATTGGAGTGATGCAGCCACACATCAAGGAATGCCAACAGCCATGAGAGGCTGGAAGAGGCCAGGAACACATTCTCCCCTGGAGCCTCTGGGGGGAACACAGCCCTGCCTTCACTTTAATTTTGGTCTAGTGACTCTAATTTTAGACTTCTGGCCTCCAGAATTGTGAGCGAATGCATGTCTGTGCTTCTAAAGCCATAGAGTTTGTGGTAATTTGTTACAACAGCTGCAGAAAACTAATACAGGGGCTTAGAGGGGGGTCAGCTGCCCTGGGCCATGTGCAGGACACACACCTGCAGCATCTTGAACCTCCAACCTCACTGGTGGCCATAATGGTGGTGATGGTACTGGTCCAAGCGATCCAGAGAGGTGAGCTGCTTCTGGAGCAGCCAATATCCATGGCAGCCTCAGTGGGGCTGAGGAGAGCCGAGCTCTTGCAGAGGCAGGTGGGGGCATCAGTGTTCACTGTGGATGGAGAGCAGGGACTTCCGGAGTTATTCAACCTGGAGGCAGAAGATGTCTAATGGCAAGGGCAGGTCCATCCCTAACATTTGCAGGGCCTGGAGTAGGAGTTCAAATGGAATCTGTCTACCATATGTCTAAATATTTAAAAGTTATAAATCAACTCAATAAACTATTAAATAATCTATTTTGAAAACATATTTTCAAGTTAAAACAGCATGTGAAATTTTAGCTTTTAAAAGTAGTCTTAAAACTATATTTAAAATGCAGTTTTTAAATGAGTGAAAGTTGGCAAAGTATAAAAAATGACTGAATTAATTCTTATTGAATATATCTGTGTGTTCTGTTTATGAGCTGACAGTGTTTGGATGACTGGTAAAACTAAGACATTACATAATTCATAAATGTTTATGTCATTATTCCATAAAATTAATTTATCTTACCTCTATTTATGCAAAATTAGCAATTATGCTGTTATACCTTCTTGGAGAATTGACTATTTTTTTTAAATCATTATGTGCTGCTGCATAACTTTCCTTGCTTGGAAGTCTGCTCTGTTTGAAATTGATATAGCTCTCTTGCTTTCTTTTGAAGGCATGGTTTAAAGAATGCACAACATATATGACAGAAAGTTAGAGAATGAAAACAAAAGATGACCCCAATGATCAATTTGCTTTCTGCTTGGAGGCACTTTTTGGGCCGTGGTAGAGGGATGAGAATTTTAGTCCGACTGTGATAGTCTCACTGTATTCAAGAGTCAGAGATCAGAGTAGGGGGAGGTGGACTTTGTTGGATTTTGCAGAGCAGAGTACCAGAGAGGAAGGGACTACACAGAGAAAAAGCTCCAGATACCTACATAGGTTTTTCTTGTTGAGTATTAAGCTGTGCATACCTAGAGTGAGACTCCATTCAGCCAAGAAAGGAATGACTTAGGAGCTGCAAGCAGAACAATTTCCAAAGCCCACATCGTATTGGGAGATATTTGTAACCAGAGTAGAGAGACCTTGTTGAATAACTAACACATTCAGTAAACACCAGAGGATCATCCTTATTAGAAGTCCTAAAATAACCCTAAATTAAAGGCTTTTCTATAAAGCTTAGATATATTCTTGAAAGAATCAGACTGATCCATAAATCATTTAACTGCCTGCCAGAACAAAGTCTGACATTCTTTACAAGAAGACAGCCAAATCCAGCACACAACAACCTCCAGGATCCAAGTGGAAATTACTTGACATGTTAAGAAGTAGGAAAATTAGATAATAATAAACCAAAGAAAAATCAGCCAATAGAAACAGACCCAGAAATGACAGATAATGGAATTACAAAGAAGAACTTTGTAATAGCTATAATTATGTTCAAGTATTTAAAGGAAAACATGGACACAGTACTGAAATGGGAGATATTTTTAAAAACAGTGAAATAGAACTCTTAGGGTTTAAAAAGTACAATTTAAACAAAAATTTGTATCTAGCAGGATAACACAGATTAGATATAGAAGATGACTTCATTGAAGCAATAAACAATCTGCATTACAAAATCACAAAATACCACAGACTGAGTGGCTTAAACAACAGAAATTTACTTCTCACTGTTCTGGAGGCTAGAAGTCCAAGATCAAGGTGCCTTTAGGGTTGGTTTTGGGTGAGACCTCTTTTCCTAGCTTGTAGATAGCTGCCTTATTACTGTGTCCTCATGTGCCCTCTTCTCTGCATGCATATGCAGAGAGAGAGAGAGAGAGAGAGAGAGAGAGATCTGGTGTCTCTTCCTCTTCTTATAACGATACCAGTCCTATTGGATTAGGACCCAACCCTTATGACTTTATTTAACCTTTATTACCTCCCTAAAGGACCTATATACAAATATAGTCATATTCGGGGTTAGTGTTTCCACATATTAGTAATACTGAGCATCGTTTCATGTGCCTGTTGGCCATCTGTATGTCTTCTTTGGAGAAATGTCTATTTAGGTATTCTGATCATTTTTTGATTGAGTTTTTTTGAGGGGTGGGTATTAAGGTGTACAATCTGCTTGTGTATTTTGGAAATTAGTCACTTGTCAGTCGTGTCATTTGCAAATATTTTCTCCCATTTTGTAGGTTGTCTTTTCATTTTTATTTATGGTTTCCTTTGCTGTGCAAAAGCTTTTAAGTTTAATTAGGTCCCATTTGCTTATTTTTGCTTTTATTTCCATTAATCTAGGAGAAAAATTGAAGAAAATATTGCTGTCATTTATGTCAATGAGTGTTCTGCCTATATTTTCCTCTAGGAGTTTTAGAGTGTCTTACACTTAGGTCTTTAATCCATTTTGAGTTTATCCTTGTATATGGTGTTAGAGAATGTTCTAATTTCAGCCTTTTACAGGTAGGTGTTCAGTTTTCCCAGCACCATTTATTGAAGAGACTGTCTTCTCTCCATTGTATATTCTTACCTCCTTTGTCATAGATTAATTGATCATAAGTGCATAGGTTTATTTCTGGGCTTTCTATCCTGTTCCACTGATTTATGTGCCTGTTTTGGTGCCAGTACCATACTGTTTTGATTACTGTAGCTTTGTACTATAGTCTGAAATCAGGGAGCATGATTCCTTCAGTTCCGTTCTTTCTCAAGATTGTTTTGTCTATTCAAGATCTTTTGTTTCTCCATACAAATTAAAAAAAAATTTTTTTGCAGTTTTGTGAAATGAATACAACTCTTACCTCACACCACATACAAAAATTAACTAGAAACTAATCATAGATCTAAATGTGAAAACTAAAACTATAGAAAAAATTGTGATCTTATAGGACAAAATTTCTTAGGACATAAAATCAGAAATCGTAAAAGAAGATAATTGATACACTTTGCTTTATCAAAAGTAAAAATTCTGCTCTGAAAGTAAATATTAAAATGAAAACTTAAGTCACAGGCTAGAAGATATAGCTTATAAAAACTAGTATCAAGAATGTATGGAGAACTTCCAAAATATCAAGAAGACAATCCAACAAAAGTCAGGCAAAAGATTTGAACAGACACTATATGAACAAAGACGAATGGATGATAATCAAATGATAGTATGTTTCATGTCATCAGTAGGAAATTATAAAAATTAAAATTATAATGCATTTCCACTATATACCTATCAGAATGGCTAGAATTTAAAGGAGTGACCATACTAGGAGTTGGGGAGGTGTGCAGCAACTGAGAATCTATTAACTGCTGGTGGGCATGTAAAATAGTATAGTGGTATAGACAGTTTGGCAATTACTTATTAAGTTAATCATACACTAACACTACAACCCAGCTATTCTACCCTTAGGCATTTATCCAAGAGGAATGCACACATATATATGGGAACGTAAGTTCACAGCACTTTTATTCACAATTGTGCTGAACTGGAAACAACCCAAATGTTCATTGGCAGGTGAATGGATAAGCAAATTGTGTTACATCCATGCAGTGGAAGATTTATCAGCAATAAAAAGAAACAAACTGCATGTAGCAAAATGGATACACCTGCAATACTGAGTGAAAGTAGAAATGTTAAGTGAAGGAAGGCAGATACCAAGGGTACATAGTATCTGATTCTGTTTATATGGAATTCTAGAGCTGGCATCACTAGTCTATAGTGACATAAAATAGATCAGTAAATAGTTGTCTAGGGCCAGGTATAGTGTGTGGGAGGTAGGATTGACAGCAAAGGAACCCAAGAGAACTTTCTGGGGTGATGGAAACATTTTATATCTTGATCATGTTGGTGATTACACTGGTATATGCATTTGTCACAACCCATATCTGTTAACTTAAAACAGGTGCATTTTTATGGTAAGTTTTATCTTGATAAAATTGCTCTAATATTAGGAGAAATCATTTCTAATCACGTGAATGTGTTTAGTTGGCATTTCTGTCCTGTGTTAGAGAGAGAATTGGTAGGTCAAATATAACATGTATTTCATCAAGATCTTACACCTTTGCTAGTAGACTAGATCTTAAATGTTCTCACCATAAAAAAGAAATGATGGTTATGTGAAGTGTTAGCTATAGAGGTGTTAGCTAACACTACAGTGGTAATCATATTGCAATATGTAAATGTATCAAATCAACCCATAGTACACCTTAAGCTTACACAATGTTGTATGTCAACTATATCTTAACTTTTTTTTTTAAAAAAGATCTTACAACTTTCAGCAGGTCTTGAAAATATTGAGTATAATCTTTGAATTGCTCCAAAGAATTACATTAGTATCAGCACAGTTAAGGCCGAACCTTCTAGTAACAAATTAAATTGCATACCAATAATACTTCAGGCTGTATACCCTTTCCCTCACTCACCATGTTAGCATCTTTATCATAGGGTTACCCTCAACAAGTTTTTAAATCAATGCCTAAAACTTAGGGTGATTTTTTCAGTTCTTTAGTAAGTTAAAATCTGTATATTTTAGAAGAGCTGTGACATGAATCTAGTGTCATTAATTTCAATTTGTTTTCTAGTTGATCCATATAACTTTTATACCTACTACAAAATAATTGAACTGAGCAATATTATTTAATGTTCTAATACTGATGTTATTTAAAAATTTAAAAAATTTAGCCCTCTTTATTCCTCATTAAATTAAAATTTTCTTCTGAATTCTACAGTTATAATTTGACTCATTATTTTGCAAGTTCAGCTATTGTAGCACCAAATGTCAAAACCCTTTAAACCTAAAAATTTTCATTCTGGTCTATAACTATTGTGCGTTTAGTCCCATTTAAATTATTCATTATGTTTGAGTAAATAGTAGACAAATAACACTATTCTTCATAACATCATGCTAATTTCCAGTATCACTTGCTCTTATGAATACTGTAGAAATCTTGCCATTTTTTAAGCCTTGATTTTAGTTCTAGAAATTTTGAAGTTTTTTCTCACTGTTTTCAATTTAAAAAAATTTGGCAGACTTTCTCTTTAAGTTTTTCTATTTCTTTTTTCCCTTTAGCCTTTTTCCCTTTTTTATTTCTGAATTTTACTTTCTCGTTCTATCATGATCACAACTTTTATTCATTCTTAATGAATTCTAAGGATTGAAAATAAAATGTAGTTATATTTAATGTATATATATTTTGTTTATTTTCATTAATAAATGTAGAAATAAAGTGTTATTCATGTTTTTAAAAAAGTTATTTTTGTAAGATAATCAGATCAAAAGGTGAACTACAAATTGTACTCAATGAATATCAAAATTATAAAATATTTAAAGGTACAATTTCATTTCTTTGAAATTTTAACTAAGAATATTTATATATGTTAATGAAAACAAAACTATGAAAAAAAGTCTAATAGTCAATGGCCTTTAGTTACCCTTTTAAAGGGTTATTATCACTTCATTCATGTTTCATTGACACCTGCAAATAGTTTACACTTTTCTGAGCAGTTGAATTATTTAGTATTACAAAGTATTCCTTAGTTACTGTGACCATTATGTTCATTTGTAAATACCTTTGAAATTATGAATTGGAATGTTGAAAAATAAGAAAATAGTCTAGCACAGGGAACTATATTCAATATCTTGTAGTAACCTTTAATGAAAACGAATATATGTCTGTATATGCATGACCGGGACATTGTGCTGTACACCAGAAATTGACCCATTGTAACTGATTGTACTCCATTAAAAAAAATAAGTAAGAAAATGAACCCTCAGCTCTACTGGAAGGCAGTGTTTTGCCAGGCAGGAGTCAGTTGCATTCATGGTATCTGAACGGAAGGATCTGACAGTTAATGTATCTTTCCTCCTATCTAGGTACTTCTGCCCCTCAGTTCTCACTCCTCTCAGAAACAGGGTCGTTTCTGATATTGGCAGCACAAATTTTCACAGCACTTAGACCCAGTTGCTCTTTGATTCAGGGACAGAGGGAAAGAGGGGAAGCCTTTTCCTGGATCCTGAATAGCACTGGTCCAGGGAACGGCTGTGTTATAGGTGGCCCTGTGCCAGTGCTAAGCCCCAGCCCCCAGTGTAAGTGTGTGGGGGGGTGGGGGGATGGAGGGGCTCTAACCTGGGGTCCCTCTCACCTGGGACTAAGGGTGGTCCTGGCCAAACCAGCCATTGTGGCCTCTTGTACACACATGGGCTCTGCAGAACAGAAGTGCGTAGGAACCCAGAGAACAGTAGGGCCCCTTTAAAAACCTCCCGATGAGATGATTTCTGAGTTCCTTGGTACCTTGATGCTCAGCAGAGCTGTCTTTGCTCTGTTAAGCTCTTGTCTAACTTGAACCAGGGAAATTTCATTTTAAAATTTTAATTAGTTTTCTATATTGGACTTCTGCCCATGATTTTGTTAGGAAAAAATTTTTTTATTTTACTAAAACAAAGATGGAAAAAGTGATCTAGTCCAATTAATACCCCACTCTCCTTTACTACTTGGGAAGACTGAGGCCAGAGAAGGACAGTGACTGTCCAAGTGGCTTGTCCAGTGAGCTGCAAGGCCCAGACTGGAAGTGGGGTGCCCAGACTCCCTGCACGCTGCGCCTCTCCCTGCCCTGTGGAATCAGTCAAGGGTGGGATCAACAGCTGTTACTCTGTCGCTCTCAGAGAAGCATTTTATGATTTGTTCAGCCTCTTCCCAGAGTTGGCCTGGTCTTCCCAGGCATTGTGTCCCTGATGAGCCCTTAAGGTTTCGGAGGCCGTTGCGGAAATCAGAGATCTCACGCTCGCATACGCTCTTGGCCGACTTGTCACTTTTCCATTGCTTGTGGAGTATGTGGTGAGAAAACAGCAGGCACCAAGCTTGAGCTCCAGCCTGTTCCTCTCTGTCCATCTGTGGAGCTCTTCCTCTCCATCTTCACTCCTCATTCATTCAAAACGTTTATTAGTACCTCTGTGGACTAGTTATCACATTATAGCTGCTCGGGGACACGGGTGGTCTTTTTCTTTGCTCTGTTTCTCTGTCTTTTGTTTCTTTGGTTCTCATTGTGTCTCTCATCTGCATTTGTGTGTGAATCTCTGTTTTTTTGGTCAATGTCTCTCCTCTCTTTTGCTTCTCCTTCCTTCCTACCCCTTTCCCTCCTCCTCCTTCTCTCAGTATCTCTCCACCTTTCTCTATTTTTTATTCCCTTATTTATCACTGTATTTGGTCTCTTTCTTTGGCTTCTCTCACTTTCCCATTGTTTTTTGCTTCCCTCTCTGTTCCTCCTTCGTCTCTCCCTGCAGCTCTATGCTGCCATATCTGTCTCCCTATGTCTAGCCGTAGACTCTCTGTACAGACTGCAAGTGCCCTTGTGCACAAAGCAGGAGGCTGCAAAGGCCTCTTGAATTTCTACTCTTCACCCAAGTCCGTGGGAGGACACTGAAGCCACCTCATTTGTTTAGCAGATTTCACAAGAGTTTCTTCTTCTGATTATTGGGTTATGTAAACAAATTTTGATCGCACTCCTTGAGCTTAGGCATTGGACAAACAGGGACCAGATTTTTTTTTTCAGGTTATAAGGAGACCTTCCTTAGCTTGGAAAACCACATGCTATGAAAATAAGTCACTAGGCCCAGAGTAACCAAGGAGGACTTCAGAGAGATGGTCAATATTTGATCTGGGCCTTGAAGCATGAAGTTTTCCAGGAAGAAAAAGGTGTAGGCCATTCTTTGTAGAGGAAATGGCACAGAAGGATCAAGCAGTTTGGGATATTGAGAACTCAGTGTGCAAGAGGATGAGGCTGGAAAATTATAAATGGGAGTCCAAGCCTGAGGGCTTTGAGTGCTAGGATGAGGAATTTGGCCTTTATCCTGATGGCCGTGTAGGGTCGTGGAAGAGTTTGAAGCAGGAGTGTGGCCGAGTCAGTGTGGTACCAGGGAGGTGTTCAGACTAGAGGCCTGGAGGACAAGAAGGAAATTGAGGTAATACTCCCAGTAAGAGATGGGGCCATGGTGATAATGTTCCTCTTCATTACATCATGTGTTTCCTTAACATTTGGCTCTGTATACACGAGGCTTTGTACTCATTTAAAAAATTTTAATGGACCTGTACTATGTATTCACTGTGTGAGGTGTTAGGGTGTGGAGACGACTAAGACATGGTTAAGCTCGAGTCTCAAGGAACTTAAAATTGAGAGGGGGAGATAGACACATCAACAGGTAGTTTCTTCGTAACCCTGCATGTGCAAGGACAGAGGAAATAGCAGGGAGATGGGGCCCAGGGAAGGAGCCTAACACAGTATGGAAGGAGGTCAGTCATGGTGGGCTTCCTGGAAGAAGTGAAGCTTTAGTTGAGCTTGAATGGCAGGCCAGAGTTATCTCGAGCCATAATTTTACAAGTGTGGCCCCTAGCCTAGAAGCACCAGCCTCACCTAGGAAATCATGAGAAATACACATTTTGGGGGGCCCTTCCCAGACCTACAGAATCAGAAACTCTTGATATGGGGGCTCAGCAATCTGTGCTTTAACCAGTTGATTGATGTATGCTGAAGTCGGAGAACCAACTCTTCATCCTAGCATTCAAAGCCCCCACTCTTCCCCTAGAGGTAAGGGAGGAGGGGAGTTGCCTTCGGCCAAAGGGGCAGGTGTGCAAAGGCATGGGGATAGTGGATGGCTGGGTGGGATCATCGTTCAGGGGCTGGAGGGCAGGGTCACTGGGTTAGTGGGCCACAGAAGAGCCTGGAAGTCTGGCTGGGACAGGCGATGAAGGGCCCTGCATGTCAGGTGGAGGCGTGTGGACTCTAGGGGATGTGGAGTCACAGGAGGGTTTTCAGGAGGAGTTAGGTGTGGTCAGTGTCTCTTCAGCATCGGAATGAGGTGTGCACATGTAAAGCGAGTGCTCCATCCGCATCTGTGGAACCCACCTGGGAAGAGCTGGAATAGTCTCCTTCATCTGATGCCTGTGCTCCTGGAGGGCAAGCAAAGATGCATCTCTTGTACCAGCTCTGGTCCATGGATAGCTGCTACCTGAGTGTTGTGTTGAGAAGGATTCTGAAGTTCAGTCTGGGATATAGAGGAATGAAGTTTGTGACTGAGTCGCCAAGTTAGCCACGGACTTGAGCTGGAGGTGGGGGTGAGGATGTGGTGGCTCATGTGCTACATATTAAATTTGAGTTGCTCTTGCCGGATAATTAACACAATGAAAAACAAAAACACATGTTTTCCAGAACTCATTTGTACTCAGGAAACCTAGCCTTGTTCTGAGTCAATAGCAGCTAGAATCATTTCTAAATTATGTGGAGTCGAGTCATTAGGGGACACAGAGTCCTCTCCTTCTCACAGCCCCCACCGTGTAAACACCTCCTAGATCCTGACACACGACTGAGTTTCTACCAGTATGCCTTTCTTTAGGGTCAGGCAACTAAGGTCTCTGTAGAACTGAAGTTGCTACAAAAGAAATCAGCTCACTGAGAACATGTCATTCAGCCAATGACATCAATCAGCTACCCACCACATGCAAGGCCCAAATCTTACACTATTCAGTAAGAAGAATGCAAAATTAAAGAAAGCTTTTCCACCCAAGTAGCCCTCATGGCATAGGAGTCTGAGTGGGTGTCACCTGGGAGGCCTGGAGCGCAGCCCAAAGAGCCCTCCCCTGCTGCAAAGTGGATCTGAAGACTTGCATTTCATCCTTAAAATTTACGCGATTTTAAAATTCCATCCCATAATGTGCAACATCTGAGTTTGTCTTAATGTAGATCTTGACATCAAGCAGTAAGGAAACCAGGAAGTAAAAGGGATGCTGCAGGTAGATGCCCAGTGTTTATCCTGTAACATTACACAGCTCCCCTCCCCTCAGCACATCCCTGTGTCCTGGAGGATTTGCATGCTACAGGTGGAAGGGTGCCTGTTTGACCAGCTGTGTGACATTAGGTAACATTAGGTAAATTACCTCACCTCTTTGACTTTGGTTTCTTCATCTGTATATAAGAGAAGATAGAGGACAGGAAGAAATAAAATAAACGAAAGTGTGCAACCCAGCCCCTGGCACATATTAGGTCCACAACAAATTTTAGTTAAATCCCCACCCCAAGGAACCCAAGTCATGTTTATTACCATGTAAATTAGTAAGTCTTAACACAATCATGCCCAGGGAGAACAGGACTGTGCAAGGGTCGATTGGGAATTTTGCATAATCTCTGCCATTTCCCCTCACTGTGAAGTACTGGGATCTTGCTGTGAGAACATCAAAGAAGGAGGGTTCATTCCTGCTGGGGAATCCTGGGTGGTTCTAAGGAGATGACACTCGAGCTGGATTTTGCCGGGTGGGAAGATGTTCAACAGGCTCATTGTGTGATCAGGCCTCTCAAGATGGCTGTTCTCTTGCTCTCTGTACATACCCTGCTCTACCAGGCCCTGCTTCACCTCCACCTACTCACATGACTGACCTTGCTGCATACTTGCCCCTGCCCCAGCAACTGATGGTTCTAATCTTTTTATTTGTGTGTGTGTGTGTGTGTGTGTGTGTGTGTATACACACACACACACACACACACACATATATATATAAATATAGTCAGTTTATAATGTGCCAATTTCTGGTGTACAGCATAATACTTCAGTCATACATGAACATACATATATTTGTTTGATATTCTTTTTCACCGTAAGTTACTGTAAGATATTGAATATAGTTCCATTGATCCATATGTCTGTTTTTATGCCAATACCACCCTGTTTTGATTACTGTAGCTCTGTAGTATTGTCTGAAGTCTGGGAGGGTTATGCCTCCAGCTTTGTTCATTTTCTTCAATATTGCTTTGGCAATTCTGTGTCTTTTTATGATTTCATATAAATTTTAGGATTATTTGTTCTAGTTCTGTGAAAAATGTCCTGGGTAATTTGATAGAGGTCACATTAAATCTGTAAACTGCCTTGGGCAGTACTGGCTGTTACCTTTTATATTAAGAAAGGCCACAGAGTCCAAGTTCACAGTTGAAGTGAAGGTTACCTTGAATACTCATTCATGTTCCTCTGAAAGTGAGGCAAGTGAATGATATGTATTATTGTCTATTACTTGTTTAAGCTGAATTGGCTATTTAGAAACTGAAAATGGCCAAGATGGGAATCTTTTGACATTCTAGAAGTGGTTTTTGCATATGCCATGAGAGGAAGCTTTCTAGAAGGAACTGGTTTTTCTCCTTTTGTGCCTTTTAGATGTAAGTGGTCTACCTGGGCTCTCAAAAACTTTAATCATCTGATCCCTGAGAGGGAAGAATAGAGAGCCTTTTTAAACTTTAGCAAGAAAACTGTGAGATGTCTGTGTGCACCCAAATATGATAGGTCTCTGCCTCCAAATGGCACTGCCAGGATTGGTTTGTGGATGAGTTCTGTTTAATTGGCTTAAAAAAATTTAAGACCTTATGTAAACTGTCAGAAATGTAATAGAAACTGGCCAGAGATTAAGGTTTTTAAGGGTTAAGATTATAATCAATCATAATTTTAGTTATTGTAACGAAGTCTATCAATTACATTGCAATCAGATGTTTGTGCCTTTTTCAGCCTTTAGTCATTTATAGACAGTTAGTGTTGTACTCTGATGCAAAAAGTGCTTCATCTTCAAGAAGATGCATAGGAAGGACTTTCTGACAAGTACAGGTCTCTGATACGTTTCAGATTATACCGCTGAACTGGATATGAAACCAAAGAATTCTAATGAAAAACCCGATGGCTTCATAAAAAGTGAACAAAGGGATTGGTTACTGAGTGAATTGGTGAATATGGTTATGATGTTTATGGCTTTTGCCAGGAATATTCCTGGTTTTGATCTGTGTTTTCCAGATACGGGGAAGTCCTTCCCCTCAAGCTGGTTATGACCCACAGCAGTTTGGTAAACTACATCTGTGGGTACAATTGAAATGTTTTTCTTTTCTCTCTGCCTGGTCCCTCCAGAAGTTGGAGACTCTTGGGCCCCAAGCAGCCTTATCAGGTTCATGGGAAAGACTGTCTCCTGGCATGTGCCAGAATCTCAGCATTTTGGGGACTTCTAGGAGAAAGGAATTGACCAAGGTGGAGTCTGATGGCAGATCTTTGGCATGACGTCCGTGGCCTTGAGATCTGCCTTTTGGGGATTTTGTCTGAGACTCTTTCTGAGGAATTCCATCTCAGTCAGTTTGTAGGAGTGTATGTTGTCAATTAGCCGGACTTATTTTGCAAATAAGTTAGTCTTGATTTGGTTGTGTTTGGTGGGGATGAGGGTAATTTTAGAGAGAAAAAAATTATGTTTCAGCAGATATTAAATTCTAGTTCTGCTAACTGAGGTCTGTATTTATGAAAGTTACTGTGTTAGCTATGCTCTTGCCATGATGTTCAGGATGGAAAGAGTTCTTTAGTGGAGTTGTCACAGAGCATTACTACTCATGATGTGTAACACTGCTTGCAAAAAGCACATGTACAATGTTTGTGTGATAATTCGGTATAATTGGTGAAATGTATAGCCTTTCAAGTGTTTCTCCACTGACATGTATAGTCTTCAAAAATGTTTCCCCATTGATATACCTCTGAGCTTGTCTGATCAATGTGGATAACTAGGCAAATATAAAGACTGCCTAGCACCAAGGGACGTGATCTGGACCCAGGGCAAGAGGGACAGATACTTTGATCTATCGAACGATTTGCGATCAAAAGGCAAAATGATGGGAAAATCTTCACACGCAGAGGTATGGGGCGGTCATTCTGGCTTATACATGGTTTAACTTAAACTTGACTGACCAGCGTGGCCTATTTTGTGGCCTGTGGAACATGCATTGTACATCTGATTTGGCCCTGGAGGAGGAAAGTGCATTTGAAAGTCAAAACGGAGTAGCTGTAGTTCAGACCTCCTAGGTAACACTAGGTAGCCATTGTAGGTGTGATTTTAGATGCACTCCTGCATTATTGAAAGCTTGACTTTTCTGAACTGTATTGCAGACCAGGACAAAAACCACAGGCCAGTGTGGTGTTATCTTGGAACCTGATTACTGCTTGTGCTTTGCTTCATTGGCATGATCTGCCCTGTGTTGTGCCGGTTCGGTGCTGACACTTCGTGCCTAGCCTGAGCGGAGGAAATCCGCTCCAGGACTGAACAGCAGCAGTGGCCTCCCTGTGAAGTGAGTCTAGTTGCTGTGTCTACAGCAAGGTACCGTCGTTATCCTCCTGTGGACTTCCATGAAAAACTGACCTGGCTGATGCGACCGTGGGGCAACGACTGATGACGGAGGTAGGGAAAGACTCTCACCATCTTCCTGTCCCACATGCCAATGTGTCCCTGTTGGTAAACATAACGTCATACACTTTGCCAGGGTGACTGTGAGCCCCCCTGGGCTATGCTGTGTGAAGTGGAATAGGCTGGCTTCTGGACACACAAGTCCCACTAGTGGGATTAACTGTTTTTTGTTTGCAAAGACCTAATAGGTCCACCCCTGATGGCACTCAACATAACATGGGGTAACAGACCTGTACTGTGACTGCTGACTCCTGGCGAGGCCACTAGAATGTTTCTTTTAGAGCCAGGACCTTCCCTTCCCCATGGGGGTGGCTCTGGGCTTATGAAAACCACGGGGTGGCCTCAACCTTCCTTATAACTGGACAGGACGCTGCTGCCATTGACTCCTTCTCCATTGACCCAGTAAGCACTTGGCTCCAAAATGAGCCCAC
Source organism: Vicugna pacos (assembly GCF_048564905.1). Taxonomy (NCBI): domain Eukaryota; kingdom Metazoa; phylum Chordata; class Mammalia; order Artiodactyla; family Camelidae; genus Vicugna; species Vicugna pacos. Next base: position 27,249,227 of record NC_132999.1, on the reverse strand, counting down.
ATCCTGGCAAAGGACTGTTTTTAGTGTCCTAGGTAACTTACTCTTGATACTCCTTGGCTGCTGCTGTCTGCATTGTATGTGTGGTATCTTGCTGCAGTGCCCTCCACCTACATACCTGATCCCAGGGATATTGCAGAAGAGGGATGGACCAAGATTGTAAAGGTCATGCAGGGTATTCAGGGATGGAGGATATAATCAGACCACCCAAGATGGCTGTTCTCTTGCTCCCTGTACATCCCCTCTAGACCAGTCCCTGCTTCACCTACATCTACTCACATGACTGATCTTCCTGCATGCTTGCCCCTCCCCAGCTACTGATGGTTCTAATCTTTATAGCAGAATGTCTCCACCATTAGCCTATCAAAGTAGGGGTGAGGGGTGTGCCCCTCTGGTGGTTACCATGGTAACAGATGAGCCAACTTGATGTCAATTCTCCCTGTAACTGGTACCCTCCGGCTTCTGGGGGTGAGGCCTGCTGCCATGTCCTGCCTGCTGTCTGCTGCACAAGGTGGGGTGTCACTCCAGGACCTTGCTTACGACGTGTAAGCTCCCCCCACCCACTAAACCGCTGATGTCTCTGTTGCTGACTCCGGGCTGTCTCTTCAGTCTTGAGGATGGGCAAGTACAGGGCTCGCAGGCCTGTTGCATGCAGCCCTACCCTCATGACTGGGTCATAGGTGGTGAAGAATAAAACTTGAGACAGGACAAGTAGATTCAGGCTTCAGCCTGGAGGGCCTTGTCTGCATTAAGTTCAATTTTTATTCAGTTGGCCACAGGGAGCTATTGAGGACTTTTGAGCATAGGGGAGTGACATGAGGTGAGAACTACACGTGAGAAAGAGCATTAAACTATAAGCCTCCTGAGGACAGATTTCCCTCACCCCAACCCCCGCACCATGTGATTCCTGCCGTATCCCTGTGCCTACAGCAGTATTTGGGAAAGGGAAGTGTCCAATAGCTGATATTTGAATGAATACGTGATTTAATCGCCCTGGCAGCAAGTGTTTGGGATAGATTGGGGAGGGCACACCAGAGGCAGGAGAACCAGTTCAGAAGCCACGAGTGCTGGTCCTCAGGGGCTGGCAGTGGGGTGGGCACAGAATCAGCTGTGGGAGATTCTGGAAACATCTCCCTTCCGCTCTCTGCACCTCCGAGGGGGCCCTGACCACTCTCTGAATTCAGGGAAAGCTTCAGGGCAACATAATTGATCCTGACAGTCCTGGCCACGTGATCTTCTAGAGCCTCTGTTCCTCTCCGCTCCCCGTTCAGTTTGGAACATGGTCCGGGCACACTCTCAAGAGGAAATAGTCACTTGCATCGGAACATGAAACAGCATTTTCTGAAGCTGCGAGCAGGGCCCAGCTGGTGTGAGCTGGGCTTGCTCACAATTGCAACCAGCTTGTTTTAATTTGGGGCTGGGGGGTTGGGGTAGGACTGCATGTGCCAGCTCTCTAGCAGGAAGACGCTCATATACATACAGACACACACAGAGATGCAACAGACCTGTAGTCCTGGCCAGCTTGGCCGAGGAGAGGACTTCCTAGGGCGAAAGAGGAAGGAAGGGAAAGGGTTGTACAAATGCATTCTTCTCACACCCCAGGGGAGCAGCTACTTTTGGATGTTCATTAAATCCACTGGGAACAGAGAGTGACCCGCTGGTCCTGGAGCCATCTTACAGAGCTGAACACCTACTATGTGCTAAGCATTTTGTCAGATGCTTTACTGTATGGCTTTCTGCAGAAGGCAGGTAGGGGGAATGCTGGAGAAAGAGGTAGGCTGCTTGCCAAGGCCTTATATTGTTTTAAAAAATGATAAATGAACGTTGAAAAAAGTCACTAGGGGTGAGAATTCAAGGAGACTCATTAGAAACCTGCTGCCCCAGGTGAGACGGTTTTATCCTGCTGTTTGATCCCTGAAAATCAAGGCTGGACACAGATGTAGGAACAAAGATAAATACACGCAAGTGGAGCTGATGTCTCCCTTTCTCACCCTTTTCTTGCCCACCCTTTTCTTTCCCTCTTGCTTTTCTCATGTTGGCCCCTCTTTAATCTCCTCTCTTGATTCTGACTGCCAATGTTTACTTGTCCCCAGGTCCTCTCCCCACGGTCCTCAGGGTGGGTATTCGTCCACCAGCTTAGAGTCAGGGGACTCTGGTGCGTAAGGAGACCAGGACCAATGCTGAAACTTCTGAGGCTTCAGATGGACACAGTGATGAAAAAGCCTTCTCGTAGGCGAAGTGGGCAGCATGATATTCTGGAAACAGCTCAGGCTTTAAATCGTGCAACTATGGTAGAGAGCTTAACATGCCAGCTCAGTTTCATCACCTACCCTGTGAGCTGGGTGTGAGCTGCAGCTGTTGCAGGAATAAAGCGAGATAATGTGTATAACAGTGGACTTAACCTAATGTAACACTGTAATAGCTTATACTTAGCCAACAGTACTAGGTGTGCTTTTCCAACCACTTCCATTAATGAACTCACTTACTTGACTTTCTCAATAACCTTAAGAAGGACCACAATCACCCTCCTTTCACAGACCCAGGGCGGTTGCACCGTTTGTCCTAGTAAGTGGCAAAGAAGGGATGCGAAGCCAGGCAGTCTGACTCCAAAGCCAATGCTCACCACCACTGCTCTGTGCTAGCTTCCGCCACCGGGGTGTGAACGGCAGTAGGTGCTCAGTGCTCCCTGGGTCCCCCTCCCCTAGCTTCTTTCTTCCAGGAGCCTGGAGTCTTGCAGAAAGTTCTCTGGCAACAGTGGAGCAGTTCCCTCTGTTAATTAGGTGTTTCATTTTACTGCCAGCCTTTTGTTTCCCCCCTGGAGATCTGGCAGTATTTCCAATAAATCGTGTTTCAAGGAAAGAAATAGAAAAAGACAGTGAGTGGCCCCCACATTGGAGACGGCAGAGGAAAACAATTGGGCCATTGTCCACATTAATAAGGGCTTCCTGGGGAGGCCGGTTTGGGCCTTGCTCCCCGGTTTTCTTTTAGCAATGACCAAATTAGACTCCCTTTTCTTCCTCCCCTTCCCTTTGGTCAGTGGTACATTTTATTCTCACACAGACCACTCCTTATTCCCACAAAGGAAGTGAAGGTTTTGGTTTTGGACTCAGCATAGGGAGGTGGCAAGGGGTTGCTTGCATCTAAAGGGTGGGACTGAATGTTGTGCAAAACCTGCCTTTGTGGAACCAAGTGTTGCCTTCTGGCGAGCACGCTGGGGTCTTCTTGGGCCCCATGTCTGCATCTTAGAGAAAAAACTCGGCACGAGAATCTGGATTGATCAGCACTACTTATTTAGGTTTATATTGGTCCAGGCCCAAGATGTTCAGTCCTTTGCTCCTGACTCTGTGTTTGACTTCCCACCAGCCAGAAGCAAGGGGGAGAGTTGGGGGCTGGAGGCCGGTGGGGTGGAGCTGGGCATGGCCTCAGAGTGACCCGAATTTGAGTTACCATCCCACCTGAATTGTGTGATGCTGGCCAAGTAGCTTAGCTTCTCCAATGTAGACGCTGATACGCCTTCCCACCCTCTCTGCATCCCCATGCCATGGAATGACTGGCACTCTCAAGGCAGCTCTGACCCATTGCGTATGTTGTTCCCTGTGGAATACCATTTCCCTTCCAGCCACTTGCCTCACGCCAACCTCATCGTCAAATCTCAGTTCAAAATTTGCCTGATTCGTAGTAAGTATATGATGTATTTCTTTGTAGGAGATACTTGTTATTTTTCTTGGCTGTCCAGGGTTTTAACCCTCTTCTTCCTTCTCTGTCTTATTGATCTCTTAAGGCGGCAAGAGTTGTCTGCCTCTAGAGAGGCTGAAAAGACGAGACAATCTCTTTCCCAGTGTTCCTTGCATCTAATTTTTGCCAGTTGGACAAAACCTCTTAGCCTTTATTCAGCAGCTATGGAGGAATTAGAGACAGTGAAGATGACTGGCTGCTTGGTGGCAACTTTCCTCATTTCTACAGTGGATTGCAAGGGCGTGGTTATAGTAAGAGCTTCCTTGTTCCACTGCTAAATTCGTGTCCCCTTTGCCTCATTCAGTGCCTTACTTGGTCATGGCTCTTTACCTGACAGTGTGACCCTAACCTTCATGTCTAGAAGGTCTAAACCTGCAGTAGATCTGGATGTCTTGGGTTGCTATGGTCGTCCATTAACTTTTACCGCTAGTCTTGTTAGTTCATGTTGCAGAAGCACCAGCCAGCTAGTTGGCAGTCTTGATTTCCAGTTCCATGAGCCATTGTTGTGTTCCCTGGTAGAAACTTTTCCTTCCTTGGAAACTAAGACCTCTAAACCAGCAGAGCCCCAGATTGATAGGAGTGGGAATAAAAATTTTGTGAGTGGACCATGAGAGTTAATACTGAAAGAAGCTCCTTCCAATTCTTGGTTCTCATGCCCAAGTATTCTGGCTGTGGGGAAAGGGCATCAGATGTGATATGGAAGTTCAGAACAGTGCCCCAGACCCTTCAAGTGCTGTCATCTAGCAAGCAGAAGATCACAGTCTTTAACAGGCCATTCCACATCTGTCTGTTAGACTGCCTGCTTTTGAGGGATGACGTTCATAATAAAACTCATGATCATGAGCCCGTCATCCTCCTCCTTTTCTGTAAACTGAGTTCTTTGGTGAGAAGTAATGTGTGGGATTCCATGATGGGAAACAAGGCGTTCTTATGCCTATAGATGGAGATGTTGGCAGAAACACTGTGGGCAGGGAAGTCAAATCCATATACATGTTGGTATCTGTTCTAGTGAGGATAAATCACTGTCCCCTACCTACGTGATCAGACCAAGTGGCTGAATGCTCTCCCTGGAAATAATGCCACATGTGAGGCTCAGCCGTGGTCTCTGTTGTTGATGGGTTGGACACACACGAGGGTTTGGTAGCACAGACTTCTTTGACCAAAGTTAATCTGCTCAGCATTATCAGCCTCCATCCCTGCGACTGTGAGCACCTTGCTCATGAGCCCATTGAGCAAGCATCAGGGTGGCTGGGGAAAGAAGATACCTGTCCACAGAATAGGTTACCTTGACCATTTCATTATTGTGTTCCTTTGCAAATAGATTATATATATATAAAATGTTCTTTTCTGTGTGTGTGTGAACATCTATACAGACACAGATAGCCTCCTGTTCTCTGCCCATTCTGAGAGGTCCTTACCCAGACCTCCTTGATATCATCCTCTAATCTTCTTTCCAAGACCCTGCCTACCTTGCCATCTGGGTCACCCTGGGCCTCCTCAGGAAGCTCCTAATAACTTGGTGTAAGCTCTGCCTCTTGGCGGGAGGGGCAGTTACTTCAGCTATTTGGATGCCACTTAGCTCAGGACCTAATTAGTGGAGAACCTGGAGGTAAAGAACGGGAAGGACTGATTCTTACCCTTCTCCCTACTGGTTGTGCTTCCCATCCCAGCACTTGGGTTTTCCGAAAGGGCAGAAGGCCAAGCTCATGGGAAGCTCTGGGCAGCCCAGCAGGAGGAGAGGTGAGTCATTTACTTCTTGAGGAGTGAGGTTCAGTAATGTCCCATTAATCTGGCTTCATCAGGAAATGAGCTGTGTCACCTAAGCAAATTTTCCAATAACTGAAGTTTTCCCTTTCATGTGCCAAATTTTGATTTAATAATTTTGGATGGAAGGCTTTCTAAAGCCAATTTCATGCTTCTCTGCCTATTCCAGTGGAGAATCCTGCCCATATTATAACCTTTTCTTGAGGACATGGTGACCATTAATTCACCAGGTTATAGTTTAGGAAAAACAAGGAGCCATTTGCCCCAGGGATGAATTTCCCCATCCTTGCTGTGAATTTTGAGTTATTCTGCCTACTGTAATCATTTGATTTGGTTTCGCCTCACTTTCTCATGCTCTTTGGGGCTGAGTGACAAGCTACAGAAGAATGGATCTGTAGTCAGATCTGAGTTTGAATTCTAGGTCTGCCACTTATGGTCTTTGGGCTCCAGGGTCCTCAAATGCAATGCAGGTATAAGTCCTCGATCACATAAGTAGAAATTCCTGCCTCTCTGTATCATTGTGAGGGCCAAATACACAACAAGAGGGAAGGCCCGATGCTGTGCCAGCACCTAATACATTATAGTTGCTTAATAATAAACATTACTTCCCAGTGAGTGGGTTTCCTTCTTGCTCTGCAATTATCTTACCATCCTAACTTGCTATGTCTAGTCTGCAGAGCATCACCTGTGAGCTTCAAGTGCAAGGTTACCACTGTCTTAGTCACTCCATCCCCAGCTGCCTAGGGCCTAGCACAAAGTTGGGCACAGGATAAGGATCAGACATGTCTTTCTCTTCACCACAAAGAATTGTGCCAATTCTTCAATGGAAGTGTATTTTCTTCCCTGTGTCAGTTCTACAATCAGTTTTGCATGTGGAGATCCTGGGACATGTAGCAATTCTTTGGCTCTTTAAGTCTTTGGAATGCAATAGTCAGGCTCTACTTCCAATGCCCTCCCCAAACTTTTCTGTTTAAGAAGAAGTGCAAATGCATCACTGCTCGACACTTAGAGAAAAAGGAAAAAGAATTTTCTTACTAAACTATTCACAGGGTCTCAGAGCTGTAAATAAAAACCATGGAAACTTCCCATTGTACACTTGCCCCCTCCAAACACACATCCTTTCCTTCAGAACCACTCTGCCCTTTGTGCAATTGGTAAGGCATGAACAGCAAGTGGGAAATTAGGAGTGAGGGCTATGCCAATTACATTTCTTTTAAAATTTTAAGTTCCTGGAGCCAAGACCAAAGCCACGTATTGACAAGGGGAGGGCATATCTCTGACAGCCACCTCCTGCCGGGCTTCTAGAAAGCTGACTCATCTTCTTGTGCAATGAAGACCTCTCCAGAGAGAAGGGAAGGGGAGGGAAGAGAACTCTTCTTTATAAACACTTAATACGTGTCAGGCTGTATATACGTTGTTTCATTTAATGCTGACAGTAATCCTGTGGGGTAGATATTATCATCCACTTCTTGGAGACTGGGGGAACAATCGGAGAAGTTGAATCATTTTTCCAAGATCTGACAGCTGATATATGAAGAATTTTATTTGGCAGGCACTAGAATACAGGGTAGGCATTTACCTTGAGACATCCTCACCCAGTTCCACATCCCACCCCATCCCATCCCCTGGAAGGCTGGAAAAGGGAAAGAAATACGGAAACTCTGATGTAAGCTATTTAAAAATTTTTTGATGGAATCTCCGGCTTGGTATCCCAGAGTACAGGAATGACAGCTGTTGTCTCAAATAGAGAGCACTTTACAGTTTATAAATATTTTGCCCTCCCTCCACCCTCCGGCTCTCTCTCTTCCTTTCCTCTACAACAGCTCCGTGCTCTGTCTGTCACATGAGCTCTCTGGCTTGGGTTTTACCTTTAGGACGGGCATAAAGTCTTGTGCACTCCTCCCGAAAAGGTTTTTAGGAGATCAAGTAAAACACAAGCTCTGGTCCCTCTGTTACATGCTCTTTTTGGCACCTGCAGCTGAAAAAGTTATAATTGATTAACTATTTGTGTAACTACGTGTTGATTATTTGTCTCTCCAGTGGGGATCTCCTAGGGCTTGTTTACCGCTCCATCTCCAGCTTTTATGTTATAGGGACCTTAGCTGCTAAAACTAGGACTTGACCTTGAGTGTAAGGATTGCTGCTTTGAGGTGGGTGGAAAATGGAAATGACACATTTAAAACAATAAAAAAAAGAGGAATAAATGATTTGAATTCAACTGTATGATGCTAATGAAGGTCTGTGAACCCAAGTTGCAAAGCCAACGGCAGGACGGGCCGCCCACACCTGCTCTAGTGGGTGGGCTCGGTAAGATCGGGGCAGTGCAGGGGAGTATAAAGAGCGGGGTGCTTGGAGCCCAGAAGTCACATGACCTATTCTCTCAAGTTTTGTTTCCTTGGCAAATCCCACTGGAATGCTTCCTACTTTCTCCATGTGACTAGCAACATTGAGAAATCTTGTTTTGAAGGAAATCACTGGTGGTCAGAGGGCTCTGCCCTTGGCTCTTCCCATCTGAGAAATAGCATGGTTAAGGCTAATAGGACAGGGATGGTCACAGCTCTTTATGGACAAGCAGAGAACATGCCCCTGGGACGATTTTGAGGAGGCTGGGTTGGTGGGCTAGCTAGATTTTGCCAAGGAATCTAGCAAATTCTCTTATGATGTCTTTGTACAACATTTGTATAATGCTCTTGATCTGATAATTTAGCATCTCAACCCCAGTGGGAAATGAGTCTAGTTCGATGTGATTCCCTTTGACTGATTGTCTTCCTTTTTATGCCACAGATACTGGCATGAGAATCTCATCTTTACTTTGGGGATTGTTTTTAGATAATTTAGTCACTAACATATATTAATCATCTGATCAGAGCCAGGCACTAGGTTGCTCCCATTATCTAATTTAATTCTTCCAGTGATCTTCCCTGGTGGACACTGGTCTTGACCCCATTTTGAAGATGAGAAAATAGAGGCATAGAAAGGTTTTCAGCTGTGTCAGGGTCACACGTGCATCTTTTTGAGTTGGACACTTATGTGGAAAAGAAAGCTGTCATCCTGAAGAGTGAGGGAAGGGAAGCTAGTGTTTCTGAGCAACCATGTGCTGGGTACCTGCTGAATCCTTGACAGGCTTCCTCGTGTTTAAAGTTCACAGCACACCTAGGAGGGGGCACTGTTAGTGTCTCCATTTCAGAAAGGGAAACCTGAAGCCAAGACATGAAGGGACTCGTTCAACGCCAAGGAGCTAGTGAGCTGGGGCAAGCGTGGGGCTCTGGTCGTGTGCCACAAAGCTGGCTCTTCTAGTCACTATGCAGTGCTGCCCCGCAGCAAGTGTGCAGAAGAAGCTGGGGTATCTGACCGAGGACCAGGGATGCTGTGGGACCTGGGAGGCTGCAGGATGCAGGAGGGTGTGGTAGCCCTGGAACCCTGAGTGTCCCAACCAGTCAGTGTCTGCAAGCTTCCTCCTATTGTCCCCCTGCTATTTCATAGCTTTCCATTTTGTGTTCCTTCTCAGCTAAAAATAAGGTTTTGTTTGCACACAGGGCAGAGGCCCTGGGACCCTCCTGAGAAAATCCGCAGAGGAAACAGGACATAGAGTGGACTGCAAGGGCAGAGACGTCATTCCTCAGCTCAGAGAGGCTGGAAGCACGGAGCGGGAAACGGCACTTCCCCTGTGTTTTTATGTTTAGCTGGGGTTTAATTAATAACCGGCAAACAAGTCTATAATTAACTCGATTTCCCTTTTGGCCGGCCAAGGGAGTAATAAGAAAGCTCCTTTTTAAGTCCCCAGTGTTGCTGGAAGGATGGGCGGGAAGTCAGCCTTCCAGCATGGCTTTCCCAATAATGAGGGCCCTGCAGAGCATTCCTGGTTCCCTCCCCCTGCAAATTGTATTATCTGTACCAGATGTTGCATTAAAAGAAGAATTACTATACTTCAGGGCTCAAATGATATGTGCCTGATTTATCGCCCTGCCTCAGTGTTAAATGCTACCTAGCAGGATGCTGAGAAATGATATCTTATTATTTTGTGCAGTGCTTAGGTGGATGAAGATGTGGAGGGCAGGAAGGGGTTAACTCTTTCCAGGCTGGGACCCATTTGGATGGTCATTTTGCTTGCCTTCTGACCATTTCAGATTTCCCCACACCTACCCCACCAAACACATACCCTTTGGGTTGTTTTTATTTTTCATCTCCAAAAATGACACACTCAAGACCCTGTCTTGGCTCCCCAAATACCGAGGCATCTTGGACATCAAAGATGAAGTCCCAGGTTTTAAGGGTAACATTCAAGACCTTCCTCTAACTACCCTTTCCACCATCCCATTATTCCTCTTCCCACGTGCTTTGCCCCAGAGCTCTCAATGGTCTGGCCTGTGCCTACAGCCTCATTTCTTGCCCCTCTGCCACACTGGCTTGCTTCCAGCTCCCGGAAAGTCCAGATTCCTTTGCGCCTCAGGAACTTGACACGTGCCTCTTCCTCTGCCTGGAGCTCTCTCCCTTCCAAGCCTTTGTTTGGTTAGCCCATCTGTCTTGTCTCAGCGTGCACGTCACTTCAGGAGTCCCGATATTTTTTAGCTATCCCTTTCTATTCACTCTCATGGTACCATGTACGTTTCCTTTCTAGCACTTTGCATAATGTATACTCATTTATCTAGTCATGTGCTTATTTGTCTGTTTCTTCTATTGCATTATGAGCTCCATAAGGCCTGGGACTGAACCTGTTTACCACTGTAATTCCAGAGCCAAATACAGAACCAGGCACAGATGCACAAGCTTATTTTATTGAATAAATGTCTCCATGAATAGCCAAGCTGCCTGCCTGCCCTGTTCTCGCCCTGCTCATCATCCTCCCTTTGATTATTTCTGCTTCTAGAAGAATTTCTTCCTCACCTATTCCTGAGACCGTCTTGCCCTTCCCAAAAGCTCTGTCACTTACTGGCTTTGCGAGCTCGTGCAAGTTACTTGACCTCCCTGTGCCTTGGTCTCCCCATCTGTAAAATAGGGATCACAGTAGACTAGCCTCCCCTCTGGCTGTGCAGATTAAATGTGTGCCTGGCTCATGGAAGGTACGTGTAAAATGTCTAAAGGGAAACCGCTAGTGTTTTCTTGGTGACTCTGCATTTCCCCTAACATGGCTTTAATTGAGGCCTTTGCTCTGGCTCTGTTTCCTCCAGCCACACCCTTTGGCTTTGACTCGGCCTTTCTCAGTGTTCATGGCTTCAGAGGTGCCGCAGGTCAACTAGAAGGGCAGCTAACCCAGACTCAAGGAGGCTGCTCAGAGGAATTTATACCTGAGCTGGTTCTTAGAAAATGGAGACTACTTTGCCAGATGCCAAACTGGAACAGAATGTTCCTGGCAGAGGGACCATGAAGAAGGCCCAGAGGAGCTGGAGAACAGGGTGTTTGGGGACTGTGGCTCACATGAGGGCCCAGTCTGTTTGGAGAAGAGGGTGCAGATGGGTGCAGAGGCGGAGGAGCCTGGGACTCAGAGGACTTCCCTGGTCATGCTAAGGAGATGGAGTGTGTCCTGTAGCTTGTGGGCAGCAGTCAGCGTCTTCAGGAGAAGAGAATGCCACTGTCATCTCCAGATGCTGTAAGAAGGCAGCCTGGGCCGATAGCAGGGCTCGTGGTTCTACGGGACACGAAGGGGAGCAGTGAATGCTTCAGCTGAATCCACGCCCAGCTCAGCCTGCAGAGATGGTCTGGATTACAGGAGCACTTTCCTGGGTACCACATGGACTCCTGGGAGTCACCAGCCTCTGAAAACCCAGGATTTTAAAGATGTGCCAGCTCCCCAGGCATGGAGGGAGCTTCCTTCTCCTCATTTCAATTCCACTCTAATAGGTTCCAGGGGGAGCTGTGGATTCCTGAGCAAGCAAGCAGCTGGAGAGGAAAGAAGGTAGCTTTTGTTGAGGGCCTGCTCTGTAAGGAACCTCGCATGTTCCTGGGGTGAACATTTTCTCTTTCAGTCCTCCCAACAATCCTGAGCTACAGGTGTGGTGACCCCAGTGTTTATAGACCAGAAAACTGAGGCCTAGGGAGGCTTGAAAAATTTCCCACGCCAGTCCTGGCAGCGTTTCAGGCTGTTTACTCTCAAACTCTTGTCATCGCTACCTTACCTGGCTGTGGCTTTACCTAGCACCCAGCCTGGAGTGATCTTGTGGTACATGTGTTATTGCTCTACTAGACTGTGACCCTGTTCAGTGCCCAGCACTGGGCATTTCACATATTAGGTTCTCAATATGTGTTTTCTGATTGGTCCAGTATCCTCTGAACCTACAATTAATTCATCAGTCACTAGAGGGCATTATGGGTATGCAAAGTGGAGTGAAATTAAGAGTTACAGATGACTTAATTACCCAGCTACCCTCTCTTCTATCCTTCCTTCCTTCCTTTCTTCCTTCCTTCCTTCCACCCATCGATCATTCACTTGTTCGCAAAACAATGATGAAATGCTTCACATATACTATGTGCTAGGCTAGGGACACTGGGGTTAAAACCTTCACATTTCTCATTGCTTTTGGCAAGTATGGAGGAAAGGCCACCATGGGTTTAAATCATAAGAACACATAGACACCCCTTCACTCAGTCTAGGAGTCAAGGAAGACCTCTCTGAAGAGGTGATAATCTGCGCTAGGTTTAAAACTGAGTTGAAATTTGCTAAGTGTAGAAGGGGAGAGAGAAAGGTATTCTAGGCGAGGAGCCCAGAGAAGTGACAAAGTCCAGAGACTACAAGCAGATTGGGACGGATAGATGTAACGGAAGCCTGCAGGTGGGGCTGGAGACGTGGGCAGGGCCTTGAATGGCAGGATGAGGACTGTGGACTAGCCCTGAGGTCTTCAGCAGAGTCCATGAAAGGTTTTAAGGCAGTTGAAGGTGAGAGAGAGAAGGGATTCTTTTGTCTTTTAGAAAGATCACTTTGGTCACAAAGTAGAAAATAAAAAACCGAGGATAAGAACAGCTTGAAGATGGTATTAATCCAGGCAAGAGATGATGGTGGCCTGAATGAAGGCAGCAGATATGAGGATGGAGAGAATTGGATGGAATTTCAGATTTAAACAAATTTTCAGGAAATAGAATTGGTAGGTCTTGTTGACTAGCTAGAGATGAAGGAGCCGATGTGGATTCCCAGGTTTCTGTTCTGAATGACTAAATGGATAGAGGTGACATTTACAGGGGTGGAGAGCGTGGAAGGGAGGAGCAGAGTTTGGAGGAAGACAAGTTCCGTTTTAAACATGCTGTGTGCGATCTGCCTCTGGCACAGCCAGCTGAAGATGTCTAGCCAGCAGCTCCATGCGGAAGTTTGGTGCTTAGAGAAGGTGCTGGGATGGGTTGGACAGACAGATTTTTGGAGGCACAAGCATACGGATGATCTTTAAAGACACAGATTTGAGTGAGTTCAAGTAGGATTAGTGTTTGAAGGAAGAAGAACTGAGAGTTGGAGTGGCCTCCGTGATTAAGGACCAAGATCTGAAAGGGTGGGGAAGATCTCTATGAAAATTACATCGTTGAAACCCCGGGGAAGACCTTTAAGAAGGCTTGGTCAACAATGGCAAAAGCTGCAGAGGTCAGGAAAAAGAAGGACCAAGATGTATTTACTGGTTTTAGCGAGTAACATGGGGAAGAGCAATTCCTATGAAATGGTGGGTGTAGCAAAGCAAGATATAATGGCTTGAGGAGTAGTTAAGAGGTGAACAAGTGAAGGCGAGAATCTTGGGTGTGAAGGAAAGGAGAGAAGTTAGGAAGTGCCTCTCTAGGAATATGACCTCAAGTTGGGGGTGGTTAAACTTAAGAACAGAGAATCTTGACCACATTTATGAAAACACAATGAGTAAAGAGGAAGAGGCTGAGGATACAAGATGGAGAGCAGATACAGATAAATTTATGGGTGGCAGGTAGATTGCAGTGGATGGAGGAGACAGTTGCCTCATGGAGGCATTTTCATCCCAGGAAAATGAAAAAAGAGACTGTAAACGAAAACAAGGTATTACCCTTAGCTACACCTGTCTGAGGCTGAAAGTTAGTCTCAGAATTCTGTTGCAAGTCCTTGTAGTTGTTTTGTATACTCATCTGTCCATTCATCTAGTTTCCAGTCACTCACATTCTGGAATCTACTCGTTCGTGGGTCTGACTGTGACCCAACCAACTTGGCAGAGCCAGTTCCCATCCTTAAGTAGAAGATCTGTTATTCTGAGTTTATTACTTTTCTTTTTATAAAGTTCCCAGATAAAGATCCTTTCCAGGTATTGTTAGGGATTGAATAAATGAATGAATAGATGAACACATGAATGAATACTCACTCCAGATCTTTCATCCAACCATTTGACCCATATTTATTAAGCAACTGCTATGTGCAAGGCCACCGTAATGAACTACATGAAACTCCTAGAGCTTACTGCCTGGTTAGAGATACAGATCTGATAAGAGGTCATCACACTACAAAATATTAAATGCATTTTGTGGGGAGGGGCATAATCTATACACAGGAGGCTGGAGATGCTTCCTGGAGTGGGTGACTAACGGGAAACCCAAACTCTTCAGGTTAATCCATGCTGACTATTATAGTCTATTGTTTTATGAGTGATAAATCAGAATATTTCTTTCAGAATCTGCTAAACTTATGAATGTATGAATGAACGAATGAAAGAATGAATGAATGAATGTTTTTTCCCTAGCTTATTAACAGTATTTATAGTCATCTATCTTTAAACTCTTCGCTTCCCAGAAAGCATTAACCTCCAGTCACCAGCAGCCCGGTGTCAGGGGATTTTGTAAATAGGGAAATGTTCTAATTCCAGCCTGTTCTTTTCTAATAACAGTACTTTTCTGGGAAGAACTGTATGTGTCTTCTCATCTGACTATAGTAAGTATTTAAGGCAAGGCACTTGAACTTTGGATGGATGAGACCTATTTCCAGTTGAAGAAGCCAGCTTCTCCTTCATTCTGAAGGTCATTTAATTGACCTGAAAGCTTGTGTGAGCCCTATGAAAATGATTGTCAGTGGAGGATGGTTTTGCTTATAAATTATGGAAGTAACTAGGGGAATCAACAATTTTAGCCTCTCTGCCCTAGCCTTTCTGCCAGGCCACCCAGAAACCAATCCCCAGCAGAGAACACTCCTCTACTTTTGTAAATCTCCAGAGGGAAAAGAATCTACAGCTTTAACACAGCTCCATTATGGTGGCTAGAAACGATAAAGTCAGGAAATGCACTGGGATAGAAACAAGATTGATAGATGTTTGAGGATTTACAAGTGAAGCTTGGCTAATAAAAATAATACTGGCCACTGTTGATGGCGTCTACTACATGTTGGCCTGGTGAGGGGACAGGCCACCTTTGTCCCTGTCTAAGGAAGTGAAGAAAAGACAGGAGGCTATGCTGAATTGGGGATAGAGATGGAGTCAGCCATGGTTATGTCCCCTTGGCCACCAGTGTCCTGGAGCTGCAGGGGCCATTTTGAAATGCTCTGGTATGACCCAGTCATTCACTATGGGCTGAAAGGGGAAATTCTTTTTACTTAGCACAGAGAAAAGGCTCTAAACAACGAGGAGTTATCAACCAAGGTCTCCTAAAGATTTCCTGGGTGCTGTTTGTCAGGGGTAATACAA
The DNA here is from genome assembly GCF_048564905.1 of Vicugna pacos. Taxonomy (NCBI): domain Eukaryota; kingdom Metazoa; phylum Chordata; class Mammalia; order Artiodactyla; family Camelidae; genus Vicugna; species Vicugna pacos. Next base: position 27,234,129 of record NC_132999.1, on the reverse strand, counting down.
GAGAATTAGGAAGCTAGAGAGAAAAATATTGACTATTGCACAGAAGAATCTTGAATAATACTATCTTTTTCACTCCCCTGCCTCAGCCTTTGAGAAGGATTTTTTTTTTATTGAAGTACAGTCAGTTTACAGTGTTGTGTCAGTTTCTGGTGTACAGCACAGTGTTTCAGTTGTACATATACATAAATATATTCCTTTTCACAGAGAATAATACTGCCTTAAAAAAATTAAACACCAAGTTGTATGGTTTAAAATCAGGGGACTGTCGGGATCCAGAGAAGGTGGGGGTTGCTGGTGGGGAAAATGCTCATGAGAGGCTTTTGGAAGGAGAAGCAGCTTGTGCTGAGTTTTGAAAAATGGGATGGATGTTACTGTATAGCACAGGGAACTATATGCAATTTCTTGTAATGAACTGTAATGGAAAAAAATCTGAAAATACACACATATATATGTACATATGTATAACTGAATTGCTTTGCTGTACACCTGAAACTAACACAGTAAATCAATTACAATTCAGTAAAAAATAAGAATAAAAAAAATGGGTTGGATGTGTTGAAAGGCCCTTGCCTATATCTCTAACTCGATCTGGTGCTGCGTCCTCTTCTGTCTCTCCCTGCACACCATATTTCCTGCATCATAGACTGTTTCCCCAACAGCCAAGCTGTTTCCCGGCTCCATGCTCTGGACCATGCTGTCCTGTTGCTGGGATGCCCCCCATTCCTCTGCCTGGAGAACCTCAAGATTCAGTTCAAACACCCCCTCTTCTGCCGAGTCCTCCATGAACCCCTCTGGCTGACTTATTCACCACTTACTCCTGTTGGAATTGTTATTGTATTATAGAATTTTTATTAGATTACAATCATGATAATTGCTAATAAGTAATATTGTACAATAATAACTATGATTTTATGATCATGTCAATCATAGTAATTTATAAAATGCTTCTTGCTAAGGTCTTTACATGCATTACCTCATTTAATGCTCACAAGACTGCAGTGAAGTAGGTTCTACTGCCAGGATGCCCCTTTTTATGGATTTGAAAAAGGAAACTTAGAGATTCTGCAACTTGCCAGGCCTCTCCATCAGTAGTAGACTCAGGATACAAACCCACATTAGCCTGACAGTCTAAAGTCTTAAACATTACCCAATGCTGCCTCCTATAGAATTATAGTGGCATTTACTTGTCTGAAGTTGGCTCCAGGGAGGCAAAGATGGATGAGATGGAGTGCCTGGAATGCCCCAAGGGTTCATAGCCTGGTGCGGGAAGAAAGAGGTACTCAAGCAAGTTTTTTCAGGAATGCATTTCCCCCATTCTAGCTGGTTGTGTGTTTGGCACAGCAAAAGCCCGGGGCTGAATGAATGGAAGCCCTCTGCTGTTTCACGTTCATTCAAGACTCTGCTACCATATGACCCAGCAATTCTACTCTTGGGTGCATAGCACCCCTAAAAAGAAAAAAAGTAACTTGAAAAGATACATGCACCCTAATGTTCCTAGCAGCATTTTATATATATATATATTTTAATTGAAGTATAGTCAGTTTACAATGTTGTGTCAATTTCTGGTATATAGCATAATGCTTCAGTCATACATGAGCATATATATGTATTAGTTTTCATATTCTTTTTCACCATAAGTTACTACAAAATACTGAATATAGTTCCCTGTGCTATACAGTATGAACTTGTTGTTTATCTATTTTATATATATTAGTTACTATCTGCAAATCTTGAACTTCCAATTTATCCCTTCCCACTCCCTTTCCCCCTTGGTAACCATAAGTTTGTTTTCTATGTCTGTGAGTCTGTTTCTGTTTTGTAAATAAGTTCTTTTGGCTTTTTTTTTTTTGGTTCCATATATAAGTGATATCATGTGGTATTTTTCTTTCTCTTTCTGGCTTACTTCACTTAGAATGACCATTTCCAGGGCCATCCATGTTGCTGCAACTGGCAATAGTATTCCATTGTATAAATATACCACAGCTTCTTTATTCTGCATCTGCTGATGGTCATTTAGGCTGTTTCTGTGTCTTGGCTATTGTAAATAGTGCTGCTGTGAACATTGAGGTGCTCCTTTTGCCGTGGTTGTTTTTGCTTCATGTAGAACTTTCTTGAGCTGCAGGAAAAGCTGGTGCTTTTCTTCCTGTGGGGCCAAAAGCTTCTCCTGCAATGTCAGGACCTCCTTGATCTCCTCCAGTGACAGTCTCTCTTCCAGCTCATTTTTCTTACTTCTTGCCTGCTCTTTATCTTCTGTTCCATCATCCTGTCCACCTCTTCTTCCTCCTACTGCTTGAGCTCTAGGAGTGCTGGGAGTGTTTGGACAGAGGGTAACAGACTTAGGATGGGTCCACCTTCTATGTACTTTCTCTGCAGCCTCCTTTTTTTTTTTCCCACCCCATTCTCCAAAAGTGTGGGACATTGATCAGAGTGAGGGGAGGGTAGACATTCCAGCAGAGAGAACTACAACAAAGTGAGAAGCTTGTCCTCGAGTTGAAAGCAAAAGTGATGCTCTCAGACTTCCAGAAGGTTAGGGAAAATGTTTTGGAGGGATGACACGCTGGTGGGGGTCCACCTGGGATCAGTTTGGACACCTTTACCCAGTGGCTCCGGCTGCTATGCTCATTACTCCCCTGGGCTGTGCCAGAGGCTGAATCCGTTGTAGATTTTGTTGGTTGCCGTGTCTATTGTGTCCAGAGCCAAGGCATGTGTTGGGGGAGACCTCCTTTCCTCGTGACCTCATCTGAGCAAACACTATCATTAAAGATACAGGTATTCTTTTCTTTCTTCTCTGTACATTGAAGCAATGGAGACATCATGGTGAATTTTTTTTTAATTAAAGTATAGTCAGTTTACAGTATTGTGTCAAATGTTTCAGTTATACATATACATAAAAATTTGTTTTCATATTCTTTTTCATTATAGGTTACTTAGGTTACTACAAGATATTGAATACAGTTCTCGGTGCTATACAGAAGAAACTTGTTGTTTATCTTTTTTGTGTGTAGTAGTTAGTATCTGCAAATCTCGGACTCCTAGTTTATACTTTCTCACCTCTTTTTCCCTCTGGTAACCATAAGTTTGTTTTCTACGTCTGTGAGTCTGTTTCTGTTTTGTAAATAAGTTCATTTGTGTCATTTTTCTTTGATTCCACATATGACTGATATGGGCTCATGATAGATCTAAACAGTAGAACCTCCTGTCTGCTGACTCAGATACATTCTGAGTCCCTTATGAACTGAGTGACAGGCACTCTGCCTTCCTCAGCCCCTGCCCTGCCTGTGTTTGAGGCTCTGTGTCTTGGTTGAGCTTGACTGCCTGGTCCCCTCCCTGCTGATGCTGATTTCTCTCCCAGGACAATTCTGCTGGATTCTTCTGACCATTCCACTTACCATTTCCAGACATGTCTCAGTCCCAAGGGTAAATATTGCTTAAGCTCTAGCTGGGAACTCTGTGTACACAAATGAGGAGTTTACTATATATATAATTGTAGTTATTAAATTCTTTTTTTCCTCTTAGTGTTGTATTGCAGTAATTTCCTCATGTCATTAAAAATTCTGTAGACTTAATATTCTATCATTTGAATGGATATCATTACTCATTCATTTGTGTTTGGAAAATTGCCCTCCCCCTACTTTTCTGCTTAAATTGTAAAAAAGTCTGAGATGATTATCTTTGTTCATAAATCTTTACTTGTGTTCTTATTTTAAGGAAATGATTGAGCACTCAGCAAAGGGTATGATTTTTTTTTTAGAGACAATTGATATATAATGTCAAATCACTTTTCAGAAAGATTCTACCAAGTTACCCACCGCCAGTCAATTTGATAGGCAGAAATGAGAATAATAATGATTAATAATAATAGTGATGATAATTATAATATTATTCTAATTTGCATTTCTCTGATTCCTGGTGATGTCAATTGAAAGATTTTTTTTAGTCTTTCATGTTTCTACTGTAATTTTTCTCCTTCTTTAGACATTATCAATTATCTACTATGTGCCAAGAAATCAATTTGACACCAGGAAGTGAGGAATTTGATATATAACACCAAGAGTGGACCGTGTGGCTTGAGGAGTTTCGTGGGACCATGAGGTAAGGAAAGTGCCTAACCTGGGGCCAGTTTGGACATCTTCTTGGTCACCCTGGCTCCTCAGTACCCTGGAGAGGGTCTCTGTGGCTTTGTGGGAGGACAAGGACTTTGGCATCAGACATGCCTGTCTTCAAATGTTGGCTCTGTCACTTGTCAGTTGTGTGACCTTAGACAAGGTATTTTAATCTCTTTAGCCTTAAATTCCTCAGATGTAAAATGGTTAAAATGTAATATTCCTCTAAGTCTGTTGTCTGGATGAAAAGAGAGAGTAAAAAGAGAACAAACATAAGCATCTTACATGTGGTATCCACAATAACCATTCAGGGACCATCAAAGCCTGCTCAACCTCACCCATTCTGGGGGTCTCTCTCCCGCCCTTCCTGTGGTATTGCTCCTGCCCGACTTCATTCCTCTCACAACATTTCTGTCCCTTAACTGGTCTCCCTGTTCAACGTTTCATCCCTGCCATTTATTTGCTACACCACCTCTGATTAGCTTTCTAAAATTAAATCTAATCATGTTCCCACCTTAAAATCCTTCAAGAGCTCCTTAATGTGATTGAGACCTGGCCCCTCCTAGCCTGCCTCGTCTCTTACCTCTCCATCTCATCACACCCTGTAGTCTGGCCACACAGGGCTACAGTCCCTGAACCAGCTCCTGCTTTTCAGAGCCTGGCACTTGTGAACAGGTTGTTTCCTACTTGGACCCTTTTCTTCCTTTCCCATCCATATAGTTACCTCCTGTTCATCCCGTAGACTTTGACTGAAGTGAGACTTTGCTTCCCTGACCCTTCAAGCCGGTCAGGTGCTCCCTCCTGGGGCCTCGCCATCACAGCACAGAGACAGCCCCTCCCCCTCCTTCCTTGTGGGCAGGGATGGCATCTTCACGTCTACATCCCTACTGCAGAGCCTAGGACTGGATTTCCCAACATTGGCACCATTGACCGTGACTGGCTGCATAAACTGTCTGGCCTCAAGATGAAAACACAGAGTCCCTTTGTTCAGAAGTTACCAAAAATTTCAACATGGCAACAGCAGAACATAAGAACAAGTGGGGGCCCTTCTGAGAGCTGGGCCCTATTGACTGTGCAGGTTACTTGCCCAAGAAGCACACCTCCCGTTGACATTTGGGATCAGATGATTCTTTGCTTTGGGACAGTCCTGTGTGCTGTGAATGCCTGGCAGCATCTTTGGTGTCTCCCTACTAGATGCCAGTCGCATACCTCCCCAGTTGGGGAGAGTCGGGGACAAAAATGTCTCTGAATATTGCCAAATGTCTCCTGGGGGACAGAATCACCTCTGGTTAGGAAGCCATGACCTAGAAGACTGAAGGCATGCAAGACAGTCTCCCGGGTGTACCTGTGCTCTGCTAAAGGTCAGGGGAAAAGTACGATTGGCAACCCAACCGGCCTGAGGAAGGCTAATTGGAGATGTGATGTCTTGGAGGACGTCTCAAAGGATAAGTAGGATTTGGATAAAACCCACTACCTGGTCAAGTAAGCTGACTTGGCAAGAGCTCTGAGGGGCTTGGGGGAGGGGGAGCATCCAACAAGACAAGGAAGCTTTGGAAGCTTCTAAACGAGTCACAGATCTGGTGGCTTCATGTGAGTGGGCTGTGAGATTTAGAATGAGAAAGCGACTTTGAAAGTTCTTCCCTTGGAGTCTTTTTTGAGGGGGTAGAGGCAAGAGTGACAGAAACCTTGAGGATCAGAGAGAACTCTGGGCCGTAAGATCCTGGGCAGGCTTCTCTAAAAACAGGGGCCAGCCAACTGCCACCCTCAGGCCAAGCCTAATGGCCTCTCAGTGGAGCTGGATGTGCTGCCTGTGTCCTCATCTCTCTCAGATTCTCCCACCCCCATGAGCTCCTGGAAATGCTGCAAACAGATCATCTCGTTTGTCTTGCCGGGGAGAGAGTTGAGGGGGGGTGGAGTGCTATGGCTTTTGGGGGGTAGAGGATCTAGGTGGTGAAAGCAGCTTGAATTTCTTGGGCCGAGTACTAGGAAACAGTACATCAGGTCAGATGTTCGGGATACAGCGAGTTTAGGCCTGGTTGGATGAAAGGACTCTCATCCTCCACTGGTCAGGACAACCTAGTTGAACTTTGATACTGGTCAGTATCCTCGGGTCCCCATAAAAACTGCTGCTTAGAGAGGGTGGTTTCCTGGGAGGAAGGAAACTGTAGGTCCAATAGGAGTCAAGGGATTGCAGATGATGGAATCCTTCTCTGAGTCAGGTCTTCTCTGAAGCCCACATTCTCACCTGTATGCACACTGGCATCTGACACCCTGTCCTCTATGTTTTAGCTGTGTGACTTAGGAAAGTTACTTAACTCCCCTGTGCAACAGTTTTCTAGTCTTTAAAATGAGACTGATACTGACTTCACAGGTTAAACTGATCATAAGGATAAACAGAGATCTTGTGTGTGTGTGCAGGGACGAGCCTCTCCTCACGGCGCTGAAACAGAATGCCAACTGACATCCGTTAGAAGCTTCTCGTGGTCGCCTGTTTGATCTAGGACCCTTTAAGTGAATCCAGCCAGAGTCTCAGAGTCAGTCTGCGATTAACAAGGGTTCTCAATTATAAGCAATTGAAAATGAACCCTGACACCCTCAAATAGGGTGTTGGAGGCTCCAGCATCAGTAGGCACTTGGAAGACACACAGGAATCAAGGAACCTTCTGATTGCCAGGGAGACAAATGGCAAAATGCAAACATTCATCTTTTGGAAGACAGCCAGTTTGCACCATCCATCAGTACCCTCACCGCCGATGCTGGACAGCACGGCGACTGCGAATGAGCCCTAATCCTCGTTCATCTGGGCAACTTTGCTGGCTGCTGGGAGCAGGAGAGAGCGAGGATTTCCCCCACTCACTGTGGCTTTCACTGTGAGTGTGGGCTGCTTCTTCCCGGGGGGTTTCCCACCACGTAAGAAGAACCATTGCTGGGAGGCCAATTAGGAATGAACAGATGTCCCCCTCTGTCCTACCTCTTTGGCTGCCCAACCTTCACTGAAACCTTTCTTTCTAAACATATTCTAACACACACACACACACACACACACACACACCCCTTCTTACTACTGAAATTGTATTTAGCTTCTCCCCAAAGGAACAAGAACAAAAGCTTTACTGGTTATTGCATCCAGACTGTGTCTCCAGTTCTTTCTGTAATCTGTCGATTAAATTGTGAAGTTCACCGGTGCTATGTCCCATCTGTATAATGGTGGGGAAGATGCAAAGGCAAAGAAGGGAAAACTTCAGAAAAATACATGAATATCTCACATTGCAAAGAAGGAAATCCAGAGAGAGGTTCTGGTCCTTGTTTCTGCATCACTGGTGTTTGTGGCTTTTCTTTACTATTTCATCCCAGTGGCTTTTGCTTCAGCTGGTCCCTCCCTGGTCCCCCTGGTGAGTGGCTCAGATATTTAGTTTTGAGGGCTATGAGCCCTTGGTTTCGGGCTGCAGAGTTTCCCACCAACTGTTACTACTAGATATGGCAGAATCAGGAGGACCTCAAGCTCTGTTGTTACTACTCCCCTATTCCTGTTACTTCAGTCCTGTTTTTCCTTGACCATCAGGGTCAAACACGCTGGCCAGTGTGGTGAGTGTCCTTCTTTTCAGTCTGTATTCTCAGTGGCACAAGGAATCCGAACGACCAGATGGTCGTGGTGAATTCCAGTTCAGGTGACCATTGTTATATCGCCTTGTAGAGGTTCCTCCCTGAGGAATAAGGTCCCCCGCCGATCCAGTGAGCCAGCGAGGCCCCGAGTTGTGGGGACGGGAAGCACGTTTGTGAGTGGGCGTGAGGAGGGCGACCTTCAGTCCCTGGGTTCTGGACACTTCGTCTGGCAGCAACATCACTGTAAGTTGTTGCTTTATTCAGAGCATTTCTCACTCTCGGCAGGATGGTACCCCACCTGGTGACATGTTACCCTGCTGGCATGATCACTGATTCTTCACCTGACCAGGACACCATTCTGTGAGTACAGCAACTCCTGGGAAAGGGCACATCCTAAAACAAATCAATCCCATTGGCATAAAACCATTGCTCTCCTCTCCCGCTTCCTCTCTACCCACCTCCATCCCTCCCTTCCTTGGCAAAGCAGGTGAAGAAAGGTACTGTGAAATTTTGCTTTCTGGGGAGATTTCCCTTCTCTCTGGTTCCTGGGTGGAACTACAAAAACTATAGTGCTCCTGTGTCGGTGCACTAATCAGAGGTCTTCCTACGAAGCTATAGGGATGGGCTGATGGAGGAGACGGTCATGGCAGGAGCGTGCATCCCGGGGGTGCAAGCATCCTACTCCTGCCATTTACTGATGCCTTAAGAGCCTGTTGAGCCTGGTCCCATGGGCACCATTTTCATCTGAGGATGGACTGCTGCTGGCCTTGCACTTTATGGCTGGTGGATTATACAGCACCCTGTCCATAATGCTCAGCTAGATGTGAGTGCTGACTTCATGTCCCATTTTCAGTCATTCAGTCTCCAGCAGGGCCCAGTAACAATCCAAACCATGATTTTTAAGAGGCTGAATAGTGCCTCGATTTGTTGTTGTTGTTTTTCACCGCGAGTCTTGTACTGGAGCTTGCTATCAGTACAGCATTCCAATCTGACAGGGACACCTTTCAGTGCTGTTGGATCTGCCGGGTCATCACAGGTAAGTTGCGGAACGGACTGCATTACAAGCTGGCCCAGGCAAAGAGCCTTCTCCTACTGTGATTTCGCTCAAAGCTGGTGGCTTACTCCCGAGACGGCTTACAGCAGCAACGCAGACGGAGTGTATGTGGCCTCCAAACTTCAAAGGCTCACCAATTATCGTTTGTTTCTAAGTGGTAGGAAGTGCAAGGCACAACAACTGAACACGGACTTTTGGGAGACTGTCACGATGTGCCTTCAGCCGCTGGCCCTCAAGGAGTTCGCAGAAGCGAAGTCTCCCAGTGTCGGGGGGTTTACCTCTCATTCCCTGGCTTGCATGTATTTTACCAAAAGCGTCTTCAGTCCTTGCTACTTCCTGCGTTCTGGTCCGAATAAAGTGATGCTGTTAATGTAGTGGACTAACATTTTGCCACCCGGATGGAGAGATGGTGAAGGTCTTTGTGGCTTAAGTTGTGGCACAGACTAGGAGTTGTGATAGTTTCTGGAGATCGACCAGATAGACGGCTGTCTCTGCCAGGTGAAAGCAAACTTCTTGCTTTTTCTGATACTTGGTGCAGAAAAAAAATCGGTTGCTGCATGCCAAGTATCAGATGTAAATGCTTTACTCCAGTAAACAGCACATCTAGAGCAGTAGTTTTGTTTTGTTTTTGTTTGTTTTTGTTTGTTTGTTTGTGTGTTTTGTGATACCACCTAATTCTTTTCATTCACAACAAACATTACCCTTCGGCTGTCGATCACAGATGATGCCACAAGTCTCTGGAATTTTCCCAATGAATTTCCTGGTCCCAATAAATGACCTCCTTCTTACCCTTTAGAGTTCAAAGCCCATTCAGAGATAAATACGGTAATTGCGTATTAAAACATCGCAGTTATTGTTGATAAAGCTGATCGGGGACCGTGGCTTTCCATCTGAGGCCAAGTGGGTTTGCTTATTTTTCACCTCTGAATTTTGATGCCCTGCCCGTCATCGGCTCGGTGGAGCCACCACGGGCCTCATCCTAGGGCTGCAACTTGCCACAGTAAACTTAAGGTGTGGAGCAGCAAAAACTCTGCGTTCCTAGCTTTAGGCAGACTGGTTTAAAAGAAGAGGATGCAGTCTTGTTGAGTATGTTTATTTCCTTTCTCTAGACTTAACAATTCAACGTGTCATAGAAAGTGGTGACGTTTTTCTCCTCCCGGGGAGAAAAAGCGGTAAGGAATGGAGGAAGAGGCCAGGGGCACAGCAGTGCCTCCACGCGAAGACCCGAGTCTGGGGAGAGGGAGGTTGTGCCCACATCCCTCCCCACCGCTGTGACTCAGCACCGCTGGGTCCCGCTGTGCCTACTGCGATTAAGCCTGACTATCCCTTGCGCTGGGCATCGCCTGCCCGCAAGCCTTGAGGGTGGGCCTGCGTGCTCTGGCTTCCAGGGCATGTACTGACGGAGCGCCTCCCGTCTTCAGTTGTGGGCGTGAAAAGCAGGGCACTGTGTCCGCCGGTAGTGTGTACCATGGGAAATTCCTCCCAGATAGGAGTGGGGATCAGGTACTGAACAGCCGAAACACTAAATAATTGTCGCGCTCTCCGCAGATGTGTTTACATCTCCACACTCCAGTAGGGGAGGGGGGCTTCTCTGTGTTACAACCAAAGCAGCTTCTGCTTTGCAGAGTCTGCCCCACTGTCCTCATCATCCCCTCTCCTCTCGCTCCTGGCCTGCTGATCACCGGCCCTGCTGCCTGGCTCTGGGCTCCAGCCTAGGTTCCAGAACTCTCCTCCAGGGCAGACACTGTGACATTCGTCTCCCTGTCATCACAGAAGAACGAGGATTCTCCTCACCCCCCTGCCTCAGCCTGGGGCTGCATGGATCTCATCAGGGCCTCGGTTTAGTTCAGAACATCCCGCACTGACTGCGTGTTTGCTCTGTGTTCACGTGATTGGCAGTGCTGGAGACACGGGCTGGATCAAAAGCAGTCTCAGTACTTACCTGTCCTGCCCGCTCCCTGCCCCAGAAGGGAGATGACTCCGTTGTTCCTCCCTATGGGTGTTTTGATGTTCTGACAGCAGCTCAGACTTGGGGGAAAGGAAGACGTCATGGAAGGGGAAGTTTCATGGTTTTGGGTAGGGGGCTTGTGTTCATTTCCTAGAGTCTCTCTAACAAAGTACCATAAGCCGGGGGCTTAAAGCAACAGAAATTTATTCTTTCATAGTTCTGGAAACTAAAAGTCCAAAATCTAGCTTTTGGCTGGGCTGGTTCCTCTAGCAGTGCTGAGGGTGACGCTGTTCCGTGCCTCTCTCCGAGCTTCCTGTTGCTCCCAGCAATCCTTGACTCCTTGACTTGTAGCTACATCATGCCGATCTCCACCTCCTTCTTCATATGACGTTATTCCCATATGTGTCTCTTCTCCGCTTCTTAGAAGGATGCCAGTCATATTAGGTCAGGACCCACTCCAGTCCCGTAGGGCCTCACCTGAACTTGGTCACATCTGCTAAGACCCTATTTCCAAATAAGGTCATCATCACCAATACAAGGGGTTAGGACCTTTTTGTGGGGCACAATTCAACTCACAACAGTGCTAAATTCTTAAGAGATTTCTTCGAACTACATTTCCTTAAATCTAATGCAATCTTTTTTTTTTTTTGGTCTTTGAAATGAAGAGTATGTTTAGGAAGCAGCTCCTCTTCTAAAGTTTCCTATCCTAATTATTATCATTCTGCAGTTTTTAAAATTCAAGATTCTACAGGCTGCATGTCTTTTAGAAAAATATTCTCCAGTTACAGGTGTGACTTTCTTCAACCAAATCAAACGAACTGTGAATTCTCGCCCAGGAAGAACTAAAAAATTTCTGAATTGAAATACTAGAAGTCTGGGTAGGGTTGGAATGAAAAGGCTTATTTTTCTGGAGTGGAAAAAAAAAAAACCCCAAATAAATAAAATGTCCTTCACTTCTTGCATATGGCCAAGCCTCCATGTAAGGAAAGAAGAATCCTACAGATATTTATTTCAGGTCAACTTTTATGTCTTCAAGGATCATATGAAATAGTATTACTAACCTTTTAAATTCATACAATTAATGGCAGTTTACTAAATGCTTCCATGTAGTAACTCAGTTGTGCCTCAAAATATTGTGAGATTGTATTTTATATATAAAGAGATTGAGGGAAACAAGAGAGATGAATTGACTTGTCCGAGATCAGGTGGCTGGTCAGCAGTGGGCTTGAGAGCATGCCTCTTTGGCCAAAATTTCCAAATAATTCTGCAGGGCGTGCCAGTGGAGGGTGTGGTTCTTTCTGTATTTTACTTTCTAATCCTTCACTGAACTTGAAGATGCCAGAGCAATTGCTAAATAAATCTCTCTGAGTCAGGACTTTGCTAAGTGCTGGGGATTTTTACTGCCCCCAAGTAATTCACAGGCATAGAAACCAACAATTTCATTGGAGCTGAGATTCCCACAAATCTAAGTGTTGTGATAGATGGTACCCTGGTGCTGAGGGCCCTGTGCAGGGGCGGATCGACCTGCTTGGGGGAAGGGGATGTGTCTGCACAGGCTTCACAAGTTAGGGGACCCACGCCGAGGCTTGGAGGACCAGGAGAGCAACCCAGGCAGGATGGGAGGTGGGGATCATTAATGTCTGCATGCAGGGAAGTGCGAGGTTGGGTCTGCACAGGTAAGCAGGCTTCCATCGTGAGGGTCTCTAATGAAAATCTAAGTGTCTTAGACTTCATTTAGAGGACACTAGAAGGTAATGGTTGGGAAATGGGGGAGAAGATGAGGTTGTTTTAAACCAATGGCTCTCAGTTGGAGACAATTTTCCCTCTTCCCTCTCGCTCCCCATCCTTGATGTTTGACAGTATCTGGGGACATTTTTGGTTGTCCCAGTGGTGGGGGGAAGTTGCTACTGGCATCTCGTGGGTAGAGGCCAATTATGCTACTAAATATTCTACAATATACAGGACACTCTCCCACAACACAGAGTTTTCTAGCTAAAAATATCAGTAGTATCAAGGTTGAGAAACCCTGTTTTAAACAAGGGAATATTTCTGATTTTTCCCCCTGTTTTAGAAAGAGAAATTGGAAATTGCTAGAAGAGCTAGAGAATTTCTACATGACCCAGCTACCTTATTTCGTTTTTTACCCCCTGTGATATTTATTTATTTATTTATTTATTTATTTATTTATTTATTTATTTTACAGTCAGTTACAATGTGTCAATTTTGGATGTACAGCACAATGTCCCAGTCATGCATATGCATACATGTATTCATTTCCATATTCTTTTTCATTAAAGGCTATCTTATTTTGAATGTGCTTCCTTCTATCATAGACTGAATATATGGTATGTGCACATTCTGTTTTATTTGTATTCTCCCTATTCCACGATCCTCTTCTAGAGGGTATTCTGTGAGTTCTGTGTTCATGTGAATAGCGCCCCCTAGACTTGTGCAGTGCACAGACTGCACCCTAGTAGAATAGAGTTTAAAATTATTCACTCCAGTAGTGTTTCTCCTGAGTGCCCAGCACAAGCCTGGCAAAGGGGGTGCAGAATTTGATGAATGAATGAATGAATGAACCAATGATTGTGCAGTCCAAAGAAGGGGAAACTAATTGCATACCAGGTGATGCCAAAAGAGAAACTTGTCATTAAAATCCCAGCAAGGTATCACAGTGAATTTCCGGAGTGCATTCGAGTGGAAACAAACAGCTCTCTGCCAGGACCCTCTTGGCCGACACTTCACAGTCCCAGCTGGCGAGGGTCCCTTGGAGTGGAAGCTGGGTCTAGGCCTTGGAAAATTACTGGGTTTTCTGGTCTCCTGGGTCCTCTGCAGCCTTATCAGTGCAGCTTTGTCAGGGTTTCCATCGTAAACCCTGGGTGTGGGGCTAAGTGGCCTGTAAAACCTGACTCCAGGCTGAAACTGGCAGGAACCACGCCTGCTAAGATGCAATTATTCTGACTCCCGGAGTCTTCGGTTGGTTTCTTTGCTTAATTGCGAGAATGCAACCAAAAAGGAGGCCCTGGGCTCCTTCTGTTTCCAAGGACAGGCACAGAGAAGCTTCTGTTGCAGAGAAGGGAAACGGGCCCATCTCCAGCACAGAGCTCTGGGAGGCAGGGCTTTGGGAAGGCTTCCCACCAGAAGTTGAGAGATCCTGCTGGGCACGTGCCAAAGGCAGCTGTGTGACCCAGGCCAGCACCTTGCTCGCCCGGGCCTTCATGTCCCCGTGGTTAAATTGCTTGGTCCTTACGGCCGGCCTTTGTCCCTGAGTAGGGGTGTCCTGAGATGGTTGCCGCAAAATAAAATGCTTGTTTAAAGCCATGCTTCACACGTAAGCCCTCTTCACTCAGTGGTGACATTCATTTATTATTTCAGTCATGGCCTATTATGGCTTCTTTGTTTGGGGTGAGTAGTCTGGAAGTATAACTGAATCAGACCCTGCTCCAAATACAGGCCCTGTCCCTCGCCCACAGATACACAGCAGAAAGATCCCTGACCTCATGGGGATCTTAGTTTCTTCACTTTTTAAAGTTTGGAAAATAACACCTAATTTATGGCATAGGAATGAAATTTGAATGATATAATTTATAAAAAGACTGTAACACTGGCCAAAAAAAAAATTCTTTAAATCGAAGCTTTATATTACTAGTACTTGTGTTACACAGTAAAAACACAATTTCACAAATGCTGCCCTTGGGGTATATACAATGCTGTAAAAAGCAGAGGTGTGAGTGCCTGTGTCTGAGGGTGGATGGAGGTGGGAGAGGAAGTCAGAGAAGTCTTCATGGAGGAGGTGACGTGTCCTGAGAACTGAAAAATAGATCATGAATTATCTAGGCGGAGAAGAGAGGAGAAAACATTCCCCTTAGCAGGAACAGCACGTGTGCAAGTATTGAATGTGCACAGCTGATTGGAGCATGAGGACGCATCCTTGTACCCTGATCACAGGGCAGAGCGCAGAGGGAGGGATGGGATGTCTACACCAGTCCTTTCTTCCTTCTTCCCACCCCTGTTTCATTTTCTCCTTTCCATTTTAGGACATTTTTGTACATACAGATTCTTTGGTGCACAGATAAGCTTCTCGAGGGAGGGAACTGGCCCTCAATCATACGGTGAGTTAGTCAGTGCCCTGGCTCTGGGCTCACTGCTCTCCCGTGGAGGATGTGGGCTCCTCTTCCTCCATCAGAGCTGACTTCCCCACCTCTGAATCTGCTCATTTCTCCACCGCCACCCTCTACCCCACTGCTCGCCCTGCCGGAGGGCTCACTCCCATAAAGTTCTCTTAAAAATCTTTTATGACTCCTTCTTCCCGGCTCCCAGTCTACCCTGAGCCATATGTGGGCTTGTTAATTCCTTAAAGGGTCCATGTATGGCACATCTCAGGGATGCAGGCTCGCATCTGCAGGGAAGCAGATGCTTTCACTCTGGGGAAATGCCAGTAGGTGTCCACTTTCCCGAGTGAGGGACAAGGGTCAAGCAGAGAGCGGGGAGCAGGCAGGCAAACGCATTTTGAACACCTGCTGTTGTTGAAGATCATGCTGGCTACTTTCATAACAGAAACTGAGATTCACAGCCTGACCATTTTAACTAAATACCGTGGATGACTTGCTCAAATTGTCCTAGCCTCAATTTTCTCATGTGTAAATTGGGATAGTAGCGCTGACCTACTCCAGGGAGGGCAGATCAGATCCCTCAGTGGCTTTGAGGCTCTCAGATTTGAATATTCTCATTTATCTCCTCAGATTCACAAGCAACTCTTAGATGGAACAGATAATTCCTTGGCTCATCAGTTGAATGATTTCCCTGGAGTGGGCAGTCGGGGCATTAACACAGGACCTTGAATTAGGACCAGAAGCCAGAGGTTCTGTGTGCCAACTTGGGAAGGTTTGGAGTCAGAAGAGAAAATTAATTGCAAGGAGAGCAGCCCCCACTTCCTCCTTTTCGTACCTGGAAGGGATGCTCAGGGCAGTGAGGAGACCTGCTCAGTCCATAAAAGCTGGAGAGACAGTGTGACTATCTCTAAAGGCTCCTCCCTCTGCCCAGGCAGATCCACTGGGCTGTGTCTCTTGTTCCTGGGAGGTGTGTGCTGTCAGGGAAAGAAACTGACTTTGGAGTTAGGCAGGGTCTCCCCTTAGCAGTTGGATATCCATGAGCAAGTCGCTTAACCCCTCAGCTTTCCTCCTACGTGAAACAGCAGTCTCATGCGTCTTTCCTGAGGGGTAGATGACCTGGTTCACAGGAAACACCCCGTAAACGGTAGTTCCCCCCTCCAGCCAGCCTGAAATACCTTTTCTCCCTAAGGACTGCCACCTAGCCCCAGGGCACAGCTCAGTAAAGTCCCTGTAAAATTCAGCTTCTCTGGACCCAGCTTCGGAAATTACAGCAAGTTGATTCATCACATTGTTTGAATTATGGCAATATGAAAATACAAAAAACCCACCGGGAGTCAGTCTTTTCCCATATATAAAACAGGGTTACGATCCCATATAAACTTTTAAAAGAGAATACTTTAGTTTATATCTTCATGCATATGATTGGGGGAAAAAAAGAAAGAACAAGAAAAGAAGAAAGAACACATTGGCAAACAGCATAATTCAAACCAACAGTCCCACTCATTAGTCCCTCAGGTCCCTGTTCTTTATCATCATTCTTCATCTTCATAACATCCTGGATCAGATGCCCGCACTGCAATGGGCTGGGGCTCTCGAGGGCCGTTGGGGTCTGGCTGCCTTGTCAGGATGCCTCAGTTCATCCTCTCTTCTTCATCTCCACTGCCATAGCCTGCATCCCAGCCACCAGCATCCCTGTCCTGGACCACTGACCACCTTGTAATGAATTGTCCCATGACCTTGCAGGTTGCAGCCAGGAGGATGGATGAGAGTGAGGAGCAAGGAAGGGGACAAAAATCGGTGTATGTTTTTTTCCCATGTAAGACCTTAGAAGCCCCTGGTGCCCTCAGGAGATAGTCTGAGCTCCCGAACAGTCCTGCCTGCTCACCACCACCCAGGGCTGCCTCTCCACATTCTTCTCCCGTTACACCTCCTTTGCCTTGAACATGCCCCTCTCTGCTTCCTCTGCCTGGAAGGCTCTGTCCTCTAAAATTTCCCCTCCTCCTTTGCTTACTCCTGCTCATCCTTTAAGACACAGGTTATATACAGCTTCCTCTGGGAAAATTTAGAAATGATTGTAAATCCAATGAATCTGTTTTCACTTCTGAGCTGTAAGCTGCCTGAGGGCAACGGCAAAACCTATTTGGCTCATCATTCCATCCCCAGTGCTTGGCAGAGTGCTCTCTGACACAGTGGACACTCAAAAAATACGTGCTGTGTTGTGATGACAGACTTTAGTCTCAATCTCTACCACTGATTATACCCAAGGTCACTTCAATGGCAACTTTACCACCATTCTCATCTCTAAAACAGGCATAAAGATACCTACTTTACAGTATCATCATAAGAATCAGAGACCAGTTAGTAAAGTGGATAGCCCATAATTATGGATTTCATTTCTTGAGTGCCTACTCTTATTACGAGGTTTTGGGGACAGAAGAAAATTTCTAACACTGTGACCCTCAGTCCTGATAAATTATTCAACACTGGCTAATGCCCACCAGTGAGGCACAATAGTAAATTGCTGGATCGAGGTTCTGTTTACACTTGGAAGGGAAGGAATATCAATTGTTAGTTTTCAAATGAGACCTCCTTGTGCATGGCAGCACATGAAAGAATTGCCTGGGCGTGAGTCCAAGGTTCTGTATGCAACATATGTAGATATTCAAATACAGTTTCATTTACTCATGACCCCACCTG
This sequence comes from Vicugna pacos, assembly GCF_048564905.1. Taxonomy (NCBI): domain Eukaryota; kingdom Metazoa; phylum Chordata; class Mammalia; order Artiodactyla; family Camelidae; genus Vicugna; species Vicugna pacos. The sequence continues at coordinate 27,216,612 of NC_132999.1, read as the reverse complement.
TCAAGAGCCCAATCCAATTAAAAAAATACAGTTGAAAAAAAAATACAGTTGATCAACTTTGTGGCAAAGGTGTAGAGGGAATGATAATTGTGTAACTTACTAATTTCTCTACTGTTCTTCCTCCTTCTGTCCTTACGTGTTCATCTTTTTTTGTAGGGAACAGCAAAGATGGCTAAGGATCAAACTCTCCTAAATGAGCATGTCAGATTTCCCCAGTTGCCAATCTTCTTACCAAAACCTCCTAGGGTTTTGGATTTGGGCAAAGCACTTGAGATGGTATCTGAAGGAATTCTTGGCAAAGCGGGCTGGCAGAGGGCCCCGAGGCTTGGAATTGAAAAACAGGCTACAAGATTATTAAAAGACCCTTTCCCAGTGGTGCACCATGTTGTGGTTTAAACTGTGTGTGTCCAAATAGGTTACCCTGTGTGATCTTTGTTCAAAACTCAGTTAGTGCATGAGCTGGGATTATCCAACTCATGTTGCATGGGTGGAAAGGGGTTCAGAAATTTGCCCAAGGTTGACCAGCTAGTTAATGGCACTGTCAAGGCTTAACCTTGGCTTTCTGACTCAAAGCCCTCTTTTTGCCCTATGTTTACTTCCTCCAGGAAGGCTGACTCCTGAGTCCCTATTCTTACCCTTGCCTCCCTCCTCAGGCTGGAGATTTGGGGAGGGATGCTCTATGCCTTTCCCTCTCTCCTCTGCCTTCGGTCTTGGCCCCTGAAACCCGCTCTGCCCACCTTCCCAGACAGAGCTCATCACTCCTCCTCTGCCCTTGTTCATCTGGCATGCTTATGTGTAACAGGGAGGTGCAGTGCAATGTGGTTTGAGCCACAGGGAAATATGATTAATATGATCTACATTGTGGGTTTCTGCTTAACTGCACGGTGTCAAGGGAGAGGGCTCGATAGGATGCATCTAGCAATAATTGGGTAGCTTCTAGGTATTTTACTTCTCATAACTGTATGAGTATGTGTTCTTTTTTAAATTTTAATTTATTTTTTTATTGAAGTATAGTCAGTTAAAATGTGTCAATTTCTGGTGTACAGCACAGTGTCCCAGTCAAGCATATACATACATATTGTGTGAGTATGAATTCTTATCTGTTTTTCTGGGTAATTGTATACTTGATTTACGATGTTGTGTCAGTTTCAGATGTACAGCAAAGTGATTCAGTTGCATATATATGTATATGTATATCTATTCTTTTTCAGATTCTTTTCCACTACAGATTATTACAAGATATTGAATATAGTTCCTTGTGCTATACAGTAGGTCCTGTGGTTTATTATATATATAGTAGTTTGTATCTGTTAATCCCCAAATCCTAATTTATCCCTCCCCACCCTTTCTCTTTGGCTACCATAAGTTTGTTTTCTCTGTCATGAGTCTATTTCTGTTTTATAAATAAGTTTATGTATATTGTTTTTAGATTCCACAGTGTAAGTGATATCACAGTATTTGTCTTTGTCTGACTTACTTCACTTCCTATAATAATCCCTGGGTCCATCTATGTTGCTGCAAATGGCATTATTTCATTCTTTTTTATGGCTGAGTAGTATTCCATTGTATATATACCACATCTTCTTAAGCCAGTCATCTGTTGATGGATGCTTAGGTTGTTTCCGTGTCTTGGCTATTGTAAATAGTGCTGCCATGAACATTGGGGTGTATGTATGTTTTTGAATTAGAGTTTTCATCTTTTTTAGATGTATGTCTATCCCTGTCTTTAATGGGTAATGCATTGCATTACGGCAAAAAGCAGATCTTGTCTATGCAGGGAAAGGGAAAGATACTGGAGCATTTAGTGAGTGCCTAATATGTGCTAGTATTACACACATTTACAATTTGTTGAATCCTCACAGCATCCTATGGAGGAAGGGATGGGTGATCCCATTTTACAGATGAGGAAACCAAAGTTTAGCAAAGTGGAGTAACAGATTCATCCAGGAAGTAAGTAGTAGAATCCAAAGTCCATGATTTGGTCCCTGCTGCAATTTCAGGAAATTGCCCCAAATCAGACTGGCTGCCCACAGGGCCTGACGCAAGGATGTCAATCCAGGTCAGAACTGTCCAACAAGCAGGGATAAAGTGGAAACAGCCTGCTACTATTAAACAGGGAAGAAGGAAGGGGTTATGAGATGTGAACACACAGAAAACAACTGGGATACAATCATAAGGAAAATGTAGGGAATATTCCAGGAAGTCAGACTCTTATAGAGCTGTTTGTACTGGACATGGTGGGAAAGTCACCCTCTGACCTGAAAAACCACAAGTTCTGGAGAAAGATATCATATCAAATCACAGAAATTCTTGGAAGAAAAGGGTCTTTCATTCATTTAATTGGTCAGTTCATGCTCATGAAGTCTCTACAATAAGCCAGTCCTGTCTCGGGCTCAGCAAGTTTGAGGTTGAATGAAACTCAGTTCCTGCCCTCAGGCTGTACATTGTTGAAAGGTTTTGGAGAGAAGGGACATGTGTTACCATGGGAAGCTGTGTACAAACTGATAAATGCTGTAACTTTGGAAAGTGCAAAATCGGAGAGGTCATACAGAATAGAGCAACTCTGTCTGGGGAAATCAGAGAAGGCTTCACAGAGGCGGTGATGTGGTCAGGACCTCAAAGGAGGAGTGGGCAATCCTCTAAATGGAGATGTGGGCAGATCACATTACAGGCAGAAGGAAGAGTGTGGAGAAGGCAAAAAGCATGTGCGTGGCAGATGCAGAGAAGAATGGGCAGTCATACATTAAGTGCATGAAAAAAATTTTAATGTGGCTGTTCTGGCTCTTTCATGCCTGCAAGCCCCAGTCCTGTGCTTGGAACACAGAGCACAGAACACAGACCTCGCCAACTGAGACTGGTGAATGAGTGTGGATGGCCAAATACATAACAGAGAATCAGTAGATTCTGCTGCCAGTAGATTCCATCTAGCATTTCATCTCCCAACGTCTCAATCAGTGTCCCAGCAGGAGAGCTGTCAGTTAGGATGTAGTGAGGCGGTTTGGCACAGCAGACTCGAGCCAGAATGCCCACGTCTGAACCTGGCTCTGCCACTTTCTAATTGTGTCTCCGAATAGCCTCTGTGTGTGTCACTTTCTCTGACTGTAGAACGGGGATAACAATGGTACTGATTTCCTAGGATTGTTGTGGATTAAACTTGACCATTTCGTGGTTGCGTTAAGCAATGTAGTCTCCCTCTCTGTCTTTTTGAACTTGATGAAATCAAAACATGACTGACTGTGTGTATCTGTTTATAGTTTATTCCCAACCTTCTGGGGCATCTAGAATAATTATTTGAGTGGGACCCCAAGGATCTTTTAGTCCAACTTCCTGGGTTTGGAAAGTGTGATCCTGGACAAAGCACTGAACTGTAACATCTGGGCCCTAGTGCTTAAGACGGAACGTGCTAGTAAAGCACCTCCAATACTAATAGTCACTGAGTTCCCACAATGCACCAGGCCCTGTCCAGCTTTCCACACGTTGCCTCTTTTGACTCTCCCAGCAATCTCATGAGGCAGCAACTATGATCATTTCCGTTTTACCAGTAAAGACATCGAGCCAAAGAGAAGTTGAATGACCTTCCCAAAGTCATGGTTGGTACGTGGCAGAGGCAGGACTCCAACCTGGACAGTCTGAGCCCAGAGCATCTGCTGCCCTTCCATGTTGCCTTGCCTCCCTATGACAACAAGGGTGGCCGCCTTGGGACAGTAATACCAGAGGGACAGGAACGTCACAGACGTTCTGGGAGATGAAAATCTCCCACATAACCTATGCAATTAAAAACTATAAAGTGCTGCTATGTCAGTTATGGAACATAAAAGTGCATAAAATAGATAACAAGCAACCTGGAAAACTTAATATAAAATAGTCTTGGTCTGCTTCTTTATTGTTTTATGCCCTTAACTTGAGATGATCCCTGAGTCCCTGAGTTGCTGAGAAGGACTGTGCACAGGGCAGGGGTTTTCGGAGCAGTGTTCTCAGTCGACAGGCAGCGATCACCGCCCCGGCTGCAGTGAGGGGCTGTGAGGCAGCCCAGCCCTCGTGCCCGTTTCCCCTCCTCCTGGCCACTCTCACTCTTGGCCAGTCCCTGGAAGGAGGACGGCTCGTCTCAGAGCCGGAAGGGCCTCAGGGTCTCAGCAGTGCCTGAGAATCCCTAAAATTCATTTTGTTTCTATCTTCCCTGACCTCACTCTCTCTAGTGCTCATTTTCTTCTTTGGATATCTCAGCCTGATTTTGGGAGAAGCCCTGACACATATAACCCTGTGTGGAATATTGGCATAAGTTCTGCCCAGGAGTCAGAAAATCAGGCTCCTGAGTGGGGCTGGGCCACAGACTCATTGGGTGGTCCTGGGAAAGTCGCTGCTCCTCGGTGGGCCTTCTGTAAAGTGAGGAAATTGGGTCAATGATCTGGAAGATTCCTTCTGGCTTAAATACTTTCAATCATCAACTAAGCATACTCTGTTTACAATAGCATGTTAAATCTAGAATGTTGATGTGTAAAATCTAGAACACAGGAGCTTGAATTGAGGTAGAGCATTTTACCTAACACTCCTGGCCCTGACTTTCTACTGTATTTCACAGGCATTTTTGGTGGTAGTTTTTGTGGTTTTAAAATAGATGGACAAATTTTTTGACACTCATTCCTCTAATAGGTGCAGCCTGATTCCCCTACCCTATGTGACCTCCAAAATTAGGTCACTAAAGGCACCACAGATTTTTCCTTGCTCTTGCCATTGGGTTGCTCACCCTGGGGGAAGCCAGCCACCATGTTGTGAGGATCCTCAAGTAGCCATATGAAGAGATCTATTTGGTGAGGAACTGAGGCCCCCTGTCAAAAGCTATGATAGTGAGCTGCCTTGGAAGCAGATTCTCCTGCTGCATCCGAAACTTTAGGCGACTGTAGCCCCAGCTGATATCTTGACTGCAACCCAGGAAAGAACCTGCCAGGACCACCCAGATAAGTTGCTCCTGGATTTCTGACTTTCAGAAACTGTAAGATAATAAATATTTGTTGTTTTCAGCTACTAGATTTGGGGATAATTTGTTATGCAGCAGTAGATAACTAACACAGTAGTGGTGGTTGCTATTGTTAGCAATGGTGGTGGAGTAACCATGACCTAGAACCCTGCCCCTGTGTCACTATAAATTTCCTGTCTCGGATTGACTGAATGATTGATGTACATCCTTGGTCCAGAAAGGATTTCAAAAGGCAGAATCTGGGGCTCCTTATCTTCCAGTCCCAGGCTTAGCATAGATCCAGATTAGGGGAATAAATTTGTCCCTGGAGCAGGAAATATAAATGGCTCTGTCTAGGCCAGCAGATGGATGAGTTGGAATTGTGTGAATCTTGACATCAGTTTCCTCTCTGAGCTCATTTCTTATTCTAGTAATAGGTTTCCCCACTCCCGTCTCCTTCACCATGACAACCACATTGGTCCTTATAACTCTGAGATAGCTCTGTGATCAATTAGCTATGTCTGCCATGAGTGTGAGAGGGAGGGTGGTAGCATGCATGCCAGATAACCTTTGTTTTTAATACAAAGCTTGTAGTTTTATCTTTTCATCCTTTCTCTGTGACACCTACTGTTGGACCTCCAGGAGGATAATGAAAAGTACATAGTTTGCTGTTATTGTTAGTGTGTATGTTCTCAAATAATTTTTAAAAAATCCCTGGTATTTGGAAGTGTTACAGTTTAGAATATAATTTGCTCTGTGGTCCCACAGGGTCTCAGTGACTGCTGTATGATCTGGGCAAGGGCCAGTGTTGCTCCCCTGTCATGTGGGAAGGGAAATTGAAGCTTAGAACAGACACCTATTGCAAGGACTCTCTCTGTCATTCTGTTTCATGACTGGATGTCTGTCTTCAGTATTATTCTATAGAGATTCAGGCTCATGGAATATTTTAAGGTTTTAGGTTCAGCTCAAAGCTAAAAACATCTCCCTTATTACCACACTGCTTAGGGTATTAAGTACATTTGTCAAGAATTTAGAAGACTCTACCCATCCAAAGTGGGAGGAAGAGAAAGCAAATGTGTGAGACCTGCAGGGTGTGTGAATGCTAGGAGATCTCCCCAGGGTTGGGCCTCTGCCTTTTCCTACTTTGGTGTCATCATAATAAAAAAAAAAATAAAGTGACTTCTGGCATTTTTCAACAGTAGTAATTCTCCATATTTAGATGATCTTTGCAGGTTACAGAAAGGCTTTCCTCTGCCCGATCGCCTTTGTTACCACGAGCCCCTGTGGGAGGTATTGGCATTACTCCTTCTGATGGTTAATTTTATACATCAACTGGGTTGTACCCAGATATTTGGTCAAAGGCCAGTCTGGATGTTGCTGTGAAGGTATTTTTAAGATGGTATTAACATTTAAATCACTAGACTTTCAGTAAAGCAGATTACCCTCTGCAGTGGGGGTGGGTCTCATCCAATCAGTTGAAGACCTTAAGAAAAAACAGGCTGACCTCCCTGGAAGAAGAAGGAATTGTGTCTCCCAATTTTCTTCATATTTGAGCTGCAATATCATCTCTTCCCTCGGTCTGGCCTGCTGGCCTGCCCTGAGGATTTTGTACTTGCCAGCCTCCACAGCTGTGTGAGCCAGTTCCTTAAAATCTCTCTCTTTCTCTGTCTCCGTATACACTTGACTCTTGGTTTAAACATGAGTTTAAAATGCACGGGTCCATGCATATGTGGATTATTTTTTCAATAAACATAGTACCTGTATTTTCATTTTATAGATCTTTAAATTAACTAAGTGGGGGAAATTTTGTGTTCAATTAGACATCACACTATGTGGAATCAAAAGAACTAGGGTTCGAGTCCTGTTTCCATCCAAGGGTTTCAGTTTCCTGCCCTTGGGTGAGTTATTCAGCAGTTCCTTTGTTTCTGAGGCAGAGATGGCAGTACCTATAATTCCACCTCCTCCAGAGGCATTACATATTTTAGGGCATTTTTCCCCCATTGCTTTATAATCCCCTTTCTGTTTCCATGTGAGCAGTCTCGTGATCTAGGTTGAGTAATAGTAACAATAACAAACAGCTACACTACTGACCACATTGCCGGTCCTATTTTTGGTGCTCTGCATGGTGTTGGCTAATGTAATCCGGACACAAGTTCACAAGGTAGGCGCTGTTATTACTGACATTTACGGATGAGGGAAGTGAGAAGCAGGGGAGGTAAGTAATTTGCCTGAGTTTCCACAGCTAGTAAGTGCAGAAGCCAGGATTTGAACTCGGAGAGCATAGCTTCAGACCCCCTGTTCCTAAGGCACTGACTGCAGGGAGTATGGACGCCGAAGAAGGAGAGAAAAGCAGGATAGGAAGTTGGAGGCTGTTTAGCTACAGCTCCCTCCCTCCATCTCAGCAAGGCAGAGGGGGTGGAAAGAACACAGGCTTTGGGGCCAGTGAATCTCGCTTCAGGCCATGGCTCTCATTTATAAATGTGACCAAGCTCTCCAACCTTTCATTATCCTCATTTACGGATGAAGAATTAGAGACTTAGAACTCCCTTTCAGTGGTGCCACAGAGACCAGAGATAAGACACTTAAAATGTCTAGTGTGATACCTCTGCATAATTATTGTTCAACAAACTGAAGTTATGGGGGTTATGGATGGAGATCTTGCATGTCCAAGAAATAACAAATTCCCAGGGGCAGCTCTGCTGGTGAGTGGGGGAGGCGTTGCTCAGGAGGAGTTTGAAGAAATAAATGGGAAAGTGAAGGAAGGGATTCAGGGTCACCTGCCAACATGGGTGGCCCCTGACCTAGAGCCTTCCAGCAGCCCTGAAAAACCCTTAGGACAGGAACATTGTTTTTTCATTCATTCATTCATTCATTCATTCAATAAATATTCCTTAAGCACCTATGTGCCAGGCACTATTCTAGGTGTTTGGGCTACATTAGTGGACAAAAAGAAAAAAAAATTCCTAAACTCTGTCCTCCTGGATGTTACACTGTAATAGGGAAAGACAGACAATAGATAATAAACAGAACAAACAAGTAAATTATCAAGTGTGTTCCAAAAAGATAAGTGCTATGGGAAAATAGAGCAGGTTAGGGAGCTGAGAATGCTGTGGGTAGGACAGTTAAAATTTGAAAGAGAAATTAACTTTTGACCAGAGACGTGAAGGAGGAAGCCATGAATGTATCTGGAAAAAAATGTTCTGGGCAGAGAGACAAATATGCTGGGGTGGCCAGCATGGCTGGAGGGGAGTGAGCCGAGGAGAGCGTCAAGGGGGCGGGGGCAGAATGGCGACAGTGCCTGGACCATAGGGATGTGGTGCCCGGTTAAGCTTTGGCCTGTACTCTGAGCCAAGTAAGGAGTCAACTGAGGATTCTGAGTAGAGGAATACTTTTATCCATCTTTTTAATTAAGCAGTTCATTCTAGCAGCTTGGTTGAGGGTGGACCAGAGGGGACAGGGCTGGCAGCAGAGAGGTCAGGTCGGAGGCTGCTGCATAAGTCCAAACTGGAGAGGGTGATGCTTCAGATCAGGGTGGTAACAGGGGCGGTGGAAAGTGGTCAGATGCTGGATCTCCTTTGAAGGTAAGCCTGGCAGGGTTTTCTGACAGGTTGGATGTGGGCTAGGAGAGGAAGAGAGAGGTCAGGAATGGCTCTGAGCTACTGGCTTGTCTGACCCGAAGGGGCTGAGTTTCCCTCAACTTAAAGAAGAAAAGTGGAGGTGAAGCAGGATTGAGGAGGGAGACCAGGGGTTCAGATCTGGAGATGCTGAGTCTGAAATATCTATTAGATATGTAGAGGAGATGTTGAGTAGGCAGATATGTGAGTCAGGGATTTAAGAGAGAAGCCTGGGATGAGGATGCATACTTAGGAGTTGTCAGCATATGGTCTGTAAAACCATATAACTGGATGAGATCGTCAAGTATCTGTCTATGTATATATGTGTGTGTGTGTGTATGTATGTATGTATGTACGCATGTGTCTGCCTGCCTGCCTGCCTGTCTCTGTCTGTCTGTCTGTCTATCTATCTATCTATCTAGGGAAGAGATGGGAAGAAACTAAGAATGGAGCCCCGTAGCCCTCCGACTTTAGGAGGCAGGGAGAAGAGAAGGAACCAGCAGAAGAGAGTGGGCAGAAGCCATCAGTGAGATAGCAGGGGAATCAAGAGAATGTTGGAAATTAAAAAAGAGCATCAAGGAGGATTCAGTTACGTCAACAGCTGCAGTTAGCTCGAGGGAACTGAACATTGGATTAGGTGTAGGCAGGCCAGCCGTCACCTTGACAGATTCATTTCCATGGGTGTGGGGTGGAAACATGAGTGCAGAGGGTCCAGATGAAATTGCAGGGAGGAAGCTGAGCCAGAGAGAATACAGGAGCTCTTCTGTAAAGGGCCACAGAGAACTGGGGCAGTGGCTGGAGGAGCATGAAGAGGCATGAAGAGTTTGGTGACAAAGGTGGGAAGGATACAGCATGTCGGCATGACACTGGGAAAGGCTTGGCGGAAATGTGATAGCGTCGGAGAGAAAGGAGGCAATTTCTCCAGAGGACAGACCGTCTAGAGGGACAGGAGGGATGGCAGACCATGCAGGCATGGGTGCAGGGCGCTGGGCAGACGTTGGGGTGTGAGTGCGTGGAAGTTATCTTCAGAGGACGTCTGTCTTCTCAGTGACGAGAGATTGCAAGGTCATCAGCGGAGAGGGAGGAAGAGGAAAGCAGTGCTGGATGTTTGACGAAAAAGGAAAAGATAAGGAATACAGTCAGCCCTCTGTGTTCATGGGTCCTGTATCCTCAGGTTCAACCAACCACGGATCCAAAATATTTGGAAAAAAATACCCCAGAAAGTTACAAAAAGCAAAACTTGAATTTGCTGAGCTCTGGCAACTATTTACATAGAATTTCCACTGTATTTACAACTATTAACACAGTATTTACATTGTGTTAGGTATGATAAGTAATCTAGAGGTGATTTAAAGTATATTGGAGGACTGTGTAGGTTATAGGCAAAAATTACATCATTTTATAGAAGGAACTTGAGCACCAGTGGAGCTTGGTATCCAAGGTGGCGGGGGGTGCCTGGAACCAATCCCCCTGTGGACACTCAGGGACAACTGAAACCTCTGATTCCCACCCCCCCATCCCTTGTATAGGAGTTGGCACAGGAGAAATGTTGAAAAGACTCAAGGTATAGAATTGAACTGGATTTCTGGAACACTGCCTTCCCTGTGCATTGGCTTTGGCATCTGATGGGGTTTGAATCTTGGCTACACTTCTCCCTAGATGTGTGGCTTCAAGGGTGTCATTGTCCCCTCTTCACTTGGGGTCTCTCATCTGGAAAGAGGAGGGTAATGAGGTTACCAATGATATGTGCCCAGCTGGTGCCTGGCACGCAGTGGATGCTGCAACAAGGCCACTCCCCTGTCCCAGGTGTTTTCACTGCACAGCCCAGTGGACTGCACAGTGACCTTGGCGTCAGAAGAATTTTCCATTTTTGCACCTCAGTAAACTAGAGATAATTTAATGATAGACAAACTATTAGAGACTAACTCCTAACTTTCTTTCTCTTAAAAATGGAAGAAAAGACTGTGAATTCAGACTTACTATCTTTCAAGCAAATTGCTGAGTTTCTCTCTCTCCAGATAACTAACTGGTAGAGTGGACAATTACACAAGATGGACAAGTAGGGCCCGCCAGGCCCTGGCTTGCTACTTTCATGTAAGTTGCTCTGCTCCAGTGCGTCTGAGATCCTTCATCTGCTACGTGGGGAAATGCAGCCCCTTCTGTACAGACAGGTGGAGGCCCTGAAGGAAACTGGCTGAGCAGAGATATGAAAGTGTTTTTGCAAATCATGGAGCTTTCAGAAGCACTCAGATGGTGGCCTGTGTAGCCCTGAGGAGGGGGCTCCTGTGCAGCCAAGCTATTGACGGCCTTTGAGGTGGCTGCAGCACATCACAGCCCAGAGCTGCTGCCAGGAGAGTGTTCCAGCAGGGCCTGGGGCACCTACTTCTTTTGGTTCTGACTTTTGCAAAATTTCCCAATAAAACCATGACATGACAGAGCGGCTTATGCCCTGCACTAAAGCACCAAAAGGTCAGGTTTCCCAGACCTTAACAAGGGGCAAGAATCACATCACTCCTCCCATCTCTCCGGATTCTCCCAGGGAACCGTGGCTGGCAGCATCCGGAACCATGGGTCCCAAGCCCCGATTTCCCCAGGCTCACAAAAAGAAGTAGATTCTCAGGGCCCAGACGCTGGCATCCATGGTCCTGGGTTGGGTCTCCAGGCTGGTCATCCAGCCTGGTTTGCCTTGGACAGCCCCGTTCAGGCCTGTTGACCCTGTGTAACGATTGTTAGCATCTCCTTTCTTTGTCAAAGATGTCCCTGTTGGGGTGAGAAACTGCAGGATCATCCTGTGGATTTGTGACCTTTGCTTCAACTTTTTTGAACCTTCGTTTCCACATCTGAAAAACAGAAATCAGCCTTTTTACACTGTAGGATTATCGTGGATAATTACCCATGATTTAAATAATGATGATTAAATAAGATAATAAAGACTAGTGATTTAATACTTTAAACACATTGTTCTGGTTTATGTTCCCATCTTCTCTTCTCCAAAGTATTTAGATAAAATTCTAGCTGCTCCTGTGGTCTCTGGTCCAGCCGGTCTCAAACCTTGCGGACCATCGGAATCCTCTCAAGGGCTTACTAAAACAGATTGCTGGACCCATCCCCAGACTTCCTGATTGAGTGGGTCTGGGGTAGGGCAGGAGGGGCACTTCCTACTTTGCGTTCCTAACAAGCTCTCAGGTGAAGCAGATGTCGCTGGTCCCGGGACCACGCCCTGAGAATCACTGATCCAGTTTCCCTTCTTCTACTCATTTCCCTGCTCTTGCCACAGCCAGCTTTCTAAAACACTAATCAGTCCATGTTGCTCCCACTGCTTCAGATCCTTCAGTGGTTGCCTTAGGCCCTCAGGGAAAAGCCCACCTCCGTAGCGGGGCACTCAAGGCTCTGCCTCTTCCCTCTTGTCCCCAGTTTCTGTGCTCTGCCTGCTGGCCCTAGGGAAGAGCCGAGATGTCAGGCAGAGTGCTCTCTCCTTGTGACTTTGTGACTTACCTGTTAAGAATTCTCTCCTTGCCATGGAGCTGGGAAGGCTAAGTGAACTGTATGGAGGGCATGCAGCCCTGTGGCTGCCCCTTAGGGCCTCTCTGTAAGTCCCCAAGGCCTCCCCCTGCCTGCTTGACCTGCCTCCCTGCCCCCCCAGCTCTGACAACCATTGCTGACAAAATCTATTAAGTCCCTCAGGCAAGGCACATGTCAGGCCAGGTCTCTGTGAGCAGGGTGGTCAGGGAGGGCTTCCTGGAGGAAGTGAAACTTGAGTGTCCCTTTCAATATGGCTCCCAGCTTGCTGTTTTCTATACCCTGTTTCATTTTTTTCTTTTACTCACTTTTTCATGTATACAACAAGGATGAATTGAGCAGTTTCTCTGGGTCTGACACTCTCCTGGGGACACAGAGGAGAAAGAGGCCATAAGCCCTGGAAGGCAGGACTGTGCTGTAAGGCAGCAAGCAGGAGGACCAGGTGTCTGGGCTTTGGAGAAGGTGAACCTGGAATCAGAGCCCCACTTGACCTCGCTGTAGCTGTGTGAGCATGTATACCTGATGGAATGTGCCTGAGCTTTGTCTGTGACACGGGGCTGAACATCCCCAGATCAGAGGCATGCTGGGAGGAGGGAATGAGACGGTGTTGGCAAAGTCAGAGCAGACGGAAGGGGCTCTAGAGATGTGAGCCTGTTTCCCCCCAGCCCTGGGGAAAGAGGGGACTCTAAACCTTCTCACCTCTGACCTGCCCAAAGACATGAGGAGCCCCTGAAGGTTAAGCTTTTCTCTGCCGGCCACCACCTGTTTCTCATCTCCAAAGCCCAGTTCTTGAATAATTCCATGAGCTTTCATGGAAGATCATAGCTCCCACTGGGATGGACTGAAGCCCGCTGGGACCCCTGAGGACATGAAATCCTGCCCCTGGAGACCAGCATCATCCAGGGCTTTCTCTGTGGCGGGCGCTGCACCGGGCACTTGGCACAGACGTCAGGGTTGGAGCAGCCCTTTAGGAAAGCGTGAGGAAGCAGCTGAGGTGTGGTAGCGTATGAGTTGCCCAGGGCTGCCCTACAAAGAACCACAGACTGGGTGCCTTCAGCAATGGAAATGGCTTTTCTCACAGTTTTGGAGGCCAGAAGTCTGAGATCAGCAGGGTGGGTTTCTCTCTTGGGCTTGTAGATGGCTGGTTCCTCCCTGTGTCTTCTCAGGTCTTCCCTCTGTACCCATCTGTGTCCAAATTTCCTCTTCTTATAAGGACACGAGATGTATGGGATTCGGGCCCTCCCTGATGACCTCATTTTACCTTAATTACCTTTTTAAAGACCTTATTTCCAAACATAGTCACATTCTGAGGGACTGAGGGGTTAGGACTTCGATATAGGATTCTGTTTGTTTTGGAGGTGCTCATAATAGGTAACCAGCCTCCAACATGGTCCCTAGGAATCCTGCCTCCTGGTTTCGTACCCTGGCCTAGTCCCTTCCCGTGCTCTTCTGGGATTGGCCAATAGTACCTGCCAGAAGTGACAGTGTCACTTGTGATAGGAGGTTCTCAAAGGCCTTGGTTTCCTTGGAGCTCTTGTCCTGGGGGGAGCCAGCTGTCGTGTCATGAGGCTGATGCGGTGAGGGACTGAGGCCTCCTGCCGACAGCCACATGAGCGAGCTGCAGTCAGACCTTCAGATAACCACAACCTCATGAGAGACCCTGAGCCAGAACCACCCCACCTCACTGCTCCTGGGTGCCAGATGGCAGAGTCTAGGTGACATAATAAATGTCTGTTGTTTGAAGCTGCTAAACTTGGGGGTGATTTGTTACTTAGCCATCGATAACTAATCTACGAGGCTCAGAACAGTTAAGAGCACACAGATTGTAAGTGCAGAGACAGAACTGGATTCTTGAATTTCTGGCTCCCTGGTCAGATCAGTGCCCTTTCTAATACTGCCTGTTGCCTGAGCCAAGATTAGCTTTGCATGTGGCAGTGTGGAATGCAGGGCAACGTGGTCCCCAATGTTTCTGGGGACCTCAGCTTGGGCTTTTTGGACCTGACTTCCTTTGCCCCTTCTTGGCTTCCCTGAAAGGCAGTGGTGTTTTCAAAGCCTCCAAAGACAGTTTTTAGCTGAACAGTCTGTATGCAGTCAAGGATTGGCCTTGCCCACAGGCCAGGAAAGAAAGGAGGAGGAGGAGAGAGATGACTGTTAATAACCAGTTGGGGAAAGGCTGAAAGATACAGCTGAAGCCACAAATCTAGCAGACAAGTGGAAGTCAGGAGGTCAAAGGCCACGCCAGTTGTGGCTCCCACTGCTCCAGGGCTGCAGTTGCTCCTTTGCTGCCTGGCTCCTGTCTGTGATCAGAGGAGCAGACACATCTGCAAGACCACGACCAGCTCCCAGACTGTAGGCATCCCCAGAAAGGCTGTGTAAATCTGAAATTGCTCTAGTCTTTCAGATCAAAGGCTTGCTCCAATCGGCCTATGCTTTTTTTCCCTTAATATAATGCACCTTTTATTTATTTTTTAAATTGAAGTATAGTCAGTTTACAATGTTGTATTAGTTTTGTTGTTCAGCATAATGATTCAGGGGTGCATGGATCTTTTCGAATTAGAGTTCCCTCTGGATGTGTGCCAGGGGTGTGATTGCTGGATCACATAGGAAGTCTATTTTTTAGTTTTTTAGGGAATCTCCACACTGTTTTCCATAATGGCTGCACCAAACTACATTCCCACCAGCAGTGTGGGAGGGTTCCCTTTTATCCACACCCACTCCAGCATTTATTGTTTGTGGACTTTTTAATGAGGGCCATTCTGGCCAGTGTGAGGTTTTGTAGTTTTGATTTGTAGTTTTTTGATTTTGTATTTTTAAATTTGCATTTTTCTGATCGTTATCGATATTGAACATTTTTTTCATGTGCCTATTGTGCCTGTGGTTTTTTTTCAGAGCCTTGCAACACCCAGGGCCTGGCAAGGAGGTGCATAGCAATGAGCATTTATTCATTGCCTGCTGTGTGCCAGGCACTGGGCTAGACTGTGGTTTACTTTCATACTGAAAGGAAACCTGAGAAGTACGTACTTCCATACTCATTTTACAGACAATAGAAATGAAGTTCAGAGAGCTGAGACACCGGCGTGAGGTGTCTTTCCCAGTTGGTAAGTAAGGATTTGAACCCAGTTCTGCTTCTTTCCATGCACTCTGCTTTGCCAAAGTCTCAGACGTTGCCCCTCCACCAGTGGTATTAATGAATAAGGAGGAAGGTTGCAAAGAGACTTATTTAAACCTAATTTTGAAGTACTCACAGTATACCCGGCACTCTATTGAGGAAGAAACAGAAGCAGAGTCCTTGTCCTTAAGAGCTGGGAGAGGAAGACCTCACACTTGATCATATTTACTTGTTTCCTTGGGACAGAGGGAAGCACAAAGGGAGTGAGAGTTGAGGACTAGGCTTAGCCTACCCTGGGCAGTCAGGGAAGGCTTCCTGGAGAAGGAGGTACCTAAACTGAGTCCTGACACAGAGGTTGAAGGGCAGTCTCTGATCCTGCCCCTCAGGACAGAAAATTCTGCCCCTCTCCAAGGGTCAGATTTGGAAGGGTCCTCAGAAGTCATCAACTGGAACCTTGGTGGGGAAATGAAGGTGCCTTCTCACTAAGCAAACGGAAAGAGTGGAGTGTGCCCCGGGCACATGTACAAACCAGCGAGGTATTCTTAGGACCCCTGATCCTCAAAATGTGGTCCTGGCCCAGCCACCCCAGCATCACTTGGCAGTTTGTTAGAAATACAGAATCTCAGGTTCCACCTGGGACCAATAAAATCAGAATCAGAATTTTAACAGCACCCCAGCAGATTCATATGCACTTTTAAGTTTAGGAAGTGCTATTGTATAGGGAATAAGCATATCTAAGAACTACATTAAGAGAGCAAGGTAAGGCAAGGCAAGCTTCTTCGGAGAATGTGTGAGTAGGTGCAGGGAGGGTGGGACGGAGGTGCGGTGGGGGGTTCTGGGCACGAGGCCGAGCAGGGGGCCCCCGTCAGGCATGTTTTTAAGCCCAGGAAGGGTGGCCAGAGCTGATTTTTCAAAAGAAGACAAATATCTGGATATTTACAAAAATATACTGATTTCTAAATGTTGTCAATTAATTTAAAAATTAAAAATACTCTAGTGGATAAAATAAAATCATACCTTCAGGTTGTTAGCTGGCGGCCTCTGGCTTCTGATTCTGAGCACAGTGCCTGTATCTTCTTAAGTGGGAATTGAATGAATGAATGAGTGAGTGAGTGAGTGAGTGAATACTCGAGGTGGGAGAGGATTTGAATATTTCCCCAAGGCCTGCAGAGGTGGCAGTATGTTCCTCTTTGCATAGTTTTCCACCCTTGGCCTTCATTTCCCCACCAAGGTTCCAGTTGACGATTTCTGAGGACCCTTCCAAATCTGACCCTTGGTGCCCCTAGGAGAGGGGCAGTGTCAGAGGCACCAATACAAGGCAGCTGCTGGGTACCAGCTCTTGGGTTTTGGGAAAGCCAGGGCTGTTTATGGGTGGTGTGTCCTGTCCTTTCCGGTGAGGACTGAACGTTCCACCAGATGGAGAGGAAATGAACCTCTTAATGAAGTTTTTCTTTCTTCTGGGGTGAAGCCTTGTAAAAGGATGACAGGGCCCCTCTAAACATGGAAGGAGATGTAAAGGGAGGTGGGGCCCAGGCCTCCTGGCCTTTGGCAGGGTCACCCTGCTCTCTGCCTTCCATGCCCCTTCCACGGCCGGCTTCCCCTGTCCCTGCCACTGTCCTGGCTGAGACAGCCCTCGCTGCACTTTCTAAGGTTTTCACAGCCCTCCCTACCTTCTTGCTGCCCTCGTCCTTGTCTCTGCTGCTCAGAAGAATCCTGTCCCCATCTTACCGTTTCTCTAGAGGAGAGCGTTTCAACTTGAGCCTAACTAAGAGATCGTGTTACCAGTGAACTCACATAGGATCCCATCTTATCCCATCAGAGACGCTGTCAGCCAAGCTCCCCAAGGAGAGATGATGGGCCAGAGAGGATGCGAAAAGAATTTGGCATTTCGTAGGCTTGGGTTCAAAGCTCAACAGTGTCATCCACTTGCTGAACGTTCTTGGTTGACACTTCTCTCTCTCTGGGTCTCCTTTTATTCATTTCATCATATGATGAGACTTACTCATCAGAAGCTGGAGATAATAATCTAGCCCTTATAAATATGTTGTGAAGATTTTTTTAAGTAACATTTTTGAGCAGTTACTACATGTAGGGCACTACAGAAAGAACTTTATTTGTATTATTGCATTTAATTCTCACAACAATCCCAGGTGTGGAGTACTATCATCTCCATCGTACAGATGGGAAGACTGAGTAAAGTTAAGCACATTGTCCGAGGCCTCATAGATGGTAAGCAGCAGAGCCTCAACCGGGTGCAGGACGTTCTGATCCCAGAGCCTCACACTTGACCACTGACTTGGCTAAACTTAAGAAAGGTCTCAGACATGACGCCTACCCTCCTTTAGCCTTAGTAGGAGGTTTAATGGACCAGGTGTTAGGGAGCCAAATTCAAATTTATTGAAATAAATTAAAAAATTTTTTTGTGGGGGGAGGTAGCTAGGTTTATTAATTAACTTATTTATTTAATGGAGGCACTAGGGATTGAACCCAGGACCTCAGGCATGCTAAGCATGTGCCCTATCACTGAGCTATACCCTCCAGGCTGAAATAAATTTTGTAGTTTTCAAACGGCTTTTCACTGACATTATCTTACATTCACTTCTCAGCAACTCGTGGGGTGGGGGTGGGGGTTGGTATTATCCTATATTTCAGATGGGGCAGCTAAGGCTGAGAGAGCTGGTCAACAGCTGAGTGAAAGCTTGAATCCATCTTTCCTGACCCAAAACACAAATTTTATTCTGATTTCATCCTGGTATTTGTCACTGTTAAGTGAATTTGTAAATTTGTGATATTATTCATTAACCACATTAGTAGCTTAGTGAACAAAAGGAGGACAGGACAGGTCGATCTTGAGGACAGGAGGGAAAGGTCCAAAGCTGGGCTTGGTCTCAGTGGGCAGGTCCCGGCAGAGGGGTGATGAAGAAGAGAGGTTGGGTATCAGTGGTTCTGAGCTGGGTGTTCTCAGGACTGGAGGTGGGGCTTGAAGTGTGGACTTGGCCAGTTGCCTGACTTTGGATTCTGAGGTCTCTTTATGCCATGGCTCTAGTGGAGGCCAGGACAGGGACACTCAGGACACGCACCAGCACATTTTTAGGCTGTAGAAAGGGCTACGGTGAGTTTAAAAGCATCAGCCTGTTGGGTCTAGATTTTGCACACGCTTTTTGCCTTAAACATTTGTACTCTGGCTTCATCAATAACACTTTGCTCCTCACCCCCTTAAGTGGTCTACATCCTTTCCTACCTCTGAGCCTTTGCACATGCTATTTCTTCAGCTTGTCAGAGGAGGACGCTGAAGAATGGGCAGAGGGGCAGAGAGAGGTGAATGCTGTTTGGGGAAAATTCCCACTGACTTTGAAGGTGCCAGCTTGGCTAGTTATATAGTATAACAGCTGAAAGTTCTGGTACTCACTAGCTGTATGACCTTGGACCAACTACCTAACTTCTCTTTGACTCATTTTAGTCATTTGTAAAATGGGGATGATGATAATAACTTAAAAGGTTGCCACAATTAACACATGGAATGGCAATTGTTTGCTGGAGGATGAAAGCACAGAACGCATGCTGAAGGCTTAGCACAGCATCTTACAACCAGTTAGCCTGCAGTACGGTGACTCTGGTATTACTAGACTTTTAGAAGGCTTTCTTTGGTGCCCCCTGCCCCCATGCACTCAGTCAGATCAAAGTTTTCGTGCTGGGTGTTCTCTGAGCACCTATCAAAATTCTTAGTCATTAGGTTTGGAATGGGATTCAGATATGCCAGTCCCTCTTTTGCGGGCATTCCAGATGGTTCCAGTGGGTCCTGCTTAGCCTAATTGTCTAAGAAGGCGTTTCTCAGCCCTTGCCCATAAGACAGGAGGCATTTTTTCTGGCCTCTGAGCTCTGTGAAGGCAGGACTGCATCTGTATTGTTCACTGTCGAATAGCCACCCCGTCAGCATGGGCCCAGCCTGGAGGAGGGTCTCCGTAACACCGGAGGGACGTGCAGGCTGGGACGTCTTGCTGACGCTTCCCTCTGCAGTGTTCCCAGACACAGAGAACTCGGAACAGGAAGCAGGTCTACCTTTACCGAGGTTACGGTTCCTGGTTAGTTGTTACAGGACTCTGTCCCTGTACCAGGCGGGCTTCTGTCTCCCTGCTGCTGCTGACTGATACAGATAGCCATACAGTATAATGAGTCAGAGCACGAATTCTGGAGCCAGTGAGCCCCTGTTCACTTTTACCAATGGAAATATTAATAACCAGAGCTTTGTAAATTGTACAGGCCTGTGGGCTCGTGAGGGCTGGTTTCTGAGTAAACTATGGAGAAATCCTGGTGCCCTGTTGCTTTTATCGAGGGTCTGGAGCTGTGAAATGAGATTTAGGGGAGAAGGGTCCAAATGAATCCTGCTTCTCTGTTAAGATCTTGAAGCAAGCCACCCTCTAGGATGGACCCTTCCGAGGACTCCCTCCTCCCAGGTGGGCTTGGCAGGATGAGGGTGTGCAGGGCTGGGGCGCAGACAGAAGCGGGGGTATAAAACCAAGCATGTGGCTCACCCTCTGGTTCTACAAGAATTAAGTCATGAGCCACTGCAGTCGCTGACTGACCACACACCCCGCGAGGAGTTCAGGATGAACAGGATGAGGTTCCCTGTGCTTTGGAAAAACAGGCCCCTTGGGTGGTGAAATATATCTTAGGAAAAATATTTATGAATGCAGATTCTTATATCTTCTCCGACCTAGAAAAGCACTGAAGTGATTAACTGAGATACCTGTTCCTCGTGACTAGCAGTAACTTTTTGCCTTTATGGATGCTGACTGCATGTCCTCCCCAAATCATCTGCGTGCTGGCCTCTCCCCCCACTTCAGAGCGGTTCCTCAGAGCTACTGAGAGGCTGCTTCCTGGGCTCCAGCCCTCAGTTGGGCCCAGAATCACACTCAACTCATAGCTGTTACGTTGTACGTTTTTCTTGCAGGCAACAGGGTTACCCGCCACACAGCTGCCCTTCAGCTTTGCCTAGCAGCACCCCCGAGGAAGACACCTGTGTCCCACAGGATCTGAGCCTCTTGAGAAGCAAGAATCCCTGACTCACTGTCATCCAGGTGCCACCCTGTCTGCTCTGGTGGCCTCTCATCCCCATCCCCATCCCCACCCCCCTGAGTCCCATCTACAGCTTCACACTGTAGGTAGTAGCCGTAATCAGGCTTCTGTCCTCAGCTGGGTGGGGAACGGAAGAGCGGCCGATGACCCCTGAACTGGTGCTGTATATTTGAATGGCAGGAGGGCCCTGGGTGGGGGACCTGGAGACCCATGTGGGCTCTGAGTCTTTAAGTTGTAAGAACGTCACTAGTAGCCCTAGGAGCTGAGAGCTGCCGAGGCCCAGAGCTTGGTAAGAGGTCCTGCTCTGTGTGGATTGTGAGGGGCCTGCCCTTGTTTGGTTTCTGAGTTAATTACAGGAAAGTGCTGAAGTGGAAAACTGAGAGAGCAGTGACTTACTCACAGCCAGTCAGTGGCACCTAAGCTGGGACTTCAGCCCGGGGCTCCTGAGTCCCTGCCAGGGCTCTTTGCATCCCCACAGTGCATTCCGTTTCCTTCTCGGCTTTGTATTGTCCTCATCTGTAAATGGGTTTATTCCCAAGTTTGCCTCTCAGGACACAGATGAGATTCAGCCTGGCTGTCGGAGATGCCACCAAGCTCTCCTTACAGCATCATCCGGGAGACTGGCTCAGGGACAGAAACCGGGTTCCTTCTCTTATTCTGGCGTGTGTGTGACCAGAGGCCTGTCCTTTAACCACCTAGTTCTCAGAGTTTCCAAATGCAATAGGAAATGGAATTTCTGGCCTCATGGAGCTTAGAGAGCTGCGGAATGATTAGGGCCAGAAGAACCCATGAAAAGGTGCCAGGTTTGTGGGACAGAAGCTCTGGCAAAAGATTAACTCCTTTTCTGTGGGGCAGTGGGACCCTGAACAAGGCACCGGAGACCAGTTACTTAAATCCTAGTTTACAGTTCTGTAAAATGGAGGTAGGGAGGGTTTTCTTGACTGGGTTGAAAGTTATCAAACAAGATAATGGATTTGTAAATGTTTTATAAAATAAACATCATTCTGTGGGGTTATTTGTGAATAAAGTTGTTATGGGCAAATAGTAGATAATCCTAATTTTAGCAAGCATGATTTATTTTGTACCTACCATGTTCTAGGAATTTTATTAACCGTTTTGTATTTGTTCCTCACTAAACCTTAGAATAATCCTGTGATTCAGGGTGGCTAAGAGCTTTCTGTACATTAGCTCTTAAATCTTTAAAACATTTTTCTTATTATACAGATGGGGAAACTGAGGCTCAGAGAGACTAAGTGGTTTTCCCAAGGCCCACGAGGAAGTATCTAAGCTGGGACTGAAAATCCAAGTCCTTCTGACTCCACGCTGACACTCTTTCCATCAGTCTGTGTCCCCTAATGCAAAACTCAGTCAGTGATCAGATTCCGCCGTCCTGGGTGGGAGCGTAAGTTCCCCGAGGGCAGCTCCAGGGCAGACATTTTGGTTCTAACCACTGAATATTCCAGCGCCCATGAAATGCCGAATCCAATTCATTTCCATTCAGCCAGTGATGCTCTTCTGCCTTGAAGTGTTCTCTAGTTGAGTGTGTGGGACCGGGGCTGGTCTTGTGAGGTGTAGCCGCACAGGGATGGCGTCACAGTGTGAACGTCATGAGGCTCTCAGCTGTCTAGGCAGGTCCAGATGTAAAGGAGAGAACTGAATCATAGGTTCTAGACTGGAGGTTGAGTTGGAGCCAAATGTGAAAGGCTAGAGCCAGTCATGTACCGGGTATCCAGAAGTTCAAGGTGAAGATAGGCACAGTGTGGGAGCACGGAGCTGGGAGGCAGCTGGCCGTGGGCCCTTCATTCACTGCTCTTCTGTGCGCACTGCCGGCTGCACACTCACTGGGCACCTCTGTCTGCTGGCCGTGGTAGGCCCCTGACATCAAGTTTCAGGGATTCGAAGAGCTACCCTCATTAAATCTGCACGCACCTCTGTCCTTGGAGTGCTAATCACGCCAGCCTGAACCTGTCTTTCAGGGGATAGAGGCTGTGTCCCAGCATAGTTCCTGGAACAGAACATGAAGGGCCCGCTGTAAAGTTTTGTTAATAAACAAGTAAGTATGAGACAAGAGAGGCCGAGAGAGGTCATGCAATTTCCCCCGGAGAGCGGCAGAGCCAGAGTGGCTCTCAGGACTGCCTGCTGAGTCCACCCTGTGTGATTCTATGAAGTCGCAGAGTCTGTCAGGAGCCCTTCGTGACATGCACCAATGTGCATGGCTTTCAGATGATGGGTGTAAGTCAGGCGCCGACACTGGACAGAGCTTTGCTGCCAGAAGGCCGCTTCTCCTTTCTCTGCCAAGAAGCAGGTGATCTTGTGGGCGACTGGACATGAGACAGGAGGGAAGGGGACAAAGCACAACCATTGAAGGAATGACACAGCAATCGGGGACAGGACAAACTGGTTAGAACCAAGATAGCAGAAGATTCAACTTCCAGTGGACCTTGAGCCTCAGGGCACCCACAGGCGCCATGACGGTTTTGACGGCTGACTGTGAAAAGTCAAAAATGGGCAGGAGCAGGGAGGGTAGAGCTCAAATGCTGAAGCACATGCTTAGCATGCACAACGTCCTGCGTTCAGTGCCTCCGTTAAAACAAATAAATAAACCTAATTACCTCTACCCCCAACAAAAATCTCAAAAAAAAAAAAAAGATGCTGCTCAAAAGTGGGCAGGGGCCCAGTTCTTGGGAATGCCCACCCCTTCCCCAACATAGTTGGAATAACCCCCCTACTTGTTAGGATGTGAAATTACGCAGCCCATAAAAACCAACAACCCGGCACCTCGTGGTCGTTCTCGCTTGCTTTCTGGGACGGCCTGCTCTCTGTCTACGGAGTGTGTATCTCTCTAAGTAAACTTGCTTTCGCTTTTCCACTTTACTATGCCTCGCTCTTGAATTCTTTCCTGCCCGAGGCAAGAACCTATTCTCCAGCAACAGACAGAGCCCTCCTCCTGGGATGGTCATCAGTCTTCATCCCCAGGGACCCAAGTCCTGCCCATCCTTCAGGGTCCCTCCTCACAGTCTTCTGTGATGGTTAGGAGAGGGTGAGCCTCTGAATGCGGGTCTGCAAGAGGTCAGCTTCTGCCCCACAGCTTCCTGGCTGTGTGTGCTCGGGCATCTTTCTCCCAGGGCCTCACTTCTCCAGGCGGGGATAGAGTAGGTGGGGTGACACAGTGGCAGCCGTGGAGGGGTGCAGGCCCCCAGCTGCAGCCCCTCCAGGATCTGCCTCAGCCTTTGACCCGAGGCCAGTGACTGAGTGCCTGGGGCTCCGAGGGCCAGGCCTTTCCCGCCCAGCGTGGGGGTCCTCCAGTGGGCTTGTGGGGTTGGGGGTCGGTTGTCAGTTCTGCACTGCTGTTGGGGTCACTCCCTGCCAATCCTGCTTCCTCCCTGTTTTCCTTTCCCAACGGTCAGATCCCCTATCCTGACCTGAAGGCTTTCGCTGCCCAATCCTGCCTTCTACAGACATTACCCTCAATATACCACTTGTACCCCTAACTCGTGTCTGTGTCCTGTGTCTGCTTCCCGGAGGACCTAACACACACCTACAAAGTAAGGGCACAATGTGTGGTAGACGTAATTGTAACAGCCATCACAGTTGTTTTTATTGTTGTTATTATTATTATTTCTCCTGGTTAAGAAAAACCTGCAGCCCCTCTGGCCAGGGGAACCCAGAGTGACTCACATGTATGTCAGTCCTCAGTCTGAGCAGCAGTTATCAGAAGGAACAAATCCTCTGCAGACTGCAGCCCTAGGGGGCTGAATCGTGAAGATTTCTGTTCTGCTAACACTCGCCTCCTTCTCAATCGTTCTGCTCACAAAGGGTACAGGGGCACACTTGGAGTGTGCAAGGCAGCTCAGGTTTTGTGAGGAAACAAATGAATTTTACAAAGAGGAACATTTCTTACTTGACCTGCTCCAGACTTCCTCCCCGATGCCTGGGCGGAGAGCCTGTTGCACAATTCATTACACTTGTCAGGACGCGAAGACAGTCAAAGACTGGGTGTGCTGTTCTGAGATTTATGACCCTTCGGAATATTTTGCATCCTGGCTATATTGCCACCTTTGGTGTTTGCACATTTATTGTCCCCCCAAGGCTGTAAAAATGTCCTGCCTTTTATAGAGTGCACAGATTCAGACTGCCTCCGATCCCCCTGGCCAACCCACCAGAGCTGGAAGACACTCTGAGTTCTTCCTTTGTAACTGAAGTGCTACCCTGCTATTAAGTTGTTTGGCCTGGGTATCAGCATGTTACAACAAGAGGGCCCCTGCTCCCCACCCACAACCCAACAAAATTCACTGACAGACACTGATACAACGGAGCCTCCTAGCTCCTAAGACGGTCCATTCTGTTCCTTCATGTGTACTATTCCCATTTGACCATAGGACCTGGTTTACCTTACACAGTCAGTCCTTGTTTGTGTCTGTTGCCCCAATGTAAATGTTAATAGCGTCCCCTTTCCCTCTTAGATATAGAGTCTTTAACAAAACATAGGCACGCATATCCACCCAGCCCTCCACCATCTACGTGCAAAATGGTGAAGGTTTGGAGCCATGAACTAGAGAGAAATTTATAGAAATGAGACTGCTTCCATTTATTCATAATTGTTTGTTGCTTGGTTCTGTGAGGCTGTAGAGAGCCCTCCAGTGACTCTCATGAAAGGCCAAATAAGCTGCCATTCCGAACTTGGTGGAGTCCAGTCTTGCTTGGACTCAGGGACACGGCACAAACAACCACTTAGGGCTCTTTCTAGTCCTGTGAATGCTTGAAGTAGATCAGTGGGTGCTGACAAAAGATCAAAGAAGTCGTTGGCTCTTTTTTTTTTTTAAAAGTGAAAATGCCTTTATTTGCTACCCTTTCTGAAGTGTATGTACACTGGTCACAGAATTCAGAGTTGAGACTTTTTTGGGGGGAGAGGGAGGTAATTAGGTTTGTTTGTTTGCTTATTTGTTTGTTTATTTATTTAAGTGGAAGCACTGAGGATTGCACCCAGGACCTTGTGCATGCTAAGCATGCACTCTACCACTGAGCTACACCCTCCCCCAGGAGTCATTGGCTCTTGGGGTTAAATGGTGATAACAAAAATGATAATAATAGTGAACGCATGACATTTATCCTAGGAGCTAGGCATTATTCTAACTATTTAATATTTGGGTATCTTAACTGATTTAGTTTAATCTTCACGATAACCTTATGAGGTAGATGCTATTATCATTCCCATTTTACAGATAAAAAAACCAAGGCACAAAGAGGTTACATAGCTCCCCAAAGCCATAACGTTTTTTACATTGGAGCATGAAGTCTTCCTTTGTATCCTATCGTGTTGACAGGAAGAGGCTGCAGGAATATGAGGTCAGCAGCCCCTGGGCTTTCCCCCTCGTTGCCAACCTGGCCATCCGAGCTCCCTGTAATCAGGGTGCCCATGTAATTTACTGTCCAAACTAGGTCACTTTGGGGAGGTAAAGGAGTGTTATTAATAGTTATGCTGGGGCAAGAGGCATAAATGAAATGACAATGTGGGACAAACCAGGTCGTATGACCACCAGACACTTGAAATCCAGTTTGACCTCTGCTCTTAGTAGAGTAGCTTAAATCCACTTTACAAACACAAAAATTTAAAAAGGGACTTTATATGTCATCTGGGACTAATACAAACACATGTGAAACCAGAGGATGAGTTGTCTTAGAAAACAGATGTGAAGAACTTTTCCCTCCTGCCAAGCCACCATGTTAGCCTGCCACGCTTTCCTGGGTGCTGGGAGAAGACAGGGGACTCCTGGGTCGGAGACAAAGAACTTTATTACTAAGGCACAGCAAGCCGCACAAGCTTCAAGTGCGTGTCAATTTCCTCTTGTCCCTCAAGTCCCATGGGGGTGATGTAAAGTGGCCCAGGTGGGTCCTGCACCCACCTGGAGTGAGTTTGCGTCACAGCTGGAGAACTTGAGCTTAGAGAAACCAATCTTTTGTAATGGCTGCATGCAGATCCCCCTGACCTTTGCCCTGAGGGGGAGACTTTGTCTTTATTCTATGGGACAGCAAAAAATCTGCCTTCTGCTTCCCAGGGAGACACTATCTCTGGCTTCCAAGGCAGTTTGCTGTACAAGCATCTTTGAAAAGATAGTTGGTGCCTCTGTTTACAAGATATGCAGAAACACCAGAGACCATGGAGACCTGTCTCCCAGCAAGAGTAGGTGCCACAACTAGGAGTCTGTCTGCTGGGATTTCTGTACTTAGTGGGGAGTGGGCAGACACGCTTCTAGGCTTCCCACAAAATCAGGGATTGCGTGAGATTCTGCTTCTCTTCCTGGTATGAGGAAAAGCCTGAGGTCAAGACAGGGAATGATGAGAATGAATGACAGGTAAGTGCACACCTGTTCTTTTTCCATTTTTTGCTTATCTCTCTTTAAGATTGAGCTTTTTTTTGGGCAAAGGGTTGGAAAATTAATACTCTGCATTGGTCATGGGTGGAAGTCTTCTGTCAGACGTTTCCACTGATGATTAATATGAGGAGGGTAGACACTTATTAGAATTCTTATTCATAGACAGGATAAATATACTTTTCCTACTATCAGAATAATTTGCCATGATGACTCTAAAATGTTTGAAAAGTCTAGACACAGAGTGAAATAATTACTCTAATTTAATTACCTCAAGGCAACCACTGGCAAAATTTTGGTTTATATTCTTTCCTGTGTGTGTGTGTTTACATACATATAACTATAGTTGTCATTGTAAATGTACACATTTCAAAGTCCTTTTTATTTTTTATTGCTAGGGATACTGTAGGCAGTTTTCAAAAACATAATTTTCAAACATTGGGTAACATTACATTGAATGCAAAACTTTATTTACTGTTCTGCTATTTGATCTAACTTGTAAGGTCACTGGCCCTGGAATGAGTCTTTTTTTTAATTCTTATTTTTCTTACTGACGTGTAGTTTATTTACAATGTTAGTTTCAGGTGTACAGCAAAGTGATTCATATATATATATATATTTTTCAGATTCATTTCCATTACAGCTCATTACAAGAAATTGAATACAGTTCCCTGTGCTATACAGTAGGTCCCTGTTGTTTATTTATTTTATATATAGTAATGTGTACCTTTTAATCCCAAACTTCTAACTAATCTGTCCCTCCCCCACCCTTTCTCCCCTGGTAACCACAGTTTGTTTTCTATGTCTGTGAGTCTATTTCTGGTTTGTAAATAAAATTTGTATTTTTCTTTTCGTTTTCCTTTCTTTCTTTCTTTTTAGATTCCACATATAAGCAACATCAAATGATGTTTGTCTTTCTCTGTCTGACTTACTGGAGTGAGTTTCATATCTCCACCACTTCTAATTTTACCACCTTAGACAAGCTAGTAATCTCTCTGAGCCTCAGTCTCCTCAACTGTAAAATGGGAACAATATTAACCTTGTTGTAGAGTTGACAGTGAAAATGAATGAGATGGAGATACTTATGAGTGCTTTAGCACAGTGCTTGATGTGTTACTTAAACAATGAGTGTTTAATGCATGCTTATTATTGTTACTACTACATGCAGTCCTTCCCTATTATAAACCATGGTTCAGTGGCTATCTTGTGTGCTTTTCCAAGACTGAGGATGATTTCTTTAGAACAGATTCCCAGAAATGCAATGACTGGGTTCGACATTTATGACTCTAGATTTGTGTTTGGAAGGTGACCCATTCAATAATTGATCCCAGACGAAGTGTGAGCTCTGTGGCCAGTATCAAGGTGGAATAATCCTGTGAATGTTTTAACGCCATATAGAGCCTTGTGCCTCCAGGATGGATCTACAGCATAATTAGTCCTAATGCCCTTTGACTCTGAATAACCCTGAGCAGTGCAGAATGATGGACATGTACTCTTTTACCTTCTGTCTCTTTAGGGGCTCACAGCTGATGCTTCAATGCCCAGGTGGTCAAATTTTGCTTCCCAATGTTGTGTTTTGTTGGAACAGTGTGTAAAAAATGGAATTGGAATGTCTTGTCTTTGGCCACAGGCTCTCCCGTTCCCCATGGGCTGTGCCTTTCCCTATTTTCTTCTGTGATGTGGATACAGTGGGGTCATCCACGAGCCCTGGTGACTTGCAGGGCAAGGGTTGTATCTTGTTGCCTGTGGTATCCCAGGGCCCATCCTGAAGTCTGGCATAGTAGGTTCCTAAATATGGGCTGGCCAAAGAATCTGGGAGACAGTGGCTGTACTACACACACACGGAGTTCTCCTTTCTCACTCTATGGACCGTGGTCAGGCATATTTTTTCCCTGCAAGTCTTGGTTTTCTCATCTGTAAAATAAAGGAATTTAACCAGATGTCCTCAAATATCTCCTCTGGTTGTAGAAGTCTGTGTGCCTGTTACATAATTATAATTATGAATTCTTACTTTGTGCCAGGAGCTAAGAAATGTCCCTCTTCCCCAAGGATTTTACTACCAGGCTAGGAAATAGATTGTTGATACTTCTTTATGTGCATAAATGCCAAAAAAATTTGGTACTGGGATATATGTGATTAAATCTCCAAAGAATAGAGAGGATATGTTGTAGGAGTGATTCATTTATACCCTGAGTATTGGCAGAGCACAGACTGTCTATGAGCCAGGTTCTGTCCAAGGTATCATGTTGACACAGGGTCAAGGGAATGAGCTCTGGGACACTAGCTAGGACTCAAAACCAGCAGTATAATCTTGGGGAAATTATTTAATCCCGTTGAGTCTCACTTTGCATAAATGTCAAATTGGGATTAAGTCATTGCGGAGAGAATTTGGTGATTTAAGAAGTTTGAAAACGACTGGGGGAATCGGAGATTAGAAAGCAGTATGAGGTGCCATTATTACAAATTTTGGTTGCCTGTTGACTTTCCATGCTTAGCTTTAACGGGTGCAGGGCCGGGCCATTAGCACTATAATCTTTGGTCGCTTTGAGCCCGACTTGGTTCCTTCAACCCATGCTGTAGTCAGAGTGAGCTCCCCAGATCTCATCTGCCCATGTCACTTCCTGCTAAAATCCCACAGGTCACGTGGCTGGAAAATGGAAGGGGGCCAGAGGGCTTGAGTTTGATCTATAATATTTTATATTTTCAGCTAGGTAGTAGGTTCATAAATATTATTCAAACCAGTTATACTTTTTGTCTGCTGGGAAGAGGAGGGAGTACCTGGGACACTGCTCATGGACTGTGTCCTGACGTCCTGCAAACTATGTGGAAGGAGCCAGCATCCTCCAGGGTGGCAGGAACAGGAGGGCTCTGAATCAGTTCTCTGGGTCACTTGAGACTTGAAGAACATACTCTTTTCCAGGAAGAAATCTAAACTGTGTTCATGAATTGGGGTCTTTCTTTTCCATACGGCTTTTGATGGTTTTCCCAGGGAGAAAGAAAACAAGTGGAAAAAGTGGGAAAATTCTCCAAATGCACGCAGTCACAGCCAAGGAGAAAACGGTTCTCATGGCCCAGCTTCTGCCTGAAATGCAGAGGAAGGTCCTAATTGTCTCCCAGGTCCCAGACCCTATTCTAATTTATTGAGGGAAGGGCCCAGGAGGTAAATCTCAATGTCATTCTCTAAGCCACCTAAAATGAGCCCATTAAACTACCGACTCATGAATGGAGGCGTTTTTCTTATGGTTGTGAGCCGCTACCCTCCTCCCACACCCAGCATCACCCAAGTCACCGCCACTCTAAGAGGCTGAGTGGCACATCTGACAATGCAGCATTCAGGAAGGCCTTCCTGGATGGGGTAGGAAGCCTGTTTTATGCCCTGTTAATTATTGCAACAATTTATAAAATTCATGACAAACATAAAGCTCTTACAGAGATTGGATTTCAAATGGTATTTACCTGTAACAGAATCCCCTTTGTTTGTAATTCCTGGATTTATGAGCTGTTGCACAACAAAATGGAACCACCCCTTGTCCCCATGGGGGCCACTGTCTGAGGGACCTCAAATGTGCCGTGAGGACAGAAACCTACCCCGGCTTGGACTGAGACACTGCCATCCCAGACTGACCTCCAACCCGTGACACTGCTCAGTTTCACAGCCTGTGAACTTTGGGGAGTAGAGGTTGGACCTGGGCAGGTAAGTGTTCTTGCAGATAATCTTGGTTTCTCAGAGTTGGAGGGGCCTGGGCATGAGCTAGTCCAATTGTGTATCCATCATAAGCATCCTCCCTGTAGCTTCTCTATGCTTGCATACTTCAGTGACAGGAAGCTCCTTACCTAGCAGAGTAGCCCAGATGATTGCCCTTGGGCCTCTAGTCTTGTCCCTTTCTTCTCCCCAGCCTTCCACTTGGCCATAAGGGTGATTTCTTCTTTTTCTTTTTTTTTGTTTTGTTTTGAGGGGAAGGTAATTAGGTACGTATGTATGTATTTATTTATATTAGGGGAGGTACTGGAGATTGAACCCAGGACCTTATGCATGCTAAGCACATGCTCTACCACTGAGCTATACCCTTCCCTCCAAGAGTGATTCTTCTAAAACGCACATCTGATCTGGTTGTGCTCCTGCTTAAATCACTCAGTGGCTTCCTTTTGCTTTTGAGATCAGTCCAAACTCTATAACAAGGCCTGCATGTTCCTGCATGGGGTGGTCTCTGTCCTCTTGTCTCTCTTCATCTGCAGTGGCCTCTTGCCGCCTTCTCTCAGCAATGCCAAATTACTTTCAGTTACCCCCTTGCGTTAAAAGCCCACAGTCAGACCCAGATACCCGAAAGGCCAGGGATTGACTTTGGGGCAGCCAGTGAGAGTGTGTTTGTGGAGCTGGAAGGTGGTGGTGACTTCTCCAGTATCCAGTGTGGGGATGAGGTGATCAGAGTCCTATAGAGGGAAGAGAGGACGCTGGCAGCTCCAGAGAAGACAGGGAAGCCAGCCTGAGGAGGGAAAGGGTGGAACTGGAGGATAGACAGCATCCTGAGAGCAGGAGAAAGGCCTGCAGTTTTCTCTCTGCGGTGACTCGGAGCCCTCGGCATGTGCAGTGTGGAAAGGAGCTGGTCTCCCCTCCTCTGCCCCACCCTCGAGGCAGGAGAGGGGGCCTCTTGCTCTGCTCCTCTGTCCTTTGCTCTGCACGGCAGGGCTGGCTTTCAGTGTGTTCCCAACCTAAGGGAAGACCGTCCCTCCCTGAGGAGTTGCTAACTTTATGAGTCTTGGACACAGAGTTGCTTTCATTTTCTCCTCAGTGTCAGGATATGTGTCCTCTGTGAGAAGTGCAGGAGATGTTCAGCTTTGTATCCTCTGAAGCAGAGGACTGTTTATAGAGCAATTAAAACCTGGAGAGACTGGGTACTCAGACTTTCCAAAGGGCTGATTTTTATGCTCACATGCTAGTCTCTTTTAAGGGAAGGACTGTTTTGCGTAGAGATCTATGGAAAAGAACGTAAACTCAGTCCATCAGATTTCAGGTGTTCTACGTACTGGATTTGTGGCCACAAGCAAAACATCTCCCTTCTCTGGGTCTTGGCTGTAGTTTCTGAACAAAAAAAAAGAGAAGTTGTTGCTTGTAATACCTTTCGGAGATGTTCACGTTTAGGGAAGCAGAGACTTGATTTTGTTGTTTCCTTATCTGTAAGGTGGAGTTAACACTGACACCCACGTCTCAGAGTTACTCTGCAGAAGATAGAAATAATCTGTGCTATTATACATATTATAAGAATGAGGCTTCTGCATTTTCCATCACAACTGGCAAGGAAATTTCCAATCTGTTTAAGTTGAGGTGTGGGGAAGGGGAATTAGGATGTTTTTGGCTGTACAGAATAGAACCTGACTCAGATGGCTTAAGTGATAAGAAAAGGTGTCATTTCACACTTTAGGATGTTGGAACTATGGAAGGTTCTGGGGTTAGGAAGCTGAATTGTTTGATGGTATCGTCAAAGACCCCGAGCTGAGTCTCAGCCGTCCCAGCAGCAGACTCTCGTGTTTCATTGCCTTCTCCCCTCAACAAAGAGCCGCCAGATACCTGATCAGAAAGTGTATGAGAGCAAAGAAAGAGTGGAGACTGGCTGGGGGTGGACAGCCAGCAGCGTCTGCCCCAGGAGGCAACTCATACATACCACATACCCAGCAGGAAGGTGTGGTTGATTCAAGGTCAATGACTATTTCAGAAGTAGTTCAGCCTTTGTACAGACACTCCCTGCTGCAAGGGGAGGCAATATTTTATACAGGGAGAAACACTGCCTCTTTAGAACCAATTTACCTTGGGTTCAAATTTGGCTCCACCATGACCAGATATAAGAACATGGGCAGATATTTGATAGTTCTGTGGTTTAGTCAGTCAAAGGAATGCAAAATCAAAACCATAATGAGAAACTACTAAATACCCACGCACAAGAATGGCTAAAATTCTTTAATTTTAGGATTTGGAACAACGGAGCTCCCGTACATTGCTACTGTGAGTGTAAATTGATATATACCCTTATGACTGATCCAGCATTCTGTTTCTGGTTATATGTCTAACAGAAACAAGTGGTTATGTCCATCAAAAGACGTCTATAAGAACGTTCATAGCAGCATAGTTCATAATAGTGCAAACTGGAATCCACCCAAGTGTCCCTCAACGGGAGAATGGAGAAATACATTGAAGTATGATGGATATGGTCATGTGCTCCCCAGGTTCCCCTTCAAGGTGGGGCTTGTTGCCCCAGCTTTTGGGAGTGGTGCTGGCTGGCAGACCACCTTCAGGCTGTCAGCCCCTTCCAGCACGGCCTCAGCTGCAGAAAGCTGCCTTGCCCAAGGCGGCCCTTCCTGGGGTGGCCCGCATCCACACACCCATAAGGCTAAGACTGTTTCAGCTCCAGAGCTCCCTGTGGGGTTGGCTGTGGCAGTGCTTGGATCTGCACAGAGCTCTGGACTTCTCCCTGTTGCTGATCTTGCTCCTGTCCCTCCCTTCCACAGCTGCCATCCCAAGGGCCCTTCCTAGTGACTATACTGCAAGCTCAACTCTTGTCTCAGAGTTGGTATCCCAGAGAACAAACCTGCCGTGTATGGTGTATCCACACAATAGAACACGGTACCACAATAAAAAGAACAAACTATGACCCGGGCAACAGGTGAATGTCAGGTGAAGAAAGCTGGGTGTGGAGGAGTAAACACTATAGAATTCCATTTAAATAAAAGTGAAAAACAGCAAAACAAGCTCATGGTGAAAGAGGTCAGAATAATGCTGACCCTTATGTGGTGTTGGAAATAGTCTGTATCTTGACTCAGAGGGTAGTAATACACCTGTACACATTTATACATATGTATATATGTTCAACATGTGTTGAACTGTACACTGTAATGAGTGTACTTTACCACTTAGTTTGTACCACAATAAAAATAATAAAATAGGAAGTAAAACAACAGAAAGTCAGACTGTATTGTAATTGCCTGTGTCCCCTGCTAGTCTGCAGCGCCCTGGGGGCACAGACTCTGCCTGGCCCATAGTGGGTGTTCAGTTAACATCTCTGGATGGAATCAGTGAGTCTCTCCCTGGTCTGCCATAGATTTGTTGGGTGGACTTAGGTATGTCTCTGCACTCTGTGGACTTCATTTTACAAGGAAACCAAGGCAAACAGCAAACTCTAACTGACAGGTATGTTGTGGAAATCAAATGAGAAACATGGTGGAAACATGCTTTGTAAACTGTAAACCTCTGCATGAGAGTTAGTACCCAGGTTCTGAAGTTGGACTGACAGAGGTTAAAAATAAACTCCACAGCTATTAACTGTGTGACTTTCCAGAAGTTACTTAGCCCCCCTGAGACTCAGTTTTTTTTTTTTAAATCTGAGTAAAATGGGGTTAAAAAAAGGACCTATCTTGGTGAGTGACTGGGATAACTGAGATACTCTGGGTCGCTTAGACTAGCAGCTGACACTCAGTAAGTGCTCAAAGGCTGGCTAGTTTCATCTTGTAAAGAATTTTCCCCAGGCTAGCCTCTTTTTGGTAAAGCATTCCTCTCCTTTGCTTCCCCTACTCAGCTTTCTTCCCCTTATCCCATCTCCGGAGCTCACTAGCATCCTGGGATCCAGTCATTTATGACCTTAAAGAAGTGAGTTTCCCCAAAAGGCCGCTGGCCTCCTGCAAAGGAGATGACCCCACTAGTTGGCCCCACACTTCTGAAGTCAGGAAGTCTGAGTGTCATTTTTTCCACCAGAGGAGGGAAAGAGGTGTTAGTAGCCTGCTTGTGAAATGTCTGGGCTTCTCACCCAGGGCAGCCTGAGGAGGGCAGGCGCTGTGAATGCTGAGGGGCTGGAATGGGGTTCCCCTGTGGAAACCTCTCGCGCCCTGTTGAGGCGTAAGGACAGAACGAGATCCCAGAGCAGGCTTCTCCCTACAGGCTGGACTGGGACACGTGGCCAAAGATGGAGTTAAGACTCCAACTAAGAGCCAAATAGCAGGGGTGACATGTGGCAGAAGGAGCATTAGACAGAAGCCAGACCCCCAGCTCTCTCCGTAACTGGCTGTGTGACCTCTGCTTGTCCCTTCATCTCTGGATTTCAGTAAAATGAGAGATGGAGACTAGAGAATCTGGAAGCGCTCCTTCAGATCTGAATTATGGGATTCTAAGAAGTAGAGCTTGGTGCAGTAGAATCAGATGACATGAAATTTAAAAATTCAGCTTGCCATTTCGGCAGCCTTGTATTCTTGGGCAAATGATGATGACTCTGTGTCTCTGGGTTTTATC
The DNA here is from genome assembly GCF_048564905.1 of Vicugna pacos. Taxonomy (NCBI): domain Eukaryota; kingdom Metazoa; phylum Chordata; class Mammalia; order Artiodactyla; family Camelidae; genus Vicugna; species Vicugna pacos. Next base: position 27,181,697 of record NC_132999.1, on the reverse strand, counting down.
TGTTACTTAGGGGTCATGGAGGTTTGCAGTAGGTTAAGTCCCTATGAGGGTTGATTTTATGTGGCAACTTGATTGGGCTACAGGATGCCCAGATGTTTAGTCAGACGTTATGCTGTCTGGGAGGGTGTTTTGGTTGAGATTAACATTTGAGTTGAATTCGTGGATTTAGTAAAGCAGATTGCCCTCCCTAATGAGAGGGGGCTCATCCAATCGGCTGAAGGTCTGAACAGAACAAAAAGGCTGAGTAAGAGAGAACCCCTCCTGCCTGACTGCCTTTGAGCTGGGATGTTGTTGTTGTTGTTTTTCCTGCCTTGGGACTCAGGACTGAAACATCATCTCCACCTGGGTCTAGAGCTTGCACCTTCAGACTGGACCTAGACTGTGAGCTCTCCTGGGTCTCAGGTCTTTGGACTCAGACTAGAACTAGACCATCAATTCTCCTGGGTCTCTAGTCGACCAACTGCAGACCTCAGGACTTGTCAGCCTCCGTAATGTGTGAGCCAGTTCCTTAAAATAAGTCCTACGCCCCTACCCACATCCACACTCACAAACACACGCACATCCTGTTGGTTCTGTTTTTCTGGAGGACCCTGACCAATACAGTCCCTTTCTCATCTGCCTTGTCGGTGTTTCAGGAAAATCTTCATATTTTTCTTTCATGCGTCTTTCAGCTCTGACTAATCACTCCCGGATAAGACAGTGGTATTTGCAGAGAGCAAAACATCACGGCAATTGAATACATTCCATTTGTCATATGTTGTGTCCATTTTTATTATTTCAAATGTTTTTATAATTTATTTAATCTTAGGGACACAATGACCAGGTAGATCAATAAGCAGAAATTGTTCCCTTCCTTTTTTATTTTTAGAAGTGTTATTAAGGTATAATTGACACACAGTAATCTGTATCTATTTAATCATATAGTTTTGATGAATTTTGAGATATGTATATACCTGTGAAACCATCAACACAGTCAGTATAAAAACATACCCATCACCCCCTAAAGTTTGCTCATGCGTCATTGTAATCCAGTCCCATCCCCCACCCTGTCCCATCCCATCCAGATGACTCTATTGATCTCTTTCCTTTTTTATAATTACTGAGAAAACTGAGGACCAGAGGTGATATGTCCTGCCTGTGTGAGGGCTGATACCCAGTCTCCTGACACTCGGCCCAGTATTCATTCTAGAAGACCATCATCAGTCATCCCCAGAAGAAAGGAGAGGGAACCATATATTGAGCGCCTACCATATGCTAAGTCCCAGACTAGGTGCTTTATATATGCACCTATGTAAATACAGTAGCCTGAGTACTCCTCTGGCTTGAGACGCCTTCTTTCTGTTGAATGTTCTCCTCTACCCCTGAGTTCTCATTAAGCTCACATATCCAAGTGTGAGCTTGGATCTGCCTCTCCCGTGGAGGTTTAGTAGGCAGCTCAAACTGAACTTGTCTCAACACAGCTTTATTTACAGTTACCTGCCCCTAGTTCCCAATTTGTTGTCCCTGATACTTCTATTCAAGTGCTCATGCCAAAAATTTTGAATCAACTTTGATTTTTCCCTTCCCTTCACCTGGGACATCTCATTTGCCATCAGCACCGCTTGGTCAAGCCCCCATCCTGTCCCACTTGCTGTCCCAGCTTTCATTCTTGCTCCACCCTCTACAATCCTTCCTCTGTACATCAGTCATGATCTTCCTAAAACAAATCAGATCATGACACTCCTCTTCCTAACCACACCCCCCCAACCCCACAGCGGCTTCCCAACACAATTGGAATAACCCTACATTTTTACTCAGCCTCATAAAATTCTATGTGATCTGTCTGTCATCTTTGTGAACTGGTACTGTAACCCCCACCCTGACCCCCAGACACACACACAAGCTCCAGCTGCTCTGTTCTTCCTTTATTTATTTTGGGGGGATGGGTGGATAATTAGGTTTGTTTGTTTGTTTTAAATAGAGGTACTGGGGATGGAACCCAGGCCCTGGTGCATGCTAAGCATGCACTCTACCACTGAGCTATATCCCACCCCTCTGACCTTTTAATGCTTGAATATACCAAGCTTATTACTGCCTTCACTTCTCTGTCTAGAACACCAGGCTCTCTCAACTTAAAATGGATAATTTCTATTCTTTCCTAAGAAATTAGCCAAGAGAAAAAATGGTCATTATCACCATCTGAAATTATCTTGTTATTTGTTTGATAACCTGTCTGTTGCTCGTCTTCCTTCTTAGAATCAGGGAAGGAACCTTGTCTGTTTTATTTACTGATGTATTTACTGATACATCCCCAACACCTAGAAAAATATCTGGCAGGTACTAGATGCTCAATAACTATGTTTTAAATAAATGATCAAATATTAGGTACCTTGATCATAGTCATTGTTAACCATCTTTGCAGTTAAATTTCTCTATCGCTTTGTAAAAATTCAGTAACTCTTCCTAATTCTTTCCCCTCTCAGTGTTTTAGTTGGCTCTATGCTCTCCACAGTGATGAAACTTTAAAATGTTTTAACTTCTTTATTTTCCCACTCCCTCGTGAAAACTCCCCCCACACCCCCTAAACCCCATCTCTTGGGTTTTGCTGAGTAAATTCAGCACTTTCATTCTGTTATCCCATATTTTCTTACAATATGCCTCTTCTGTTTCAATAATCCTCACTTAACTCATATTACAATTCCCAGTCAAGCATTCATCATTTTTTAAGATTTAACTGTAAAATACTGTAAGATTAATTGCTTACCTCTTTTCTTATACTTGTCATCTTCCCTATCTTGAGACTTTTGTTTTAATTTAATTTTTATTTGGTTAGAATCTGTCTCAAGCGATTTCCTTAGCTGGGGCATACTCTTCTTGTTTTTTTTTTTTTTAAAGGCGTATAACTCTTTGACTTCATTAATGTTTGAAACTTTCTTTCAGTAACAACAGCAACAAGAAGAGTATCCTCGGTGGTCGTTCGTGCTGTCCCGGGCCGAGGGGGCATGGTCGGGAACAGTCAAGGCCTTGTCCTCATGGGGCTTACGTTTTTCACTCCGGTCTTTGCCCTGGTGGAATGGACTAGTTTATGCTGCAGGAATTAGCACCAGCCTCCACTCTTCATCCCTCCCCCACATCCCCTGCCAATCTGAAAGGCTTATAAAAACCCCAAGTCCCCTTTTCCTCATGCAAAGTTTGCTGCTGGTCCCAGCGGACTTAGTAGGGAGATTGTCTACCATGTGAAACTCAGTGTTTTGAGTCTGTATCAACAGAAGCTGCCCAAATCACAGCGGCAGGGAAGAGAGTATCGGGAAGTCTCATGCCACCATTCAGTGCTCCCACATAGGAGGGACACACTCATTTTCATTGGTCAAAAAGTGTCACCATGCCAAACTGCAGATGGAACAGAGTCATGCCAAGCCCTCTGTGTGCCTGGAAGGCAGAGAATTGGAAATGCTTGTGAGCACCACCAGTATCTAACTCAGCCTTCACTCGAAATTGGTGTCCTGGGTGAAGAGGGTATAGCTCAAGTGGTAGCATGCCCACTTAGCATACACAAGGTCCTGGGTTCAATCCCCAGTACCTCTTCCAAAAATAAGTAAATACATAAACCTAATTACCCCCCCAAATAATAATAAAATAATTAAAAAGATTGATGTCTTGTTAATATAGAATGCTTGAATTACAGTTTTTTTCTTCTCAATGACTTAAAACTTTTGATTCACTGTCTTCTATTACCAGTGTTGCATAAAGCCAGATTTGTAGTTTTGTCTGTTTACTTATCTATCTGTCCATCTCTCTGTCTACCTACCATTTATTTATCTACCTACCAACCTATCTGTATATCTGTGCTAGTTGAGGTCTGTTATGATGACAAAGATAGGATTAGAGTCAAGAGGTTTATTGGGACAGGAGCAGGTGAAGGCCAGGAGAAACTCTGACCACAACAGAGGTCTGAAACCTGTGAAAGCAGAGTGGAAAAGAGGGAAGATTAAGGTAGGAGTGTTCTCTGACAGCAGCACAGCTCTAAGAACGGTTTGGCCAGACCTGTGGGGAGTCTTTGAACCCAAATCGTCCATGTGGGAACATCTCTCAGGAGCGAGCCTGCCCTGGGACCCCTGAACGCTTAGTCATTGACGGGGCACTGTCTGTAGGAAGCACTGCCTCGGCGTGAACTTGGCGGGAGGTACAGAGGGGCTGCACATGGGGCCATGAGTTAATTAAGTTCCTTGCAGTAGGAGATCTGAGAGGCACATCTTCATGGTTGCCACAATAAGCTTATAAATATTTTTCTTCTGTTTTCGAGTTCAGTAACTTTGCCAGGGTATGTCTAGATGAGTGTCAGTTTAAACTACTCCTGCTGAAGACAACTTCCATATGACGTTTCCTGTCTTCCATTGCCTCAGTGAAATTTTCTTTAATTCTGTTTCCCATTATTAATTCTCCTCCATCTCTTTCTTGCTCTCCTCTTGGAACGTGAGCCTTCCATAGTATATTGCCTACTTATGTCTTTTATGTCTCTTACCTTTTCACTCGTGATTTTCAATATATGTAGTTTTTGCTCTGTATTGCTGGTTGTTTTATATTTAATTCTCCAAAATGCTATCGTTTTTAGAAATTAACAATTTTAATTTTTTTCTATTGAATTATAAAATTCAGAAATAATGTGTACAGTACTAAAAGGTATTTTTGTTTGTGCTTTCACAATATGCCATTACGAACGAGTTCTAACTCTAGCTTGCTTCCTTAAAAGCCACCTGTTCTAGTTGGGACCGGTCTCCCTCCTTCACTGGCCTTTGACCTCTTTAGTAACACATGCTTTGTACGTGCTTGTTTCGGAGGCACAAGGCACTGGGGTCTCTTGGGCCAGGGGGATCCGACAGGCAGTGGGAGACAGGGAGAAGTTTCTTCTCCAGCAGGGTGCCGATGACAGGCTTATTAAGATGGGGTGAGGAAGGGAGGCCTCTTTGTTCTAATGTCCCAGTGGAAAAGGGGTGTCCTCAGCCCCACGTGGCCACTCCCCTCTGACACAACCACCTCAGGGAGCAGCTGACCTCCCCTAGAGCCACAGAGCTAGCTGGAGGGATGTTTCTTCTTCCTGAGTCTAGAGGGTCATCGGGCTTTCTTCCTATGACCTCCTAATTGAGGTCTTCACTGCAGATTCTTCTAAGAAGGCACTCCTCTTGTCAGGTGGGGTGTTGGGTCCTTCTCCTGGTACCACAATAAACAAATCCCTCATCCTAAGTCTTCTTTCCTAGTAGCTGTGGTGTCAGCCTATCTGGCTTCTTACGAGGCTACTACATTCAGCCAAGTTTATTGTGGTGATTGATTTATCCCAGGGAGTTGGCACAGATCCTGAGCACATAGTCAGGTCATTCTCTTGTAGAATCTGCCAAGAATTTTCCCTCCAGTCTTGATAATAATGGTGCCCCTCCCATCTTCTCATCCTTCCAAGCCCCCCTTCTTTAGTTATGTTGGCATGTCAGTTCATTCGCCACCCCCCTCCAAGAAGTCTTACAAAATAGGGAACGATAGTTTGAATTTGTCACTGTTACCATACTTCTACTTTCCCGCAGGTCAGATACCCTATCTGGTGCTGACAGTTGTTGAAAGTCTAGGGTCAGCAGTCAAGGGCTAGATCAGGGAGTTGGCACTGAGTCCGTCATCACTGGATGAGCCCCAAAACAAAGGTGGGCAGGTAAGCATAGTGGGACAATGTGTTGAGGGGAGTGGGTTGGAATATTTAATAGTTGTTTGTGATCGTGGTAGTCTCATCATGAGAGGATACCTTGAAATGCCGTTTGTTTAAGTTTCTTTCCTAATGGCTGGCAGTGTTGCCAGTGTTTCCAACCAAGAGGCATAAAAGGCAGATGCTGGGTGCCAAGCTCTGTGCAAGTCATTTTCCATCTATTAACTCATTCACTCTTACCGCCTCTCTGTGTTGTTGTCCTCATTTCACAAATGAGCAAGGGGGGCTCAAAGCAAAGAGGTGAATTAGGTGGCAGAACTGGCACGTGAATATGGTCTGGGCGATCCCAGCGTCCATATGCACGCTCTCTGCCACTAATCCATGCTGTGCGCAATTTTGAGTTGACTTTTGAGAGGTGAGCTGAGACTTCAAGAGCAAAGAAGGAAAGGGAGAGTGATCAGTTTGGGACACCGGCCCACAAACAGGCAGGAGTCAGGTGTCAATGGGAAATGGGAAGGGGTCCCATGTGTTGGATTATAAACTACGTGAGGGTTCCTGTGGGAGAGATGAGATTTGAAAGAGAGGTTAATGCCATAACTCCCAAGCTGGGAGAGCTAAGGGAAGTTACTTCACCTCTCTGAGCCTTTGTCTTCAGATTTGGAAAATGCCCTTCCTGATTGCATCGTGTGTGTGTGTGTGTGTGTGTGTGTGTGTGTGTATGAAGCACATAGTAGATGCTTAATGAAAGTTAGTCCCCCTCCTTGCTTTCACAACTGGGCAGCTGGCTGGAGGTGGGGTGGGCTGGAGGAGGGGGTTAGGGATGGAGGAGGGGAGGGCTGGCAATGCTTAGCACCTCCCGAGGCCCCAGGTTTCTTCCAATCCCCACAACCTCTTCACATTTGAGAGATCAGCCACAGGCCCATTTGGTGTTAATTACAGCAAGCCAGGCTTCTCTGTGTGAAGGAAACAGGCCCTCATTTCTCTCATTAAAATAAAATATGACCCATTTTTATGCCTGCATATTTCGTTGCCGAGATTACGAGAATCATCCTTTCTGTTTATATGGAGTGGAGAAACGTTACACCAGGAGGGCGGCCGGAGCCCCGGCGTCCGGGGAATAGAAAGCAGATGTCGTCCTCACCGTTACTTTCCCTTCCACCCTCATCATCCCTCTCCTTCTCTCCGCCTCTCCTCCCGCTCAGAAGCAAAATCCTCTTCCCAGATCGACGTGAGGTCAGCGGGCTGTAGGAGAGTCAGCGCACATGTCTAGAGTCCTTTACCAGGTGCCAAGCTCTATAAACAAGTTTCCCCTTTAATTCTCCCCAGAAGCTTCGGGGATGGGGGGTATTCAGCTTTTTTTCAGCCCCAGTTCCCTCAAACCAGAAATGCCCAAAGTCGTCCCAGTGCCCAGAGATGTGGGGGAAAATGAATCCTGCTCATCATAGATGCACTTACAGACCATGTGCACGGCCTTTTGGGTCTACAGAGCTTTCGCAGGCGTCTCCTGGTAGAGCCTCATCACAGGTGAAGGCGACTGGGGGTTAGAGGAGCTTAGGGATTTGTACAAAGTCAGTTTAACCAGTGAGCAGCGGGGACTTGGAAGAATTTTAGGCAGAGAATGGACAGTGTGAGCTGTGTGATTTTTGAAGGACTGCTCTGGTAACAGTCTGGGGAATGGGTGGGAGAGAAGTGGATGTGGAAGAGAAGTAAGAAAAATCATCCCCAAGGTGGAAATAAGGCAGAGAGGTCTGCGTGTATGACCGAGTCCAAGCTGGTACTGTTCACCGCGCGACAGGCCAACAACTTGAGGGACAAGTTGTTTGGGCAAGGAATGGTGACTTTATTTGGAAAGTGAGCAGACCGAAAGGGTGGGGCCCCAGAGTCCCAAAGAACCATCTTGGCTAAGTTAGAATTCATGTTTCTTTTATACTAAAAGGGGAGGAAGTAAAAAGTTGGTTCTGGTCAGCCTCTGAAGGGGATATAATTTCTTCCTTCCTGCAGTCATTGACAGGTGGGCCTGGCCAGGATGTTTTCTGTGAGCTAAACAAAGGTATTTTAGCTTAATGCTCATTACCTGGGAGGCAGGGTTCCCAGAGATGCACCATTATATATCATGTAAGCTTATAGGCAACACCCCTTTGGTGATTAACTTGTAGCAAAACCGTAGAATGCAAAGGTTAAAGTAAAAGAAATAGATCCAATATGGAGCCAGATTTGTTCTTCATACCTTGTTACACCAGAGCAGTGTCTAATGGGTCTGCCCCAGGACTGTTTATTTCTCCATGGCAGAGCAGACAGCTTTCAATGTAAAGGGCCATATAGTAAATATTTTAGTCTTTGTGGACATATGTCTCCATTGCAGTTACTCAGCAATACCACTGTAGCACCCTGGAAACAGCCAAAGACAATATGTAAGTGAATGAGCATGAGTGGTGTAAATAAAACTTTATTCACAAAAACAAAATGTGGCCACCATTGTTGCTCTATGGGAACGTCCTCTTAGAGGCTCTGCAAAATTCCATGTTGGTTTGTGGATTTTTGTCCAAAAGAGATGAAATAATTTCTATCTGATGGAAAAAAAATCCAAAGGCTCTGCTATTATTTTCCTGAAGGACATTAACTAGTTTCGCATCTAACAAGAAATCTCATTCTGACGTTCTCTCTGTAGCGCTTGTAATACCAATACTCAGCTCTTCAAAAACTCTTCAAACCAGCTTTACTATCAGGCTGGTTCCCTCTTTAATGAGTTAAATAAACCTTGAAAATATGTTAACTTTATGTGAGAATGAGGGTCATTTTTATTTTAACTTTCTGAAAATTACACTGTACTTAAACAGAGGAGAGAGTCGGGATAAGGCTGCTGGAGTAATGCAGTAAAGATACAGAGTCGGTAGAGATGTTCAGGATTTTTAAGAGGTATCACTGACAGGACTTGATGACGGATGACACGAAGGAGTAAAAAAGAGGCGAGAGAACGAATGGTTCCCAACTCTGGCTTGATGCAGTGACGTGAACAGCACTGCCCTTCGCAGAGCTGGGAACACCGCTGCTGACGAGCCCTCAAGGCCTTGGAAAGTTGCATGGTTGACAGCGGATGTGGGAGGGGCGGGCACATGGTCAAGAACCAGGCCAACCTCTAAGGCTCCTCATCCTTACTGTCTTATTGGAAATTCAAGTACTAATCTTGACCAGTTGGTATTTGCAACCTGACATGAGCATTCAAATAAATTGTTTCCTGGAGTTTTGAGGTGCCTCTGGGTGTTGTAGAAGTAGTTTTTAGGGGTGTACAATAAGGAGGTTCCCTGAGTACCACTTATGGGGAGAGGGGTCAGAAAGAGGGAAGCGCTAGCATCGGCGAACCTTTCCAAGTGGCGCCATGTGGTTGGAGGGTGCAGAGCCCCAGTGGGGGGGCTCAGCCTTGTGCTCTCCTTGGTGGAAGCAGATGTCCTAGCCCTCATGGGGCTTACATTTGAATCAGGGAAGATTTCACACTGTATTATAACTGCCTTTTCCTCATTTCTTGGGATTTATCCTATAGATATACTGCATACCTCCAACATCGCAGATACACAGTCTGCATTTTCATCAGTGGGGACTGATTAAATAAATTCCATACAACAGAATGCTAGGCTATGGTAGGAAAGAATAAGAAAATGCTCTACATCCTGATAAGAAATAATCTCCAGGGTGGGGTGTGAAGTGGCCAGGTGAGAAATGAGGATGGAGTGTGCTGCTTTCCATGTTGGTAAGGGGGAAAGTATGAATACATATTTTTATCTGTCTGAAGTAACTCTGGAAGGATATCTGATACCCAAGGAAGTAATGAAAGTGATGACCTTTTGGGGTGAGGGAAGGTGGATGGATGGGGCAGGGTCAGAAGCCAGGTTTTCACCATTTTATACCATTTTATGTTGATGGAATTTTGAACTGAGCAAGACTACCTATTACCTGTGAAGCAAAATGACAGGGAAACTGTAGGCTACCTGTAGGAGGAGTGTATAACCCAGTGTGAGGTAGCAGGGAAGGCTCCCTGGAGAAGGTGACATTTAATCTGAGGCTGAAGATCAGTAGGAGGTGGCCAGCAGTGGGGAGTGGAGGAATGATTCAGGCAGAGGGAGCAGCGCAGGTGCAGAGCTTAAGGGGAGAGCATGTGGGGAACTCAAGGAACCTAAATTTGTGATGGCTGAGCAGAAACTTGAAGGCTTGGCTTTAAGGTAGATGGAGAGGGAGGGACGACATTTATCCAAGAGCTCACTTTAGGTTTACCCATCACAGCACGTAACCTGGGCTTCCCATGCCCCAGACACCTTACCTCACCCACCACCTGCATTCTCTCACCCGTTCCTCACATGATCATCCCTACTTTCCAGGTGAGAAACAGGAGCTCTGAGGGTTTGAATAGCTTTCCCTGGGTCATGCAGCCACTGAGGGGCAGGTGGCAATTCAGGCTGCCCGCTCCTCTTCTGTATCATTTATAAAATAAGGATGTCAAACTCACAGATGAGACAAAAGGCACAAGGAGCACCTGACTCAGTGACTGACATGTTAGAAACACCCCTAATCTCACCTTCTGCTCATTGGTGGCCCCTTGAGTTCAGGCAGATCACTAACCACTCAGCACAGCCTGCTGGAAAGGGCTGAAGCGGGAGAAAAGAGATCTCAGCAGTCAAAATTCTTTACTAAGAGACAAAAACAGTTATTCTAAAGAAAGGAGGGAGGGAGCCAGTCTAAACCCTGATTTCCTAAATACAAGATTCACAAGCCCCTCTCCTTTGCCGGCCTGGGGAAGGTCATTTAATAGCAATGACATTGAGCATAGTTGTCCCAAGCACTGGCCCCCTGCCAAGCACTCTGCAGGCGTCCTGCCTACATGGTCTCAGGCATTCCTTGCTGCAGCTGGCTGGGGTACGCGTTCTTAGCTGCATTTTATAGACAAGGAAGCAGAGTCTGGAGGAGGTTAGCCAGCTTACTCATGGTCTTGCCAGTAGTAAGCATCGGACCAGACTTGAACCCTGGTCTCTGATGGAAGGCAGATTTTTGCATGCTAACACACACCCAGGCAATTAGGGCGTGGTATGAAGGGCATCTAAATCTCTGTCTCTGCAAGCCTGCAGAGGAGGGTCCCAGAACCTTCTAGAAGGATGATGAGGTGACCTTTGATTGGAGTCCTGAAGAACAAGAAGGTGTTGTCCAGGTGGAGAGGAGAAGGAGGGCTGCTCCAGGTGGAAGGACCATCAGGGACAAGAATTGGGAGGGACCCAGGTCTGTGGCTCATCTAGACAGTCCGGGGTCCAGGGTGGTGGCAGGAGAGTGGGAAGGAGCGGGGAGGCAAACTGTTAGCAATTGAACCTGATTTCTTATATGAAATGAGCTTTGTCTTTTCCTTTGGCAAGTCCGTTGTCTCCCTCTAATCTAAAAATGAGAGAGAGGCCACTGAAAAGTGTTTTCCCAGTTGAACCAGGTTTGCAGTGAAAGGACCCAGCTGGCCAGTGGCTCGGGGAGGATCATGTATCCCGTCTGGACGGCCTCCAAAGAGGGGTCTTCCGAGGAGGCAGAGAGCGTGGCCAGCGCTCCTCGCCTGTTCAGCCACCCGCCCCATCCGCCCTCTCCCTCGTTCCCCGACCAGGCACTGCCCCCACACCTCATCAATTACCCGGGGCTCAGGGAGGAGGGCCCACCGCGCTGCTCGGAGACCCCAGTGCCTGGTGCTGACAACAGAGAGCTGGCCTCCATCCGCGCTGATGATCTGGGGGCAGATAAGGGCCATTAACACCTTTCTTAATTACAGAACCCCAGAGCAGGCCTGTTAGCCCCCGACAGGCAGAGCTGGGAGGAAACACGGAGATCGGCCTTCATCCTATTTTATTAATTTTATTTAAATGAGTTAATATATGAAAGCCCTTGGAAGCACGCCCAGCATGTAGCAAGTGCTGTGTGAGCCTTTGCTTTTGCTGTCATTAGTGCTGCCATATTTATAGGCAGAGTGGGGACTTGCCCAGCTACACAGCAAGTGACAGGCTGAACCCAGCGGGTCCAGGCCCGGGCTCTTTCCAAAGCATCTTGCTACCCTGGAGAGGGCTTGGCCGGCTTTCTTGTCACCCAGTAGCTGACATTTTGAGCTCCGATGTAGGATGAGTTTTAAGAAAAGGCACCATAGAAAGCTTATTATCTGAGGGGAACAAGGGACAAAGGCTGTCTTTCCTCATAAAAATGTCTGTTTCTTTGATCTTATCCCCAGAGAGCATCATACAGTAGGTATCTTCATTTTACGGATGAGAAAATTGAGTCTATATCTACACACCTGGAGGCCTGCTCTCAGAAGATGCTCAGTGTGTTTTAACTTCCCTTGGTCCTCTGAGTGGGCGCATTGATTAACGGAGATGTCTGCCTTGAAATTTATCTCCTAGCAATGCTGACCTTTCTCCCCTCCCAGAGTGAGAAATGAGAGAAGTACCAGCTTGGTGGGGCCCACAGAGGGTCAGGGCTGGACTGGAGGCCGGTGGGTGGCCTGCTGCTGGGTGGGACGAGAGTGCCTCGAGGGGCACTCATCTGTCTTGTCCTTTGACATGAGGGGTAAACTTGTACCTGCTTCTCACTCCACACAGTGTTTGCACTATCTGCTGCTGGGAAGAATGTCTAAATAGAATCCAGGCTGGCTGACATGAAAAGGGCTCTGTACCAGCCTGGGAAAGGTGGGCAGTGGGCCAGGGGCACCCAGGTGACCTCAGCCCAGAAAGGTGAGGTTGAGGGGAAAAGAATCAAGAAGACCCTTGCTTAGGAAGTAGCCACCAAGGCCTGCGGTGTTAGGACCAGGATCCTTTCTGAAATCTGCTGAAGTTGGTTTTCGGGGAGGTGAAAAACAGTTTTATCTTACCAGAGATGTAGCTTAACAAAAGAGCATAATATAGCACATTGGTTTAGGGCCCTGTCTTTGGAGCTGGGGTTCAGATTTTAGCCCATCTGCTCCCTACTAAGTGTGTGACCCTCAGCAACTTTCTTAATCTTTTTTGTGCCTCTGCTTCCTCATCTGTCAAATGGGAGACTATTGCCATTACTTGCCTCACAGAGTTGATGTGAGGCTTAAGAGTTTATACACAGGAGGAGCTCAGAACAGCGCCTGGCACATTGTAAGCCCGGGTTAAGTGTTGCTATTATTATTGCTATTATTTAGTTCCCACCGTGCATCAGTGCTTTGCATGCTTTGGACTTTCATTGAATCCTCACAATTGATTCTCCCACAGAAAGTAGGTGGGTGTAGTTATGGACCCTGATGACCTAATTCCAAAGACTGTGCTTTCTCCTGAGCCAGGCTAACTCTAAAATTCTCTCCGTCTCCATCTGAAATCTCTGTCTTTCTTGAAATGTCCCCCTCTTGCCCATGGGATGAGAGTGTGGAGGGATCAGTGAGAAGGTCACTTTGTGGGCACCTCATGTGCTGAGGCAGAGCTGGGAGTCAACTGCCTCATCTCCAAGGCCAGCGTTCTTGGCCAGAAGAAATGGCCCCAGCACACAGCCTGCTGTCAGACTCCATGGTTGTGTGGCTGTAGTCACGTCACATCATCTCCACGAGCCCCCTGCCTTTTCCATCATCACAGTGTCATGGCTGTCTGGGCAGCTCAAGGGGGCTCTGATGACCTGGAGGGCTGCCTGGAGGTGGAGTTTTGCAGAGATCCAAAGAGGCCTCTGCCACTGTCATTCCAGGAGATGCTTCTATAATTGAAAAGGAAAAAAAAAGGCAAACAGCATGATAAAATAGAATGTGTTTTTAAAGTCAGACCACGATCACTCCCTTTTTCTAATCCTACTGGAGTATGTCGGGGCTGTACACATCACCTCTTTGGAGCCTGCACGGAACATCTGATGCAGCCTGTTGGGCATGGGTGGTGAGGCCAAGGCCCCTCCTGACCCCTCTGACAGGTCATAGGTTAGCCTGGCCACTGCCCCCGGCTAGAGCTGGACCGAACTCCTTAGGTGGGGCTCTGTTTCTGTCCCCCAGTATGCCCAGCACAGCAGGGTTCAAGAATCTATCTGAGAGAAAGAAACTGACCTTCCCTCCTTCTCACAGGATGCCCGGAGCCTCCTACCTCCCTGCTTCTTCTATTGCTCACCAGTTCTCCCCCATCTCGCCACCTTCATCTACACTTGGGTCAGGCTCAGGATCAACATCGCCATGTCTGTAAGGCAATCACTCCCTCTGTGTGTTCTCAGCTTTTGGTATAGAGCTCTACCTTCAGGGGCTGAGAGCTACAGAGGTATAAGAGTACAGAGCTGTACTTCTGGGATGCTGCTGTGTCCTGTGCACGGGTGGATGAGAGTTGGGGACCTGAGTCAGGCAACTCAAACCCTGGGAGCAGGTGTGCTGATGACCCAGGAGAGCCAGTGACTAGCCCGGACCCGGGCACACAGCTGTGCTTATGAATGAGGGAACCAGTGAGTAGAGCAGCCGTGGGCCCTGGCTCCCGGGTTCCCTTTGATGAACCCCTGAGCATCTGTCCTTGCTTCCGTCACAACACTGGCCTCATTCTGCGATCCCTCCCGCATCCTTTGATCGTGAGCCCTTGTGCAGACTTTGCATGTTGTCTCGGCATCTTCAGCGCCCAGCGCCATGTGTGGCCCACCGTGGATGCTCCCTCATTATTGAAGGGATGGATGTCTGGCTGGTCCTGCATTTCATTCACCTCTGGCTGTGAGCTAGAGGAACAAATCCAGGTACCAGAGCTCACTGTTACGATCTCAAGCTCAGTCGTGCTCCTCTCTGCAGCACGAGATCTGTTATGTAACTCCAGGCAGCATGAGGAAAGTGTTATGGGGAGGCTAATTGGGAGTCATTTGCAGACCTTTCAGCAAGCATCAGCTGCAGATACAGCCTGAGGTAGATGAGCTAGCTCTTTAGAAGACAGAACAAAAACACACTGGCCTGGGATAATCATAGTTTTCTTGCTCGATTTACTCTTTTTGTCTAGAATTGGTTCATCTCTTAAACGGCCCATGAGATTCCTTCCCACTGAAGAAGGACGTATGTTCATAGGGGCCCGTGCAAGTTTACGTGGGGCAAAATGTTTCCTAAAGATTTTATCCTAAGTTCCCTCCTTTTACAGAAAGAGAACTTTAGGAGTTCAGAAACTTGCTTGAGGCCATATGACTAATCAGTAATTGTACTATTTGCTATGATTTATTGAGCACTTACTGTGTATTAGTTGCTAGTATTATTATTATAAGCTTGTTGGCTAAGTCAGCCTTATAGATTGGGTTTAATTATCCCCATTTGACAGAAGAAGAAACTGAGGCTTGGAGAGATTAAAGTCACTTGTCCAGTGCTACCTTGTTAAATACTGGCAGAGCTGGAACTCCTGTCCAAATCTTACAGGCTCAGAGCCTGTGCTCCAGAGGTTCTTAGTCAGCAGAATGTATACATTGGCATCGCCTCGGATGTTTATAAAAAATACACATGCCAGAGCCTCACTTCCCAGTCAGAACCTCTGTATCCTGCCTAAGCTCCCTAAGTGAGTCCGATGTACTTCCATGCTTGAATATCTCAGCATAAAAAACTCAGCCCTAGGTTTTCTTATCTGAAAAACAGGGGACCCAGGGCTGTTTTCAAGGAGCCAAAAGAGCTTATGAAAGGACCCAGCCCAGTGTCCATCAGGGGCGCTCCATAATTGCCGACTTCCTTGTCCCCGCAACCGAGGAGTGCCTGGAGGGCTTTGGGTCTCTCGTGTGTATACATGACCCCACTTTGCCAGAGACCCAGAACACTGTTTTCTGGGCTTCGGGGTTCAATTTCCTGATTGTTTGTTATTATTCTTAATAGAATTCAGGAGATGGCCACGAGTGGGCCAGACATCTGTGATAAATCTGCTGGGGTTTTTACAGGAAAGATTTCCTAAGTTCACTGTATTCTATATTTCTTGCTTTTCTTTCCAGCTACGACCCAGCCAGGAAAATATCTTCCTTGAACTGAAATAAAACAGCCCATTAGCCTCTGGTGAAAAGTTGATGTAGGGAATATGACTGTCATATTATAAGGCAAGTGAGTGAGGGTGTTTGGATTCTTCTTTCTGAAACACTGACCTGGAAGGAAAAGGGAATATTTATTTCAACCCTTCCTGGTTTGGATTCTTGTACCAAGTGCTTCATGTGTGTTATCTCGTCTCATGTAGGACCTCCCTCACTGGGATGTGACGAACATTCTTACCCCTATTTTACAGATGAGGAAACTGAGGCTCCAAAAGTTTGCCTGACATGACCAAGGTCCTCCAGCTAGTGAGTAGGTTTGAACCTAGCCTGTCTGGTTTCAAAGCCTTGCATCTTCCCTGTACCATGGCTGTCCATTTAGGCCTTCTGTTTCCTCGAATATTTTCTAGTAACCTCAAATGAATTTTATGACAAAAACAGATTTTAAAAGGTTGTCTCCACCCCCACCCCAGATGTAGCATTCCTGTTCTGCTTGGTAGCCCTGGAGACTGGCACCATGCCTGACGCTGATAGGTGTGCAATAAATGACTGGTAGCTGAATGGACAAATGGGCGAGTCCTTTGCTTACCTGAAAGGGTCCGCCTTTCTTCACATGGGCCTCCCTGTGCCCATTTTTGCCTTTACTCCAGGCTCCCTCCCCCTGTGTCTAGGTCTGCTCCCCTGGGAACTCTTTTGCTTTGTGGTGAGTCTGGATACCAGGGCTTCTCCATCTTGTGCTTGGTGTGTTTTAGGAATAAGAAAGCTCCCCAGGTCCCCTGTCATATTAATGGGGCAAGTCATCTTTCTTCTGTGGATTTCCATTCTAAGATGTTGTTATCAAATATATGCCCTAGTTTTACTTTTAATACAATTTACAAAATAAGAATAAGAATAAGAATAAGTATAAGATGTGATTTTTAGGGCTTCCTATGTCCCAGATACTCTGTTGAGCATTTCACATACAAAACCTGGGATACTTACAGCGACCCTCTTGTAGTGGATTGCATAGTGTCCCCCGTCCCCACCTCAAAGAAATGTCAAATTCCAACCCCTGGCAGCTGCATCTGTGAGCTTATTTGGAAGTAGGGCCTGCAGATGTAATTAAGTTACAGATCTCGGGACGAGATCATCCTGGATTTAGAGTGGGCCCTCAGTCCAATGACTGGTGTCCTTATAAGAGAAAGGAGAGATTTGACGTGGAGACACAGCAAGAAGAGCACGTGGGGATGGAAACGGAGACTGGAGGGATGAAGCTTCAAGCCAAGGAAGGCCAGGGATGCCAACAGCCACCAGGAGCCGGGAGAGAGGCACGGAATGGATTCTACCTCAGTGTCTCCAGGGGGAATCAAGCTACCAACACGTTAATTTGGGACTTCTGGCCTCCAGAGCTGTGAGAGAATAAATTTCTCTTGTCCTAAGCCAGCAAGGTTTTGGTAATTTTTTTACACTTGTAATACAAGAACGATTTTTAATTTTATAGATAAGAAGACTGAGGCTCAGGAAAAAAACTTATGACTTTGTCCAAGCTCACAGAATTAGCCAATGCCCGAGACTGGCTTCCAACTCTGTTCAGGGCTGGCTTCGTGGGCATGCCACCAGTGCAGTTTAGTGCTCTGTTGTTCTTTCTTGAAATTCTTACTTATTTTTGAACAAGGGGGTTTGTGTTCTCATTTTGCACTGGGCCCTGCAAATTAGGTAGCCGTTCCTGACCAGGTCTCTCTGGTCCTCAAACCTTTGCCCTTTCCTTTACCATCTGCAGGCTCACAACCACATATATCTGTGGTCCCCACCTGTCTCCACAGCCTCATTTTCAACCACTGTCCCCTTTGTGATCATCTGACTAAGGCCCCCAAAGAGGTCCATGTCTTAATCCCTAGGATCTGTGAATACATGATATAGTAAAAGGACTTTGCAGATGCGATTAAATGAAGAATCTCGAGATGGGGAGATCCTGCTGGACAGTCTGGTGGTCCAGATGTAATCCCAACAGTCCTTATAAGAGGTGCAGAGGAGTTAGAGTCCAAGGAGAAAGCAATATGATGGCAGAACCGAGATGGGACTGAGGCACTTGGAAGATGGAGAAAGGGGCTGCTAACCAAGAAATACAAGTGGCTTCTAGAAGCTGAAAAGGTCAAGGAGATAGATTTTCCCATCGGAGCCTCTAGAAGGAGACAGCCCTGCTGACACCCTCCCTTTATAGCACAGCCAAACCGAATTTGGAGTTCCAACCTCCAGAATCATAAAAGCATAAGTTTGTTTTTAAAGCCGCTAATTTTTGGTAATCTGTTATAGCAGCAAAAGGAAACTACTACACTCTGCTTCTAAGGCTCCCTCCTATCCGCTCCTTTAAATCTACAGAAAAAAAAATAAATCATTCTGGAGGTAATAGGAAAGAGAAATAGAACTGTAGCTCAACAGAAAAACATTCAAAATATTTATATATAATTGTAGAAATCACAGATTTTCAAAGGCAAGAGTCCTTTCTTTTGAGGTTCATTTAATATGCAGGGAAAAAGATTCCAGTATGTATAGTTGAATCATGAAAATTATCAATGCAAAATAGTAAATAATAGTTTAAAAGTCCAAAGAATATTAAAAAGTGTGTCTTTGAAAAAGCTCTCCATGCTTCTGTTTAAATCTTTCATTATTCTGAAAGGAAACATGATATTAATGTTTGTGTTACTTAATGGTTAGATTTCTGCCTAATGCATAAAAAGCTAATTAAATATTAAAAGATTGGTTTAAACATGAATTTAATCTAAGCCTCTTTTATGGAAAGAAATGAAAGAAAAGCAATCATCCAAAATAAACTAAAACTAAAAAAAAAGGAAAGAGAAACCAAAGTCCATTTTCCTTAGCCTGATTTCCAAGGTGACTCATCAATTAGACTTTGCCAAAATGCCTTCCACATCTGCTACCCGCCTCGCAGTCCACACAAAGGTGTGCCGCTGAAAAAGCATGAATTTGAAATTAAATTGTGTTTCACAGCTTCCTGCCTGTGTGAGTTTGGGCAAGTCACTTCATTGGTTGGGTCGTATTATGTCCATTTCACAAATGAGAAAATTAGTCCTCAGGGCTGGGTTGCAGAATAAATGAACCATATCTAGCATGATCTGCACATCACGGGTGTCGGAGATGATGCTGTCAAGTATTAATTGCTGTCCCCCCTTATTTTCAGATAGCAGCCGGTGTGTTCTAAATTTGCTAAAGCATAATTGTTAGGGAAGAAACACAGATTTTTAGAAGTCCCCATTAGGATTTCTAAGTAGGCATTTGAAGCTCCTAGCTGTAAAGAGTCTATGCAGAGGACAGAGCCTGGACCAACTCAGGGTGTGCAGTTTGTGTATTAAACAACTGAGGAGCCAGGGATGATGCTCTTGTCTTACATAAAAAGAGCTCAGACTTTTCTGAGTTGGTAGAAAGATGGAAGAGATGGGGGAGAAGGGCAATAGAATGAGTTTCTGGTCCAAGCGTCCCCTTGTTCCTCTAGGAGATATGAAGCAGAGGGTAAAGGAGGAGTTTGATGAATCCTAAAGAGGAGAGACGGGGGAGACTGGTGAGCATCTGACTCCTCATTCTGTGATGCTGTGTGCCTCACAAGGATCTTCCTCTACTTTGTCCTGGATGAGTGAGGTGAAGATGTAATGGGACATTTGATTCTTTCTTTAACTGACCCCAAAGTTAACAGTGACTTAACTGAGTTAGAGGGTTATTTCTGCCACTTGAAGGTTAGACGAGCAGGTGCTCCATGGAGGAAAGGCAGCCCTGGTCCACGACCCCTCCTTCCTCTTACTCCACTATGTCCTAGGGCGTTGGTTCAGTCTCCCCAGCTGCAGTTGTCTCTCATCTACCACTCCTGCACTTCAGTGAGCTGGAAAGGGGGAAAGAAATAGGGGGCAAACGGAAGCAAGCTGCTTCCCTTTCAGGGCATGACTGGAAGTTTTACACGTCCCTGCTTTTCACATCCAGTTGGCTGGAACTTTGTCGCACGGTCATCCCCAGCTGCAAGAAAGGCTTGGAAATGGGATCCCTAGCTGCATGCACATGAGACTGGCTGAAACTTACAGGTGTGGGACTTTATAATTGACAGGAATCAGGACAGAATGGATATTGGGGACAATAAGCAATGCTGCTACAGACAGCCCACTTAGAAGGGCGTGTTTCCCCACTGGATCAGGTGGGGTTCAGTCAAGGAAGCAGAACCATTGTAACTATTATGGAATACAGGATTTATCTTAGAGATAGGACCTTGCACAGTTGTGGAGAGGCTGGGGAAATAAAGGGCTAAAATGGGCAGTTGGAAGATCAGAGGAGTCTCTAACTAACACTTCTGAGACTGGTGCAGGCAGACAGGTGAGGGAGAGCATGCTAGCTCTTCAGCATCTCACCTCATCTGAACACAGCAACCTTGAGGGAGCGGTGGCTGCTGCCTCCCCTCCACTGTTCCGTCTTGCATGCATTTCTCTTTAGATCAGTTCCAAACTGGAATTGTGGAGGAAAGGCTTTCTTGGAAATGTAGCTCCAGCTTAGCCCAGTCGACCCAGTTACAAACCACCACATTCGTGTTTTTGAGGGCAGTGGAGGGGGACATGACACTGAGACGGAGCAGACCTGGGGGTTGCAAAGATTAAGGGCAGCAGGGCCTGCAGGGGCAATACTGCATCTCCCTGGATGATGCTCACCCTCAGGACGCAATGTCTGTGCCTCCCCACCCCTCTCCCCAGCGCCTAGATGCCACATACCAGCCCCTCCCTTCCAACATTCCTCGCTGCATCAAGATGAAGTTGCAATCTTGAGGTTGGTCTGGGAGGGAGAAAACTCTGACTTGAGAAAAACCTGGTTAGTTTAAGGAAAAAAAAAAAAACCCTCAAGTTGATTACACTAGGATTTCTGTCCTTGGGCAGAATGTGGGCTTAGAATAGAAAATAGGGTGCTTTGTAGAAAAATAAATTGCATTTCATGTATACTTGTATGTACAGTGAGAAATTCACATATACTAAATAGGTAATCAACAAATCTTACCTGCCTCCTTCCTTTTTTGCTGGATTCAGCTGAATCAAAGGACAGCTTTGATTCCTTAATAGGACTTGCTCTGGATTGAGCATGTGAGCTTCCTTTTCTCATGAACGTTCTTTCATGTTTGTTGCTTTGATTTTATTTTAAACAGCCCCGCTGTGAAATTCTCCTCTGTGACTCAGCTCACATGAACCCTCTCCTCTGTTAATCCTTCCTGCCGTGCCTCCTGTGTGCTCCAGGGAATTCTGTTAAGTGCTTGTGTGTGCCCCATTCAGTGTAATGTTCCCCACGCCAAACTGTGAGCCTCCTTGGGCAGGGCTCTCACTTATCCTGCGTCTCTCCATGCCAGCCCCAGGGAGCAGCCTCAGTGAACACCTGTTGACCATGTGACTGAATGAAACTTTCTCCAAATTGTGAACAAACAAATCAGATGATTGTTCTATTCTGAAAAGAATACTGTTCCCTAATTGTATGTAAATTACATTACACACACATACACACATACACACACAGACACACACACACAAACACACAGAGTTCTCTGCCAATATCATTTGATGGTGCTGATAAACATATAAATCTTCTAAAACTATATGTAGTGGGAATCTTTGGGCCTTCTAATGTTTTTTGAGTTCATTTTTTAAAATACTGAACTATAGTCAATTTATAATGTGTCAATTTCTGGTGTACAGCGTAATGTTTTAGTTATATGTGTACATACATATATTCATTTTCATATTCTTTTTCATTATAGGTTACTACCAATATTTAATATAGTTCCTGTGCTATACAGTATAAACTTGTTGTTTGTCTATTTTATATATAGTAGCTAGTATCTGCAAATCTTGAACTCCCAATTTATCCCTTCCTACCTCTTTTCCCCTCTAGTAACCATAAGTTTATTTTTTATATCTGTGAGTCTGTTTCTGTTTTGTAAATAAGCTCATTTGTGTCTTTTTTTTTTTAGATTTCATATATGAGCGATATATGGCATTTTTCTTTCTCTTTCTGGCTTATTTTACTTAAAATGATGATCTCCAGGTTCATCCATGTTGCTGCAAATGGCATTATTTTATTATTTTTTATGGCTGAGTAGTATTCCTTTGTATAAATATACCACAGATTCTTTATCCAGTCATCTGTTGATGGATATTTAGGTTGTTTCCATGTCTTGGCTATTGTATATAGTGCTGCTGTGAACATTGAGGTGCATGTATCTTTTTGATCTAGACTTCCCTCTGGATATATTGGGCCTTCAAATGTTAACTATGAATTACATCTCCATCTGATTTTATTTCCTCCACTGACCCTCTTCCTGTATCCTTTCCTCTTGCTTTTACTGCAGAGAAATCTCTCTTCCTTGTGTTACTACGTTAGTTTCCCTGGCTGCTATAACAAGGTATCAAACTGAGTGGCTTAAAACAAGGGACATCTCCCGCAGTTCTGTAGGCTAGAAGTCTGAGACCAAAGTGTTGTCGGAGCTATCCTCCCTCTGAAGGCCTGAGGGAAGAATCCTTCCTTGCTCTCCTAGCTTCTGGTGGCTTCCGGCCATCCTTAGTGCTCCTTGGCTTGAAGCTCATCACTTCAATGTCTACCTTTGTTGTCTCGTGGCCTTCTCAGTGTCTCCTCTGTCTCCATGTAGCTTTCTTATAAGGCCACCAGTCATTGGATTTAATCCAATAAGACCACCCTAATCCAGTATGATCTCATTTCAACTTGGTTACGTCTGTAAAGACCCAGTTTCCCAATAAGGTCATGTTCACAGGTGCTGGAGATTAGGTCTACAACCTATCTTTTTGGGGACATGACTCATCCCACAACTGTCCCTATAGCTTGTGTCCTTTGCACCTGGAGGCTGATGTATTCCAAGCTCAGACACCCCCAAGGACACTGCAGTCAGCCACTGCCTCAGTCCCAGCTGCCCAGGGCAGACTCCCATCCTGGCCTTTGATGTGCACAGTGGCCAGTGGAGCAGGGTGACTGTGCGTCTCCCTCCCAGCCTCGTGCATGAAATCTCACAGTCCTTGGTATAATACAGTAGGAAGTACAGAGGCCCAGGCACTGCACTGGCTCTGTCACCAACATGCTGTGTGACCTGAACAGGCTACTTCTCTGCACATCAGGTCATGACTTTGAGTTGTGCTTGAATGAATTTACTGAGCATTTGCCATGGGTCAGAGCAGGGGTGGGGGCCTGGGATACAGATATAATTAAGATTCTTCCCTCAATGAACCTAGCATCTAGTGGGGGATAAATCACTCACCTGTGAGGTCCTGTGAGGATCAAGACTTTCGTGGTTTATTACGGGCTGTGTACATGTCAGCAGCGAAGGTGACTTGTGGAGTTTGGGCCTGAAAGGCCTTCTGACAATGACATGGTTCCTTCATGAAGCCTCCAACATCGCTAAACACAGCCACTTGAAATTCAGAGGAAAATTCATTCACTTTTCATTTCGTTGTCTATTAATTTGAGCCCTGATCGTGTTCCAAGCACAGGGCAAGTTTCTGGAGATACAGTGTTGAACACAGCAGATACAGGCTCCGCCCCAGGGAGCGTACCATCTGCAGGAGACACAGACATTACGCCAGCAGCAAGTTCTGATGCTCCCAGAAACTCCTGTTCTGGCCTTAAAGGTTAGGTCAGTTTTTTAAGGTTCTCAACCTTGAATTTTGTCTTGGTCCATTTGGCCTGCTATCATAGAATACCATCAACAGCGTGTTTTTTAAGCAAGAAAAATTTGTACCTCATACTTCTGGAGGCTGCAAAGTCCAAGATCAAGGTGCTGTCCTGATTAGGTGTCTGGTGAGAACTGACTCCTGTTTCATAGATGCCATCTTCTCTCTGTGTCCTCATGTGGTGAGGGGGAAAGGAGCTGTCTGGGGTCTCATCTATAAGGGCACTCACCTCATTCATGAGGGCTCCACCCTCCTGACCTAATCACCCCAAAGACCCCCCACCTCCAAACACCATCACACTGGGGAATAGGTTTCAACATATGGATTAGGGGAGACATAAAAATTCAGTCTATAGCAAATCTCAGTGGATTCCAGGCATACAGATGCAGTCTTCTGACTTTTGCTCAGGAATATTTTCCAGCTTATAAACTGGTCCATGTAGGAAGCAAGGTTAGATCTGCCTCTGCTCAGAGCAGGACCGGTGTGCTACTCGGATGAAGTTGTATCTGGGAAGGTGTGTAATAGGGGTTAAAATATTAGCAAAGAGAAAGAATTCTCATTATCGGGGGCCGTGTGGATACATTGAGATGCCCGTGTGTGTGTGAGACAGAGAGAGAAGGAGAGGGAGAGAGGAGCGAAGGAGAAGCAGCAAGCACATAAGCTGTTGTGTGGGTCCCTAATCCTTGGCCTTGCCTTTCCTAGAAGTTTTTAGGTTTGAGTCTTGGCTGGGGTTAGCATTCCAGGATCCTCCACTGAGGTTCCTCTTCTACAAGATGCCAGGATATCTGCCCACGGCAAGTGACAGGGACACCACGTTGTCTAGAATAGCACTTTCCGTTGTTGGAAAATACTGCTCCCTCCCCTCTCCTTCCCACAGTTGTCCTCTGAGCAACCAGCATGTGATAGTCCCTGTGCCGGGTTCAGAAGGAAAAGGAAGATGGGCTTCTTGTCCTTAAGGAGCTCACTGATGTTTGAGGGTCTCAGTTAAGGAATCAGAAGATGATGGGGCAAGGTGGTGGCGCTCCGCCTGGGCATGGTGGTACCCGAAGCCCACCTCTGAGAGACCAGCTGACTCGGCACCTGGGAGGCCATCCCTGCGGAGGTGATCCTGGCTGAGTCTTGAAGCATGAGCGGGTGGAACAGAGGGGAAGGGCATTCCAGACAGAGGACATGGTGGGTGCAAAGGCACAGAACCAGGAAATAGGAAGATGTGTCCCACCCAACTGTAGCCTCCAAGCGGAGGGGGCGCTCAGCAGGGAGGCCTCCCTTCTCTTCACATCCTCTCTACCCCCTCACCTCCCCTTCCCCCAGCGTTGTGGGTGAGATGTTCATCCACTGGTCAGATCCCAGGACAGCGAGGTAAACTCATAAACACTACCGGCAGGATGACTGCGTACTGAAAGGTCCTGCCCGGGAGTGTGGCTCTCTGCTTTGTCCACCTCGATCCAGGAGCAGGAGGGGAGCCAGGGCCCAGCCTGCAGGGAGGAGATCCAGCCTTTTCCCCGTTCCTTCAGGCATGTGCCCAAGTACTTTCAACTTTGGCCTCTTGTCCCTACCAGTTGGCTGGCTGCTGGTAGGATCCCAAGATCTGAATTTGGGCTGAAGAGCTTCAGAAAAAGCTCCGGCAAACTCCACTTGGAGGTTTTGGGTACAAGCTCAGCTGTTAGTATCATCTTTGATTTTTCACAGGTAAGAGAGCCGAGGCCATCCTGGATCCCTGGGTCTAATGATAACCAAGTGTGCTCCACAGTTGGTCTTCATGCCACCTTTTATGTGTGACCTGGCGATCAGCCTTGTCCAGAAAGCCTTTCCTCACTTCCTTTTCCAGCTGGATCAACCAGATCCTACCCTGACTCGAGCCAACTTCCCATAGCCTTCTTTTCTTCATCCACTTACCTCATTCTATCTTGTGTTTTATTCATGTTGACATCATCTTAGAGGCGTGCTCACATGATATGTCTTTTATATACTCCGCTGCACTGAGCACATCCAGGACAAATGCTTAATAAATATTTATTGGACTAAACTTTTCCTGGCAGAGAAAGGGGAAGCTAGCGTCAGTGTAACCCACAGTGGGCCTCGGACTAATGTGATTTCTTCATTCATGCCTCCAGCAACTGTTCCTTGAGGACCAGGAAGACAGAAACCTGTCAGCTGGTTACAGACTACCTGTCCTCTTGGAGCTGATGGTCTCCGGGAATCTGCATCACAATGCTGAGGGTTTATTTTCACTAACTCAGTGTTTACCAAACAGGAAACAGAGACTCTGAATGGGGAAGGCCATGGGGTTTGCAGGTGAGGAAGCCTGACCTGAACTCAGGTCTGCTAGGAGTGGGAGGCAGGTGTCCTGGGAGTGGCCGCTCCATGATGCTTTAATGTCCCGGCTCACACAGCTGTGTTGTGTGCTATCAGAGCCAACACGTGTCACCTGTCTGCCACTTGAGACCTCAGTCACCTTCCTCCCCATGTGATAGCATTTCTAGGACCTGGATGGAGGCAGGCTGTGGACCAAAGCCAGGCCGGTTACCAGAGAGCTTTTCCTCCCCTTTTGAAATGTGTGATGCTTTGCTTTCCCCACATGGCTGTAATCGGAGGTCCCTCCCTTTTAATAATCCTTCTAAAAGAAAACCAGAGCAACACCCGGATGATTTGTGATGACGAGGTTGAGATCCACTTTTCCTGTCCTCCTGACATCTGGGAGATGAGTGAAGCAGACGAACAGAGTGTTTCGTGCCGTCTCCACCACCTTCTCCTGGGTGGGCGTTCCCTCCAGCCCGGCAGGCCTGGCCCGGTCTCTGCCAGAAAAGAACTCTGGTCCATGGCTTCATTCCCACCAATGTGTTTCAACAAACACCCGGAGCATCTCTTCTGTACCAGACCGGTGCTGGGTGCTGAGGGGACCGAGAAGAGGAGGTGCTGCCCCTGTCCTCAAAGATGTCCCCATCTGGAGCCCCCTGGGACAGGAGGGCTGGAGGAGTGGGTAGATTTTCACTGGGTGAGAAAGGGAGGGCATTTCAGGCAGAGGCTACAGCCTGGACAAAGGTGTGGAGGTTTGGGAAGGTGGGGGTGAGGTGGGGTGGGGCAAGATTCCCCTAGAAGGACTTTCACTGCAAAGGGAGGCAGGAGCCACCTAGGGAGGGCTTGAGTAAGGATAAGGAGGTGGCTTTATCCTTCAAGGGACGGGGAGATGCTGAAACACTGGAGATCCATGATCCCTGCTTCACTCAGGACTCATGCAGGGAAATGTGTCGAATCCTCAAAAATATGAGTATAGCTGGGCATCATTTTAGGGCAGATAGTAAAATGTTCTCTTCTTTCCTCCCTTTCTTTTCTTTTCCTTTTTTTTTTTAAACAATAATGATTTAGTCAACTTACTCTCAAAGCTAAGAGATGTTATCTCATTGATCCCATGCCCAGGTACCTGAGATGCAGAGAGAAAAACTGAATTATTAAGAAACTGGGAACTCCTGACACAAAATCCCAGCTTTACCTCTTCAAAATGAACACCATCTCTGTTCTGACACTGTATTCAGCACTTTTATACACACTGCCTCTCATCCTCAGAGATTAAATAGACAGACTAGATTAAATAACAACAATAACTCATAAACAAATGTCATTTGCTTACTGACCAAGTATTGTGTTCTAAGCACTCTGAGAAGAATTTTTGATCATGCCCATTTTACAGATGAGGAGACTGAGGTTGAAAATACCTAAGAGCACCAAGGCCAGGGTGTAGAAGAGGCCAGATGCAAGCCCAGGCTTGTCCAATTCCAAACCACATATGTGCAGACTACCATCCTGCCTCCTAGCCTCCTGGGTTCCTGCCTTGGCCAAGGGGTGATGACCTTGCCCTGCTATGTGTATACCCATGGTGTGAAATTTGAGTGGGGAATTGTTTTGCAAACTGCAAAATACACACTTGTCAGGTGTGATTATCATCAAGAAAAATAATGATTCCAGATAGAAAAAGAGTGTCAGTAAATGAATCCTGCTTTATTTTTATACAAACACAATTCTTAGGTTTTTATTTTTTGTCTACTTAACTGCCTAAGCCATGGATTTCTTTGTATTTCTACAACGTTAAAAAACAATTTGGAAGTCAGGCAATAATTTTTCACTCTTACTATGCTTGTTAACAAAAGATTTCTTCAGTGGTTAGTTGATTTCTGGAGAAAACAAGCACTAATCTGGCCAGTTAGTCTTGGGAACATCATTTTCATGTAAAAAGGAAAATGGTTCAGACTGCAGCCACCACCTCCGGGGGTTTCCAGGACGACGTGAAACTCACCCGGAGACCGACCGGCGTCAGCACTTCAGGGCATTGACGGTCTCCGGTCGGAGGTGCACGGAGCCAGGCTGGCCTGCTGGCACGGAGGAGGCGAAGGGGGGGAACGCTCTGATCCTCCTTAGAGCACCTTCCTGGCCGTCAGAGGGATGGAAATATGGCCCTTTCTGGTAAACACAGATGGCCTGGGTACATCCCTGAGCTCTGACTTTAAAAGGATAAAAAATGAACCAGACCTTCAATCAGGGACATGTGGGAAGTCTCCAGCGCTCTGGGAGCTGCTCCCCAGAGGGTGGAGAGGCCTCCTCCCTGGGCTGGCTGACCTGCCCTCGCCTTCCTCTCCTCCTCCCTGGGCTCCTCCACACCCACCCCGCTCCTCAAGGCCCTGCCACCCATTCCCTGCCCTGAGCAAGGCTTGAGCACCTCCGTTTCTCCCATTCTCCCCTCTGAGCTCTGTGTCTGTCATCCAGGGACTAAACAGACCTCTGCTGACTGGGGCTGCTTTCTGGGATCAGCCATGTGATGCATCAGTCCTGCAGGGACAGAGGCTCTGCATGAGGGGCTCACAGGGTCGGGGCCCGGCCGGGTGGGGCTCAGTCAGGGCTGCACACAGAGCTTCTGCTCTTCACTCCTGGGTCAGAGGGAGGGGCGGCTCTTCCTGCCACCGGAGCCTCTGACCCTGCTTCCGCCTCTCTCCTCTGTATTTCGTGAAACCCTTTGCCATCCCATTCTGGTGTGCTGTTGTTGCTGTTAGGTTCCTGTCTTTATTCTTTTTCTTTTCTTTTAAACTGAAGTAGAGTCAGTTTACACTGTTGTGTCAATTTCTGGTGTACAGCATGTTTCATATATACACATAAATATATTCGTTTCATATTTTTTCATTACAGGTTACAAGTTCCTGAGTACAGTTCCCTGTGCTGTACAGTAGAAACTTGTTGTTTATCTGTTTTATATGTAGTAGTTAGTATCTGCGAATCTTGAACTCCCAATTTATCCCTTCTCACCTCCTTCCCCCCAGTAAGTTTGTTTTCTGTGTCTGTGAGTCTGTTTCTGTTTTGTAAATAAATTCCACATAGGTATTATCATATGGTATTTTCTCTTTCTTACTTACTTCACTTAGAATGACAATCTAAGTCCATCCATGCTGTAGCAAGTGGCATTAATTTATTATTTTTTATGGCTGAGTAGTATTCCATTGTGTGTGTGTGTGTGTGTGTGTGTGTGTGTGTGTGTGTGTGTGTGTGTGTGTGTGTGTATGTAGTGTGTGTATCACAACTTCTTTATCCAGTCATCTGTTGATGGACATTTATGTTGCTTCCATGTCTTGGCTATTGTATATAGTGCTGCTATGAACATTGAGGTGCATGTATCTTTTCAAATTAGAGTTCCCTCCAGATATATATCCAGGAGTGGGATTGCTGGATCATATGGTAAGTCTGTTTTTAGTTTCTTGTGGGACTCTCCATACTGTTTTCCACAGTGGCTGCACCAAACTGCATTCCCACCAGCAGTGTAGGAGGGTTCCCTTTTCTCCACAGCCTCTCCAGCATTGATCGTTTGTGGACTTTTGAATGATGGCCATTCTGACTGGTGTGAGGTGATACCTCACTGTAGTTTTGATTTGCAGAAATCTACAACTCTTATAGGGAACCCAAGGTCCTTCCTGACCTGGCTCTTGCCTGCTTGTCGCATCACTCACGCACTCCTCCTCCTCACCGCTCTCATTTCACCTCCCAGACATAGAAGGCCATCTACTGTACTGTCCTTGGCAACCCTGCTGTGCCAGTCCTCCCAGCCTCAGCTCACGCACCACCTGTGCCATGATGTGCTCCCTCAGGGAGCCACAGGGAGTCATGGAGGGGCTTGCCTTCTTCCCTGCTTAGACCCCCTCGGAACTTCCCATCCCACTGCCTCTGGGCCCATCTGCCTCAGGGCTTTTTCTGGCCACAGAGCATAGCCTCTGGGGGGCCTGAGCAGTCCTGTCTCCAGGGAGCAGCCCTCAGCCAATGGAGGATGGCAGTTGGCAGGTACACACCCCAGCTTCCTCATTCCTTGGGTGGGACAACTCTGAAATGTGTTCTACATCGTCTTCCAGGAGCATCCAGTGGAGTTAAGCTCTGGTTGCCCAGTGGTATTAGCTTCCTTTTCCTGTTTCATTTCCCCAGCCCCCCGTGAACACTTCCTGAGATCATGTCCTGAATAACTCCTTGCCCTCAAGCCCTTGTCTCTGGGTTTGCTTGTGGGAGCACACAGCCTGAGACACTTCCTTGCTTCCTGCTGCAGCTGCCACACGTCTCCACTGGAACACTTCTCACATTTAAAACCATTCATGTCTGTTTGTGGACTAGACTTGGAGTGTGCCAGCCACTGGGAAACGGTAATGAAAAGATGCAGTGGTTAGCAGTATGCCCAACAGATGTTCAGTGAATGAATACAAGACTGGTTTTCAGGGGTAAGGGATAAACTGGGAGTTTGGAATTTGCAGAGAGTAACTACTATATATATATAATAGATCAACAACAAGAACCTACTGTAGAGCACAGGGAACTACATTCAGCATCTTGCAATAACTTATAATGGAAAATAGAGTCTGAAAAATAATGTATATAATATATAGGTATAACTGAATCACTTGACTCTACACCTGGAACTAACACAACATTGCAAATCAACTATACTTCAATAAAAATAAATAAATAAAAAGACCAGTTTTCCTAAAGCTGTTCTGATTATATTTCTTTGCTAATAGAACCCTCAGGGTGAAGTCCAAATTTCTGATCCAGACATTTCTGGTCTTTTCCAGTGTGGCCCTAAGCCTCCAGTTGTAGTTTCCCAACTCAAGCTTTTCTCAGGACGGAGTATCTACCTGGGCTGCCCTGAAAGTTCTGAAAGGCGGTTCCTCCTCAAGGCCCTGCCTAGCAGCCCCACCCCCTCTGGGCTCCACCCTCTTCTTGCTCGGCCTTCTTCTGAGCCCCGTCCCCAGCATGGAACAGGGTGCTTGCTCAGGCACTCTGTTGACCTCCTCAAAGCACAGGATAGGTGCTCCACCATCCTGGCTGGAAAAGAGCCTTTCTGCAAGGATTTTTTTTTTGTCCAATATAGCTTTTTGTCCAATGGTCTTGTCCCATATAACTTTTCTT
Source organism: Vicugna pacos (assembly GCF_048564905.1). NCBI lineage: Eukaryota > Metazoa > Chordata > Mammalia > Artiodactyla > Camelidae > Vicugna > Vicugna pacos. The sequence continues at coordinate 27,150,959 of NC_132999.1, read as the reverse complement.
GCACCTCAAGAGGACAAAGGCCATTTTAATTTTAAGCAGTTGGCATAGATCATTGACTGAAGGGCCTCCTGTGTGGCCTCTTGGGGGAAGTTAACAACAAATTCTTTCTCTCCCACTATTTCACGGGCGACATGCCAGGCAGGGTTTATTTAGATTTATTTATTTAGATGCAGCCTCCCTACACTGGCTGAATGTATAGTTTTGACTCCACAAATGAATTATTCATGTAAGTATCAGAGTTGAAGACTTTTTGCACAGATTCAGTGAAGTATTTGTCTAAGTATCTACCCTGGCTAGCGATGGATAACATGTTCTACATTTAGATGCTTTTAAGGGCCATGTATTTTATGTCAAGGTACAAGAATATAGCCAGTTAAAGGCTTGGAGCTCCTTGTAACATACAGCAGTTTAATAAGTTTTAGAATCGGAAAGGTCTATATTCAAATTCCTAATGCAATGCTTTCTAGATGATCACTTTCAGTTCAGCCGCTTATCCCCATTGTAGAAAGAAGAGATGGAGGTTCGGAGAGAGAGAAATGTCGTGTAGAACCTGAAGGCTGTAGGACACAATATTCATATACATAAGTATGTATGTGACTTGGTTGTCTCTGAGCTTCAGTTTCTCATTCTGTAGAATAGGAATTATATGTAGTAGGTAGTAATACGGGTATCCCTTTTAACATAAACGAAGCCTCAGTTTCCTCATCGGTAAAACGGGGATTATCTCTACTCTGTATCTCTCTTTTGATCCTCAGATACTGCGAGATAAAGGAGGTGAGGCCTCTTTGTAGAGCAGTTTCTTCCGTGATAATACTTTCTGTTAGCAGACTCTAATCGTGGTATGTGGGAAAGAACACAGACTCTGAGATCAGGAAGTCTTGGGTCCAAATCCTGGCTCAGCCACTTACTCTGATCCTTAGTTTCCTCCCCTGCAGAGTGGGGGATCTCTGTTTGCAGGCTCACTGGGAGGGTGACCGGCACCCTGCCTGGAGGAGAGGTGGCACGTGGCAGCCCCTTTCCCTTCCCTGCGTTTCCCCAGATATACTTTCTTCCCAGTATTTGAGAGAATGTGTGAGCTAGATGTATAAGGAGCTTTCCCTAGAGGTAAACACCGCAGTTTCTTGTTGCACAGTTCTCAACTGGTGAATCACTATACCTTTACCAAGTGACAGACAGTGGGAGGAAAAGAAGTGTTTGGATGCTTGGAGGCCTGTTCTCTTGGATGTTGCAGTGGAATCAAGACCATCTTTAGTCCCTGATTGTTCTGGAGAAAAAAACATAAAAGCCTTATTTATGGTTTTCTTCTCATTCCAGAGAGGAACAGTGGGTTCTTTCCGCAGTCGTCCCTGTCCTTAACCGGGGAGGAGCCCAGGACATATTGTACAGCTTTTCTCCAAATTCAGATTTAAGCCTTGAGCAAAATGAATCACTATCTCACTTAGCTAAGACCATCAACCGATTTCCTAATAAAAATTCACTTCAAAGAAGGGAACATTTATCCCTCAGATATTTATTTAGCACCTACTACATAACAGATGCTGCTGTGGCAGTTTGGAGAGATGGATCAGAACAGAGAGGAGATGAGAGCAGTGTGGTGTGATGGAAAGAGCCCTAGTTCTGGTGCTAAGAGACCTGGGTTCATCCCCTGGTATTTGAGGTTTTTTTCTATGCAACCTTGTGCAAATCACCTAACCTCTCTGAGTCCGAGGTATCATAAATCCCCGTTTCACTGGAATGGTTTCAGGTGTGAGGGATGATGGCTAGAAGCTCTACATTCAGACAGAACTAGGATAGACTTCCAGCTCTAGCACTTAGTATAATGTGACTTTGAGTAAGTCTCTTTACTTCTTTGGGTCTCAGTTTCCTCTTCTGCAAAATGGGGATAATAAGGCCTCTCTTGAAAGACTGTTGGGATGCTTCAGAGTGCGGAGTAGCAAATGAAAGTACTCGATGAAGTTCAAGGAAGGGAGATTTTTCCGGGTCAAATTGGAATCCATTCTATCCAACTTTCTAACTCTTCTTGAGGTTAATTCTTGCATTTATTGCTTGATTAGAACTGCCTGAAGGAGGCTGTAGGAGGACTAGAGGCTTTGAACTTGGATTTTTCCATTTTCTATAAAAATTGTTGGTTGCTAAAATGCCAAGTCGAAACAAAGTCATTTATTAAGGTAACTTCTGCAGCCTGCTTTCCCTGGCCACGGGTCCACTTTCCTCCTGGAGGTGGTTCAGTCGACTTTCTCTGTGTATGTACAACTGCTTTCTATGACTCAAGAGATCACTGTCTGTCCTCTCCCAGCTCTGACCTCTCCCAATTTTTCTGTCTGATCATGTCAAAGAAAGCCTCTTGTGGGCTTTTCCCCTAGATGTGCCAAGAGTTTCCATCCTTTGGCTCATCTTCCACAGGCAAACATATCTACTAAATTCTGGCATTCTGACCTGTGGGTTGTCTGTGGCCCATTGGCCTTTCTGGGCAGGGCACTGTGAGTCAAGAGTGGAAAATTAGAGTCGCTGGTGACCTGGATCTAAGAGTCCCCATCCCTCCACCCTTAGAGGGCGGAGGCCTCCTTGAGGCTTTGCAAAGATTTTCCTTAGAGCAGAATAGAGCAGGGTGTCCAAACCTGCCCTGGAGTCAGGCTGGTGGCAAAACCAGTGGCATGGTGATCCTTCCAGGGCTCTGGTTCCTGGAGCTGATAGGCAGGGACTGTTAGACTGGAAAGGAAGGAGGAAGTAGTTGAAATGTGCTCAAGGGCTTAACAGAGGGGCCAACGGTGTTGGGGAGAGTGGAAAGGGTAGTTGGTGTCTGAGTCCCTTTTGTCTGAAAACTGGGACAAGATAGGTCAACAGTGGATATTTGTAAAATGTGAATGTGAGGTGTGAGTCACTGATGCAACAGGATGGAGCATTTCTTGTTGTTAACCCCCAGTTTTCATGAGCTTTCATGGTTAACGATTTTATAGGGTCCTGCTGTCAGCTTTCTGGGTCTGACACCTACTTGGGAGCTGGTTCTAGGCTCTTCTCTCTGAAAGTCTCAGCTTCCCTGTTTGTAAAGGAGGGACGATGCTAGTTCTTGCTTCAGGTTGTGGGTGCAGAAGTCCAGTTGGATGTCAAAATGTAAAATTCTTCAAAAAGCCTAATCCTCTGGACACTGTTAGACACATAGAAGGAACAAAAGTAACTGTGAAAAAAGAATAAGAGAAGAGGGGTAAGGGAGCAGTTATACCTGTGTTGACTCAGGATCTTGAATGGAAAACTTGGTTGCAAGTGGACTTCTCTGTCCAAAACAGAACATTCCTCTTTGTTAGCTGATTCTTAAAGTGGACTCTCCCATGGGTGTCCACCATCGTTCTGGGCTGTGGAGACACCAGTGTGGGGACACTCCATAGGATGACAGATTTCCAGCCTATTTGTGACAGCCATGTTGTCCTGGCTCTTCCTTTCCATGGAAAGAGATTGATCCCAGGCTCTGGTCAAGTTTGGACCAACTAGAGCTCTGAAACTACCTCCCAGGTGTCTTAGAGATACTCGGGGAAGAAGAGAAAAAGCCCCCCACCCAACCTGTTTCGCGCTTTCGATAGCCTCTACGCCAGCCTTCTGCTCCTTTGGAAACAGAGGTTTGTTCTGAGTTCGTAGAATCATAGCATTTCAGACCTGGGTGGTGGAGGCAGGAATTTGAGGCCATCAGATGCAATCCTTTCATGGTAAAGACATCTGAGTGCAGAGCAGGAGAGGGGCCTGCCTTAGGCGGCACAGCCGGGTCCTGTGGGCAGATAAGACTGGACTCCTTTTTCCTGCTTCACAGTGAAGATCCTGTAACATATCAAACAAGGGATCCAAGCCCTCCTCTTACCCCGTGGATAACCTGTCCAGGCATGTTAGCAAACCTTCACATCAAGTTTCTTAGGAAGAAGAAGCAAGTGAGCGTCCTGATACCCACATCTTCAGAGTCTGGCGGCCACTCTGGGGCCTCCACGGCTCTCCCCATCACACACTCAACTCCAGACTTGGGCTAAGGTGAGACAAGGAGGGATGAGAGGTGGCCAGTGCACAAACTGTAAGGAGACACTGCCTTACACCCCCTGGGATGGCATTTGTGTGGCCCTGGGAGCCAGTGCCTCCTTAGGTGTTGCTCCTAGGCTCCTCGCTTGCCTCCCCTTTATTGCCGGCCTTGACCTCCTGGCTGTTTCTCTAGCACATGTCACGCCCTGTCCCACCCTGGGGCCTTTGCTGTTCCTTCAGTGTCTGAGTCACCTTCAGCCACCACCCAGCCACCTCGCTGGGCCCGCAGGCCCTCTGTGACCTGGCCCTGCCTCTGCCGGGGCCTCCCTCTTCTCATCCTTGACTTGCACGGACTTGCCACAGCCGGCCACTCACACCTGCCCGTGCACATGCCTGGGATGCTCTGTCCCCACCTTCTCCTGGTTAACAGCTCATTGTACTTCCTGATGGGGAGCAGGCTCTCCTCCAGGAGAAGTCTCCTGACCCCATTCCTCCCCTAGATGGGTTCAGGGATACACAAAGGAATGGGCTGTGATTGCATTCCCCAGGACAAGACTTAGGAAATGACTGCACAAAAGATGCTTGCAAGTTTGGCTCTTCTGCTAGAGCACACGCTCCAAGGAGAAGGCTCACAGCTTTTCCCTCTCTGTACCTCCAGTACCTAGTACAGGACAAGGATGGAAAAAGACTGATCTCCTCTTAAGACTGCGAACTTCTTGAGGGTTGGCCCATGATGTTTTCTTAGTCACTATTTCTGTAGTTCAGTGAACACACACACATACATAGAACTCATCTTCTGCAGATCAGTCAGTGCTTTACCTGGTTACATTAGTGTGCTCAGGCTGCCACAACAAAGTGCCACAGACTGGGTGGCTTAAACAACAGAAATGTACCTTCTCATAGTTTTGGAGGCCAGAAGTTTGAGATTAAAGTGAGTCATGGTTGTCTCTACTGAGGCCTCTCTCCTTGGCTTGCGGACGGCTGTCGTCTCCCTGTGTCTTCATGTGGTCTTCCTTCTGTATGTGTGTGTGTGTGTTTGTGTCCTAGTCTCCTCTTCTTATAATGACACCTGCCATCTTGGATTAGGGCTTTCCCACATGACCCCATTTTACCTTAATCACCTCTTTAAAGACCCTGCCTTCAAATACGGTCATGTTCTGTATGTAGGACTTCAACATATGAATTTGGGGGAACATGATTCAGCACTTTTTTTTTAGAATAGAGTTTCTTTGGGCTCTGGGCATGACTGTGGGTCCTGATTTCCTTTTTTCCTTCTCCAATTCTGCTCTTAATACTGGCAAACATTGTTGTGTAGCAGAGAAGAAAGAAGAATAAATTCTGACCAGAGAAGACAAGGGGACATTTTCATGGAGGATGTTAATGGAAGTCCTCAAGACTGTGGGCTCCTTGAAGGAGAGATTGTGGCTCATTTCTCTCTATGTTCCACATGCTCAGACCAGGGTATAGCAGAAGATGCTCGTAATACAGACTGAGTAAACACACAAGCGCACCAATGAACTAGCATTTGATCTAATAATGCTGCTATTCGGGTAGCATCACTACCAGCAGAATGACTACTCTTTGTGCTTATTTCAGGTTCTCCTCTTCACTACAGGGTCAGGGACTGAAGCTCCACTTTTCTCATTTGCCTGCAAACAATGGTCATGGGGGTCAAAACTTTCCAACCTAATTAAACGATTGGGTGGTTGGACCTGCCCAAGGAAAGCAAGTGTGCGCTCAATCAAATCTTTCAGTTGGAAAATGTTTTTCAGCTGGGAGACCTGGGCCCTTTGTCATTGCTAGGCTCTAGGATCCTGTTGCTAAAAGCCAGAGTGGAAATTTGGGAAAATACCAACTTAGACTTAAAAATGATAATTCCTGGAATCTGTTCAATTCTTCACAGTTTTTACAAAGGACCTTAACTTGCGTGATTTGATTTGACCCTTGCAACAACCCTGTGAAGAGGGTAACAGAAAGAGGATGGGATTTCAAGGGACCATTTCCAATCCCACCCCTACCACTTCTGGGCCTTGAGAACTTGGGAAAGGTGAGACATTTCTTTACGATCTGATTTTCTCCTTTGTGCGATGTAAATGATAGTACCGGCCTCTTAAGACTGTCTTGAGGCCTGATTGATACCAGGTTTTAGAAAGAGCCTAATCAATAGAGCAAAGGCTTGAACCAGAATTTGAATCCTTGTCCTCCCTGTGTTTCCCTTTTCTTTAGAAAAATGGTGAGAATACAGTAAATATCTCATAGAATTGTTGTGATGATGAAATGAACAATGAACTTACTTAACTGCTCAGTAAAAAGCAGTTAAGGCTATTCTTTTTAGCCCCCAATACTTTTTTTTAAATGGGATATTACTAGCTTCCGTCTTGTCAGCTGAGGAAGGCTGGAGAGGGATTCGAGGAGGCGAGCTGCCCAACGTTGCAGCAAAATGTGCGAGGAGCCAACATAATGTGGGAGGAGCCGACATAATGTGGGAGGAGTCGACATGGAGCAAAACAGCACTGTATTGCTGTGCAAGCGGGTGGTGCGCGCAGCGGGTGGCAGTGGCGGTGGTGGCCACGGCAGCCGCTCTCAGCACTTTCTTCTAGTTCAACAAGATGGCGCCCACTACGTGGTGCACTTGTCCTGCTTTTATTTTGCCCTCACATGCAGCAGGGTTCATTTCCTTTTTCATACTACGTAACTGGCGCATGCGTACAGTTAAGCTAGTGGCGCATGCGTAGTGGTTATGCTACGACGCATGCATACATTTACTATTTACGTCAAACACAGGCGGGTTGTTGTGACCTTTGGCCTGGGTCCCACGGCCTACTCGCTCAAGGCTACCGACACTTCTGAATGTTTCAAACTTCAAATAACCTTTGACTTCGGAAAAAAATCTTAAAATTGCCAATTTGAAAAATAGACAGGTATGTGGAAAGACCACCAGCCTGGGAATTAAAAGCCTTGGCTTGGGTTTGGTTCTGGTGCTTCCGAGACAGGATGGGGCCTGGGACCCTTTACCAGAGCGCTCGCACCTGGATAAACGCCTCCTCCAGCAACAGAATACAGACTCTAAGGGACTGAAAGTAATTGCTTGCATGTGCAGTTGGGGTAAGTTATGAACAATAAGATACACAAAGGCCAAAACCCAACTGCCACTTCTGAGGGGCTGGGAGTAAAATCAGGGTTCTGTGTGTGATCCCAGCACACAGCACCACTTAGGTGGGGGGCAGACCACCTAATCCGCCCTTCTGGCCCGACCAACCTATCTGCCCTATTTAAGAAGCCAGAGTGAGCAAGGGCACCTGTTTCTTGTTCTCGCTCCCTCATACTGCATCACGAGTCTCAATAAAGCCTGGCCTGAATTCCACGTCTTACCGATTTCTATTGATTAAGAGTCCAAGGACCCAGCCAGCAACACTTCCCTGCCGCGAGTTCTTAGGTAAGTCACTTTCTTTTTCTGGGCCTTGGGTTCCTCATCTCGGCAGTGAGTAGAATGGACCAGATGAATGCTCCTACAGTCCCCAAGAATCTATGTTATTTTGTAAATCTTTTGCCCAAATCCAGTTAAAAAAAAATCTGTAGCACTTAAAAGGGGAAATTTAATCGGAATTTTTTTCTGATTCATGTGCACTTAACCACACAGAACCCTACTTTCCAAGAGTTCTTTGATGTTTAAGCTGCCTCAAGGAGTCTTTTTTTTTTTTAAAGGGGTACTTTAAAAGGTTTTTTTTTCTTAGAAACAGGAAATCAGGTTTTGGCAAGAGGAGAAGAAATTTGAACACACCGAGACTTTGGGGTGGGGGCAGTTGGTTTGTTTTGAGTGGGCAGAATTTGAGAGGGTTCCTGAGATTGGCAGGAGGTGGCCTAGGCCACCCAGCTCAGCCTCCCAAGGGCCTGCCAGCTTGAAAGTCTGTGTGCATGGCTGGGCGGTGACGAGGGAGACGTGTCTGAAGCATTTCGCAAAGTTTTAAGGACTGGTTGAATGTTTGCTTTTCCTCCTTAGCCCCGCGTCTTCTTTCTCTTCCACGATATTTGGCAATCCGAATTGTCGAATGCCTTAAGTGGTCTCGAAGGAAAATATTTTTCACTAGATGATCAGTTTTCCTTTCCAGAAAAAAAGAGAAAGAAAAAAATAACCAACACACGGATGAATGCGTGTGGCAGACACAGAGTTCAATTAGCTCTTTGAAAATCTCCTTCAGTCTGTGAGCCAAGTGATTTGAGCAAGTAGTCATCCAACAGGCAAGTGGCGTGGCAGCAGAGGTCCCAGGTTGGCCTTCTATTAGTCACAGAACCTGGAACGGTTAGTCCCGTTCACCTCTCCAAGCGGCAGTTCCTCATCTTGTAAATGCAGAAATGAGGACTGTTTCACAGTGTTGCTGATGCGATCATGTGAGACAACGTATACTTTCAGCCCCTCAAATAGATGCTCAAGAAATGCTGCTCTTTCCTGATTTACTGGCTTCACTGGATGGGCAGCGCTTTGGCTCAAGGGCCAGCCTGTCTCTTGTCCTTCTGCAAAGCATTGGTGTGGATGCCGCAGGCAGTGAGAAGTGGTGTGTGCTGGGGAAAAGCGCTGGGCCAGGAGCCAGATGACCTAGCCTCGAGCTTCTTTTTCTTTTTAATTGTGGTTAAAAAACCACATAATATAAAGTTTACCCTCTTAATTTTTAGGTGTACCTTTCAGTAGTGTTAACTGCATTCACATTATTGTGTAACAGATTTCTAGAACTTTTTCACCTTGAAAAAGTGAAACTCTATACCCATTGAACTACTCCCCGTATCCCCCTCCCCAGAGCCCTTGGGAACCGCTGCTCTACTTTTCTGCGAATTTGACTACTGTAGCAAACTCGTGTAAGTGGAATCATACAGTATTTATCTTTTTGTGACTGGCTTATTTCACTCAGCATAATATTCTGAAGTTTTATCCATGTTGTAGCATGTCACAGGATGCTTTTTTTTGAGGCTGAATAATATTCCACTGTATGTATAAACCATTCCTCTTTATTCATCTGTGGATGGGCATTTGGGCTGCTTCCCCTTCTTGGCTATTGTGAATAATGCTGTAATGAACATGGATGTGCAAGTTATCTCTTCAAGATCCTGCTTTTAGTTATTTTGGATATATACCCAGAAGTGAAAGTGCTGGAATATGTGGTAATTGTGCTTTTAGTTTTCTGAGGAACCTTCATACTCTTTTCCAAAGTGTACCATTTTACATTTCCACCAGCGATGCAGAAGGGTTCTGATATCCTGGCCAACACCTGTTATCTTCTGGGTTTTTTGTTTTTGTTTTTGTTTGTTTGTTTGTTTTATAGTAGCCATCGTGATGGATGTGAGGTAATATTTCATTGTGGTTTGATTTACAGATGACCTAGCTTCTAATGTGCTATTGTTATCTCTTTTATTTGATGGCCCTGTGACCTTGGTGTAATGTTTAGTCTTCACGTATCGAGGGCGCCTGGGGCAGGCCTACCTGGAGTGATGCCCAGGATGCAGGCTATGAATGAGCAAGCTTCCTAGGTATGGTCATTTCCGGGGGCTGCCTTACAAATTACCACAAACTGGGTGGGCTCAAACAACACAACACGGTCTCATGGTTCTGGAGGATAGAAGTCCAAGGTCAAAGTATCAGTAGGGTTGGTGTGGGGGAGAATCTATTCCACACCTCTGCTCTACCTGCTGACGGTTGTTGCAAATCTTTAGATTATAGATACATCACCTTGCTCTCTGGTTCCATGTTCACATGACGTTTTCCCTCTGTGGGTAATTCTGTCCAAATTTCCCATTTGCATAAAGACACTAGTCATACTGGATTAGGGCCACCCTCATTTCAACTTAATTACTTCTGTGAAGACCGAACTTCCATATAAGGCCACATTCTAGGTACTCAGGGTTTTGATTCTGGGGGGACACAATTCAACCTGTAACCCCAGGCATCTCCTAGCGTTTATCCAGAGGTTACTGGAAACCTCTAGGAGCTGAAGAGTTAGGAGTAGGATCATGAGGATCCCAGGTGGGGAAGTCACATTCCTTCCACTCTTGCCAGAGGCCAGCAGGATAAACGAAATCTCCAAGCCAGGCAGAGGCTTGGATCTGGGAATGAGAATAAGATCCTATGCGAAGTAAAAGGGGCTGGCGTACCTGCATTCCTTTATGTTGGTGGCTGTGGGTGAGTCAGTCTGGTTTAAAGGCACAGGATGGTTGATGGCAGTGGGCTCTTCGTTAGCCAGTATCAGTTGTTCAGGAACCAAACCCCAGGGAAGTGTTGGGGTGGGATGCATCTATCCCTAGTTTCTGCTTACGGGCTGGTGCAGACTTGGCATTGACCATGGGCTCTGTGCTGTGGAGTTGAGGGCAGGATCCGATGTGCCAAGAGCTTGACTGAAGGCTGGATCTTTACTGGGTTGCAGAGCCCCTGTGATGGCTGGGTTGTTACAGGCCACCCAGATTTGGGAGGCTGATCTTGGTCTAGTGCTCACTGGGTCCAGTGGGCCACCCCATGACATCATGCTGCCTAGCTTGAGCTCTAGCTGTGGATATAAAATATGTAGTGGATGCTGTAATGTGCTGCTTAGATCCCCCTTCACCAATAAATGACTATCTCCCTAGTGGCTGGAAATGCTTCTGGCTTTCTCTGGAAATTGCCCCGGGCTGGAGAGGGTTTTCTCACGCGAAGCCATACCTCCTTTCCGGGACAGCCAGCAGTCAATGCGTGCTTCATGCACAAAGCCCACTGCTTTTTCTGCAGAGTGGGTGATTCTGAAAGGCCTAATTCTGAGCTCCCTGTGGGGTCAGCTGAAGCCTGTGCTGCAGCCTGGTGTTTTCTTTTCCCTGAACCTGTAGCCTTTCCTCCCCTTCCACAGCTGTAGATCTTAAGTGTGCCCTCATGAACCTCCTGCATGTTAATTTCTATTTCAGAGACCACTTCCCAGGGAACCTGCGGTGTAGTATCTTCCAAATAGAAGAGGCCTGAACTTAAAGATGAAATTCCATCTCCCAACTCCACGCAGAAAGGCTCTGAAATCTTTCTCATGACTGTTACTGGCATGTGATTGTAGTCAGAACATGTTTCTCTCATAAATTCAAAAGAGAATGGACAGATCCAGGCTCCAACCTTCAAAGACACATGACTAGGGAACATCTTTTTGGCTTTGGTTCAAGATCATGAGTATGTGAAGGGAATGATATTATAGTGGGAAACAGTGTAACTTTATATTTGTTTAAAGATCTTTTCTTGATCAGGGAAGTCTTTCACCAAAAAGCAGGCACACACAGGGTTGTTACATCTGGCAGGTGTGAAAAGCAGCGGTTCAGACAATGTTCTCTGCCCAGCCTGTGGGCCATGCATAGAGAGATGGGCGTTCTTTGGCTCTGGTTCTGTGTAAATGCATCCCATCTGGTGTGAACTTCTCAGCACTTGGCAGAGCCGCTTTCTAAGAAAAGAGGAATTTAAGAGGGGCTTTTGCAAAGTCAGCAAGTAGAACTTCCAGCTGTTTGGAAGATGTTTTGGCAGGGGCCAGGGGTGTAGGCCTGTAATAACTGACTAGAGGTGAGGATGTGATTAGAAACTTCCCACCTGTAGAGTTGGGCAAATAGATACGTACTAATTTCTATTTACATCAAGACGAGCTGGGTCTTAAGTGTCCTTTACCTTAAATACAAATGATCAGGCACACAGGCCTACGTGCTCATAGACATAAACACCATTAACATTTCTAGGTGTTCATAGGTTGAAGTCAAACCGCGTGGATAATGGATCCCTATTTTAGGCCTTAATAGAGCCTCAATTCTTTTTTAAATCAATTATAATTGACTTACGATGTCATATTAGTTTTAGGTATACAGCATAGTGATTCAATATTTTTATATATTATGAAATAATCACCATGATTAGTTGTCATCTGTCACCATATAAAGTTATTACAATATTTTTTACTATGTTTGCTATGCTGTACATTACATCCCTGTGACTTACTGATTTTATAATTGGAAGTTTGTACTTCTTAATCCCCTAAACCTATTTTACTGGTCTTCCCAACCCCCTCCCCTCTGGCAACCACCAGTTTATTCTGTTTCTGTGACTCTCATTTTATTTGTCCATCTATTTTGTTTTTTAGATTCCACCTATAAATGATATCATACGATATTTGTCTTTCTCTGTCTGGCTTATTTCACTTAGCAGAATACCCTCGAGGTCCAGCCATGTTGTTGTAAATGGCAAGATTTCATTCTTCTCATGGGTGAGTAATATTCCATTGTATATACATATACCACATTTTCTTCATTCATCCATCAGTGGACACTTAGGTTGCTTCCATATCTTTACTATTGTAACTAATGCTGCAGTGAACATACAAGTACATGTATCTTCTTAAAGTAGTATTTTGTTTTATTTGGATAAATACCCAGAAATGGAAGTGCTGGATTGTATGGTAGTTCTAGTTTTAATTTTTTGAGAAAACTCCATATTGTTTTACAGTGCCTATAGCACTTTATAACCCCCCCCCATAGTGCATGAGGATTCCCTTTTCCCCACATCTTTGCTAACATTTGTTACTTCTTGTGTTTTTGGTAATAGCCATTCTGTCAGGTGGGAGGTGGTATCTCTTTATGGACCTGATGATTAGTAATGTTGAGCATCTGTTTGTGTCTGTTGGCCATCTGTAGGTTTTCTTTTGAAAAGTATTTATTCAGTTCCTCTGCCCGTTTTTGTTTTTTTGATATTGAGTGATATGAGTACTTTATATATTTTGGATATCAACCCCTCATCAAATATATCATTTGAAAACATCTTCTCCAATTCAGTAAGTTGCCCTTTGATTTGTTGATGGTTTCCTACACTGAGCAAAAGCTGTTTAGTTTGATGTAGTCCCATCTACTTATTTTTACTTTTGTTGCTCAAAGCAAATGGAGACAGATCCAAAAAAAATACTGCTAAGACCAATGTCAGAGAGCTTACTGCCTATGTTTTCTTTTAGGAGTTTTATGGTTCCTGGTCTTACATTTAAGTCTTTGATCAACTTTGAGTTTACTTCTGTATATGGTGTAAGAAAGTGGTCAGTTTTCCTAACACCACTTATTGAAGAAACCGTCTTTTTCTTGTATATTCTTGCCTCTTTTGTCATAGATTAATTGACCGTATAAACAAGGGATTATTTCTGGGCTCTCTATTCTGTTCCATTAGGCAACCTGTTTTGTGCTCTCACCATTACTGTTTTGATTACTATAGTTTTGTAGTATAGTTTGAAATCAGGGAGCAGATACCTCCTGCTTTGTTCTTCCTCCTCAAAATTGCTTTGGCTATTCAACATCTTTTGAGGTTCCATAGAAATTTTAGGATTACTTGTTCTAGGTTCTGGAAAAGTGAAAAACGCCATGAGTATTTTGATAAGGGTGGCATTGAATCTGTTGATTGCTTTGGGTATTATGGACATTTTAACAGTGTTAATTCTTCCAATCCATAGTGCAGTATATCTTTCCATTTCTTTGTGTCATCTTCAATTTCTTTTATCAGTGTCTTATAGTTTTCAGAGTATATAGTTCTTTAATCTACTTGGTTAAATTTATTCCTAGGTATTTTATTCTTTTTGATGAAACTATAAATGGAATTGTTTTCTTTATTTCTCTATTCTGGTACTTTGTTATTCGTTTATAGAAATGCAACAGATTTCTGTATGTTAATTTTGTATCCTGCAACTTCACTGAATTCATTTATTAATTCTAATTGTTTTTTGGTGGAGTCCTGAGTTTTCTATATAGAGTGTTATGTTATCTGCAAGTAGTGACAGTTTTACTTCTTTCTTTCCAATTTAGATGCCTTTTATTTCTTTGTCTTCCCAAGTCTGTAACTAGAACTTCCAATACTGTGAATAAAAGTGACAAAAGTGACAAGACAATCCTTGTCTTGTTCCTAATCTTAGAGGAAAAGCTTTCAACTCTTCACCACTGAGTATGATGTTAGCTGTGTTTGTTATATTTGGCCTTTATTCGTTGAGGTATGTTCCCTCTATTCCCATTTTATTGGGAGTTTTTAAAATAATAAATAGATACTGAATTTGATCAAGTATTTTTTCTGCATCTATTGAAATGATCATATGATTTTTATTCTTCAATTTGTTAACATGGTGTAACATGGTGATTGACTTGTGGATGTTAAACCATTCTTGCTACCCTGGAATTAATCCCACTTGATCATAGTGTATGATCCCTTTAATGTATTGTTGAATGCAGTTTGCTGATATTTTGTTGAGGATTTTTGCATCTATGTTCATCAGGGGTGTTGGTTTGTAATTTTCTTTTTTGGTAGTTTCTTTGTCTAGTTTTGGTTTCAGTGTAATGCTGGTCTTGTAAAAATAAGTTTGGAAGTATACTTTCCTATTTAATTTTTTGGAATAATTTGAGAAGTATAGATATTAACTCTTCTTTAATTGTTTGGGGTAATTCACCTGTGAAACTATCTGGACCTGGAATTTTACTTGGGAGTTTTTGATTACTGATTGAGTTTCATTACTGGTAATCAGTTTATTCAGATTTTCTGTTTCTTTATGATTCAGTCTTGAACAAGTGTATGTTTTGAGGATTTTATCCCTTTCTTTAAAGTTGTCTAATTTGTTGGCATATAATTGTTCACAATATTCTCTTATGTTCCTTCTGTAGTGTCAACTGTAACTTCTCTTTTATTTCTAATTTTGCTTATTTGGGCTTTGTTTTTTTAATGATGAGTCTGGCTTAAGGTTTGATTTTGTTTATCTTTTTGAAACACCAGCTCTTAGTTTTATTAATCTTCTCTTTTTTTTTCAGTCTCTATTTCATTTATTTCTACTTGAATCTTTGTTATGTCCTTCCTTCTACTAACTTTGAGCTTAGCTTGTTCTTTTTTTAGTCCTTTAAGGTGTAAAGTTAGGTTGTTTACTTGAGATCTTTCTTTTTACTTTCTTAAATATATATATACACTTTTTTTTCCATTATAGGCTATTACAAATTATTGAATATAGTTCCACGTGCTATACAATAGGACCTTGTTGATCTATTTTATATATAGTAATTTGTATCTGCTAAACCCAAACTCTTAACTTATCCTCCCCCCTTCCCCCTTTGGTAACCATAAGTTTGTTTTCTATGTCTGTGAGTCTGTTTCTGTTTTATAAATAAGTTCATTTGTCTCTCTCTCTCTTTTTTTTAGATTCCACATATAAGTGATATCATGTGATATTTGGCTTTTTTTGTCTGACTTACTTCACTTAGTGTGATAATCTCTAGGCCCATCCATGTTACTACAAATGGCATTATTTCATTCTTTTTTATGGCTAAGTATATATGTATATCTGTGTGTGTGTGTGTGTGTGTGTGTGTGTATGTATGTGTATGCCACAACTTCTTTATCCAATCATCTGTCAAAGGACATTTGTGTTGCTTCCCTGTCTTGGCTGTTGTAAATAGTGCTGCTATGAACATTGGGGTGCATATATCTGTTTGAATTGGAGTTTTCTCCGGATATACGCCCAGGGATGGGATTGCTGGATCATATGGTAAGTCTGTTTTTAGTTTTTTGAGGAATTTCCATACTGATTTCCATAATGGCTGCACCAAACTACATTCCCACCAGTAATGTAGGAGGGGTCCCTCTTCTCCACAACCTCTCCAGCATTTATCATTTGTGGACTTTTCGATGATGGCCATTCTGACTGGTGTGAGGTGATATCTCATTGTAGCAAAACTCGTTCTTTTCGTCCCTGGAAACCCAAGGACTGGAAATTATCTGATCCACACTGGGGAGGTCAAACCCCAGAATGTGAGAGCTGAAATGCTCCCAGGAGACAAGCCGGTTTTATGCACCAGGATAAAGGTGGCCAGGAATCTTGCCGTGACTCTCTACTCCTCCCAGTTCACTGTGCTGCTTCTTCCTAAGACTTGGTTTCTGCTTTCAACATCTTTTCCTGTTTCCCTATTTTTGACTTGCTTCAGTTTGTTTGTTTGCTTTTGCCTTTTTCTTTTCAGCTGTTGGTTTCATCAAAGAGTCAAAGAGACACTCAGTGGGAGGGGAGTATCAGGCTCCCATATTATTTTTCTCTCCCACTCCTCTCCAGTTACCTGACAGCTGGCTGGCTACCTCTAGAATATATTATGGCCTCTGAGATTGGTAAACTGGAGAAGGATCAGCAGAAGCACCATGTCCATTGCATTGCCAAGCCAGAAGAAACAATCTTATCTCCTCATGGGAACAGTTTATTCTCATAGTACTTTGATTTAAGCTCACAAGGAGAAATGGCCAGTTACAGAGTCATTTCCCTGCATATTTTGATTTAGTTGCCTGGCTGTCCTTAGCGCTAAATGGTAATGGCCCACATCTGGAAAAGCCTGGTGGGGTCTCCCTGGACACCTTGGCTCTCTGGTTTCAATCAAAGGGCCTTATCAGTCTTTTACAAGGGCTTGCAAATGTAGAAATAAATTTTTGAAGGCCAAATAAATGCAGAGCTGAGAGTGATCCTTTGATCCAAGCCTCTCATTATGTAGATAAGAAAAAGGAGGCTCAGAGAAATGAAGGGGCTTGCCGAAGTCACGCAGCAGATCATGGCCAGGACTGCAATCCAGGTCACTGACTCAAGATCATCCAGGATTTATAGAAAATGTACAACAATGTTTGGTGTGACTCTCATGAAACCTCCTTGAGCTCAGGCAGGCTCCGTGTCTGCACTGTGATTAGCCTCCTCACTGGTCTGTCTCTGGCTCTCCACTGGCTAATTATCATGTACCTGCTGCCAGATTCATCTTCTTGGTTGATCCTCTGATCACATCTCTCCCTCTTCAAATCTTTGGAGGCTCCTAAAGAATAAAGCCCAACCTCCTCGGCATTGACTGGCGCAGACTCTCTCTAGCCTTACTTCCCGCCACTTCCAAAGCATCCTCACTCAGCCTCGACAGCTTGCCATTCCTGTTTAGAGCCTGAAACCTCTGCTTATGCTATTCTGTGTGTTGAAACACACTTTCCATAGTTCTTCTCCTCCTTTAAAGCCTGGCTTATTGTCAGGGAGGTCCCTTGGGCCAGGTCCTGGGGGAGGGGGATCTGTTGGAGCCTGTCTATTTGCTATCGACAGATTTCTCCACCCAGGAAGTTAAGCAGGCAAGTGGGCACCGCCAGGTGGTCCAGGCTAGAGCATCCAGTGCAATGTGTAGGAAGGCAGTTTGGTTCAGGTACAGTCTGGTAGCGGATGGTCAGTAGACAGGGAACATCTGGGCAAGTGATCTGGCAGCAGGTGTCGGAACACAAGCTTCCGGGGAGGGGCATTTTGGTGCCAAGTTCTGGGGACACAGAAGCAAACCACACAGATGTGGCCTTACCTACAGGAATCTTGCAGTTTGGTGGGTAAGACAGATATTAAACATAGATGATTTCATCACATATGCATCAAATTCCTATGATTATCATTTCTCCAATGTGAAATCCAAGTCTCACTGCAGTTGAAAAACTTTCCAAGGTTCCTCAGTGTATCAGTTTCAGAGACACCTCCAAGGCCCATGCTCCCTTTAGAGACAGCTTCATTTCTGGAGAAACCAGGGATCAGGGCTGAGTAGTAAGGGAGTAAACATTACGACTATTAATAGTGGCCGTATTCATATGAGAAAGGCTGCTTCTCCCTTTACGTGATTGTTACTTGTCATGTATCAGACCCAATCCTAGGCGCTTTGCATGTGTTAGTTAATTTAAAATCTCTCAGTAACTGTGCAGTAATGATCCTTTCTATTTCACAACTGCAGAAGGCACAGGTTAGACAGGACAAAAAATTTGTCTAAGATCACTCAGCTATGGTGGAGAAAGGCATTCAACCTAGATCTCTCTGGCTGTAAAATGAGTGTCCTTTTCAGCAGACCAGGCTGCCTCTCTACCACCATTTATCTAAAAAAACCCATTGAGAACCTCTTTTTTTCCCTTCTTCAAGGGAAGGAGGGAGAATGAGATGAGGTCTATGTAGATGGTGAAAACAGAGACTAAAAATATTAGTTTCAATCCCAGGAGTCACCTTTGATTTCTCTCCATCATTTATCCCCCATATCCAGCTAGACTACCAGGACTTCTAAATCCACCGTCTTCCCTCCATCTCCCCTGTTACCACCCTGTTTAAGCCGTCAATTCCTAGCAGTTTGGCCTGAGCATATGGGCAAATATTGGTGCCACTTACTGAAATGGGAAGGGCTCAGGGAGGGTCACGTTGAGAGGTGAAAGTGTTGTAAATCAAAAGCTTTGTTTGACCACGGTGAACTTGAGTGTTTACTCGACATCCAAGGGGAGATGTCAAAGAGTAGTTAGATATTGTAATCAAGAATCTGACTCCATTTTTTATACTTGACTGCTGATGGCTTTCAGGCCTCACCTCTCTGTCGTCAACTTTTGAGCTACATCTGAGCAAGCAGATAAGACAGCCTGGGCCCTGGGCTGAGGAGACCTTACAGGCAGTTTCCTGCTCTCCTCCTGTTTACTCTGACTCAGGGTCCTTTAGAGCTAAAAGGACCTTTGATTCCTATGTCATAGTCAATCCTAGCCTCCCAATAAATAAACTCAACTCTCAAAGGAATTGAGCCTTTGCTATCCTGTGGTTGACCTGAGTTGTAGGTTTGGGACTCTGTCTTGGTCTCTCCTCCTGGGCTAAGGACTGGAGCCCTGCCAGCATCCTTGTCCTGAACCAGGGCAGCACCCAGCACTGAACGCTGCTGACTCAGGGTCCTTACTTCTTTATTTTATTTTAATTAAAATTTTTAAAAAATTTATACAATTTTAAAGATTACTTTCCATTTACAGTTATTACAAAATACTGGCTATGTTCCTGGTGTTGTACAATGCATCCTTGAGCCTATCTTACACTCAGTTGTCTGTACCTCCCACTCCACACCCCTCTATTGCCCACCCCACAAACTGGTAACCACTAGTTTATTCTCTGTATCTTTGAGTCTGCTTCTTTTTCGTTGTATTGACTAGTTTGTTGTATTTTTTAGATGTCACATAGAAGTGATATCATACAGTATTTGTCTTTCTCTGTCTGACTTATTTTACTTAGTATGATGCCCTCCAAGTCCATCCATGTTGCTGAAAATGGCAAAATTTCATTTTTTATGGCTGAGTAGTATTCCATTATATGTATATGTATGTGAGTGTGTGTGTATGTGTGTGTGTGTGTGTGTGTGTGTGTGTGTATACATCTCACATCTTCCTTATCCATTCTTCTGTTGATGGACTCTTAGGTTGCTTCCATATCTTGGCTATTGTAAATAATGCTGCTGTGAACACTGGGGTGCACATATCTTTTTGAATTAGTGTTGTTTTTTTCTGGATATATACCCAGGTGTGGAATTGCTGGGTCATATTGTGACTCTATTTTTAGTTTTTTAGAGGTTTTTAGAAACCTCCATACTGTTTTCCACAGTGGCTGTACCAATTTACATTCCCACTAACAGTGTACAAGTGTTTTCTTTTCTCTGTAAGCTCACCAACATTTGTTATTTGTGTTCTTTCTGATAGTCATTCTGACAGGTGTGAAGTGATAGCTCATTGTGGTTTTGATTTGCATTTTCCTGATGATTAGTGATGTTGAACATATTCTCATGTGCCTGTTGGGTCCTTCCTACTTTAGATTTTCTCCTTCCCAGGGCCAGATCTTGTCCTTGAACCCCTAGTCAGTAGTCCTGTACATATGAGCACCACCCTTATATCTGATTACCATTGTTGCCAAAACACAGCCTCTCTACCCTGCTTACTGAATTGAGACTTGAGGACAGAGTTTTGTGTGAAGTAGAAAAGGCAGCTTTATTTCTTTGCCAGGCAAAGAAGGTCACAGTGGGCTAATGCCTCTAAGACTGTGAGCCTACTAGGGGGAGAAGGCAAGGGGTTTTATAGTAAAAGTTCAAGAGTTCAAGGGGCAGAGCTAGTTTCCATAGAGATCATATACAGGATAACAAGTTTTTCCCATTTCTTCAGATGCAGCAGTCCCCTTCCCTCTGCTGAGTATGAAGTTCACCTCCAGCTTTCGGACTCTCTTAATATACTTGTACCTAGAACAAAGAATACATAGGAAGAGGCTCCATGGCAAAGAGCTCTAGAGAAAAACTTGTGCAATTTAGAGTCAGATTGATAAATGCTTTTAGCTTTTCAAGTAGATTGAGGCCTGGGACCTCCTGCTACAGACTGGGGCCTGCAGCCTGAACAACAGGATACAAGGAAACCACAGGGGGTCAGAAACAACTGCAACATGCACAGTTTGGGGCCAGTTATGAACAACAAGATGCACAAAACACCCAACTGCTGTTTCTGAGGTGTCAGAGTCAAGAGCAGGGCACTGGGGGCAAGAGCAGGGCACTGAGCATGATCCCTGCACATAGCACCAGCACCACAAGGGGGCTGGGTGCAGCGCCCAAACCTTCCTCTTCTCCAGACTAACCCTGGTCAGCAAGAGATGAGAAAAGCCCTTTAAACCATTATACAGTTATAAACACCTTTACAGACACCAGATGGTCACCAATGACAATAGGTGCTTGCTGTTTTCTCTATTGTCAGTAATACCCTTGTAACTGAGATTGATGGCTGACTTCTTTTAATGGTGGTCTCATCTCAAATGTCATCTCCTCAGAGAATCCTTACCTGATTATGCTTTGTAATGCAGCAACCTCCTGTCCATCAGTTTCCATGCTGTTTTTCTCCATAACTCTTGTTATCTTAAACTACTTATATTTATATCTTCCTTTGATGTTTGTTTACCTACTTGTTTATTGTTGGCCTGCTCCCAGGGGGCCTCCTTCTCCTCGCACTGAAACTGTAAACTTTGTGAGAGGAAACTCGCTCTTCTGCTTCCAGCATGGGAAACAGCACCTGGAACATAGTAAGAATCAGTAAATATTTTCAATGAATCTTAAAAGCAACTAAAAATAAAACCTTTTGTTTCTGTACCCTGGGGTATGGTGTTTACTCCAGAAAGTCCTTATTACCACATCCTCTCAGAGTAGACGGTAGTTGGGAGGTGTGTGGTCATTGAACAATATGGATTGAGTGGACTGGGTATAATCACGAGGTTCAGTCATTTATAAAAAGACCAGAATGTTTATCTATGAGCACATGGTGAGGAGCTTTCCTGCCTCTTAATAATTCCCTGTGGTTTAATATATATGGGGTCTTTGTGGATAAATGTTAGTCCAGGAAAGGAGTGGACCAAAGCATCTAATTTTCTCCTGGAATCCAAGTTAAGAAGAATATTGATGATTGCCAAGAAAATATAAATTTACCCTGAGATTAATAATGCTTATGGTTTAGGGCTCCTCATTTATCCACATGTTGTCCAAGGCTCTAAGAGGAACTCTAGCAGTGTGATTGCATGGTCATGTGAATTTGTACAATGTTCAAAAGTAAGACATGTCACTTAAATCAGTCTAGGCACTGCCTCTTTGCTTCAGCTTCCAGTATGTTGCACTATCTCTGGTGTTGGCTGGTGTTGGAGGACTGCAGACATTGCTGGGTTGTGGTTGAGGGGATGTTGGGTCATGGATGCGTTTGATTTCGGTTTAGTGAGATGCATTAATGTGAATCATTGTCCTCACCGTGTATAGTCAAGTTGTAATATGCATCCTGGTGTAGTAAAGTCTTCCAGCCCTATTTCTACTACTCACTGTACTCTGACAGTGCCAGAGGTGGGATCCTAACGTGAACACGTGTGCTGATCTGTGGTAGCAGAAATATACAGACAGTGGAGAAGAAACAATATTTGAAATGTATGGGGCCGGAAGCTAGTCTGCAGAAAATACTTACAGTTAATCAGATGTTTAGAAATATTAAGTGGTAGAATTGGTTCTCCTTGGCACCTAGTCAAAATGGAACTTCTCGCCTATTAGGAGTATACTCAACAAGGCAGCACGCACAATTATCATGCCCCTTACACCAGCTTCACCAAATAGGATTTATGAGCATCCCTGTACTCATAGGACACAAACCTGTATCAGTACCAACAGTGGGTGTGTCGGCATAAAGTCTCCTATATTTTGCATCCCAATGTGTCAGATCTCGTCTTAGTGTGTCTGACCTGTCTTACCGTGTCTAACATATCTGGTTTTCACAAAGCATGTGTTGGCCCCAGAAGAAATGGTACTTAAAATGATCACTAATACCACAAGATAGGCTGTATTGACAGGCACTTCAGTAACAGCATTCCTACACACAGTCATTAACGAGTCACTCTGTGGTTTAAAAATAATTTGAGTATATAATTATGTAGCTGAATAAAAATATAGAGGCAATTAAAAGTGTATTTGAATTTCTCTTGGTAGGCCTTAACTTTAGATTAATTCTGTATATTTTTTTGCCGAAGTATTGATTACACCTGAAATCACATCTTATGAGTGGAAGCCAAAAATGTAAACGAGAAAAAAAATGCTGGTTGAAAGTTTAAATGTCAAAAGCTCTCTTAATACATCACAAAGGTAACTAAAATCTCTGCTGGTCAAATCCTGAAGATGAGAAAATAATTATGATTGTCCAGAAAATATAGACAATGAAATTGACAACAGAGCTAAAGGGGAGATAATGAGAGTCAGGACGTCCCTAAACAGAATGCATAAAAGCAAAAGAGAGATGAAAATAATAGTAGAAGATAAAGATAATTTGTGACCTCAACAGGACACACACAAAAGTCAAAGGTCAGCAGTGGCTTTATTTGGATGAATCTGTTGTGCCCTTCCACTGTGTCCTGTTAAAATCAGCAGTAATTTCATTCAACTTGATTTGGTGGAAGACAGTTGAAAAAAATAACATAAAACTGTGTGTCATACAAGGACATCAATGTCAAACTGGTTATTGAATGTCGTCAACTCAAAAAATATTTAAGATTAGTCATACACAATAAATCTTGAAATGCCTTGAAATCTTATAGCTCACATATGAAAGAAACTTTATAGACATTCCCCCAATTTAATGATAATCCTGGACATTTATATGACATTCTCAATAGCAAGTTGCCCAGCTGAAACTTTTTCTAAGCTATCCAGAATAAAAACAAATTTCAACGGTCCATGCTGGAGGAAGAAGGACTCAATTATCTTTTTGTTCCCTCTGTAGAAACTATTACAAAGGTGTCATTGTATGAAGAGGTGATCAAAGAGTATGCGGCCAAAAATGTAGGAAAAAAGCTAATTAATAAAAACAAAAATTTGGGATTTTATGATACTTGTCAGCTTTTAAAAATTTATAGCTCATGGTCATTTATTTTCTCATAAGTAAATATTCACTCTTGAACCCTTTTATATTCATCATTTCATATTCTTTCTCTTTAAGAGAGTCCCCACAGGAACAAACCATATGAACTTCAGGCCACACCAAACCTGAATCAGCCTGGGCAGGAAACTATAGCTGTGGCCTCTGTGGCCTTCACAACAGAGAAACATGGGATGAAATCTTGTTCGAGCAGGGCCTAGACACCGAGGGGGTAGGAATTTCTCATGTAATGTATAATATAAAGTTTATATTTGTTGAAACAGCTATTCCTCAACCAACAAGGCAAGAGTTTTACTATGGGGCATCACCTGTGTAGGTTATTTAACAATATAAAAAGAGTCACTTGTCTGTCCATCTCAAAATACTGTGTCTCCATTTCCTAGTGTACTGGGTTGTCCCCTCTAAGTTCATGTCCACCTGGAACGTCAGAATGTGACCTCATTTGGAAATAGGGTCTTTGCAGATGTAATTGGTTAGCTTAAGATAAGGTCATACTGGATTAGGATGGGTCCTGAATCTGGTGTTCTTGTAAGAAGGCTGAGTAAGAAGAACAGAGACACAGAGGAAAGAAGGCCACGTGAAGATGGAGGCAGAGATTGTGTTACTGAGTCCAGACTCATGCTGCTTGCTGCATGACAAGCCAATAAATCGGGAGTTGAGGTGTTGGGGCAAGGAATAATGACTTTATTCAGAAAGCCAGCAGGTTGAGAAGATGGCAGACTAATGCCCTGGAGAACCATCTTCCTCAAGTCAAAATTTAGGCTCCTTTTATACTGAAAAGGGGAGGGGGTGTGGTTGGTTGTTGCAAACTTCTTGGCATGGGAATCCTTTATTCTTGCAGCTGTCCATGTAGGTCAGGTCATGCTGTCCCTGTAAACCTCCAACAAGACAACTGCTATTTTCTAATCTTCAACTTTTTATCTTTATATGAATGGGAAGGTGTTATACCCTTAAAGGTCAGGGCCTTGAGAATGGGCTATTCTGTATGTTCCAGGCTCTAGGCAACATTCTTTTACAAAAAGTTCAGAACCAGCATGACTAAGCACCAGAAACAGAGCTCAGGGTTAGAGCTGAAGGAGCAGATCTAAAGTGGGGCCAGATTTGTTCTTCCCTACAACATTTGGAGGGGTGTGGAAACAAGCCCAGAAATGCCTGAGGCAATCAGAAGCAGGAAGAGGGGAGTGGGGACTCTCCCCTACAGCCTTGGGAGGGAGCATGGCCCTCTTAACACCCCGATTTCATACTTGTTACCTCTGGAACTGTGAAGAAATACATTTCTGTTGTTTTAAGCCACCAGGTTTGTGATAATTTGTTGTAGCAGACCTAGGAAATTAATACGTCGGATAAATGGTATATCTTGGTGAGTGAGGGCAGTGCTAATGGTCAGAATTTCAAGACAGGCAAGCAGAAAAAGCCCGATCCTCTATCTCCCCATGACTCCGCTGCAGAAACAAACATTCCCGGTGCTTTTTACTATGTGCTGTTGCTGTGCAGGCTATGGTGGGGAACAGAGAGGTGGTTAGACACAGTCCTGACCTCAAGGCACTTACAAGCAGGCAGAGAGACAGGGCATGGATAAAAACATGGCTGCTCCCTGGGACAGAAGGGGTCCAGCCCACATTTTGCACTGGGCTCCTGTGGTGGCAAGGTGGCAGGTGAAGGGGGCATGAGTGCTATGAGATT
Source organism: Vicugna pacos (assembly GCF_048564905.1). Taxonomy (NCBI): domain Eukaryota; kingdom Metazoa; phylum Chordata; class Mammalia; order Artiodactyla; family Camelidae; genus Vicugna; species Vicugna pacos. Next base: position 27,126,037 of record NC_132999.1, on the reverse strand, counting down.
GAGCTGACAGCAAACTGGAGAGGGGATTGGATGCTGAGAGAGTGGGGGAGTGGGTGGGAGAAAGAAATGGATTTCCAGAATTTTCCATGAGGATGAAACGTTAAGGAGAGGGGAAAATACCTAAAGGTGATTTTTCTCAGAATGATTTCTGGGTCGGCTGCATGCACGTTGTCGAGCATCGTGCCTTTGACAGTCTCAGCAGTGCAACTCGCCCTTGCTGTTCAGAGCTTTCAGAGTGAGGCCGTTGTTTCTTTGATATGATGTCTAGCAGATTGGCAGGGTTGTGGGACCTTCTGGCTTTGTGTGGGTTACTCATGGGCACAGATTTTGTCATGGAAGGTTGGATATGAGCTGCGTAAGGGAGGAGCTGCAACAAGGCAGCAGTTGAGACCAGAGATGAAGACTTTCTCCTCGGAGCTGCTATTGGTCACAGAGTTCCCCATGACTTCATGCAAGCTCTCCCCTAAAAGGCACCTTGTTGTAGAGATAGCAGTAATCTCTCTGGGGTGTTGTGACTCCTGGGGTAATATTTGTTCCCTCCCGCCCCACCGTCCACAAGCAGGAAACAGCCAGAGCCCACCGGCTTTAGAACTTGCTCTCAGACTCTTAAGTCTTCTCAAAGCTTCACAGAAACCCTCGCTTTCTCTTTCCATTCAGGTATAACCTCTTAGAGCCTCCTGCAAACTCTTCCATAAACCCTCCTTTCCGCCCTGAGAGTGCATTCGTCAATAGGATCTGAACACATCCTTAGTTGCTAATGTGGTACGTTATTTCTAAAAGTTGTATTTTATAAAGTACATCATGAAATTCAATCCCAGGGCCCAGGTGGTTTAGAGACTGTTCCAAATGGTCTACTTATTTGAAAGCAACGAGGGGGGCTAGTCTTAAAAAAAAAATCCCTTTACATTTTGGCCAGGTCCCTGATGTACAGTTGGGCCACATCATAAAAGACTCAGATGGTTATGGCCAATGTCATCTGATTGAATCATCTCTCTACCCAGATGATTAGTCTGTGGGATTGGGGCTGTTCCCAAATTCAGAGAACTTTAGACTGCACACTTGGGTACCTGGGGAGTTGGCTGCGGCCACCTGCTTTCTTGGACACTGAAGAGGAAAAGGCATCTGTCAATTGTGTTCCCTTGGTACTAGCCCCCACTGACTCTAAACACAACATTCAGTTGAAAATAAGCTCCCATATGATGTCAGAGTTGGGAAGAAATTGCATCCTGAGTATGGCTGGCAGTCAATTCTTGGGTTTTTTTTTTTTTTTTTTTTTTTTGTCTCTCATCTTTCCCAGGGAAGACTCTCTTTATGGCTCGAAGTCCACAAAACCTGCCTCTTCCATTTCAGTATAAACTTAATGAACTCTAGATGCTTTCACTAGAGGGTAGGGGGCTGGAGGGGATTCAGATCTGGTGCTACTTCTTGATGTTTATGTGGGCCGGGATGGGTCACTTTGCTCTTCATTTCCTCCACATGTAAGGTGAAGCTGGAAAGCCCAACTTGTGATTCTCCACCTTCTGATGGGAAGGAGACCAGTGGTTCTGATCATCTATAATGCATTACCTCTTACTCTAGCTGTCACTGGCAATTAGTATGGTTCCCAATGTCCTCTGTCTTCTATATAAGCCAAACTAGGTCATAAAAGAGCCTCTGCAAGGTCACTGTATCAAACATCCCTGGGAGAGTCAATCATAGTATATTCTCTATATAAACGGTGCCCCAGAGCTATGTAAACTGGCAGTTACTGAGGATGTAGTGGGAATTAGTATTCCTACACCTTTCAGTTCATTGCCGATTCAAATCTCAGTGATTTCTGCCTCCAGGGACAGTGTTTTTGAGCTACTATTTTGCTCAGGAGGGCGAAGCGCAGGGTATTCCCCTTGGCCTTTCCTACTTGGCCCCTTCTTCACAGACTCGGAAGCCAGTGTGTGGATTCTGAGAGTTCCTGAGAATGTGCTTCCAGCATTGTGTCCAGAAATCCCAGGACAGATATGGAGTTTCCACTGAGCTTATCATGAACCAAAGCTGAGTCAAATTCCTTTTGTCACTTGACCTCTGTAAGTCCTCACTCTGCCGAGTTCTGGACCTTAGGATTTAGTGTTGAATTAAGGCCAGTGACTAGTAATTCCTCAGAAGTATATTTACTCTGTTAAAAAAAACACAGAAACTTTGGGAAAAGTCTAGGAAAAAGAGTTACAGTGCATACCTCCAGTGTTTTTATATGGCTGATCATTTCTTCTTCAAGAGTACTTGGCTATCTCTGCATTCGGTGGACCTTGGGTTTGTTCAGTTGTGGAAATTGCCTCAGGGACTGCAACAATATTACTAGCATAATATCATATCATAAGGCCTGAAATATGCTCATCAGGCAGTTCTTCATGAGATGCCAGTCTGTGTAGAGCCTGGGGTACCCAAAGGTCAACTACACTCTCCAGTCTTACCCCTATAAGGCAGACACTGCAATATTGCTGCCTATTACGGTGACCATATCTAGTTTAAAACTGTATGTGAAATGCTTCTAATGGCCCTTGGCCCCACTGAAGTTCCCTCTTCCCAGTGGAATCAGTGACTCTGGTTACCTGGAACTTCTCCCATCAGCATTCTGACCCTTAGAGAAATGCCATCAAAGCACTTTCCCTTCATCGCTGTCGATCTTGAGGTCTTGGTAAGAGAGTGTGTTCAGATCAGCAGGGCAGTCACTGGTAGGAGCTGCGTGGGTCACACTTGATAAATCTACTCTGGCCTTCCTGTTCCCTCAAGGACTTTGGTTTCCTTCCTCTACTAATACCACAGGGTTTCTGGACTTTCAACTTCCTTTATTTATGTCGTTGCTATGTCTGTGTTTCCATCAACAACTCCTGTGTGCTCAAGCTAGACACTGAATCCAGGATCCCTGGCAGGACACCCTTCAGCCAGATGTGTTTGTTCTGTCTGTGGCTGAAGCACTCTTAAAATCTATTCCTACACTTGTTCCTCAGTTTTTCAAGGCCTCTCACCTCAGGTTTGACTTTGAAGTTGCCTCCTTCCTATCCTGTAAAGCACTCACGGATTTGATTCTAAGTCTGAAGACAATGATGGAAGGAAGGCCGTTACCTTGACGTCCTACTGCAGGGCCTCTCCCTCAGGCATGGGAATAATGGATTATTGCAGCAGTTGAGGAATGGCCTCATCCAAGAGTGGACGAACTGCTGTTTCTGCTGCCAAAGGCTCAGTGTGGGCCGGACTTTCAGGGTGCCCTTGAAACCATTCCCTGTGGTCCCTTACAATTTCTAGGAAGCCATTCTTTCTTAATTGGTCCCCTAGCTTTGACCTTAGAACTAGTGTGGGATGCTGGGAACTCATTTTATATTTTACTTTGTCAGCCTAAGGATCAAGCTGAACAGGCTTCATTTCTGCCTCAGCTTTGTAGATGTAAAATATAAGAGATTCTTTTTGCCTGGGCGTAGAAGTTTTCCAGGTTTCAGTCCATACCTTGATGTAGAGAATTTAGGGATTTGCATTTGTCACTCTCTTTCTTTGAGCTGTGATTGCTCTCCATTTGGTCCTTGAATTCCACATGCATGCTTTTTCACTAGTGTGATGGTCCTGCAAATTTTGCTCTCAATGTGTCCTTGGGCAATAATTTAGTCCTTGTTACTGTTGTTACTGTACGCCATGCGTTTCTTTGTTTCCAGCCCTAGAAATTAATAGGAATTTCCCTGCCTTTAGCCACCCCCATTACATTAGATAGGCAGCTCAAAATCCCTGTCCCTCCTCTCCCCTACCCCCCATTCTCTCAGCTTTCGGGACCATGACTCAATCCTGGACACTTAGTTGCAAATAACAAAATGACTCTGGTTCACTTCTGCAGAAAAGTAATATATCAGAAGAGTATCAGGTAAAACATAGAATCAATGGGAAATTCTGGAGAACCAGGCTCAGGATGTTGGTGAGAACAAAGGAGGCAGGGTAGAAGGGAACACAGCCAAGATCATGCCCTGGGCACAGATTGGTTAAGATACCTCAATGGTACCACCATTCCCATCACTCACCACCATCACCACTAGTCATGTGTTGGTGCTAGAGTCCTGCTGCTGCCATCTCTGCTGAGGATACTTTACAAAACTACCTCTATGTCCTTGGATTATTTCTTTGAGATGCAGCGTTAGGTGGGATCATCTAAATGGCCAAGTCTGTTTCATTTGCTCTTGTCTAGGCTTCCAGGAAGTGGGGAGAGGAAGGATTTCTGCTCTTCAGCTTCTGTAGAGCGTGGGACACTGGATCTTATTACTATTCCATGCTATGAAGAATTATCCACAAGTAGGAAGAGGACTTAAATGTTGGGTAGGGAAAACCAAACCAAATCCAACCACAAATATTCCCACTGATATTTTTTCATTCATTCAACTATCATATATTGAGTACTCGCTATGCTACATACTAGGCTATAGTAGTTTTCAACCTACCAATACAGGCAACCTAGTATTACTTAGAGGTACCTTAAAGTGTTCTGCAAACAATGAAAAGTTATCTGAGCAGTTGTCCATTGCTCCTATTATGCCAAGTATAATCCCACCTCTGGGCCTTGGAACCCGCTGTTCCCTCTGCTTGGAAATCTCTTCTTTTAGAGAGCTCATAGCTAGCTCCTCACTTCCTTCACTTTTCTGTTGGATTGAGCTGTCAACATGGTTGAGATGGGACCTGCATTTCCCAGAATTCCTGTTCCTATTTCTTTCTAGGTTAGAATTGGCAATAAATAAGTAAATAAATAAATAAATAAGGAACATGTAGGAGATTTGGAAGGCTGAACAGGAGTAGTGGTCTTTCTTCTAGGAAAGTTGTTATGGGCAGTGTTGATGGACAGACACAGAAGTGCCTGGCAAGTCCCAGCTTTTGCTCACACTCCTATGCTTCATGCCTAGATCTTTGGCTGCAACCGTGTAGAGGCAATAGCTACATAAAATCAAAAGCTCTCTGTACACCTTTCCATGAGCTTTATTCATGGTCCCCTTCACTGGCTATAAATCCTTGGCTTCTCAGAGTCCATACAAGCTGCAGTTGGTTGCATGTTGAGCAGTGGGCTGTTGGGATCAGAGCTTGGTTTTAGGATGATTCATCTGCCAGCCTGTTTTAGACATACTCAGTGGCCCCAAAACTGAAATCAGGGGCTTTCATGGATGTCCAGGTGTGATCGATCTAAGAAATCCCACAGTTACAGGTACAGCCAACTGATGACCAGGTTCTCCTGAGGATCAAAGGAGAGATGAAGAGAGTTCCTTGACATTGATGGAGAGAGTCCCCAAGGATACTGATATCAGACAACAGTATCTGATGCTTTCAGGACTGGAAGCTTGAAAGAAGCCTGCTGTTTATTTGGTAGTTGGGCATGGTTGAAGGGACACAAGTTTAGACTTTCAGATTTGTGTCCTGGCTTTGGTGGCCTTGGGCAAGTTCTTTATCCGAGATTGATAAAGGTTGTCATCTGTAAAATAGGGAAAATTCATCTACACCTTAGTGTTTTTAACAATTAATGAGCTATTGCTGTACAGACCCTGCACAGAGTGGAGCTCTCAGTAGGCGTACAGTAAACAGAGTGTCTTGAAGTGGATATTACTATGTGCATTATTATTATTTCATATGCCTTTGGTAAGGAGTAAAAGAGATGAGGTATGTAAATCGCCGAGGACGGTTTCTGTTTGATGTTTCGTGTGCAGTAGGCCCTTAGTAAATAGCAGTTCGCATCTGTCCTCCCCTCCCGTTGGGCTGCTTGCCTCTGCCCCGGGTCTGTGCTGTTGCCAGTGTCAGGCCAGGCTTACCAACCCCATCTCCAGCGCGTGGTCCAACAACAAAGTGTGAGTTTTCTTTGCTCCTTGGTTCTCTTGGCGCCCAGGATGACATCCCTGAAGCAATGTCGACAGCCTCTCTGAGATTCCCACTGCCCTGCCGGCAGCACTGCCTCTTACTCTCAGTGATGCACACATTAGCAGCTGCAGTTTCTCAGGGACCCTCCCCCCGTGTGATCTCAGCTGGATACGCTATCCCTGACTGTGTCCCTGGCCCATCTCAGGACTGTTGAGACAGAAACCCACTCTGTTGCAGAGTCTTTGCCAAAGCTCTGAACAGCCGCCCAGAGCTCGGTCTGTCATTAGGCCTTAATAATAAAGTACATTTTTTATACAAAAGCAACGACTAGCTTTAAGCACCTCTCTTAACGTTTGTGTATGGCTTTATATTTTTAAAAGTCTCTTTCCATCATTTGTCATCTGTGTGTGCAGATCCATTTATCTGCAGTTACTAAATGAACACTCAGAATTAGAATACACGATTCTGTGTTGAAATGTCTGGTTCTCCAGAAAGGGATCTTGCAGCTTCACTCATGAGATTTAGATTGAGGTGCTGATTGAAATCAGTTGGGAGCACAGGCAACCAGGGAGGTTAGTGCAAGGAGAACACATGCCCAGAGCATGAGATGTGCCAGCTCTCAAAGGAAAAGTTTTACTGGTTTAGTCTTTCATTGGACAAATATTTATTGAACAACTGTTACATGCCAGGTATTCTTCTAGGTGCTAAAGATAAAATAGGCAACAAATAGACAAAAATGTTTGTCTTCATGGAGCTTACATCCTCAAGGGGGAGACAGAAATGAAACTAAGTGGAATATATAATATGTTAGATAGTAGAAGTATTGGAAACTAGGCAAGCTGGCGGGAGTTATAAATTGTTGGGGCTGGCAGGCATTGTGAGTGTTAAGGATGGCCTTGATGGTGGTGAGGGGACTGACATTTACCAAGTGCTCTATTGGACACTGTCACTGCCCTCACGAGAGTGTGGCAGGAGGCGTCGGTGCCCACCAAAATATCTTCTTTCCTTCTTCTATGGCAACAAGATTGTAGTGGAGACAGATATGGCTTCCAAGCCAGGTTCTATATTTTCCAGCCCCATCGTAGAGTTAGGTGTAGCCATGGGGCTCAGGTCTATCTAGTGCAGTGTGAACAGAAGTGGGATTGGCCACACTGGGAAGTACCTCCTTCATGTGCTCTTCCTCCCTGCCTTCCCCTGGGCTGGAATGACAAATACCAGAGCCACCTTGAAAGGCAGGTGTTACAGATGCCAGATCCAAGGTTGGCCTGAGTCCTTAAATGACCGCACAGAGGAGAGCTGCCCACTTACCTGAAATACCCACTCTGTCCTGTTAGTGAGAAAGAAAGAAACTTCTGTCTTGTTAATGCGATTCTAATTTGGGGGGAGGGGTCTAGTTACAGCAGTTTAATTTATGGAGCGCTCATAAAATGTATCTTTAAAATGAAATAACATTTGTTTATCAATCAACATGGTTGAGCTCTTTATTTTAGTGACATAGAAAAGAGCTATGGTAGCAGAGAGAGGGAATGTTTAATTCTTTCAGCTTGGAAGGGTCAGACTGGGAAAAGTCTGACAAAGGAGATGATATCTGAGCTGAGTTGAGAAGAATGAACAAGAATTCATTTTGGGGAGGAAAAGGGAAAATGCACTCCAAATTGAAATCACAGCTTGAATAAAAGCCCAGAGGCGTGGAAGTGTGTATTTTGCATCATGTGTGTATGTTAACTCCCTGTCTTTGTGAAGAAATGAAAGAAAATGGCACAATCCTAAACCCTTGGTCTAGTTCTCTCAATTCAGCACCATAGTTTTGAATGTGGGGAAAACGGTGTAGTGAAAAAAGCAACATGTGTGTTTGAAAGCCAAACACAGTTGTTGTCAATGTCTCCGAAGATTTCAAAGATGACATTCACAAGGTTATAAAACACGGTTGCTTCTTTTCAAAATGGCTGAGTGTTCTTAGTGATAGGGCTTTAGATAGCACATTAAACTGTGAGCCCGCTTCTCAGAAACCTGAATCCAGTCGCAGCTGAGCTGGTTTCTATAAACAGATGCCTATAGTTGCAAAAATACAATTAAAACGGTTGGGGGAAGGGTATAGCTCAAGTGGTAGAGCGCATGCTCAGCACCCAAGAGGTCCTGGGTTCAATCCCCAGTACCTCCTCTGAGCAGAAATCAATGAGGAAACCTAATTACCTCCCCTGCGTAAAACAAACAAGACAAGACAATTAAAACGGTTAAGAGGACCCCCTTTTCAGCGTAGACACAAAGGAATAGGACCTTCTTCTATGTTATGTTAATACAGACAGTATGTTAGTGCATATTACAGAATGTGTACCTAGTGTGTGTCACTCAGTCTGCCCATTTCCTTTTGTATTTGAAGCTACCACTCCCTGTACTCTGTTACTGAACTGTGTGTGTGTGACAGCACTAGGGAAAGGGTTGCACATGCCGGTAAGCCAGGTATTAGGTGTCCTCTTTGACGGTTGAGTTGAGGCACAGAGCCTGAGTATTTGTTTAAGGTTATGTGATGACTAAGTTCCAAGGCAGGAATTTGAGGTGGTCCATTTGACTCCAAAGCTCATTTTATTAACAACAACATTCCTTCTTTGCTGCTTCTTTAACATTTACTTTTTATTTTATTTTCAGAGTATGTATTTTTAAGCCCTGTCCAGGTTTTGGAGATAGCAGACTATTATTCTTTGGATTATGTGTTTAATCATCATGTTTTCAAAACTTCCATCAGCAATGAGTATTCTTTTTCAGTTCTGCCCTCGGGGGCCATCCTGACCTTTCGTGAGGCATGACTTCAATATAAGAGTTTTCAAGTGTTTCGCAATACAGGGCAATGGTGAGTTTTTTTTTTTTTTTTTCCTGCCAAGAATTAACTTACTGGGTCACAGGACACCCAGATTATGCAGGATTTCAAGGCATCCATATATCAGCATAAATCACCCTTAAATCTCTGGGTAAAATAAGGTCAGCTCAGTCTTAATGTTTTCTCTTATTTTTGGGGTGAATAGTTAAGCTTTGACATTCATTGTCGGGACATTTGTGGGTTTCATAGGGAAAAAATGCTTTAATAGTTTGCATCATCTATCAGATTCGGAGAAGTGATAAGGAAAGGCTAACAGTGATTCAGTGTCAGCTGCAGGTCAGATATCATGCTTACGGTCTTTTAGTTAATCATCACCACAAGCCTCTGAAGCAAATACTGTTATTTCCATTTTTACGCATGGGGTGTCTGAAACTCAGACTTGTCCAAGGTCACTGAGTTCCTAGGTGGTAATGCTGGAATTAAACTGAAGCCCTCCAGATTCCACCGTCCAGTATCTTTTCAGTGACGTGATGCTTGAGTGGTTAGAATGAATTGTTTTAGTTAAACCAGTTTCTCTAATCTATTGTTTTTCAAAATGCTAGAGGCATGAAATTGATTTTGTGGATTGCTTTTGATATAGAAGATACAGAATACAGCAACATTACAGGACGTTCCATCGAATCAGGACAGGTATTGTTTTGTGACAGTACTGTGTCAGGTCTATATACAGGCTTGTACTCAGTTGTACCTGAGAACGTGAGCTGGCTGCCTTGTGCCTACGTGTTTTATCACAGGTTGCAGTCAGATGTTCTCTATCCTCCTCTCGTGCTCTGGTCCAGACACTAAACATCCTTGTAGACTTCTCAAGTTCTCAGGTTCAAAACTGCCCTTCCCCTGCTCCTCTTCCTGTCTTCTTTGTCCCAGTTAGGGGTGCTGTGACCCATCCCATCATGACCATCCTGCCTCAATAACTGCTACTTTCTTAACTATCACATCTGATCTGCTTTTTAGCTGTACCAGACTTACTTACGAACTAAATCTTGAAATTCGCCTTTTCACCCCATCCTCCCCAGCTGTTGGCCTTGGAGGCAGGGATGCAGTTTATTCAAAACGTGTATCCTGGGCAGCTAGATACCTGCAGCCCCTCCTTCGTCTTTTCCTCTCCACCTGCCTTTTGCTTTGCTGCCAGAGTACATCCCTTGGATTCTGCACTTACTATTGAAGAATAAACTCATTTGTGTTCTTGTTTAATACGGATTAAGCAGACAGCACATCTGAGCATATTAACTCCCCCCCCCAACCCCTGTTTAAAACCCTTCCATAGGCTTTCCTGTTTAGAGCTGAGGCTCTACAGCAGGGTCTGCATTTCCTGGGAAGTGCTCAAGGCAGTGGTTGGGGTGGGGAAAAAATACTACTTCTCATATTTAGTCTATGGGTAGAGAAATAGACGTATATAATTTATAAAGATGGAAGTACATTTTTCAGGCATAGGCTCATTTCTCTTTTCTTTATGAAGAAGGGGGTACAATCAAAAGATTTGGCCACTGTAGCATGGACCAGAGGTCTGCATGTTCCTTTGCTTTCCATGCAGAGCCCTCTGGCACCAGTTTCACTTTCCAGATTCATGCTTGGTTCCTTCCCAGTCCCCTCTTTCTTCTTTTGCACCCTCTGACCCAGCTATACTAAACTAGCATATTTTCTAGATTTGAAGATGTATTTTTTCACATTCTAATATTTCTGAGATGCACTGTGTAGTTACTGTTAAAATAACAGTTAGGGACGTATGTTGTGATAGAGTGGTCCTTACCCATGTGTGCGTGTGCATGTGTGCGCGTGTTTGTGTGTGTGAACATGGGCTCCAAATCTATTCAATCAACATCTCCCATCTTCGGAAATGCTATCGTGAAAGGACCAATTCCTGTCTCTCAAAGGCTTCCAGTCAATTTGTGTGTGTGCATTTTAAAGAACTTTTTAATGTGGGGACATAAAGAGTAAAATGCCAGCAATAGTTATCTATGGATAGTGGAATTAGAAGTGGTTATGTTTTCTTTATACATTCCTATGCTCAGATTTTATATAGCACTCAGAGCATACTTCTTATTATGATCTATTTCATTTGTACAGGACATGATATGTACATATCAGGTATAAGGCATAATAAAACAAGCACTCCTGTACCCACCCCTCTCTTTAAGAAATAAAAGGTTATTGATACTTTTGAAGGCACTGCCCTCACCCACCCCAGCCAGAGTGCCCCTCCCCAGTTGCAGCTCTCTCTTTTCTGCCAAGGGTAAACGTTTTCAATTAACCGAGATTTGTGTTTATCATTATGTTGCATCTCATCATAGCTTATTACATTTGTATGAACCCCCAAATGATACTCTGTGAACATTTATGTATTTGGGGCTTTAAAATAAAGGTGTCACACTGTGTGTGTGACCCTGCAGCTTACTTTTTTTCACTCAATATTACATTTCTGAGATTCGTCCACATGGTTGCATGAAGCTGCAAGTTCATTCATTTTCACTGCATGGTATTCCATAGTACAAATTCCTACTCAAATTTATTACCCATTTTCTGTTGACAAACATGTGGGGTATTTTTTAGTTATTTTTCTATAACAAACAATGCTGTCAAGGAATCTTCTTGAGAATGTCTCCTGGTGTACATGTGCAAGAGTTTCTCTAGGTTGCACTCCCAGGAGGGAAGTTCTGGGGTCATTTGATATGTATATCTTCACAATGCAAAGATCATGCCAAGTTGTTTTCCAGTTTGATTATACCAGTTTACAGTGCCATCACCAGCATATGGGAATTCTCATTGTTCCACATCTAGTCAGCATTTAATACTGTCTTATTTTTAATCTTTTCCAATCTGTGAGTAGAAAATCGTATCTTATTATGGTTTTAGTTAGCATTTTTCTGTTGACTAATGAGGGTGAACATTTTATATGTTTATGGGCCATTTGTGTTTCTCTGTTTACTTGTATGTGAAATGTCTTTTCAGGTTTTTTGCTCAATTTAAAAAAAATTAGGTTACTTCTTTAATGGTTAAGAAGGAATTCTTTACTATATTTGGATAATAATGCTTTGTTAATTTTATGGTAAATTTCTTTATTGATTTATGCCATGTATTTTCACTTTTTTTTACAAGCTCTTTGGACAAACAGAAGGTTTTAATTTTAATGTAGTGACATTTATCATTTTTATTTATTTTTTAAATTTTTTTGTGGGTAGTGCCTTCTGTCTTGTTATGGACTCTTTCCCTTTACCAAGATGTACAGACCTTTTTCTATACTCTCCTTTAAATTTTTTAAGTTGTATTTTTTACAATGAAGTACTTAATCCACTGGAATTGATTGTTATGGATGATGTGAAGTAGTAGAAATTTCATATTTTTCCCCCATAATGGGTACCCAGTATTCCTAGTGCTATTTATTAAATAGACCGTCTTTCCCCCATATCTGCAATGCTGCTTCTGCCGTGAACCAAGTTTTCATATATTCAGGAAGGTGTCTTGGTTCTCAGTTCTGTTGTATTGATCTTTTTGTCTATCCTTGTGCTGTTACATTAATGTCTTAATACTATAGCTTTATAAGCCATATGACAGGGAAAGAATTCATTCCAGATAGGTCCAAATCATTTCAACTTACACAGAAAGTTCCTGTTGGAATTTTGGTTGGAATAATTTGACTATAGATTTATCTGGGTAGAGTGTTATTATAATATCAAGTCTTCTCATCCATGACCACAGTGAAAGATTTTTTTTTTTGGTCTTTTCTTCATATCTTTCTAAGTAGTTTTAGAATTTTCTCCAGGGAAGCTTGGCACATCTTTTGTTATATTCCTCAAATATATATATATGGTATATCTCAAATATATACATAAGACTTATGAGTGCCATATATATTTGAATATATAATTCAAACCATATATATGACACATAAACTACATCTATATGCATTTTGTGATTGGATAAATGCTACCTTTTAAAAAGTTACTTATTTTAAGTGTTTCTTCAGTCTAAAATTGCATTTGAATTTGCATGTTGATGTTTTATCCAATCTTCTTGCTTTCTTATTAATGACACTAATTTGCCTTTTTTACAGCATCTATGAGTATTTCCTATTCCTATCCTTATCATTTCTTTTTCTTGACTTACTGTCTTGGCTAGGACCAATATTGAATAGGGAATGGCTCCTTCCTCAAAGGGCATGCTTCCAACATTTTACCTCTAAGTATGCATTACTACAGGTTTTTGATAGATGCCCTTTACCAGTGAAAAGGTTTCCTTCTACTCCTAGTTTTATAAGAATTTTAAATTCTTACGTATGTTAAAATTTTATTGAACATTAAAAATGTAGCAAGAAGAATGTATTTTTTATCATTAATAAGGTGAATTATGTCATACATTTTAAAAATGCTAAACCAGACTTGCATTCCTAGGATTAATAATGCTCTGTCAAATTGTATTTTTTTATTCATTGATGGAACCAATTTGAAAATAATGGAGTTTAGAATATGTGAATCTCTGTTCACGAGTGACAACAGCATGTAATTTTTATACCTTTGCCTGGATTTGACATCAAGGTTATATTAACCTCGTAAAACTAGTTGAGGACTGTTTCTTTTTCTGTTCTTTAAAAGAGTTTGTATAATATTGGAATTATCTGTTCCTTGAGAGTTTGGTGAAATACACTTGTAAAACCCTCCATTTGAGCCTGGAATTTTCTTTGTGGGAAGATTTAAAACCAGTCTTCAACTTCTTTAATGGTTATGGTAGTATTTAGGCTTTTTATTTCATTTTGAGTCAGACAAAATGGATGAATCTCTAAGAAATACAATAAAACTAAGTGTAGGTTGATTTAGTATTGCATAATTCAATTAAGGGGAGGAAATCTATGAGTATTATCAGATAGGAAATGCAAATGAAATCCTGCTATTCTAAAATAGTTCTAAAAATTAAACTGTCAGTCACAAAGGTACAAATGAGGTCAAGATGTGGAGTATGTGTTACAAAAAGTTGTGAGTCACTCGGGCTACAGTATAACTTCTTCACATCTAAAAGTAATTCAGAAGTGGTTTTGGATGTAGCATGTATAAAAGACACAGGCAAACATCGTGATGTAAAATAAGACAGTGTTCTATAAAGGTGGGGGCACATAAATGTGCTACTTCGGGTAGATAATTTTTACATGTGTTTATTTGGTAACATGTCTTTCCTTTTTATCCCCCCTTAAGAAAGTATAATGAGTGGCATGCCTGAAAAACTGTGAACTCTTAGAATCAAGGAAATATGGTCCTTGTTATTTGTGACAGTGCCTTAATTTTTCTTATGTCCATTCTTTGGAGTAAGTAGTTTCCTCTCTTCATTGCCTGGTGAACTGCTTTTTAAGACACAGTTTACACCAATGTCTTTGTGACAACTTTCTAAATGTTGTCCATGTCTCTATTAATAGGAATTAAAAAAAAAACCCACCAAAACAGAAATTTCTGTTCTGAGTTATTGAGTCATTCTTCCCCACAAGGCTGTGAGCAGTTTTGGGAAGGGGCCGTGTCCTGATCACTTCCGTGAGCCCTGTGGACAGTGCCATGTCTTACACAGAGCAGACAATGACTTTTCAGTAATGTTTATTAGAAGACTAAGCTGTGCTTATGGTCATCTCCGACTTCCTTGATTCTTTCATATCTTATCTGTATGTAATCAGTGATCCACGTCAGAAACGAAGCTGAGTGTAAAATCTTAGCAGATCATTTATCTTCCTCCTTCCAAATCCCTCATTATCTGGCTGTTCAATTTGGTAGCTGGGGAGTGAGGAGGGGGTGGTGGCAGGCTTTTATATCTCTGCTGTTTTCACTCTGAGCGGGCTCTCACTAATTCTTGTCTGGTCTGATGCTGTTGGATTTGATCCCTGTGGGCCTCTAGTAACCAGACCTGTGCTGTAATCTTACACCTAATTAGACAATCATGCAGCAAACCCTGGCCTCTGCCATTTGAGGGATGATTTATTTTTCTTTGCTGTGCTCAGGAAAGTAGAGGCCGCAGAGCCGTTTGGGAGGTCAAGCTATTCCGTCCCCTGCCCCCGCCACGTCCTCCCACCCCCTGCCTCCTTAGGCGCTTCTCTCCGGAGGCCCAGCTGTAGATGTGGGGGGGTGGAAGGCTGGCCTCCAAGGGTGGCATTTGGAGAGAACCAGGGTTATACCTTGATCCTCTGTGGAGCTCCCGCAGTGTGTCCGATTGGGGCTCACTCTCCTACTTGAAATCAACAGCTAGCTCCACAAAACACTCCAGCTTGTGTAGTCACCCCTCAGCACCCTGCTTCTGCTTTGTTCTCTAACCTCACCTCTCAGACTACGGATTCATGGGGCAAATGCCAGGCAACTAGAAAACTGGGTAGTTCTTCAAACATTTCCCACCCCCTACTTGAAGCGTAGGGTTCTGTCTACAATGCTCTTTTCTTGCATCCCTTCCCTCCCCATTCTACTTCAGGGAGTCAGCTCAGTATGACTCTTAAAATTTCCGTCTTTGTCTCCTCCTCCTGGAAGCCTTCCATGATTCCCCCAGCCTGGGAGAAGTTCCACTCTTCCTTATTCTCTCTGCGTTCTCTTGCCCTATCATTTAAACACTTGTATCACACTTCATTGTAATTGTTGACTCACAGGCCTTATCTTCCACCAGAGTATAAACTCTTGGAAACTAAGGTAAAAATGCTGTCAATGCACCTAACAGAGTAGGTCTCAGGCTAAGTTTCTTACTAAATAAATTAATTAGTCAAAGAGGAGTGTGTTGAAGGGAACCCAGATGTTGTGTAAGATGCAGGAACAGGCCTGGGGAAAGGCCAAGCTGACCAGAAGCAATGGACAAATGGGGAAGTGCACTGTCCAGGGTCCACAGGGGTGCTGTTTACAAGAGGTCCTCGTGTGCCTTTTAGGGATAGCAAACCATGACTGGAGCCATTGGGTCTGACGGCTGATCCCAGTACCAGGATCCCTTTTAGTGAGAAATAATGGAATAATGACAACTTCATATCCTGCAGGGAAGTGTAAATACTGGCTGGAAAAGCAACTTGTTTGAAGAGAAGCAAGTTGGTGCATCAAGCTGGCCTTCAACAGAGGACAGTGGTCAGGAAGGAGTGGTAGATTGAGCAAAATTCAGTGCAGGATCTTTCAGTGAACCCAGGGAACTGTGTGATAGTCCAGGGGAGACAGGGACTGTGAGGAACTGAAAAATGAAACTGGGTTAGAGTGGAGCCACAAGGGATGCTGTTGGGGACTAGAAAAATCGGAAGTTTTACACACATGGGAGCAGGGTACTCCCCACCGCTAGGGTGAGAGCAGGAGCCTTGTACGTAGAGATTGTTGGGATGAATGGATAACAGTCACCCTCATGGCCAACCCACCCTCGCTGGACAATCCGAATCCCTCCTAAGATTCAGCCACAGATGCCATTCCCGGTCCTAGTTCTGAACCAGTCCTCTGACCTGTATTCCTACCTAGTTCTGAGCTGCTTCGGATCCTCCCCATTCCTAACCTCGAGGTTCTTCTGTTTGTTCAGCCTGCCTCCCTTGGCTGATCTGATCCTGGACCCTGCCGCCTTGGTGCTGATCCCGGGGCCTCTAGATAACAATTCTGGTCATCCAGCTGGTTACCCTGCCTCTTGTCCCTTGCAAACGTCCCTGCCAGTGCACCCCCATTCCAGCACACTCTTTCCTTGTGCTTTCTTCTTCTCCTCTTCCCAACAGACTTGTGTGGTCCCGTAATTGAAAACCAGAGACAGAGAAATGGCTTCACGTCAATGCAAATGACGTCTCAGTAGTCCATAACCTGTTCCCCGAGCATTAAACCTCTTTTGAGGCTCCTGCTGAAGGAGGGGCCATGGCTGGCCACATTGATGCCATACACCCCACCTCCCTGGCTACCACCTACTAGGTACAAGTGGGCATCTGATTCAAGGGTAGTTGTGTATAGGAGAAGACCTGGGATAACCAGATTGTCTCCTGAGAGAGACTCAAAGGATGTAGTCAAACAGTGGTGAGTGGTTGAATTTTAGGTTAGTTACATACGATGACCAAGCAGGGAAATCTGGAGGGCGGGGAGGGTTGGGAGAGTCTAACAGGTTCATGCAGAAGTGGGGGCCCCACAATGGTATTGGTGACTATTGATGTCCCATGAGGTCTTTGTGTTTCCGTGCAACGTCTTTACTCCTTTTCCTGCCTTGCTGGTTTCACTTTATTTTGTTTTAGCTTGTTCAAGTATGGCCTATTGTCTTTGCAACCAAAGAGCCCTGACTGGGAATGAGGATGTGGGGTGGACGGCTATTAGTCAGGGGGGCCGGCACATCAGAACTAGAGTTGGATGTAAATTTGAGATGAACAGGGTGAATCTGGGGAGGAATAGTTTGGCAGAGGGCAGATGGCAAGAGTAAGTAGAGAGGAAGACTTTTGTGGTCTTTTGGAACCAGGAAAGCCCCATCATGAGCACCTTGATTAGAGAGGGCAGACTGGGATGGGACTTCACGTGGGAGCTGAGTGATTTTTGGGACCCCTCTTCTTGACTGTCCTGCCGGGTTAGCGTGGTGTGGGGAAGCTCTCCATAAACATTGATATTTAATATGCCAGGCCCTGGAATAAGAGTTTATTTTAACATGCAGTAATCTGCTAATTTTCACAATATTTTGAAGTATGTCTTACCATAATTTCCACTTTACAGATAATGAAACTGAAGTTTAGGAAGGCTAAGTTACCTGTAGCAAATCACACAAAAAGCAGTGGGGCTGGGATCTGAGAGCAGATCTAGGTGTGCCAAAGCCTAGTGTTCGCTTGACTTGGTGCCTCCTTCACCCGTGGGTCACAGCATCCTTTGGTTTAAGCCTATCTGATGACGCTCTTGCTTTAAAATGGCTGCTTTAAAAAGGCACATAGTTTCCCAGGCCCTGCTCCTCTTCCTACAGCCAGGTCATGTTGGATCCGGGAGGTGCTTGTAGATTGCTCTCAACAAATGCTGCCAAAAGGCATTACCAAAATGTGAAATAATTTTCTTTTTGGAGGAAAAATACATGAGTAATAAGAACTGGCTTCCAAAAGCAACAAGCCTGGGACTATTTTTTGTTCTTGAAGAAATGTTCAACTTGAAAGGGCAAGGCTCTTAAATTGCCGTTTGAAGTTCAGGCTGTATTTTAGCCTGCCGAACTTGAAAGGATAAGACTAGCATTTAAATATGTGGGACGCGTAGGGTCCTGTCACCCTGGGAAGAGAGTGATACACAGTGGAGTACAAAGGGAGACAAGATGCATTGTCTTGGTCCTTCCAATTGCCAGGGTTGCTTCAAACTTCTCAAGGGAGGCAGGAAATTCGACTGCAAATTTAATTTATTTCACTGTAATTTCAAAAGCTATGGTTATCCCCTGAGGCAGTGTAGGTCTGTTGGAGCCACCTGCCCACAGAGGGAATCTGGCCAAGATCCTTATTTTTGCTAAGCCTCAGTTGCTCCTTCTGCCAAATGAAGATGGTTGTACCCACACCACAGAGCAATTTAGGAGGGGAAACAAGATAAGGGATGTAAAGGCTCTTTACAGTGAAAAGGGCTCTTTAAATGGCAGGGGGTTATTATCACACATCCTTCTAGGTCAGGTTTGCTATTAAGGAAGTGGTTTTGGCATGCAGAAACGACAGCAAAGGACATTCATTCATTCAAGAAACATCCGTTGTCATCCACTAAGTACTGCTCAGTATCGTATCTGAAGAGCCCGACACAGTGACTACGACCAGCGTAGAGCCTTTCCTTACTGGGCTGGAGTCTGGCTGGAGACACAATTCATTCTGGGAAGAAGTAGGTAATAATGAAAGGTCCTGCCATAACCGGAGATATAGAGGAGTACTTAGAAGTGTCTTTTCATCCAGATTTGGGGTGGAGGAAATGCTTTGTATGCTGTTGCTGTCATGGGCTGAACTGTCTCCCTCCAAAATTCATACCCTGAAGCCACATCTCCCTGGTACCTCAGTATGTGACTGGATCTGGAGGTAGGGTTTTATTTTTTTTTTAAAGGCATTAAAGGTAAAATTAGGTCACATGGGTGGGCACTAGTCCAGTATGAGTGGCGTCCTTCTCAGAGGACGAGATGAGAACACAGACACCCACAAGCACAGAGGAAGGACCAGGTAGAGTCAGAGAGGGGAGATGGGCGCCCGCAAGCCAAGCAGAGGGATCTAAGAGAAAACAGCCCTGCCAGCACCTTGATCTCAGACTTCCAACCTCCGGACCTGTGAGAAAATAACTTTCTATTGTTTAAGCCACCCAGTCTGTGGTACTTGGCTATAGCAGCCCGAGCAGACTAACACAGGCACTAAGTATACACTCAAGAAACATTTACTGAATGAATGAATGCAGGAAACTGAGACTGAGCTGAGCCCAGATCCGTGGGTGGCAGTTAGCCTGGGGAAGGGTGTGTGTGAGGCGGGCAGTGGGATGGCTGGAGTATTCCAGGCAAAGGGGCCAGTACGTGGAAATCATGGAGGCTTCTGAGAGCAGAGTGTGCTGGGCACAACTCCAGCCTGGGGAACGTGGCGGGTGGGGGAGATGAAGGCGGAGGGGTGGTCAGGGACCTGTCAAGCTGGACCAGGTAAGCCAGGCTAAGGAGGGGTTAGAATCCCTCCCGGGGTCCCTTCTGCCCCTGAGATAAGATGCAGTTACACATTGTATGCATATGTTTTTATGTAACTTACAGTTCAGTGAGGTCTGTGACCCTAACTGCCACAGGTTGGGACATGAATTATTTCATTCAAGCTTCATAACAAACTTACAGGGTCCTATTATTATCCCATTTTATAGATGAGGAAATGGGGGCTCAAAGAGATTGAATGATTTCCCTAAGGACAAATGACTAGGAATTAACAGAGCAGAATTCCAACTTGCTTTGTTTAGTGGGCAGGTCTCAGCACTGCTGTTGAATCTCTCGGGGCTCCAACCGGCCCCGGCTAGGGTGCCTCTCCTGGGGAGGCCTGTGCCCTCAGAGTTCAGGTTAGAAAGTTGTTAGGAATGAAGTCCTCCTATTGGCAGCGTGGGGGGTGTGTGTGTGTGTTTGTGTGTGTGTGTTTGCACATAGGCTCTCTCCTTTTTTTTTTTTTTTTTTTGCACCTGTAATTGGATTACGTGAGAAGAGGCTTGCGTGGATGGCAGGGTTAGAGGTGAAGCTTGCTGCAGGGGTGCCCTGGGTGCTGTCAGGGAGAAGAGAAGATGCCATGTCCCCAGGCAAGATCAGCAGCAACTTCGCCGGAAAGTCCGTTGTAACCTGGGACAAGAGAATATTGCCAGATTTCCTTGCCCCTCACCTTTCCACGTGGAGGGCCACCAGCAGGACTGCCTCTCGGCCTCTCTCGTCACTCCTTCCTTCTTGTGTGATGGCGGATGTGGGAGGCGACTGCTCACCTCCAGGGAGCGAGTGTCCTGGTTTGCTGTCAGCCATGCCTGGGGCACCTGTCCTGCTGGGAACCAGCCGTTTCCAGCACTCCCCGACCGTGCCAGGTAGATGAGTGTCGTTGCAGGCTAAAGTTTTGTTGACTAGCCTGTGACCATATCTCAGAACATGTTCTCTGTTTATCGGCATAAAAGCTGACATTTTTCTCTCTCTCTGCCTGGCTCCCGTGTTTATTTTAGTTGGCCTAATTATGAGAAAAGAGGCACTTTATTTGCTGATGTCCTGAAGTCCTAGTGCATTGGCTTAATAACAAAGAGGTGCTTCTGTGGGTGCAGGGTGCTCAAGCAGTGGAGGGCAGAGATGCTCCTATGAATTCCCCACCTGTGGGTTTCCTGCCACCTTTGTAACATTTTCCAGAGGTTTCTTCCTCCACCCAGTGAGAGTGGGGATTTTGAGAGACTTTCAGTTTGTAAGCCACCTGCAGATTTATTCTCAGGTATTTTGTCTGTTAAATATTTCTGATGCTTTTGTACTAGGAATGCTGTTAAGAGAGTGGGAGGACACACTGACTGTTCTGTAAAACAGATTTGTATATGAGCGCTGTGGGAGGCAGGGGGCGGAAGGGAGACCGTACGTATCTATTGCCGTAATAAGGGTCTCTAACCAACAACAACAAAACTCGAATGCATATGACAATGAGCCTTTCTCTTTCAGGGGCTCGCTGGGCATCAGGGAGGCAGCCCTGCTGGTCTTGTCTGGGCTTGCTCCCCCTGTCTGGGGATGAGCTGTCTGGTGGCTGATCCAGCATGGCCTTGGCTGGGGTCCTGGGGTGGCTCTGCCCTGCTCTGTGTGTCCCTCACTCTTCTGCCAGCCAGCCCAGGCATGGCCTTATGTCATGTCCACTGGGTGATAGTGGCTAAAGTGAGTCACGTGGGGTTGGGGGATGTACTCTGCCTTTCTGAGAGAAACTCCAGAGTCCAGAACCATAGGATAGCAATCAGCCTAGCACAGCAGGGGAGAGAAGAAATCCTGGTGAAAACGAGATGCCTTACAGGGGCACCCTCACCAGCAGGGTGACCTGGATGGAAGGGCCCCCATGACTCCCTGCCCAGGGCTGCCGTCTGCCAGGATGCACTGTCTGGCTCTGTGTTTGGTTGGTGTTCGTTCTGATTGGTCAGTGCTTGTGATGCTCTGGTTGTTGAACCTTTTGAATATCACCTGGCTTATATCCATCCACTCACCATATCTTAGAAGTTTTTAATTATTGAAGATTTCTATTATCCACGCCCTCCTGGGATTGGGGCTCTCTCTTTTCCAGCATGATTTCCTCGCACTGAGCCGAGTTGTCTTTCTAAAACACTCCCTCCCCTGCTGACAGTGCTCTGTGGATTTTGGTACTCTGTCTATTACCTGTCCATCCACAGCCTCATCTCCAGTGACTGAGATAATTACAGCTGTTGGTTTCAAGCCACCAGATCTTTAGATGTACTGGACCCTCTGCTCAGGAGTTACATATGCATGTTGTACATCCTTCACGGTGTGGCTCAGGCATCCCTTCCTCCAGGAAGTCTGCTTGCCCTTCTCCCCAGCCAGGTGGAAGGAGGCTTGCTCCCCTGTGTTACTGTGGCCACCTATGTTTCCCTTTAGCATAGCACTTACCATGCCATGCTGTGCTCTTAATTTTTTAATTTGTCTGCCTCCTGCTCTGGACTTGAGCTTGGGGGAAGTGGTGGGGGTGGGAGGCACAGACTCTGTCTTACTTGGGTTTGTAGCAGCACCTCTTAGGCATTCATTATTTTATTTTTTTTAGTGAAAATAGATATTCGCACAGTTTACAATACATATCTAGTAAAGCACAAACTATTTCTGCATTCTCCAGTGCTGTGAGCGTGCATGCGTGCGCACACACACACAAACACACACACACACACACACTTGCACCCTCCTTCCCCCTGTCCCCGACCCCAATTCTCTTTCTCTCTCTGATGCATGGCAAATACACACATACCCAAAGGGTTCAGGCAGGGTGCTAAGTAAAGTAATTGAAAGCTTCTGCTTTGATGTTTTTTATTTCAGGAAGCTACTGGAACAGAGGGTAATTATTGCTGTTAATAGCAATAATTTCTCCATAATCTGGCTACATGTCCTATTTCATTTTAACGATCAGAGCAGCTGTCTTTAAACAAGTCTGGATGGGCCTCTGGGGACAGAGCTTCCTGAGGCGTATTCTCCTTGGTCTAATTACTCCACCGCTGGAACGTGCCTGAGGAGGAAGGAGGAAGCCGCGAGTAGGGGACAGTGAGGGGGCAGCGTCCCCTACCCGCGATTCTGGAGTCTTCCAGAACGCAGAGCCTCCTGAGGCTTTTCCTCAGCACCTCCAACTTGCCACAGAAGGAGAAGCGGGTAGGGCTCCCATCTCATCATCTCCCTTGCTCTTGGGAGTAGGTGAGATGCTTTCCGGAGGCGGGACCACAGCTGTAAGGCAGCATGTTTCCTTTTCCTTCTTTTCACTGAGGGCTGATAACATGGAAAACCACCAACCGCATCAATGCCTTGCATCCTCTCGGAACTTTCTTTTTTCCCCTCCCTAAAACTTGCTTTACAGGAGGAAATGAGGCCGTTTCAGATGGTTTCACTGTAAAACAAAACACAGGATTCTATGCCCTGTGTGTTTGCGAAACACCGAGGCCGTGGCTGCCAGGTCACTAGGTGGGCAACACCTGCGCATGCGCCCTTTGCCCTGCTGGTCTGGCGTTCGCTCCCCATGCGTGCTGTTTCACTTAACGACACGAGCTCTGGAGCCAGCCAGGTCTAGACTTCAGCCCCTTCTCAGCCACCCGCTAGGCTCTGTGACCCCGGAAAGAACCTGCACCTTTCGTCATCTCTGAATGTTAGTTCCTTATTTGTAAAGTGTGGATAAAAATACCTGCCTTGTGTGGTTGACCTGAGGATTAGGCAAGGCACTTGCCTCGTGTAGGTAGGAAAATGATTGCTTCTGGTCCCTATTTTACTGGTGGTCTTGGTTGGAGAGACTTAATGATCTGATTAAACACACCTGGGCAGAACATGCAAATTTCAGGAATCCAATGAGACAGGAATAAGTGCCCTTTACAAAACAATGGATTTCAACTGAAGTTCATCTTTCCCAAATCACAGAGGAACAGAGATGACCTGCCGGTCAGTGGGTGGACTAATGTAGGAGAGAAAAGGATACCCTTGGCATTTTTCCCATTAGTGCACCGCACCTACCGAAACAGCTGTTTTTAATATGTTCACCATTTAGGAAAACAGTCAAAATGATACCTTGGACATTTTAGTCCCACAGTTAGGGAAAGACCTGCAGGAAGAGAGGGGTTGCCTTTAATCAGGTTATTTCATTTGATCCATGGTGGGCTTTATTTTATTTTATTTTTAAATGAAATAAACCTTAAGAAAAATTATTGTTCTACACATTTTTTTTTTAGTGCACACTTCCTGGCTTTAAAAGGGCTGGTTCCATAATTGAAGCAAATATAAAATATATAAAATGACAAATGGAAACATATGCTGACACGACCCGTGGTGGATTCTCTTTTGACAAAAAAATGTTTCCAGGAATTATTACAAAATTTTCAAGCCACATGAGTCAGTTTGGATAGGATTTGGAGACTGTCTGCTTTCGCTTACCCAATATTATTAATATTCTGGTCTACACGTTGAAAAATATGCTTATTTGTATATTCATTCTTTCCTCCCGGAGTCTTTTGCCTCAGTGTTATGTGACTGTATGAAGTAATAGAAGGAAGAGAGGCTTGGGAATCATAGTTGAAAACAATGCCTCATGGATGGGGGTTTGAGTGATAATCATTCCCACTCTCTCTGTAAATTCTGCACCAGTTGAGAAATAAACATAAGAGACAGAAGGATGGAGATAAAATTTCTGGCTTCATTGTGGCTGGTGTTGCATTGGATGACAGGGCTTAGACCTGGGGCCAAAAAGACTTCCTATTATTTTCCCCAAGAATAGGAAAGTGTGAGCCTGCAGAATGGGCAAATGCTTCCACAGCCTGGAGTGAGAATTGCTGCCCTGCAGCCAGCTAGTTCTTAACAGCAAGAAATACAGATAAAGGCTCTTAACCCCACCTGGTGTAGAAACTTGGGCCAATGAGAGTGAGACTCTCATTGCTCAGCTATGAGAAGAATTATTTCTTCTCCAATAGATGGAAGTGAGTACGGGGTGGGGAAGATGGGCTAGAAGTTGACTCAAAGGCGGGTAGTCTTCCAAGGAAATACAGGGAGAGAAAAAAGGAAATATGACATCAGGGACTTTTTTTTTTTTTTTTTTTTACCTTTGAGCTGTATTTTTCCCATTTAACAGATAAGATACATGGATCTTTCCAGCACCAACTGGATGCCCTACAATTCAATCCTATTCTCACACCAACTACTCAGAGCTAGTGTCAGACTCCATAGATTTTAGGGTTCAGTCCCACAAGTCTTTCCTCATTTCAGATGTCAGTAGCAAGTCCGAGGTCCTCAGGTGACTGGTACTTCTGTCCAGTTTGACTACAAATTCAAAGTTTCCCATACACCTCCCGCTCCCACCCGACATACCATCCCCCCATCCAATGATTTACTAGAACAGCTCACAGAACTCAGGAAAGTGCCATACTTGCAATTACCATTTTATGATAAAGGATGTAACCTAGGAACAGCCAAATGGAAGAGATATATAGGACAAGGGCAGTGGTGGGGGTGGTGATGAGCTTCCACGCCCTCTCCGGCTGCTACACCCTCCAGCACACTGACATATTCTTCAACCCGGAAGTTCCCCAAACTTTGTTGTTTGAGAGTTTTTATGCAGGCTTTATTATGTAGGCATGCTTGATTAAATCATTGGCTCTTGGTGATTGAACTCAGTCTCTAGCCCCTCTTTCCTCCCTGGGGTTAGGGGGTTTGGCTGAAAGTTCCAACCCTCTGATCAAGTATGTGGCCAGCCTCTTCCTTGAAACCATCTAAGGGCCCAGCTTGAATCACCCTATTTGCATAAACTCAGATATAGTATGAAGGGGCTCATTATGAATATCAAAAGACATACTTATCACTCAGGAAAGTCCAAGGGACTTTAATGCTCTGTCTTAAGAACTGGGGGCAAAGGCCAAATACCTATATATATATACATATATACACACTTTTTTTTTTAAATTGAAGTATAGTCAGTTACATTGTGTCAACTTCTGGTATATAGCATAATGTCCCAGTCATGCATACATATATGTATATTTGTTTTCATATTCTTTTTTATTAAAGATTATTACAAGGTATTGAGTATAGTTCCCTGTGTTATACAGAAGAAATTTTTAAAATTTATTTTTATGTATAGTCGTTAACATTTGCAAATCTCAAACTCCCAAATTTATCCCTTCCCACCCCTTTTCCCCCAGTAGCCATAAGATTGTTTACTATGTCTGCGGGTCTGTTTTGTGGATGAGTTCACAGTGTCCCTTTTTTTCTTTTCTTTTTTTTTTTTTGAAGATTTCACATATGAATGATATTGGTATTTTGCTTTCTTTCTGGCTTACTTCACTTAGAATAGGCACATGAAAAAATGCTCAGTATTGCTAACTATCAGAGAAATGCAAATCAAAACTACAATGAGATATCACTTCATACCAGTCAGAATGGCCATCATTAAAGAATCCACAAATGATAAATTCTGGAGAGGCTGTGGAGAAAAGGGGACCCTCCTACACTGCTGGTGGGAATGCAGTTTGTGCAGCCATTATGGAAAACAGTATGGAGAGTCCTCAAAAGACTAAAAATAGACTTACCGTGTAATCCAGCATCCCACTCCTGGGCATATATCTGGTGGGAACTCTCATTCAAATACCAATTTTTTATCACATCACAGTACCCATCTGAGGTACCTAGCTAGCTCTGTAGACTCTTTCAAAGATTAACTGGGTTAAGGAATATAATAAACATATATGGACATTAATTGCCTTCCCCTAACTGATTAGATTAGCATGCTATACCTGTCCCAGAGTGCCCTAATTTCTCATCAGTAAAGGCCTCATGAGTTATAATTCCAGAATGGAGCTTCTATTTCAAAAGATTTTGCTTCTCAAGCTGATAAATTAAAAATGGGAGAAAATGTAACGCATTATTTATAGCTTAAAAAATAATGAAGAGGTGCATAGAACTAATTATCCCATATCCAACAATAGAACCCCACCAAACTGATAGACTTCCCACCAAAACTGAAGAAAATACTCATCTCTGGGAAGTGAATGTCTTTGTATTATGTATCAAGAATTGCTCTGAGCAGGGAAGAGTTACACGGATATGTTAATATAACTCTCTAGGTGATGGAATTAGGGGTAATTTGTAAACACAGAGAGTATAAATAAAATTTAGAAAAGCATGAGTGTATGTCCATTTGGAAAACTTGTAAATCAGAAAAAATAAATATGCAAAAATAAGTGAACTAAGATGGCAAATATCTTGGGAGAACTCTTAAGTATCTTGATTAAGAATAGGTCCTGTTTAAGGTTTTTTTTTCTAACGTTTATTATTTGCTTATTTAAAAAATATTTATTGAGGACCTTCTCTGAGACAGACATTGTTCCAGGCAATGGAGATATGGTAGCAAAAAGACACTTGGGGTCCCTGTCCTTATGGGGCTGTATATCATATATTAATGATCATATTAATAATAATTGTAATATCTATGCAGTGAATTTTAGCTATGCTAGGGCTGTGCGAAGTTTTTTGCATGGATCGTTTTAGTTATTCCAAGCACCTCATGAGATTGGTGCTGTTATTATCAAAATCTGAGACCCCGAGAGGTTGAGTTGACTGACTGAGGTCACACAGCTACTAAGTGGCAGAAACAGGGTTAGTCCCCCAAACAGGAATCAGTCCCCTGACTGATCCATGCTTTTAACCCCTACTTCGCCTAAAACAAGATTTTTCTGCTTGAACTTCTGTTCTCTCCTTATACAGAGAAGGGCTTTGAAGCATTATGGGAGTGTGTGTATAAAATTAGTTTAAAAATCAACAAATAAAATAATGATTGCTGAATTTGGCCAGCTGTTTGGAAAATTCAAACAGAATGCTTCTGTCACTCTCTATTGGCAAGGCATCAAAGCGTCATACTAATTAGAGTTTCTCCCTGCAACACTGGATGAGGCGATTAAGGAGGGAGCAGCAGGAAACATCAGGTGCAAAATTGTTGGCAAGGATGAGAAAGGAGGAACTTGGAATATCCAGGTTCAGGCAAAGGAAACCTTGAAATACTTGTTTGACGGGAGGAAAACCCTTGTTTGCAGTTGGGTCAGGATTTTTGCCTTTTGCCTTAAGGCAACAACGACAACAAAAAAGGGCAAAGAGCTCTTGGAAGTTGTTGGGCAGGGGACAAAACATAACCCACTCGTCTGGTTTTACAAAACAGACCTGCAAGCCAGACTGAACTGCGCGCATTCAGAGTGTTCCTGAAAGGTGGCCTCTGAGGCTGGGGCAGCCGTTGCCCTTGGCTGCACTTAACTTGAAAAACACCAGCAAAGGTTTCTTCTTTCATGTAGACTCATATTTGGTTTGGGCTGTAAGACAAGATGAGAAATGGTTGGGCAGGCCAGGGGCAGGAATCTGGGAGGTGGGTGGCTGGACTTCCCTGCTGCCCCTCTCTTTGAACTGCGTGCCACATACTTCACGAATTCTTTCCCTCGGGGCAATGGAAATAAAATTACCTGCCCCAGGAATTTCAGAGTGAAAAATGAACTCACAGCCACGATGCTAGGATCGCTCCTGACACAAGTATTTAATGGGGGAAAGAGAGTAGACCCCGGGAGGGAGGTATAATGAAGCAGGGGAGGGGGAGCATGTATTTGAGAGGCAGGAGACTTGGGTCGCCTATCCTGAACTTGCCACTCCCCATCGTGGGGCTTCAGTTTCTCCATAGTTAAGAGTATTAGAGGTGAGGATCTGAAAATTTCCCAGTTTCTCCAGTCGGGAATTGGATGATTTCAAACCCTGGCAGAGGGTAGGAAGGGCTTTCTAGTTCTTGGTGGAGGAAACAGGACCTTGAAGGAGACCAATGGAGCACCTATCTCACCTATTAGCCTGGGCAGACGGCTGTGCTGGGCGGACCACAGAGCACGGGACATGATGTCATAGGCAGCTGTGGACCCTCCTGGCACTGGGAGAAGTTGGATCATGCCCCTTGATTATGAGTGCTCTCCAAGAGGGAGCTGAATCTTCATCATCTTTATTTGTACTGTGTGACTTTCTTTAAAGTTAGAGAAAATAATTGGCTTCATCTGTCTTTTGCAGTCTCCTTCTAATGAAAATAATAAAAAGGGAGTCAACTATATAATTTTTTTTCCTTAAAAATTTTTTTTATTGAAGTGTAATTGATTTACAGTGTTAGTTTCAGGTATATAGCAGTGATTCAGTTATACATACAGATATATTTTTAATTTTCAGATTCTTTTCCATTATAGATTATTATAAGAAATTGAATATAGTTCTCTGTGCTACACAAAGGTCCTTGTTTATCTATTTTATATATAGTAATGTATATCTATTAATCCCCAACCCCTAATTTATCCCTCCCCACCCTTCCTCCTTGGGTAACCATAGTTTGTTTTCTATGTCCATGAGTCTGTTTTTGGTTTGTAAACAGAATTTGTATCTTTTTTTTTTTTTAGATTCCACATATAATATTTGTCTTTCTCTGTCTCACTGAACTTCACTCAATATGATTATCTCTAAGTCCATCCAGCAGAGTTAATTGCTGCAAATGGCATTCTTTCTTTCTCAAGTATGTAATTCTGATTTTATTTCCTCTCCTCTCTTCTCCCTCAGACACCACCCTTCCCCCATACCACCAAATGGTGACTTGATTTTTAATACAAGGCCTCCATTAACGGTTTAGAACAAGCTATAATTCATCCAAGGAGGCTCGCTGTCCTGCTAAGTGGTAGTGGGAAAGAGGGGTCATTGGCTGAGCTGACAGAGATAGGGTCTGGGTCTCTGGATTTCGAATCCAGGGCAGTTCCTGGAGAGCAGCACTTCTGAACATCTCCAAACTCGATTTTAAAAATCTCAATCTGTCCTGGACCCATACTTTTAGAAAATTCAATAAAAATAAATTCATGGAGAAATAGAGTTGGAAAAACCCTACAAACCTGAGTTTTTTTATTATTAAATTCAACAGACATATGAAAAGCATTCTGTTAAATTGCTCTCAAAGTTTCTAAATACTCTTTCTCAATTTGGGGGCTGGGCTGGGCCCCTGGAATGTACTTTGAGTAACACAGGTCTAAGGTTCTTGCTCTGCCCTCCAACCCGACACCCCTGGGAGGCAGTCTGGCTCAGGGAAGAGAGCTGGGGCGTGAGGGATACAGGGGCTGGAGTTAAACCCCCTGCAGCCCAGGCTGCGTGTGGGAGCTGTGCAGCCTGCCCTTGGTCTCAGATGCTCAGGCTCATCAGATTGAAGTGGGGAAAGTAATGCCAACCTTTCCAGGCTGCTTCGAGGATTCAACAGGGGATCATGTGTGAGGTTCCTAGCACACATGGTTGTCCCCCAAAGGCTCTTTTTCTACTCTGCACAGAAAAGGGAATGCCTGACATTTTGCTTCTACTCTTGGAGGGCACCACACAGTCCCCTCAGTCTGGATTTTTCTCCCCCCACCCCGATTTTTGTCCCCCACACTTTGACTAGTGACAACTGTTCATCACCGCCCACCGGCCTCAGTTCAAGGGCCCTACGTGCGCTGTATTCACACCTCCGACGCCGGGGCTCATTTCTTTCCCCTGATAACTGTCAGCTCCAGGAGGGCAGAGACTAACTCTGTGTATTCATCCTATTTATCCCAACTCCTAGCATGGTGCCCGGCACATAGTAGAAGGGTGAGACCGATTTGCTTAATAAAAATACAAGGTCCTTGTTAAAAATCTGGGCTTGAACTGGGGGCGAAGGAGCAGCCTCTATCCCAGGCCTGGCTAGGTAGAGAGTTCAGAAAAGTTATGAATGTTACCTTCTATTACTGAGACCCGCTTGGCCTAGGAGCCTGGGCCTGTGTCTGTCCACATGGGATGTGAATTAGCTGCCTCTCACCAGAGCCTTGGGCATGTGTGAAGCTAAGGGGAACACAGTCAGCTGTCTTTTCTTCTCCAGCCATAGAAGTCCTCAGGAACACATACAGAATGTTGGAGGGGAAGGTGCATGGATGGTGAGAGGAACAGAGGGTAAACTGGTACAGGGGAGGGGAAAGTGAAAAGATGCGGATGATTTAGAATTCTAGACCCATAGGATGTTCAAGCCAGGAGAGAGTCCTTAGAGAGCATCTAAATCAGCCCTTTCAGGGATATTCTAATGTCAAGCTTAAATGTATGGACTCTGGGGCCAGATGGCTTGGGTTCAAATCCAGCTCCATCCGTTCCTAGCTGTGTGACTTTGAGGCATGTTTCTTAGCCTCTCTATACCTCTGTCACCTCGCCTGTACGTAGGCTTGATGATGCTGTGTCTGCCTTGCAGGGCTGTCAGAATTTAAATGCATCAATACACGTAAAGGGCTGAGATTCGTGCCTCGTACACAGCACATTTCAGAGTCAACGATGATTATTCTTTTAGCTTTTGGGAAAACTAAGGCTCAGGACTTACTTAAGGTTACAGAACTAGGTGGCAGAGGAGGCTGGACTGGAATCTCATTCTTTTACAGTTCACTTCTGTCCCTCCTCACCTTTTGAACATACCAGTTTAGAGGGGAGAATGACCTGTCTTCATGCTCCCACATAACACATATGGAAATCAGCATCCAGAGGGGTTGAGTGAGAGGCTCACAGTGAGATAGTCTGAGGGCAAAAGAGAACGGTCTCCCTGACCCCGCTTTCCTGAGCCACTCAGACAGGCTGTTTGTGATGAACAATGGAGACATGTTAAGAATAAACCAGTCATCTCTCGATGGACATTCAGGTCTCCCATGTCTTGGCTATTGTAAATAGTGCTGCTGTGAACATTGGGGTGCATCTATCTTTTCGAATTAGAGTTCCCTCCGGGTATATGCCCAGGAGTGGGATTGCTGGATCATAGGGTAAGTCTGTTTATAGTCTTTTGAGGAATCTCCACACTGTTTTCCACAGTGGCTGCACCAAACTACATTCCCACCAGCAGTGTAGGAGGGTTCCCTTTTCTCCACACCCTCTCCAGCATCATTCGTGGGCTTTTTAATGTATGTATATGCATGACTAGGACATTGTGCTGTACACCAGAAATTGGCACACTGTACCTGACTATATACTTCAATTAAAAAAAAACAGCATAAACCCTCTTGCACACATTCAGTCTTTTTCTGGGAGCCTGGTGCAATCAGGGAACAGTTCAGGTTTCAAATTTTTCCTAGTGAAATAGAAGCTAAATTCACATGGCCATTCTGCTATGGAAAATTCCAAATCTGCCAGCTTTTGGAAATTGTTAGAATTTGGCGGCAGTGTTCTCACTAAAGATTCTGTCCTAAGGGAACAGGAGTCCAGGAATGTGGCCCCCACAGGACAAAGGCCTGGATTTAGTTGGGGACCTTTGTACCTGAGCCCTCTGAGACCTGCAAGGTTCTGTTCCTCCCCCTTTCCATCCGTGTATACGTTACAGAAGCTATGCCAGCACAATAAAAGCATTTTGAAAAATGGGGATATGTAATACTGCCTACCTCGTAGGTATAGTTGGGAGGGTAAGATGAGTTATCTCGTGTAAAATGCTTAGAACAGTGCCTGACAATCGGTCAGTGCTCAGTGCACCTCTATGGACTCCGTAACCTTTGTGTGATGACTCTACAGCACGGTGTTAGGTGGCTATACTATAGCTATTAAAGTGTTTGCCTTCTGTGTTGTCATGGTTATTGAATGCTGATTGTTTCCCTAGCTTTGCTTCTGTTGTTTTCACCCTTTTAGACGAACAATTTTATTCTAAAGCGGGAGACTGCAAACTATGTAACGTGGGCCACCTCTTGTTTTTGTAAATGCAGCTTTATTGAAACATACATACTCCACTGAAATATTGCCAGTGGCTGCTTTCCCCATAATGGCGGAGTTGAATAGTTGCAACAGAGCCTGGTATTTTTTACTATCGGGCCTTTCCTAGAAAACATTTGCCAGTTCCTGTCCTAGATGAATGATCTTCAATATGTAAAAAGGCTTTGCTTTGCTTTTGCATAGATTTTATATATATGTGTGTGTGTGTGTGTGTGTATGTATACATGTATGCATATATATATGTTGTGTCGTATATGTTTGTATATGTGTGTATATATATGTGTGTGTATGTGTGGATGTATATATGTGTGTGTGTGTGTGTGTGTATATCTCCCTTCCCTGCTTGTTTAATTCCTCTTGTTCTCTTGATACATTCTCAGTGTTTCTTTCAAAGAGGGCAGTGTGGGAGAGGGACTGAGGAAAGACAGGAGGGCACACGTCCAGCTCTGGTAGGTTTATTAGATGGTGTGGAAGCCATTTGACATGGTTGTTTTCTGAGTCCATATATCAATATGTTTCTTCTTTTAAAACTTTTTCTATATGGTTCAAGGCTTTGTTCATGATAAATTTCCATTTATCCTATGAGGAACTTTTTTTTTTTTTTTTTCTGCCGGGCAGGAAAAAGAAATAGAGAAAGTGCGCTGGGCTGGGAGTCTAAGACATGGGTTCCAGGTCTGTTTTTTTTTACTAATGTGCCACATGACCTTGGGCAAGTGACCTATCTTGACCATATCTCCCATTCATTCCCAGGTCATCTGGGTGGTCCAGGCTCTAATCGTTTTCCTCTAGACAGTGGTGATAGTCTCCCTTTTCCTGGCCTCTCTGCTTTCACTACACTCTCTCCAGCCCACCCTCCAACCCACACTCCAGCTTCTAAAGGGTGCCTTCAAGAGTGTCCCTCCCTTCCTCGAAAGTTATCCCTGGGTCCTCATTTTAGACATTTCAGCATCTCTGAGATCCAGTTTCTCATAGAAAGAAGGACTACAATTGGATTATTGCAAAGGTCTTTTGAGATCTATAATATCTTATTCTAAAGACAGGAGTTCGCCATCATCATCACCATCATCACCATGGAGAAAGACCCCTAAAATCCTGCCCCCTTGAAACTTGGGCCAGAAATCCTCTTCTATGGGAAACTCAATTCTGGAAGCACTTTTAACGATCTTTTTCCGCCATCCAGACTTCTGCCTACTGGCCTGGCATGGTGCAGATGCTTTCACAGGCAGCTAGGATTTTAATCTGTGCCAAGAGTCTGCTTATCCAAGGTTGTTTGGCAATACTTAATCCTCTGAGTCCCCACCTCCCACATATCCACTCTTTCAACATTCCATTTTTCAAAGGACATTTACAAATAGAGTCTTGTTTTATCTTCAAATAAACCTTAGAAATAGGCACAGCATATGTTAGTCCTCTATGATGGATAGAGAGCTGAGGCCCAGAGAGGTGAAGTGACCTTTGCAAGGTCACACAGCCATTTTGCAGCCCAGGTGGGAGTAAAACTCAGATTTTCAAATTCTTGGTCCTGTGCTCTTTCCTCCTCCACACAAATATTTTTAAATGGCTTTTTGTCTTAAATTTCCCACACCTGGCCTTAACTCCAGGTGATATTTTTGTGTATAAAGTCAGTATTATGCAGCTGAGCGGGAAAGTGGTGGGAAAGAAATCTCAAGTTAATAGACTTTGATGTTAGACAGGAACCTTTAAACTGGGGGAAAAAGCAAGCTACAGATGAAATCTCTGCAGAGGAAAATAATGTTTTACTTAGTCAAAAAAAAAAAAAAAAGAGAGAGAAAACTGGGCCATGCTACCAAGGTAGTCAGCTCTAACTTATTAATTTCAAGGAACACACAGACTGTTGACATGAGAACTTCTGCATGGATATAAGAAAAAAAGTACACTTTATTAAGATTTGCAAGCCTTGAGATAATTTCTTTTCCTATTCCTCTTCCAATTTCTTTTCCTGGGTCTCCATTTCTTCTTCTATAATATGAGAGTGTGGGAATAGCATTTAGCTGAGCCTAAGTTTGGCTGCTGTAACCACAAACCCTCCAATGTTAACAGCTTGTGACAACAGAGATTTATTTCCTGCTCTCTTGGATCTGCTGTGGGGTCTTCGTTTTTTTCTGGATCAAGGTGGAAGGAGCAGCCCCTCTCTGGTCCGTGCCCGTCTCATGGCATAGAGGGAAGGAGCCAGGCACAACCTTTGTTTGCCTCTTGAAGATTTTGCTTGGAAATAACACCTGTACATTCTATTGGCTGAAGCAAATCACATGGCCAGTGTCAGTGGGACGGGAATTAGGATTGTCCTCGAGGACAGGCCCAGGAGAGGAGGGTCTTAAAGGAAGGAACAGCACATATTTTGATAGTAATGCCATTGACCAAAATGGGGTTAAACTTAGTTTATCCAACTATTCCTTGAACATCTACATTTAGATGTCTTACCCAAACTCAACATGTCCAAAACTGAGCTTCTCACCTTTGCTTCCCAGGTGTACCCCTCTTTCTGCATGTCTTCAACACAGAAATGGCACCACCATCTCTGTCCCCCAGCACCCAGTCCTAGACTGGATATTGTCCTAGACTGTAGGTTGTTTCTCCTTGGTCTCACCGCCGACGTCCAGTCATTAACTGATTCCTGTGGATTCTGCTCTGAATTACCTCTCACGTCCGCCTCCTTCTCCGTACTTCCTCAACCACTGTCATAATCCAAGCCAGTGTTGAAGAAGGCCTGATCTACTATAGTAGTTTCGGGACGGATCTCCCACCTCTTGTCTCTGGCCCCCAGTGTGAGGTATGGATTTGAGGGTGGAGGACAGAGTGAAAGCCAGAAATTACCGTAAGGCCAATAAATTTTTCCTGAATAAGTGGTTGGTCAGTTTTTCACTGGAAGTATTTCTCTTTCTTTTTTGCTTTTTTTTCCCCCAGGCATTTAAGGGATAGGAATCAAGTATATTTAAAAAAGGACTGAGATGTTCCCCATTAAATATCAGTGAATTCTTTAGTCCTGTGCTTTAAGGATGTAAACAAGAATGATGGGAAATGCAAGTTCTTCAAAAAAGCAGGACCTCCCCTTGTGTGAGGCCACACGTTTGACTGGTCTGTTCCCCTGGAAACCTGCCCACTTGATGTGAAAAGTGTGGCTCGTCCTTGTTCCCTGCTGCTGCTTTCTCCACCCGTGCCTGGCCTCCAGCGTCTAGGGTCTCCAAAGGGAGAGACGGACAAGATAGAGTCTCAGGAATGGTGGACCTGGGAACAATTAATTCCCGCCACTTCTCCAGATGTTGGTGACATGAAATGAGAGAGACACGGCAGGAAGGAACCTGAATTACCAAAGAGCCCAGACCCCACATTTAAAGGTAAAGAATTGAAGGCTCAGAGCAGTTAAGTGACTTGCCCAAGGTCAGCCAGCAAATGAGAAGCAGGAGTGGGGTCAGAACCCAGGACACCTGTGTAATAGTGTCGTTTTTGTACCTAATAGTCTGTGATGTGGGGAAGAGTGTGCTTAAGGGAAGGCATTCACCTTGTGTGTCTGACTCTGGCATTGCTTCCCATCCATTTCATCGTCTATCATAATTGACCTTAACAACATTTAGACTATTACCAGACGCGGCAGATGCTTCTAGAACTCCCTTCTGACATATATTTGCATTCAACTCGAGAGGTGGGTGGACCAGGTTGTTGGACGTGGGCTGGGCTCTCTTTTAGAAGACCTGGGGCCAAACCCTGGCTCCACGACTCACCGTGTGACCCCAGGCTCCTGCTCTGTCTCTCCAAGCCCTTGTTTCCTCGCTTAGGTAACAGGCGTGACAATGTTGCCTGCCTGTCAAGCTGCTTCTTATAAAAATTAAATAACAAGTATTTGGAATCACCTAGCACTGAATTTGATGAGTCTGTCAGACTCCTGCTGCAGTGTGGGCTCTGTGCAAGACACCGGGACAACAAAGATGGCCCAGTGTCACCCAGCAAGCACTGGCCACAGGGAGTTCACGCCCTGTTAACACACCTGTCTGCTCCTCCCACTAATTAGTAAATGCAGACTGGCAGGTCAGTGAGAGGAGGGTACATAACACAAAGAAGTGAGACAGGGAGGGAGGGATCAATTCTTTCTAGATACAGGAGACTCTCCAGAGGAGGCGATGCCAGAGAATA
The DNA here is from genome assembly GCF_048564905.1 of Vicugna pacos. Classification (NCBI taxonomy): domain Eukaryota; kingdom Metazoa; phylum Chordata; class Mammalia; order Artiodactyla; family Camelidae; genus Vicugna; species Vicugna pacos. The sequence goes on along the minus strand of NC_132999.1, from coordinate 27,089,808 downwards.
CGTTTTGAACAATGAAACAGAGCTCTCTAGGTGAGGAATTGGGGTGACTCGAGGGAAATACAAAACCATGAGCAAATGCATGAAGGTGTGAACCTTTGTGGTTTGGGAAAACTGCAGAAAATAATCTAATAGAGCTGAAGCACAGAAGAGAAGTGGGGGAGGCAGGAGATGGTCACGGTGAGAAGCGAGGCCAGAGAGTTTGGTCTGGGTCCATTCAGGAGGTGGCTGCCAGAGTAAGAATTCAACCTGAGACAGAGCATGCAAGCTGGTGGCCTGGGGTTTAGCCCGAGGGTGTGTTTTTCTTGACTGACATGGGGCCTTAATTTAGGTAGGGCATGCCCTCTCCAGTTCTACTTTCTTCCCAGCCCTGACCTTACTCTGCCACTTCACTTTTTAAAATTCATTGCCTGGACCTTATAGGCATTTGAGCTTGAGTTTGGAGTGGAGCACTGATGAGATCTGAGCACTGGATGTGTCTGGCTGAGTCCTGGGTTGGGGTTGTGCTGGGGGGTGGGGGTGGGGATGGGGGAGGTTATAGTGGGTAACGCTGGTGGCCAAGAATCCCATTAGGAGACAGCGGCAGTAATTCAGTTGAGAGATGATGAGATTCTGATCCGAGGCAGAAGGTACAGAGAGGAGGGGAGGGGAGTGAATCTGAGAATTATTTGCGAGGCAGAACCCACGGGATGTTGGTAATAAATTAAGATGAGAATAAGAGAGAATGGAACTCAACTGAAGGGTTTTTGAGGGCAGACTGTCTCATGACTAGTATCCCTGCTGTCTGCCCAGTGTCTGAGCCAAATAGAACCTGAATAAAAAATTCTTGAATATAAGAATAAATGGGTGGGAGATTTCAAATGGCTCTCAGTTTCCTAATTTAAAAGGAGACACACAGTAGGTCTTACGTACCCTGTTCAGTTGAATGCAAGGAGCACATTTCTAATAATGAAGTTTCAGCTCCTATTTTCAACTGAACACCATTCCTTGACACCCAGAGCCCACGGTGGCCCCACGAGGGCTCTCACGTGGCTCCTGAAGAAGCATAAATTAGAGGCACTTGTAGGGGATGTTGTCTGACATCTCCCGTGGGAAACCTGGGCCAAGAGAGTTCCAACACTGAGTTTCTTTGCTTTTGGAGACGAAAGTCTGAGGATGTCCACATCTAGGGCTGCGGGGAGGCTGGGACCTTCTTGCTTAGTCCTCTCCACATTGAAACAATAACAAAACTCTAACCAACTAAATATATAAGTGCTCTGTGGATTGACGAGATAATACTTTCCTGGGCCAAATTTTAAAATATCAAAGATCCAGGAAAAGATACAGTTATAGGCCTTTGATGTATCATAAAGGCCCATTTCATGCATCAGTCAGGGATATTTCAGGGCAAAGATGGAAGGATATTTTATGTCACTTCTGAGGTATAAAGGGCACTTTATGAGTCAAAGGAAACCAAGTTCTCAAATGGCCGGAGACTGGCAGGTTACTTGTTTGAAATCTAAACACCCACTCGGAATCCAGAACAAAGTTACTCCCTCACCCCTTGCCCAGAAGTTTGCTTAGGTTGTCAGAGGCAATGGAGCAGGAGGTGTGCCCCGGGTGCTGGTAGACGGAATCCCAGTTGCTCGTCACCGGGGTGGCCGGGGCCTAAAGTGCCCATATTAGCCACGGGGCCCATACCTACTGAGGCCTGGGGGCCAGGGAAGGACCCCGGCCCTGGAAGACTGGGAAAAAGAAAATGAAGCACTAGGCTTTCTGGAAGTGCTTGCTGGGTGAGGACTGAATGAAGGGTTTGCCTCGCTCATATCTCTGCTCGGATGTTTCTTCCTCAGAGACCCATTGCACGCTGTCTCCTCGCTCTCTTTTATTTACCTTCATCCATATGTTATATAATATCAAAAAGTGATGCCTGCTTTTTGTTTCTTCATTGTCTCTTTCACTTTTACTTGTTTTATTTTATTTTATTTATTTATATTTTTTTACTTCTATGACTTTTTATTTTAGAAACCGTGAATTACACGTGTTCAAAAGAAGCTGTTAAGTGCTTGCGGTTCAGTTTCAACCACTAACTGTGGATAACTTTGAATCTTTACCTTTAGCTTTGTCCTCTTCCCTCAGCAACAACTATTTAGTTTATATGCACATTTTTCAGGGGGATCAGAAACAAGTCAAAACAGATACCTGTCTGCCCACCTGCCTAGGGGACATTTCCACTCAGACAGAAGCCTTCTGGTTGCTTTATGTTCATCAATAAAACTGAACGCATCCCCTCAAACTGGCTCTCCTTCCCAACAGTATTTCTACCTGTTCTACCATCATCATTCTCCTCATCGACATACTTGATTTTTCTCTTTCCTGTACACCTCATCCCCCAACTCTAGGCAATTACTAAACACTGTTGGTGTTTCCTTTGTAGTGCTCTTAGGATTTCCCTTCTACTCCTGTCACACTACTCTAATTCAGCCCATTCCCACTTTCTTCCTAGATTTTGCTGCAGCATTCTGTTCAGTCTCCCTGAATCCAACCTTCCTCTCTAGATCGCACTACATATGGAATCTAAAATAAGCTTCTTATTTTAATCATTTATCTCTTTTGCTTCAAAGCTTTCAGTGGCTCCCCGTATCTTATAGCATATTTTTCAAACTCCCGTTTGTGATAGTCAAGGTTTTTCATAAGCATATCTTTCATTGCTGCCTAACCCAGTTCTTCACAGCTAGACTGATCTCTTAAATCCTGATGATTCCTGCAGCCACACCTTTCCCTAGACTGTACTTCCCAGTTTTACTCTAACAAGTCACAGCCAATCTTTTAAGTTCCAGTGGAAGTTTTAGCTTATCCGTGCAGTTTTCCCTGACCTACACACCCCAGTATTCTAGGTTCTGGGTATTCTCTGTATCTCCTTTAATATTCAGTTATGCATCACCTCCCTTTTAAGGCATATTCCTTCTTCCCACCTATCACTGTCATGTTCTGGAGACAATGCCATACTTCTGTGGCTCCCACGGTACTTAGCCTTGGGTTGTGCATAAAATGGGTGCTATATATAGAAATCCAGGAGGCAAAGATGAGTTCTCGATATAACTGAGGGATTGAATAATAATAATAGCTAACACTCAGATATATGCTAGGCACTGATATAAGAGCTTTACCTGTATTAACTCATCTAAATCTCACAATAATCCTATGAGATGGTGACTATGATAATCCCCACTTTCCAGATGAGGAAACTGAGTCAGAAAGCTAATAAATGGCAGACCTGGATTCAAACCCAGGTAGTCTGACTCCAGAATCTCTACTCTTAACCACTTCATTGTATTACCACCAATGAGATGGGGAGAGGGACATGTTGCTGTAACGAGGATGGAGCAAAAATGAGAGAAGAGCTGCTAATAAATTAAATAATGGAGTAAAAAATGGAGAAGGAAAAAGAATAAGGGTAATTATAAGTAAGAGACTGGAGAAGAAGGGACGATAGTAAGAAGACAAATGAACATAAGAAATTGTTTATAAGACAAACAAAAGGTAAAAACAGAAAGTCAGTCAATGTGAGTTGGGGAGATGAGGAAGACCCAGGAAGACTTTGAAGAAAGGCTGCCACATCACGTAGGATGCAGAGAACAAATGAGGAAAAGTAATTCTTACAAGATGGTGAAGGTGCCATTGGAGCTGCTGGGCTCTGGCACAGACACTTTGTGGAGCCTCTTCTTTCAACTGAAACCAACACATGACAGTGTCTCATTTTTGCAGATACAGAGCTCACATATGTTTGTGCTTATGGTAGCATTGTGTTCTGGTTGCTTCTTTTCTGGGGTATATGTTCTACAATGCACCGCTGAACTGAGTCGATGAAGAAGGTATCTTAGGTGACCCTGGATGCTGAGTTATGGTAACTTCCTGTTCTACAGGTGGAACTGTGACTCGAGTCAGGTCTGGATGTGCAAGGGCAACCTCAGGAGGAGGAGCTGTAGTCTTCTGCAGGACTGTAGAGTGTTTGGCCTCCGAAGTAGGTTCTGAAGTTATGGTTAGCTCCAGGTCTGCATGATGAATTGTGACTCTGGGCGATGTTGGATGCTGACCTTGATCCTTACTTGGAGTCAGAACGTTCGGTCACCTCCTGATGGGATGGATATTGAACGACAACCTCCTTAGGCGGCTCTGGAGACTGAGTTGGAGTCTCTTGCTTGGTTGGAGAAGGTTCAACCCCCACATTGGATGCTCCAGTTACAGTAAGTTCCTGGTCCATAGTGTGAACTGACTTGAGTGATGTTTGAATGGGCAAGTGTCACTTCAGGGTGTTTCGGAGGGAGAGCTGTAGAATGTTCAGCTTCTGTAGTAGGTTCTGAAGTTATGGTAAGTTCCAGATCCAAAGGTTTAACTGTGACACTAGGTGATGTTGGATGCTCAGTGTGATCCTGATCTGGTGCTGGAACTGTCACCTCCTGATACAATGAAGGCTGAACTACAACAACTTCCTAGGGGGTTCTACATGGTTGGAGAAGGTTTACCCTCTATATTAGATTCTGAAGTTAATGAAGTTTTCAGGTCCAAAGGTTGAACTGTGACCTCAGTCAGGGTTGGATGGTGAACGTGAACTTGCTCTGGATGTAGAAGTGTCACCTAAGGGGGTTTCAGACTAGGAGTTGTAGAATGTTCAATCTCTGTAGTAGGTTCTGAAGTTATAGGAAGTCCTGTGTTGAAAGATTGAACTGTGATGTTGGGCAGTGTTGGATACTGAGCTTGATCCAGACCTGGATTTGGAACTGCTGCAGCTTGATACAATGGAGGCTGAACTACAACCTCCTTAGGTGGCTCCAGAGACTGAGCTGGGATCTTCTGCATGGTTGGAGAAGGTTCAACCTCCATAGTAGATTCTGGAGTTATGGTAAGCCCCAGATCCAAAGGTTTAACTGTGACTTCAGTTAGGTTTGGATGCTGAGCATGAACCTACTCTGGATGTGGAGGTATCACCCCAGGGTATGTTGGAGGACCTGTAGTCTGCTGCAGGGCTGTAGAATGTTCGGCCTCCATAGTAGCTTCTGGAGTCATGGTAAGCCCCAGATCCAAAGGTTCAACTGTGGCACTGAGCGAGTTTGAATGCTGAGCTTGATTCTGTCCTAGTGTGGGAACAGTCATCTCAAAATGCACTGGAGGTTGTGCTACAACCTCCTTAGGTGGCTCTGGAGGCTGAGCTGGGACCTCCTGCTGGGCTGGAGAAAGTTTTGTCTCTTTGACGGGTTCCAGGGATGGGGCTGGGAACTTGTGTTTGACTGGAGAAGATTCTATATTCTCAAGGGGCTATAGAAGCTGAGGAAATGTCTCTTGAGGGACTGGAAATGATTCCACTTCCTTAGAGGGCTCTGGAGATGTACTAGAGGCTGAGCCGGGGCCTCCTGCTGGACCGAAGAAAGCTCCACCCTTCTAGGGGGCTCTGGAGTCTGAGCTGTGGCCTCTTGTTGGCCTGGAGAAGATTCCACCTTCCCAGGGGACTCTGGAGACTGAGAAGGAGATTTGGACTGCTCGGGGGAAACTGGAAAATGAGCAGAGTCCTCCTGCTGCTCTGGAGAACTTTCAGCCTCCTTAGTTGGTTCTGGAGTTGTGATAACTGCTAGATCCAGGGGTTTTACCTATGGTACTAGGCATCACTGGATGCTGAGCTCCGTCTGGACCTACAGGTGAGAAGGTCACCTCATTATGTACTGAAGGTTGAGCTGCAATATCTGTAGAGGTCTCTGCAGGCTGAGTTGGGTGCTCATGCTGGACTGGAGAAGGTTCAATATTTCAGGTTCCACCTCCTCAGGGGACACCTAGACTGAGCTGAGGCCTCTTGTTGGGGTGGAGAAGTTTCAACTTTATTTGTGGACCCTGCAGTTATGGTAAGTACAAGATCCACAGGTTTAACAGTGACACTGGCCCACTGCAGAGACTGAGCTTGATCCTGACCTGGAGGAGAAGCTGTTGTCACATCATGCTCTTGAGAATGAGCTGGAGAGGATTCAGCCTCACCGGAGACTCTGGGTGCTGAGCTGTGCTTTCCTGCTGGGTTGCGGAAGGAAGGTTTAACTTCTTCGTCAGGATGCTCTGGATACTGAGTTGGGGCCTCCTGTTGTGCTGGTTTTCTTGTGTGTAACAGGTTCTGGAAATTGAGCTGGAGCCTCCTGCTCAACTGGCAAATGTCAACTAACCTCCTCAGGTGGCTGTGGAGGCGGGTGGAGGCCTCATGCTGGGTTGTAGAAAACCCCACATTAGTCAGGGGCCCTGAGGGCTGAGCTGAAGCCTCATGCTGATTTGGAGGTCCCACCTCTGTATTGCGTTCTGCTGTTGTGGTAAGCTCCACGTCTGCAGGCTTGTCAGTGACACTGGGTAAGTTTGAATGCTGAGCTTGGTGGTGACTTGGAGTTGAAGCTGTCACTTGTGATGCCCTGGAGGTGGAGCTGGCTATTCCTGTTGAGTTGGAGAAGGTTCCACCTCCCCAGAAGAAGGCTCTGGAAGTGAGCTCGTTGCTCCTGCAAAGTTGCAGATGGTTCTACCTCTGCTGGAGCCTGAACTGGGGTCTCCTGCTGGGTTGGAAAAGACTCTGCCTCATTAGGGAGCTCTGGAGATTGAGCTGAGACCTCCTCCTTCTTTCACTTTTAAATACAAGTTCCGTGAAAATGTGGGTGGTGTATTTTTCTCTGCAATAGAGTGTTGCCTGACACAAAGAAAGAACTTATAAACAACGGTCCAATGAATGGATGGATGCCCCTTAATTGTGCTAATTCAGGCCTGTGCTAGATGTTTCAGTCCTGGTCGTCCCCCCCCCCCACTTTTAGTGCACACAGTCCAGTGGGAGAGATGGTTACCACGTTGTACTGAAATGATTAGCATCAATGTAGAACAATATGCAGGATGCGATGGGGTCTCAAGAAAACACCTAAGCGAGCTTGCTGGAGAAGGACAGGGAAGGCCACTGGGAAATTGGTGTTGCAGCTGAGATCTGAAGGATGTGTGGGATTTAGCCAGAAAGGGACATCGGGAGAGTGTTCACAGCGATAGAAATGGTTTGCGCCAAGTCATGGCACATTGCATGATGTGGCTGAGTAAAGATGTGTCAAAGGACTGAATACACGAATGAATGCTTTCACATTTACGACAGCTGATTTTTCTAATCATTCATTCAAAGAGCCAGTCAAAAAAGTGCCTTCCAACTAATGTGTCATTTTACTGAGTTATGCATTGATTTGTTATTTTTCTCTAAGAAAATATAAAATTTCGATGGGCATGAGCAGGTTGACATAGGAACTTGGAAAAAAAAAAACCGAAACAAAACCAGACAAAAAGTAGATCAGATATAATTGGTTCTTCCTGCAAGCCTTTTAGAAAAGAAAAACACTTCAAGTATCACCTAGTGAGATGTGGTGAAAAGGACCCAGAATTTGAACTTGGAAGGATGGGTCTCAAGGATCACATCAGTATTTCCCAGGCAAGTCATTTTGTCTGTCCGTTGTGGTTTCTGAGCTATGAGAATCTAATGAAAATAATTTGTGAATCAAAAGTGATGGGCAAAAAAAAAAGTGACAGACACGTAAGAGTAATTTATTCTTCTTCTTCCCACTCAACTTATTATTCTGTTTTTTTTTTTAACTCCCCCATTGCCACAGATTCCCCGCACCCCTCCTCCCTGGCAACAACTCACCTCTTCTCTGTCACTGTAGCTTTGTCTGCTTGTAAATGGCGAACGACAGATAAATGGACTCATACAGTATGCAGTCTTCTGAGTCCGACTCCTTTCACTCAGCATCACACCTTTGAAACACATGCAGTCGTTGGACCAACAGGGCATTCATCCCTTATTGTTACACAGGATTCCGTGGCATGGGTATGTCACAGCCTCTTTATTTGGTCACCCACTGAAGGACATGTGGCTTGTTTCCACTTGTCGGCGATTATGATGAGACCAGCTATACACATCTCTGTACAGGTGTTTGCATGACCCTATTTTTTTCCCTGAGAAATTAACCAGTAGTGGGGTTGGTGAGTTGCAGGTTAAGTGTATAATTAATTTTATTGAAAATGCCAAACTGTTTTCCAGAGTAGCTGTACCATTTTGCATTCCTGAGAATGCAATTTAGTTTTGAATGGAGGGGATGGGAGGCCCAGAGAGGTGAAATGACTTTCTTTCAATTACAAAGCAAACAAGGACATGTGGGCAAGACTCCTATAGCCCCTAGTCTGACTCCCCTTTTATTAAACTGAAGTTTAACACTGTTTATTTCTGTATGGCACAGGGCTCTATATTCAATACCTTGTGAGAGCCTATAATAAAAAAGTATATGAAAAGGAATATATATGTATAACTGAATCACTGTGCTGTACACCAGAAATTAACACAACATTGCAAACCAACTATACTTAAAAAAACTAAAATAACTCAATTTCGTATAATCCTTAAGACAACTCTTTGAGGGGATGTCTGTTTATTGATTTGTTTTCTTATTTATTTGCCCTGTTTTACAGGGGAAGACAGTAGGAGGGTAGGTGTAAGAAGGTAGGTGAACTGCCCAAGTTCATACGTGGTGGGCTGAGTTTGAATTTGAGTTCATGCTCTTCCTGCTAAGCACATTTCCCCTTGATCGCTGAAAGTTAGGGCCAGAGCTTCATCTTAAATGAATCAATATTTCCACCCTTATGGTTATGCTACATTACAGAGGAAAAATTTCCATGGTTTCATAGTGTGAACTGTGTTTATTAATAACCATTCCTCAATTGCTTCAATTTCAACATTATTAAAAAGCTAAAGCTTGGCTCACTTTTCATTTTCTTTTCTCTACTTGGGAGTGGATTTTTTTTTTCTAACCCAGGGCAGGGACTAAGAAATGAAAAGGAGTTAGGTCTGGTGCCCGCTGTCTCTGCCAGGCAATTCCATACCCCTCGGCCTCCTTCCCGTTGGCGTTTCAACAAGGAGCGGTCTCCAGCCTCAGCCTGGATTGGAGACACTTTGAGAGGGCAGGAGAGCCACTCTGCTTCCAGCATCTTGGATCTGGTTTCATGGCTAAAAGGTGTTGAGATGATTTTTAGGTCAAGGCTGTTTGTGTCAGAGGGAAAAACTGACAGATCACTTGCAGATTCAGCTTTTATGAGAGCACGTAAGTCTCTCCCAGGCTCAGGTTCCCTGCTTGAGCCCAGGAGGCAAGGAGAAAAAAGGAAGGAAGCAAGGTGGGGAAGGAAGGAAAGAAAAGAGAAAGAAGATAATGGAAGAAGGAGAGAGAAAGAAGGAAAAAAGAATGAAGAAAAGAGAGGGGTAAAAATGAGAGAGACAGAGAGAGAGAGATTGAGAAGGAAATGAGAAGTGCTGAAAAGAAGGGGGAAAAAAAAAGATCTGAAACCAGGTAGTTTATTTTTCTTCCCTGGTGTTTGTTATAGATTATCCTAGACTAACTGGAAGGGAACAGAGTAATTGGGCCAAGTTAATTAGATCTTCATTTGATTTTGTGTTTGTTTGTTTGACTACTTAGTTTATAACTTGGCAGAGAGTTTTATCATATGTACTCTGCTAACTGGTTTATCTAAACTGAGATTGAGCATGAACAAAATTGACATTGGGTTTGCTGCTTCAGACCACACAGAAGAGGGGAGAGAACCTTTTGAGTAAATACTGATGTCTAGAAGCAGTGGGCGATCTAACAGGGAGACTCCCGGGCCTGTTGGAGTCCCTGAGAAGCAGAGTTGATGAGCATGGCTGGGCCATGCAGATGTCGAGTGAGCCCCCCGGAATGGCGTGCTACCCTCCTAAGATTTTGGAATTTGCAGTCAGAGAGATCTGAGTTTAATTCCTGTCTTGCCTGCTTACCACCTTTTTGTCCTCTCTGAGCCTCAGTATTCCCATTTGTGCAATGGGATGATAATGCTTTCCCAGTTGGGCAGAGGCCAGGGTGAAATGAGAGAGTAGGGAAGATGCTTAACAGTGAGGTTGGCTTTTAGGAAGAGCTCAGTTGTCCCCTTCCTTCTGGCTGGGGGAGCCATATCTGGGAAACTAAGCCAGAACACTTGCAATATTGAGGGGGACTGACACTGTGGCCAGTGGCGATGCCCTAAGCATCTGTTCACCCTAATTCCCTGTAGAATCAAATTCTGGGACTTGAGCAAGGCATCTTTTCTTCCTGGATTTCAGTTTTCCTATTGATCAGTTAGATTCCAAGCAGTGACTTACGAGGCTGAGCACCTGCAGATTTTGTAACATGCACGCTCTCATTTTTGGGGTCCCCATTGGAATATCTTTGTTCTGTTCGCCTCTCTGACCACCCTCATGGGGCCTCTAGTTTCAACTCAGCCATCACCACCTCTGGGTCTCTTCTGCAGACCCTGAACTTGTGCCTGTCCTTGGGACCCGTGTGGCATTCTCTATGGTTATACTTGGAGAAGCCATGCTGTGCTGCATGTATCAGTTTATCTACCTATCAGAATGTAAGCTTCTTGAGTTCGGGAACTTGCTTCCATCTCTGAGTCTCCAATTCCTAACATGATACCTACTTGTGTGACTCTGTGCAAGTTACATAACCTCTTGTAGCCTCAATTTCCTCACCTGTAATATGGGGATAATGACAGTACTTAAGGGTTAATTGACTTAATACACATAAAAGCTCTCAGTACTGTTTCTGGTACACAGTGCTCAATGCTCAATGCATTATTACAAATGTCATTTTGAATGACTGAATGAATAACTATGGATAAGACACATTCCCTGATATTAAGGAGTTTGGTCTGGTGGGGGGATGTGTATAAACAGCTCACGATAAAACAGTGTGCTGTTAAAGTAGAAATGCGTTAAAAAATGTAATAACAATAGAAAAAAGATTCATTTAAAATTTGACAATTAAGGGTGAAGAGTTAAGAAGAATGAAACTGGTGTGTGTGTGTGTAGGACCTGGGGAGGAACAGGTAGAAAGTATCATAATAACAAGGCCTAGGCTGCAAGAAGCTGCGAATAAGAATTCTCCAGTTTGCTCTGAGTTTCCTAGCTACCAAAGCAGAAAATTAGGCCAGTTCTACTTTACAAATCCTTGATCCCAGCAGTAAGAAGTTATCCAAGAGCGTCCATAGGGTTGTGAGAGGAAAGGTTCTTTTTTGGGTGAAACTCATATTGCAGGACATGGAGCTTCCCTGGCCTCTCCCTGATAATTGTCGGTTGTGACTTCTAGACACTGTGACACTAATAATAATAAAAAAAATGCCTCCACTCTTTTACAGATGCCCCTTAAGGGCAGAGCTAACTCCCACCAAGAACCATTAAACCAAACCCATTTGGCTTCACTGGAAGAGGGTGTCAGGATTCAAAGAGGACCTATCCAGGGTCCCACAGACTGGAAGTGTCAAATCCAGGCCTCGGACCTACGTTTCTTAACTCAGGCGTGGCTTCTATTAATGTTCTGTTTCTCAGTGTTTGTTTTTTTTTTTAAAAATTCTGTTGACTTTATTATTTCAACATATATTGAAGCAAACCCACCTTTTATATTTGAAAATTATGCTTTAATTTTCCAATCTGTAAATGATTTATCTTGTATGGGGAGACACTGGGGAAAAGTGACCAATTCTCTCATGGGCAGAAACCAGAGGGCCTCAGTGATCTTGGAAGCTTAGTGAGTTCTGAGTGAGAAGTCAGAACACCCGATTTCCTCCACTGAGACTGCGCCAACATGGTTTCCTGAGATTTTCCACGCCAGACAGTTTGACTCAGTGATTCCAAGAATTCAGACAGAAAAGCCCAGACTCTGCCTTCTTTGGCTGCATTTATCTGGCAATCTGATGGAAGCAAACGGAGGAGTGGAGGAGGGTCTCAATCTGTGTGTTTATCATAGTACAGACAGTGTCAAGAAACTCCGTCCAGTACAGACAGTGTCAAGAAACTCCGTCCAGATGCTGTGCTAGGCCAGGGGGCCCAGATATGATCTAGTGCCCTTTGTCGGCTTAAAGGTTGGCCAGGACCTACAGAGAGCTTGGAGGGGAGACCTCTGGATTTAGAGAATTTCTGTCTCTGCAGCTTAAGTCCATGTGATCTTGGTCAAAGGCAATTCTTCCCTCCACTGTGAGCCTCACACTGAGAGTACTGAACTCATGCAATTATTGGGGGTTAATCTCATAATGAGAATATGAGAGGGTCCCTTGCCTTTTAGGGGAGAGAACACTAGTGGTCACCACGGATCCAGTTTTCATTCCTCTTCCTGGACGTATAGCTACACCTCATCTCAGCCCCCTTGCACGCACATAGGATGGAGCCAGTGGGAGGTGGTGGACCTGCCATATTCTCCTTTGCAGGGTGCTGCACCCACTCCTTCCCCTTCGGCCTTGGAGGTCACATGTTGGAGATGGCAGTGCCCCAAGATGGGAGAAGTCTGGACCCCAAATTGCCTTGAAGAAAGTTGCCCCGGAACACCTGATCAGACCATGGAGTGGGCAAGAAGTAACTTTCACGTCTCAGGGGCTTTAACGATAAAGCTGTGCCTGTTCTGGAAACAGTTGATAGCCTACCATGACTAACACAAGTGTAATGTGACCCAGAAGATCCAAAGTAAATGAATGAACTCTGCTTTCTTCCTCTCCCAGCCGCGAATCCCTACCCATCTGTTCTTAGGAGCGATTCTGAAGACAATGCTCAGAACTTACTGAGAATTTTCATTTTGGGGCTTCTTTATCCAATATAATTTGATTCCAAAATCCATTTTTTTTTCCCATTGGGGCACTATGACTATTTGAGAAGCAAGCATACCTGTGGTTGGACCCTGTTTCTGGAACTTCCTCCGTGTGACCTTGGGCAGGTCATCTGAGAAGAGCTGAGGAAACTGAAGCTCAGAGAAGGAAAGTGGGATGAACAGAGCCTGTGTTACTGGATCGTTTGAAGATGGAGTGAGGTCAGGGATGCAAAGCACCTAGCGCGGTGCCTGGCGCGTAGAACGTGCTCCCCAGATGTCAGTCCCAGCATCCTCGCTCTCCCTGAAGAGTGAGGCGCTTTCTTTCCTGTCGAAGGAGTCACTGAGCCCAGGGAACAGCACTTAAGGGATTGGGGAGAGGTATGTTGGCATTTTCTGATCCCCTCACCCAAGCTGCAGCTCTGTAAAAAATCTTACCATTTCAAGGCACTCTGGACTGAAAGAAGCAATGTTTTCTCCAGCCTTGGCTCTTTGGACAAATAGGTGCTCTTTTGCTCTGGGCTTCAGTTTCCCTTCAGAATGGCAAGGCTAGACTGATGACCTCCAGGAGCCCTCCAGCTCTGCCAGTGTGGAATTCCAGGTTAACATGGGAAGATGGAGAGACTGTGGAGAGAAAGGCATCAAGGATGGGGAATGGGCTGGAACGGGGGCTCAGCTATACATGTAACCTGTCCCAGAGGACGTAAGCCCTGCTCCAAGGTCACACAGAAAAGATTTACAGTCTTGGAGTCCATGAATAATCCCTGGCTAGTGGAGTCTTTTAAATATCCAGTGACGCTGGATGCCACAGTAAGGGAGAAAACCCATTCTTCTTAGAACCTCTAATGTTGATGGTGAACTTTTGTAGGATTGGATTCAGGCTTGCATTCTGTGGTTTTTCTTGTGTTTTCTTCTTCCTTTTCCTCCTCCTCCATCTCCTCTTTCTCTGCAGACCCCTTTCCCCTCCCTTCTCCTCCTCCAGTCCTGGTTTGCTGCTGACAACTACTTTCTCATTTTTCAAGAGCTTTGCCTCTTTCACATGCATGTGTTTATTATCTAGCTTCCAAGCCAACTTATTTAACTTCTGTATTTTCCCATCTCTTATTTAGCTTCCTCTCCAGGTAGATACTACAGGGAGAGAATCAGTCATTTTTTGTGATTCAGTAGTCCTGGTGACTTAATAACAGCACTAATAACAGACTGAATGGTTTATAAATTCAGGAGAGAGTGTCAGGCACCACAATTTTAACTTCTGTTGAAAGCGGTTGAGGTTATTGCAGAAAGAGGTTGTGGGGTGGTGCAATTCTGGGACAAACAAGTTAAAAACAAATAGGCTCTTTCCAACAGTGCTTAAAGTCTTCAGGATAATTATGAATTCTAAGTTTTCGGGGACAAAAATCATTAGCTCTGACATTCCAATCAAGTTTGAAATTGAATCCAATCTGAAACTTCAGCCACTGAGCAGACAGTTGTTTTTTTTTTTTGATGTGCAATCATGTGCTTTTTTTCTTTGGAGTAGAAAATTAAAAGCACAATTTGGAAGCAAGTGGAGAGCGTTCCCAAAGCATTTTATTCCAAAGGTGGCCTTAACTGCAATTACAGGGACACAAAAACAGGGACACAGAGCGATTTCACCTGTATCGGGCCTGCTTCCTTCCCTTCTCCTTAATATACGCAGATTAAAGACTTTGACTAGAAACCACAACACTCCAAATTCTTAACACCACACCCAGAACAGGTTTTATTCTCAAATGGTTAAATGGTTTCATCTTCTCAGCCACCCTGCCGCCTAAGTATCACTATGGTGATTTATAGATGGGATTGCAGTAGCTTTGGACTTCAAAGCGGTAGAACCAAGATTTGATTCCTGGTCTCTGTGTTTCCCAAACTTCTCTTTCCAGCCTTATGCCCAGAAATTCCTTCTACTTAGCTGTTGTTTTGGTTGCCTGAAATTTACACTAATGTCTTTCTTTTCTTGTGGAATAAAAAAAAAATATAAAGGGGATAGAACTGTCAATAAAGGAAATGTAATAATCTAAGTTTCCATTTCCACTGAGAAAGCATTTCATGGTTTCATTTGTTTATTCCCAACAAACTGTCATCTTTATTATTGCATTATCACAATTTCAGTTTTTATTTTTTAAATTTTTTTCTGAATCTCCCACTCTGTGACTGTAAGCTCCTTCAGGAAAGGGATTGTCTCTGCTTCCTTTGCTGTTGTCTATCCAGTGATGAGTCCAACGTCTGACATCTGGTGGGTGCTCAGATACTAAGTACTTCCTACAATGTGATTACTCTTTGATACTTAATTTGTGCTTCCCATGTATAATCATACAAGACCATAAGACCTCAGACTATTGAGTACAGTTGTGGAGAGAAGATTAAAACCAAGAACAGTTAGTGATAGAAGCAGCTGAGGGCCAAGGGACCAGTGGGTATTTGGGCTCATCTGTCACGGCCCCAGTAACTTCTTGATTGTGATGGAAAATGCATGAAAGGGACCATTTGTCCTCCAGATCTTCCCTACTACTCTTCTCTGATTCTCTCTGTGCCTGAAAGTCTGACCCCTATGAGATGTATCAGGCTCTTGTCCTTCTGTTTTCTAGTTGAGTTTGGCCAGTAAGTGCTCACAGGATTCTGAAGGGCAGAAAAAAGAGGGGTGAATACTTAAGTCGTTCTACTCCCTCCCTGCTTTGCTGTGGTTTGGGCGGTGGCTGCGTCCGTCTGTCACAGCAGCACCTGTTGGGGAGGGTAGCCCCTCTCTCATCCCTCAGTCTCATGGGGTTCTTGTAATGCTGGACCCTTTCCTTGCCATTTTAGCCCTTGTGGTGGCAACAGCATTTTGTGATTGTTAGTCTCTGGGTACGTTACTTACCTTCGTTAGTTCTTTTTTTATTTTTAAACAATTTGGAAAGTTTACACTCCATTTATAGTTATTACAAAATATTGTCTGTATTCCCCACGTTGCACAGTATATCCCGGTAGCCTATCCTACACCTAATACTTTGTACCTCCCCCACCCCCACCCCTGTATTACCCCTCCCCTGCAACTGCTGACCACAAGTTCTATATCTGTGAGCCTGCTTATTTTATTACATTCACTACTTTGCTGTAAGTGATACCGTACATATTTGTCTTCCTCTGTCTGATTTATTTCACTCAGCATAATGCCCTCCAAATCCAACCACGTTGCTGCAAATGGCAAAAATTCCTTCTTTTTGTGGCTGAGTAGTATTCCATCATGTGTGTATTGGGGGGTTATTTATAGGCCACATACAACAGCATTTACAATATCCTGTAATTTTTGTAATTAAAAAAGTGAACACTGAGAAGTCCCATTGTGTGTTTTCTATACGTTCTAAAATGTCTGCAATAAACTTGAGGGACTTTGTGGTTTTTAAAATCTCTCTTTTTTTATGACCAAAGTATAACTTACAGAGAATAAACAACACATATATTAAACTTACAGTTTGGTGAATTTTCACAAAGGTAGTTACCCAAGGAACCACCACCTCGATCAAGCTATAAACCCCTCCCAGCACCTTAGGATGTTTGCATGTCCTCGCCCAGTCAATACATTCTATACGGGTCGCAACGATTCTGGCTTCTATCACCACTGATTCATTCTGTCTTTCATAAATCATAAAAATCGAATAACACAGTTTTTATTCATTTGCATTGACCTCCCTTCACTTGTTTTTATGCCAGTGATTTTGATCCATGTTGAGTATAGCAGTAGTTGGTTGTTTTATGTTGCATCGGAGTATTCCATTGCATGTATATTGACTTTTGGGTCATTTCCAGCTTTTGGCTATTATAAATAAAGTGGCTATGAGCATCCTTGGACATGGCTTTTGTTGCACAACTTAACAAAACTTTTGTTAGTGGTATGTCTAGAGGCTGAATTATTTGGTTGCAGACTGTGCATTTTTTAGCCTTAATGAATCTGTCCCGTTTTCAAAGTCGCTGAGCCAGTTTACATCACTACCAACAGTGCATAACAGTTCCAGTTGCTCCACACATTGGGAATGTTTGGTATTGTCAGGGATTTTTCTGTTTTTGTTTTCCATGTTAGTGATTCTTGTGGTTATGCGGTGGCCTCTCACTGTGGTTTTAATTTACATTTCCCTGATGGCTAATAACCTTAAGCATGTGCTTACTGGTCATTTGGGGATCCTGTTTCGTGAAATGCCTCTTCAAGTCTTTTGACTGTTTAAAAAATTTTTCTTATCTATTCCATTCTTACTGAATTATAGTCCTTTAAATGTTTTGATTATGAATTCTTTGTTGGATATATGTATTGCAAATTTCTTTTCCTACTCTATTGCCTTCTCACTGTCCCAGTGGTATCTTTTGATGAACAGAAGTTTTTAATATTAATAAAGTCAAATATGTAAATCTTTTACTTTATGATAGGTGAGTGTATTTTGTGTTCTCCTCAAGAAATATTTGCCTACCCCAGGATCACGAAGACATATTTTTATGTTATCTTCTAGAGGCATTATGATGATGATGATGATGATGATGATGATGATGCCTGTCACAATTAGATCTACAATCTACCTGGAATTGAATTCAGTGTGCATTACAGCTCAAGTTTCATTTTTTTCTGTATTAATATTTAGTTAATTCAACACCAGTCATTAAAAACATCATTCTTCCTCCACTGCACTGCAGGCATCATTGATACCAGTCAGGGGATGCTATGTGTGCGCGTCTGTTTCCAGAATTTTATTTTGTTCTGTTGATTGTCTGTCTGTTACTGCGCTAATATGATATTTGTTTTAATTAATGAAGATTTATATTGAGTCTTGAAATCTGGTAGCATAAACACCATGACTTTATTCCCCCTTTTCTAGATTGGCTTTCTTTGGCTTGACTCTGCATTTCCATACACATTTTAAAATCAGCTTGCTGATTTCCTTGTCGTGGGTGTTGTCTGTGCCCTGCCCAGACCCCTCAGACTCCTTTTTCTCTGTATGTCTGCCCTCCACTCCTGGCTTCTCTAGAAGCTTCTCTTCTCTTTTACTTCCTACAGCTTGCAGTTGTGCTTTTATCTGCAGGACTCTCTGAAAGCTACTGGAGCGACTTTGCCCAAAGGTATAGAGAGCTGGAAATGCTTGAAAGGTTCTGTCCCCCTGGGGCAGACCTTAGCAATGACTAACTGGTGCCTGAGTATCAAAGCCTAGCTTATTTGCTTTGAAGGGGGAAGCTGTGGGGGTGTGAATTGTGCTCCTGTACCTCCCTGTAGGATCAGTCTGAGACCAGACCTTTGCTTGGTTTCCTTTCCTTCCCTGATCTACTTCTCCATTTTCTGATCGTTTCTTCTGAGGACATTTCTTTAATAAATCTCTTGCCCATAAATCCTCATCTCAGAGTCTATTTCTGTATGATCCAAACTAAGACATTCCGGAAGAAAATACCAGGATTTTAAGTGGAATTGCACGGAATATATATAGCCAGTTGACCAATAAAATTACAATATTTGATCAGTCCTTGAATGTAGTGTATCCTTCAGTTGAGGCAAGTCTTCTTTGATTTCTCTTAATAATGTTGTATAGTTTTCTATATATAAGTTTTGCAAATCATTTGTTAGATTAATTTCTATGTATTTGACATTTGGGAGTCATTATAAATGATATTCTTAATTTATTTTTTAATTGTATATTGACCTTGTGAATTTACTAGTCTTAATTAAGTTCACATGTTAATTCTACTAATGTGCCCATAGATTATTTTTTTTAGATTTCTACATATACCATTCATGTCATCTGTGTAAAACAGCAGTCTTATTTATTCCTTTCTCATTTTTGTGCTTTTCTCTCCTCTTCACTTAATGCACTAGCTAAGACCTCCAGCACAACAGCAAATAGAGATGGTGACAGTGCAAACAGCACATTTCATTCCACTGTACACCATGACCACATGATTTCCTCAGCTCAACCTTTCAGATGAGAAGTCTTGCAGGAATCATATACAATCTCAGTTATAACAAACATCAATTTCACACATTTAATAAAAATTTGGAATCAAACCTGTAAAAGGTATGTAACATACCTGTTGTCACTTGAGAACCACTGACCTCATGTATTTACCAATCAGTGTAACTTTCAGAGATTAGGGATGAAGCACCTCCGTTGTTCAATTTTGATATTACTGAATTCAGCAGTCAGCATTCTTGTCTGGCTAATCTATCTTACCTTTTCCATCACGTTCCTAAGTGAACTACACAAACCATAATAGGATAAGGCACAAACAATTTTAATTAATAGTTGCCTAAGTATTATATTCTCTAATGTAGGACCTTTTGCACAAGGAGTCCTTATGTGACCTGCTCAGGTGAACCCAGCTTAGTAACCTGCAAGTTCACTCTCATACCACGTATCACACCTATGTTTGGTCATTACTTGTCCAGTGACTTTCCCAGGAGCTGTTAGACCATGGATTGTGCATGCCTGATTTGTTCATGCTATGTCCTAAGATAGTTAGTTCCTAGCAACTACCTAGCATAGATCTAACATCTGTTGACTCCTAACTAGTATAAGAGAGTTGAAGGTCTAGAATGCTACTCCATCAACGTGATGCAAAGCCCCCGTTCGTTCATTCATTGTGCAGTCATTCAATAACTGTTTGTTTCAGGGCATGCTCTCTCTGCGAGGACCTGTGATAGCTATTTCCCACGCAATGTTTCATTCAGTCTCTCAAAATTCCTTCTAAGTCAGGATTAACATTATCCCCATTTGATAGGTGAGTAAACTGGGGCTAGGCTGTGGCAGAGCTCATATCCAAATTCAAATCTGTTTGAATTCAAAAGTCATGTTTAAAAAAAAAGCTAGTTCAGGGTAAAGGAAAGAATATAGTGGACAGAAGTCCGAGTGTGTAGTTGACATCGCTTTGGAAGATCTGAACGACTGGGATGCTGCACCAGGGGATACTTTACGTATGACTTTAGAAAGCAAAGCTGGTACCTGTCAGTGAAAAGCTCTAGATTTTGGGGAGAAAGATAGAAAGAAATTTCTGGTTGAGAATAATGGTCCAATAGAATGGTCAGCTTCCGTGCTATGAACTATTTGTGTTGTTATTCTGGGACAAACCCAGTGCTAAGGTGTGAATACTGTTGGTTTCTACGATGCCCAGCCTGCTTTTAGGGGTGCATAGACTTGAGGTGGAAACAGCACGTTGTGGCCTGATTAGTCATTTGCTTGTTTTCTGCTTAAGAGGGTGGTCTGAGTTTCTATGGAAGCATAGAGATAGGAGTGCCTGTCTACCTCCTTGTCTGCAGAGCCTTCCTTGAGAAATCTGGATGTCATTAGAGAGGGTCTTATAGAAAAAGTAGGAGAGTTCTAGGTGGAAAAGAAGAGAAGGGAATTCCAGGCACAGGGAACAGCATATGAAAAAACCCAGATGCCTAGAAAGCTTGCAGGGTGTATCCGGACAAAATGCTAGGAGCTGAGTTGGCAAAAGGTTGGCATCGGGCACTGGTTAGTGCCCTGGCCACGTGGGTATCAGATCTTGGAGGGCTTTGGTAGGCCTCTCGAGGAGCTCAGATTTGTCCTTGTAATCCAGAGTAGAGTTCTAAGCTGAGGCTTGCCTCTCCGTCTCCTCTGTGCCTCTCCGTATCTCTGAGCTAGTCCTCCTTCTGGCCCCAGTGCGAAAAATGTGTTAATTAGTGATGAAAACCATTCTGCTTTTCAGGCCTGTAAAGGCTTCCTGGGAGCGCTTTGCAGAAAGAAGTCCCGGCTGTTGCTGTCAACAGTTCCTGTGACTCCCGCAGTAACAGGATTCCTGGTCCCAGGCAGTTTCCCCATCTCCTGGGTGTGCCTGCCTCCGAGTCACTCAGAGAACCACGTCACTGTGGCCTGGTGCTCCGGTGTGTGCAGATCCATCCAGGCCTGGAACCCGTCAGAGATACAGGGAATTAAATGTGTCAGGCAGAGAGGGGTAGGGCCTTGAGGGCTGGGACGGTTTCCATGTAGCTTTTGGGAGCCCAGCGGTGTTTGTGGAAAAAGAAATTATTTTACAAAGAGTGAGGAAGGAGGTCCCTGCACCCTCACTACCCTCCAACCACAGGTCATCTTGTATTTATCTCTGTTTATGACTTTGAAAATATGTTATAGGCCAGTTTACTTTTTAGCTGTAATACCAATGAAATTATACTAATCTGATGCAAATCCTCTTCTGGCTAACTTTTCCAAGGATTCAGTAAGAGGCCATATGTGCAGAGGGAAAGGAAGAGGAAGGGGTCCAGACATTTGGGGCACACACTGAGGGGCACGTGAGGACTCAAATGTGATTTACATGGGCAGACATTTCAATCCTCCAGTGCACGGTTATTTAATTGGGTAAACTTCCTTAGCAAGGAACCTCAGGGGTTAGGAAAAATCCCTTTCTCTCCCCACCCCGAACCGCTCTCCACTCCTCTCTCACGAGTGACTCTGATACTTACTCTTCATGTATGCACCCGCCCCCAGACCCATTTTTACCCTCCTCTGACCTGCTGTTGACCCAGGAAGGCTGACATTTACAGATCACATGACCCAGGCTCTTCTGACCTCTGGCTTCCAGTTGGTTTTGGCCAATGAGAGACACTAGCAGGAGATCAGAGAGGAAGGGGAGAGAGACTGGTACGTTCTCCCCTGCCCGCCTCCCACTGCCTGGCCCTGTCTACAGAGGCTGTGTTCCCCACTGAGGCTGTAGTTCCTGTGGGATCAGCCATCCTCCTTGGTTCCTGATTCTCCGAGCTCTTGTAATACCATCCCCTCCTCTTGTCCCCTCTGGTTTGGGAGTGGCAGTGTCTTCTAGTCTTGATTGTGCCTGGTCCCTCTGCCCACACCTCTCAAGAAGGCCTCTTATTAAGCGCTCTTGGGTTAAATCCATCTGCGTGTGTGTCTTGTGTCCTGCCAGACTGAGAGTGGCAAAGTGGCCAAGCCGATTCATTTTATTTCCCCGGATCTTTCTTCTTGCCCCCACAAATGGTTATCTTTATTTCTGGGTTGGCTTTGTGTGACAGCTTCCTTCCTTCCTGCCTCCAGTCCGGCCGGCTCGCTCCCATCCTTATGCTACAGTCAGACAGTTTCTTAAATTGCACATGCGAGCATGCTCCTTTCCAACATACAGTCTATTTATGGCTCTTCCCTTCTGTTCAGATCAAAGCCAAACTCTGCCTCCATGACATGGCCTCAGCCACCCCCCTCTCACGGGCTTTCTGCTCCAGCCAAGAGGAAGGACTGGCCTCCTTCCATTCCCATCCAGCATGCCTCCACTGTCCCCCAAAATGGCTGTGTGAGTAATATTTACTGAACATTAACCAGGCACCAGGCTGAGAGGTTTATTTTCCATTTTTTTAATTGAATTATAGTCAGTTTGCAATGTTGTGTCAAATTCTGGTGTATAATGTTTCAGTCGTACATATACACACATATATTCCTTTTAATATTCCTTTTATTATGTTACTATAAGATATTGAATATAGTTCCCTGTGCTATACAGTGGAAACTTGTTGTTTATCTATTTTATATATAATAGAATCTGCAAATCTTGAACTCCCAATTTACCCCTTCCCACCTGATAACCATAAATTTGTTTTCTATGTGAGTCTGTTTCTGTTTTATAAATAAGTTCATTTTTGACTTTTTTTAGATTCCACATATAACTGATATTATATGGTATATTTCTTTCTCTTTCTGGCTAACTTCAGTTAGAATGATGATCTCCACATCCATCTATGTTGCTGCAAATGGCATTATTTTATTCCTTTTTATGGCTGAGTAATATTCCATTATATATGTGTGTGTGTGTGTGTGTGTGTGTGTATACATACGTACATACATTCATACATATTTACAAACCACAACTTCTTTAGCCAGTCATCTGTTGATGGACATTTAGGTGGTTTCCATGTCTTGGCTATTGTATATAGTGCTGCTGTGAACATTGGGGTGCATGTA
Organism: Vicugna pacos; assembly: GCF_048564905.1. NCBI lineage: Eukaryota > Metazoa > Chordata > Mammalia > Artiodactyla > Camelidae > Vicugna > Vicugna pacos. The sequence goes on along the minus strand of NC_132999.1, from coordinate 27,067,205 downwards.
TCTTTTCAAATTAGAGTTCCCTCCAGATATATGACCAGGAGTGGGATTGCTGGATCATAGATTAAGTCTATTTTTTGTTTTTTAAGGAATCTCCATACTGTTTTCCATAATGGCTGCTCCAAACTACATTTCCACCAGTAGTGTAAGAGGGTTCCCTTTTCTCCACACCTTCTCCAGCATTTATCATTGTGGACTCTTTAGTGATGGCCATGGTGACTGATGCGAGATGATACCTCATTGTAGTTTTGATTTGCATTTCTCTGATAATTAGTGACATTGAGCATTTTTTCATGTGCCTATTGGCCATTTGTATGTCTTCATTGGAGAAATGTTTGTTTAGGTCTTCTGCCCATTTTTGGATTGGGTTGTTTGGTTTTTTTGGTCATTAAGTTGTATGAGCTATTGATATATATTGATATATTCTGGAAATTAAGGCCTTGTCAGTTGCAACATTTACAAATACTGACAGTTTTTTTAAATGGATAATTCAGTTTAATTCTCACAACAACCCTATATGGATATAATATTACAGTCTCTGTTTTACAGATGGGGAACCCAGGGGACACATCTGGGAGGGAACTTGCTATGGTCACTCAGCTGAGAAGTGGTGGAAACAGGCTTTGAATCCAGGCAACCCGGCTTCAGAGGGCATCCTGTCATTCATGGGAGCACCAGTCCCAGCCCATAGGTCACCTCCACTGAGACGTCTCTCCTGATGCCTTCCATCCACAGAAGGCATCCCCTCCTCTGGATTTCTGCAACATTTTATTCCTCAGATCAATCCAATGTATTGCAGTTTGGGACGTCCATGCCTGTGGATGGTACCCCACAGGCTGTAAGAAGGCCCCTTAAAGGAAGAGCATCTGCTTCCTGTTAGGACAGGTGCTGGTTTTCATGCTGGGCATGTGGCACGTGCTCAGTCATTGGGGAACGAGTGGGTCAATGAATATGTTTGGAAGTATGGCCATTTGCCTCAAGCCTGTGTCTGTATCTCAGAAAAGGGAAGGTTGTTTCTGGAGATCTCAGAGATTTTGTTTGAATGTTGACATTCATTGAAACGTATCAAGAACCTGTCATGTGCAAAGCCTTGTTTTAAGCTCAAGGTAAGGGCAATGAAGATGAATGGACATGTCTCCCGCACAGAGATTACATTCAAGTTACTAATTACTACATTAACAAGTTCATAAGTAAATGAAGGAATGGAAGGCGGAAGGAATGCACGTCACCACCTATCTCTAGATGATAGTCTATAGAGACTGATAAAGCAGCAAAATAGATGGAAAGTAACGGGAGGAGGGCAGCCCTCATGGAGGTGGCATCTGAGCAGAGGCTCATGGGAGACAGGAGAGGGGGTCCTGTGGGGGCTCGGGGAGTGCAGCTCAGGCAGTCTTGAGCAGGAAGAACAAGCCTGGCATGTCTGTGTGTGAACAGGACCTGCAGCGTGGCCAGCGCACGGTGCTGAGTGGGATGGATTGTCCCTCGGTGCTGGAGTGATCAGATGCTGGAGGGCATTGGAGGTGGGGAGGAGATCTGGACAGATTCTGAGTGTGAGAAGAGGACGTTGACTTTTCTGATCAGAACACAGACATGATCTGATTTTCCCAACAAAAGACTACCTTTATGGCTGCTTTGTGGAAAGTACATTGTTTCAAACCTCAGAATCTCCAGCCCTCCTGCTATACTTAAGATACCTACCCTTAACCAACTAGTTAGTAGTGGTAAAAAATAATGACAAAAACAGTGACCATACCTACTTAAAGCAGTTAGATACTAGCAATTTTTTTAATACCATAATGCAGTAATTTTCCAGTTATTGAACATGTTCTGTGTGCTTGGCACTAAGGTTCTTTATAAAATTAACTTCTAGGGATGTTATGAGAAGTAAATAAGATAATGACTTTTCTTTCCACCTGGAAAAGAAAGATAATAAAACCTGGAGAGGCTGAATGATCTTCCTAAGATCACACACCTGGCAAGTGGAACCAAGATTCAAACTTCAGTCTGTCTGCCCCTGTGTTCCTTCTGCTGCCCTGTCACCTCTCATGGTACAGGCACCAGCCTCTGGCTCTACCGTTTTCTTTACCACCATGTAAAGGAGGCATCAGAGCAGGGGGACTGCTAACTTTGATGTGAAAGAAATAACTTGCTTAATTCTCAGCAATGCTGTCAAAGGGACACTGCTGTCATTATCTCTGTGAGGATCCTCATTTACAAATATGGATGATGAGGCTTGGAGAGCTGGGGGCTTGTGTGGCTCACAGATGTAGGGCTGGAACCTGGTTCCGCCTGCCTCCAGAGCCCACCCTCCCTTCTCTGTACCCGTGTTGTCCAACAGAGTGTTTGGCACTGATGGAAATGTTGAGCTATTGAGCACTTTAAATGTGGCCAGTGCAACAGAGGAACTGAATTTTTAACTGGATATAATTTTAATTAGGTTAAATGTAAACAGTCTCGTGTAGCTAGTAGCTACCCTAGTAGACACCTTGACTTATGCAAATTAAGACAAAGACTCAATTACAGCCTACTTCCGCATCTCTCTGTCTCCCTCCCCTCCCGCTCCCTCTTTAGTTACTGGCTGAGGACCAACCATGTAGAAGGCAGAGAATGGATGAGGGGGCGGGCGGAGCAAGGATGATCAGACTCCATGCCTGCTCTGGCTTCTGTTCAAGGTGAGGAGATTAGACATGGGCATAAATAACTGAACTACAAAGTTGAAGGTTTAATGTTCTAAGTGCCCTAAGGAGGAGCAGATAAGAGGCGAGGGGATAAGAAGGTTCGCCCTGCCTCCTTCCAGCTCGCTGTTGGGGGAGTGCGAGAGAACTGGCATGGATGTACATTAACAGTAACGGGCGTCGTAAACTGTCAAGTGCTCTGTAGACGCGAGCCATCGAAAACAACCTTGTCTCAACCTTCTGAGTTTGATAATATTCCAAGGGCCTTCATCGATGACCTCATTTGATCTTTACAAGCCCACTCGAGGTGTGCAGGATCCCATCCCCTTTCTGGGATGTTGAAAGGGGTGCCCAGAAAGGTGCCTAAGGACAGGCAGCTGGTTGGGACAGAGCCTGGGGTGCGTCTCCAGGTTTCCTGACTCTGTAGTCAGGGATGCTTGCAACCCCCCTCACTGCCCTTGGCAGATTTTGTGAGTCATTGTTATCCATCCACCCTTATTGCTGGCACCCGCAGGTCTCCTAGGGAGATAACTCCTGAGGTTTCGGCCGCTCTGCTGCAGCTGGCGGGGATGCACTACAGCTACACCCCTGACCCAGGGCAGGTCTTTTGGATGCACCAGGGCTTTTGTCATAACAGAAGGTGTGCCAGAGAATGAGGTCAGTGGTGAGGCCATCCTGATGTGGCCACAGACCTACCCAGATTCCACAGGCCAGCAGGTTGTCCAAATGCACAGGCTTCTGAGGGACCCATCAGCATTCCTGGCACTTATTCCTGAAGGATCTCAGCCCCAGAGAATCATAAAAGAAGTCTCTTCCAATCTTTCACCCCGATCTCTATGCAGATGGGAAGATCAAGGCCCAGAAAAGGGGAGAGAATTTGTACAGCCAAGAGTCAGTTAACTCCCACTTCTGTTGTGTTGACAGTATTTCTTGACTCCCAAACCATGTCTCCAAGCAAGCCATGTTCGGCCTTTCTTCAGGGTTTGCTTTGATGATCTAATACAACACCATGTGCCAACAATTGTGTAACTGCTTTGCTGATATCTTCACGAGATGACTACCTGCTGTCTGTCCATGGACTGAGACTGTCAGAGCTAGCAGGCCCATCCATCATGCCCCTGGCCTGCAGATGGGGGTGGCAGAAACCCAGCTTGTTTAGTGACTGGATAAGTTCACATCACCAGCTGGTGTCTTAATGGGGAGGTCTTTGTCAGTTTCTGGTGCAAGGTACACATAACTTGGAAAGATTTGAGGAGACAGCAGTCCCTTTGGCACGGGGTCTGTGTTCTAACGCTTCTTTTCCAACGGGCAGCTAGGTGAGTGGCACACACACACAGAACCATCGTCCCTCCCCCATTACGGATTTAGAATCCATGTCAGAGGCCCTGAAACAGACACTGCTCAGCCCCCCTCTTCCATGCTCAGTTTTAGGTCTGTTTCTTCCAGGAAGACATCCCTAACTTTTCTAGCACCAAGTCCTTTCTTCAGTTCCATCTTTGCCTTTTTTTTTTTCACATTTGCATTTAAAAATATTTTTACTGAAGTATAGTCAGTTTACAGTGTGCGATAGCACAGGGAACTATGTTCAATTTCTTTTAGTAATTTGTAGTGAAAAAGAACGTGAAAGCAAATATATGTATTTTCCTCTTTGCATTTTTATTGTCTGTCCCCCTACTCTGACCGTCTACTGAGTGTGCAATGGAACTCCAAGGAAAGGGAATTCGCCTGTTTTGAACACCTGTTCTGGGACAGGATTTGCATGATTATCTCATTTAAGCCTCTCAACAACCCATGAAGGGGATGTCATTATCCCTTTCTCGGAAGGCAGGGTGCTAAGTCTCAGAAAGGAGAGGTAGCTTTTCTCAGACCACACCACATACCTCATTAATTTACTCAGTAAAATTTTATGGCACACCTGCCGTGTACCAGGCACTGCTCGAGGCGGAGTGAAGCCCTTTATCTCGTGAAAAGCTTATGCACTCATGGAATGCCAAAAATAACCTACTAGACACATCTACTTAAAGCTTCATCAACCTGGATTGCCTATTGTTTTTGGAAACATCCCACAATTTCTGTGATTTGACTCCCGCTTCTTCCTCCTTCAGGAAATCTTTTTAACTTTAAGAGTTCAAAGTTCACACACCTGTGGAGCCCATCTCCACCAGGAGACTTCAAACTGCAACATGGTTACCCTTTCTGGTCCTCACAACAAACTAAGGAGGTCAGTACTATTGTTACCCAACTTTACAGGCAAGGAGGCTGACTGACTGAGGCTCAGAAAGGCTGCACTTGTCCCTTACTGTTCCCTTATTAGGTGTTTCTAATAAGACATAGAGCTGGGATGACAACCTGGGCAGGCTGTCTCCAGAGACCACGTACTTAAGTGTTTCTCCATCCTGAGTTAGAACTCCTTCCCTTTCTGGGACGTGTTGAAAGATGCTGTATGAGGCAGGCTGGTGTGAGGGGATGCCATATCCATGGCAGACAATGGTCCAGGTCTGAGCTCAAGCTCAAGCTCAAGTTCAAGCAATCATGTCATCTCTCCAGACGCAGGATGTTCAAGGCATACTTGGAGATTCAAATATTCATCATACAAGATCACTCGCACATAACTATCCTCTGGCATAGCCGCTGAGATTCACAGTAGATGTTCAGTAAATGCTTGCTGAATCTGAATCTGGACGGAGCAAATATGATAATCCTTTTCTCCCCAGCCACACTCTGACTCTCCAACAAATTAGGTTCTTCTAATTTGTAGTAGTCTCTATCACTGCAGTGTGTTACCTTAGAAAAAGAATGTGTCTTTTCCTTATTCATTATCTGATTCCTCTACATATAAACTTCATGCTGGCTGGACCATATGAACAAGACATTGATAATTACTTAATGAATGAAAGGATCCCAAATGGAAAAGCCGTTTACATCGAAGACCTGCCTTCCTGGCCACGTGGCCACAGCTGATTGGCTTAATCTGAGTTAGGCATCCACCCTGGGTCCCATCAATTTCTCTCTCCAAGGAATTTGGAATTAGGAGTTAGAGATGGAGTCAGTTGGCTGTGGGAGACAAGTCAAAGAACTTGGTGAACTTTGGGGCTGTGAGACAAATTACCTTAGTGGTGTATGACAACCATTTATTATGCTCACAGATCACAAGGGCCTAGAGTTCAGATAGGGCACCGTGGGAACAACTTGTCCCTGTTCTACCATGTCTGGCTTCTTAGAAAATTCAAAAGTGGGAATCATCCCAAGCTTCATTCATTCACTTGTCTGGTGGTTGATCTTGGCTGTCACCTGGGGGCCTCAGTTCCTCTCCATACAGTCCCACCACATGGGCTGGGTTGGGTTCCTTCACAGCCTGGTGATTAGGTTCCAAGAGTAAGTGTCCCTAGAAAGAGAGAGAGGCAAATGGAAGCCATATTGCCTTTTATAACTTAGTCCTAGAATAAATGCAGTGTCATTCATTTTACTCATCAAGATGCTCACGAAGACCAGCCCAGCTTCAACAGCAGGAGAAATAGACTCTTCCTCTTAAATGGGGAGTTGCCAGTTTCAGGAAGAACATGTAGGATTGAAACTGTTGCAGTTATCAATTTGGAAAATACAGTCTGCCACAGGTCCTGGGACAACCATTTGGGAGGCAGCCATGATTGGTTATGTTCAAGAAGAAAAGTCACAGGTGGATTACAGGGAAAGGGCTGTGGAGCAAACCATGGTGTTATAGGTTGGATCCTTCAAAGGAGATACTTAGAATTTGGGGTGCATGGTGTTTATAGGGATCAACACCTGTGAAAGAGAGTAAGAGGAGGCCATACTAGGCAGAGGGAAAAGCTAGCTGTGGAAAGTCCCAACAAGAGCTTCCGCCAACACTGCAGTGGGTGTTCTGGAGCAAATTTTGCCTGTTGGAGTTGTCCCTTGTTGGGTCAAAATGACTGGACCTTTATATGATGCCTTTCTTCATTACGGAATGTGGGCTACGCCAGCAAAGATATGGCCTTGGGTGAGACTGGCCTCTGAAGCTAAGGCAGACCCTGAAGGAGCTGATAGTGAGAAGCTGTCTGCTGATGGCACTCCCCTCAGCTGGGCAGTGGTGTTTTCCTAGTAGGGGGATCTGTGTGATGCATCTTTGTATCCACTACAAGGAGCCGGGGGTGGGGGGGGGTGGCTTTCTAGTTCTCCTGGGTCTGGTTGTCATCCTACAAATGGGTTCCATAAATACCCTTTGTATTCACAACACACCCCTCTCCATTAAGTTGAATGGGTTTCCATGTCTTGCAACCCAATATACCAGCCTAAGGCTCTGGGTCTCAGTTTCCCTGTGAAGTGAGGGGGGTGGATGGGCCTTCCCATTTTGAAATCCGGTGATTCTTATCCTGTGGGCCACTGCCTTTTCCCCAGCCAGCCCTGCTGTAAGTGGAACACAGCTTACTTGTAGTTGAGAGCCTCTTATCAGATACAGACCCAGACAGACACAGTCTGGCTTAGCCGTGCATGTGATTTATTCACCCCGTGCAGAAGAAAGCGCCAGGTGATATCCGAGCTGTGGCAGCGGCCAGCTGGCTCCCAGCACATTCCAGGTATAAAAATAGAATTATTGGAGCTTGGTGCTCCTTACGAGCTGATTTCAGACTCCAGGAACACCGAGATGGCCTGGAAAATGTCGGCAAACTCAGTTCTGACCTCTGAGCCTCCAGTTTCTCCCTTGGCAAGTAAAGCGAGCTAATGGAAGCAGATTGTTGAGGGCACAGAGGACATGGATGCTGGGCGGTTCCAGCAATCGGACTCTTGGCCAGAAAGTTCTTCAAAAAAGCAGAGAAGTATAGATTTGGACAATACATAGTAGTGGAGTTGCACAAACGTAGATTTAAATTTTAGAACCTTAGTCTCTCTGAGTGTGTTTCCCTACCTTAAAAGTGTATCTAAAACCTATCTCATAGGCCTATTATGAACACTGAAAAAATAATGTGTTCTAAAGCATTTCGCACAATGCCAGGCACATTCTTGAGTGAATATCATTAGTTTCAAAGAGGAATATAAACTGTTTTTTAGTAATAGGTGTACAATATAGTGATTCACAATTTTTAAAAATTATACTCCATTTATAGTTATTATAAAATACTGGCTATATTCCCTGTGTTGTACAATACATCCTTGTAGCTTATTTTATAACTAACACTTTGTACTTCTTAAATCCCCACCCCTATATTGCCCGTCTCCCCTGCCCTCTCCCCACTGGTAACCATGCACTTGTTCTCTGTGTCTGTGAGTCTGCTTCTTTTTTGTTATATTCACTAGTTTGTTTTATTTCTTAGATTTCACGTGTAAGTGGTATATCACACAGTATTTGTCTTTCTTTGTCTGACTTATTTCACTCAGCATGACACCCTCCAAGTCCATCCATGTTGCTAAAAATGGCAAAATTTCATTATTTTTTATTTCCATTTTGTGTGTGTGTGTGTGTGTGTGTGTGTGTTTATCTCACATCTTCTTTATCCAGTCATCTGTTGATGGAGACTTAGGTTGCTTACATATCTTGGCTATTGTAAATAATGCTCTGATCATTGGGATGTGTGTATATTTATGACTTAGTATTTTGGGGGTTTTTTGGATATATACCCAAGAGTGGAATTACTGGGTCATACGGTAATTCGATTTTTAGTATTTTGAGAAGCTGCCACACTATTTTCCACAGTGGCTGCACCAATTTACATTTCCACTAATGGTGTACAGGGGTTCCCTTTTCTCCACATTCTCACCAACATTTATTTGTACTGTTTTTAATGATGGCCATTCTGACAGGTGTGAGGTGAAACCTCATAGTGGTTTTGATGTGCGTTTCCCTGATGATTAGGGATGCTGAGTGTCTTTTCATGTGCCAGTTGGCCATTTGCATTTCCTCTTTGGAAAAATGTCTCTTCAGCTCTTCTGCCCCTTTTTAAAATTAGGTTACTTGTTTTTTTGATGTTGAGTTGTATGAGCTATTTATATGTGGTGGGTTTTAATTCCTTATTGGTTACATCATTTGCAAACATCTTCTCCCATTCAGTAGGGATAAAGTGGTGGAAGCGGGCATCCTTGTCTTATTCTTTAGAGGAAATGCTTTCAGCTTTTCACCACTGAGTATGATGTTAGCTGTGGATGGCCTTTATTATGTTGAGCTATGTTCCCTCAATACCTACTTTCTGGAGAGTTTTTTTAATCATAAATGGATGTTGAATTTTATCACAAGATTTTTGTGCGTCTGCTGAGATGATTATATGGTTTTTATTCTTCAGTTTGTTAATGTGGTATACCACCCTGACTGATTTGTGGATATTGAAAACCTCTTGCATCCCTGGGATAAACCCCACTTGATCATGGTGTGTGATCCTTTAATGTACTGTTGGATTCAGTTTGCTAGTATTTTGTTGAGGATTTTTGCATCTATGTTCGTCAGTGATATTGGCCTGTAATTTTCCCTTTTTTTGTGATATCTTTGTCTGGTTTTGGTATCAGGGTGATGGTGGCCTCATAGAATGAGTTAGGAAGTGTTCCTTCCCCTCTGCAGTTTTTTTGAATAGTTGGAGAAGGAGAGGAGTTAACTCTTCTTTAAATGTTTGGTAGAATTTACCTGTGAAGCCATCTGCTCCTGGACTTTTTCGTCTGTTGGCAGTTTTTCAGTTAGTGATTGAATTTTATTAGTAGTAATTGTTCTGTTCATATTTTCTATTTCTTCCTGGTTCAGTCTTGGGAGATGGTACTTTTTGAAGAATTTGTCCATTTCTTTTAGGTGTCCAACTTATTGGCATGTACTTGTTCATTGTAGTTTTCAATTATTGAGCCCTGACCCTGTTCCAGGCTCTGTGATGAGGGCTAGGAAAACAAAGCTATCAAACATGCTTCTGACCTCAAGGAATTCCAGAATAGTAGGAAAAACAAATTACTGTTCTCATACAAAGTCTGTCACATCCCAGCTAAGTGACCTTGGACAAGTCATTTCACTTCTGTGGGTCTGAGTTTCCTATAAAATAGAGCTAGCTCTCCTTTGTTCAGAGCATTGGGTTGATAACTATATGAGATGATTGATAAGATGCCTTGTGCAGCTACCATTTGTCGAGTATTTCCTGTTACACCACAGCTGTGGTCCAGCTGGTTGGCCTTCACTTTTCCATGGGCTGCTCAGGACAGGAGACTCCTCAATGCCCTGAAACCTCAGAGAATTTGCCCAGCTTCTTTGGCCGTTTGACCTGCTTTATATTTGATGGGACATGTTGAGACAGAAGTTTGAAATAGTAATGGACCAGGAGCCAGGAAACAACAGGCTCAAGACCGTGCTTTCCTACCTTGAGGTTAAGAAAAATTGAAGTGCCCCACAGTTTAATGTCTCCATTTCTTGGCGGGGGTGAGATTTGGAGTCAGGCCCTCAGGGCTTACATTACTGGCTCTGCTCTTGCTGTGAAATCTGACAGTGAGCCTCAGCTAGGGGCCTCAGTTTCCTCATCTGGGCAATTTGGTAACCTCTTTAGCCTGGCTCAGAGTAGGTGATTAATGAAAATTCCCTTTATTTATGACTATTTTTATAATTCAGAGAAAATTTACGAGATATATAATAAAAATGGAGCTATGAGATGGAGAAATTAGTGCTCAGAGAGTTAATTTATTGTGGTGCTTTATATTTGCCACCTCAGTGCATGATACAGAGGAAGTGCTCCATATGGACTTATCCTGTCCCCCTGTAGATAAGGGTCACTTTCAATCCAGGCTTCATTTTTCAAGAGCGTATCTCTTGTCTCAGTTTTAGTCTGACTTTTTCTCTCTTCAGGAGCTTGCATCTTCTCCCTGAGTCTGAAGATTATTTTTTTCCTGCCTGGGACACTTCAGGGATGCTGTCCCCTGGGGAAAGGAAGTGAGGTGCATGCTTACTTGCTGAGGTTGTTAGTGGTCTTGAGTCAGGCCTGGGGACCCAGGGCCCATGCTCACTTGGACCCATCCCTTCAGGCCACTAGTGGCTTTGTGGTTGCTTTCAGTGACGTATGTAGAAGGAATTAGTCCCTCACTGTGACACACACACACACACCACTCACACGCATGCGTGCACATGTGCAAGTGCCCGGTGACTCACATTCTCTCCGAGTGACAGCTGATGACTGTGGAAAGCTGGACAGCTCCGGGGAGGGGGGTCCAGTCAAGTGCATCTCTCAATTCCCAAAACGACCCAGTGGTCGCAATGACTCACTGATCGAAATGCAGCAAGAGAGATAATGAGAGAAGACCAGGGTCAGCTTGGCTCCCACAGAGGATCTTGGAAGCAATGGTGCCTGAGGACAAATTACATTTCTGAGCTCTTGAGAGAGCTCTGAAACCCTCTCAATTTAGATTGGGCTCTCTTCTGGGATCAGTCATCTCCGGGAGAGATGGCATTTCATTATGGAAACCTATATTGGAATCATAATAGCTCATTGTGCCATGCATTCATAGGCTCCTGGCCCACAGAGGTCATCTGGCAGAGGCCCCGAGTTCAGCTGCAGAATTATTTCCCAGCCCAGGCTCTTTCCAGTTCACAAACAAGGGTTTAATCATTCCCAACCTGCTTAAAAAGGTGTTAATAATTTCCAGGTGCCTCTCGGGGCCTCTGTGGGCGTCTGTACATTTTCTTAGTTAAACCCCCTCACTCCTCCACGAGACCCCCATGATGGTCCTCACCTCTCAGAGCTGAAGATCCTTGAGGTCTAAATGATTTGTCCAAGACCTCATGGTGGCAATCCAAGAAAGAATTCCAAAACCTACACTCTTCCTGCTGTAGTACACAGGCCGGAGTTGTGGTTCTTCCATGGTTTCTGCAAGTCCTTTCCCTCTGCTAACCTTGGTGTCTCATAACATCATCACCCACAGCGTGGACCCCCAAACACAGCTCACTGAAACAGAAGGGAAATGTGATGCAGGGTGTGACACTGGGAAGGACGCAGGTTTTCTCACTCGTCAAGTAAGGAGTTTGGTCAAATAATCTCTTGGCTTCACTCCTACTTGAACAGTTTAGAGAAGTGGTTCTCAACCCAGGCTGCACGTTCCTATCCCCTAGGGAAACTTTTCAAAAACACTAATGCCTGGCTTTCTAGAGCCTTTGGTTTAATTGGGCTAGAGAGGGGCTTGGGACTTCCTAGAGTTTCCTGTCCCTTCCGCTCTTGTACCTTATTGCTAAAAGTTGTCAACTCACTGTACCAGCCAGAAACTGTCACATCCAATCTAACAAGTCCTTCTGTCTCTGATATTTGTGCCAATCTTCCCTCTTCTTTCTCTCCTGCTCTCCTGTAACTAAGAAGTCACCGTTATCTCCCTCCTTACTATTGAAATAGCCACTCTGGTGGTTGCCAGTCATCACTATCTGTGTCCCTCCCCTTGTTCTTACTTGAAACCTGATTTTGTGCCAGAATTCATCTCTATCCCGCATGGCTCAGGGGATACTGCCACCACCCCCAGTTTAGGAATGGGTCCTAACAGAGCCAGCATGGGCACAGTACACCCCCAGTAAACGTTGTCTGGGATTGGACTTGTGACCTTAGTGGCCTAATTAAACTGGAGGGAAGGATTTATAATTCTTGCTGGGGGATGCATAGTGGAAACTTCTTCTTCCCTGCTGGATATGAACAAGGAAATATACAGACCTGGTTGCCCCTTGCCACCATCCTGTGACCGTGAAGGGAAACAGCCTTGGGATGACATGGATTGGAAATATATATATCCAGATACAAACATATATCTAAATCTATTTCTATACAATATGTTGTCCTAAGGCTGTTTCCCTTCATATAGTATAGATTATTATATTATGTAGTATATATTATTATATTACGTAGACAATGTTATTTATGTATATTACATATACGTAATACATAGTTTGTGCGGAACATATCAGACATATGATAAACATGTGATGAATCGTGAATGAATGAGTGAATGACTTCACTGTCTGCTGAATCAAGTCAGCCTGGGTCCCAGTGTACTCTTGAATAAGGGTTGGCAAACTTTTTCTGTAAATGGACAGTGAGTATATATTTGAATCTTTGTAGACTTTGGGGTCTCTGTTGCATTTGCTCAGTTCTGTGGTTGTAGGGCGAAAGTAGCCATAGAAAATATGCAAGTGAATGAGCAGAGCTGTTTTCCAATAAAACTTTATTTATACAAACAGACAGTGGGCCTTATCTGGCCCACAGGCTATATTTTGCTGACCCATGATTTAGGAAAAAAGAGAAAAAGTTGGACCAGATGAAAAATGACAGATATTTGGCCTGCTTGCTGAACCTCTGGCTCCCCCTGCTAGACGTCAGTAATCCATTAAGCTCCACTTTGATGCTGAACCTGCGTTTGCTCTCACACACCTCAACCCAGACCAGCAGTCCGTTAAAGAGGATGTGCTGAGTGCAACCTGTTTGTCTTCCCTGCCGAGATAATACTCTTAGTTACAAAGCCCTGTGGTTGGGAGCTCACAGAGCTGGGTTTTAGACTTGGATTTTCTGCTTGTGTTCCATGTGACATTACCCCAGACATTCTCTCTCTGGATCTCGTTCATTTCTAACATTGTGCGTTTTGTTGACAGGGACTTGAGCAATTACCTAGGCAAAGATTCCATTAAAAAAAAAAGGCCTCCCTGGTTTTACTCTCTCGGTGTTTGCTGTGTGGTCAATTAAGCAAGGAAGGAAAATTTAAGCCAGTTGTGACAATAGAGCATTAGAACCTGGGCTCATATTTTTTCCTTTCTACCTTGCTGAGTTATTAAGGACAGATCGTGGCTTCAGTGGCTGAGAATGGCTGACATCCCATTCCAGAATGCCACCTTTCCTCCCATTGTGCCACTTGTCAGGTTTTCCAAATATGCCCCTTTCACCTTCCATTTCAACATTATTTTCATTCTGAGGCTCTTGACATGTTTAATTCCATGGCTAAGCCCTCTCCCCGTCCAAATGTCGCCACCCTTGTCATGCAATTTATTTTCTACACACATATAAAATCAGGCCTGAACATTTTCTCTACTGTGAGCTTTTGAGAAATAGCCTTTGGAGCAGCCATCCATCATGGTGGCAATAATACGCTAAGAGTAAATTCTTTTTTATTTGTTTAGTAGTTCCCATTCTAGATCAGGTTTCATCAAGTGCAGCCCATGTCAGCAAAAAAATGCCCCTTCATAGAGTATGTTTCTCTCCTGTCAGTCAATCAGGGGAAGGGAAAAAGAAATGATCTGAAGCACCTACTGTGTGCTAGCCATGGTGCTAAAGGAGGGCGATTTATCTCCATCATACTGATGAGATGACAGGTTCAGAGACATTAAATGATGGAGCGAGGAGGCTGGAGCGGGTTTTCAGAGTCCTAGGTGTATCAGTCAGGCTTCTCCAGAGACAGAACCAATTGTGTGTGTACACTTCCTCCTATCTACATCTATTTGTCTGTCAGTTTATCTTCCTATCTGTCGTCTGTCTATCGATCTATCGCCTATCTTTCTACTTACCTACCTATCTATTTATCATCTGTTGAGAAATTAATTTTAAGCTAGCTCATGTGGTTATAGGAGCTGGCAAGTCAGCAATCTGCAGGACAGGCTGGCAGGCTGGAAATCCGTGTAAGAGTTTATGTTGCAGTCGTGAGTCTCAAATCCCTAGCACAGGTCAGCAGATTGGAAATTCAGGCAGGGTTTCCATGTCAGTCTGGATGCAGAATTCCTTCTTCTCTGGGAAACTTTGATTTTTGCATTTAAGACTTTTAACTGTTTGAATGAGGCCCACTTATATTAGGGAGGATAATATGCTTTTCTTAACTGATTATAAATATTTGTCATATCTATAAAAGACCTTCACAGCAACACCTAGACCACCATTTAACCAAACAACTGGGCACCATAGCCAAGCCAATTGACCCATAAATTTAGCCATCACCCTAATCCACTATTATTTTTTAAATTGAAGTATAGTTGATTTACAGTGTTGTATTAGTTTTTAGTGTACAGCACAGTGATTCAGTTATACATATATATGCATATTCTTTCCCATCATGGTTTATTATAGGATATTGAATATAGTTCCCTGTGCTACATAGTAGGTTGTTTATCTGTTTTATATACAGAAGTTTATAATGTATCTGCTAATCCCAAACTCCTAATTTATCTCTCCCCAACCTCCTTCCCGCTTTGGTAACCACAAGTTTGTTTTCTGTGTCTGTGAGTCTGTTTCTGTTTTGTAAATAAGTTATTTTTTTTTATCATATTTTAGGTTCCACATATAAGTGATATCATATGGTATTTGTTTTTCTGTGACTTACTTATGATAATCTTTAGGTCCATCTGTGTTACTGCAAATGGCATTATTTCATTCTTTTTTATGGCTGAGTAATATTCTAGTGTGTGTGTGTGTGTGTGTGTGTGTGTGTGTGTGTGTGTGTGTGTACACACATAAAACTTCTTTATCCATTAATCTGTTGATGGACATTTAGGCTGCTTCCATGTCTTGACTTTTGTAAACAGTGCTGCTCTGAACATTGGGTTGCGTGTATTTTTTTTTTTTCAATTGGAGTTTTCTCTGGATATATGCCCAGAAGTGGGATTGCTGGAACATATGGCAACTCTATTTTTAGTTTTTAAAGGGAATCTCCATGTTGTTTTCCCCAATAGCTGCATCAGTTTACATTCCCACCAACAGTGTAAGAGGGTTCCCTTATCACTACACCCTCTATAGCATTATTTGTAGACTTTGTGATGCTGGCCATTCTGACAGGTGTGAGGTGATACCTCACAGTAGTATTGATTTGCAGTTCTCTAGTAATTAGCGATATTGAACATCCTTTCATGTGCCTCTTGGCCACCTGTATCTCTTCTTTGGGGAAATGTCTATTTAGGTCTTCTGCACATTTTTGGCTGGGTTGTGTTGTTGTTGTTGTTGAGTTGCATGAGCTGTTCATATATTTTGGAAATTGAGTCCTTATCGGTTGCATTGGCCTGCATAAGATCTGGAACTTGGGAGACTCCCAGTGAAGAAATGGGGCAGATATGACCCTTCCACCGAACATTTTTATTTAGGATTTGTGGTTAGACTCTTGCTTAAAGGGCTTTACTGGCTCTTCTGTGCTCTTAGGAAAAGGTCTGAGTGTCCCATTGTGGCTTCTGAGACCCTTCCTTGTGGGGTCTCTGCCTGCTTCTGCAGCCTCGTAACCACTTCTTTGCACACTCACTGTTTCAGCTATCACTTATTTGTCATTTTTAATGACCAAATGCTCTTTTTTACCCCTGTACTTTCGCACACACTGTTTTCTCCGACGGGAACACACTTCCCTCATCTATCCACTGCCTGTTCTCACATGAGGAACTCTGAGGTGACCCCTTAGGTCTCAGCTAATTACCATTTTCTTGGGAATCTTCCCAAGTGTGCAGTGGGGCTCTGATCTACAAATGTGCTGAGCTGACCAGAGGGTTTATTACCCTGCCTGCTTGGTTAGCTGTGAGTTTTATGCAGGCAGAGTTGAGCCTCATTTCCTTGGGGCTCTAGTGCATGGAATAATGTCTGACACATGGTGGATATTTAATAAATATTTGTTCAATATCAAGTGAAAAAGAAAAATGCAACCTTTGATATTCCATATCTTCTTTTCAATGTTTATGAGCTTGTTGTTTCTCTCCCCAAGTAAATTACTGTCTGAACGTGAGTTCCTCCAAACACCCGTCATTATATCATAAATGTTCCTTATGAGGAACAATTAAAGAAGCCAAGAGGTGACCAGCTCTTCTCAGTGGAATTCATGTCAGCCACACAATATGTTCTCTTCTTAGAAGCAGGATCTGGTGAGCTGGCCTGGGCCCAGGTCGTGAAGGATGGTTTAGCGGTCGGATGGAAACATGGAATCATCGCCCCCATGGACTCGCCCTGAGGCTGCTCCGGGAAGAGTGGCAGGAGGATGACAGGTACGCACGTTCTGAATTACTTCGAGGTGGTCTCGGCCCCATTTACTGTCCCCAGGAGTCCTCTCCAGGGTTTGATGTGGACACATTAGAAGCACACATGAAGACAATGATGTATATGTGTTTAGTCTGAACTTGTCCAGCACGGCTGTGTCACCGTGGAGCGCAGCTGCCTCGCAAAGAGAAGAAAGATGGGGGTGTTAATCATCATGGCAGCCCATTCTTCCTCCTTCAGTCCTTCTGCCAAGGCTGCAGGGCTGGTCACCATCTTTTGAGCTTTCATCTCACTCTCCTCTAAAAATGACCTGGATGTCCTCTGTGGTGGAAAACCTTAAGGAGTTCAGTTCAAGTCCCTCTATTTCAAACTTTCCTGAATAGTTATGTTTAACTTGTTTAAAAATGTCTTTTGAGGAACTGAGAGAAGCATTAGGAATGCAATCATGAGCAAAGAGACAGAGACCCTGCCCTCAGGGAACTTACCTAGGTTGTACTGAATCTGTGCTCAGAGAAGGGAATGCAGAAGTGGACATCGCTCCCCACGTCCCCAGCAGGGATTACAGCTGGCCGAGCACTGCGTCCGTGCCTGGCACTCAGTCAGGTATTTTACATTCATCCCCACAACCATCCTTTGAAGTAGGTATTATTTTGATTGGTTGTTTATTTATCTGTTATAACCACAGTGCACCCAAGACACAAAAAGGGAGCATTTGGGCTGGGCTTGAAAGAATGTGTAGAAATCCATCATGAGGAAAATGTGGGAAGGAAATTCTAGGCATAGACACAGTGCTGCATCTGGAATGTTGGATGGCTGCTGGGGTCATGAGGTTGGAGGGGTGGAAGGAGGGACAGGGAATGAGCCTTCTAAGGGGGAGTTAGCCAGTTGTGAAAAGGAATCTTGACCGCTTTCTTACGGGGTGGAAGCTATTAGTTATGTTTAAGCAATAGGGTGACATAATCAGAGGTGAGAGTAAGAACTATAGAGGCAGTACACAGAGCTGGCCGGGAGGGGGTGACAGAGAGCGCAAACCTGGGCCATCATTAGGAAGCCACTGTAGTTGGTCTTGCAAATAATGAGTCTCTGTTGTGAACCCATGGATGGGTCAGTCTAATGTGTTCCATTGAGAAGCTGCTGATCACTGGTTGCTTATTACTGGTTACTTAGATACAAATAATTTTTCCACATTTCTCTTATAATTACAAACTCTTTGGCCAATATCAGAATTTTTTTTTAGCCATATGAGGAAACAAAATAAATCACTATATTTAGGTAACAGTAATGATGGTGTAGAGGATACTGGAATGCATGGCCCAGATATTACCTCTAGCTGCTGGGAGGGCTTAAATTATTATGTACTTAATTATTCCTCTAGCTGCTGGGAGGGCTGCCAGCAGACAGCCCTCAACTCTTAGTCCCTTTTGAGGATTGTATCAGCTGAAGAGAGTTACCTCTTCTGAGATCACACTTCCTTCTAGGGGCAGCCCACATCCAATGGCTGAACTCTGTGGAGGTATACATGCCTTGCCCCCTTCCCCCAGTTTGGGGTAACTCTGAAGGTCCCTCTCCACCTCAGAGTTCCCTGTAATGTTGGTTGAGACCTCTGTTGAAGCCCACATCTTCCTCTGCCTGACTCTGCCACCTTTCCTTTCATTCCCTTTCAGGATGTGGGGATCCTGAGAGTACTCCCTGATACAGTTTGTGCATGCACGTCTCCATCCAAGCCTGCTACTTGGGGGACTAGCTAGTGATAATTGCAGCTAATGTTTGTCTGTGCCTGACAGCGTGTGAGGGAGTTTATATACATAGTCCTCTTTCATTCTTACAGTAATCATGGGTAGTAGGTAGTCCATCATAACATTCCTACACCATTGCGTGGACACCAGAGAAGTTTCCTGTCTGTGAGCCTAGGTCAACTTTAGTCCTTCCTGAGAAAGGGCAGGGCAGAGAGCCCTAACCCCTTTAGACATATGAGAAAGTGAGGCCCACAGAGAAATAATTTTCCCAAAATCACAAATCTAGGAGTGTCGCAGAGTTGTCCAGCTTTCTGATCAGTTCTACTGCATATAGGTGTTCCCATTCCTACTCATGCTTTTTAATACACCACATCCTAGGCAGGCTAGGCTGGGCCGGGGTTTCTATCTGCGGTCTGAAAGCTGTAAGTGCCCACCTGCTAAACTCTCACTGAAAATGTGTGGCCTGAGACAAAATGGAAAGGAATGATTCTTAACACAATATTAGTGCCAAGGAGGCCCTTAGCATCTAACTCAGGGATTTCAAACTGTCACCTACAGAGCTGCCTCGGGGGCTTGAGAGAAAAGAACAGGGAAAGAGAAAGAGCAGAATGGAAAATAAGAGGAAGGGGAATAGGGTGTGAGAAAGAAAGAAAAGATGAGAAGAGATTAGGGAAACGGGGGAGGAGGGGAGGGAAAAGGAGGAGCGGTGGGGGGAGAAAGATGCTGGCCGGCTGCTCTCTGAAATAAACAATGGCAACTTTCCTGCCCGTGAGGCAGCCGCTTATGTGGGGCTTTGAACTCCTCAGGACAGTATGCTTTGTCATCTGGAATAATAAACGCAAACCTGGTGGCCCAAGGAGCCGGCAGGCGGTGACTGGGGGGTGCAGCTCGTGCTCTGCCACCATGGGC
Source organism: Vicugna pacos (assembly GCF_048564905.1). Taxonomy (NCBI): domain Eukaryota; kingdom Metazoa; phylum Chordata; class Mammalia; order Artiodactyla; family Camelidae; genus Vicugna; species Vicugna pacos. The sequence continues at coordinate 27,047,981 of NC_132999.1, read as the reverse complement.
AGCCCGCTGTCTGTGTCTGCACAGAGGAGCTGGGGAAGGCATCCTCGGGGAGGCACGGGGGTCAAGAGGGCTCTCAGCTGGTGCTGAGTGAGCTTTTCAAAGTAAACAAGGGCTCTGGGGCGAGGGAGAGCCTCCTGTTGGTGGGGACTCTGATGCGGGGTGGGCCCTGGAAGGAGCTTGGTATTTTTAGCTTGCCTGTTGCTTTGAAAGAAAGAAAGAGGGAAAGAAACAGCCACAGTGTGCAATCTATTATTTTCTAGGACATAATAGTTAACAGCTCCAAAAACACGCTGGCTGCGCGCCACAGCTCATCAAGGAGCATCTCACCGCAGAATGAGCAGAGGATGAACACTACGTGTCTCAGAGTGCTGGCTGCTGGCGTGCAGGGCTCAGGGTCTAGCTCCACGCTTGCCTCGCCTGGGCCCGATGGCAGTCACTCACCTGTTGGCTCCTTGGTGCATCAACACTCTCCTCCGTCCTTTAAGGGAAAGCGTTCTGTTCGATTGGCCCCAAGGTGAAGTCTTAACTTCCCTAGGCCACTAAGAGATCATGGAAACCCTATGGGGTTAGGAGTCGGGCCAGGGACCTGCCCTGCCCACTTGCTTGGACAAGTCTCAGTTACCTGGAGTTTAGGTGAGCTCAGTAGGCTCTCTGAGTTTTAACACTAAACAAGCCTTCAAAAATATAAATGAGGAGAGGTCCTGAGAGGCCAGGTGGGTCCTAGTGCTCTGCACCAAATAAATGGATATTTGTTGAGTGAACGAGTGAATAGGAGGTATGATAGGGGGTGATGGCCCACCTTCACCTGCAGAAATAGAGGATATTGGATGTTCTCGTACTACTTGCAGCTTTGTATTCTCTAAACCTCCAGGAGGGGTAAAGAAACTTTAACTCTGGGGTGGCAAGCAGAGCTGGCGGATGAGCAGAGAGGAGACGCTGGGGCCATGGGGGATACAGGGCGCTGCCCAGAGTGCACGAGTGTGTGAGGCAGCACTTGCCCTGTGAGGGAAGGATGCTGGACCAGAATACGGAAGACCCAGGCTTGCCATCTCCTGGCAGTGGAGACCTGGGGCAGATCTGCCCTCCCAGAGGCACAGCCTGTTTGGGAGTTGAGACTCCCTCCCTCTGCTCTCCTGCAGCGCCGCAGGCCGGCCTCTGTGCAGGCCTTTCTCTCTGTCCAGGATGATCCTTCCTGTTCTCCTAACTGTCCTCACCACCCTTCCGCCTTGCCCTGTTCCACTCCACCCTCCGCGCGGCCTCTGAATTGATCTCCCAGCATGAAGAGCAGATGGGGCCACGCTCTGGCACACAGCGGCCAACAACCCCTCTGCCTCAGGCTGATGCCCAAGCATTCAAGGTCTCCCTGCGGGCGGGCCCCTGCTGATGGTTCCAGGATCAGCATCTCTGTCCACTCTTCCGCATGCGCCCTAAGGTTCTGGCACGGTACTCCCGGAAGGCTCCACACTTTCTTAGATGTGGGCGTACTTTTGTATGCGCTGTTCCTTCTGCACGTGCTCTTCCAAAACTCATCTCAAGCAATTGCTGTGTCTGGAGAACGGCTCAGGAGGGCCTCGTGGAGCAAATCCCTTCCTTCTGTATGCAGTCCTGTGACAGCCCCCTATTGCCTGCAACACTCCATTTGGGGAGACAGGTGAAAACAGAACCCGTGAGAACCAGGCTGTGGTCATCGCTGCAGCCCAGGGCTGTCAGTTACTAGTAGTTCCCAGGAGATGACTGATTTTGTGAATGAATCAGTACGACAGGGATAAGGATCCTGTTTTCACTCACAGGACTATTGGAAGGATCCCCAAAATGCAAAAGCATTTTATCAAAGAAAAGGCTATACACATTTGAGGGTTTGTCATGATGATGATCTGATTCTAGAAGAGAAAATAGAGACAGAAGTCTTAAAATAGAATTTCTCTCTCCCTTCCCTCTTCCCTCCCCACTCCCCTTCCTTCTTTCTTTCTTGTGTGTTTGGCATTGCCCAAAGCCTAGAGAAATACTAAAGAACAAGGCAGACAAGATTCCCCTCCCCCATGAAGCATGTTTTCTGTTAAAGAAACAAATACAGCGAACTAACAACAGGATGCTTTTGATCAATGAGTGACTGAGAGAAAGCAGAAGCAGGGGCCGCAGGGTGCCTTGAAAAGAGAAGGTCTCCAGAAACTTGACCACGGCTCTGTGCCCCATCAGGGAGGGCTGCTTCCAGCTGTGCGATGTGGAGGGGCTGCTTGGCCCCTTTCTGTGTCCTTCCCCGCCAGTGTGAGATGGTGATGTCCGTCTGTACGGAGTGCTGTGAGGACCAAATGATAGGCCTGGCTTATGGCTTCCTGATCTCCTGGACAAAGGATTAGGAAGCTCCCCCACCCCCACCCATAAAGGGCGCTCCTGTGATGTTCTGAGGGAAGGGACGAGCACCAAGGCCTCAGGTGCAAAGGAGCAGCGTCTTCTCTCCCATCAAGGGACCCACCCACACCAGGGGAACCATTTTACTTTGAAGCGCCCTGCATGGATTTCTAGAACTTTCCCAGGCTCTGTATCAGGGCTCGCTCTGATCAACTGTGTTTTGGCTCCATGGCCGACCAGGGGCTAGTCACTTTCCCTTTCTGGGCCTGGTTCTCTGTCTGGTAAAAGAGGGCATTAAACTAGAAAATCCCCCTCCGGTATCTTCCAGCGCAGGCGCACTCTGGTTTTGGTTTGAGAACACTTTTACTTTGGGAATGCTTTGCCTCTACACATAATGCGCTCTGATTAGTTCACTGGTCTCTGTTACAAGGCTGGGAGCAGACATTTCCTCCTTGGTGGGCCAGGCTAATGTGCAGGGTCAGGAGCCATGCTCCTTTCATCCACACAACTGTCATTGAGCATCAGCTTGTGACAGACCCCAGGACACATCACCCTCTCCATCAGTGTCTGAAACCTGACTTTGCTGAGGCACAAGAGCTGGTAAATAAAACAGAGCCGGCCCCTGTCCTCACTGGGCTGCTGTTCCATCTGGGGAGACAGCCAAAAACGCTACCAAGTAAGCAGAGAAATAAAGAAAATCCTGGTAAATGGTGACAAGTGCTATGAAGGTAACCAGCAAGGGGCAGAGACAAGGAAGAAGGATGGGAGAAGCCACCGTATATGGGAGGGACAGAGAGAGTCTGTCTGAGAGGTAACTTGTAGATAAACAGTACAGATATTGCACCATTGAAATGATAATATGGTGCTGAAAATATTCTGGGAGCAAAGGGGAGAAAATGAGGAACTCTGTGCCTGGGAAACTTAAGACAGTTGATGTGACTTGCCCAAGGTCATGAGGTAGGTCGCAGGCAAGCCCAGGCTGGAATCTGGGACCAGAAATGTTTCTTTTGCTGAAAGCCTTTATCTTGCTCTTTTTATTCTTCTGTCTTGGTTCACTTCCTCTTGATTAGATTGCCTGGAGGGGGCGGGGTTGTCTTCAAAGAGTTAGTCTTTATGTCTTGCAAGAAGAATCAAAGGTCATCTAAAAGAAAACGCGTGTCATGCTAAAAGCGTCTTAAAAGAGACAATGAAAAATTTAAATTCTAATATGTGTTTAAGCTCCAAGCCCTTCTCGCTCTTCACTGAGCTCATCTATTCCACAGGCTTGTTATAACCCTGAGGGACCAGATGGAAAGCACTTTATAGACTGTAAAGCACCGCACACACGCAAGGAATTGTCAGATACCCGACAGACACTCGGAGCCGTGAAGACGTATTCTTTTACCTTTGGAAAATCATTACTCCCATCCCCTCTTTTCTCTGAGAATTAGAAACAAAAGTGGTTTGGTTCTGAAGTGGCGAGAGCTCCTACAAAATGCTCTCTGCTCATCCTTTCTTTCATCTTTTCTGGGGACAGTCAGCTGCCAAAAATGTGTCACTTCAAGTAGTCCTCCACATCTTATTTGGATAAAACTTAAATTATTACCATACCAGTCTGTGCATACTTTTTTCCCCTTCTCTCTTCCAAGAATGGCCGTAACCAAGCTTGACAAACTACTGATTTCTACCAAAGTGCTTTCAACACCTTTTAGGCATCAGAGACCAAAGGGATGAGATGAACTGAAAGCAATGAGGAAACTCAGAAGTTACTCATCACTCCAGACCCACAGCTTCCTCCAAGCAGTCTTCTTGGATTTGCTAGCAGCAAATGAGGATTTACTCAATGCCGGCTCCCTGTTTATGGGAATCATGTAGCTCCTGTGTTTGTTTGTTGGTTTTTGTCTCCTGAATCAGTGACAAGGCTCTATTCTGGACATTGGGGGTTACCATGATGAGTCCTATGACCCAAAATACTTTCAAAGCATAGAAGATGTAAACAAGTAAATAAAAATAATGGCATATTGCAGAAAGTGATGTGAAATGAAATGCTGTAGTTGCACAGAGGACATAAGGAGAGAGCACTTCCTGCTAGAGGAAGAGGAAAGAGCCATCTTTAATTTTGGATTCTGGCTTGTGTGAGGGGTTGTAATTGAATTGGTCCTTTGAAAATGGTATGGGGCTCGTAGGCTGAGCTAGGGTAGTCAGATGCAGCTAGGGAAGGTTACATCATCAAAAAGAGACTGCGAGTACATTTCAGGGCCAGAGGAAGCAGGAACTAAGGGATAAAAAGAATCTTTTGGGGAGAAAAATAACCCAGTTTGCCTGCCACTGTGAACGATGCATGACAAGAGAATCTAAGTGGTTGTTTTTAAGGGAGAGAGCATTTGGACTTGGCGAGAGCCTGAGTTCAAATTTAGGTCCACGTTACCCCATTGACAACTGTAATCTTGGACACATCTCATCACCCCTGAGTTTAGTGTCTTTCGTTCATTATGAGAATAATAATGCCGTCATTTGAATGGCAAACATTTTTAGGCCTTGTTTTCTAGGAAGGTGCTTAGAAGGGTACTTGGACCAAAATAGCTGCTCAAAATAGCCTTGTTTGGCTCTTCCAGCAAAGGGCTAGGAGCTATTAAGGATGGGAACACAAACCCAGCTGGTCCTAGCCGACCCTGATATCACAATTTGGGCAGCATGCCGAATCTTTTTAACTGTGTGTTTTTGGCCACTTATCTGCAAGTTTCGGAGCCTCCATTTCCTTGTCTAGATTTGGGGATTATTGATCAAGAAGGAATCTTCTCTATTCTTCCACATTCCCACCTTGATCCACAGAGGAGAGACTGTCCCTTCTGCTCCTCTCTCAGTGCCGAGTGGACACTGACACTCTCTTTCCACTCTTACATATTTCTCTCTGAAAAGGAGTGTCTAATGTGCTCGGTACCAACGGAGGGCAGACTCTAATCGTGTGTTAACAATCCACGTTCTCTGTTGCGTGTTCCGGCTTCTCCCTCTATGACTGGGCACAGCACAGAGGGAGTGCAGGTCCAGGCACTTTCAGGTGGAAACCTAAGCCGTGCTCTCTGACACTTAACCCCTGACTGTAATTTTGAGTTACAGGCCACAGAATTTTGTACCTTCTCCCTGTGAGATGTGGAGTCGGTTTCTCTGCCCCTGTGATCTGGATTGGCCTTTTGACTTGCTTTGGCCAAGCAAAGCTACAGAAGTGATTATTGGAGGGCTGAGCCTTAAGAGATGTTACCTGCTCCCCTTGGCTCTCTTGAAGAACCTACGACCTTCATGCATGGCCCAGGCTGACTTTCTGAATGCAGGAAGACCAATGGAGAGAGGACCCAGTCGTCTGAGCCAGCCTAGCCCAGGTCGTCAGAGACTGGCCATCCTCTAGTTGGCTGGTCAGGTGATGACTATGTATCAGTGAGCTCAACCATGATCAGCTGAGCCCAGATCAGATCGGCAGGACTGCCCAGCTGACCTGTAGATTTGTGAACAATAACAAATGGTTATTGTTGGAAGCCCCTAAGTTTTGGGGTCATTTGTTATGTGGCAGAAGCTACCGGATACATGTGGTGATTACACAGATTTTAAAAAATGATTCTTGTTTACAATTTGGCTGGTAGTCTTTGCACCCCAGAAGGAAGACTCTTCAGTACCCTGAACCACTAGTGGAATGATAGCTTCCTTATAAGGTTGACAGTAGTCTTAAGAGGCCACCAGGTATGGCCACACCTGTAATGAATAGCTGCATTCTAGAAGAACCAGGAACATCCTGGCATATGTAATCCTGGCATATGAAACTAATGATGGCGCCTGGATTTGGGCAAAGCCGTGGCCCTTAGAACTAAGTAAGATAATGTGCATGAGATATCTAGCATATAGCTGATGCAAAATAAATATCCATTTTATAATTATTTCTTGGTATTGAAATGTTTTATGATGTTGAATTTTGTGATGATTAAGACTTAAATTATCAAATAAGCTTCCATTTTCTCATCAGAGAAGTGTCCAGGGAGTGGTGATAGTAGAGGTGGTAGACTAAATGATTTTCAAGGTTCTTTCCAGCCTGGCTACTCTATGATTCATGGGCTTGCACAAATCTTCTCATAAAAAGAAGCCAAAACACATGCCCGAGTGAGCTCCTATGGTGAAACTGGCGACATGGCCCCGGCAGTGCAGGGTGGCAGGCCATCCGTCAGACGGCTGCGTCAGCAGCCCAAGAGGCAGCCCATGAACCTACCAAAGCTGCCCTTCACTCTGCCCCAATCAAAGAGGGGTCATTGTCAAGGCCTTTGTGCCAAGAAGTTCCTGTGTGGCAGGAGAGAGGCTGTACCGTGTTCTGAGCAGGACAGGCCTGAGGGACCTGAATGGTTAATGCATCATAGTAGCTACAAAATAAATCCTGTGGTTTGAGATCAAAAGCCAGCAGCGTAGGAAACTGAAGGATTGATGAGATGTCTTTTTTTTTTTCTCACCTCTTGCCTTCCCTGTGTCTCACCCAGCAACTAAGCAGACTCAGAGCTCCCAGGGATAGTTCTAGAGCAGAATTTTACTCACTACAAATGGAGCTTTGGAAGGGGCACTGAGGCTAGGAGAGGCTGAGTTCCAGTCCTGAATTCTCTGCTCACCAGCCGTGTCACCGTGAACCCTGATGCCTGGTCACAGAGTCACTTAACAGCTGCCTAGTTGATGCTCCATGCAGCCAGGGTTGAGAACCACTGATTTAACCAAGTTAGGCTTTCGTCTGTCAGACGGGGACAGTAAGACCTACTCTGCTGTGTCGTGCAATCTTGTAGAGTTAGATAATAGATGGGAAAGGGCAGTGATGACATTTGGCACCGTTACTTGTCTGGAAGGAGCCTCTGCCTGGGATCTTAGCCAGGTACACGGAGATCTTAAGGACCCAGCTGTGTCCATTCTTTAATCAGCCCCCTTCAACATCGGGGCTCTGTCTTGGCTCTGCCAGGTTTGGGTCTGGGTGGGCAGAACCAAGGAAGACCTGAGAAACAGTGTGGGATGCATTCCTGACGTCCTGGTCAGAGGAAATAGAACATCTCACCCTTCCCCCCGTGAACTGGTTGCTTTTGCTCCCACGTTCCTTGTCTGAGTGGCAATCAGGTGGCACCTACAAGCAATTAATATTGTATTACCAATGAATGAATGAATGAATGAATGAATGAATGAATAAACAATTTCGCCCTATTTACCCAGCCCAGGTTAGGACCTAGGCAGGAATAAGAAGGGGTAGGGAAGGGAACTGGATAGGTGGGTTAGGACCTAGGTGGGGATAGGAGTGGATAGGGAAGGGAACTGGATGGGTGGGCACACCCCTACATCCTATTTCCATTCATTTGTGATATATTCGGGCCTGCCAGCCTGCCTTCACTCAACACACATTCCCACATGGCTGACTCTTTGCTGGGTGTCCAGGATATAGAGGTTACTGAGATCCCGTCCTTGTCTTCGAGCTGTTCACAGCACAAGGGAGGCAAGTCCACAGTCAGTAGTGCTGTTAAGGGTTCAGTGAGGAGGACCTGTGTTCGTGGTAAGGTTGCCAGGGAAGCGTGATGTTGGTGCAGGTGGGAAAACTTGGGGAAACATTCCTGGTAGAACTGGATCTGTGTCACTAGTAAGATCCTACTTGGTGTCTTTTCAGTTTCTTATCCTAGTTTGTGTCTTTTCAGTTTCTTACCTGGCACACGTGTTAACCCTATTTCCTGTCTCATTTTCCAATCCGTTTTCCCCGAAGTATTCTCTAATGGTGCCACCCCTCTGCTCAGACACTTTTTAGTGGCTTCCCCATTACTACTTGCAGAATAAAAGCCAGATTCCTTAGGGAAGTACTGGTAGCCCTCCCTGGACGGAGCCAGCTTCCTTTCCAGCCTCGCCTCCCTCACCCTCCCCCTTGTCGGGACTTAGGCTCAGCCCCCCTGGCACTGTTTGACACAGCCCTGGCGCTCCAGGTTCTTTCACACCTGAACGCCCTGGCACAAGCCCGAAACGCTTTTCTTTTCACCACACCCTCAACCTCCTCATTTTCTTGCCAGATCGAACTGTCTGCTCTCCACCCGATGGTCTCTTTCATGTCTGTGCCTAAATTGCTTCCTCTGTTGCAATAACCTTCTTCCTGTCTTTTGTCAGTCTGAAAAAGCACCTTGTCTCTTTCAAAATAAATTCACATACCGCCTCCAGGTGAGCCTTCCTGTCCCCCCCCCCGTCCCCCCCCCCCCCCCCCCCCCCGATAATGCTGGCTTCCTCCTCTGGGCTCCATTCACACTTTGAGAGTCTCTCACTTTGAGCGCCAGTGTATAATAAGAACTACAGAAGCAACGCATCTTTGCCACCTTGGGAGAGCCAGGCATTAGAAATTGGTTATTTTACTTCTCTGTTTAGGCCCCTATTAAGGGAAAGGGAACGTGCCAGCCAGTGGCTGGTAACTTAACTGGATTTATCTTGTCACTGAGCTCGCGATTCCCTAGATTTGGTGTCTAGCTCTTTCTTGGAATCAGATTTCCTCTCCCGGCTAAGTCAGCAAAACAAACTCTCTTGCAGTTAGTTGCCTGACATTGCAATGTTTTGTGCAATTTATAGGTTCGGGGGCTTGCAGAGCAAGGGATTAAATACACATGAGGCTGACCTGCAGCATTTGGAGAGAAGAGCCAACCCACAGTCAAGCCTTGGACTTGATGATTTTTAGGGCAGAAAATTGGCTTTGAGTCTTGTTATTCAGCCCCACTCCCAGGACACAGTTTTCTGGTCCAACCCCCCCCCCACCACTTACTTTATAACCAACAACTTCAAAATGTGGGGAATTTTTAAATAGAATTTTTAACTTTGCCATCTTGAACTAGAAAGGACTGGAAAGAGCCCTGGTTTCCAGTTCTCCACAAATCACTGTGAGTTCCCGCTCTTAGCCTTGTCTTCCCGACTGCAAAATAAGGAAGTTACATAAGAAATCGCCAGGGTCTCTTCCTAGCTGGAATATTTTCATTCATTTCTTTGATCTGTGTGTCATCCCCCACCGCCGTCAATGTACGATCCTTTTTTATTTTCTTAACACCTTCCACGGGTTTGTGTCTTGTCTATCATGCACCGGTTAGCGTCACGCAGACTTGTTGATTCCCTACAAGAAACTCCAGGCTCTTCATTTTGACATTCAAGTTCCTCTACAGAGGAACTAAATCTGCCCCCAGGAACACTTCTGAGTATGACTTCTCTCAATCCCAGAACCAACAGACTGTTCACTATTCCCCCTGAATTGCGTGCCCGTTTGGCTCATTCACGTTTTGGCACATACTCTTCTTTGCCTTTGGTGTCTTTTATGATGTCAGCATTAGGCAAGATCCTACACACGCTGTCCCCAGACACTGAACCATAGGAGCCTTTGTTTGGTGTTCTGTAGGATTCTGCATCAAGTTACCTGTTCTGCTCACCCTGTTCCTGTGATGATCTCTGATTTGGATGTTTGGATTCTGCTCATGTTCCTAGAATTAGACTTAGCTCTTGTTCCTGGTACCATGTTTTAGGAACTTTTGTGAGAATCCAGTGAAATGTGATCCTGGACGTCCTTGCTTGTTCCCTTCCCCAGCAGTGACCTTAACCCCTCCTCATCCCCTTCCATTCAACTAATCTTCCTCCAAATAACCGAGGGGCTTAATTAAAGCCGACTCTTGGTCTGCGTGGGCTCCCTTTTCTTACTGCTGCACTTTCCGAGGTGCTTCCCTCCTGCTCAGACTTTCTCCTGTTGCCACCTACTGCACCCACCCTCTCTCACCTGCCCTTTCCTTTCCGCTCTGGGAACGGCTGACCCTAGAAAGCACACGTCTGACCGCTGTCACCACACCTGGCTGAAGCCAGTAACTGTCTCACCTCGTGACATGCAATAATTAAGGGAATTCTGGCTTCTTGAGGCTTTAGGAAGCCATGTCCTAGAATAGCAGTCATACTAAGGGCCAGTGACTTCCACTTTAGGGTTCCTAGTGTTTCTGGAGCCATCTCCTTTTTGAGTTTCATAACAACATTATATCCTTGGTCAGAAAGATAGCTCTTTCATAGCATGTATGTTATTTATAAATAAGGCTTGTCTCAGGTGTATATGACTCCAAATACCAGTGCTGCATGTTTATTTCTGTATTACCTTGGGTAAGTTACTGAATCTCCCTGGCCACCCATGTCCTCATCTGTAAAATGATGGTCTTACCTCTATCACCAGGACATTGTGGGGGAGTAAATGGGGTCAGTTACATAGGAGATCTCGTGTGAGGGCTGCACAGTCAGTGCTTCCCACCAGCGGCTCCTTCCCATTCTTCCAATAATAGAAGTGTTTCCTGGATCTGACACATAAATTTCACTCTGGAAAAGGGCTTCCTAAGTTTGAGGACTGCCTGTTGGTCAGCAGGAGCCAGACCAAAGTGGGTCCTTGAATGTCCTTCGGGGGCAGTTCACCTCTTTGCAAAGCCACCTTCTTGCTGCCCGTGACTCTAACAGTCGCAGGTCTGTCTTACTGTGTTTGCATAGCCATCCAGCTTCAACATGTTCTCACTGAAACTTTTAACCACAGGGATCTTGAGAGACCTCTGCCTGAACTTCTGTGGGTACAGAAGCTGATGGAGCTCAGAGAGGGTTTGTTTAGGAAGGTCTCGTAATGGGCTTGTCTGTGCTAGGAGGATTTCAAAGTGATTTATATGCTATCTCATTTAACGTCTGAGGGGCTGGTGTGTGTGTGTGTGTGTGTGTGTGTGTAGTGCTGTGACTGCAGCTGCTACTGTTACTATTATTATAGTTACTACTACTATTACTATTATTTAATCTAAAGATAGTTGAGACATGTCATAACAAAGTGGTTAAAGTCACGGTGATGGAAGCCAGGCTATCTGCTTCAGAACCAAGCTGTTTTCTCATTATATAATTGGAATGAAAGTATTAATAGTACCATTTCATGATGTGATTCTGAGAATTAAATGTGTTAATATGCATGAAAAGCTCAGAGAAGTATTTGATCAGAATAACTATGGCAGGGGGGCGGGGGGTGGACTGGGTATAGCTCAGTGGTAGAGCGCCTGCCTAGCATGCATGATGTCCTTGGTTCAATCCCCAGTCCCTCTATTAAAAAAATAAATAAACCTAATTACCTGCCCCCTCCAACAAAACAAAACAAAACAAGTAAGAATAAGTACAACGTAAGTTGTAGCTACTGATATTATGTTAATAGTACCATTATTATTATGGCTGTGTGTGCAGCCAGGACTTAGCTTCAATTTCAGGCCAAGGAATTCAGCCTTCAGCTGAACCTGAGAATATATGAGCCCTTGAGATGCCCAGTACGATGTGCTTTTTATGATGTGTATCTCGTCATAGCCTGGTGTGGAATTTTCTTCTGCAGGCTGATTTTCTCAGACGCAGAACCATGCCCAAGTGGTAGGAAAAAAAAAGTGCTAAGGGTCCATGTGTCTCAAATTTGGGAATATTAACATGGGGGAGGGCCGGTGGCATGTCAGTGCTGTATAGAGAGAGCTACAAGATAAAGAAAGTATGTTTGCATGGAATTTACTAGAGAAATGTAAATAACTTAAAATTTTAAGTGACATTAAAACATCTGTGAGGATTGGGGTATAGCTCAGTGGTAGAGCATTAGCTTAGCATGGGTGAGGTCCTGGGTTTAATCCCCAGTACCTCCATTAAAAACAAACTCTAGAAATATGGGCCTGAAAGTCATGTTGGCATAATTCTTAGATAAGCCCTTAGTCCTCAAAGACTCTTAAAGAGGTGGCTTTGGGCTCTACCTCCAGGACCACAAGGGGCACCTGATCACTTTCCTCAGTCCTTGTGAGCCCTTGGGGGTGATGTCTGGGAAGTGCTGTCTAGCTGCACACTCTGAGGAAATGATTTGAGAGGACAATAGGGCGTGAGCAGGAGTCCTGCAGGCAGTAGTTGTGGGGCACACGTTTCTGGGGAGAAGAACAGCGTGATCCGAGTGGAATTAATTTTTGAAGATCATGGGTTGCAGCATGTAGCCGTGAACAGTTAAGTGGAAGAGCCTGGAGGCAGGGGGGCTGGTTCAGAGGCTTCTGCAGTCATCCAGAAAGGAGGAGAAGGTGCCGGCTGATGGTCAGTGCTCCTCACGAGGCCATAGCCTCAGGCTGGGGAGACAGATTAATGCAGCAGGGGCAGGACCAGGGGCACTTGGGCCGCTCCTTCATGGAACTCGCCTGTGCCTTCAGCACCAGTGTGAGCCCGGTCTCATCTGTACCACTTCCGTCTAATGATGGAAGTGTGGCTGTGCACGCCCAACTCTGCGGCTTCGTGGGTCAGACATCAGGTTCACGACAGGCAGCTTAGGTCACGGTAACTCGGTGGCCCGTAGCTAAGCGTTGGGCCTCTACTGAGGCAGTAACAAGCCAGGGAAGTGCTGCAGGGATGGAGAGAAGGCAGACACTGTGAGAGCAATGTGAACGGAGGCAGAAAGACACGTCAATGTAGAAGGAAGCCAGTATGCCACTGGTCTGAGACCGGATGCCAGAAGGGATGGGGGAAACTGCACAGGAGGTTACAAGACATGATTTGTATTTTTTTCATATTTAAATGAGGATACACTGCATGTGGAATGGGTATTAAAGACAGTATTTTAGATACCATATGATATCACTCATGTGTGGAATCTAAAAAAGAGAGAGAGAGAAAAGAAGACACTAATGAATTTATCTACAAAACAGAAACAGACTCACATCAGTAATCCACCTTACAGTTACTGGGGGGAAAGGGGATGGGAAGGGATAAATCAAGAGTTCAAGATTTTCAAATATTAACTACTGTGTATAAAATATATAAACAACAGAAACAGAAGTTTCTTCTGTACAGCACAGGGAACTATATTCAGTATTTTGTAGTAACCTATAGTGAAAAAGAATATGAAAAGGAATATATGTATGTATATGTATGACTGAAGCATTATGCTGTACACCAGAAATTGACACAACATTGTAAACTGACTATACTTCAATTAAAAATATAGATTTTAGGAGTTCGGGAAGGGGGACAAGAGTGATGAGCTGGATGCACTGAAGAGGTGGGGATAAGAGAAGCTTCTAAAAGAGATGGCACCTGGCTGGACCCTCGAAGACTTGGTTGGACTTCGGGGGAATGGTAAACATTCCAGAGGAGGAAAAGGCATCAAGCCCTAAGTCCTTAAAATAATGTAACTTGGCTCCTTTGATTCACAGGAGAGGAATTCACCCAAGGCCATTGGCCAAGTGAGAGAGCTCAAAGGTCAAGGATAGTACTTTTTTTTTTTGTAGCGTTTCTCATTTTTTGAGCTTAAGTGAAGCTGAACCCTGCAGGGCAATGAGCACATGTTACGTATCTCCAAAGCCAGGAGGCTTCATGGCCAGGAAGCTGTGCTGGTTGGATAGTAATACAAATGACTAATGTACCCTCTGAGGTCTCATGTGGTTTGAGACCTGGCACACTGGGCCAGGCAGCAAACAGGCGGGGGCTCCAAGTAAGGGTGATTAAACCAGAATCAGCCCAGTGTGATGAAGAGAATGTTGTTTGGGAAATTATGAGAGTTTCTCACTCTGGTGGCTCTAAACAAGCCAAGTTCCTTCTCTGGGTTTCAGTTTTCCACATTTATGTCTCGATATAATATACTACGGGGCCAGGAATTACCAGCAAGTGTATGCCTTGCTGGCCGGGGCTGCCTCCCGTGATAGGTCCTAACTCCAACCACATATGGACCCAGACTTAGGGACAAGTCATTTTGCACTTGTTCCTACTCATCCTTTACGATCCAGTTAGCTGTCGTCTTCACTGGGGGGCTCTAACTCCCCCACACAGAGGTGGTCACTGCTTCCACGGTGCTTGGAGTATGTAATTGTCACAATGGGGACCTTGGAAAGGAAATCTCAAAAGGGCCATGTCCTCTCTCTGGCCCATGGGCATTTCAAATGAGGTAAGTCTTTGAATAAGGCTTTTCGGAATAGAATGCTCAGCCTCTAACACTGAGCCTGCCTGGAAGAAAAGGGGGATAAATGAGACCCTGACCCCTTAGGTATGTGAAATTGCTCCTGTCTTTTACTTGGTCTGTGTGAGTGAGTAACCTCTTCATCTGCTTGAGAGTCAGCATATGTTTCTTCCAAAGCTTGGACTGCTAGATACCCCAGAAAACCATCTCCTGATTTATACCTTGGCACTTCCCAGAAAGTTATCTGGAAAGTCAGGGAAAGTGGGGTTTTCTCCCAGGCAGAGGGACTGGGGGTGAATTTACTTCCTTCTTAATCAGATGATAGCAGAAGAGGCTTGCAGATGGATTGGCAAGGCTGGGCTGCTCTGTGCCTGGCAGACACTCAGCTGGGCTTAGCTGTGTTCATCCTGGTGCCAAAAAGACTCACCCACAGAGCAGGGCTTCACCTCTAGGAGACCCCAAGAGCAGCCGCCCCCAGTCTGCACTCACCTCTGCTCTGCTGAGACAAGCACTGTGGAACCTACTACCCAGCCATGTGTCCTTCTCCAGATGCTGAAAGGGGTTCTGCTCAGAGCACCTCCTTTGTACAGGGTGATTCAGATGACAGTCACTGAACCCCTACTCAGCCTTACACTGTGTGATCTGTATTTGCTCACTGCATCTTTACCAGCCCAAGAAGCCATGACATGATTCTGTTTAACACACAGGGAGACCAGAACCAGAAAATCTGTGACACCAGAATTCTTTCATTTCTCTGAGCTGCAAAAACTGAATTCTTTCCTTTCTAGGATACTGTGGAATGGGGGAATATCTATATTTCACCTTCAGAGGAAGACATTAATAATCAAAACACAATAATAACTATTGCAAGAATTGTTGTACCATTCATCAAGCTATTGCTGGGCATGTGTAAAGCAGTGGTCCTCTACAGGGAGCAATTTTGACCCCCTGGGGGACATTTGATAATGTCTACAGACACATTTGGGTGCTATGGCATCTAGCAGGTAGAGGCCACGGATGTTGCTAAACATCATATAATGCACAGGGAAGCCCTCATAACAAAGAGTTATCTGGTCCAAAATGCTAGTAGTGTGGAGGTTGGGAAAGCCTAATGTAAATCATTTGAATGGCTTATGTCTTTTTATCCTTATTAAAACCCAGCAAGGTAAGTATAATTATTGTCCCTTTAAGACACGAAGAGTGAGAAACACAGATTGGTTAGGTAACTTCTCCCACGATGATACAAGGAAGTGATAATGGTAGGAATTTGAATCCAAGGATCTGAGTCCGGGACTCCTGATCAGAGCAGTGTCATTAGCTTATTTGGGGTTCTGTATCATCCTTGTCAGTCCAGGCTGCTATAACAGACTGTGTGGCTTATCAAATATAGAAATTTATTTCTTATAGTCTGGAAGCAGGGAAGTCCAAGTTCAAGATGCCAGCAAATTTGATGTCTGGTGAGCATCCGCTTCCTGGCTCATCGATGGCCATGTTTTTGCTGTGTCCTCACATGGCAGAAGTGGTGAGGGAGCTCTCTGGAGCCTCTTTTATAAGGGCAAAAATCCTGTTCATTGAGGACTTCACTGTTATGGTCTAAGCACCTCCCAAAGACCCTCACCTCTGAATACCATCACACTGGGATTGAGTTTAACATACGGATTTCACAGGGACACAAACCTGCAGCCTACAGCACTCACAGCTCCTAAGGGAGTGCCTGGTGCTTATGGAAGGGGCTGTCCTGGGAAGGGATGGTCTGTGAGTTGCTCTGTCCACAGAGGAGCTGGTATGGACCAAGCACTCACTGAGGGCTGGGAAGCTTCGAGAAGCAGCAGATAGTTCTTGAGGTAGAGCAAGTCCTTAAAGTCATAGAAAAGTCTGGCTGAAAGGAATTCTGGGCTATAATCAGACTTATCTAAGGTCCGATATGGCATGTAGATGGCGGGGTCTGGGCTCCAACCCACCCTCCACGCTCCCCAGTCAGGACTACTCACAAGGTCATGTTGTGTTTAAATATGAAAAGCAAAGTGAAAGTGCTTAAAAAGAGGACAGGTGATACAGGAACATGAGGGATAAATACGTCAACATGGGTTTTTTCAGGGGAGGAGAATGCCTTAAATCCTTTCAAATGCACACATCTCCAGAATGTACCTAACATGAAGTGTTCATGGTGAAGACCACAGGGAAGTGTCTTCAGGCAACTTCCACCATACCACCTCCTTGAACCCCATGCAAGTCGCATCTATGGCTTTGTGCTCATGGTTGACCGTGCACAGATGTGATCCTATTTGTGTAGCCCCAAAGTATTTGCTATTGATATTCAATAATGCAGATTTTTTTGTTTCGTTTTATTCTTTGAGTCTTCCCCTTCTTTTTTTTTTTTTTTTTTGAGTATAGTCAGTGTATAATGTTGTGTCAATTTCTGGTGTACATCATTATGTTTCAGTCATACATGTACATACATATATTCCTTTTCATATTCTTTTTCATTATAGGTTACTACAAAATATTGAATATAGTTCCCTGTGCTATACAGTAGAAACTTACCTATTTTATATATAGTAGTTAGTATCCACAAATCTCAAACTCCCAATTTGTCCCTTCCCACCCCCTTTACCTCTGGTAACCATAAATTGGTTTTCTATGTCTGTGAGTCTGTTTCTATTTTGTAAATATACTCTTTGAGTCTTAATCAAGATTCTTAAGTTGACAATTAGTATTTGAGCTGACAACCCCTTCTCACTTTTCAGTTTACATTGCAATTGTCTCAGCCAAAGAGGGTCTCCCTGGTGTTTCTTACATCCCAGTCCCTTACTTTCTATATTTAAAATTCTGATGATTCTTTGCTAATAGGGTTTTGAGAGATCTAGAAGCTATTTAGTGAAGTCCAGACATTTTATGGATATGGTAATTGGGGCTCAGAGGAAAAGGAAATGACTTTGCTATTATAATAATCACCATTATAATAAGCAAGAATTATGGTCATGATTAAGATCTCTGCATGTGTGTATAAAGCTTCCAAGTTTATAAATCATTTTTATTTAACTGATCTTGCTTGAACCACCATAGTAACATCATCAGGCAAAGAGGACAGAGAATAGCCTTCTTATATTTCAGGTGAGAAATGGACTTAGATGAAGTGAACGGATCCAAATCACACAGTTAAGAGACAGTAATCCTAGTCCCTACACCCAAACCTAGGTCTTACGGCAAATTATTGTGTACTCCTATACACACTATGTCTGTATGTCTCTGCGCATAGCGACTTACTGAGCCAAGCTAATCTCCTACCTTTGTTTATTGCTTTGAAGGGCATAGCAAGGCCAAGTTCAAGGAGTCAGATCTGATTAGGAGAAGCGTGACCTTGGACAAATTATTTAAATTTCTGGACTTCAGTATCTCCATCTGAAAAACAGATTTTTGTATAATTACTGATGATCCATTAGAACCTCTTATAGTAAAATGGTGGTTATAACTATTAAAATGGGCTACTCTGACTTTTTGGCTTCAACTGGCCACCAGTGAGACTTCTGTATGCCTCTTGGAGATGTAAGGTATCACTTTAGCTAGATCTCATTCCTATGACAGATAAAGACCCATTCCCCTCCCTAAATGGGTGATCCCCTAGTCATGGACAAGAAGAAATAAAGCCTAAGTTATGAAGAGCTACAGCAGGGAGGCATCCTTCATGATTAAAGGATAAACAAACACATCTTTTGAGCAAAGTAGACTGTTTCTTTCCAACAATAAAAACAACCTTCTGCAGTTATATACAATGGCTGTTTTGAAGCTGGTTTCCCACTGGAGGGTCAGACGGGGGCCGAGACTTCATTATCGTTTCATCTCCACAATTGACTCCACTTGTAGCTCAGTATGAACCAGCCATGCCCTGTGGCCACCAAAAGAGCTGATTCTGTACCAGGCTGCTTTACTGCTGTGCAGCTTGCAGTGTTGTATCTCCCACATACCTGCACGTGGTACAGGCTCCGTCCATCTCCTTGACACCTTGTGCTCCCCAAGCTCCCCCAGCCTCCTCCTTCTGTGTCTCAGTCTTGGTGAATGACACCAGCATCTCTTTTGTCAATCAAAACAGAAATCTGACAGTTATCTTTGGAAGGCAGAGATAAGTGAAAACCGTGTCCTTTTGAGGCACCTTCCAAGCCCAACCCCTGTTCTAAAATTTTAATCCCACTACCCTCATTCTGACCACTCTCATTTCCCACTTCAACTGTTAAAATAGCCTTTCCTAGCCTGCTTTCAGAAATTTAGTATCACTGGATAGTAATGGTGAGACATACTAGAAATTCTTTCATGAAGGTCTTCATATGCTCCGCTAAGGAGTTAATACTTACTTGGTAAGTAAGAGGGAACCAGGCGATGGTGTCAGATTTGCATTTTAGAAAAATCATTCTGGTTTCAAGTCTAGATGGTGAATTAAATGGTAGAGGATGGAGGCCAGGCTAAAGAGATAATTACAATAATCTAGCTGAAAGGTGACCAGAATCTCAAATAGAGTGGTGGCAGTAGAGGTGGAGCAGAGGAGGTTGTTTGAGAAGTAGTAACATGACAGAACTAAAAGGACTGGTATTTAATAGAGTTGGAAGGATGAGGGAACTCAGGATCTAGAATGACGACAAGATTTTTTTTGTCTTGGGAAGGATGGAAACATTTACAATGGAAAAGGAAAAACTCAGTGAGATATCTTTTTTCAGATACCTCAGAGGTTGTCATTAAAATTGATTGATTCAAGCTGTGAATGTCTTTTGAAGGTAAAACAAAAAGGGCTGAGGTTTGGGAGTAGATTTGGTGTGGTACAAATAGAGCTTTCTAAACGGCTGCCGCCAAGTGGGCTCTGATGAGGAGTTCATTGGTTCAGAGATCGGTTCAGTCCTTGGTTGTATAGTTCAAGGTGAATCATTGATTAACATGGAGATTCCTTCAAACATGGTGGTTCTGGGATTCTCTGAGCCCCAGAAGATCAACGTTATGAAGAGACACGGTGACGCCATCAACGTGGCACTGGGCCAGCAATTTGGTGGCCAGTGTTCTGGTCCCAGATCTGTGTCTGCCTAACTTACAGGGTGATATTAAATCGCTTTCTCCCTGGGCTCTGATTTTCACCTATATAAAAGATGAAGAGTTTCATTACATAAAAAGTAAAAGTTCATCTATGTAAAAGAGGAAGAGTAAATAATAATGACAATGAAAAGTCAAATAGTAAGCACCCAGTGAATGGTAGCTGCTCTTGCTGCGGCCGAGCACCATGCCCTATGTTTCATGTGCATTGTGTTCTTTAATCCTTGCAATAGCCCTGTGTTACTCATTCCGCTGATTTACAGATGAGGAGCCTGGGGCTCAGGGAGCTGATCCCCTTTGTCTCTCTCATACTTGGTGATTCTGTTGTTTTAAAGTCCAGGAGACTTGGAGCTGAGTCTTGTTTTCACAGCACTCTAGAGAGAAGTTCCACACTCTGCAGCTGAGGGCCTGCCTTCCTGTGGTTTGATTAGGCCACCTCCCCTGGCTTCTGTAAGAGACCCCAAGATCCTGCTTCTTGTATTTCAACTCAAAGAATCATAACAATACACTTGTTGTCAAGGAACTTAAGGCCAGGTGGGGGCTCTGATTCTATATATAATTTGGGCATAAATGGGCACAAATGATGTATCTGCTTCTCCCTTGAGGTCAGGTACCAGGTCTCGTTCACTTTTATTTACTCAGTGCCTCGCCTAGAAGCCTAGGGTTGGGCACCTCTCAGGCTCTCTGCTAGTGTTTATGGAGTGAAGTACTTATGAAATACTTCATAATGGTTGTGGAAAATGTATTCATAATACTCATTGTAGTATAGGTACATTTCACATCTACTGTGGGCACAGAACTGAGCTTAGGAAATGGGAAAATGACAGATTTCTGGAAGAAAAAAATTAATTTAGGATATTTTGTATCTGAGATAGCC
Source organism: Vicugna pacos (assembly GCF_048564905.1). Classification (NCBI taxonomy): domain Eukaryota; kingdom Metazoa; phylum Chordata; class Mammalia; order Artiodactyla; family Camelidae; genus Vicugna; species Vicugna pacos. The sequence goes on along the minus strand of NC_132999.1, from coordinate 27,027,732 downwards.
ACTAGCATCCAACTGGCTCCTTCCAACAGGCATCTGGATACACCAGATATGATATGATATTTGGTGCATATGATGGAAGGAATACACTGGATTTAGAAATTTCAGGGTGACAGTGTCTAGATAGGTGGCATCTAAGTCCGTGGGACCAGATGAGATTACCTAAGGAGTAAAAGCAGATAGAAAATAGAAAACAATCAGAGAAAGAATCTTGAGACTCTCCAACGTAGATGATTGGGAGGTGAGGAGGAACAAGCAAAAGGAACAAAAAATTATAGCAAATGATATAGGAGAGAGAAACGGAAGCCGAGGGATATGTCACAGAAGCCAGGTGAAGAAAATCATTTAAGGAGAAGGAGTTGATCAACTCATTTAAATTGAGACTTTAAGATAAATAAGCATTTACTACAGAATTGGGCAATATGAAGGTCACAGGTAGCACTGATGAGACCAGTGCAGAGGAGTGGGAAGGGAGCGTCCGCATGGAACAGTGTGGGAGAATTTCCCTGCTTGATCTTACATCCATCCCATCCCATCCCCTTTTCTCACCCTGTTCTACATTGTAGGGAAATACACTTTCAAATATCCTTTGCCAGCTGGTTTCAGACGACCTTGAGCTTATGGGAGACCCCAGCAGGAGACTGGAGGGCACAAGGAGAAGACAAGCCAAAGTGTTTCTCCTCCATTCTCTGTTCTTTGAGTAGCATCTCTAGCAAGACCTGCATTGCCCCCGTGGACCTGGCTACCACTGGATAACCCTCTTTGTCCGTGGTCCAAGCTCCCACTGGGAGGGCCCACTGGTGTTCCAGCTTACCTGGAGCTCTGGAAGCAGCGTCTCCTCCCTGGGTCTCTCTAGCCCTGCAGGTGGTAGTAGCTTTGCTGTGGCTAACACTGGAGTTGCCTCACCTTCCCCTGGTCCGTCTTTCATCTCTTCTCTATGTAGGGCCCACTCCCAGAGACAAGTCTGACTGTCTTCATCCATTTTTGGTCAGCAGAATCTGGGCCCTACGTTCCACACATTCTGGGCCATCATCCAGGCACCCCTGTGGTTTCCGAGCACATTTTTGAGAAGGACATGGGGACCTGAGCCCCAAGAACAACAGTTCCTTGGGTGTTTCTGGAATGACCCGGGGGTAAGGGCTGATAGCCTATTTCTATTTGGCGAGGGTAGAAGCACTCCTCCTGAGGCATAAACCCTTTCCCAGATGTGCTGGCCGGGCTCATCCACAGAAAAGGCTTAAGCAAATAAACCTGCCACTGCAGTTTTCAAGTGTTCCCTCCAAGGAAAGCTGAAAAGAAGGCAACACACATAAACTAACTCAGCAAGCTTTGCATAAATGAGTGGGAGGAAAATGCAATGGGCCACAGAAGTGGAAGGGGGGCCTCAGTTTCACCCCAGCATAGTCTTTTCTAGGTTAACTGTGACTTTCTATATTTTAAAATTCTAAGAGTCTAAGCTTCTTAGACTCTGAGTTTTTCCCTGTAATTCTTGTGTCTCCAGGCCTCCCCAGTCTATGGACGCAGATTGTGACCTCTTAATAATCGTCGTCCACATTTTGCTGGCTGTTTCCCCCACCCCCATCTGCCTCTACAGGCTTGTCAGCCTATTCCAAGTGTCTTCCTGCTGGGCTGGCCTTCTGTTCGCCCAACACCCCTGTCAGGTGGGGCCTCTCCTAGGGCTCCAGCTCCCACAGGCTCCAATGACACTGCTTTCCCCACTTCTCCCTTCAGACCCAGGGGTGGAAAAACCTTCCTTCCTATAGTTGCTGACCCCTGGGAACCTCCCCATCCTTTATTGATTCCCTTAACTCTCTGTGTATCTGTGAAAAGTCCCTTCATTAAATGTGTGTTCCGTTAAGCCCTGCTGAGTAAGCCATCTCTTTTCTGTGTCCCACAGGGAACTTGAATAAATTCAAGCAACCCTTCCACCATGCCATTCAGCACTGGTGGTGTGCCTGCTCTGGGTCACGCAGAGCAGAGGCTTGCGCTCTTGTTCTGACTGCCCTCACTGAGGTGTGTGGCTTGGAAACCACCAGAGGACCTCTCACCCCTTCTGGGTACCCCTTGGCTCGTCTCCTGGTATTCGCAAGGCTTCAGGCTTTTGCAGGGCCACCATGGAGTCACATGTCCTAGAGCTTTCACGGTGCTGAGGCCTTTCTGGTTCTGCTCAGAACTGAGGAGGACACCCCTTTTTCCTCATGTGAGCATCTCACTGAGTGCAGCTACCCCGGTATCCTACAGAATACCCTCCTTCCCCAGGAAAACAGCATCCTTTAGCCTAAGCCTGGAGACCTCCTGCATGTCTCCGACAGGTTTGTGTCACCCGGCCAGGAGCTGTAAGAGTATTAGGATGAAAAGGATACTGCGACTAAGAAAGTCTGGGCAGCAGTGGATTAAAAAAAAGGTAAAAGAAAGTTTTATTCTAACTACTCAGAGCCTTTCAGTGGACAGTGAATCTCCATAAGGGGACTGTAGCTTCTAGCATCTGTCCATGTTGTCTGGCCGTGGCATACGTCTATCCAGGACTGTTTCCTGGACTATGCTTTTGGGAAGTGCTGGTCTATGGTGTTACTGCTTTCCAATAAGAATAGCGCATTATTTAGTATTTCAATAACAAGGCATTTTGTGTTTTTAAAATGCTGCCTTAGGCAGACAGAATGGGCTTGCCGATGAGAGGCCACTTTGAGGAGAAGCAACATAATGTCATCACTGGGGCTTTGGGCTCAGCCCGACTTGTGTCTGGATTCTGACTCAGTCATTGAGTGGCATGTGACAAACCACTTAACCTTTCTGGGCCTCAGTTTCCACATCAGTAAACTGAAACCAGTAGAGTCTATTCTGAGTGATAATGATGGTAAAGTTTCTACCCCTGGCTCTGAGTCACAGAAAGTGCTCACCAAGTGTGATCTCCTCTTCTTTAGAAACAAATACTCTTCAACAAGCCTGGGCCAGACTGCTCACTACTTACCCGAGGCCTCATTGACTGTCTCCTTCCAAATTCTTTCTTATTTTGAACTGCTCCAGCATTTAAAGGCGAGGTGGAGAATAGGTCTCAGTGAACTAGAGAAAGTTAGATCAAGAGACTGTCTTTGTAATCTCAACTCATTAACGATGGCAACTGGTGGAATAGCTCTGAATTCTTGGAACTGGATCTTAACGATTACCCCTGAGGCAAAAGCCACAAGGGTTTCTTCATTTCTCATTCCAAATCTGGAAAGAAGTGCTTCCCCCCCAGTTTCTATTTCTTTTTAATGTTGTTACGTAATCCTTATTATAACAGTAATTCACACAAAATCCCACCACCTAACTACATCAGGTATTTTCATTTTTGCTGGTGACTTTTGGTTTTTGTGATAGTGTAAAATATGTCTGAAATAATAATATCAGTAATATCAGAAATTGCTAGACATAATACTAAATACTATTCCAAGTTGATTCTTTATCTTCGAAATTATTTCTAATGATTAGGTGATATTCAGTCCAAGATTATCAGGATTAAATTCAGGTCATCTTTGGGGGCAAAAAGCCTGCTCTGGTTCCTGGTTATATGATCATATCCTCACTGTTGGATAATTTTTTTATAATTTCCAATTCTTTCCCCATTTCTTTCTTCCATGGCATCTTCATGCATGTATGTCAGGGTGATATTCTGAGATACTAATTATTTTCTGTGTCCATGGTCCCCCCTCCTCTCATCCAAACACAGATAGAATGGTCTTAGTCCAGCCTAGAGGAGACACTACAAAATCTTCCTCTTCTTGACTTCTGTTTTCAGAAGCTTGAGGGTGGGAGTTTGGGTGCTGGTGGGCTGAAAAGATAGGGCAGCCAGGGGATGTGGGAAGAGGCAGAGGGTCTCAGAGTAAGAGCATGAGTCCTTCTCCTTTCCTCTTTGTTTTGGAGGAGGGGGACCATCTCCCAACCCCCCTGGGCTGAGGGGAAATGGGGAAGGAGAAAATTGTGTGACCAAGAACATCAGTAAAGCAGGAATCCAAGCCTTCACACTGCCACCAAGGAAGGTGGCAAGACTCTGTCAGGACGGGTATGCGTGGTGTGGGATTGTCCAAAAAAGAGTGCTTAGCTTTACTGATGGTCCCTTTGCCTTACCCATGTCACCGAAGCAACAGAAAGGCGGAGCTCCAAGATGCCCGGAGCATGGAGTGATGGTTAACTGAAGGGCATTCTCTTCCCAATCCCGAGTAGCTTCGGCATTATAAGTGATCCTGGGACACCGATACAATCCTGTACACAGGAAGAGCCCAATAACTGAGATTAAACGTTCTAGGACAATCAAAGAAATGTGTTTCAGAATCAGAAACTGAGATGAGTTACAGAAAATCAGGATGCTTTCACCCTGAGTATGTGAGATGAAATTCATACCTATTTTTTTTTCCTAGATAAATTTTCTGAAGAATTTCTGGGTCAAGATATATAAATATTTCTTATCTCTTGTTTTATGGTTCCAGATCTTTTTCCCAAAGAATTACCTTAATTTACCCTGATGCCAAGAATTATCAAAGGTACTGCTTTCACCATATATGCACTAGTTTTAGTCACTAGTATTTTAAAAGAAATCATTGCTAATTGAATAGTGAAAATGTTACTTCAATTTAATGAGCATTTCTTAAGTCACTAGAGAATTTGAACATCATTCCATGTACTTATTTGTGAATTTTATTTCTTCTCATGTATATTTTGGTTCGTACACACTTACAATTAGCTTTGAAAAAATAAATAAATCATTTTTGTCTTTAATGGCCTATTTTTCCTTGTAGACAGTGCCTCTCACAGAATATTCTGCATCTTAAACCTCCTTCCCAAATCCAGACCGAACCCCCAGACTCTCACCACTGAAAAATATGTCTTTCATCAAGCGAGTTCAGTCCTGACCACCTAAAAGGCCAACTTCTCCTTTTCAGCTCAAGTGGACAGGTTCTAATTAGGCAGCATCATGATTATAAGGAAATTATTCACTTATGAAGCACAGAGGAAATGTGATAGGGAGTAAGGCAACCCATTGCATTATATAAATAGTTGCAGACGCTTGGGAGTTAAGACTCACTACCATTGGCTGCATATTTTCTAAAGGAAATAATCCAGATGAGAAATCTACCTTGGGTGGAGACACACAGTGTAAGCCTTGTATAAGCAAACCCACATTTTATTTATAAAAATGACTTTAGAAAAATTACAGCTCCACAGAATGTTACTCAAGAGCACTTTCTTCCACTCAATCCAGGCAAGACCGAGAGGCCCCGGCGATGAAAGTGTGAAGAGCACTGGATCAAGAACACCCTGCTTTTCTTCCTTTACTCTCTTGCCTGGACAAATTAACTCATCCTTTAAGTAGCTTGACTTAGGTGCTGTCCTCTCCAGGTAGCTCCCCTTGACTGTCAGATAGAATAGGTGATTCTGATCTGTCTTTTGGTAAACATGTTCTTCTGTCTTAGAAATCTTATGCCCTTTTCCCCTGTATCTTTAACTTCTCCCTCTCAACTGGACTGCTTCTATCAATAATCAAGCATGCATCAGCCTTTTCCAGTTTTATGAAAAGACTCCCAGACTTCCACATTCTCCTCCAGGTGTTGCTCTCCTTCCCTTAATTGCTGAATTTCTTGAAAAAAATTGTCTCCTCTCGGTCGCCATCTTATTTTTCATTCTCTCTGCCCTATAATTCCACCAAAGTGGCTCTCACTTGAGTTAACTTTGTGTCACTGAATCCAACAAACCACTTTCAATAGTTCTCATTATACCAGACTTAGAAGTAGCCTCTGTCACTGCTGACCACTGGTCCCCTGTCCTGGTTTATTCTTACCTTGGCTCTGTAATACTAGTCACTTGATTTTCTTACCACCTTTCTGGCTGCCCTTCTTGAGCCTCCATTGCTGGATACTCATCTTTGTCCTGATCCCTCAATGCTGCACACATCCCCTTCATTCATCATCTCTTCTCCCAGGTTCTCAATATCTGTCTGCCAATATGTGCCATATTTGTACATCAGCTCGACTCATCACTTCTGAGTTTTAGCTTTGTGTAGTCAGACTGCACCGTGGCCTCTCTCAAAGGCACTTGGAAACCGATATGTTCCAAAGTGAATTTATCCTACTCTTTCCCAATCTGCTCATTCTCCAGTGTCCTTTACATAGGAATGCTCTCTTTCAAGTTCTGGGTTATTTATTTTTTTCTTTCGTGTTGATGTTCCTTTGTGCATGGATTTAATGATTGATTAATTGACTGGATCGAAGTTGTATTTTTCCAACAGTTAAGAAGAAAGCGTTTCACTTCATTATCAACCTAGAAAAACTTCCTGTTTAACCAAAACTGCTTCCTCAATTCTCCTTTTGAATGTGATTCATCAGTATTGTCAGTGATAAATGAATTCTTTGCAAATTCTGAATCTTAAAAAGAATGATAGAATATATAGCTTTTACTTTAAACTATTAACTTTGGAACCATAAATTTACAGTATTTCTTTGGCACTGATGGGACTAGATTTAATGCAAATAAAGCAGAGCTCACATAAAAAAAATAGATAGGATGCTTTGAAATGCTTCCAACTATATGAAAAACAATCACAAAAGGCCTGTTTTATCCCCTTAGTGGCTATTGGATGAAGCTGCAGTGGAAGAAGCTACTCAGTTGGGACGTATCTTAATCATGATTCTAGCCAAACTCTAGCAAAAACACATCAGCTAGGAAGATCCTGAATACTGATGACAATCCCTTAAGTTTGCGTAAGCAAGCACATGCATAAGGGAATGCTTCACAATTTGCAGAGCATTCTACAATCATTATCTTGAGCCTTGTAGCTGCCTGACCAGGTAGGCAAGCCTCGCTTTATATTTTACAGATGAGAAAACTGAGGTCCAAAGAGAAGCAAGGTCTTTTGGTTTGTAAGGTACCGTAGCTTATAAGCCTCACTGCAGGATATTGAATTCAGGTCTCTCTATTTTGAATTTTAGGATGACAGCCCCCATCCCATTCCCTCCCCACCTCTTGCTCTCTCCTCTGAATACAGGAATCCCAGCAAGTACGTGGCATCATCTCTTCCAGGGAATAGGACTGGTTGGTTTCAGCAAAAGAGGAAACGCATGGAAAAGCGATAAATTTAGGACACTAACATAGAGAAGCATAAAACTGAGTTGGCTTGAAAATTAAGGTTCAAGGAAGAGAATAGCAGGAGGTAAGACTAGAAAAGGTGGCTGAGATCAGAGCAAGAGAGCTTCAAATGTTAGTTAGGCAAGGGAGTTTCGCAGAGCATCCTCCTGCCACTGAAAGTGGCACTATAGGATTACTGACCCCTGCACTGCAAGGTGCATATTCAAAAGCAGCTTTCCAGCACGGCCTGCTTGCACTCTCACATCCAAGACAACCCTGTAACTAGGGGGAAAAAATTCAAGTCCAGTGTGGAAACTGGGGAGATAACTCATGGTAATCTGTACTCACATTGAGCATAATAACTTCCCCCCATCTCCCTGCACCCCAGCTTTACCCTTCCTTCATAACTTAAAAAAAAAAAAGTATTTGTGTTTGGGAGTATGTGCCCTGCTGTATTTGAAACTCCTTTGTGGGCAGGAAGTGCATGATATTAATGTGTAACTACCTGCCCTCACTGGCCCTTGATACAGAGCCTTGTACGTAGTGGGTGCTCAGGATTAGATGAATAGACAAGTAGCTAAAAGGAATCTGGGACCCAGAGAGGCTCAGTGATTAGGTGATGGAAGAGAGGGAGCAAAATGGGGAAAAATGAGTTTTGAAGAGAGATTGTGTTTTAACTCCAAATGGGGCACTCAGTAACTGTGTCACTGGGCAAGTCCCTTTATTACTCTGATCCTCATGTTCTTTACATGTGAATTGGAGATGCCAACACTGAGTTTACAGTGTTCTAGTGAAGACTGTGTCCAATTTGGTGAGATTAATACATAGGTGCTTAAATGTATCTGTGACTATATACTTTCACATTTCTCGTATGTCATTTTCTTCCTTCTATGCTGAGTATGAAACAGTTCCTACACTCATGTATGCAGAACAGTATATCATTCTGTCTCTCTCTTTTTCCCTTTAGAGCAACTTGATTTTGTTTGAGCTCCTATTCATTTGAGTTGCTAAAAATATGTCTTAATTATTTGGGGGGCTTTCTTCCCCTTAAAGCATTATGGAATGTTTCCAACGTCTTATTCAAGCCAAGGCTCAGGGCGTCGTCTCTGTCCATTGGTCATTTCACCAGATCTTCCCATGATTGGCTTTCTTTCTTTCTTTTATTTATTTTTTTTTATGAAAGTCTAAGCTCAACTATGTGCTCAGAGAAGGCTTTGAGACCACTCAGTATAAAGTAATCAGTCTCCCTCCATCATGCCATTTTGATTTATTTTCTGCATGGGGCATGTGAATCTTATATTGTAATATTTGATATTTTCTGTTCCCTTTACCCCACCCAAATAGAATGTAAGGTCCATGAAAGCAGTAGTTTATGTGCCTAGAATACAGTCCACTTTTGTTGAATCCATCGCCGTGGGCTCTGACACTGAGCAGCACTAAGACTTTCTAATAAAGGGACCTGATGACTTTGTCTTCAGAATCTCTCCTTCCTTTGTTCTTGCCCTCTCTCCTCTCCCCTAGAGATAACTGTATTCTCTTTCATAGAAGCCTTGAAAAAATATAGGATGAGACATTGATTCTGGCTGCTTCTATTTCTAATTCTTGCCAAGATATTTGAAGTAAGAAATTATAGGGTTGGCCTTTATATTTGGAGGAAGCAGGGGTTGGTTCAAGAAGAAACATATTGGGAGGACAAAACGTTTATTCCAAAACTTCCAAGGTCACTTGATGCTGCAGAACAGCCGGTGCCCAGCCTGTACCCCCGTGATACTTGCCTCTACCTGAGGCAATCTGCTCTGCCAATGCCTGAAACTCCCTGTCTAGAGGTAGGATGGCAACCATCCTACTTTTCCAGGAACTTTCCTAGTGTTAGCAATAAAAATTCTGCATCCTTGGAAACCTTTCAGTGCTGGGCACTGAGATGGTTGGCCACCCTACCTGGGGAAGCCTGGTATTTAGCCTCAAAGCAGGGCAAGGCGGAAGTTTCAGAAAGTTAATTAATGCCCAGGGAGCAGCCCTCAATCAATGATGAACATGAATTTGGTGGATAAATACCCAGGCTTTCTGTCCTTTGGTAGACGGTAATTGTAGGTGTGTTTTCTGCTGTTTCCGGGAATTCCTCAGGGGATTAAGGTCCAGTTGTCCACAGTAGTAACTTATTTGATAACATAGCATTTATTTGCTCCCCTTTTATCCATTTCCCTACTTGTATTTCCTGCTGTTACTTCCAAAATAAATCACTAGCGCTCAAGTCCTTGTCTTTGGGTCTGCTTCTTGGGAAACTCAAAGACAAATGACTTTCAAATTGCAGAGCTGGGCTAACACTTGCATTGATGAAATCTTCACCCTGGTATAACAGTGTTAAAACAAAATGAGTCCTCTCACTTCTGGATGAACCTTTCAATAATAGCACAAAATAGGTGGCAAAAACTTCATGCAGGAGTTGCAAAAGGGGTGATCTAAGGGTTTTTTTGTTTGTTTGTTTTCTTGTTTGTTTTTGGACTCCTGACCTGTTCAACATCTACTGTTTCTATGCCAATAAGGTGTGTATTGGGCTGAGAAGAAAGTTTTTATAATGCTGTGGCATTTCCTCTGCTCTGTCTCCTCTGTGGATGTTTCCTCGTCCCAAGACTAGTGAGGAGGGTCACCTGAGAGATTTGTGTGTGTTCCTGGCCCTTGTGTCTGACCCACATCTGAGGAGTCTTCAGGACAAGAGGTTTTGCTATTTCCCTAGCAGTGGAGCAAAGAGAAATGGCTAATTTGGGGGCAAGTTGCCCTTCCCTGGTGTCGTAAACCAGGTCAGCCTCCTTTTGGAGTGAATAGATGGAGGATTGCTTTAAAAGGGACCTTACCATAGGACTTCATGCTGCACTGGAGGAGGGTGTTGTAAGGGACCTGCTGCCATGTCTTAAGAGCACTGGAGCATCTCTAAGGGAAATGGGTCATAGCTGGGAACTGACACCTCAAACCAACAGCCATGTTAATTCAGCCATTTTGGAAACATTTTTCAGCCCTAGTCAAGCCTTCAGATGACTTAGTCCCTGGTCAGCTGCTTCAGTGAAGCCTCCTGAGACACCTTGAGCTAGAACCGACCAGCTAAGCTGGTCCTAGATTCCTGAGCCCAGGAAACTTGTGAGATAATGAATGTTTATTGTTTGAAGGTGTTAAGTTTTAGGGTATTTTATATGTATCCATGTGGTAATAGATAACTAATACTTCCTGTTAAAAGAGTTATAGTTAAATGTTCCCCAAAGGTGATCACTGAAGGGTTCACAAAAGCAGCCCATTAGAGAAGAAAGTTGACTTTGAACATTTACCAATCCCAGAGGCAGCAAAAGAAGATCTCAACGGTATTGATCTAGGAAGACCTTTTCTTCTTGCTTTGTGACCCTGCCCACACCTCCCTACACCCTAGGCTAGCAAGCTGGGGGGAAAAGGAAAACAGGGTACCAGACAAAGATGCTAACCCCCCAAATCTGCAAAAGGAAAGATGTTTTAGCTTTCAATAAACTTTGGAATTTTTGGCCATTACATGGGGTTGGGTGTTTCCATTACTAAGGTGAACAAGAGTGAGCAGGAGGGTCCAAAGGAACTGCCCTAGATTTCACCCAATGGGCAGAGAAGAAGTAGACAAAGAGAGGGGCTTGGATAGAGTATGGGGAAAGAGATTGAAGTCCTGTGTCCTGTGGGGTTGTTTCCTTTCAACCCCATCCTGACACTGGCAAAGTCAATTACAAAGTCCTCCAGGGCTTCTGTTCTGACTGTCTTCTCAGCATCAGTTCTTTTGTTAGTAGAAGCTTGCCTAGTCCTCGTGGAACTTTCTAAAACATCATCTGTTCTGAGCAAGGTCTCTTGGCTCCTCATGTGAGCATTAACCTCTTCCTACCCCATAATGTTCTGGCTCTTTGTGTCGGGGCTGTCCCTTCCATTTGCCCTTTGTCTGTACTCCCTTTGTGGTATTTTTTATGCAGTTTCTTAAAGATAAGTACACTTGCTCTCGTACCAGATTATGAGCTCACTGAAGTTGGATCCTGTATGATAAATGTTATAACAGACATCCGAGGACTGATAATGCAGAGATGAACGAGGCAACCCACTTGGTATTTGCGTTACTACGGATAAAGTATGCTTTACCTTCCAGAGGCTATTAATTGAATGGAGATAAAAGATTCATAAACAAGGTCCCCTGACCACCAGAGCCAGCTCCAAGAGGAAAAGGGGCTGTGCACTTGAGGGCAGATGCTGGGGTCATAAGCAGGTCACCAGCAAGTGTGCACAGAAAGTTCTAATGGACAAACTGAGATCAGGACCCAGGTTGACAGAAGGAGACAGGAAGTCCAAGAAGGGACAGAATGAAGAGCCAATGTCTGAGAGACAAACCCAAAACAAAGGTGACAGGGACTCAAGTGTATTCAGTGGGTCCCCATGAAGTGGCACACATCCTGGGGTGGATACAAAGACCCAGAGTCACACACCCCAGTGCTTTTTTAGCTTGACTTAAAGCACTGTGCCCTGATTTCGGTAGGCAGAATTTGGGACTGCAGTCTGGGTCAAAAGAGGACATTTAAAGTACCCTTGGAGAGCAGTTTCTGAAAGGTAAGACTATGTACGTCACTGAAATCAATATGTGAGTAGTGGGTGGGCTATTGCAATCGATGAAGGGTCAAGGACTTACTGCCACAGGCATTGTTTATGGGACTGTCTCCAAAACCGTACAGCAAATGACACGGGTGCCTGATATAAGCTGAATGAACTCAGTGTAGTCAACAGGCACACTGAGAAGCGATCCTGCTGCCCAGCTAGACACGGATATGATGTGGGTCAGTTACCCTTCTCTCATTTGATATTCTCCTTGGAAATGACCAGACCCTACTGGGGACTCCCTCAGGTTACCTAAATAGGAAATCAGTCACTGCCTAAGGCTACTTCCCTAGGAACGGAGCCTTCCACGTGATGAACACCAACTCGAACAGCAACAGTATGGAGGCGAGACCATGCACGTTAGTTAGTTATGCTGACTTCCTTGTGGTGGATAAGCACGCCCATCACTTTTACCCTGAGGCTGTAATGCCTTGGCCATGACTCGGCTTCTCAGCTGCCCAGTTCCCCAGCCTTCCACCCTTTTCTTTCCCAAAGTAGGACGGTGTTTGCCTTGAAAGCTTCCACCCTGGCTGGTTAGCAGCCAGCTGCAACCCATCAAACCCGCTGATTAGGCATTTGAAAGGGTGGAGCATTTTTAACGCAATGATTGACAATGGCTTCTATCTCACACACCTGCTGCTTTAAAAATCCCCATAAAATGTCAGCGGGGAGTGTAAGTGATATACAGCAGGAGTGCTGCCCAGGGGAGGAATGTTAAGTGCTAGGAGGTGGGAGTGTCTGAACCTCAGCTACTGGGAAGAAAACAAAACAAGCATCCAATCTAATCCATTTCTAAAGAGAGGGCCCAGCACAAGGGTTTCAGCACTGGTAATCACTGCGAAGCCCTGACTTGTGATCACTGTGTGACTACCACAAGACTGTCCCTATCCAATGCGGGGCTGGCTCCTGGGGACCAGATCAGGCAAGCCCGAAGTCATTGCTGGCCAGCCAGGCAATTTCCATTTGGGTCAGAAACTGGCCATTTGGGATGATTCAGGTTTGAGGGACCCTGTGTGTTTTCTCAGTGTCCTATGTGTAGGACCTGCTCAGTCGAGTGACTCTGATAGTTTCCTTATAGGCAAGTTGTCAAATCCAGGTGACCCAGCCCAAGCACAAACTTACCCTTGAGCCAAATTATTCTGCCTGGGTGGCCAAAGGCAGGAGGATGAAAAAGATTCCCTGTGCATCTGAGAGCAAGGACTGAGAGGTTAGGGACAAAGCTAGGTGACCAGAGTCGGAGGGTAACCTGAGTACAGTTTGCAGAGGTGGCCCTCAGTCGAGCAGAGTTCAGCGAGAGGAAGCAGGGAGGAAGCAGACCTGGAATGTTGCTCTGGAACACAAGTGGCGAGGGAGCCTGGTAGACGTTTTCTCTCTGATGTGGTGGGAATGGCTAATCCTGGCTGGTTACCAATAGTGAAGAACGGATACCGGGACTTTTACACTGTGGATTATTAATAAATTAAGCTCTTTTAGTTAGTAAGTGTCAGGCACTGTGCTGTCTCCTGGGATGCCATAGCCCACGGATGCTTCTCTTGCCCTCACAGAGCTAAGGAGATATTAACTGAATGTTCTAGTCCAGTCTGATGAGTGTTGGGTGGAATGGGGAAGTACAGGGAGCTTTGGGAGCCCACAGTTGGAGGGACGATGCAGGGAATCCTGGGAATCCTGCAGAAATTATTTCAATTCAATAAGCACTTATTGAGCACCTACTGTATACCAGGTAGTATAAAGGCATGGGAAACTCTGCCCTCTACTGTGAATAGCTTACTGAGTTTCAGTTTCTTTTCATCCCTGTGTTCACAGAAGCAGAATGTAGTAAGGGAGTGTGTCCAGGTGTAGGGGTAGCAAAGAGTTAAGCAAATCATAGGCTTTGGAGGTCTTTCTCTTATTATGGAATATCCAACTATACAAAAATGAGAAAATAGGATTGATTCCCAGGCATATCCATCATCCAGATTTAGCAGTCTTCCAGTTGCATCTCTCTCCCAAAGATTATTACATCTACATCTAAAGCCTCTTTGCTCCAGGCTACCCCCTCAGGGGCCAGAGCTCTCCAGAAGCTGATACCTTTCCAGACACTTAAACTGTAAACTCACCTGCTTGACAGATGCCCTCTCCCTATCTGTCACTTGTCTTGCCACATCAAGTATGCTGGTTTTCCCTGAACACACGTTTTAATTTTCAATGTGTTCAATTTAATTAATCTCTTCTTTTACAAATACATTTTGTATTTTGATTAAGAAAACCATTCCTTACCCTGATGTCATGAGATATTTTTCTCTGTTACCTTCTAATAGTTTCAGAATTTTGCTTTTACTGTTACAGCTTTAAACCTTCTAAAAATTTTTTTTCATGAATTTTGAAGAAAAGATTCAATCTTGTCCTTTTTCCCTCCACAAATTACCCCAGCATCATTTAGGAGTTAGTCCTTCCTTTTCCCACCAACTTCTAGTGCCTTTTCTCATATTTATAGTTCTCATATATTATAAATCCATTTCTAAACACTCTGTATTTTTCATGATTCACCTGCCCTTGTGTCAATACCATATCATTTTAGTTATATGTTTTTGATAAATAATCATATTCAGTCAAGTAAATCTCCCTCTACCCTCCATTGGATTGTTATTCTTGACCCTTCAATCTTTCTTGTAAAATTTCGGTGTCAAGATTTAAAATTTGAATTATATGAATTTTTATATTAATTTAGGGAAAATGTCATCAATATCGTTGTCTTCTCAAGTATGAATGTGATTTATATCTCCATTTATTTATATTCTCTCTTTTTTTAAGAAAAAAGAGACTTTTATTTTTTTTATTGAGGTATAATATGCAATACTATATAAGTTACAGGTGCACAACATAGTGATTCACAATTTGTAAAGGTTATACTTCATTTATAGTTATTATAAAATATTGGCTATACTCCCTGTGTTGTACAATATATCCTTATAGCTTATTTTATACATTAGAGTTCATACTTCTTAATCCCTTACCCATATTTTACCCTCCCTCTTTGTTCTCCCCACTGGTAACCACTAGTTTGTTCTCTATATTTTTGAGTCTGTTTCTTTTTTGTTATATTCACTTGTTTGTTTATTTTTACATTCCACACATAAGTGATACCATACAGTATTTGTCTTTCTCTGATTTATTTAACTTAGCATAATGCTCTCCAGGTCTATCAATGTTGCTGCAAATGGCAAAATTTCATTCTTTTTAATGGCTTAGTAATATTCCATTGTATCTATATACCACATCTTTATCCGTCATCTGTTGGGTGGACACTTAGGTTGCTTTCACAGCTTGGCTATTATAAATAATGCTGCTGTGAACATTGAGGTGCATAAATTTTTTTAATTAGTGTTTTCATTTTTTGGGGGGGGGATATATATCCAGGAATGAAATTGCTGGGTCATATAGTAGGTTCTATTTTTAGTTTTTGAGAAACCTCCATACTGTTTTCCATAGTGGCATCAATTTACATTCCCACCAACAGTGTACGAGGATTCCCCTTTCTCCACATCCTCGCCACATCTTCCAAATATCTCCATTTATTTATATACTTTATGTTCAATAAAGTTTTATTATTTCCTCTATAAAGATGTTAATAGATGTCCACATATGTTTTAAATGATTTATGCCTCAGTGCTCTATATTTTTGTTATTGTAAATGGTGTTTATGGCTTTTCAGTTGTTGTAGATCTACAGGTTTATAGCAACAACTGAATTTTATTTATTGATACAGCAACCCGAAACTGTGAACTTTTCAAGTTTTTTTCTGTAGCTTCTCTTGAATTTTTCAACTAGATAATTTTATCTCCACACATGATATAGTTTTTAGTTTATTATTTCCCCCAATTTTGATATTTTATATTTGTTTTTGTTGACTCACTTTCTGTGGCCAAGACCGTTAGCACAATCTCTGTGCCACATACAGAATAATTTGTCAGATTTACTTCTAGTCTACCAATTCTTCATTTGTATTTTTTCTATTTTGTTGATTGTGTTTATAATCTCATATTTCTTCTTTGACTCTCTGATTCTCTTTCACACTGGCTTTTCCTTCCAGTGTCTTAGATTAAATTATTCTAGGTTATGCTGCAATCACAATCCCAAACTCCTGATGGCTTGAAACAATAACATTTTATTGCTTATGTTAAATGTCATGAAAAAACTAGTGGGATGCTCTGCTCCACACAGCTTCTCATAAATTCAGGCTGATTGAAGCACTGGTGTTTTGTTTCTCCATCATCCGAAGCATGAGATTTCTCAGTCACTGTGGGAGGGGAAGAGAGCATATGCTTTGGACAGAATGCGTCTCCCTCCAATTCACATGCTGGAGCTCTAACTCCCAATGTGATGGCATTGGGAGATGGGGCCTTTGGGATTAATTAGAGTTAGATGAGGTCATGAATATAGTGACTGCATGATGGACTTAGCACCCTTATAAGAAGAGACACCTGAGAGCTTGCTTACTGTCTCTCTTCATCACATGAGGACATAACAAGAATATGGCCAGAAAGCGGGCTCCCAGCAGAGAGCTGAATTAGTGGGCACGTTGATCTTGGATGTTCAGCCTCCAGAACTGTGAGAAAACAAATTTCTCCTGATGATGCCATCCAGTCTTTGGCCTTTTGTTAAAGAGTCTGAGGTGTCTGCTGTGGAAGTCATGCACCAGCTTTTAAGTGCTTTGGCCCAGAAGTGACATGTATTGCTTCTCATAACAGACTGTTGGCCCAAACAAGTTACATTTTCCCACCCACCTATAATGTGGCTAGGAAATATACTCTTCCCGGGGATTAGGAAGGCACAGAAACCAAAGTCTGCCACATATTTTGTTCCTTTTACTTGTGAGTTCTGTATGTTTCTATATATTTTAAAATTATATTTACTCTTTCAAATTAAGCACATTTTACCTAATTATCTCTGATTTTTTTTTGAAGGGAGGTCTCATCTTTCTCCCCTGCCCCTCTCCCTTTTTTGGCTAACTCTTGTTCCATAATCATTTTTTTTCATGGTTTGAACTTTTTATTATAAGCTAACCTTTACCTATTTCTTCCCTACTTGAGCAATTCCTATTTGCTCTTGTTTTTCAGAGAATATTCCTACAGTATTTATTTTGTTTTTATTTGTTGTTTCCTTCTGCCACATACTCTAAGCATACTACCGGTCAAAGATCATTTTTTGTTCTCAATTGTTCTTTTTTTTTTAATGAAGTATACTTGATGTACAATAGTATATAGGTTACAGGTTTACAGTGTAGTGATCACAATTTTTAAAGGTTATACTCCATTTATAGTTATTATAAAATACTGTCTCTATTCCCTATATGTATAATATATCCTTGTAGCTTATTTTATTCCTAATAGTTTGTGCCTCTTAATCTCCTATCCCTATATTGCCCCTCCCCTCTCCCTGTTGGTAACCACTAGTTTGTTCTCTGTATCTGTGAGTCTGTTTCTTTTTTGTTATATTCAAAAGCTTGTTGTAATTTTTGGATTCCACATATAAGTGATATCATATAGTATTTATCTTTCTCTGTCTGACTTATTTCACTTAGCATAATGCCCTCCAAGTCCATCCATATTGCTGCAAATGGCAAAATTTCATAATTTTTTGTGGCTGAATGGGTTATATTGTGTATGTATACACACATGCGCGCGCGCACGCGCGCACACACACACACACACACACATTTTTATCCATTCATCTGTTGATGGATACAAAGGTTGCTTCCATATCTTGGCAATTGTAAATAATGCTGCTGTGAACATTGGGGTGCATATATCTTTTTGAATTCGTGGGGGGGTTTTTTCAGATGTATACCCAGGAGTGAAATTGCTGGGTCATTTGGCTGTTCTATTTTTAGTTTTTTGAGAAACCTCCATATTGTTTTCCATCGTGGCTGCACCAGTTTACATTCCTGCCAACAGTATATGAGGATTCTCTTTCTTCCTCATCCTTCCCATTGTTTGATATTTGTGTTCTTTTTGATGGTAGGCATTCTGACAGGGGTAAGGTGACATTTCATTGCAGTTTCGATTTGCATTTCTCTGATTAGTGATGTTGAACATCTTTTCATGTGGCTGTTGGCCATCTGTGTTTCCTCTTTGGCAAAGTGTCTACTCAGTTCTTCTGCCCATTTTTTAATTGGGTTGTTTGTTTTCTGTTGTTGAGCTGTATGAACTGTTTATATGTATTGAATATTAATCCCTTATCAGTCATATAATTTACAACTATTTTCTCCCATTCTACAGGGAGAAAAGTTTGTTTTGTTGATGGTTTCCTTTGTTGTGCAAAAGCTTTTAAGTTTAATTAGGTCCCATTTAAAAATTTTTGCTTTCATTTTCTTTGCTTTAGGAGACAGATTCAAAAAAATGTTGCTGTAATTTATGTCAAAAAGTACTCTGCCTATGTTTTCCTCTAGGAGTTTTATAGTAGCTGGTCTTACACTTAGGTCCTTAATCTATTTTGAATTTATTTTTGTGTATGGTGTTAGAGAACATTTTAATATTATTTTTTTTATATGTAGCTGTCCAGTTTTCCCAGCACCACTTATTGAAGAGACTGTCTTTTCTACATTGTGTATTCTTTCCTCCTTTGTGATAGACTAATTGATCATAAGTGCGTGGGTTTATTTCTGGACTTTCTATCCTATTTTATTGATCTATGTGTCTGTTTTTGTGCCTGTACCATACTGTTTTGAGTACTGTAGCCTTGTAATATAGTCTAAAGTCAGAGAACATGATTCCTCTAGCTCTGTTCTTCTCTCTCAAGATTGTTTTGACTATTTGGGGTCTTTTGTGTTTCTATATGTATTTTTAAATTATTTGTTCCCAATTCTGTGAAAAATGCATTGGTATTTTAATAGGGATTACATTGAACCTGTAGATTGCCTTGAGTAGTATGATTATTTTAACAATATTGATTCTTCCAATCCAAGAACATGATATAGCTTTCCATCTGTTTCTGTTATGTTCAATTTCTTTCATCAGTGTCCTATAGTTTTCCTAGTAAAGGTCTTTTACCTTTTTGGTGAGTTAATTTCTAGGTATTATAGTTTTTTGATGCAATGGTAAATGAGATTATCTCCTTAATTTCTCTTTCTAATAGTTCATTGTTAGTGTATAGAAATGCAATAGATTTCTGTATATTAATTTTGTATGCTGCAACTTTACCAAATTCACTGATGAGCTCTAATAGTTTTCTGGTGGCATCTTTAGGATTCTTTATGTAGGATATCATGTCATTTGCAAACAGTGGCAATTTTACTTCTTCCTTTCCAATTTAGATTCCTTTCATTTTCTAGTTGCTGTCGCTAGGACTTGCAAAACTAGGTTGAATAAAAACATGGACTTCCTTGTCTTCTTCCTGAACATAGAGGGAATGGTTTAAGGTTTGTGCTAGTAAGTATGATATTAGCTGTGGGTTTCTAATATATGGCTTTTATTATATTGAGGTATGTTACTTAAATACCCACTTTCCAAAGAGAGTTTATCATAAATTGATACTGAATTTTGTCAAAAAAGATCATTTTTAGGTTACTTGATTGCTGTAGAGATTCCTAAACCCCATGACAAATTAAAATTCAAACTCCAAATATAAGAGATAGACAAGCCTAGTGTTTCTCAATTTTCTGGGAGAAGTTTTTCCTATTCATAATCCAGGTAGGGCAAGCAAGCTTTCTTGCCACCTCCCTGTTCCGGTAGGCATACTTTTTAAAGCACCCTTTCACTGATGTTGCAGCCTTTTGAGAGTCTCAGTTTTATGAAGGTATCTTGGTTGCACCTCTTTTTAATCTATTTTTCTGTAGCATTTAAACCCAAGGCCCTGGCGTTAAATATCATAAACTACATAATCAGTGCTGTCTTTTTATAACTTTTCTTTATTTGTGACATACGATTTTTCCTTTATTTCTTGTGAACTATAAAACTAGTTGTTTTTATTCCACAGATTCTGAGAGCTTTAGTGAGAGTTTGTATGTGTATGGTGTTATTGTAGTTCATAATATTGCCAGATTTTTTTTGCAGAGCTTCTAAAAGAAGGAATGAATTGATTAAGCATTTAAACATATGAATTATCAAGCACCTTTTTGTCAGGTTCTGTGGAAAGTTCTAGGAATCTATGTAGACATGGAATGATCTGCATTTTAAAATTGCTTCCAGTCTAGTATGGGGAAAAAGACAAACATAATTATAATACAGAATAAATACCATAGTAGAAAAATGAGATAAAAAGAAAGAAAGGAACTCTTCTCAAAAAGGTATCCTAGAAAGCCATTTTTTTCCAACTAGTGTTATTTTTCTTGGGCTGGTTTTATACAAGTCATTTTGTGTTGATCTTTGTCTATGAGAGATTGAGATTCTGAAGGAAAAGAACTAGGATATGTCTTAGGCCCCCAAATGAGTGTGAAGTTCATAGAAGCAGCCTGTGTGTTCAGTGTTTCTGTATTTGAACTCCTTTCTGCAATTCAAGGAAGCTGCCACCAGCTCGAAAGCTAACATTTTTGGTCCTATGGTTGAAACTGACCAAGCTGGCAAGCAAAGACAGGGAATTTTTATTTCTACTTAATCATATTTTAACTTTTAAAAAATGTGGGTAATAACTTTATTAGAGTTGATAAAAGTTTGCCATAAAACAGAAAACTTTCATTGCTGAACAAATTCATTGCTTTTGCATTTTCAGTGAACCGTTATATTCATTATTGATCAATTTTACCAAGTTATTAAAAATCTAATACTTTATTTTAAAATTTTACCTAAACATACATCATGAACATTTTCATTAAAATATTATAATTTGGAACATTCATTTGATAATTGCATTTTGTTCTGTTTTGTTCCATTTCTGTAAAAGTCTATGTTTAGCTAGTAAACCTGTTAAAATTTTTAATAATATTTGAAAAATATGAAAATAGATGTAGGTGTGTATCTCATTATTAAATTATTGTTATTCTCATTCAGTTATCCATGGTCAAGTTTTTCTAAGACGTCAGAAGAATATTACCTTTATATTGACTTTAAAAACTTTTTTATAGCCATATATCCACTCATTCAAACACTGAACAAAGATTCTTATGCTAAATGTTCAGCAAAGTTTGGTATTGGAAATGCTCGTAGAAGTTTTCTTTAAGTCTTTTCTTAAGCAGAAACTTTGAACATGTTTGTTAACTTGTCAGGAAGAAGAGATGCATTTTTTTTCTTTAGAATTGAGTATCATGCTTTCATCTTCAGTGTAGTAAGTCAGAATAATCATGGAATAACATCACTGGCATAGGTGATCTAATTTCATACTCATAAATCTGATGTAGGTATTACTATCTTGCATTCAAAGAGAAGGAAACAGAGAGGACTTTTAATATTGGTGGCTGTAAAAGTTGATGATTTCCTTTTAAAACAAACAAGTATAAAAATTGTCAAAATTGTCAAAAGCAATCATTTCAGGGTACAAGGAATTAACTAAAGGCAGAAAAATGAGAAGCATTTATTCTTGAAAAGCTGATGTGGTCCTCTCGCCTAGGTCTCCTCTCTCCCTCCCTCTACCAGATTAGTAGGAAGAACAGTAGCTTTGTCTGTCTGGGATTGACTGCAAAACCCAGCAGCTTTGCTGCCAGAAGCTATTAATTCAAATAGGAATGGGAAGCAAAAACTTTAGGCTTTGCCAGCTAAAATGGCAGACTTAATTGGAAATGGATGGGGAAAACCCACATCTGTGAAAGAACAAGGTTGCCATTCCAATTTGGGGTGAATAACAGGCCGTCTAGAAACTTTATGGAGATTCTGGAAAGGACACAGTCATGTAAAGCCTGAGATAAGCTTTTCCACACTTTCCTGGTGTCTGGAAAACTACATATGCATAGTAGAGACTCAAGGGAGCCTGGCAAAAAGTGAAAGCCAAGGTACACTTGAGAGTTGCCTGAAACTTTATACACGTTCCCCAAGCCACACAGAACAACTGACAGTGGGTGAAAGAATCCAGATGTTAGATTTCCCAGATAAAAATTCCAAAGCAGCCATTATAAATATGTATAAAGATTTAAACTTATGTTAAATGAATTAAAGGAAAATATCCTAACAATAAATCAATAAACAGGGAATCTAAGAAAAAATATTTTGAAAACAATCAAATAGAAATATTAACTAGCAAAGTAAAATAATTGATATGAAAAAATTTACCAGATGTACTCAACAGAATAGTTACAAAGGCAGAGAAAAAATTAATAAACTTAAAGATGAATAGAATTTGTTTAAATAGAATAACAGAGAAGAAAAATACTGAATAAAAATGAGCATAGTATCAGACACTTGTGGGACAATGTCACTGTTCTAGTATATGTATAATGGAGACTCAGAAGGAGGATAGAAATAGAAATAGAAGAAAATAATTGGGGATATAATGGTGTACAGTAAAGTGATTCAGTTATACATATACTTACAGATATGTTTTTTCTTTTAGGGTTCTTTTCCATTATATGTTATTACAAGGTATTGAATATAGTTCCCTATGCTATACAGTAGGTCCTTGTTTATGTATTTTATATACAGTAATGTGTGTTCTGTTAATCCTCAGCTCCTAATTTATCCCTCTCTGCCCTTTCCCCTTTAGTAACCATAGTTTTTTCCTGTGTCTTTGAGTCAGTTTTTGGTTTGTAAATAGAATTTGAATCTTTTTTTTTTTTTAGATTCCACATGTAAGTGATATCATATGATATTTGTCTTTCTCTGTCTGACTTATTTCACTTTATGTGATAATTTCTAGGTCTATCAATGTGGCTGCAAATGGCATTATTTCATTCTTTTTTATAACTGAGTAATACTCTATTGTATATACTTATCACATCTTCTTTGTCCAGTCATCTGTTGATGGACATGTAGGTTGTTTCCATGTCTTGGCTATTGTAAACTGCTGCTATGAACGTTGGGGTGCATGTGTCTTTTTGAATTATAGTTTTCTCTGGATATATGCCCAGGAGTGGGATTGCTGGATCTTATGGTAAGTCTATTTTTAATTTCTTAAGAAACCTCCATACTGTCCTCCATAGTATCTGCACCAATTTACATTCCCACCAGAAGTGTAGGAGTATTCCTTTTTCTCTACATCCTCTCCAGCATTTATTATTTGTAGACTCTTTAATGATGGCCATTCTGACTGATGTAAGGTTACACCTCATTGTAGCTTTGATTTGCATTTCTCTAATGATTAGTAATATTGAGCATCTTTTCATGTGCCTGTTGGCCATCTGTATGTCTTCTTTGGAGAAATGTCTATTTAGGTGTTCTGCCCATTTTTTGATTGTGTTGGGTTTTTTTGTTCGTTTGTTTTGCTTGTTTGTTTTTGCTATTAAGTTGTATGAGCTGTTTGGAAATTAGTCACTTGTCATTCGTGTCATTTGCAAATATTTTCTCCCATTCTGTAGGTTTTCTTTTCATTTTTGTTTATGGTTTCCTTTGCTGTGCAGAAGCTTTTAAGTTAAATTAGGTCCCATTTGTTTATTTTTGCTTTTATTTCCATTACCCTAGGAGCTGATTAAAAAAATTCATTGCTGAAATTTATGTCAAAGAGTGTTCTGCCTGTTTTCCTCTAGAAGTTTTATAGTATCTGGTCTTACATTTAGGCCCTTAATCTATTTTGAGGGTTTTTTTTTTTGTATATGGTGTTAGAGACTGTTCTAATTTCGTTCTTTTGCAGGTAGCTGTCCAGTTTTCCCACCACTGCTTATTGAAGAGATTGTCTTTTCTCCATTGTATATTCTTTCCTCCTTTGTGATAGACTAATTGATCATAAGTGCATGGGTTTATATCTGAACTTTCTATTCTGTTCCATTGATCCATGTGTCTGTTTTTGTGGCATTTCCATGTTTTAAGTACTGTAGCTTTGTAGTATAGTCTGAAGTCAGGGAATGTGATTCCTCCTGCTCTGTTCTTCTCTTTCGAGATTATTGTGGCTATTTGGGATTTTTTATGTTTCCATATAAATTTAATTTTTTTGTTCCAATTCTGTGAGACATGCCATTGGCAATTTTTGGGGGGTTGTATTGAATCTGCATATTACCTTTGGTAGTATGATCATTTTAGCAATGTTGATTCTTCCAATCCAAGAACATGGTATATCTTTCCATCTCTTTGTGTTGTCTTCTTCAGCCTCTTTCATCAGTGTCTTAATAGTTTTTGGAGTACATGTCCTTTGCCTCCTTTGGTAGGTTTATTACAGTGTATTTTATTCCTTTTGATGCAATGGTAAATGGAATTGTTTTATTAATTTCTTTTTCTCATATTTCATTTTTAGTGTATAGAAAAGCAACAGATTTCTGTATATTAATTTTATATCCTGCAACTTTACTAAATTCATTGATCAGCTCTAGTAGTTTTTTGGTGATATCTTTAGGATTTTATATATATAGTATCATGTCATCTGCAAACAGTAGCAGTTTTGCTTCTTCTTTTCCAACTTGGATTCCTTTTATTTCTTTTTCTTTTCTAATTGCTGTGGCTAGGACTTGAAAAACTACATTGAATAAAAGTGGTGAGAGTGGACATCTTTGTCTTATTCCTGATCTTAGAGGAAATTTTTTCAGCTTTTCACCATTGAGAATGTTAGCTGTGGGTTTGTCATATATGGCCTTTATTATGTTGAGGTATATTCCCTCTCTTCCCACTGTTTTTATTATATATGGTTGCTAAATTTTATGAAAATATTTTTCTGCGTTTATTGAGATGATCATATGATTTTTATTCTTCAGTTTGTTAATGTGGTACATCACATTGATTGATCTGTGGATGTTGAAAAATCTTTGCATCCCTGGGATAAATCCCACTTGATCTTGGTGTATGATCCTTTTAATGTGTTTTTAGAGTCAATTTGCTAGTATTTTGTTGAGGATTTTTGCATCTTTACGCAGAAGTACTATTGGCCTGTAATTTTTGTTGTTGTTGTATCTTCGATTTTGGTATCAGGGTGATGGTGGGCCTCATAGAATGAATTTGGAAGTATTCCTTCTTCTGCAATTTTCTGGAATAGTTTCTCTTCTCTACATGTTTGGTAGAATTCCCCTGGGAAGCCATCTGGTCCTGGACTGTTGTTTATTGGAAGTTTTTAAATTACTGATTGAATTTCAGTGCTGGTAATTGGTCTGTTCATATTTTCTATTTCTTCTTGATTCAGCCTTGAGAGGTTGTACTATCTGAAGATTTTTGTCCATTTGTCCATTTTTCCATTCCTTCTGGGTTGTCCATTTTGTTTGTGTATAGTTGCTCATAGTAACCTCTTATGAGCCTCTGTATTTCGGTGGTGTCAGTTGTAACTTCTCCATTTTCATTTCTGGTTTTGTTAATTTGGCCCTCTCCCTTTTTTTATTGATGAGTCTGGCTACTAAGACCCATCTTTAAACCTTCAATTTAAAGACCCAAGTAAGTTAAAAATTTTTAAAAAAATAGACGATGCAAATAGTAATCATGAGAGAGTTGGAGTGGCGTTATTAATGTCAGACAAAATAGATGTTAAGACAAAAACACTACTAGAGATGAAGAGGGTCATTTCATAATGATAAAATCTGTCAGGAATATATAACAGTTGCAAATGTATCTGTACCCAAAAACAGAAGCCCAAAATACATTTTAAAACTAAGCTGAAGGGAAAAATACATCATTGAACAATTATAGTTGGGAATTATATTAGTTACGGTCCTCCAGAAAAAACAGAATAAGTTATGTGTGTGTATAAACACACACATATAATTATATTTATATTTACATTTATTACAAGGAATTGCTCACAACACTGGAGCCTGCAAAGGCCCAAGATCTGTAATTCACCAGCTGGAAACCCAGGAGAGCTGGTGGTGTAGTCTCTGTCCAAGTCTGAAGTCCTGAGAATCAGGAGAGCTAATGGTGTAAGTTGCAGTCCAAGGGCAGGACTGATATCCTAGTTGATGTAACCAGCCAGGCAAAGTTTTCTCTTACTCAGCCTTTTTGTTCTATTTTGGTCTTCAGTTGATTCGATGAGCCCCACGCACATTAAGGAGAGCAGTCTGCTATACTCAGGCTACCAATTCAAATGTTAGTCTCATCCAGAAATACTCTCAGGGACACACCCATAATGTTTGGCCAAATATCTGGGCACCCTGTGGCCCTGTCAAGTGAACACCTAAAAGTAACCATCACAGAGATTTCAGTACTCCTCTCTCAATAATTGATATAACTAAAGCGAAAAATCAGATGATTTGGACAACACAGTCAACCAACCTGAAATTTCCTTTTATTAGTTGCCGTGCATCCATGCATATTATGTATGAGAGGGTCAGTCTGGCCTAAATGCACATGGTTGAGATAAACCAGGTATGTTAACCTGTCAGCAACTTAGGGGGCAACCAGACACAGTGATGGGAGCATTAGGATTGAGCACAAGCCAAGAAAAGTGGCTTATGTTTATTTTAGTGATCGAGGTTACATATTATGTTACATTTTATGCATCAGCTCTGCATGGCATCAGCAGCTAGACTGACTTGATACTGAAGACCCTCAATCTATTATGGTAGGTAGGGTCATTGTACCTAATTATTCACTGCACCCTCTTGTAAAGGATTTTACACACCCATCTCAAAAGATTATGTAGCTCTCTCTATTGCCATGGATTTACAGTGCTTCCCTATGAGAGAAGTGTGATTCCCTGCAGTACAGATATCATGTTTGGCCATGTGATTTGATTTACTCAGTGAAATGGAATACTCAGAAACTTGAAGAGCCATTCTGTGATTCACACTTTCAAGAATAGCATGTCCCAAGCAGGGCCTGCATCTTCAGCCTAGATCCCACACGAGGAGCAAAGATGCAGCTGCCCCACGACTGGGAAGGGAGCCACAACTTATCTGCATCCAGCAGGCAATGTGAGTGAGAAATAAGTTGTGTACCACTGTGATGTTGTTTGCTATCGCAGAATAACCTAGTGAGAAGTGACTTATAAACCCTGACGCTTAACAATCTACCTAATGTCACCACCCTGGTGTGGGAGACATTTATTAGAGTGTCTGCCCAGTCACTTTTCTCTGCTGCAGAATAGGGTCCTGATCCATAGGTTAGGGCCATAGAAACCATATTGATATTATATCTCCTTATCACCATTTTGGACGTGGCTGGTCAAAATGGGCCAAATTCTCTCCTTTGAGAAATTTTACCCAAGGCCTGGAGCCTAGAAAGTTGGAGCCAATTCACATCCATCAACAAGCTTTCAGAAAAAGGTCTACAGCCTCTCACTGGTCCCTAGAGAAATCCTTGTTCTTACCCTAGTCTTCTCCTTTATTAATTTCTCTTGGATTCCATATGATCCCCCAGTATTCTTTTTTTTAAAAGCTGCCTTTAAACCTAGGCCAGTGCTATTTGATTTGCAACCAAAAGAACCTTAGCTAATACGTCAGGCACCTAAGACTACCTTGATAAATGCACTGTTTAAATGTTGGCTCGGCCAAGGGCAGCCTCTGCCAGGGGCTGCTCCCACAGTGGCAGAGGGTGTGGAAGGAGCCTTGGGCTAAGGGAGTTGGCCACTCCTTTAAGTCTGGCCAGGAACGAAGCAGAGCCTGGAGTTTCCAAATTCCATCCCTGCATTCAAATCTCACATGACATATATATATTTTTTTCTTTCTCACTTCACTAAATGGGGCCCAGATTTCCAGAAGGCCTGGTGCATCCTCTCCCTAGATCTCCCTAGGGTAACAGGTGGGGCAGAACATGCATGGTTCAGAGTTCTCCTGTTGTGCGAATGGGTGGTCCCTGGCAGGGTTATTTTTGGCCAAGTGGGTGATGGGTATTTTCAGTTACAGTTGCACATCATTGCCTTTAATTTTTTGGCAGTATTCCAACCAAATGCTTTAAACTCTAATTGCCTTTATTAAGAGAAAGAACAGACATGCACTAACACATGCGTTCTGTAAAGTTAGGGACTGCTAAGTAACGAAATATAATTTCGTAAGAACAAGGCATGGAACTTCTTTTATTGGCATATTTACATTTTCTTTCCTTCTGGACATCTGAAAAAAAATGTCCATGCAGCTACCAAATTTTCTCAAGGATACCTGCCAGATCTCTGGACAAAAACCTTTACAGTTTTAGCAGTTGATAGAGGAATTCTAGGATGTATTTATCCTTCCCACACAGCTCTAGTCAAAGTGTCCTGGTCACTTCTTTGAGTTTCATATCCATTTATCTAAATAGCTGCTGGGTATTTCTAATCTGGAGGTCAGTCCACCAGGTCTAAACTCAGTTGGGTGCAAACAAAGTTCACCATCTCTCTCCCCTCCCAAGGCCCATCTCTCTTTTCCTTCTTTGTAATCAAGTTGTGTTGTTACTACATTAACCAGCCATACCAGCAGCCAATTAGCAGTCTATCATCCTTGACTCTACCCCTTCCATGACACTGTATATCCGATTAGTCACTATCTTCTATTTGACTTTCCGAATAGTTTTTGAGTCTGTTACTGCACTGCCTTAAAAGAGATAAATTACGCTGAATCATTACAATGGCCCTTTAATAGGTTTCCTGATTAAATATGTGTTGTAATACCTCGTCTCCCATCAGTTTTTCACATTGCTACTACAGTGATCCTCCTGTAGGGCAAGTTGGTTGGTGCTACTCATGTAAATTTTTGAATTTAATCCTGTAGGTAATGTGGAAACACCAAGCTCTTCAGAAGGGCAGTAAAGACTTCCAATTAAGAGACTTTAATGAGAAAAAATATGAAAATGAATTTATGTACATATATGCATGACTGGGACATTGTGCTGTACACCAGAGATTGACACATTGTAACTGACTATACTTTAATAAAATAAAAAAGAGCCTTACCTATTTTTCATATATTAATGTGTAAAAGGATATAAAAACTTCTGTTAACGTAGTTAAAAAAAAGTCAGTTTTGAGAATTACGCTCTTTTCACATCACACGTTGCTTTTTTCTCATGTTCAAGTAAATAAAGTGAATGAAGAGAAAGTTACGTCCTTTCTTTGAATGTGAAGCTTTCCTGGCAGCCCTTATTCTCCATCTCAGGAGGAGCCACTTACTAGGATATTTGACCACTGTAAACTATTAAGTGTTCAGCTGGGGCTAGAAGATAGGTCAGATCACACTCTTTGGAGGTGGAAAGATGGAGAAAAAAGGTACAGGAGTGTTTTTCCTAAAGGGAATAAGAAGTTCTTACTACCACTGTTTTCTGTGCTGTGTTAAGCCAGCCTTTGGGACATCTGAGATAAGGCAAGAAAAAGACATAAAATCATAAACGTTAGCAAAGGAAAAGAAAGTTTTCTGTTTTCTGTTGATGTGATTATTTACGTCTGAAGTCGAATCCCGCATTACCAGAAAGTTTTGTGCTTGGGAGGTGTGATACTGTGCTTCAGACTCGGTTACTGACTATTACGTGTGTGGACTGTGCTAGGGCTTTACTAGGAAATGCCAGAGGGCGGAGGAACGAGAGCTGAGACGTAGATGCTCAGACTCCATTCTAAAACCTTAAAAATCCAGTAATTTCTCAGTTCCCTATAATTTTCAAAGCACATTAATATTTATTATTTCCTGAAATCGGCAGAATAGATAGCATTATTCCCACCTTATAGGTAAGGCAACTGAGATCCAACAAAGTGAAATGATTTACATATTTTGATGCAGCTAGTAAGTTGGCAGGAGTAATTACTTTAGAGTGGAACAAGGTCATGAGCCAGTGACGAATGGGAGATCAGAGACAGACTTTCTGATCTATATTCTGACACTCTTTCCAAACCACATTGCCCAGTAGGTACTTATGATTTGGCCATAGCTCTCATTCTTTTATTTTTTATCTTTGGGATTATTGTCCAAGTTGGGGGATCTAAAGTGGGAAACTGAATCTAGACTAATGTTCTTGGACTTGCAAGGCAAGCTCCCAACTTGAAATAACTAAGTCAAAACCCAGACCTGGCAAACAAAGCAGCCCTCCCCACCCCCCTTCTCCCCCTCTCTCCCCTCACCATACGAGGACACAGTAAGAAGGCAGCTGTCTATAGGCCAGGAAGCTGGTTTTCACCAGGAACCAAATCGGCCAGCACCTTGCTCTTAGACTTTTCAGCCTCCAGCATAGTGAGAAATAAATGTCTGTTGTTTAAGCCATGATTTTATGGCATTTGTTATAGTGGCCTGAGCAGACTAAGATGGTGGCTATTATAAACCAGATGAGAAAACTGACAGGGAGAGATCACCCAGCAAGTCAAAGTCAGAGCTAAGGCTAGAACTTGGGCTGCTTGACCTCCAAACCTCAGGTGCAACACGCCAGGCTCCATCACCTTTGGCCCAGTAGTGTAATCTGAAAGGCAATTCTGCTCTGTCACTGGATTGTCTGGGAAAAGCCGAACCATCTCTATGTATAGTCATTTTCTCCTTACACAATGTGGAAAATTTAAACCCTTTCAGCAGACAGCCTGCCTGCACACTCTCAGGAGACATAAAGATCCTGGCAAGCTATGTGCTCCAAAATCACCCTTCTCCAATTACACTCCCCCAGGTTCCTCAGTTAGCAGGCCCCGGCATCTCCTCTCCACTGAGCCAGTTCTGGGGTTGAGGCCTAATGCATCACAGGTGGGTCCTAGATCCAAACTCATTCCAGATGGCCTCACAGTCTAAGCTTCCCAGCAACCCATTATATTTTGGCTATCCTAGGATCATTAATGATGCTGAAGGACCATGAGTCCTGAGGACGGCAGAGACTGCTCTGAAATCAGGACCCTTGAGAGACCTTGTCTAGTGGAGTCCCCACCATAACATAACACTTTCACAGGGAGCAAGCATGTGCTGACCTTGGCACTCAAGGGTCACTGTGAGGGGCCAATGAATTTGACATTGTGAATGGTCTGTCTGCTTGGGTCACAGAACAAGCATAAAGGAATCATCTGTGTTCTACAGAAAATAGCTCCATTGCCTCTGGGCTCTAGAGAGAGAAAGGATATATCCTTGAACCCTGGTAATTGCTGTACCAGTTATGCCTGGGGTGGGGAGGGGGCAGTGGGGGAAGAGGACACGCTGGGGCAATTGTTTAGGGGCACAGGGTGAACCGCATAGTTTTTAACTCTTTCATGGCCAGATCTCTTTAAGAAGAGTGTAACATTCTGCTAATTGCATCTTTATATTACTAAATAGCCTTATTCTACAAAAGAATTTCAATTCCCTTTCTAGCTGGAAACTTTCCAAAGCAGATACTGGAAGTTGAGCAAATTGCATGCTATTCAAGGGGCACGTATTTATGTATTTATTTACTTAATTTTTATTTTTAAAATTTTTTATTAAAGTATAGTTGATTTACATGTACAACAGAGTGATTCAGGTATACATATGCATACATATATTTTTTTTCTTTTCAGTTTCTTTTCTATTATATGTTATTTCAAGAAATTAAACATAGTTCCCTGTACTATGCAGTAGGTCCTTGTTCATCTATTTTATATATAGTAATATGTGTCTGTTAATCCCCAACCCCTGATTTATCCCTCCCTGCCCTTTCCCCTGGTAACATAGTTTGTTTCTATGTCTGTAAGTTTGTGGTTTGTAGATAGAATTTGTATCATTTTTTTTAGAGTCCACATAGAAGTGACATCATATGACATCATATGATATTTGTCTTTCTTCATTGTCTTTCTTCTGACTTAACTTCATTCAGATGATAACCTCTAGGTCTATCCATGTTGCTGCAAGTGACATTATTTCATTCTTTTTTATGGCTAAGTAATATTCCTCTGTGTGTGTGTGTGTGTGTGTGTGTGTGTGTGTGTGTGTGTGTGTGTGTGTATTTACATTGCTTCTATGTCTTGGCTATTGTAAATAGTGCTTCTATGAACATTGTGGTGCATGTACCTTTTTGAATTATAGTTTTCTTCAGATATATGCCCAAGAGTGGGATTGCTAGATCATATGGTAAGTACATTTTTAGTTTTTCAATTTATATGTTTTTGCAAAATGAAAGGCATATTTGGAATTATCCACATTTTGGGGTCTTAAGAGCTCAGCCAAAAAATCTTGAGAGTCAAGAGCACGGTATTCAAAGCCAGTCATTCTTGGACTTAAATCTCGATCTCATCACTTACTAGCTTGGTGATTTTGTTGGATAAATCTTTCACTTTTCTGACAGCTATTATCTATGAAATTGGGATAATCCCAACATAAAAGGGTGGATGTTGGTTTGGTTTACTTCCTTGCTCATGTGTTTTTTTCTCCCTCATTCATGCATTCATTTATTCTGAGTGCCTGCACTGTGCCAGGCACCGTGCTAAATGATCCAAGAAACCTAGTTTAAAAAGTGATGTTTAACTCAACAAATACTTGTTGAACACTCATGAAGTGCAATTTGCTGTGCTAGGCAATGGGTGGAGTGTGTTGTACGCACAATGTTCTCATGGGGGTTAGGGCTTGGCATGTATTAAACCAAGCACACTGCAGTATGACTTTGCTACAACTGTGTTCCTGTGTGCAAGGATTTGATTGGACACAGCCCATCTTGCTTGACTGGCTCACAAAGACCCTCTAAGGAGAGGACAGTCAACCTGGGTTCTGAGGAGGTGTTGGAAGGAAAGAGCTAGGCTGGAGGAAGTTTATGCAGTGGTCATTCTAGGAAAAGAAATCTGAAGCATCCAGGAATGCATGAGTCCATTCCAAAAACAACTTCCCAAAGTTCTCAAAAACATATCTATGTTATTATTTTTACTTTGATACCATTCACATGCTCATTACCAGGAATAGCAATTTTTAATACTCCTTGTTTTATTTCTGAAAAATTATAACAACAAAATAATAAGCATTGTTAGTGAAGTTGAAGTTGCTTGTAACCCCTGTGGTAGTTGCTTATCTCAGCCCATTTTCCCTTCTGCCTTAGGAGCAAAACACTGACTTCGTTCTAGCGAAAAGACCACATTTGTTGGCCTCCCTTTGGCTGAGGGAGAAGGTTGGCAATGAAATAGTTATTTTGTTTTTAGGTTGAAAGTTTGACATGGGTTAAGAAACAGGTTTTGAGGGGATTTGTGTGGCAGGGAAGTTAAAAGGTTATAACTTTATACTATTGGACATAGACCTAAATAAATATAACGTGATTCTATCATGAGCCTGGGGCTGCAGTCAGAGTGTATGAGTGTATCAACTCTTTACATGTATTAAATTTTCACCTCCAAGCAAGCTGCTTTCTGTTTCCACCACTCACTCCCCAGGGCCGCACAGTTCATTAGTTACAGGACTAAGATTCAGACTTCAGTTCATTGCAAATTGGAACTTTCAAGAGTAGGAATGGGAGGACTTGAGACAATATATTGAAAGCACCCAACATTAATCAGAGACTAGAGATGGTGTTGAACTGATTACAAGTTTCCTTTCTTCCCCTCTCCCCTCGTTACGTCTAGTATACTGGACTCCAGCAAGATCAAAACGCACTTGTTGACAATCAGTTCGGGTTGTTTTTAGAACGTGTGTGTGGTGTGGATTCACGCGTGCCTGGGTGAGGGGAGGTGGTGGTTTAGAGGACACTGTGCAGGCATCCGGAAGATGCAGTGCGGCCCCTTGTGTTTATTTGGACTGCAACAGAGCACGTGTCAGCATCTCATCACCTGGCCTGGAGACTGGACCCCTTGACTGGGACCTGGTTTCAATACCTATTAAGAAATTCAGTTTGGCTCATGAGCCAAGCATATCTTTTTTTTTTTTTTCCAACTCGTCTTTGCAGTTTCTATAGCATACCTCCCGGATGTCTGGGCTGCTGTACGATGTAAAAATCATGATCAAACAGAGGCTGAGGGTCAGCTACTTAGGCAAGACTCAAATAAGCCACATATGTGTATGGTTCCCCTATGTTCATGCACATGCACTATATAAAATTGTTCCCGATGGCAGCTAAAGGAAAAGTAACTAGTAGCCAAAGAAACTGATGGTCAGGGTTGTGAGAATGAGTCATTTGGCAGCTGCTGGTGCAGACCCGGCCTGACCACACTTCTGTGTGTCCACATCTCTACATCCTGCCACCGCCTGCTCTCTAGTCTTATGCAAGCACTCCGAGCTTTGTTTTGCACCTTCCTGCTTTTACTCCTGCTGTCCCCTCCTCTGGGGATGCCATCTGCTTAAATTCTATGCCTTTCAAGACTTGGTTGAGGCTAGAAGATCTGTCATAAAGATCTCCTACTTTTGCTAAATCACGGACTCCTGGGTAGAAGACATGCGTTTTAGTAATTGTAATCCCCACCCCCAAATGTATATTTAAGGATTTTATTTTAATGTAATGAAATTCTGGTGTTAGCAGGATTTTGGAAGAATGTTCATGATAAAATATTTTAAAACGAATGAAACTGAATATTTAATAGCTATCAAATATATTTAGAAGTATAGTAAAAAAAACAAGTTAAATTATAAAAATATGAATGTTAAACATACACCATTTCAATAAATTGGATAAGAACAACGAATACTACACATAAGAAAATGTATTCATAAAAAATGAAACTGAGATCAGAATTATAAAAAGTACAGTCTTAAAAACAGCATCAAGTTTATACTAGTTGGAAAGGCAATGCTTAAGGAGGGGCTGGTTGCCCTTAGTTTTGACTCCTCTTGTAGATTCTGCTGCAGAGAAAACTATACCAAAGCCAAGGGATGGAGGGCTTGAAGATGAAGGACTAAGCTTATAACTATGAAGAACCAAAGATGCTTCCTTTGAAAAATAAGTTGCAATACTCAAAAAAAAAATTTGTTCAACTAAGTTCTCAGTTTTTCAGTGTCACCGCTGTTATTTTTGTACTCCACATGTTTGGAAATCTTTCACCTAGAGTAAGAATCACAGCTGCGCTAGAAGCATGTCCTTACTAATTGTCATTTTCTTCTTCGTCACAATCACTTGCAGATTAAGGAGCCAGAGTTCATGCTCTAAATGGGCATACTTTTGTTTGATTTGAAATTTAAATGTCGTATGTAACCATCAGGGTATATCCACGAAAGAAATGATTGGGATTTCAGAGTTTGTAAAACTCTGCAATAATGTTATCACACATGTACAAATCAATGTTTATTTATATAAAAACAGCTTGGTGTTACAGATTTCCAAAAACCAGTGTTACAAGCTCTAGTATCTTAGGAATCTCTGCATAGGACTTGGTGGATTTACTTCTTTGATTATTTGCTGCACATCTCTCAGGGCTCAGGTCTGGGCCCCATCTGGACGTTCAGTGGAACCAGAGCCCACCCCTTCCCTCATGCCCCTGCTAGTTTGGTGGGGGAGCAGGCACTGACTCAACACAAATGTGCATCACTAACTGTGACAACAGCCTGAAGGAGAGGAGCAGGGCCACAAAAGGGTGTGGCAGGAAACCTAACGTCAGTCACGGAATTGGTGGCAGCCATATAAACAGAAAGCTGAAAGAGGAGTGGGAATTAGCAGATGGAAATTTGGGAGGTGAGGAGGAAATAAAAATGTTCTGTGCGGAAGAAATACCATGCACTGAGGTCTTGAGGCAGAAAGAACGGAAGATTACTTAGCTCATTTGGGGAACTGAAATAAGGTATGCATTTTTTTTCCCCTATGCAAAGATGTGCTAGGAGAGTAGTGTGAAAGGAGGACAGGAGGCGGGGGTAGACTTGAGGGGCAGTGCCCTCCTAGTAGGGCTGCAGCTAGTCTGTGTAGCCTCTGTGCAAGTTAGAGAAGGCTCCCCTCTCTGGGCGGCTGCAAGCCTGCCCCACGGCACTTGGTAGACAGAGCACAGGATGGCGTTTCACCCCAGCACCCCGCTGGCCTTTGCGCAGTGTACAATGATAGGTCATGGAATGAAGTGATACGACTCAATTTGTTCCAAGAACTGAAACTTAACTAGTTTCCTATTTCTGCATAACAAATTACCCCAACACTTAGTGGTATAAAACAAGAGTAACTACCATCTCATAACTTTTGAGAGTCAGGAATTTCGAAGTGGCTCGGCTAGACAGTTCGGGCTCAGAGTTTCTCAGGAAGTTTAGCCAGATGTCAGCAGAGGCTGCCGGATCCACTTCCACCTGGTGACTCACTCGGAGAGTGGGCAACCATTCTTTGCATGAGACAGAGGGTTAATAAGGATGTTGAACTTCTTGTGCTAAATCCAGAAGAGTATCAGGCAAATGGGATGACTGGTCACCCTACTCACTCGACTCATGGTTGGCAAATTGGTGCTAGCTGTCAGAAGGAGACCTTGGTTCCTTTACATGTGAGTGTCCATCATTCTGCTTGAGTAAACTTACAGCATGGCAAGTGCTTTGTGCCAGAGTGTAAGTGATTAAAGAGACCAAGGTAGATGCTGCAATGCCCTTATCACCTAGTATGGAAGTCAAACATTGTCCCTTCCATCATAGGATATTGGTGACACAAAGCAGCCCTGATTTAATGTGGATGGAAACTATACAGGAGCATCAATATCAGGACACAAGGATCATTGGGGCCATTTTGGAGAATGCTTGCCATAACTTGTTTGGAAGAGGATAAGATTGGCGTAACACTACTTGAGAAACATTAGTGGTTTGAACTACAGTGCTGTCAGAAGTGATGAAGAAAAGTAAACATGGTATAATAGCTGGACATGTAATTAATGCCTAATGATACATATTCATCCTTTTATATTCTTAGATTCAAGTGTGGAATAAGCTACCCAATTCAGTTCACTTGTAGACACACAGTAGGGACTGGGAGCTTTAACACATTAGCTCTCATCGAGCTTCCCATTTTGCAGATTGTTTAGCAGTTATGTAATTTGCCAAAATCAACAGCTAATGAGGGTTGAAACTCGAGCTAACTCTGGAATTTAGGACAGACAAGTTCATACCTATGTATTTTCCTGAACAGGTAAATATCCCATGCATTTTTTAAAGATAAAAGCTTTTATTATTTACCTAACAAGCAAAAAATGAGGCTATTTTTATTTCTAAAGTGGTATAATTTTCCGGTGTTAAGAGCATTTTAGCTAAACCTGTTCAATA
Source organism: Vicugna pacos (assembly GCF_048564905.1). NCBI lineage: Eukaryota > Metazoa > Chordata > Mammalia > Artiodactyla > Camelidae > Vicugna > Vicugna pacos. The sequence goes on along the minus strand of NC_132999.1, from coordinate 26,991,023 downwards.
ATTTAATACCACAAACTTATGTAATACCCATACACTTACCATATAAGGTATATGGTTTAGTACATCAAACTTATATCTATTTTACAGGTGAGGAAGCTGAGAATCCAAGAGGCTATATGATATGCCTATGATCTTAGAGATATTTGTAGTTATTGACAAAGTCTCAGGGCAGTGCTCTTTCCATTGTGCTGTAAAAGCCTTCCTCAGAATAATGGTGCTTCCTAGGTCAGAGGGACAAAGGGCAGGAGTGAACAGGGGACCACTCATCCTCTCTCATATGTAAGGTAAGTTAAAACCATACTCTTTAGAACCAGGTCGACCTCAATTCAAACTCCTGTTCTGCCAGTTACGAGCCCTGTGTCCTTGGAAAAACTGTTTCAGCTCTTGGAGCCTTAGTTTCTTCTTTAGTAAAATAGGGATCATTACAATTACCTCCAACTTGTGCAAGGTTTAGATGAGTTAAGATATGTTTAGAAAAACAAACACAGATGCAATGTCCACACTGGGTTCCCTTTAGGGCAGATTTGCCTAAATTCAGTGTTTCAGTCATTCACAGGAGACCAGAGAAAAACAACTTTTCTCTTGGTCTCTAAACCAAAGCTCTGATTAAAATACTTCAGAGGTTTTGGAAATATACACGTCTTCCCTAGATTACACCAACAGGACATATTAGGGAAGAGCTCTCAGGCTTGAAGATACCCACACATGGCCCTTGATCCGGAGCCTGGCAGTATCATAGGGGTCTTCACATGTTTTTGGACAACATTTTCCTAGTATATTTCTTTCAAATTTTGAATGTTATGATGTTTTCTTCCTTGTAGGTTTTTAAAACAAAGAAACTTAGAATGAATAACTTTATACATTATAAAACTATGAAATCTAATATATGCTAAGTTACTTTTACAGCATTTTCCAATTTACAAGGCCATTTCACATGTGTTCTCCTGTTTCATCTTGAAATACCATGGGAAATAGGAAGACCATGAGTTGGTTCCATCTAGCAGATTGATGGACCTGGGCCTGGAGGGAAATAAATAGGTCTGGAAGGTGGTTCAGAGGTAGGTGAGAAGGCAGGGGTGAAGGCTGGGGGACAACAGAGGACAGATGTCACAGGCAGGCTTTTAGAAGATGATTTTGGAAAAGTTGGAGATAATGAAGGAAGACTGAGGCATAGCTGCTGGGGGTATGTGTGTGTGTGTGTGTGTGTGTGTGTATGTTGGGTTGTAAAAAAGTACGTAGATGTGTCAACTGGAGAACATTTTATTTATGATGATTTTTTGTGTGCTGTCAATGGGATCCTTATTTGGCATTGTTCAGGAGCCTGTAGTGAAGATTTAAATCACCTTTTAAATTATTTTTGGATGTTACTGGTCGGGACCACAGATTGTCTCAACTTTATACAAGCTATATAAATATAAAACCCTTGGCTCCTCAGGGAGAATATGGGAGTGGGGTGTTCCCTCCTGACTGTATTGCACTGTGCCAGGGGTTTATGGTGAGCATGTATTTTAGCCTTCCCTATCTGTTTCAGTGAGGGTGTTTTCTTACTTGCTTGATGTGTAGGAGTCGCTCAGCTAGATTTTGGATTTCTCTGAGGGAGGTGCTCCATATGTAGTTGTTAATTTCGTGCATCTATGGGAGGAAGGAATTTCAGAAGCCCCATATGTCACCATCTTGATCCCTCCCCTTCAAATGCCCAATTTTCAACAACAACAAAAAAATCACAAAGCATACAATGAAATAAGAAACATGGACAATTCAAATGAACATAGTAAGTCTCCAGAAAGTGACCATAAAGAAATAGAGGCTTCAGAATATCTTGACAAAGACTGTAAAATAACTGTCTTGAATGTGCTCAGAGAGCTAAAGCAACACATGGACAGACAACTAAAAGAAATAAGGAAAACAATATATGAACAAAACAAGAATATCTGCAGAGAGGTGGAGATTAAAACAATAAATTCTGGAGCTGAAAAACACAGTAACTGAATTAAAAAATTCACTAGACGTATTTGATGGCAGAATCAAAACAGGGAAGAGAATCAGCAAACTTGAAGACTGGTCTCTTGAAATTATCAAGTCTCCTGAGCAAACAGAATAATAAGTTGAGAAAAGTGAACAGAGCCTACGGGACTTAGGGGAAACCATCAAATAGGCGAAAATAAATAGCATTATGGGAGTCCCAGAAGACGAAGGAAAGAGAGAAAGGGGCAGAGAATGTATTTGAAGAAATAATGGGCAAAACTTCCCAAATTTGAGGGATGACATGGATATATAAATATAAGAAGCTTAACCAGTAGAAAGTTAGATAAATCTGGAGACCCACTCCAACGTGGTACATTATAATCCAGCTGTAGAAAGATTACAATTGATTCACAAAAGCAGCAAAAGAAGTGATTTGTCACATAGAAATTATCTTCAATAAGATTATCGGATAATATTTCTGCAGAAGCCCTGTAAGCTGAAGGAGGTGGGATGCTTTATATATAAAGTACTGGTAGAAAAAAAAAACTTAACTGAGAAGTCTTTACCTGGCAGTACTGTCCTTCAAAAATGAGAGAGAAATCAAGTCATTTCTAGATTAAGAAGATGAAGGAGTTTGTTATCACTAGACTCATTCTAAAAGAACTGCTAGAAAAATCCTTCAAATTGAAATGAAAAGAGATTGGCAATATCTCAAATATGAAAATATAAATTTCTTCAATAAAGGCAAATTACATGAACAAATATAAAAATGTACCTTATTGCAATTTTGCCTTGTAATTCCATTTTTGATTCTCATAAAATATAAAAGACAAAACTATAAAAATTATTATTAATCATATGTTAATAGGTACATAATATATAATGATGTATGTGTGACATCAGTAATGGAGGGGTGGGTGGAGCTGTAAAAGGGTAGAGTTTTTGTAAGTGATTAAAGTTGATTTCAGTTTAAAACATTTCTATAACTTTAGGAAATCACATGTAATCCCATGGTAACCATAATGAAAATATCTATAGAATATACAGAAAAGGAAATGAGAAGAGAATCAAAACACCTCACTACAGAAAATCAACTGAACACAACAAAGGAAGGCATTAAGGGAAGGAATGAAGAACAAGAAAGCTGTAAAACGTACAGAAAACAGATATCAAAATGGCAATAGTAAGTCTTTCTCTATCAATAATTACTGAAAATGTAAATGCATTAAACTCTCCAAAAGACTTAGGTTGGCAGAATAGCTTAAAAATAAGATTTGACCATATGCTGTCTATAAGAAACTCACTTTAGGACACATATAGCTTGAATGTGAAAAGATGGAAAAAGATATTTTATGCAAATAGTAAACAAAAGAGACTAAGTTTTGCTATACTTACATCAAACAAAGTAGACTGTAAGTCAAAAACTGTTATAAAAGAGACTAAAAAAGACATACGTAATGATAAAAGGGTAAATTTACCAAGCAGATACAACAATTACTTACATATATACACAAGACATTATAGAGATAAACAAAATAGAGAATAGGAAAAACAGTAAATAAAAATCATTGAAACCAAAAGTTGGTTTGAAAAGATTAACAAAATTGACAAACTTTCAGTGAGACTAATGAAGAAAAAATGAAAGAAGACTCAAATAACTAAAATAAGATATTAAAGAGGAGATACTACTACTGATTTTACAGAAATAAAAAGGATTATAAGAGTACTAAGAATCATTGCACAACAAATTGATAACCTAGACAAAATGGACAGTTTCCTTGAAACATACAACCAACCAAGATTAAATCATGAAGAAAAAGGAAGTCTGAACGGACCTATAGGCAGTAAGAAGATTGAGTTAATAATCAAAACCTTCTCAAAGAAAAACCTAGAACCAGGCGGTTCTACTGGTGAATTTTACCAAACATTTGAACAATTAAAGCCAATCCTCCTCAGATTCCAAGAAATTAAAGGGGAGGGATCATCTCCTAGCTCATTGTGAGACCAGCATCAGCCTAACGCCAAAACCAGAGAAAGACAGTACAAGAAAACTACAGACCAGTATTCCCGATGAACACTGTGCAAAACTCCTCAGCAAAGACTAGCCAACAGAATTTAACAGCACATTAAAAGGATGACAAACCATGGCAAAGAGGGATTTATTCCTGGACTTCAAAGGTAGTTCAACACATGAAAATCAATAAAATACATACACCAACAGAAAAAAAAATTCACACTGCATGACCATCTCAGTTGGTACAGAAAAAGAACTTGATGGCATTCAACACACTTTCATGATAAAAACAGTAAACAGACTAGGAGCGGAAGGCAGCTACTTTAATGTAATAAAGGCCAAATATGAAAACACCACAGCTAATATCATAATGGTGAAAGACTAAAAGCTTTCCCTTTAAGAACAGAAATAAGACAAGGATGCCCACATTTGCCACTTGTGTGTAATGTAGTACTGGAAGCCCTAGCCAGAGAAATTAGTCAAGGAAAAGAAAAGACGTCCAGATTGGAAACAGAGAAGTAAAATTATATTGATTCTCAGGTGACATGATCTTATCTACAGAAAACTAAATATTCCATGAAAAACTGAGTGCTAATGAGTGCACTCAGCAAAGTTGCAGAATACAAAAATCAATACATAAAAATCAGTTTTATTTCTATACACTAACAATGAACACTCAAATAAGGAAGTTCGGAAAACAATGCCATTTACAAAAGCATCAAAAAGAATAAAATATTTAGGAATGAACTTAACCAAGGAGGTGAAAGACTTGCAAACCAAAAACTACAGAACATTGTTGACAAGTAACTGACAATGTCTACTTTGTAGGTTATGGTGAAGCTTTTATAATACGTGCTGAAGAACATAGCAGATGGCCGAGTACACGGCAGGTACGGAGTAGAAGCTAGCTAATGGTGGAAAGAAGGATGAAGGAAATTATCTAAGGCATAGTCACCCTCAAGAATCAAAGGAATTATTTCACTTCCTCCTGAAGACTTTCGCAGAATCTCTCCCTGACTTCGATGCAAGAGAAATAATTCAAAGCTAGCTCTGTAGTTGTTTGGACATAGTCTTATCAAATGCTACTCTTACTAACACAGTACTGATTTTATTCTTTCGTGAATAGTGTGTCTCAGTTTCTGCAAATATTTCCATGCCCCAGATCTCATTTGAACTTGTTATCTGCCCTCTCTGCTCCATCCCAATAGCTACTGTACTAATGCAGGGCCTCCTCTCCCTCAGTTTGACTGTGGTAGTGGCTTCCTTGCCTGTCTCCATGCCTCTGGTACAGCTCAGCTGGCTTCACAACTCCTCCACAGCCTCCAGGAAGAATTGTGACCTCCTGGTATGGGAATCCAAAGTCTACTACAAAAATCCACATCTGCTGAAACCCAGTATCCATTATCACTGCTGAAGAATGTGACTTTTGCCTCCTTTCTGCCTTCCGGAGCTCCCATGAATGCATCTTATTGATGCACAACTCTGGAGGTAAGGGAGTTTGGGAGATGTGGTTCCCAGGCTTCCAGCCCCGGCGATGAAGGAGAAGGCAAAGCGGCAGGTAGAAGAGAAAGCTGAACCACAAACCACAGCCCCACATCATCCAGAATATCCTTTACTGATGTTTGGACCCCAGCATCCTCTTCAGCCTCGCCTACCTGACCTTCTGCGCCCCAGTCTCACTGAATATCTGGCTCTTTCCTGAGATGCAGCCCAGCTCATGCTCTTCTCTCTCCTGAGAAGACCCTTTCCCCCTAGCTCGTGTTCACTGCTCCTTTGGGCCATAGTCAGAACCTTCTCATGAAGCCACCCTGCCCACCCTGTCAGGCTGGTGCACTGCACCATGCTTTCCCATCATCATACACTCATGTCACGTTTTATACCCATCCGTTGACTTGTTTATCCTCCCCCAGAGGCTAGAGTTTCTAGAAGTTAAGGATTATATTTCAATGTGTGTCTAGCTGAGTGCCTTTTCTGTCATGCTCACTTACCCCCAGGAAAGATGACAGACATTCAGCATGTATTTACTGGGCACTTACCATGAGGTTGGCACCGTGATGGTCTTCCTCAAAGAGCAAGTGAACAAGATAAAAGCCACCGTACTGTTAGGTTCTCATCTGTTAAAAAAACATGGTCGTGATCATTTCTGCCTTGTATTCTCAACCCTTTCCCAATTAAGGAGTAGAAGAGCTGTCTCCAGAGCCAGGTTTCTGTCCTACCTGCTGCAGCATAATCTTTCCAACCCTCCTTATGCCACCAAGAATGGGTTGGGTATCAGAGACCTTAACTTCTATCTACTTAAAATGCATCCATGCTCCACAGCCCTGAGCAAGGCCAGTGAAGCACTGGACACAGCTCCCCTAGGGTTGGCAAACCCTGCAGGCCATTATGCCTCCCTGAGCCTCAGGGCCTCGGAGTTTCTGGACTGTCAAGGGTTATCAGGGACGCAGGACAAATGAAGTCTGCAGTCCATCAAACCTGCAGACAGATGTGGTTGGCAGCGAGTAGGGCCAGGGCTTAGAAACTACTGGAATCTCATTATGGAGATACATGATCCTTGCTCGCTTTGCTTAGGAGAAGGCCAGACCTTTTTTTTTTTTCTTTTCTCTTCTATGCTTCAAACCAGTCTGCAGCCCTGGGATTGCTCATTAGGAGAGAAATGTGAAAGTAAATAAAATCTAATCTTTTTAGATACAGAATTGTGTGTTTACACTTGATGTTTAAAACTGTAAGGTTTTGGTCTCAGCGCCCTTGGCTGGGAGCAGGAGATATCTATTCAGGTCCTCTCTGCAGAGCCTGTTCGAGCTCATTTTCCTGCTCTCTGTAAAAACACGGATTCTTTCCTCTTTTCTCTTGTCACAGATCCCTTTGGAAATCTGACAAAAGCTATTCCTCAGAAAGTGAATGCAGTCGTGCCTTAGCCCCACTGTATTTTCTTTTAGTTTTTGTCTCTCATCATTATTCCTTTACAGTGAAATCAGTGGCATTTTCTCCTTTTCTCTAGATGCAAACTCCAATAGCTCCATGGCTTTTCTGTTCACTCTTAATATTCTTCCTATTGTCAGTTTTGGGCAAAATACAGGTTTAATTCAGAAGGCAGAATATCCAAAACAAAAGATTAACCCAAACTCCCAACTAGAGAGTGAATGTTTCCCCTTCTTGAGTTCTGGGCCAGCTAGGGTGGTAGCTCCCGATCTGAGGGTGCTTAGGGAGAAGATGAGCCATCCTTAGAGAGGATGGCGAAATTCTTGCTGGAAGCGGCCCCACCCTCCCGTTGTGGTAGATGTTTCGAGTGAACTCTTTTTTCCCTATGCTCGCCCGTGGGGCTTTGTGGCTCCCTGCTGGGTACCACCTGAGACTGCAATTCCTGTGATGGGGTCAGGCACGTTTTCTTCAGCTGGCTGCCGCTGAGCCTCTCCCTCAGCTCTGTATTTCAGATTCTTGCTCTTGAGTTCTCTAGACCTCTAGCTGCAGTGTTCTGGGGCAGGTTTCACAACACCTCCAGGCAGCTGCTTCTCTACCACTCCTGGCCCCGGAAACTCTCCTGTACATCTAGTCCCAGCGAAGACTGAGGTGCAGGCTGATCTTGGTGCAGCCCCTCTCTCCTGTTGCCACGGGCAGTTTTAACTTTCTCAGGTGTGAGTCCTGCATCATCTTTGTGTCTCCCAAACTCAGGGAAGGCTTATAAACTCTTCCAAGGGTTCCATAGAAGCCTCCTTGATTTTAGGCTGGAAGTAAAGAAACGAGCATCCTTATCACCACCGCTGTCTTACTGGATGGAGGTACATTTTCCCAGACAGTAATTGCTCTCTCCACAAGCCTTTCATTTTCCTTGCGTCTAGTCCTTCTTATGTCCCTGATCTACCCGAGAATCTTAGAATCTTGGAACAAGTTCTCAGAATTTCTTTTGTTACCTGTTATTTGAGAATATGGAATTACAGAGGGCTTGAGAGAGACTGTTGTATTGATAATGCAATGAAAATGGGAGCAGGAGAATCCCAGCATCGTAAACATTATCTACAAACCTTTTTATAGATGGTTTCAAGGATTCAAGCCAATAAATGGAAGCTGAGGTAAGACTGCTTGGTTAGATTTATTGATCCAGTTTTTATTAAGTTTCAGTTACAGCTTGGACATCAACTAAAGTAAAATGGATGCAGGGATAAATACGCATTGCTCCCTACCTTTTAAAATATGTAAACCAGTTCTTAGAGTGCTCTGTGATAAATGCTGTAATGGAGCGGAAGGGTGTCCGGGGAAGGTTTCTAGTTCCATTAAAGGGACACAGGAAACGTCTCAAAAGAAATAACACTGAAAAGGAGACCCAAGTGAGAGTAGGACCCAAGTAGGTAAAAGGACAAAGTTGGGATAGAGGTAGCTGAGGGCATCCGAGGAAGAAGGAGCAGGCGCAAAGGAACAGTACAGCGTCAGTACACAGAAAGCAGGGCTCATGGAGCCACTTAATGGAAGACGAGGAGGAGCGTTAGGGGCTTTGACTGCCTTGCTCCGGAGATTCTTCAGCATTCTTCCAATTCTCCGTTTTGCTTATGTGGGGAAACCCCAGAGCAGTGACATAGACGGGAAATTGTTTTGGAGCATCTTGAGTAGTTTAGGCATGAGATTATGAGAGCCTGGATGGAAACACTGACAGGGCTAAGAGGGTTAAGGTAGAACTGGTAAAACGTAGCTGGGAATAAGGGAGATGGAAAATCCAACGTGACTGTAAGGTCTTGGGCTTAGGAAATTCACTAGTGATTTTCAGAGAACGCACACAGGAAAAAGGAGCCAATTAAGGGAGGGATGGTAAACACTAGGGATAAAGGCTCACCCGTCTTGGAGCATGATGAATTTGAGGTGGAGATGTCAAGAAGGCTGGCATGTGTGGCTGAGGAAGAAGATCCATGGATTAGCAGGGCTGTAGTCTTTACTTTCAGCTAATTTCCCCACCAGGCTGGCTCAGTATCACAGAGGGAAGTTGACTTGAAACGTATTTTAAGGCCAGAGTGAGACATTTGTAAATCAGGGGTAAGACAGGCCTTTATTTCTCCATTTTGCCTTCATCGCCAGAAGACAAGGGGCTAAAATTTACAACCAACTCAGAGAATAATTCAAAGGCCAGTTCTTCCTGATGGTAGGTCAAAGCCGTTGCTTAATTAATGACAGTCAAAAGTCCAGGATTCAATCCCAGGTTGGATCAGGCCACTCCACGTACTGGTCAGTAGCACACAGGGCTGGATGACCAGACCTGGGTCTGAGTCACAGGGTGTGGTGACCACAGCCGACAGGCCATTTACAGGGAACACTAGGACCTCTAGTGTCCCAGGCAATGCCTCATGCCCATGTGCCAACCACTTAATTGCAGACGTTTACATCATGTAGCTGGGAAGCTAGGAGCATTGGCTAGGGGAACCCCATCAAGCTGAAAGCCATAAAAGACAAAAACAGGAATTGAATCAAGAGGTTAGGAGCAGGGAATGGCTTTCTTGATCATCCACCCAGTCAGGTCTCATTATCCACCCCACCAGTTTTGTCCCAGTTCCTTGTTTGTTTCCCTCGTGGCACTTATCATAAAGGTGGTTGTTTCCACGTCCGCTTACTTGTGACTTCCCCAGTAAACTTGAGGGCAGCAACTCTCCTAGACCTCCAACGCCTAGATCAGCGACCAGCACATAGTAGACACTCACGTGCTGAGCCAGTTGAGTGGAGTACAGGGCGGGCTGAAGCAGATAGGTCTGGAGTGAGACCATAAACAGGGGGAAGGAAACCACCACCTCTTCTTACCGGGGGCTCGACATGTGCGAGGTGGGCCGGCATGTCAGCGTGAGGACTAGGGCAGACCAGTTTCACTCTACGGTTGCTCTGCCAGGCAAGATCCTTCGAATAACGGTCTTTATGTATTAGAACCAGAGACTTCCGTTTGGTTTCTGTCTGCCGTCTCAACTCCAGCCCAAATGTCGTGCTTGCATCATCTCTAAAACACGGTTGCCTCAGTTGTCTATCTTGTTTGTACAACTGCTTCGAAGGGTGGGGCCCCCTGCCCCAGGAGCGAGCCGTTTGCTCTACAGATAGCTCTGACTACCATGCTGTGTTATAAATGGAGGGAATTTCTGATGTTTACATCTGTTTGCCCTTCACAGCACAGTAATTTACTGAAGAAGCCCTGTCCATGCTTGTTTTTATGTACACAGAAACAAGGAAAAGACAAACATCTGTAGCTGAGTCTTTAAACAAAGTTTCAAGAGATATGCTTCAATTCCTCGTCACTTACTGGAGCGATGGGAAATGATCAAATGCTTGGCTTTTTTCCCATCTTTGAAAGAGGCTGTGATGCAGTCACTCCATAATGAAAATCAAGTAGTTCACTAACTTCAAGGCATAGAGCATGAGCCAGGGATTGGGCCCAGGAAAGAGACGAATGATCTTCATATATTATCTGGGAGCCGAAGGTAGTAACGAAGGAGTGAACCAAAGGCCGGTTGCCGAGGGTTGGTGGCTGCAGGTCACGTCCTACTCAGGAGGCGTTAGGTCATAGGTGAAGGATGGAATTCAAGGCACTTAGCGAGGCCTTGGTGGATAATTGCCACCTTGGCATTCAGTGACCTTAAGAGTTGTAACATAGACAGATGTCAACTTAGGAATATTAACTGTGGGACACTTCAGAATAGTGGTTAATGAAAGACTTGGGTGTCTGACAAACTTCTCCCTCAGGCTCTAGGATCACACATTCAACCACTGACTATTTCCCCTTTGTTGTCTCCAGTATGACTTGGCCAAAGCCACGGTCACAGACACAGGCTGAGGGAAGGATGCTGGTGCATCAGTGGTAGGTCTGAGCTATGTGCTTATTACTTTGCTTGGCCTCCCCCTTCTGCCCGTTTGATTTTTAATGTACCAGTTCCATCTTTTGTTGGAGTGTCGCTGGGCCCATTTGATCGTCTGACCCGGTGAGCCTGATAGGATTCAGCTCATGCAGGCAGCTGTGGGCACAAGGTCCCATGGCATTAGCATTCCATCTCTATCAGAGCCCAGTAGCACAGCAGGAATTGTTTTTAAAAATAACGCCAGAGAGGCCAAATTTCAGAATGAGTTTACTTTCTAGAAATTGCTAATTGAAAACAACTCTGATCAGCAGAAGATCAACAATGACTATGATGCCATATTCACCTTTTTTGAAAGGGGGTGTTGAAATACTTTAACTGATGATAGAATAAAAAAAGCAAAAATAACCAACATTTATTCTTCTACTTTCTCAAAGAGAACAATTTTCAAAATATTTATGATGGCAGAAACAAGATTAGGTAAAAGGACAATAAAACTGTAAACTGTAAACTAAATTAATTTTTCCAGCCTCAGAAGAGCACATCTTAATGTAATTAAAAAATAAAACTTGTGAATTTGATGTGGAAATACTTTTAGTAATCATAGAGAAATAGAAAATAGGATGCACAAGTTGAAAATATATCTCAGCTTCCAAAAAAGGAGAAAAATAATTTTAGAAACTATAGTCCAATAAACTTACTGTCAATCCTGAAGAAATTCTAGAAGGGATTACCAAACAGCCTATTGAGATATAAAGAAGAAAGCAGTAACTAGGAGAAACTATTATGTTTAAAACCTCACTTTATAAATTCATTTTAAAATAAAAATTCTGCATTGGTATAATAAATAAATAAAATGTGTGTAATTAGCCATTGAAGGTGACATGGCCTTCCTTGCTGAAAAACCCTAGAGACCTGTATTGTGATTATGCCCTGGGATTGGCCCAAACTCCACATGCATTTTTCTCCAGTTTTGACACTTCTGACATCTTAGGATCCACCAGATCACATGGCTCAAGTAGTATGGCTGCTTGTAATACACACAAATCAAGCCCTTTAAAAATACACGGAGCTTCATCGGGAGAGCTTGTTTGGAATTGGGAAGGTTAGCAGAGGTGACTTGAATACATGTGGAAAATGAAGACGAGAAAGGAAATCCTGTTCTTGTCTGAGTTCTATTAAGAAAATCACCGGGCTAAGTGCTGACCCAGCTTTATCTCCCAGAAAATCCAAGCACAATGGCGTGTGGACTCATGAAGCCAGGTACCGTTTGTCGTGGGTTCTATGGAGGCTTTCATAGGCTGCATGAAGCTGAGCCACATGAAATCACCAGCACCCTACTCTCCTTTGCTGACAATTTCCACTGCAATTCCACTTACTCTATTTCCTCTTTTTCAAAAATCTTTTTTGGGGGGAGGTAATTATGCTTACATATTATTATTTTTTTAATAGAGGTACTGGGGATTGAACCCAGGACCTCATGCATGCGAAGCATGTGCTCTACCACTGAGCTATAACCCCTTCCCCCTTATTCTGTTTCCTCTTATGCTGCAGGTTAGCAGCCACACAAGCAGAGTCAACACAGTGACAACTATGAGATGGCCAAGGGTGAAATGAGATTGTTGTTGGCTATTGTTTGTGCCCAGCAGATTTCCTGACATTTTAAAAATACTCAGTCTTTATTATGTACAGTCATCTCATTCAATCTCTAAGGTCTGTCAAGATCATTTTACCTAAAAAGTGACTCACAGGTTTAAGTGATTTGCTTAAAGAGCCTAAAAGAGGTTTGGGTAGAGTTTTGACAAAGCTCCTGCAGAAAAGGGGCCCCAGTTAAAGTTTCCGTGTTAACACTTTGCTGGTGAGTGAAATTCCAGGGAAGCAGGAGTGACGGACAAGGAGGAGGAGAATCAGTGTAGTTGTCGTTCTGAACTGCCACAGCTTGGCAACAAGTTGACTCCCTGTCTTCTGGGCATCTTCAGAGAAGCTGTATGAAGCTGCTGTGTCTCCAGACTGTGTTTGGAAAGGAGTATTTGGTGGCAGATGGGAGGTGGTGACAGTCAGGGATGACCCCATGAGTGTTACTCTGGCACTTTTAGGTTGTTCAGCTGAAGATGTGAGGAAGTTGTTTGTGTGGTGGTTCAACTGACACAAAATCCCCAGGGCAGAAGGCAACAGGATAGTGGTCTGGGCGCGAGGCGGGCACGGGCAGGGCAAGCCCTTGAGGGAACAGAGGGACTGGGAGAAATTGCCTCTGCTCCTGATGGCCTTTGCAAGCCCCTCTCTTTGTAGCAACAGCAGAGGCTTTAGAGACCTGGGTCCAGGATCATGGGAACCAAGCAAGTGTTCTCCAGGTCTGTACTGTTCAGAAAGCAAGAAGAGGGGACAGATCGTGGCCAGGGCATAATCTGAGTCTCCCACGGTTAGGATACGTGGACCTGTTTTCCCTCTTTACCTTTGAGCTAGTCATAAAATGTTTCGACTGGAAACAGCATTGAAAGGAAGGCTAAATTGTAACACTATAAACTTCTTTTAGGTTTTAAGTGGCACCTGACCTTCAGAACCTAATGTTTTCCTTTAGATGATTTCAAAACTATAAAAGCTCACTTTCAGTCTCATTGTAGAAACACTAGAGAAAGTTTGGAAACTGTCTAGAAATGTAAGGAAGAAATAAAAACATCACTCATAGCAACAGTACCTAGAAGTGACCATTGGGAAGTATATACCCAGTGCGCTGCTTATATGCAGAGTCTGGATCACTCTACTAGGCAAACACTCTGTCTGCTCAAGTGTATGTGAGCTTGGGGGAAACCCAGAATAGGTGATGGAGGAAGGGGTGTTGAAGATCAGTTACAGCCTAGGGACTGTCTGTAATATTGGAGACTGGATCTTACTGCACAAACTTACCTACACTAAGTCTATCAACAGATGACTGGATAAAGAAGATATGGGGTGTGTGTGTGTGTGTGTGTGTGTGTGTGTGTGTGTGTGTGTAAATAATGGAATATTACTCAGCCATAAAAAATAATTAAAAATGTCATTTGCAGCAACATAGACGGACCTAGAGATTATCATTCTAAGTGAAATGAGCCAGAAAGAAAAAGAAAAATACCATATGATATCACTCATATGTGGAATCTTAAAAATGATATAAATCTTATTTACAAACCAAAAGTAGACTCACAGACATAGAAAACAAATTATGGTTACCAAAGGGGAAAGGATGGGGGAGAGATAAATTAGGAGTTTGGGATTAACAGTTACACATTTGTAAAATAATAAGCAACAAGGACCTACTGTATAGCACAGGGAACTATATTCAATGTCTTGTAATAACATAATGGAAAAGAATCTGAGAAAATACATATATATGTGAATGTGTAAATGAGTCATTTTGCTGTACACCTGAAACTAACATTGTAAATTTCCTATACTTCAAAAACAAAATTTTAAAAAATCTCAAAGAGACTGCAGTGGGCAAGGTCCATGGGAGGAGACTGCACTGAGCCACCTCAAGATGGAGCAGAAATTGTGATGGACCTGGATGGTGTGAAGGATGTCTGGTTTCATACACCTCTTGTGTACTGCCTGTTGTCCTCCAGCCCTCCCTTCCCTTCACCCACTGCTGCAGCACCAGCTTTGTGCAGGTGCAAGTTTCCAGCACCTCCTGTTTCTTGCTTTCTGTCTTAGGTCTTCCTTGACACCTCAGAGGCGGAGGTGCCTGGGGACTCACTCAGTACTCTTGCTTGTGCTGCCCTGGACAGAGAGGGAGGCCTCGGGTCAGCCTTGCCCGTGGGTCAGCCTTGACTGATGCAGTCAGACATAACCTCCCCTTCCCCATCCACTGAGTGAGTGATTCTGAGGCACATTCTCTCTAGCTCCTCCGAGGGTTCCCCCCTTGCTCAGAGGTGACAAGCTGGATAATGCATCCTTGCACTGGCTTTTCCACCATCCCCCTACTCTTCTTTCCTGAAATAACTTCCCCAAATAAATTACATGCTAGCAAGTCCTTATCTTAGGCTGGGCTTTCTAGGAGAACCCAGGCTAAGATTAGAAGTATGTATCCAACTCTATGTAACTATCATAAGCCTGTCTCCCTATCATTATAAGATATATAAACATTTTTAATGGTTGTAACATAAGACAGGCTCTGAAGCCACCCTGCCTGTCAAATAACTGCCTGCTCAGTAAACTTGGATAAGTTATTTAACTTTTTAGTGTCAGTTTTCTTATACATAAAACGGTGATAATGGTAATGATACCCGCATAGGGTTATTGAGAGAATTAATATGTTAATTCAGATTAAGTACTTTGAACTTTGCCTGGCACAGAATAGCTAACACATTGTGCTTTCTTGTTATTTTATATTATAAAAGCAAATTGGCTAATTACAATGTTCCCACTGTTTCCACAATTTTCCCACTGTTAAATAACACACTGCATGAACCCTATCGGCATGAACAGGGTCAGCCAACAGCGATGCTCACTGTGTGAGCCATCTCTGTGTAAGTCGTTTCTGCATCCCAGATTATTTCCTTAGGATAGATTTCTGGAAATAGTATTTCTGGATCCAAAGAGCCCATGCCTATTGCTACAGCAGCACTCAGCACACTGCACTAGAAGAGCCCACCGTTGCTGAGAGCCCCAAGATGCGGGTCCTAGGGTAGGAGGTAGGCTTTTCCTTTCTCATTGTATTCCCAGCCCTTGACAAAGCCCTCCTACAGGCCAGCCCCCCTGTTAAACACAAACTGTGGTGTTGATACCTATTTCTGAACAGGTGGCCCATGCTTAATACATTTTTAGTGAGGTTGTAGAGTATAAAGATCTAAAATGGACCAGAACATGCAGGGCATTTAGTTAGAAACTCCCACAAAACAGATGTATAATCAGAGTTTACAAGAACTGATGCTGAGATTATATTACTGTAATAGAAATGCACCCATCCACCCCCCATTAAAAAAAAGTAAACATGTTTCATATTCCAACTGTGTCAATAACCAAAGGGCAGAAATGGATCCCGTAAGAAAACAAACATTCGGCCTTCATAATTAAAAGTCAATATTAGACAAAGACCCCAAATAGGCCAGGCAATTACCTGCCTCCTCTTAGTTCATGCCTTGATGATTCCTCCCTACGTTCCGTGGGAGGAACTGCTGCTTTGCCAAGGCTCACCTGGTTAGAATTTTTCATGGAGCATGACTTCAAGGAAAAAAAAAAAAAAGGCCCAGTCAAGCAAAACTGTGCAAATTAATTTGGGTTTACATTACCAAAGTGTGTATCCCAACTGGGTGTCTGAAGGAAAATTGAAACATAACATGCCATATAAACAGAAAAATAATTGATGGCTTTGGAAGCAATAAAATTACTACCTTCTGGGAAATTCAACTCAGAGTTACAGAAGGATACTAAGTGTAAACAGAATTGATGGAAACAGACAACATACACAGCTATTAATTTGGAGATTTGGTTTTAAAAACAGTTTAAACTGTTACTGTGTATCTTCCGCCTGTTTTCATGATGTGTACTAGAGGCAAGGGTGTGAGGACACACGCTCTCCCACCAGATTACGTGGTCATAAAACAGTACATGTTGTAACAAAATGCAGTGGGAACTCGGATGCTGGAGCAGTGAATTGTGCTTGTCAGGGTGGTTATGGAGAACTTTTACTATGATTATATATGTTTTCAGGTATCGCGAAGACACAAGATGAGTCACCCTGATCTTTGGGATAGAAAACTATTTGGCTTAAACTGTCATTTCACAAGATGAGAAACTCACTACCCATCTAATGTCCTTGAGGATCTTGGGTGGGAGTTTCCAGAGAGGTTTATATTTCTCCTAGTTGTAATGCCTGTGGCTAAGGGTTCCTGATCTTAATGAATTAGACCATTTTCTTAATCACCTGGCTGTCCACATACACATAATGTGGAATGTAATTTTCCACATTACATTATTCTACGGTGAAAACCACCTCATCCTTCACTCCCGCAAACAATGATGCCAGCTGTGCAGCCCCACACTCTTCTTGAGTGGTTGGACCATGGAGGGGATCTCATACTACAGCGTCAACCCAACCTCAACTTGAGTATTTAAATGTTCTTCATAACTGGTTTATCCACTTGGCCACTAGGAGTTTCTGACTGTATTCCTTACCTTCTTTTCCCCCTTTGACTCTGCTTCTCAATACTCACCGCCAAATCCCAATACTTGTAGCTTAATTATTCTGGGTTAAATTTTTATTTCATTTTTGTTTTATTTTTTAAATTAAGGTATAGTTGAATATATATATGAATATTATGTAAATTTCAGGTGTATAACATAGTGATTCACAACTTTTAAAGATTAGGTAGTTATAACATATTGACTATATTCCTTGTGTTGTACAATATATCCATGTAGCTTATTTTATACACAGTACTTTTTACCTCTTAATCACCTACCTGTCTCTTGCCACTCCCCCACCTCCACACTAGTAATGACTAGTTTATTTTCTATATCTATGAGTCTGCTGTGTTATATTCACTTGTTTATTTTTTGATTCCACATATAAATAATAACATGCAGTATTTCTTTCTCTGACATGTCACTAAACATAATATTCTCCCAGTCCATCCATGTTGTTGCAAATGGCAAAATCTTTTTTGATGGCTGAGTGTATTTATATATACTACATATTCTTTATCTGTTCATTTCTTGATGGATACTTAGGTTGTGTCCATTTCTTGGCTATTATAAATAATGCTATGAACATTGGGATGCATATATCCTTTTAAATTAGTATTTTTGTTTTCTTCAGATATATATCCAGGAATGGAATTGTTGGATCATATAGTATAGTTCTGCTTTTAGTTTTTTGAGGAACCTCCATAATATTTTCCACAGTGACTGCACCAATTTATATTCCTACCAGCAGTGTACAGGATTCCCTTTGCTCTGCATCCTCACCAACATTTATTTGTGTTCTTCTGATGATAGCCATTCTGACAGGTGTGAGGTAGTATATCATTGTGATTTTAGTTTGCATTTCTCTGATGATTAGTGATGTTGAACATCTTTTCATGTGCCTATTGGCCACTTGTGTATCTTCTTTGGAAAAATATCTGTTCATTCCTTCTGCCCATTTTAAAATATTTTTTTATTTTTAATTGTATGAGCTATTTATATATATATTTATATTAATCCCTTATTAGTCATATTTTTTGCAAATATTTTCTTCCATTCAGTAGGTTATCTATTTGCCAGTGGTTTCCTTTGCTGTACAAAAAAGCTTTTAAGTTAATTAGGTCCCATTTGTTTATTTTTCCTTTTGTTTCCTTTGCCGTAGAAGCAGCTCTAAAAAAAAAAATTGCACTATTTATGTCAAAGAGTGTTCTGCCTGTATTTTCTTCTGGAAGTTCTATGGTTTCCAGTCTTACATTTAGATATTTTATCCATTTTGAATTTATTTTTGTATTTGGTTTGAGAAGATGTTCTTATTTCATTCTTTCACATGTCACTGTCCAGCCTTCCCTTATTTTATATGTGAAAAATGTCATTGGCATCTTGATAGGGGTTGCACTGAATGTGTAGATTGCCTTGAGTAGTATGGTCATTTTAACAATATTAGTATCTCTATGCGATGAACATGGTATATCCTTCCATCTGTTCATGTCACCTTCAGTTTCTCTCATCATTGTCTTACAGTTTTCAAGTACAAATTTTTTACCTCCTTAGGTAGATTTATTCCTACATATCTTATTCTTTTTGATGTGATTATAAATTTCTTTAATTTTTTTCTGACAGTTCACTATTAGTGTTTAGATATGTGACAGATTTCTGTATATTAATTTTGTATACTGCAACTTTACCAAATTCATTGATGAGCTCTAGTAGTTTTCTGATAGTGTCTTTAGCATTTTCTATATATAGTGTCATGTCATCAGCAAAGTGACAGTTCTACTTCTTTCTTTCCAATTTGAATTCCTTTTTTATTTTTATCTTCTCTGACTGCTGTGGCTAGGACGTCCAAAGCTACATTGAATAAAAGTGGCAGGGTGAGCATACTTGTCTTCTTCCTGACCTTAGGGGAAGTGTTTTGTTTTCAGCTTTTCACTGGTGAGTGTGATGTTAGCTGTGGAATTAATATATGTGGCCCTTATTATGTTGAGGTGTGTTTCCTCTATACCCACTTTCTGGAGTTTTTTTTTCATTAATGGATTTTGAATTTTGTTAAAAGCTTTTTCTGCATCTATTGAGATGATCATATAGGTTTTATTCCCTTCAGTTTGTTAATGTGGTGTATCACATAGATTGACTTGTAGATATTGAACCATTTTTATATTCCTCAGTTAAATCCCACTTGATCATGATGTATAATCTTTTTAATATACTGTTGGATTTGATTTACTAACATTTTGAAGATTTTTGCATGTATGGTACTGATTTTGGCCTGTAGTTTTCTTTTGTGTGTGTGTGTGTCTGTCTGTGTCTGTGTGTGTGTGTGTGTGTGTGTGTGTGATATCTTTGGTTTTGGTATCAGGGTGATGCTGGCCTCCAGAGTTCAGAAGATTTCCTTTATTTAGTTTTTTTTTGGTAGTTTTTGGAATTTTTTGAATTTTTTTGGAATAGTTTGAGGATAAGTATTGATTGTTCTCTAAATATTTGGTAGAATTCACCTGTGAATCCATCTGGTCCTGAAGTTTTATTTTTTGGGAGGGTTTTAAAACTGTTATTACTGATTCTGTTTCATTACTGGTAATTGGTCAGTTTATATTTTCTATTTCTTTCTAGTTCAGTCTTGGAAGATTGTACATTTCTAGGAATTTGTCCATTTTTTCTAGGTTATCCATTTTGTTAGCATATAGTTGTTCATAACCATCTCTTATAACCAATACCACAAAAACACAACACATTGTAACATCTCCTTTTCTATTTCTCTTTTTATTGATTTGGGCCCTCTTTTCTTGAGGATTCTGGCTAGAGGTTTATAATTTTGTTTATCTTTCCAGAGAACTAGCTCTTAGTGTCATTGATCTTTTCTATTTTTTGACTGTATTTTTATTTATTTCAGCTCTGGTTTTTATCATTTCTTTTACTAATTTTGGGTTTTATTTATTCTTCTTTTTCTAGTTCTTTTAGGTATAAGTTTAAGTTGTTTGACATTTTTCTTATTTTCTGATGTAAGTTTGTATTTCTATAAGCTTCCCTCTTAGAACTGATTTTGCTGCATCCCACCAGTTTTGGTTTCTTACGTTTTCATGTTCATTTGTCTCCAGATATTTTTTTACTTCCTCTTTGAATTCTTCAGTGAACCATTGGTTGTTTAGAATTATATTGTTTATCCTCCAAATATTTGTGTTCTTTTCAGTTTTATTTTTTTTCTTTTTGTTGATTTCTAGTCTCATAGTGTTGTTGTTGGGAAAGGTGCTTGATGTGATTTCAGTTTTCTTAGATTTACCAGGGCTTGTTTTGTGGCCTAGCGTGTGATCTATCCTGGAGAATTTGAAAATAATGTGTATTCTGCTGCTTTTGGATGTAATATTCTATATGTATCTATTAACTCCATCTAGTATAATGTATCATTTAAGTCCAGTGTTTCCTTCTTGATTTTCTGTCTGGATGATCTGTCCATTGATGCAAGTGGGGTGTTAAAGTCCCCTACTATTATTGTGTGACTGTCAATTTCTCCTTTTATGTCTATTAATCTTTGCATTATGTATGTAGGTATTCCTATGTTGGGAGCATATATATATATATATATATATACACACATATATACACACACATATATATACACACACACATATATATACACAATTGTTATATCTTTTTCTTGGATTGATCCCTTGGTCATTATGTAATGTCCTTCTTTGTCTTTTGTTGCAGTTTTTGTGTTAACGTCTATTTTGTCTGATATAAGTATCGCTGCTTTGCTTTCTTTTGATTTTCATTTGCACAAATACATTTTTCCATCCTCTCACTTTCAGTCTGTGTGTCTTTAGATCTGAACTGAGTCTCTTGTAGTTAGCATACATACGAGTCTTGTTTCTGTATCCATTCAGCCACTGTCTTTTGATTGGAGCACTTAGTCTATTTACATTTGAAGTAATTATTGATGTACATGTTCTTATTGCTGTTTTGTTAATCATTTGGGGGTTATTTTTGTAGTTCTTTTTTGTTCCTTTCTTCTTTTTTTCTCTTATGATTTGTTGACTGTCTTTGGTGTTATGTTTAGATAACTTTTTTTCTTTTTGTGTGTATCTGTTGCAGGTTTTTGGTTTGTGGTTACCTTGAGTCTTTTATATAGCAATCTGTATCTCTCTCTCTATATATATATCTATACATATAGGATTTTAAGTTACTGATCTCTGAATTTCAAATGCATTTTAACAACCATGTATTTGTACTCTCCTCCCCTCATGATTACTGTTTGGTTTTTTTTTTTTGACATATTTTACATCTAATTTTTTTTTGATGTCATATTTTACATCTTAACTGCTTTGTGTGGCTATAGATCATCTTAGTATTTTTTCTTTTAACCTTCCTACTAGCTTTGTACATAGTTGGTTTTCTATCTTTACTGTATATTTGCCTTTACTGATGAGCTTTTTCATTTCAAACTTTTCATGTTGCTAGTTGTTGCCTCTTCTTTTTTGCTTGGAGAAGTCCCTTTAACATTTCTTGTAAAGCTGGTTTGGTGATGATGAGCCCTTAGCTTTTGCTCATCTCTAAAACTTTTGATGTCTCCATCAGATTTGAATGAGAGCCTTGCTGGGTAGAATATTCTTGGTTATAGGTTTTTCCTTTTTACCCCTTTAAAATGTACCATGCCACTCCCTTTTGGTTTGCAGACTTTCTGCTGAAAAGTCAGCTGATGGCCTTATGGGAGTTCCCTTGTATGTAACTTGTTGCTTTTGCTTTGCTACTTTTTAATACTGTATCTTTAATTTTTGCCACTCTAATTATAATGTGTCTTGGTCTGTTCCTCTTTGGGTTGATCCTGTTTGAGACTCTCAGACATCCAAGTCCAGAGAGCAAAGTTCCCTTTTCCAGGTTAGGGAAGTTTTAAAATACTTATCCTCAAATAGTTCTCAGCCCCTTTCTCTCTCTCTTGTCCTTCTGAGAGCCCTATAATGTAAGTGTTATTATGCTTGATGTTTTCCCAGCAGTCTCTTAAATTTGTCCTCATTACTTTTTATTCTTTTTTCTTTTTAGCATCAGTGACTTGCTCTACTCTATCTTCCATCTTGCTGATGCATTCCTCTGTATCATTTAGTCTACTGCTGATTCTTTCTAGCATATTTTTCATTTAGTTATTTTATTCTTCATCTCTGTTTAGTTGTTTTTATATTTTCCAACTCTTTGTTAAAGCTTCTAACTTCTCACTGTGCACCCATTCTTTTTTGAGTTCTATGATCGTCTTTATAATCAATACCCTAAACTCTTTTTCAAGTAGATTGCCTGCCTCCATTTAGTTCTTCATCTGGGGTTTTATCTCATTCCTTCATTTAGAGCACTTTCCTCTGTCACCTCATTTTACGTAACTTGTTTTTATTTCTATGTATCTGGTAGGTTGGTTACATTTCCTGACCTTGGAGAAGTGGCCTTTTTATAGGAGACATCCTATGCATTCCAGCAGCACACTCCGTTATGTGCTTTAGGTGTGCTCTCGGTATGGTTGGTTGCCAGGCCCTCCCTTGTGCAGAGGCTGCTGGCTCCTGATTGGTGGGGATGGATCATGAGGCAGCTGACTGCAGAACTCTGGAGGACCCTGGGACCAATGCTTGCTCACAGAGTTGGGGTTCCAGGAGATCCCGGGGCTGGTATCCATCCCATCAGTGGGTGAAACTAGGTCCTGGATCTAGTACCAGCCCACTGTCAGGCATAGGTAGGTCCTGGGGTCTGGCTGTAGGGCTCAGAGGTCCCAGAGCTGGTGTTGGACTGCTGGTTGGTGGGGCCAGTTCCTGACACAGCTGGCTGTGGCATCTAGGGTATCCCAAAGTTTATGCTGGCCTGCTGATTGGTAGGGCCAAGGCCCAGCTTGTCCCAGGATTGGTGCCGGCTCTCTGGTATATGAACTGGGTCCACAGGCTGTAGGGTTGCAGTCTTCCTCAACCTGGTGTCCACCTGCTGATGGGATGGGTGAAGCTAGTCCTAAGGTTAGAGCAGGCTCACTGATAGGTAGGCCTGTGGATTCTGAGGCTGGTGCCTGCATACTGATGGGTGAAGCTGGGTTCCTGGCTGCAGAGCCCTGGAAATCCTTGTTCTAGTGCCTGTGCACTGGTGTCTGGGGCTGGGTCCTGGACCCACTGGTGGACAGGACTGTATCCAGGGGTGGCTGTGGGCTCAGGGGATCTTAAGGCAGCCTCTCTGCTGGTGGGTAAGGCTGTGTCACCATCCAGTTAGTTCCTTGGCTTGAGGCGTCCCAGTACTAATGCCTACAGGCTCTTGGGTGGGGGCAAGTCTGGGTCCTGAGGTTAATATGCTAGAGGGAGGAGTCCAAAATGGTGCTTACCTGCACCAGTATTCACATTGTAGAGCAAGTCCCTCCAAGTGGCTTCTGCCAGTGTCTGTGTCCCGAGGGTGAGCTTCAGTTTTCTCCTGCCTCTCTGTGAGATTGTCTGAGATATATAGGTAGGTCTAACCCAGGTTCCTTTCAGATTACTGCTTCTGCCCTGGGTCCAAGAATGAGTGAGATTTTTTTCTGTACATTTTAGGAGTGGAGTCCCTGTTTCCTCCAGCCCCCTGAGACTTCCTAAAGTAAGCCCCACTGGCCTTCAGAGCCAGATGATCGGGGGGTTGTCTTCCCAGTTCAGGATCCTGGGGAGCCTGAGGTGGGGCTCAGGTCTCTCACTCCTTGTTGAGAACCTCTGCCATGTAATTATTCTCCAGTCTGTGGGCTGCCCACACGAGGATGTGGGATTTGACTACACTGCAACTCTGCCCCTCCTACCTATCTTGTTGTGGTTTCTTCTTTGTATCTTTAGTTACAGATCTTTCTCTGGCAGGTTCTAGTCCTTAGTAGTGCTTGTTCTATCAATAATTAGAACTTTTCGTATGTCCGTGTGGGGAAGCGAGCTTAGGTTCTGTCTCCTCCAGCATCTTGGCAGATCCAACTCACTGTCCACCAAGTGTGGGCTACGTCTGGGCTTATGTGGCTTCAGGCAGTCTTGGGGTGGCAGAGTCGCCAGGGTGTGCCAGCGCATGGCGGGGCGGGCATCCTGGCATTTCACTTCTATTTTTACAGCTTTATTTTCGGGGTCTATTATGGCAGTTTCTTTTTAAAAACGGGGTGTATTGTTCGGTGTTTCAGGGGATGATGGTATATAATAACATAAAGGACAGGGACATGGGGATCTATAGAACTCCTTTCAAATCCTCAATCTTCTGAGCTCTTTTGAGTTTATCTATGGGCTAGTTGGCAATATCTGAGCCTCTCTGTTCTCAAATTAAAAATATGGACACTACCAGCTATCTCATAAGGTTGTTGGACGAGTTGATGAAATGGTATGTGGGGGCCATGGACAGCCAGGGATAAAATATGGAGAGTTTAGGGATAGACTGAAGTAACCTGGCAGATGTGGCCCTATTTCTACACTACATAATGTAATGATGTGCGGGGGGTGGTAAAGAATAGTAAGAGGTAAGGATGGAATGGAGACTAAAAATTTAGATTAGGGCCAAGTTCTGCAATCCTGCAACAGACACTCAGGCCTGGCTGACCTATTCAGTGCAGTTTTTACAGCAACAAGGGTTTTAGTTTTCAGTGTCTGGGAGCCTATCAGTTCCTCTTTGCCCTGTTTCCTCTTACCAAAACACGATTTCAGCAGCTAGAGAATGCAGGTAGGTAGGGGCCCCTCTGTCTGCTTATTCCTTCCATATGTGGGTTATTTAATTTTCCAAGGGGCTCTAGGGTTTGGGAAAACTACTTGTCCGGTGTAATCACCTATGAGCTAGTATAAACTCAAGCTTTACTGCAATTTATTAGTTACTGACATGCCAAAAGGAAAAAAAAATTTTAAGAAACTAAGAAAACAGCCATTTAAGATTTTAATCTGAGGTTCATTTGAGCATGTTTGGGGTTTAAAAAATAAGATAGTAGATCCATTTCTATCAGCATGCACACAATATCCTGCACAGGTATTTTAAAGATGATATGGTTTGTGTGAGTCCACATTTCCCAAACGGTCCAAGAGTGGGCTTCAGAAGCTCTCCCCCAGTCCCTAGAAATCTGGTGTTTGAAGCACTCTCATGAGAACTCAGAATTTTGGGTCTGCATTAGTTTTGCTCTGTAACTTCCAGACTGCCCAAGACATCTTTGGTGGAGGGGTTGGTATACCCTAGGGCAGATGAATGTCTTTTCTATAATCTGAAGAGCTGTCACATTAGTGTTTAGTAGTTTCTTAATAATCTCCAACTTCCTCCTTTTAAAAGGTAGAGGAAATTTAAGTCCAAAAAAGAAATTCATTCAGCAAGCTACCAAACCCTTACTTCATGTGGCACTGTGACATGGTGGGAAGAGAACCCTGTCTTCATGGAACTTGAAGATGGGCAGATGAAAGTGTATTCATAGACATGTTTAATCTGGGCTGGTGGAAGGTCTTTGAGGAAGTGATGACTAAGCAGAGATCTTAAGAATGAACAGCATTAACTAGGCAGACCAAGTCAAGTCGTGGAAATATCCTTTCAGGAGCGCCAAGAGTTAGACTGGGATCATGGAAAGTGGCAGAGGGAATGCTCTCTGCAGTGTTACTTATTCAGCCCTCTCCCAACATATCCCTCCAAACAAGTTTTAGAATGTTCCTACTCCTGCTTCTAATTATCTTTAGACACTTCCATGCCGTGCTCTATCCTACTCATTGCAAATGCTTGATTATTTTAGTCCAAAGTCCAGGGTCTATTACAGAATCTGTAATTGCTGAGATTTCTGCATTGTCTCCCTTCTTTGCTTACTTTCTGGTGGAAGTGCTAATTGACAGAAAATCTTTCCAAAGATTGCCCAAATCTTCTAAACCTGCAAAGAGGAAGGAGAAGGAACTCCCTAATTGGATTTTAAGTCAAAATCTTTCCCCCCTAAATTGGTTGTCAGAGGAATTCGGTGACCAATGAAATCATGTGCAGATTGCTCCCACATTCAGGCTTGTCCTGCTCAGGCTGCTATATGGGATTAGAGTGACTGGAAAATAGCAACAGCCAGAACTGATGAGAGGCACCTGGACATCTTGGCCACATTTTGTAGTAATGATCATTGGATGGTTCATTAGTGAGAATGTTAACAAGATTAAGCAAATGTTTCTGCTGAATGAACTCCAGTCACAATTATATTGCTTTTGGCCAAAGACATCACAAGACGCATGGAGCGAAGGGTAGTTATAAGGTATCATAATAATTGTATTCAAAGTCACATTCAAAAAAGTCATACTAACCTTGTTTAAAAAATTAGGTCCACAAAAAGAATCAGATCCATACATTATACTGTCACTTAAACTATAATGATAAAAAGCATTAGCTCTTATTTTAAAAGAGATTGATGTACATGCTTTAGTATATACATAACATGTGCATAGCAATATCTGGTAATAGATTACTTTTCCTGAGGCAGTAGATACTAGTTCAAATCAAAATGACCTCAGGAAAACTGTAGTCATGGTTCCAAATACTCAGGATAGGATTAAAATGACCCACAGTATAACCCAAATAAAATTGAGATGACTAGTGGCCCAGCATTAGAATGATGTCACATTAAAAAAAATCAGTAAATAATTATTTTTCACGTTATTTTAAGTGTTTCAAATATGCAAGAGGGAGAGATTTCATTGTCACATTTCCAAAGTTTTCTTTCCCTATCTCTCTCACAAGCAAAGCAGTTGTTTGACAGCCTTCTTTCCCTTTCCAAACTTTCCAAATTATCTCCAAACGTAGACTTCATTGGCTCACATTCTTCCAACTTACTGTCTGGATATATTCTCTGCTGCCAAAAAATTACTAGGCAGGTCATGCAGCATTTCTTAATTCTCTCGCTTATTAATTATCCTGATTCTACAAACTACATTTTCAGGAACCGCATCAGTGAAGATTGATTCTTCCTGGAAAACATACCTATGTGAGGGAGGGAAGAGGGTGTGACTCTGATGGGGTGAAAAGTTAATGGGTCAATTTTCACAACCCCTTTGCTTTAAATTTATAGGTCCATCTCATCCTGTGTATTGTAGATCACTTTAGGAAAAAGAATGAAGCTGACCGTGCAGATAATGGTTCCTTGGCAATTGAATTAAGCATTATACTAGGAGTTAGGTATACTAATAAGCCTGTTGGAAACAGTTTTAAAATTCTGTCAGTGGAGTCTTTTGGTAGTTGTTAACTCAAGAAATAATGACCAAGTACCTAACATGTGGGTCTTGGAGATTCTGAGATCAATCAGATAACCCCTACCCTTGTGGAACTTTCATTTCATTATGGCCCATTGAGACATCACCTTCCTTTGGGGCAATGAATGTTAAGAGTCCCTGTTTAACCTCACGCAGCAAAGACAGCACTCACAAGCCACAACAAGAAAGTCTGGAAAACATAAGGTGACAGATCAGTAAGGGCACCATGAATCCCTATGTAACCACACACACACAGTGCCTCCCCAGGGGTCTCCCTTGACTGGTGTTCCAAGCCACCCGATCATTCCCACCTCTGAATCTGTTTGATCCTCCTTGCAAATGAACCAGCTGCCCTAATTACATACAGCTATTCCTGTGCCCTTATATGGCTGGGCTTCCAGGAGCTAACTAGAACGTTAACTTTGGTTATATTCCTTTCATGCTTGCCCCCATGCTTATGCCATGTAATCTCTTGAGCACCTGAGCTATGAAAATCATTGTGCCTGATGCCAGCAGAAACAAAAATATCAAGCTTCTTGTGACTGGGAATGGCCTTATTGGATGAAAGAGGTTAAACAGAAGGTGGGAGATTTCACACTTTATTAGATACCAAAGTCAAGAAATGTAAGTGCTAAGAGTAATGGAAATCCAAGTTTCCATAATCATATAGAAAGGTGTTTGACTCAGTTGGCAGGGAGAGGGTGGTCGTTGTTAGAGAAATCTTCATGGAAGAGATTCCAGAAATGAATTATGAAGGATTAGGTAATTCACCAAACCAAGAGCAGACAGGGTATGCATTGGAGGAAGCAAGCCAGTGTTCTTTGGAAAGCAGAGCCTGAGGCAAGGATTGGAGTACTGATGATTTATTTAAGGGGTACAAAGCCAAGGCAACGAGGATGAGGAAAAAGGGAAGTGAGGCAAGGACAGATTGAGATTGAAGCAATATCAAGCAATGAATTATGTTGGCAACTACTTTGTTATAAACTGAGCAGACATAGTACTTTTGTGTTTGCATGGTGTGTGGGACTTCTCTAGAGAGACCACAAGGAAAGCTTGCACCTGAGAATAGTTCACAGGAGAGGAGATTTTAGCTCCCAACTACCTCCCACGCCTTGTTTCCTTTTGGTCAAAAGTTTCCTAGCAGGAGTTTTATCACCTGGCCTCTTTTTCGGTTACTTGGGCTGTCCGATCCCATTCGCTGAGACATAGTGCTTCACACTAGACCGGAAATAGAAGGAGGAGCCCGAATCTCCAGGCATGCAGCTTAGTTAGCCTGGCTGTGGGGTGGCAGCCCTGACATTCTGAAGGCAACTGATTGGTTGGCCTCAGGTGGGTCCTGGGGTGGATGGTCAATCCTAGGAGAACCAGCTACAATGAGTCCAGGAAGCGGGTGGTGTCACAGGACTCTGAGAAGGATCCTGTGATTTCTGATACAACAAATTTGCTGGAACTGGACGCAGACAATAAGACAGACTTATGCCCTAGCTAGTCCTTCACATTCATTGTCAAACTGATCTTTGAAATAAGCTCTCCTGCCTCAAACTTTTTTATTGACATAGAGTTGATGTGTAAAATTATAGAGGTGTACAATATAGTGATTTACAATATTTAAAGGTTATACTCCGTTTATAGTTATTATAAAATATTGTCTATATTCCGTATGTTGTACAATATATCTTTATAGCTTATTTTAGATGTAACAGTTCATACCTCTTAATCTCCTATGCCTATATTGTCTTTTCGCCTTTTGCTCTCCCCACTGGTAACCACAAGTTTGTTCTCTCTATCTGTGAGTCTGCTTTTTTTGTATATCCAAAAGTATGTTTTTTAGACTCCATGTAAGTGATATTACAGTATCTGTCTTTCTCTTTCCTATTTCACTTCACAATAATACTCACCAAGTCCATCTATGTTGTTGCCAATGGGAATCTCTTATTCTTTTTTTATGCCTGAGTAGTATTTTATTGTGTGTATACACACACACACACCAATCACATCTTTATCCATTCATCTATTGATGGACCCTTAGGTTGCTTTCTTATCTTGGCAATTATAAATAATGCTACTATGAATATTGGGGTGTACGAATCTTTTTGAATTATTGTTTTTGAGAGTTTTTTGGGGGAATATATGCAGGAGTGGAATTGCTGGGTCATGTGGTAGTTTTGTTAGTTTTTTGAGAAACCTCCATACTGTTTTCTACAGTGGCTGCACCAATTTACATTCCCACCAAACAGCAGTGCACAAGGATTTCCTTTTCTCCACATCCTCACTAACATTTGTTACTTGTGTTCTTTTTGATGATAGCCATTCTGACAGGTGTGAGGTAACATCTTACTGTAGTTTTTGTTTGCATTTCCCTGACAATTAGCAATGTCGAACATTTTTTCATGTGCCTGTTGGCCATCTGCATTTCCTCCTTAGAGAAGTGTCTATTCGGGTCTTCTGCTTTTTAATTGTGTTATTTTTTTGATGTTGAATTGTGTGAGCTGTTTATCTATGTCAGATGTTAACCCCTTATCAGTCGTATCATGTGCAAATATTTTGTCCTATTCGTAGGTTTTCTTTGCATTTGGTCAATGGTTTCCTTTGCTACGCAAAAGTTTTTAAATTTAATTAGGTCCCATTTGTTTATTTTATTTTTATTTTCATTGCTTTAGGAAACTGGTCCCCCCAAAATATTGTTACAATTTAAATAAGTCTTCTAGGTCTAGAGTAGCACATTAAGCCTAGTCCCTTGGCTTCGAGACTTACCATATATGACCTGAAAGCTGGTCTGGCAGTTGAATTTGTGGCAGAAGGAAGTGGGCATCAACATGTATGCTTACTGCATTGTGGCTCATTCCCCCCTAGTGGGTCCTGACCTTTCCCATCAGTGCTCACTCCATCTCCACTTAACACTTCCCTTCCCTTGCAGCCCATCAGAAGCCTAGAACAGTAAATGTGGTACTTTAAGAGTTGCAAATAGCTCACTTTAACTAGCTCTTGAGTCATGGATAGAAAGGGGACCGTGACTTTGGTGAAATGGATCCAAGTCAACTTTCTGTGGGAGTGGTCAGTATATATGATGAAACATGCTCCATAGTATCTTTGGTACTGAAAGACAAATAAACATATCCAAGCACCATAGCCTGAGCAGGCCTAGCTCTAAGAGCAAAAGCTGGTAATAACTGTGGATAGCCAGGGCTGAAAGACTACTTCCAGAGGGGGTATTTCTAGCTTACTGTGACCCATCCAAGACACCACTGATGGTTGCCTTAAGTTATCCTCCTGGACCAGCCAGTCCAGGAGGTGGAGGACAAGAAGGTGGTGAGATCCTGCAGAAACCTACTGTGACTCCCTGTGTGTTAGCCAGCCTGAGCAACCATCAGGAATGCTGCAGCAGAAAGGGGCCTCTAGAGTCTGATCCAAGTTCATTTCAGCTTTGCTCCTGATTAAGTGATCTTAGGTAATTTACCTACCGTCTCTGGATCTCAGTTTCATTACCCATCAAATGAAGTGTGAAGATTCTTCTCTTACATCTGTAAAGGGATAGCAGAGGATGAGATGATCTCTGTACTGTTTGGATCAAGGTGCCTTGTCTTAACCCTGGGCTGGGTTCCCTAGAAGTAACACCAGAGAGGATTCTCATGTCTGCCTCTGTCAGTATCCGATCTAATTGTTCTGAATAATCTAGCTTCTCTGCCGAGGCTGGTTCTGCTGGTGAGGTCAGCACAAGTAGTCCTGATAGCTGCTTACATCTGGGGACACTTACAGCATGTTAAGTATTTAAAATGATAAACAGTTTTCATCAATTCTAGAAACTATCCTATAATGAAGTTTCTCAAAGTATGATGCACTTCAAATAGCTGTGGGTACTTTTTATAACACAGATTTGGGGCCTTTGCTCCAGAATTACTTAATTAGAATCTATAGAGTTGAAGAATTTGCATTTTTAAGCACTCCCTAAAATTATGTACCCTAAAGTGAGAATAACTCACTAGAAATATACTTCTCCTTTTAGTGACAGATGTCAAAGATTACATGCAAGTGGTTTATTTGGGAGGCACAGGGAACACTGGCAGGAGAATGAAGAATATAGTCAATAATGGCTGTATTAAGCTACCTACCACTGTGGGTGACTGGCACTTAATCTCAGAAATGGTAACACACATCCGTTAGAATTAATAAGGATAACAGAGAAAGGAAATATCAGTACCCCAGCTCCCTTGCCTCTCAGTTAAGGCAAAGACTGCTTCTGGGTTGGTGATCCATCTCCAGCATGTCCAGCCTGCCATGCATGAGGCAGCAATGCAGCCACGTGGAAATAGCAGAGATGCAGATACTAGATGCTGGAGGAGGAGTGGACCACATTAAAACAGTCGATGCTGAGGGATAAAGGTGGCACTGACAAGGTCTGCCTCAATCTCTTCCCATTTTATTCTAGCGAAAATATTAATATTACTTGTCCTGGCTCAACATTTATACTTACGAGAGTCATATGGGCAGTCAAATCTAGTTTCAAGGGGGACGAGATCAAGAGGACTTGTCTTGAAGCAGTCTTGGCATGGCAAGGAACCAGTTCGTCTTAGGTGACATGCTTCTTCAGTGAGGCCTGAGGGCAGGAGGACTCTGAGAACATGGTCAGGGTAAAACACCTACCCCTTTGAAGGCTTTGTGTTCCCACTACCTATTTCGTATGGCCAAGATTCTTTAAGTTCATTCCTTGAGATCATACAACCTGTAAGTGGTAAAGCCAAGATGCAAACACAAGTCCATCTGACATAAAAACCCATGGCAAAATTATTGTTTATGAAATATCATGCCCGAGAGCAGTGGTCCTCAACCATGGTAGGGGTGGTAACTTTGCTCCCTAGGGGACATTTGGTGATGGCTGGAGATATTTTTAGTTATCACAGCTTGGAGAGATGTTACTGGCATCTACTGGGGCTGTCCTGTGCATCGAAAGATGTTTACTTCGATTCAAACAATTATCTGATCTAAAGTGTCAATGGCGTGAGGTCCAGAAAGCCTTCCCTGAAGGTTAAGGGCATGAATTCTGGCCCTACTACTTACTAACAGTGTAGTTGAGGGAGCCCAATGTCCATAGCCCAGACTATGACATTAAGTCTCAAAAAAAGTTAACATTGTAAAGCATCTAGTTTGTTGTCTTTCAACTCACCCAAGTAGTAAAGTCAACCATTCATGAGGGAAGAGCTGTTCAACTTGGATACTTTGAGTCACTATACCAAATTTAGCTGTAAGGCAAGAATGGCAGTAGAGGGAAGAGAAACACTTTGCATTCCAAGTTCACTTGACCATGCCTTGGTGTCAGTGCTTAGCAAAAAAGTAATTTACCAAAGAAGGCAGTTGCACCTCGGCAGTGTTGCTCTCTCTCCATCCCACAGAATTTGTCGGAGCCCAGCAAGCCTCTGGGAGCTTTTCACCAGTAATTGCCATTGCACAGCCTAGGAAGAACATGACACTCCCAAAATCAAGATCCGTGGTTTTGTTAAGTCTTCAACTGTTTTATATTTTATCAGCCTAAACACAGAAAAGTCTTTTCAACAGATGGATTGCATCAGATTCTGTAAACATTGTAATTGTTTGGCAGAATTACTGCTTATGCTGAAAAATGTAATTTGCAAGGATACACACAGACAGACGACATATATTCTCCCAGAGCACATAGCAACACAGTTTATGCTGTAAACGAGGCCCCATCATATGCCTTCTGCACAGTGCTCATTAGCTCATCAAATCTAGAATTGAACAGCAATTATCTCCAACATCTCAGACTGCTATTTCTGCCATTTTGCTGTTTCATGGGGGCTTAAGAAATGAAATAATGCACATCTCCATTTCTTTCTTCCCCGCACATTCACTCAGAGACCCTGGAGGGCAGCCAAGCAGCTCGATGGGATAATGCAATCAGCCCTTTTAATTAGGTGTGGGCAGAACAGATACTTTCCTTACTTTACTAAAAGATAAGCATCCTGTAGTTTAGGCAGTTTCACAGTCATGCCTCAAGGACATTTACAAAGATGCTGGTCTAGCTTATAAGAACTCTTCTCAGTTGATTGTTATGGGAATGAATCAGGGGGCTTGGGAAAAGAATCGTTTTAACTTATAAATTTCATCAGCCTCTCATTTTTTATAGAGTATTTTACTGCTAAAATCATGGAGGGAAGAAATCGCAAGAAAATCACTCTCAGGCATGCTGCCAGCAGGAGAAAGACAGGCAAACCTAGAACCGTGGAAAGTTCTGGGCTGAAGAAGAGCCTTCCTGTTGAGACTTCCGTCAGAATAACTGTGCATGTATCATATTGATGAATGAAGTTTTCCTCTGTGCTGGGCACTAGGCTAAACATGTCACTCCTCAGGTGGAGGTTTAAATGATTTTAAAATGAGGGCATTAAAGTGAGGAGCCCTGGTAACTTGCTCAGTCAGACCTAGATTCAAACTAAGTTTTGCCAAAGTTTGAGCCTCTTAAACAAATCTCAGCACAGGTTCCATTTCTAAACCTATCTCTGACAAATCTTCAAAGAGATCCCTGATTGTTCTAAAACTTATGCAGCCCTCCAGGAAGAAATCATTTTCTTTCCCCTGAATACTCAGAAGAGAGGACTGGAGAAGAGGCAGACTCCCAAATGGTGGGGTTTGGGAGAAAAACAAAAGATGCTGATTAAAAGTAAAGTCATCTTTAAATATTTTCTCCAGGTTTTCTTCTTTCCCTGTTCTTAAAGAGCTCACAGTCAAACTTTGTCTTAAGGTGGTAGTGATGAGTTTGCACTGGATTTTTCTCTTTGTGCTTTTTTTATCTTTTGGACTTTGAATCGTAGAATTGGATTTTTTATTTTTTAATCAGGTAACATTGAAGCAATATTGGGTGTAGTGACTGTGACTTTATCTTTGGATGAACAAGAAATGTCTGTGACATTTTACTGAATTATAACGTGTAGATGAAACTGTACAGGTACAAAAATTTTATGTCACAGCTTAGTGAATAAAAGCAACAAAAGTCTTTGTATAACTATATCCCCCACATAGTTCCAGAAACTTTATCAGTAGTCCAGATGACTCCTTCCTGCCTCCTGTAGATCACTATCCTCTCTTTCCCCGACTTTTTAACCACTATCCTGATTTCTAAGTTGAGCCGAGTTCTACATAAACACATCACTTTTTTGTTCAACATTGCACGATTGATTCATGTTTTGTGTAACTGTAGTTCATTCATTTTCATAGTATGGTAACAGATTTAAAATAAAAATTCAAAATACCCAGTTAAATTTTAATTTCAGACAAAAAAATGTTTTAGTAAGCCCCATGCACTATATGTGATTTGTTTAAATTTAAATTTCAGGTAGATAAAATAAAAGATGCTCACATTTTAAAATTATCTGGCAATCCTCATTTTTTAACATACAAAATTTATTGAATACTCTATTTTAGAATGTTTTAACTTTAGACTATTGCATTTGTATTGCTAAGAGCGTTCTCATGTATGTCTTTTTAAAATTTATTTATTGAAGTATATTTATTTACAATGTTGTGTTAGTTTCAGGTGTACAGCAAAGTGATTCAGTTATATATATATTTATATATATATACTTTTTCAGATTCTTTTCTATTATAGCTTATTGTAAGATATTGAATATAATTTCCTATGCTATACAGTAGGTCCTTATTTCTGTCTTATATATAGTAGTGTGTATATGTTTATCCCTAACTCCTAATTTATTGCTCCCTCCCAACCTTTTCCACTTTGGTAACCATAGTTTGTTTTCTATGTGAGTCTATTTCTGTTTTGTTAAATAAGTTCATTTGTGTCTTTTTTTTAGATTTTGCATGTAAATGATACCATATGATACTTGTCTTTCTCTGTCTGACTTACTTCACTTAGTATGATAATCTCTAGGTCCATCCATGTTGTTGCAAATGGCATTACTTCATTCTGTTTTATAGCTGAGTAATATTCCACTGTATATATATATACGAAATCTTTATCCAGTCATCTGCCAATGGACATTAAGATTGCTTCCATGCCTCGGCTATTGTAAATAGTGCTGCTGTGAACATTGGGATGCATGCATCTTTTCAAATTATTATTTTCTCTAAACTTATGCCCAGGAGTGGGATTGCTGGATCATATGGTAACTCTATTTGTAGTGTTTTACGGAACCTGCATAGTATTGTCCATAGTGACTACACCAATATACATTCCCACCAACAGTGTAGGAGGGTTCCCTTTTCTCCACACTCTCTCCAGCATTTATTATTTGTAGACTTTCTAATGATGGACATTCTGACTGGTGTGAGGTGGTACCTCATTGTAGTTT
Source organism: Vicugna pacos (assembly GCF_048564905.1). Classification (NCBI taxonomy): domain Eukaryota; kingdom Metazoa; phylum Chordata; class Mammalia; order Artiodactyla; family Camelidae; genus Vicugna; species Vicugna pacos. The sequence goes on along the minus strand of NC_132999.1, from coordinate 26,955,568 downwards.
TGATTTACTTTTCCTGATAATCAGTCTATTGAGCATCTTTCTGTGTGCCTGCTGACCATCTGTCTTCTTTGGAGAAATGGCCTTTTAAGTCTTCTGACCAGTTTTTGATTGGATTGTTTTGTTTTGTTTTCATATTAAGCTGTATGAGTTGTTTGTGTACTTTGGAAATTAATCCCTTATCAGTCTCATTATTTGCAAATATTTACTCCCATTTTGTAGGCTTTTTGTTTTGTTTATGGTTTCCTTTGCTGTGCTAAAGCTTTTAAGTTTAGTTAAGTCCCATTTGCTTAGTTTTCCTTTTATTTCCATTATTCTAGGAATCCAAAAAATATTGCTGACATTTACATCAAGAAGTGTTCTGCCTGTGCTTTTCCTCTAGGAGTTTTAGAGTATCTCATCTTACACTTAGGTCTTGAATCCATTTGGAATTTCCTGAAGTAAGTTCGTATTGCTGTAAACTTCCCTTTCAGAACTGCCTTTTTGCACTCCATAGGTTTTGGATCATCATGTTTTCATTTTGATTTGTCTCTAGGTATTTTTTGATTCCTTCTTTGATTTCTTCAGTGATCCATTGGTTGTTTATTAGTATATTCTTTAGCCTTCACGTGTTTGTGGGGGTTTTGTGTGTGTGTGTGTGTGTGTGTGTGTGTGTGTGTTTTCTTGTAGTTGATTTCTAATCTTGTATCATTTTGGTCAGAAAAGATGCTTGATATGATTTCAATTTTCTTAAATTTGCTGAGGCTTGCTTTGTGGCCCAGCTTGTGATCTGTTCTGGAGAATGCTCCATATATACTTCAAGAGAATGTGTATTCTGCTCTTTTTGGATGGAATGCTCTATAAATATCTGTTAAGTCCCTCTGGTCTCATGCATCTTTGAAGACCTTTGTTTTCTTATTGATTTTCTGTCTAGATGATCTGTCCATTGATATAAGTAGGGTGTTAAAGTCCCCCACTATTATTGTGTTACTATCATTTTCTTCCTTGATGTCTGTTAATTTGCCTTATATGCTCCTATGTTGGGTGCATATATATTTACAATTGTTATATCTTCTTCTTTGATTGATCCCTTGATCATTTTGTGGTGTCCTGGTTTGTCTCTTGTAACAGTCTTTGTTTTAAAGCTGATTTTGTCTAATGTAAGTATTACTAATCCAGCTTTTTTTTTGATTTCTATTTGTGTGGAATACCTATATCCACCCCCTCACTGTCACTCTGTGTCTCTAGATTTGAAGTGAGTCACTTTGGAAAGCAAATATACAAATCTTGTTTTGGTGTCCATTCAGCCAGTCTGTATCTTTCGGTTGGAGCATTTAGTCTATTTATATTTAAGGTAATTAATGATATGTATGTTCTTAACTGCCATTTTGGCAATTGTTTTGGATTTGTTTTTGTACTTCTTTTTCCTTTTCTTCTTTTGTTCTTTTCTCTTATGATTTGTGACTATCTGTACTGTTATATGTGGATTCCTTTTCTTTTTTTGTGTGAATATATATATTATAGGTTTTTGGTTTGATTGCCATGAGGTTTTGGTATAGCAGTCTATATATAATACACAGTTGGTTTAAGTTGCTGATATCTTAATTTCAAATGCAATTTTAATACCCTGCATTTGTACTCTTCCTCCCCTTATGGTTACAGTTTTTGATTTTGTATTCTACATTTGTTTTGTGTATCCTTTAACTGCTTACTGTGGATACATACGATTTTAATGCTTTTGTCTTTTAACCTTCCTGCTAGTTTGTGTGTGGATGATTTCCTGCCTTTACTGTATGTTTGCCCTTTACCAGTGAGCTTTTCTATTTTGTAGTTTTCTTGTTTCTAGTTGTGGCCTTCTCTTGTCCACCTAGAGATGTTCCTTTAGCATTTGTTGTGAAACTGGTTTGGAGGTACTGAATTCTTTTAGCTTTTACTTGTCTGGAAAGCTTTTGATTTCTCCAAATTTTAATGAGAACTTTGCTGGAGTATTCTTGGTTGTAGGTTTTTTCCCGTTTATCACTTGAAATATATCATGCCACTTCTCTCTAGCCTGCAGAGTTTCTGCTGAAAAATCAGCTGATAGGCTTATTGGAGTTCCTTTGTATATTATTTGTTGCTCTTCTCTTGCTTTTAATATTCTCTCTTTAATTATTGTCATTTTAATTGTGATATATCTAGGTGTGTTCCTCTTAGGGCTAATCTTGTGTGGGACTCTCTGCTTCCTGGGCTCAGGTGACTATTTCCTTTCCCATGTTAGGCAACTTTTCAGCAACTTTTCTGCTATTATCTCTTCAAATATCTTCTCAGGCCCTTTCGCTCTCTCTCTTCTCCTTCTGGGACCCCTATAATGCAAACAGTAGTGCGTCTGATGTTGTCCCAGAGGCCTCTTATGCTGTCCTCGTTTCTTTCAATTCTTTTTTCTTATTTCTCTCCTGTGGTAGTGACAGAAGTTTCCATTAGTCTGTTTTCTAGCTCACTGATATGTTCTTCTGCCTCATTTAGTCTACTGTTGGTTCTTTCTAGAGTTTTTATTTCAGTTATTGTAGTCTTCAAGTGTTTGGTTGTTCTTTCTGTATTCTAACTCTTTGTTGAAGACTTCTAACTTCATGCTCTGTGCATCCATTCATCTCCCAAGTTTTCTGATCATCTTTACAGTCATCACTCTAAACTCTTTCTCAGGTCGATTTCCTATCTCCATATCACTTAGCTCTTCTTCTGGGATTTCATGTATGTGGTAGGCTAGTTACATTTCCCAGCCTTGGAGAAGTGGCCCCCTGCAGGAGATGTCCAGTGCATCCCAGCAGTGCACTTCCCTCTCGTCACCCAAGGGCCAGGGCTAGCTGGTCCAGGGTAGAGTCTGGCCTGTATGTGTGGGTTCATCCTACAGGCTGCAGGAGTGTAGTTTACTCGCTGCTGGCGTCTGTCCCTTGGTGGCTGAGGCTGGTCTAGAGGCTTGTGCAGGCTTCTTGGTTACAGGGGCTGGTACCTGCCCACTGGTGGCTGGAGCTGGATCCTGCCCCTCTCGTGGGCAGGGCTGTACCTAGGGCATGTCTAGAGGGAGCTGTAGGCTCAGGAGTTCTTTAGGTACCCTGTCTTCTGGTAGATGGGGCTGTGTTCCCATCTAGTTAGTTGTTTGGCCTGAGGTGTCCGAGCACTGGAGCCTACAAGCTGTTGGGTGGGACCAGGTATTGGTACTAATGACCCAAGCAAGATGTCAGCCTAGGGTAGTGTTCATATAGATGAATTACTCCCTGATATGTCCTCCACCAGCTTTCATGTCCCTGGGGTGAGCCACAGCCACCACTCTCCCTGCCCCCCCCCCCATCTGCCCAGGAGACCCTCCAAGAGCAGCAGGTAGTTCTGGCCCAGGTTCCTGTGAAGTTAGTTCTTTTACCCTTGGTCCCAGTGTGCATGAGATTTTGTGTTTGCTCTTTAAGAGTAAAATCTGTTTCCCTCTGTTGCCTGTGGAGCTCTTGCAATTAATCCCCACCGGACATCAAAGACCAATGCTTTGGGGGCTTCTCTTCCCCTCGGACCCCTGGTCCGAGGAGTCTGACATGGGGCTCAGAACTCTCACTTCTGTGGGAGAGCCTCTGCAGTATAATTTTTCTCCAGTTTCTGGGTCTCCCTATCCACGAGTAATCTGGGATTTGATTATATCGAGCATGTGCCCCTCCTACTGTCTTGTTGTGGTTCCTTCTTTATGTCTTCAGATGTAGATGTTTTTGGTAGGCTCCAGTCTTTCTTATCAATGGTTGTTCAGCAGTTAGTTTTAATTTTGTTATGTTCCTATATGTCTCTTAATTGTTAAGATTTTAAAGCAAATTCTTCCTTTTCTAATATGAACACATATTTTAAAAATGTGATCGATTTCTAGTATCAAAATTTTGCATGTTCTGAATGTTAAATATTTTATTGGGTATGTAGTATCCTTCCAGGTAACTGGAAACGTAAGTAAATTCTGGTACATTTTGTTGGCTATTTAAATACTCAATCTCCACTTCTAGAGAAATACTCTGTAGAGTTTGAAGAACACTGGAGAAATAAAAAATGAAGTTTTTTTTTTTATGGAACCTACTTTATTTATTTATTCCACAAATACTATTGAGAGTCTACTGTGTGCTTGGCCCTGGACTTACAGTGGAAAGATCAATATCAACAAGAAAACCCGAAATAAATGTATCATTAAAAATTATAGTAAAAGCTACAAAGACAAAGAACAGAATACTTGGGAGAATGGGGTGGAAGGATAGTTTGGGTAAGGTCTCTTGGAAGCATTATCATTTAAGCTAAGATCTAAAAGATGAGAAAGTGCCATTTGTGGGAAGAGGACTTCAGATAACAGAAATATAACAAGCAAAATAAGATCAATTTGAGATTTGCCTCCGGCTCCTTTCTAGAGAACATAAACTAATGTCATTGGAGGTGTAATCCCAAGGAAGTAAAAATGCAGAGAAAGAAGTGGGAAGAGGAGAAGGAAAGCTATCGGGGGGGGGGGGGGGGCACTACTGAGCTGGCCATGGGGTCAAGGAGACTGGATAGCAGGTTGCTCAATTACAGGAAAGGTCCCTAGAGGTGTCTGGATCCACTCAATCTGACTGAAGAGTTGTAGGAGAGGAGTACAGGTGATTCATCTTTGAAGTGTGCCTGTGGTGGAGGTAGTGCTCCTACATGTCCAGGTTTGGGTAGTCCACCTTGCTCTTAGGACACTGAGGAAGACAGATTCTGTGGTCACAGTCTAGCCAGACCTGGGCAGGGGAGCTGCTCGCAGCCCACACAGGAAGGTGAGAAAGGGCTGGTAGCATGCCATTCCTTGCCTGCGGGGAAAGGGACGACAATCAACTAACGGTAGAAGGTGGGGCAATGACCTTGCCGCCCTGCGCTTTGCAGTCATGGATGGGCAGCCTTCACTGTGGCTGCCCCAGCCTGCAGGCAGATCGAGCTTCCAGGGCTCAGGGGATGGCGGTGACTGAACCCCATCTGGTGTGGTGCCTCTCTCAGGCCGAAGCCAGGAAACAAGCGTTAGCTGGGGAATGCAACACTGATTTTCAAGAGGAACACAGAATAGATAGAAAACAGAAGAAAACACAGGAAACCAAAAGCTAACTGTGGCCATATGAATAGTCACTCAAATAAGAAACTTAGCCTCTGCATTTCTTTCCTTTCATATAATATTTCCTAACATTTTATTATGAGATTGATAAACATAAAAAAGATGAAAGAATGATATATCACACACTTATTCCACAAGCTAAACTTATTCCACAACCTAAACTCTGGAATTATTTTCTTCATCATATTTCTACCATTAATTCAACATCTTTAACGCACTCAAGTTAATTTTCAAAATCAGATACTTTACCTCGGAATACTTCATGTAAATTATCCAGAGGAATTCAATGTTTAGTTTTAGTTCAAACTTTGTGTATTGGGTTGTAAATTTTAAGTCCTGTGTAACAGACTTTCATCGTTTGTATTTCCATCACGTCCAATGCTTTGGGGCATTTCTTCTTCTTACGGTAATTGGCTATTCCTATAGCTATCTTGTGGAGTTGCTGTTAGAATATTTTGCTGATGTCTTTGTTATTGAATTTGAAAATTCTTCATATATTCTGGACATTAGTCCTTTGTCAGGCATATGTTTTACGAATAATTTTCTCCTAGTTTGTGCCATTCTTACTCATTTTCTTAATGGTATCTTTTGATGAGAATGTTTTAAATTTTGATGTGGCCTACTCTGTTTTTATGTTATTGCATTCTATGCTCCTGTTTTAAAAAAGCTTCCCATCTCCAAGTGCCTATGTCCAAAACAACAACAACAAAAAGGTCGGAGTGTCAATACTGTCGACTGAAGTAAATGCGCAGCCTAAAACTTGAGAGTTGTTTTATTTGTCGGGAGGACTCCAGCCTGCATGACAGCCTCTCACATCGCTCTGAGGGACTGCTCCGAAGACGTAGGGGAGGAGCTAGGATATAGAGGAGCTTTACAACGAAGGCCAGGTAGTTGGAACAATAAAAGATTACTTGTTATCTAAAGAAAAGCAGGCATCTCAAGTTAAAGAATTTAGTGCTTTTCTGTGTATGGGAGGAAGCAAACATTTGGGCTCATTGAATTCATTCCTTTGACAAGCATCTCTGGCTATCTAGGGCCAGTATCCTGTCCTTTCTTATTCTGAGTCCACTTAGAGGGTACCATTGTGAGTGGCTGCAGAGGCTGGGCTGCAGGCTTGTCTTCACTGGGGTGGGGGGTAGGGGGTGGGCGGCAGCCGCTGATGACTTGGTTTCAGCATTCTTTGTTTAGTGATATGGTTGCAGTATTTTTTGTTCACAATACCATATCCAAAGTTTTCTTCTAGAAGCTTTAGTTTTGAAGTTTAATTGTATAATCCATCTGAAATTAAGTTTTCTACATGGTGTGACAGGAGTTGAGGTTAATTTTTTTCTAAATGAATGTCTACTGGTTCTAGCACCATTTGCTAAAAAGACTATTTTCACTGTGGTGCTTTTGTCAAAACTATAATCACAGCTAAGTGTGGTCCTATTTCTGAAACCTCTGTTTTCGTTGACCTATTTGTTGATCTTATACCAGTGTTTGAGTCTTCCAAATTTGTCCTATTTCAAGATTTCTTTGGATATTTTGGGTCCTGTGCATTTCCATATACGTTTTATAATAAGCTTATTATACCTACCAAAAAAGCCTGGTGGGATTATGATTAGGATTTCATGGAATTTATAGATCATTTGGGGAGAATTGAAAGCTTAATAACATTGAGTCTTTCAATTAATGCACATGGTATTGTCAATGGAAAAAAAATGCACAATCTAAAAGTTGAGAATTACATTTTTTTTGGTAGCCTTACTGAGGACTATAGCCTTGGATAGCAGCCTTTCAGATATCTCTGAGGCACTCTTCCAGAGAAGTAAGGGAGGAGGCCAAAGTATAAAGGAGTTTCTGCTAGGAAAAAAAATGTAGTCAAACATCAGAAGATAATTGCTAATCATAAAACTAGACATCTCAAGTTAATACTTTTAGTGCTTTCTTGTGTATGGGAAGATGCAAGGGTCTAGGCTCATTGAAATTATTCCTTTGAAGTTCATCTTAGCTATCTAGGGCCAGTATCCTATTTTTCTGCTGAATTCCTCTCAGGGTACACCTTAGGGGGGGGTGACTGCATTGGCTGATGGTGGGCAATCTGTTCTCCATCCTGAAGTCTCTTCAGGGTGTACTGTCAGTGGCTCCAGCGATACCTTTGTGGACTGAAATGGCTGTTGACATTCTTGTCCACAGTAATTACTTCCATTTATTTAGGTCTTTAAAAATTTCTCAGGAGAACACGTTCAGAATGGCAGAATTAGGCCCTCTGAAAATCCATTCCTCCACAAAAGTAATAAGAACATTAGGGAAAACGTGTCAACATCAACTTTTTGAGGACTCTGGAAATCAGCCAAAGGCCTGCAATAATCTGAGGAGAGTGTATTCGAGAACAGCAGAATCTTGGTAAGAACAATAAACCCTGTGATGCTTTAGCTTGCTTTAATCCCATGCCCCTCCCACCCACATCCTTGGTAGCCTTGATAACCAACAGTCATCATGGCTTCACAATCATGGTAGCCATGAAAAGTAGTAGCCTAGGACTGGTGGAACAAAAATGGGATTGGTGCTCCCTGAAAAACCTCGATTTCCAGAGAATAGTCTTTATTTGAAGATTTCCAGGGAATTGCCAGATTAGCCAGAGACCTTGACTTTGCTAAGAATAAACTCTGGGTCAGGTCAAACTAACTGCCTTTTTCCCTAGGGCATTTGTCAAGAATAATTGGCAGCAGTCATTTATTATCACATGGCCTGAGCTGGTGATAACAGTTGATGTCAACAAAGTTACCAACAAAACTCCAAAGGAAAAGGTAGGAAGTAACATGTCTAGAAGGGGTTTGGAAGAGCTCCAACATATTCCTGGGAACTTAGAAAGCCATACACATGTATAAAGCTTTGCATGTTTCCAGAGTTGTGTGCATGTTCAGCAAAGACCTAAGAAGTCTGAGAATCTCTTGCCTCTGGCTGATCATGAGGCTCTGTACAGGCAGGAATGGAAGCTAAGGGAGAGTTGTAAATTGTCTGGCAGAGCATCTAGGACCTGCTTTGAAGCACACACCAAGTCCCTCAGCAGAGGTTGGGAGATTTATTGCTTCACAGCATCCAAGATCGGTTCAATCACTAGTTGACCACTAAGCTTACCTAGCAGAGAGATCAGTGGCCACACATTTGAAGTAATGGTTCTTCCATTCAACATGCATAGGGGAAAACCAGAGGAATTTGAACTGCAGAATCCAATCCCAGACTCAGTCCTCAGATGAAGTCACTCAGTACATCTGGGATCAAGTCCAGGAATCTGTCATCTTGACTGCTCAGAAGTTTGACTACCTCCTCAAGATGACAAACACAGCACATCAGTGATACAGATGGCTCATGGAACATTTTTTTCTAAATAGAACCATGAGTCTCCATTACCATTTCTTAGTGTAGGGAGTAAGTGCAAAAGAGCTGGGTTATAACAGGGGACTGATGAGAATTATGAATCAACTGATTTCTGCTCTGAATATATTGAGGTACTTACAGGTGGACGGCAAACAGGGACTAAAGCTATGTCTCAAACCCCAGACTCACAAGTCCATTGGGTAGGGAACAATGTTTGAAATTAAAGTCGATATTACCAAAGGAGAATGAGTAGGTTCCTGGCTGGGCCACTAACTTTTTGCTTTGTGAAAGGCAATTAAAGACTGAGATAGTGCTTACTGACAGTGATGTGCCTTTGAAGGCCTTGGTCTTCAGCACCAGGATCACCTATATGTTCCATTTCTGATTTGCCATAAAGGTTTATCATTTGAAACTGAGAACTAACCTGATTAAAACCAACTAAAAACAAGTCACCAGGCTTCCCTTGCTTTTAAACTCCTATTAGCTTCCTTACAGATAAGCAACCATTACTATAGTGACCCATACCTTAGGAGTTCAGTGGGTTTTTTTTAGGAATTTGGAGCCAGATCTTGCCCAGTTCAGACCTGTTGAGACCATCGACCATACAACTGGGCCTGTGTGAATGTCTAATGGATGGCCTTCGGACGTCACAGACCAACAACTCCACTCTCAGGATGTGAGTTCAGAAAACAGTGACCTCAGCGTGTTCTAGGAAGAGCCACAAAGCTCTACTATGCTTGTGAAGACCACCGATTACCTGACTTTTTATACCTCTAATCACCTTTCTCCATGCTTCAGACTGACCTGCCTCTTCATCCCTTAAATATCCCTAAACCCTATCTTTGGAGAAGTGGATTTGAGGTTTGTTTTTGCATCTCCTTGCTTGGCTGTCACGTGGGTGAAACTTTTCTCAGCTGCAAACCTTTGTCTCAGTGTTTGGCTTGCTGTGTATCCTGCAAATCAACCTGATTCTGGAATAGATTTGGTGAGCTGGCCAACAGAAAACGTCCAGGCAGAACTTCTGTCCATGGTCCATCAGTCCCTTGCTGATACTGAGAGCCCTGGGGACAAGTCCCAGCAGCTGTGGGGATCCCTTGTCCCAGGGACTGTCCCTGACATTTCCCTTGTCAGAGCCACTGACATTTGGTATATAGTTTCATTTTGCAGCTGAGAATTGGTTTCTGTGTTTGGAAGACTTCCTGTGGGTGAGTAAGCTCATTAAAACCCACCTGTACCTAAATTGTCTAGAAATCTCACCCAGATTGTGGTTCAGAGTCCCACCTTGGTGAGAGTTTAGTTGAGCTAGAGTCCAGACCCTTGTGTTGGAGTCCCAAGGCTAGGATGGTGGGTTAGAGGCCCACCCAGAGAGGCGATATGAAAGGTGGGAGCTGCTGAGGTTCTTAAACCTGGGTGAGGGTCACGGAGGTTTACACTTGCTTGTCTATGTCTGACAGTCTTATTAATTAAAAATTGGCTATTTAAAGCATTCTGGCTGTAAGCGATAAGCGGTAACTAAGAATTGGCTATTTAGGGGCCGAGTTTCTTGGTGACTGCAGAAAAACTCCCTTAGGAATTAAACTTATGAGGATCTTTTGACTCCAAAGAAATGAGGCAGTGCTCCCACCTGTCTCTGGGGATGTTCCCAGGTCACTGGGATATTTACGGAGGTGTTGGAGCATCTGCCTGTAACAGATAATGACTTCATAGGGACTCACTTCTAAGAGAACAGTTTTGCCTTCATTCATGAGGCAAAGCCTCATCTGAGGCTTAGTTGCCTGAACTTTGTTGGTGCTGGGTAACTTCTGCAGGTAGTACCAAGATAGACTCTTAGAAAGACTTCGTTTGCTGCAGCCATATGAAAAAACCCTCCAACTGGGAAATGTTAATGCCATTCGCCCTTGCAGCTCTCCAGGCTATAGTCTCCAAAATTGGGCAATATTTAGCTAGGAATCCATGAAAAGGAAAAAAAAAAAAAGATGTTTTGGTGACACCCTATGGCCAGAATATTCTTTAGACTCTAAAGAAAAATGGTGCAAAAAATGGGTCCTTAAATTACAATTTTAATTACATTTTGTAAATGGAAAAAAATGTGAAAACAGATCTTGTTTTCAACTTTTATGTCCTTGCACCAGAATAAACCAGGAGAAAATGTAAGGTTATGCCCTATCAAGGAGGACATCAGTGTTCCCTGTGGAGCCCCAAGTTACTGTGATGGTGGGAAATCAACTTTTGACTTTCTGACCAATATGGGGCCACCTACTGTGTTTTAAATATCCAGATTTCTGAACTTCCCTCCGAGTCTATTAGTACCTGAGGTGTCTGAAGAAACCCTGAAGAAGCCCTTTGTCGAGCCCTTAGACCATCAGAAGGGGAAGACTCATCTGAAGCGTTGTTTTTTTCCTGAGTGTCCCATTCCTCTTCTAGGGGGAGATTTATTAACTAAATGAAATGCCGAGGTTACCTTTGCACTGGGACCAATGGGCATTAAAGTACCACCCGAGCAGGCTTGTGCATTCCAAGCCCTGTTGCTCCAACCCCAAAAGGAATACGGTCAGCACTTCTGGAAGAGACACTGCAGGAGGTGAGTCCAGAAGTATGCACTGAAGGGAGGCAGGGGAGAGCAAGAATAGCTACACCAGTAGAGTCAGACTCAGTCAAGGAAGGCTGTTAGCAGGAGCTAAATCCCTTGCTCTGCCCCTTCCTTTAATGAGTACTGCTTTCATTTTGGAATTTTGGCCCCAGGGCTACGACTTAATGTGCTCCTGCAGGTCTCCTTCTAATACTCCAGTTTCACCCTTCCAGCTGCCAGGCACAGATGAATACAGGTTTGTACTGGACTCGAGAGCCATTAATTATAGAAGATGTTTATCCAGTGATTCCTAATCCATACACTCTGCTCACTACTTTGGGGACCTAAAAGATGCCTTTTTCTGTATACCCCTGAGTTTTGAATCCCACAAGTTGTTATCATATAAAAGTTGTCAACTGGCCCAGCTTTAGTTCTGCCAGCTGGCTATCAGGAAGCCTTTTGACTTGTTTGTTCGTGAGGGACAAGGAATCATTCTTGGAGCACTGACCCAATAGCTGGGCCGTAGAAGGAGATGTGTTGCCTGTCTTTCAGACAATTAGACACAGACACCAAGGGATGGCCAGTGTGCCTTCAGGCCATAGCAGCTACTTGTGACCTCTTATAAGAAGCAGAAAAATTCATACCAGGGCAACATACCACTGTGCATAACCCTTGCTGTGTGCTTTCCCTCTTAGAACAGAAAGGAGGATAATGGTCAGTCTCAGGAAGATTAGGAAAACACCAGGCTATATATATTACTGGATAACCCTAAGGTCACTTTGAAGGCAGCCACAACCTTAATCCTAGATACACTTTTTCCCACTAGTTTTGAAGAACCTGTACATGATTCTATTCACATAATTGAATAGGTCTATTCTAGCTGCCCTGAACAGAGGGACTTGCCATTAGAGACTTAAGACTTTGAGATGTTCACAATTGGGAGCAGCTTCATGGACCAGGGAAAATGCAAAGCTGGGCGTTTGGTGGTGACCCATCCATAGACACTGGAAGCAGAATCCCCACACAGGTACCTCCACACAAAAGGCTCAACTTGTAGCACTGACCAGAGCCCTCCATATGGATAAGGATGAGAGAGTAATTATTTTCTTGATTTCAAATACATCTTTTCAGTGGTCCACACCCATGGAGCCATTTGGATAGAGAGAGGACTGTTAACTGCAGGGAAGAAAGAACTTAAACATGCCAAAGAAATTTTAAACTTATTAGAAGCTGTCATGGAGCCAAAAAAAACTGGTCACTGTCCATGGCCCAGGGCACCAGAAATCAGACTGACTGCTTGAGGGAAAAATCAAGCCAATCAGGCCAGGATGCTAGCGGCTAAGATCAAAATACATAGATTCCTTTGTTGGCTCTGATTCTTGAAGTGGATTCATCAAGATACTATCTGCAGTATACTCTTGAGGACTTAGAAAGGGCCAATGAATGGGGATTTGACTAAAGTCCTGAACATCCTCAGGACACCCACTATAGGTACACCAAGGAAGGATGGATTTATAATGGACATGTCCCTGTACCTGAGTATCTTCTGGAGGGTGTAATAAATCATATACACCAGAGCACACACTAGGGGAAGGATGCCACCCTCTACTAGATTCAGAAATTCATTATAGGACCACATAAGCAAAAAGACTGTTCAAAAGTAATACAGAAATGTATGGTATGAGCTAGAAACAACCCAGAAACTGGGCCACCTCAAGTAACCAGAGGAGTTCAGACCCGAGGCACTAGACCTGGAGAAGACTGGCTGATTGATTTCACTGTGATGTGGAGAAACACTTGGAATTTTAGGTACTTACTCGTATATGTGGACAGTCACTGGTTGGGTAGAAGCTTTTCCTACCAGTCCAAAAAGGATTCTGAGATTGTTAAAGCCTTACAAAAAGGAATAATTCTTAAGTTCCCTGCTCCGGGTGAGGGTAGCCCCTAAAGGTAATCTCTAATGGATCCCCAGTGAAATGTTATATGGTAGCCCCTCTCTATGTTCTAGAAATGATTTAGGAGACCCAAGAGAACTGGAATCAAGGAACAAGATACTGACAAGTATGTACCATCATTGGGAGCTCCTCTAACTGCCCTTTATAAATTTGCTTCTAGCAGGTTGATGTTTTCCTCTGAAGCTTCTCTGCACAATATCTGTCCTGGAGTCTGGTCCTCCTGAAAATGTTGGAAAAAGGAGCATACAGAATACCAGCTCTATCCTCACTGGACCAGAATTTGAGCTGTTACTAGTGACCCATTCTTCAGTGACATTAAAAAATGAGTCAAGACATAGATCCAAATTCATCACATTCAAGTTGATTCCACAAGGATCCTCAGGATCACCAAGTCCTATCTACAGAAACCTTGCAAGGAATGGCAACCATGATGTCAGAGACCATCATGACCATGGTCGCCTAACCTTGGCTGGCTCCACACCCAGACACTGACCTCTAAATGGAGCGTTGAATCCGTGATAGGTCTTCAAGTGCTATTCAGAAGGCAGTCTCCTACAGTAACCACTTATTAGATTACTTGACTGACTTCTAAATCATCCACACACTGAACTAGAAATATGATGCCCTTTTTGTTATGCTTCCTGGTTGACTTTGCCAAAGCTTGGGAAGTTCTAATCATTGAATTGTCCTTCCATGCTGGCGTGGTGGGGTGGTGGCAAAGAGAGGTAGTGTCTCTAGCTGTTGGATATGTCATCCAAAACCTTCATACTGACCACTTTTTTTGTGCTTTGAGCATCCTTAACTTTATGGTGACATATAATCAAAAGCCTTTACAAAGTATAACTTATAAAGTTAGAATGGTTAGTCAAGGGCCTTCATCTTCCCTTCCCCAATTATTCCTAACCACCCTCTCCCCCTAGACCACTATAATGGTCTCTGGGTAAAAATGTGAACACAGACTTACTCGCACCAAAAGCAGACTTTTCCTGATGGAAAATCTAGGCTTGTCTGTTTACTAAGTGGCATTACTCATCTCTCTCCCCCTTACCTCCGGCTTCTTATATTCTAGCCCCCCAGTGGTGCACCTAACATCAGGTTCCTGGTTCTCTGAATGATATCAAGGTTTCCAAAAGCAAGACTTGGTAGGTTTTCAAAGAATGGTCCAACCAGCTCCCTTATCAAGCTGTAAACTATTCCTCATGGGTTCTGCCTCATACTGACCCCCTAGCTTGATCAAGTTCCAGGCGGTCTCCCCGTGAATGAGACATTCATCTTCCAGAATACGTCTGGCATTCCGTGCGCCCCTGCAGGAACACGCCTTTGTAGCCCCAGGGGCGACCTTGGGCCTGGACGCATTTCGACAGTTGGAGAATTGGAGGCTCCTTCCTTGTAGACTTAGTCACTCCCTTTTCTTTCCACGACTCCAGTGAGACTCAGCATTGGACTAGTTCCTTCCCATCATTCTCCAGAATAAGCAGGGCTGCCTACTTGCCTGTGAGTCAAGAGGACGGCTTTGGGTACACGCTCAGTAGAGTGCTTTCACCATGGCAGGGAGTCAGATCAGACAAGCATAGGATTAGGAATGTTTCCATTACCCTCGGCATAATAGCACATGAAGCATCCTTAGCTGCAGCTGCCCAACAGAAGGCAATTGACTCATGAGAAAGGTAGTCCTAGACATCCTGGCTGGACGAGGCAAAGTTGCTGCTGCTGCTGCTACCTCCTATCACACATATATTAATGTTTCTTCTAAAGTAGAAACCCATGTAGGCAAAATAAGGCAACAAGGCACTCGGCAACAAGTATACCCAGAAGTGTCAGGTCCAGACTGGTTTTCAGACTGGGAATCTCCTGGATTCCCCAAGGGAAGAGATGTATTATTCAGGGACCATCAAAGCTTGGGTTATCTGTATTTCTCATCCAAAATTTTAGTTGGGCATTTGCTTATAAAACATGCTCTTAAATATCCTGAGGCTGTTAAAAGAGGCACAATAATTCTAATAATATAAACTGTTAACATGAAACCAGAAACCGGAAACTATTTCCAAATGAACACTGTACAGTTTTGTTCCTCAAGCCCTTGTCTGGCCTAAGCCCTTTGCTATAAGGAAAGCAGCCACAGGGGCCGTTTCCCTGAATCGCTCAAGAATAAGGAATGAACAGAAACAAGGCGGCATTGAAAACCAGGGCTAACCTGCCAACCCTAACCTGCCTCTCTTGCTTTTAGTTGACTTTAAACTCAGCTCCCATTAGCTTTCTTACAGTGACATCTGGCATATGGTTCACTATAGTGACTGTTGCTTAAGTCGTTTTTCAGGAACTTGGAGCTAAGTCTTGCCCAGTTCAAACTGGTTGAGACCATTTGCCACTCAACCGGGCCTGAGTGTCTGATTCATGACCTTTTGATGTCAGGGGGCCCAAACTCCACCCTCAGAACACACTAACAACCATTTTCTGAACTTGTGTCCTATGAAGAGCTGTGAAACTCAACTAATCTTACAACGGACCACCAATTACCTCACTTTTCTTACCTCCAGTCACCTTTCCCCATGCCTCAGACTCCCTTGCTCCTTCACTCCATGAAGTTCGCTGAACCCTATCTTCAGGGCTGGGAGTGAAGTTGAGATTTGTTTTTGTGTCGTCTCACTTGGTTGCCTCCTAAATGAAACTTTTCTCAGCTGCCATCCTCTACTTTGCAGCATGTGACTTGCCACTACTCTGGTACATGAACCTGGTTTGGTAACATATTTGTGAGCCAGCCAGCAGAATAAGTCCAGACAGATTTTTGCCATGGTTTATTGGCCCCTAGCTAGTCCTGGGAGCCTGGGGACAAATAACAGAAGCGTCAGGTGGGGATCACCTGTCCCCAGAGCTCTCCCCAGGATGTTCCCAGTGCAGAGGTGCCGACCTTTGGTGCATGGTTTCCCTCTGCAGCTGAGAAATAGTTCCCGGGTTTGGAAGATTTCCTTGGGTGAGTAACCTTGTTAAAACTTACCTGTGCCTAAGTTGTCTAATAATCTGGTCAAGATTGTGGGTTAGACTCCCACCTTGGGCAGATTTTAGTCAGGCTAGATCCAGACCCTTGGCTTGGAGTCCCAAGGCCAGGGTGATGGGTTAGAGGTCCACCCTTTGCAAGAAACCATGAAAAGCGGGAGCTGCTAAGGTTCTCAAACCTGGGGGTTGGCTTTGTCTGTCTCTGTCATTCTGATTATTCAGAATTGGCTATTTAGGGGCCAAATTCCTTGGTGACTGTAATAAAAGTCCCTTAGGAATTAACCTAGGAGGGTTCCTTGACTCTGAAGAAAAGGGGCACTGTTCCCTCCAGTCTCTTGGGAAATTCCAGGTGACTGGGGACAGAAGTGTTGGCATGTCTGCCCATGACATGTAACAACTTTCTAGGGACCCTCTTTTAAAAGAGCAGTCTTTCCAGGCCTTCATCATTCCTGACAAAAGTGGCATCAGCTGCTCACCTGGAGATTACTTCCCCAAACTTTGTCGACACTGGATAATTTGTACAAACAAAGCCTTTCTGAGGGTCTGCCTGGGTAGCGTTTACTGCAGCCGCAGGGGAAAATAAAACCTTCCAAAATGAGAAGTGTTAATTCCATTCTCCCTCGCAGCCTTCTAGGTTACATTCTCCAGAATTGGGCAACTTTTAGTTATCAACCCATGTAAATGAAAAAGGTACTATTTTTTTTTCATAACACCACTTGGACACGATAGGTGTTAGACTTGAGGAAAAAAATGGCCTGAAAAATGATCCTTAAATTATAATACAATTTTACAATTAGATGTACCTTGTAAATGGAAAGAAAAATGGTGTGAAAAACCTTGTGTTCTGTGTTTTATGTTCTTATACCAGCATAAACCTGTGCAAAGTATGACTGTGGTCCAGAAAAAAAGGAAAGGCAAAACAATGTTTTGTCTGATTCTAATGAAAAGGAGGATGATTTACTATCACTTCAGTTGAATACTCTTGATTGCTCCTCCACCCACATATGGCTGAATCTCCATCACAACCTCAGGCTCAGGTTCCCCGAGTCCCTGAGGGTCAGGAAATAGGAATGTTCTCCCCATTTCACACCTATCAGGGTCCTGGTTTGGCCAAGGAGCTACCCAGGACCAGGCAGGGCAATAGCCATTAAGGCAAGTCCCATAGGAGGCCTCAGCTCTAAGGCTGGGCAGTTGATGGAATTGACCTGAGTCCATTCCCCCTTTTTCAACTTCAGATTTGTTATGTTGGCATATCATCCTTCCAATTCATCGAGAATAAAAACATCTTTTCTACCGACAACCCAACCTGGGCAGATGTTAGCAATTTACTAATCACCTTCCTTATTTCAGAAGAATGGTGCTAGGAAAAAAACTATGGAGGTGGCAGATCAGCTTCATGCAGACACCCCTGGCAACCCGGTGCAGGCTGCAGCAGGCGCAGCTGCACCGAATGGGGCCTAACTGGGGTGTGAATGCACGTGGTAGACTGAAATTTGAACATGATTCTTGAGACTGTATTCTTGCAGGACTACAGTGCCTCAAATAATGAAGCTGTGAAAAGTGCAGGAAGAAAACAAACCAAACGAAGATCCTTCAGAGTTTCTCAAAGGGGTCTTTGAGGCCTACGGGAAACACACTGATGCATATCCTAAGGCACCAGAGAACTTCAATATGTTTCATGGTCAGAGCCCCCCTGACATACAGAGGAAGTGACAGGGGGAGAGGGGTCTTGGGGAAGCCTGGGTCTCAACTGGTAGAAACTGCCTTTAAAGTTTCCCATGACAGGTCAGGTTCAGGAATGAAAAGGAGCAACGAAAGATGAAACAGGCCACTCGGCTGCCTAGACACAGGGAAGAGCCAGACCACACTGAGGTCCCCAGGAGGGACCCGGCACATGCAGGAGGCCCCTGACCCAAGCTTCCACCCACAAGAGACACCCAGCAGTGGGGGGACCCTGCCCAATGTGCTAACAGAAGTCACGCTGGAAGAGAGTGTCTTATCTTGAGTGAGGCTCACGAGGGAGGTGAACTAGGGGGAAATAACACATGTCTGAGCTGGTTGAGAATGACAATGACCAGGAATAATGGGGCCCAGGGGTTCTTTAAATCCTTCTGAGTCCCTCAGTATTTCCCACACAGAGCCCCAGGTGATGACAAGGTTGGGAAATGAACTTTGGACTTTCTGATCAATATGGGAGCCACTTACTTGGTTTTGAATACTTCATTTTCTGAACTTTCTTCTGAGACTATGTTAGTAACATGTCCAGAGAAACCCTGAAAAAGCCCTTTCTCCAGCTCTCAGACTGTCAGATGGGGAAGATTCATCCAAAGCATTATTTTTTGTATATGCCTGAATATCCCATTCTTCTACTAGGAAGAGATTATAAGCCAAATTAATTGCCAAGTGTATCTTTGTACCAGGACAAATGGGCATTAAGGTACCACCCAAGCAGGCTTGTGCACTGTGGGTTAGTTGTTCCAACCCCAAAAGGAATATCCTCAGCACATCCAGAAGAGATCCTGCAGGAGGTAGGTCCAGACGTATGTGCTAAGGAGAGGCAAGGGAGAGCAAGAACAGCCACGCCCATACAGTCAGACTGTCCTGGGGCCAAAGTTCCAAGCTGAAGGCAGTGCCCATTAAAGGAAGGGGCAGAGCAAGGGACGCAGCCCCTGCCAACAGCCTTCCTTGACTATGACTTGGTGCACTCCTGCTGGTCGCCTTATGATAACTTAGATTTTACCAGTGTAGCAGCCAGGCACAGATGATTTGTATTGAGAGAAATTAATCAAATTGTGAAAGATATTCATCCAGTTGTCCATAACCCATACACTCTGCTCACTGCTTTGAAGTGCATGGTGAAGGTAACAGAAAGTCTCAAAGATGCCTTTTTCTGTGTACCCCTGAGTTGTGAATCCCAAGGTGCTTGCTTTCGAATGAGAAGATTTAGGTACAGGAGTTAAACAACAGTGCTGCTGGACAGTGCCTGCTCAGGATTTTGAAAGTGCCCCCACTATATTTGGGAAAAGTCTTGGCAAAAAGGACTTGAGGGACCTTTAATGGAATGATACTCTGATTGCCAGCAAAGCAAAGGTCACCTCTGACTAGAATACAGTTCTGACTTTGAACTTTTTGGCTGAACCAAGCTATCAGATATCTAAGAAATAGACACACATCTCCCAGCCTTCTGTTTAATACTTGGGTTTCAAACTCTCACAAGGATAGAGAAGCTTGTCCCCTGACAGAAGGGACACGCCAGCCAGGACTGCAGTTTTCACTACCAGGGAACAGTTGCAGGTTCTGGGACCAGCTGGGTTCTGTCGCCTTATACTTTGGACTCATAGCTAAAGCCTTTACAAAGCTCTTAAAGGAGGGGACAGTGAATCTCTAGACTGGATTGGGAATGCCATAAGGATACTTGTGTCTATTGAAGGTGACAGTGGCTGAGCCTTTGTGGCAAAAATAACTCAAGCATTCGGTGCCTCAGATAGCAGTTGGAAACTTCACGCTTCTTGGCAATTGCAATCTCCTGGCAAGAAGATGAATCACTCTCAAAAAGGACTTTAGCTAAGATTTGTCAAGACACAAATTTACCTTGGGATAAAGCCTTACCAGGCACCCTCCTTTGGGTGAGAGTGTCCCCTAGAAGCAGGCTTCAGTTGAGCCCCTATATAGCCCATTTCTATATTCTAGACTTGATTTAGGAGACCGGAGGCACTGGAATCAAGGAACAAAACACTGTCAGGTATGTACCATCATTAGGAACTACTCTAACACTCTATAAAAGTTTGCTTCTAGCAGATTGATGTTTCCCACAGATGCTCCTCTGCACCACTGTGTCCTGAAGACTAGGTCCTACTCAGAGTCTTAGAAAAAGGAGCACCCAGAAAACCAGCTCCATCCTTGCTGGACCAGAATTTGAGGTGCTAGTAGTGACCCATTCCTCAGTGATATTAAAAATGAGTCAAGCTATGGATTCATCACACTCGAGTTAAGTTGGCTCCACAAGCATCCCCAGGGGCACCGCCGATCTACAGAAACCTCATAGGGAACTGAAAATATGCTGTTGGAGACCATCGCGGCTGTAGTCACCCCGACCTTGCCTGGCTCCATGCTCCCAACGCTGATGTCTCCGAATGGACAAGTGAATCCCTGATAGGTCTCAAGTTGCTATTCAGAAGGCAGCCTCCAAAAGTGATGAGTAGCTCACTTGTTAGATTACTTGCTTGATGCTTCTAAATCCACACATTGAACTAGAAACATGATTGCCCTTCTTTTTGTCATGCTTCTTTGTTGACTTTGCCCGACCCCCACCCCCTGCTCCAGGCTTGGAAGGACAACTTGATAAGAATTTCCCAGGCATTGACAAACAGATACTCTCTCTGGGTGTCAAATAATGTTATCCAAAACCTCCATCTGCATGTAATCATACTGATCACCCTTGGTTGTGCCATGAGCAAGTTTTCCAGCAATCCCAAATTTTACTGTGACACATAATCAAAACCCTACAGTGTAACCTATAAAGTTAGACTAGTTACTCAAGGTCCTTCATATTCTGTTTCTTGTTCCTTCCTAACCTCCCCTACTCAGACCAGAATAATGGTCTCTGGAGAAAGTATGAAAGCAGGAAGTTTACACTCCCACCCAAACCAGTTATTTTCTGTTGGGAAACCTAATGTCATCTAGTAAATAGGTGAGCCTGGTCACTTCTCATCCCTGTCTCTTATTTTCTAGTCCTGGAGAGGTGCACTCCAACAGCAGATTACCAGTTCTCTGAATTACATCAGTGTTTCCAACAGCGAGACGTGGTACAATTTCAAGGGGGTGAGCCAACCTACTGTCCTATCAAACTGACCCCAAAAGATGCAAGGACTAAAAATACAAGTTGCTAAATTTTCTAGTTAGGAGTGATAGAAATGGGTCCATCTTTGCTTTAAATCCTTGATTCCAGGTATTTTACCTGTCAGTGATATAGCACCATACCATGGTTGTTGATTTAGTTTGCACATACACTCTAATGACAGGGTACCATCTTCCAGGATGATCATGTCTAAGTCAGAATCTCAGATGTGCTTTAAACAGGCTGTTCCATCACTTCCTCAAGCCTGGAGTTCCAGGTGTTGCAGTATATGGTATAGGACCAGTAAATCCCATGGTCATGAGCTCACTACTGTCCTCCTTTGTGATAATGCAGCTCTCTTTCTCCATGTAATATGCAAAATTCTCTGCCACTGGATCAAACACCCTGTAGCCTTAGGATAGGAATACTGGTCAGGGCCCTGCTGGCAGGAAAGACAAACCTATGCCTGGAATGTGTGTCTATTCCTGTCAAAATAAACTGCCAACTAACCAGTCAGTTTCCAGAGATGTTGCCGTATTTTGTTTTGGCATTTTGTCTGTTTGGCAGCAGCAGCAGCAGCAGCAGCAGCAAGACCAGCATTGGTGAGTGGGAGTCAGTGGCTTTGGGTGCACGTGTGGCTTCCATCTCTATCTTCATGACTAGTCCACTCATTTGCTTATGGAAAAAGAATTGAGGTCAGTGATGAGACTGGTTCTTGTCGACTGGCTGAACAATTCTATTTGCCTTGTCAAATAACTGTTCTGTGGTAGACGCCTTTCTTAAGTCATACAAAGGTCCTCATCATTATGCCCACTCCCATATACACGTCCATATGCCCCTTCCTCGGGCCTCTTTGCCCCTCATCTTCTAGTCTGTTTCCACGTCCTCCACTAGCTGTTCAGGTCTTTTGTCACTAGTCATGATTTTATATATATATTCTAAGTTCCTTCTTTCCCCGAAGTGTCTATCTAGGTACATCACTCAAAGCTCTGCCCACTTGGAGGGTTTTTTCTCTCTAGTTTGACTGGAGCTGTGAATAGAAGCAATCCTTTGTTTTAGCCAGATAGGAAATGACCCATTTGGGCACAGACTTGATCTTTTTACTTCTGTCGGCTGGTTGAGTAATCCCCTACATGGCTATGGGTGTGAGTTGAGGGGGAGCTCTCAGTAAAACTTCCATGGATGACATGACAGTCTGGGCCACGTAATTGTATAGCTTACTTGTGTTGGTCCTGAGTGGAAGCTGTACATTTTATGATAAATTAGTGATGATCTACCTGTCTTTATGACTTGGGCAATCTGACAGAACCCCATTCAGGATGGGCTGTTCTGGCTACATTCTCCCTTGGTGTCCCAGGAAAAGGTGGGTTCTCCTCCTTGTAAGTCCAACAGAATATTAAGAGCTAGTTTTCAAAGGCATAGAGTTCTCTGCTACAGGAGGCATGGCTTTTGTGCTGATACACCAGAGATCTATGCTATGATTATTAGAAGGTGTCATTAATCCTACCTGATATTTTTCCTTCATCGCAGATGCTGCCACTGACATAGGATATGCTGGATTATATGGCCCAAGCAGCAGGGCCCTTCCAACTCTGGGCACCATTCTAACCATGTCATCTGGTATAGAGATCAGAATGTTATCACCAAGGGAAGCATAACAGTCTGCCTCGTGAAACTGAAGAGGTGTCAGCTATTGACTGTACTTCTTCCTTCATGGTAGAGATTGTCCTTTACTTTGAGGCTATTTCCTGGTATTGGCTATAAGCCTCTGGACTCCTAAAAGCGTCACTGAAATGGTCGTCTCTTGAATCTTCATGGGTTTAACTCTCACTTTCTGACGTGCTTCAAAAATATTTGCCACTTCTTGTTCATCAATTTAGTATAGGAAACGTAACATTCCACAAGATGTCCAGATGTACAAGTCTTTTCAGCCTATTTTGGCAGAAGGTAGAACAGACATAGCCTCAGGAAGACCGTCATATATACGTGTACAAACTTGTCCCAGGCCCATGTATCTGAGGTGGTATTAGCTGTAGCAAAACACTTCATCTACTATTGAGTTCACTCTTTTTCCAGGAACTTTCTTCAGAAACCTGACTTTTCAAGGGGTCAGATTGATGGTTTAAGAGGAAAAGAATGGAAAGATGCCATTTTTAATGATGGCACTCAAGCTTGCCATTTCTTTCAAGGGTGTAATATTTGATTTCTATCTTGGCCATTAGAGGTGAGTTTTAGAAACTTCCATTTGGCCATCCCCATGACGCTAGTTCTTACCCCACAAGCTAAGAAAACAGTATTAGGGTTCTGCCAAAGACCAAGCATTTTCATTGCATTCATAGAGTCAGGACCAAGGAATTGACCATTGGGTAGTTCCCTGGGCATGAAGTCTATCAGGACTTAATTATCTGGCCACCATTATTTTAGAATCAAGACATGCCATAATACCAGACCATGGTTCTTCTAGTCCCTTTGGTTGGACTTACAAGGTTACCATGTGATTTTATTCCTTTAGCATACAAGTTTTGTGGTTTCTGAACAAAATCTTCTATTAAATAAGTCTCTCAAATGTTTTCTTGAATAATTCAGTGATTAATTTAGAAAAATCTTATCATGCTCCCCCATTCTTACTACATTTTCCATGTTAAAGACATAGGAATATTTGAATCTAGTGACAAACATCGAGAAGTACCTCTAAGAAAGACAGTTATAGACTCCAGTGGATACATCTCCATGTTTTTTTTTGAAGTACACATGTGGAGGCCACCCTCTGCCCACGTGCTCACAGCCAGTGACTAAGCATGACTTGTTATTAAGTCTGGGTCTTTCTTGCTCAACAAGAATCATCTATAGGTAGTTTTTGCCCTAGAAACCCACAATGTCCTATTTGAGACTTTCCTAGAACTGTCCTCCAATCTGAGTCTTCGTATGCCCAGTCCTCCCCTCTTTCCTACCTATCAGACTAGTATTAAGTCCCATCTACTCCTGTTCACTCTGCTCTTTACCCTTCACAAGGTGTTTTCCTCAAAAGATCTTATATGTTTACTTCCATCTTGATGTTTGCCTCTTAGAAGACCTGGATGAACAGAGGAATGGAAGTGGTCCAAGAAAGCAGGCAGTAAGATTAATTTGATATCAAATGGAATTATACAGAAAATTCCAGGAACACGGTAGCTCTCCGATTACTGAGGACTTCAACCTTGGTAACCTGAGTAAAGGTCCCTGTATGGGATAATGCTATTGGAAATACAATGATACAAGTATTGAACGGTACAGTATAAAGATTGTAAAGATGTCTAAAAGGACAGCAGAGATGGCTAGTTGGTCCTAGATGGAATCAGTGTTCTGCAGAGGTTTACTGAGTACCTGAGGGTCGTCAATATGTAAAAGATAAGTGGGAGAGCCAGAAGGCATAAACTTGATTTCAATAGTTTACAAGAAGGCCTTCCTACAGAATCTTCTACAGAAAAATAGCAGAGGCCAAGAAGCTAGCTCAGTGACAAAGCTCAAAGCTGTGCATGCTCAACTAAAGCAGGTCTCTATGCTAAGATCAGGGCTGTCTGGAAAAACACGGGGCCTTGAAACATCAGATAGAGACATATGTGTGAGTCCTGAGCAACTTTAGCTCTTCAAACTTCCCTGAGCCATGAGAACCAAAGAGGAATTGCCTCTCAAACATGTCCCTCACAAATTTGTTTCTCCAGAAAAGAAATAATCCATGGAGATGTGCTGCTTAGATTTTAAGAGGATTATGTACAAGGAGATTAGATGGTGGAGGTATCCTTCAGTGCTGCCCCTCTGCACTGCAGCATCCACTTGCCTAACCTTCTTGGGATTCTCTGAGCTAGTGACTGAGCATGGTAAGGTTACTGGAACAGTGCCATTCCCCTCTGAGCAGGTATCTTTTATAGGCAATCTTTGAGGAAGTTTTGTCCAGCCAATGGGGAGCCCAAGTCAGAACTGCACTGTAGTCAGTCTCCTCTTACTCAGTTCCCCTCCCCTTTTTCCTCTCATTTCAGATGTCAGACCTGCACTGCATTTCAAAGTTCCTCCCCACCCACTCCTGATATCTTCTCCCTGTTATTCTTATAGCTTTCCCCAAAGTCGTTACACCTGATGCCTGCTTCTTGGAGGATCTGAACTGACATATTCCCACTTATCATATGGATGCTGAGTCTGACACATCTTCTCAGATGACTTTAATTTTCTAGATGACATAACCTCTTACTTGGCTTTTAGGTAAAGTCCAGATCGCCTGACCTGGGAATACCGGTCAGTTTACACATTAACCATACTGAGTTCCTCAGGGCTTCTGTGCCATCCCACCTAAGCCTCACAGACATGCCAGCAAGCTCCAAGATCCTGTTACACCCAAAGAGCCCCAGTGATATACTCAGGGACTATTAATACTGTCTACAAAGGATTCCCATCAGTGATTGGAGTCAGAACAGTGCAAGAAATAGGGCAGAGAAACTCAAGTGATCACGGTGTCACAACTAAAAGCTAACATACAGCTGAGAATTAAGCTGTTCAAGAGTGAAAGGTGGGTGCCTTGTACCCAGGGTCTATGGCAATGGACCAGCCTATTTCGGAGGAGCTTGACCTCGAGGTGTTATTAGCACCATTCCATCAGAAATGAGGAGCATTGGTTTGAATGCAGGCAATGTATCAGCCATACCACGTTACATAACCATGTGAGAGAAATGCATGTAAGGTACACTGTGAACTGAACTTTGATTTTTGAATATAATTTAGAATATACATTGTGAGTGAATATACATTTAAGAATATCAAATTTGGTTGCCAAGGTTTAACTGACAGCACAGAACAAGCATAAATCCTAATTTTTTTTGTATGTTCTGCACATTCTACAACTGTGCTATGTAGTTAAGGCTTTAAAATGAACAGCACTACAACATGGGATTTATACAGCCAGTTGTGTAGAATTTCTTACTGCATTTCACATGTCAGAACAGCTAATAACATTCTCAGGACAAAGGTTGACAAGTATTAGAGATCTGAAAAGCAATTTTATAAATTTGAGAAGAATACTGAGATAGAAGTCTCAGAACAGGCAAAGCAAATAACTTTTTTTTGCATAGCACTGATTCCACATCCCTCCCTGAGGGTGGGCATTGATAGTTCAACCCAATGCTTGTTCCTGACACTTAGAAAATTTTGGGATCTCTCAACATACGAGTGAATATATCATTGACCCATGAGTTGAAACCTGATTATCATTTACTCAATTTTAAGCCAAGAAAATGACTATGTGTTAATTCCAATACTGACAAGGCAATAATGAAGTGTACAGATAGCCAACTATATACAACAGCCAAGACATGGAAACAACCTAAATGTCCATTAACAGATGACTGGATAAGGCAGTTGTGGTATATTTATACAATGGAATACTACTCAGTGAAAAAGATGATAAAATAATGCCATTTGCAGCAGCATGGATGGAAATGGAGATTGTCATTCTAAGTAAGCCAGAAAGAAAGAAAAATACCATTGATCACTCATATGTGGAAGCTAAAAAAAAAAAAAATGGAGGACACTGATCACTCATCTACAAAAGAAACAGACTTGCAGAAAGAGTAAACAAGCTTATGGTTACCAGGAAGATGGGGTGGGAAGGGATTAATTTGGGAGTTTGAGATTTGCAAATGTCAACTACTATATATAAAAATAGATAAACAAATTTCTTCTGTATAGCACAGGGAACTATATTCAATATCTTGTAGTAACCTTTAATGAAAGAATATGGAAGTGAATATTTGTGTATGTATGCATGACGGGGACATTATGCTGTACACCAGAAACTGACACATCATAACTGACTATACTTTAAAAATTTTTTTTTTAATTTAAAGTGTCAGACAAAAACAGTCTCCAGCTACCACATGTCTAGGCTCTACTGCCGAGGCTGCTTCCTCTCCAAGCTGTTCCCAGTCTAAGACCTGGTTCTGCCCGATGCAGGACTCTGCTGGCAGACAGGCTCTACAGGCTCCCAGTTGGCTTGGCAAAGACTTGCTCAGAGTTGGCACATAGTCAAGCCCTTGCTACTCAATCCTGTCTTCTTTCTACAGGTATCAGACATCCCCTTCTGAAGGCTTGCCCACCTTTTCTTGCTCCCTCTTTTCTCCACTTAGAGAGGCCTTTTTCTTACATGTCTAATTCTACTTTAGTCCCTGCTTCTCAGAAGACCCTGCCACACACATTGATATACAAGAGGTGATAGAATTAAATAGGCAGGAATTTATCCTTTTGGTGCCAGTATTGTGATCCCAGGACAAGATTTTCTAAGCTGGAAGTAGTGAGCAAGATAGAAAAGCTGACTTCCAAGAGGCAGATTCCTCCTCCAGGTTCCTGCCAGGTATTAGTGTAGGAGGGCAAAGCACATTTTGGGGGCTCATCTTTCTACTAGACCCAGCAAAAAGTGATCCTGAGATCATATGTAATGGCTCCTCTGCCCTACCTGAGTGTGACTGAATACATGATATACTCATCCACCGACAGTTGGCCTTTGGTCCCCTCCAAAGCAGGTAACATTGGTGTGTGTTCAGTTGCTCCGTACATCTGGTACTGCAAACATTTGTATAAAGTGCTCCGATGTACTAAACCTGAACTGCACATTAGCTAAAAAATAGCTCATCATTACTGGTCTACATTAGAGAAAATTCAGGGCTGATACATTAATTCCAAGTTTTATGATGAAAAGGAAACTTGGTATAGTGGTGATTTCAAGAACACCTCAAGAGCACCTCAAGAATAATTTATGCACCTCCCCAGATTACCTTGCCTCCTGCAACATGCAACCTCACACTGTAAATGAGAGCCCAGTTACTGCCCATCACATCTCAGTGTTTGCGGCCTCTCCAGGAAAGGCCTGGCTTTGGCATGGTCCACATCACACCCTCCCAGGCAGGAGCTAAAGCAACTCTGACACTCAGGTCTGATGCTAGAAGTCCCAGAGAAACTCTGGTTCTTCCCACTATTTTGAGACACAGTGAAACATTGTGATGTGAGGTGTCAAGCCTGGCCACTACTCTTCTGATTCAGTTAGAAAGATTTCAAAATTTGTTGTGCGTTCCTTGCTGTTCATGTGGAAGATGACAGTTGAACCCACCCTTACAGCATACAGATCACTAAATTCAAGGGTTAAATTTTAAGAGTAAATAGAAATGTGGAAACTTGAGTTTTGGAAGCTTCCGTCATCCCTTAGGAAAGACTTTAACTTACGAGGTGGAGGAGAGGATGGTTTAGAAGCACAAACTTTCAAAATGTGATAAACCCCAGGATGAGCTCATCTATTCTCCTGCTTAGAACATCCTTACCAACTGTTAATCATTGAGGTGGGTTCGCATCTCACCAAGTCAAAACAGAACAGGCTCCTCTTGTACTTATGCATAGAGTTTAGGCATATCTTCTATTTGGAGATAGAAAAGAAGCCTGTAACTTGGTTTCTAGGCTTTGGCCATCATGACAAGCTACTCTAGCCAGTAAAAGCCGAACTCAGAGCCTGGGTGAGCTCATGAGGAAGGTAATGAATAAGTCAGGGAGGTGGCCAGGCCATGTCTCAACAGGTCAGAAGCTTCCAAAGAACCACCTCAAAGAAAAGCAGCACTTGATAATTCAAAGAACTGTATGTTTGAATCCGTACCTGTGTGCTAATTATAATTCAGTAAGTTGAAAAAGTAGAAAAGCGTTTGAGAGGGAGCCTTAGAACGAGAATCTTAAAGTCTGTTTAGTTGAGGAGTAAATAGCCAATGGAACCAACTAGTAGTTTATTCCCTCAGGGCACCAGCCTTAAGAGTGCTTGAGTCCTCAGGTGGAAGGATGACAGACACACCTTCACTTTGTCTAGTAAAGCAGATAATTAGATAGCTTGGATCAGAAAATGACGAATTCCAAGCTCTTGAAAACTCTTATATACTGTGTTGAAGATTGAACAGTATGGGGACAAATCTCAATCAACTGGTCAGGAACTGTGAGAGAATTCCTCTGTCTGCCATCTCCTGCGACTCTTAAGAATTGCTCTTTTTGCCATTCTGGAACATGCCAGCAGGATCCAGCTTATGTCTGTCTCCTCCAGGTACTTATGCATTTACTCCCTAATCTCCTTTTAGTTTTGGTTCAGAATTTCTTCAGTGAATTCAACCCTGACCAACCATTTAAATGATAGATTGTTGTACCCAGCCATGCCTGATTTGCCTTCTATCCTGCTCCATTTATGGTGTGAACACTTCCTAAGAGACTAGAGAATTAACTTATGCTCAGTCCACATTAAATTACCCTTCTTTATGGCACAGACACTTCTTACATTCACTGAGTGTCATTAGGACTCAATGGTGTGTGATACATAGTAGGGACCCACTAATTGATTGAACCCTCATCTTAAACAACAGGACCTCAAACTTACGTCAAACTCTTTTCCAGTACCATCCAAATACAGTGTTTGAGTTTCTATCTTGGCTGTTAGATGGCAAGTTTTAGATTCTTCCATTTGGTGTTCTCCATGATGGTAGCTCTTACCCTATGGGCTTGGATGATATTATTAGGATTCTGCCAACTGTCAAGCACTTTTTCTCCAATTATGCAGTCAAGTACCAGAAAATGATCACTGGTGGGTGTGGACACTAAGTCTGGGACAGGACTCATTATCTGGCCCAACGTGCAATCTCTATCAGGAGGGCCATGATTATTCTGTGGATCTCTAGAGATTAATGTTGTCTTAGAAACTTCCTAATAGTTATAAAATATTTAAGGAAAGAAACATCTAGTGTTGGTAACCCAAGTAGTAAGTTTAGGTCCTCTTGGGAGAAGTGGGGAATTATTATCATGCACATTTGACATGGTGTTAGAGGGTCATTCTTTTGGAAGACCTAGCCTCTCTTTCAGTCCTTGGTTTCCAGGTCTGAAAAGAGACTCAGGTTCAGAACCTGGCAAGAGATCATGATTCTAGTATCACAGCTACTCTCAGCATCATCCAGGCTTGATTTCTTCTAGTTGCACAGACTGAGCTGTGCTATTGCTGCCTGTCCTTAGGGATGCCTTGTTTATTAACGCTGCATAGGCCAGCCCTGGTTATCTTGCCTCTCAGCTCTATTTAACTTGCCTCTCATGATAATTGTCCCAAACTGTCTTGTTGTGGTGCCACAAATTTCCTAATATTTCTGGATATATCATCACCATAGTTTTGGAAAGTCTGGATTTATGGAATTCTTCTGGTCAGACCTGGCCTACAGGGAACAGCCACAACTCAATTGCTTAATAAGTGATCTCTTAGGACATTCTTTATTACTTTGGTGAGCAGTGTCCCCTGGGACTTTTTGTGGAGTCATTTGGTGGGTTTTCTATCCCTGTATTCCAAGATCCCTAGTTCTTTATTTTTAAATCCCTTTTTCATTTATCTCACAACCTAGAACCTTAACTGAAAGCATTTACTGAGATTCTGGAAAAAGTCAACATCTGTAAATTTCCTCCTGCAGGGTTTATGATAGCAAGACCAAGAGGCAGTCTTGGTTCATGATGTGTAAGCTGGTATCAGGAGCTCAGCTGTCAGCCACCAAGTCCAAATGATCTCATTTAATAATAGTCAACTCAACTACCATACTGCGTGGTTTTACCTCTGCAGGAATACTTCAGGAAGGCAAGTGTGCATTGTTAATCCTATTCCCTTAGAATAGACTTCAAACTCCTAAGTAAGGAAATCAGACATCCATGGCTAGTTATGGAGGTAATCCATGGTTAGTTAGGTGACATTATGACATGTCTTGATTCTAGTATCATGATTCTTCTTGTCCCTTTGGGCTTACTTGATTACCCTGTAGTTCCATTCACTTTAGATATAAAATTTACAGTGTTTTCTGAATAGAGTCTTTCTGGATTTTAAAGATCATTAATTAATAATTAATTGAATGGTCCAAGAAATTTGAAGTTGGAAATTTGAAGATCTCAAATGGAACAGAGGTCATTTAGAAGTCCCAGGCACACAGTAGATACCCATGTGCTTAAGATTTTCCTGCAGGCCATCTGAGAAAATATTCCTCCTCTAGAAGAGGATGCTATTGGCCAATGCAATGATTCTAGCATTGAAAGATACAGGGTAACAACAATGCCCAGAAGGACAGTAAAGATATCTAGTTGTTCCAAAGTGGAGGCCATGTTCTGCAGAGGGTTACAGGGTAAATGAGTGTAGTTAACAAATAGGTAAAGGATTAGTGTAAGAGACAGGGACATCTCTGGTAGTACCAAGAGACCCTTAACTCCTTCATGGAAACAGCTGAGGGCTGAGGAGCAATCTCAGAAACCAAGTTTGATATGTATTACATGCTCAACTAAAGCAGGTTTCTTAGGCTAAGCTCGAGGCTTGGTCTGGAAAAACGTGGTGCCATGAACCATTGCATAGAGAATATCCGGATAGGTTCCCAAGGATTTTGGCTTCTCCTAATTTCCTGAATCCAAGAGAACCAATGAGAAATTGCTTTTCAAACATATACCTCACAGATCTATTTGCTTCTCAGATTATCCTTCAGGAATTTCATCTGCAGAGAGAATAGTTGGTGGGGACATCCTCCAGCTGCCACTCCTTCAAATCTGCTGCAGTATCCAATGAGGTCACACTCTTTGGGGGGATGTTCCAGCCAATGGCAGGGCATGGCACTGCTAACAGGAGCATGGCCTCCTTTATAGCAGTCTTTGTGCTAGGGCTTCCCTTTGGCTGGCCAAGACTTTTTTCAGGGCTGCACTGCAGTCTCAGTTCCCTTTTATCCAACCCCTTCCTTTTCTGTTTCAGTGTCAGACCTGCACTGTACTCCAAAAATCTCTCCCCACCCACTCCTGTTCTTTTCCCACCATTATCTTTATATTTTCCCCCTAAACTTCCATCTTTGGTACATGTTTCTTGGAGGACCTGAACTGACACAATCTCTCTGCTATTATGATGTTAACCTTGATACCCGTTTCTCAAAGTTAAGAAGTCATTTGGAAATTTGTCTTGCTACCTTGTTCTTTGGTCAAGCCCAGAGTAGGTGACCTGGGAACACTGGTCAGTGTCCACTTTAAGCACATTGTTAAGGGCTTCCGTCATACTACATCTAAGCCTCACAGACACAGTAGGAGAAATCTGACTAGGGGCCATGCCTGCATGCTCAAGGCTATCACTCTCAGTCAAACAGCCCCAAAGACCAATTCAGGGGCCACTGATTTTTTTCTAGATATGTTTCCATTCAGTGATAGGATTCAGAATCATACAGAAAATAGTTCTGCCCACTTAAGGGCAGAAAAGTTCAAGCTGTCCAATTGTGTTACTTGAGAACCTGATACCCAGCCATAGGTTAAGTTGTTTAAGGAGGAAAGTTGGTAACTTGTATCTAGAGTCTGCGGGAATGAATTAACTCCCCACCTCCAAGGTTCAAGGCTTTGATAATCAAAACTTGGTAGATATGTGATGTTTATTTTGTGTGTATTTCCTTTCATTGTTCAATAAGTAGAATTGTGGGAGCCATGATCATGCAACCCACAGACCTTCATAGAGGGACTGACCAAAGGTCAAGCTGCTGCTCATTTTTTCCCCTTTTTCTCTTTTTTAAAAATTGAAATATAGTCAGTTACAATGTGTCAGTCTCTGGTGTACAGCATGATATCCCAGTCATACGTATACATATATTTTCATATTCTTTTCCTCTTTTAATTGTAGTTTAGTTAGTTTACAATGTTGTGTCAATTTCTGGTGTGCAGCATAATGCTTCAGTCACACTTACACACACATATTTGTGTTCATACTCTTTTCCATTATGTTACTCAGCTGCTGGTCTATGAAGTCAATGTCTACATCTGCATCAAGGGTGTGCCTGTTAAGGAGGACCACTGCCCAAAGACAGCATGACTGAGGTATTAGGGCAGACCCTCTCCTGGGAGACAGGGGACCCTTTTGGCAGTTCCAGAACTCCAACAGCTTTGTCTAACATTATTTACACTATGGGGTGGTCTTGGATGCTTCCACCTAAACTCTCCTTTTCTTCACTGGGGTCACACATCACAGACGGAGGGCACTTCTAGTCGTCCCAAGCTTTTTCCATTTTTCCATTTATACAAGTTTTATTCAATGTAATCTTTGCATATTTAATTGTATCTTGGCATCTACATTTTGCAGAATCCAATTTAACATTTCTTATTCACATTGGTTTGTATCTTCTGCTTTCCTACAGTAATATATTCAGTTTGTTGTAAAGACATGTTTTACCATGTCTAGTTCTTACATAGACATTTACTTTAAGCAAATACCAGATATTTTTCTCTTAAGTTATAGTCATAGATTCCTTCCTATCAGTCTTTCAAGCCAATTTGGTCCCTCTGTAGGTAGGTGCAGATAAACATCTAAAATCTCGATGTGCTATGATGTGAGGTAGAATGCTACACTGCAGGCCCCCAGACACAGCAGCCTGCATATTTTAATGTAAATCAAGAATGTACTTAGTTGTCCAGTTTTATGGTTCCTTCCTGGAGCACAGATGCACGTTGGCTCAGTTGTCGGCTAGCACACAGGTAATGTCTAAGAGTTCTCACTCCAATATTCTCTTAAACACTTGAATCGAGTATTGTGACAAGGGCATATTTGCCTCTGTTCTGACTCAGATTACCTGCTACTAACCCAAAGTCAGTGGCAGGCACGGAATCTCCCAAGTATTTTATATCTCAGATGATAAATCCACAGTCTTGTCCGCCCTTCTCCTTTCAAAAAGGATGCAAAGTGATTTTAAGATGAGGGTACATTGTCTTACATTCCAAGAATAAGACCACAGTTTACTAACTTCTAAGCCCTCAAAATACTATCTACGGTTTTAGGTTTGGTGAATTTTTGTAGGCATTTTTGTATAGACAAAAGCAGCCAAGAGCCCTAAATTCGAATTCATCTTGGAACTAGTGGGCATCTTTCAAAGAAAATATCAAGTCTTATGGTTGCCAGAGGTTGTATTCAGCAAGAAATTACTGTTGATGGTTCCTTTGAGGGAGTGATGAAAATGTTCTGGAATTAATAGTGTTTGTCCCACAACTTTGTGAATATACTAAAACCCACTGAATTGTGTACTCTAAAAGGATAAATGTCTTCATATGTGAATTATATTTCAAAGAAGAACCTCAAGGAAGTTATTTTTAAGAAATCTTAAATAAACAAAATATCAAGTCTCACATTAGAGAGATTGATTTGAAAGTGGTTGACCAGAAGAAAGCCAAATAGACGTGAAACGAGAAGACACTGTTGGTGATCTTGTTTTCCAGACACCATTTTCCAGCTCTAGGAAGTCTCAGGGTATAGACTCAAACTCAGACAAGGGGAGAGTGAAGGTACGGTGCACCACATCAGGATCTCAACATGTACCTCTATATTGGAATTCTTTCCCTTCACACTACTTCTTTCCTTGCTTTATATTATCAGCCTCTAAGTTCTTTTCACTGGCCCTGCTCTGGACATAGAACCCGAAATAAGGCAATCAACTTATGTCTGTAATCCCATTCCTAGAAGACAAGATTATGTTTAACGTTCTCTGCTGGGAAACAAGCTGCTGGAAAACAAGCCGCACCTAAATTTCCATGAGCTTAAAATATTGTATTCACACTTACTTGCTTAAAATGCACATGCTTGCTTTGTTTCAATTTGCTTTTTTGTTACACAGTAGATGACCTATAGCATGTAATATGCTAAAGAAAATTTGTGAGGGTCAATCCTGAGATTGACCATAAGGGCACAAGGAGGGCAGATATTTCCTTAGGGTAAAACAATGGCTGGTCCCGGAAAGCCAGATCATCCATTAAGAGAATTTTGTTCTGGCATGAAAGCATGCAGTTTAACCCAGGGGAAATATTTGCTATCTTGAGATGTCCCAGAGGCAATTAACAGGATAGACTAAGAAATTTTGCATACTCCGAGGAGGGGATTGTTCCTGGAAGGGATAGGCCTGAAATCAGTTAACCAGCAAGCAGAGCTTAGTGCTTACTGCAAGGACTATCTAAAGCCCCACCTCTCTGATTGCATTGTTTTCTGAGCTGTATACTCCTAATATGATGTCGACCGGGTTTGCGGCACTCTGGATCCACGAGATCTTGAGTCCCTGGTCCCATCTTCGCTCTTTGTCTCTTTGTTTCTTAAGTCTTGGGTCGCCCGTCCTCAGACACAGTCCCGAGCTGCGCTGGACACAGCAGTTCTCAACAGGCTTGTGGTTGTCTATTCTGTCTAACAGTATGGAGATTATCTTCTTCCACACGGATTTTCTAGCTATAGGGAGAGGTATCAGCCAGTCTGTTCCTGAAACATGCAAATTTCTGCCTTCAGTGACCCAGATCTGGCCTTGAAAACAGCGCTCAGATATTGAACCTATCCTGAATGAACCACCCCACGGGAAGCTGTAGCCCTAAAGGCTTATCAGATTGGTACACATAATGCCAAAACCGCAGCCCTCTAACAGCCCAGATTTGAGTCAAGCTCGTGTATCTCCTATCATGCACGTCACAACTTGACCAGTGACAGGACAAGATGGGGGACTGCTGAACTTGAGTCCAGGTCCATTCCCAGCCTCAACCCAGGTCTGTCTGCTCCTTAAGGCCACCCTTAACGTATTATTTCTCAGAACTTGAGTTTCAGGCTTCAAAGCCATGGGGCTCGGTTACCATCAAATAAGATGATATTGGTGTCCCTTTAGACCAAGCATTTATTTGTATTTA
Source organism: Vicugna pacos (assembly GCF_048564905.1). Lineage (NCBI taxonomy): Eukaryota > Metazoa > Chordata > Mammalia > Artiodactyla > Camelidae > Vicugna > Vicugna pacos. The sequence goes on along the minus strand of NC_132999.1, from coordinate 26,920,040 downwards.
AATATTTTCTTACTTTATAGGATTAAGTTTATATATATATATATATGTATATAGAGAGAGAGAGCTATATATAGCATGATATTTATGTATAATCTCTACTACATAGAAGTTAAGCTTTTGTAGCTTAGTATGGTCAACGTTTTTAAATCTTAAAGTACATGGTATGCACAGTTTTACAAGTCATACAACTAGTAATTCTAGTTCTTATGGAATATTCCTAAATGGAAACTCGAGGCTAGGAAATTTCCATTCTCAAACCTTCTGCAGAAACCAGACAGATGCTTATTCTGTAGGACAGTTTGGAAAATACTGAACTGGAGATACACTGAAATGAGGCAGTACGTTCTGAACTCATACTCCCAGTAGCCCAGTCTTGCTTGGCTCTCTGGCTGTGACTGAGGGAAGGAAGCATTTTTTGCTGCTTCTTTCCTGCACAGGGCTTAGCGTTTCTGGGACACAACCAGGGATTGGTGCTTACTTCAAAGCCTCAGTGGAACTCTTCCTCTGGAAAAGTTCAGTCCTTCCCAGTGCTGCCTGGCAGAGTCACTTCGTAAGGGGACAAGGAGGTTTCCAAGCTGTGCAGGAAGCTCTTGGCAGTGGAAAAATCTGCTTGCTCAGTGTAGGAAGCAGAAACAGATTTCTTTTAAAAAATTTATCTATGCACTCAAGCTCAGACCCAATGCTTTACTTGCAACTGACCATCTACATAGTCTTCACAAAAATTTGTAAGTTCTAAAAGCAAGAATGGTATGTTATTCAGCTGTATTTCTTTTTGTGCCCTAGATATCAAGCAGGAAGTGAATGTTCATAAACATGTGAAGTTAATACATGCCTTGGTTGAACAAGGTTCTAACTCTTCCACTCCTGTGCCCCTTTGTCTTTTGGAATAATCAGAAGTCAGGCAAAATACCCTAATATTTTGCACAGCACTGATGCCACATTCTTCCTTGGAAGCACACATTGTTTTTCAACCTAGCACTCTTTCCTGATGCAGAGAAAACCTTTGGGATCTCTCAGGGTGCTCTTCTGGTTGGTGTCTAACATGGCCATGAGATAAAGCTTATTTATCTTTTTCTCTGGTAAAGTCAAGCATGATTATATATTTATCTCAATATTGACTGTGGCATCCTTCAAGGTGTGTAGGTGGGCGACAGTCTCCACCTGTCAGACCTTCAGGATCTACTACCAGGGACATGCCAACACCATGTTCTCCCCACGTTGTTCCAGCCTAATTTTTTGTTCTGTCCAATGTAGGAATCTACAATTAGGGCTGCCCGCTGCCCCGGCTAAAACTTTTTCAGAGCTGGCACACAGAGGCTCTTCTTAGTCCTCCTCCCTTCCTCACTCCTTTCACAGGTCTCAGACCTGCATCCCATTCTGATGGCTCTCCAATACTTCCCTTCTCCCGCCCTTATCCTTTAAGGGACATTTTCTACATGCTTGGCACCCACTTCTCCAAACACACTGACATATTGGTAGACCAGAGGTGGTAGAGTTAGTAAACAGGTAGGTCAGAGGTGGTAGAGTTAGTTAACAGGAGCTTATCCTTTTGGTGCCAGTGTTTGTAGTCCCAGACACAATTTTCTAGGCTGGCAGTAGTGATCAAGCTAGGAAAGGTGACTCTAAAGAGGAGCCAGGTTCCTCTTCCAGATTTTTGCCAGGTACTAGTGTAGAATCCCAAGACACATTTTGGGACTCATCTTTCTCTCTACTCGAGGCCGCAAGAAGTGGTTCTGAGATCTCATAATGGACCTCCTGCCCCACTTGGATGTGATTAAATACGTATCGTTGCATCCACCAACAATCCTGACTCACAGGTCAGCTCTGACACAGGTCAGCTTTGGTGCCTGTTCAGTAGTAGGTCCACACATCTGTGTTTCTGGAATCATTTATATATACAATGCTTTGATTTTATATGAAAGATCTGGACTTGCCACATTAGCTAAAAAATAACTTGCCGTTTCTGGTCCCCATTACAGATAAAGTTCAGGGCCGATGTGCTAATGTTTCATGACCAAAAGGAATCTCAGTACTTTTTGGATGGATTTCTATAGTACCTCAGGAATAAATGGAAGATTGATGAGAATCTCTCTGCAGTTGTATGGGAATAATTCAAATCCTTCCTCAGATTATGTCTCCCTGTCACCTGGGACATGCAGCCTCATGCTCAAAAGGGAAGCCCAGATGCTGCTCATCACCTCTAACATCTTTGGCCATGGTTTGTCCAGGATGAGGCCAAGATTGGGTATAGTCCCCATCACACCACCCCAGGCAGGAGATGAGGTAGTTCCAGACTCAGTCCTGGGAAACTGAGGCTCTTCCTGCTAATTTCAGACTCAGCTGAAGCACTGAGATATGAGGTGTGAATTCTAGCTGCCCACTGTTACTCTGTTTCAGTTAGACAGGTATTTCAAAATGGGATTAGCATAACTGATCACATGCAAGAGGAAAATTGAACCTAACCTTACACCATACAGAACAATATATTCAAGGACTAAATTTTAAAGGTATGTGGTATTACAGATTTAAAAGGTTCTGTCTTTCCTAAGGAATATGTTCACTCAAGAATAAAAAAGTTATCTACTCAAAGTGTACTAATCCTCTAGATGAGCTGATCTGTTCTTCTACTTAGAGCCACCAATAAACCATTAACCTCTGATGTAGTACACATCCCACGCTGTTCACCCAGTCACATCAGGGAGGTGGCTTCTTTAGTACATTCTTCTATCTAGTGTGTAAGAACATCTATCCAGAGATATAAAAGCCACCTGTAATTGGAGTTCTGAGCTCTTTGGCCATTATGACAACTTCCCTATACAGTTTAAACAAAACTCAGAGCCTGAGTGAGCTAACAGGAAAGGTAGTGAATATATTCAAGGAGGCAGCAGCCAGACTCTGTCCTAACAAATCAGAAGGCTCCAAAGTGTCAGAGAAATGAAGCACTTGCTCATTTAAGAAACCATATATTTGCATACTTTCATGTGTGCTTCTTTAATAAAAAGTTGAAGTAGAAAATCATTTCTTTGATAACCTGCCTCAGAGTTCAGTGACTGAATTACACTTTGAGGACTAAAAAGCCAGTGGAAACATCCATAGCTTTTTCTTCCAGGCATCAGACTGAAGCTTGCTGGATTCTTCAATTGGAAGGATGATGGACATTTTGTCTAGTGAAGGAGAGGATTAGAAAACTTGGATCAGAAAGGGACTAGTTCCTGAAAATTCACCTTTTATCTAATGCATTGAAATTTAGCCCTGGTGGAATCAAATCTCAATCATTATGAAACAGGAACTAATGAGTAACTCCTCTTGTTTCCCATCTTCTGGAAACTTCTGGCTGTTGCTCTGCTTTGGCCTATCAGAATCATGCCAGCAGAATCCCAACTCATGTCTGCCTCCTCCAGAGAGCTACCTACGTACTCCCAAACCGCCTCCTTGTTAGGGAGTCAACGTTCCATCAATGAGTTCAACCCTGACTACCCAATTTACAGTTTAGATCTTTGCACCTGGGTATGTCTGAATGAACCCCTTTATCCCTACTCCATGTATAGTGTGAATACTTTCTAATGGGCTAGAAAGTTTACTTATGTTTAATCTACACTAAACTTCTTGACGGCAGGATATTTTTCTTGCATTCACTTGGTATTCACCTGTACTTACAATTGTGTCTTACACATAGTAGGCACCCTGATTGAATCTTCATGTTATACAGAGAGACCTGAAAATTAGGTCTAACCGATCCCACCAGTTCCTTCCAGAATGTAATATTTGACTTTGTATCTTGGCCACTCATGATAGTTCTTATCTTATAGGTAAGAATACAGCAGTAGGATTGTGCCAGTGACCACATATCTTCATTCCAGGTATGCACTCTGGTAGAGAAGTTATCCCTGGGTGGTTCTGTGGCCACTGAGCTTGGGTCGTGACTTAATTATCTGGCCAATACACAACCTCCCTAACAGGAGGACTATATCATGCTATGGATCTCCAGGTATCAATGTTGTCTTAGAATCTAGGTGTAACAGTCATGAAATGTTTGGGTCAGAGGAATACAAAGTGTAGGACACCCAAGTGAACAGGGTAGGCCATTTGAGAAATAAATGGGAAGTTATTACCATGTATACTTGCCATGGGGGTCACATGGTTTTCATCTTGGGGATGTAGTTCTTTCAATCCTTGGTTTCTAGGTCTGAAAATGCTCAGGTCTGGAAACTTGGCAGGTGATCATGACAGGCTGCCCTCAGCCTCACCCTCCATTTTTTGTTTATTTCGGTTGCAATGATTGAGCTGTAACTCTTAGTAGTCTATCCTGCCCCTAGGGATGCCTTGTTCTAGTAACCATTTTAACTCTCCCTGGTCAACCCTGCTGATCTTGTGTCTCATTATGATAATTGTCCCAAACTTTCTTTTGATGATTTTACACTGCCTCCTAGTTGCTATTAATTCCGGATTGTATCATCCCTACTGCTTTAAAGAATTCCAGATTTGTAATGTCATCTCTATTGTCAACCTTGGCCTACAAAGAGTCACCAATGAGTTTCTCAATAATGCTAGCTCTCAACAATATTTCATTGTTAACAATTCTTTATTGCTCAGTAAACAGTGTCCACTGGGCCTTTCTGCTGGAGTTTCCATCCTGACATTCTAGCATCACACTTCTTTATTTTTAGTCCCATTTCTATTCATCTCGCAGACCCAGCCCTAAGAGATGCAGGAAGGAGGCTTTTCTGTTAGTTCTTTTCATCAAGAATCCAAAGACCTGTAAACTTCCTTCTCCTATGATTAGGAAGATAGCAAGGCAAAGAGGATGATCTGGGTTCATGATGTGAGGTGGTACCAGGAACTTACTGTCAGCCAGAATCCAAATAATCACAATGATCAGTCAACTGATTTATTCTATTGATAAACTTTACCTCTGCAGGAATATTCCGGAAGCAAGATGTAGTGTTAATTCCACTCCTGATAAATAGGGATTGTGAACTCTTAGAATCAATCAATCTTGACTCTAGAATCATGATTCTTCTAGTCTCTGGGGTCATTATGAGCCGATTGGTTTGCCTATTTAGAACTGCCAACAAGCTATTAATCTCTCACACGGGTATAGATCTTACTAAGTTGGAACAGAGAGGCTCATCTAATACTTTTCTGTCTGCAATGTGGAGCTCTCTCTAACGCAGATGTAAAAGAAGCCTGTAACTTGACTTTTAAGCATTTGGCCATCATAGCAAGGTGATCAGGACAGTTAAAGCAACACTCAGAGCCTGGGTTAGCTGAGAGGGTAGGTACGTGCGTAAAGGAGGCAGTGGCCATGATCTGTCTCATCAGACCACGAGACCTACAGAGCAGAGGAGCACTTAGACCAAGGAACAGTGTATTTGCCTGATTTTCTATTTATACTTTTAATTGAAAAAGTAGCAAAGTGTTTGCTAGCATCAGGATCTGAAAGATTGTCTGGTTGAGGAGGAATGGCCAATGGATCCCGAGTGGCTTGTTTCCTCTACTCGCCAGCCTCAGGGGTAGCTTGATTTCTCAAATGGAAAGATGACAGAAGTATATTCATTTTTTTCTAGTAAATCAAATGATTAGCTTCGGTCAGAAAGTGACTAATTCCAAACTGCTGAAAATTCAGCTCTATATTGTATTAAAAGTTTCCCAACCATGATGACAAGTATCAATTAGATGATGGATAACTCCCTTCTGCCTCCCATCTTCTGGGAGTCTCTTGGAAATTGATCTGCTTCCCTCTCAGAAAGATGCCAGCAGATCTGTCTCTTTTCTGTCTCCTTCACAAAGCTATGTCTTTATTCCCTCTTCTCCTAGTTTTGGGTCAAAATCTCCTCAAAATTCAATCCTGAACAAGCATTTTAAAAGTTAGATCCTTGCATGCTGGCATGGTTGACACCCCCACCTACCTTATCCTGTTCCATTTATAGGCCCTAATGGACTAGAGACTTTATTTTCAGTATACATGAAACTTCTTGATTTCAGCAATTTCTTTTGAGTCCATTGAATGTCACCAGGACTCAGTGGTATCTGACACATAGGCACCCACTGATACAGAAGGTGAAGATTAAGTCAGTTAGGTCTAACTACTTCCTTCCATGTTGCAGTATTTGATTTTTTTATCTTGGCCAAATGTCGAGTTTTAGTGTTGTCCATTTTGGTCTTCATTATGATAGTTCTCTCCCAACCCACAGGCTAGGGCCTTTCAAGCCAATCTGGCCCATCAATGGATAAACTGAAGTTAGATAGCCATCTAAATTCAAGACACTTCATATGAGATGAAGCTGATCTACGGCTCATGGACAGAGTGACCTGCACATTCCATTGTGGAAGTCAAGAATGCATTAATTATCTGGCTTTACAATCCCTACCTTGAGTATAGAAACATGTTCCCTCAGATGTTGGATAGAAAAAAAAAAAAAGGTAATTGAAGCAGAAAGAGGCCAGATTCCATCTCAGTGGATCAGAATCCCCCCAAGTGTCACCACAGAAAAGAGAAAAAGCACTTAATTCAAAAATGGATTTCATATTTTCCTGTATGCTTAATAAAAGTTTGAAGTAGGAAAGCATTTGCTAGCCAGCTTCACAAATCAGAATCTCAAACATTTAATCAGTGAATAAATGGCAAGTGGAACCATTCAGTACCTAGTTTCCTTTGGGCTCCAGACTCAAGGTAGCTACATTTTTCCAAATGCATGGCTAACACACATCCATTTTGCCCACTAAAGCAGATAACTAGAAAACTTGGGTCAGAAAGCAACTAACTATCTACATCAGCTGTTGATATGTTACATAAGAGATTGAACAGCCACGGTAACAGTTCTCACTAAAGAACAAAAACTGATGGTAACAATTCCGACTTCTCATCTTCTGGGGTTCTCTGGGAGTTGTTCTTTCTGGTAAGGAAGATGCAGGCAGATCTGGTTTGTGTTTGCCTTTTTATACCTAAGCTTACTCCCTCTTAGTTTTGGGTCAGAGTCCTTTCAGTGAGTTCAACACTCACTGCCCATTTAAAATTTTTATTATTGCACAGTAGCATGCTCAACTCCATTTATCCCACTCCATTTGCAGTGTAACACTTTCTGACAAGAGAGCTTAAGTTCTGTCTAAAATATGCTTGATGGTAGGGTTATGTCTCCTGCGTTCACTGCATAACTTCAAAAATTCGTAGGACTCACAATAATGTGTGAAACATAGTAGGCACCCATCGACTGACTCCTCGCCTGATACAACAGGACCTGAAAATTAGATCTAACAACTTATTGTTGCCAATTCCTTCCAGGATGCGATATTTATATTTCTGTCTTGACCATTTAAGGCCAAGTTTGAGAAACTTTCATTTGGTCATCTCCTTGATTACCCACAGGCTAAGGAAACAACAGTAAGGCCCTACCAATGACCAAGCACTTTGTTACAATAATGCAGTCTGGTACCATTCCTACCTTCAAGCTTCTCCAACTTTTTTTGATCCCTTTCATTCATCTTATTGACTAGAACCTTAACTGATGCTGGAAGAAAGTTTTCTGTTGACATCTTTCATCAGGAATAATGTCAAGATCTGTAAACTCCTTATCCTGGGATTATGATGATACCAGACCAAGAGGTGGTCTGGGTTCATGGTATAGGAACTGATCTCAGAAGCTCTGTCAACTACCATGTCTAGATAATCACAATGAACAGTCAACTGAGCTATGTATTGGAAAGTTTACCTCTCTAGGAATGTTCCACAGAGGCAAAGATGCAATGCTAACCCTACTCTCTTTGAACAGGGATCATAAGTTCCTAGAATAGGAAGCCAGATATCCACGGCCAGTTTTGGAGGATAACCTCTGCTGATCAAATAAAATTATGGCATGTTATGATTTTGGAATAGAGATTCTTCTAGTCTCTTTCATGAGGCTTACTTGGGAACCACATGGTTTCATTCCTTTTGGGTAAATATTGTAATTTCTGAAGAGACTGTCCCTATATTACTAGACTAGGCTCTCAAATATTCTTGATTTACCCAACACCTAATTAAGAACAATCTCATCAGGCTCCCCTGTGTTATGGGTTCCACAGCTGAAGACATAGGAATACTTGACTCTGGTGGCAGACTCGTCAAGAGAAGGTCCTGTGAGGAGGATAGTTATAACCTCCAGTGGCCACACCTCTAGGTCCCTTGAAGCATTCATATCAAAGCCACTCTCCCCATGCTTCTCACAGTCAGTGATTAAGCATGACTAGTTATTACATATCTGCCTTTCCTGTTCTTTGAAATCCTCTCTACATGGATACCACGGCCACACCTCCCAAGGGCTGCGCCCCAAGGACAACTGGAATACTAAGGTAGACCCTTTCCGGGTTGACAGGGACAATTCAAGCACTCCCAAACAGCCGCACAGTTCAAGGAAGGTTGGGAAATGTGGTCTTGGATGCTTCTGTGCAAACTTTCCTTTCTTCACTGGGGTCTCACCTACATCAGACTAATGGTCCTCCCAGCCCTCTTCCATTATTTCCTTTCACACAAGTATTCCTCAAGATCTCTGTTCCTTTAAACCCATCTCGGCATCTGCTACTTTCAGGACCTGGTGTCCACAAACTGATATGAATACTAAGGTTTAGAAAAATACCCCCATTTCTTGCAGTATTTTCAGTTTGTTGAGGAGACATGTTTCACTGTCTAGTCCTTAGATGGATTAAATACCCAATTTCTCTCCAAAAATAGTTTTATACACCTTCCTACCACTGTTTCAAGCCAATTTAGTCCTTTCAAAGGGAAAAAAAGGGACAGAGAAATATGTAAATTCAAGGTATTTTACAATATCCTGAAATGAACTCAGAACCGCATGCCCCCCACAGTGACCAGCATAACCTATTATGGCAATCAAAATGGGGGGCTGATTGTCCAAATACACAAACCCATATTTGAGTACAAAGGTGTATGCTCTCAGTTATTGGAGAGAAGTCAACAGTGACACCTGGGATCAGCGTGAACCCCTAGATACAACCTGTGACCTATTTGCAAAGGGACTGGAAGCAAATGATGTCCTTGTCACAATATCCTGTTCTGCCCTGAATCAGATTCACTTGCTGCTAATCCAAAGTCAGTGATGGGTATTGAATCTTCCAGACATTTTATATTCTGTATTTCATACAGAGAAGCTTCAAGAGTACCAGCTCTTCTCATGTTAAAGAGGAATGCAAGGTGACTTCAAGCAAAGTGCACAATTATCAGTCTTATTCCTTGGAATGTAACACAGTGTTTCCCACCTTCTAAGTTTTCATCAGTGTCCATGGCTTTAGGCTTGGTAGATTTCATTAGTTTCAGATAGAGAAAAGAAATGATAGGGTCACAGTGATTTGAATTTATCCGAGGACTAGTGTGCATCTTCTGACAGATCTGAAAATGTGAAGCCTTGCGTTAGAGACACCGATCTTAAAGTGGTTGAGTGGAAATACCAAGTAAAGTGACATGTGAAATAAGAGGATGCTGTTCGTGACCTTGTTTTCTAGGCAACAGCATGATTTTATAGTTTGAAAAGTAAAGTGTCTCAGCTGAGGCTCCGGGAAATCTCAGTGCATAGCCTCTGAAACTCAGACAGGGGGAGAGCAGAAGTTAAAGTGTGCTGTGTTGCGAGCTCAATGTGTACTTTTACATTGGGGTTTCTTCCCTTCATGTGATCTACTGCAGTGGCTTTCAATCCTTGTCAGGCTCTGCTCCTGTGGGAGAACTCAGATTAAGTAACCACAGTTTGGAATACAAAGTCTGATCATTTGTCTTTGAGAAACGGGATTGTAGACAGATAGCCTAGTAGTATTTTATTCTATCCAGTAACAATATGAAAGATTTACATTCTTCAGTGAGGATTTTCTGGCCATGGGGGCAAAATTCAGCCAGATTGTTTCCAGAAACATACAATCCATTGCCATCGGTAACCACACCCAGCCTCAAAAACAGCTCTTAGGCTTTGGACCCATCCTGGATGAGCCATGGCTGGGAAGCTATAGATTTAAGATCAGCTGGTACACATGAAGCAATGCAAAGCCTTTCTACATATTGTACACCATGTTGATCCAGGTTAGAACTATCTGCCAGTTTTTCTAACCTGCCAGCTAATTTATAAAAAGGCCCTAGAAGTATGAGAATCCCACTTTTGCCTACTTCATTTGTAGACTTCCCTTCCAGACAGAACTTTTACCATGCCCTAGCAGCAAGGCCATGGGGCCTTCAGTGGAACAAACTGCACGCATTGTATGGTGGCCACTGATACAATGCAAAGTCCTTCCACGAAGGGCTTGTTACTTCTGGGCGTGGCATAGGCAGCCTTCGTCAGCCCCTTCAGGCCTTGCTTCAGCTGCATGTGCCTCAGGTCACACGTCTTATCCAGTGAGCAACTTACATGGCAAGAGAATGAATTTACATGGTCATACCTTTCAGAACAGGTCTGGAAGTGCATTCTAGCTCTAGAGCTTCCCTAGTGGATGGCTGAGGCTGTCTGGGGATCTATGCCTGTCGAATGGAGTGGGAGGAAGCAGGAGAGGGCAAAGGGCCAGTCTGTGGTACGATGTCACCCCATTTTTATCCCCTCCCTTAACATCCCCTCCAAATTATGAAAGCAGTTCAAGGGAGTTAGTGACCAGCCTGTGGTCTCTTTTGTTGTCACCGCTTGTGATTTTAAACTAATAAATAAATCCTTTAAAGATCAGAATCATTGTTCAACCTCAGTCTCAAATTTCTTGTGTGAAACATCATTTGACTATTGATTACAAAGCTATTTTTCGCTCTGGCCATGACTGGTAAAGGGCTCCTATCCAAGAGTCACCAGTTTTTTAATAAGCTAAGTGATGATCCACATAGAAGTAAGGTCAGATACAGAACTGAGAAGTCAGAAGATGGCAGTGGCCAAAGTCTGTGGAATGCTCAGAAGCTGTCAGGAAAATATCACACATAGAAGTCACATACAGTTCTTGCTCCTTACACCATAGGAATAAGACTGGCTGTTAATACAAGGTAAGAGGCAGACAGTGCTCAGGCCCAAGGAGGCTGAAATCTCAATCCATCCTTCAAACAGCCGTACCTTAGATTACCTTCATTATCTGCCATTATTATTTTATGTGTGAACTTGTATTAAGACTCCCTGATTCCTTGTACCAAAATCAGGGGCTGACACCGGGTCTATTTTAGCCATTCCTAGTATGCATGCTTTGGACTGGAATATTTCTTGCCTCTTGTGGCTAGATTACTTGGATTCCCAAAGCAAGTAGTTCTCAGGGAAGCTCTTATTAAGACCCCTTAGCATCACTTATCTCATGATGTGTGTCTCGGTGACCATCCTCTTCTAAGTGCACACACTAGATCATTCGTGCTAGTCATAGTACAACAGTGCTCACTTTTGCCACATGTGCAGCAGCCTTGTGGCATGGTAGGTACAGAAGCCTAACTACTGTAATGTCTTAGCTCTGATTTTCCCTGGATACCATCACACTGGTGATAGATGCAGGTTTTTCTATCTGTGCCGTTGGCAAGACGCCAAGGGTAATCTTTCCCTAAACAGCCCAAGGAACGTGGAATAATGACCAGTCTTTCCAATGGATGACACCAGCTGTGATAGAAACAAAGATGTATCATCTAGATCCCCTTCCTTGGAGGACTTGCTGCCCAGATGGAGAGAAGGTATTCAGTAGACAGCCTTCAGCTGTCTGCTCCTCCAGGGTCCAGCTCAGCTGCAGAGAGCTCTACCGTCTGAGGTTAATCTCTTTGGGAGAGCAGCCCATGTTCAGTGAGTGACTATGCAAGGGAAGTTACATAAAAACTTGACCCTCTCAGCCCAATGAAAGACGATTCTAACAGGCAACTCTCAATCCAGAGTTCCCTCTTCCTGCCAGGTTGACAGGGACTTTGGTGCTAAACTCTACATTCAGTTTTGAAGGCCCCATGTTCTATTCCAAGCCTGTGCCAAGAAGTCCTGCCTGGCTGCTTTGCTCAATTTAACATCCTCAGTAGTTCTTGGCGGGTCAGTATCACATTGTCACAGAGCGTCTTCCACTCTAGCTTCTGTGGCAGCCACAGAGGTACACTCCTCAGATCTCCCCTCCAGAAGAACTGACCTGTTGCTGCAGATCCTTCAAGATCCTATAGTGCTCTTCCCAGAGGCTCCTACCTAGTAATTGGGCACTGTGGGAGTGGAGCCTGGGTATTTCCATTCAAAGAAGATTCTTCTATGGGCAGTCTTTGTGCTTCAGCTCCCTGGTGGGCTGGCTAAAATTCTCAGTTGCACTGCAATTCTGAATTCCTCCTATTCAAATCTTCCTCCCCACTTCTTTTCACAAGTGTGAGATCTAAGGAATAGTGTAAGGCTCTTTCTACCTAATCCTGTCCCTTCCCTTTATCTTTCTTAGATGTGAACCACAATAAACTTTTTGAACTTCTGATTCCTTCTTGGGCCTGACACAGCTCCATAAGTTACTCAGATTTGGTGCATGTAGTTTCAGATTGATTCATGTGTTCCTGTGAAGGTCCTGAACTGAGGATACCACCACTGAACTCTTGGATCCTAGTTAGGACTTGAAAGATTTTAACCCAACCAATGTCTTCTTGGTTCTGAGAGAAAATAAAACCCCCTGACTCAAGTGGCAACACCAGATATAAGCCTTATTTAAGGAATGGGCATGTCAAGATGGGCCCCAGGGAGATCTTTACCCCAAGAAAGGATAAAGTAGCCTCTCTAAGAACTACCAAAGTCAAGAGAATTCTGACAGAAGAGCACCATTTTCCAGATCTATGCAGAGCTGGTCTCAGCCTGTCAGGATCTCAGTTATAATACAACTTGGAAGTGTTTCTTATATATTCCAAACTATTAAGAATACTTTAGTTATTGACCTTAATAGATCAAGATGTCATGGAACTACAGGACCAAGTATGAGTCTTAGTTGCTTCTTGGCAATATTTAAATCCAGGATACTCAGTTCTTCCTTCCAGTGGTCCATTTAGCCTTCAAATAAGACACAGCCAACTCCAGTTCAAAGACAGAGGACCTAGGTCACTATTAGCTATTGGTGCCCTGTGCTGAAGAAGAAGGGGGAGAAAAAGACCTAAGTATTCATACAAGTGTTACAAACTAAGATTATTTCCTCGTATAATTGGAGGAACCAACATTTTTAGTTTTAGCAGGTAACTCAGAATTCAAGAAATGGCTTATATGTAACTGATTTTTTTGTAGGTAACCACATTTTTTTATATGTACCCACATTTTTATTTAAGGAACTAGTACCAGAGACCCTTATGGCTAACTGGTTTTTTGCTCCTTTGCATCTGCTCCGCACCCAAAGACAGCCACCAACTTGGATTTCAGAGATTGAAGATTTGCACCCCACCGCCATTAGTACATGTGCTCGACGGTATAGCTAGTAGGAGCTGTATTAAGGAGTATATACCAACTCAGGCTGATGTTACAATACTGACGCAATCCATAGCCCACCACATGCCAACGTGTACCATGATATGCATGGTGGTAACTGTTTACACAATAAATAAGCATGCCAAGTGTAAGCTTTGGCCAACACATAAAGACATCATGGAGAATAGAGTCATAGATGAGAAATGATGCCAAGGTTGACTTCTTTGTACCTGATGAAGACAATATTGAACACAAGCTAAAAGACTGTCACAGTATCAAAGAAAGGAAGCCAAGTCTTCCTTTTTGCTGGATGTGAAACTTTGGGATAAGAAATCAAGATTAAAGGAGCACATCAAAAATGTTCAAGCAGTTGGCTTTTGGGATCCTTTTCAACTCATCCCAGTAGGATATAACAAACTTCAGATACAGTACATAGCAGCTGAACTTGCAAAGACAGGTTGCAAGAATAAATGAGATTTTTAGGATTATTTATAGTCTGTTCATATGGCTACTTTTAGGAGGGCCTAAACTTATGCTTGACAATTGCACTCGAGTTTGGAAGACTTATTGGCAAGCTATTATGAGTCTATGCTGGACATATTTTGTTTGTCCCTCTGTATCATGATTTCTGTCCCTTGTTAGGAGGCTAAAACAGTAACATTTTTTCATACAGGACTACTGGACTCCCTGGTTTGAGTCCAGGGGAAGTCTTAGCAAGAAATCAACAGGGAAGAGGGGTAGTATCAGGGTGATTATTTCCTCGGCACCCACTCATGAATAGAAGTTTCATCCATCGACAGAAACTTCCTATTTCTCACTAGGCAGAGGACTTCTCCTTCCAGAGATTAGTGTTCACACATCCTCCTTCATTTGAGCCTTGGGTGGTACATCTTTGGTTTCAAAGTCATTGGTTACCACTTGCTCAGAGTTACTGCATTCTCCTTTGTGAGTTTTCCCCTTTGCAAATAAGACCTTCATTGAATTATCCTAATTTGACTGTGCTGTTTGCATTTTCTTGGGGTCCCTGACTAATAGAACACAAGCCCCGTATAATGTTCTCAGCCATCTTGCTTACTCAAGGGCAAGTAACAACCTCTGAACCTTTAGTTTTTCTGTGGAATTGGGATAACAGTCATTGAAGCATTTTTCAAATCTCTACTTTCTTCCATGGTTCTTTTGATTCGTTTGTTCTGTGTTAATGCATTTATCATCAGTGATAATAGAGCAGTATCATTGGGGAACATGGCTGGACTAAGTATTTACTGAGTAGAAGAGTTATTTTAAAATGCTAAGAATTGACTGGATAAGAATCAGACAAATTGGATTCTGCATATAGAAGGAGTATTTAAACTTATAATCTTGTTTTGAAAGGCACTAGTAAACATTTAATATTCTTTTATTTATCTTCATGGTATTGATTATGCAAAGCATAATTATCAACTTCTAACATTCCTTCTTAGGTGAATAATCTGTACATTGAGAACTACCATGCTTGTCAAACAGAACTGTGTGAGGGTGTGTAGCCCTGTTTCAGCTTGCTCTAAGATCCTTTCCACATAGACCTTCCTTACCATCTGGAATCCCTATTTTTCTACCCATAAAAATGTTAAAGGTGTAGTTAATGAGTATGGAAGAAGTTAAAACATAGAATCAGTTTCTCAAATCTGATTTACCACAGGTGCCTGAACCCTTTGGCTAGTTTGTTTTATTGTATTTGACTAGACCTTAGTTTCCAAAAAAACTATCATTTAAATGCCAGGGCTTCACTCGACTCAGATCCACACAGGAGAAGGATCCAGAGCATATACAATGTCATGGCAACTGTAAAGGCAACACCTCCAAACCTCTCTCATTGGTATAACAAGTGTTCGTGACTGATTCCCCAAGAACACAGATTTGCAATGTTTGAAATCCCCAGATGCATCATCCTCATTGATCTCCAAGCTAAAGATCAGAGAAAAATCAACTCAGAAGCCAAGCTCAGAGCCTTTGTTAAAGGATGGCTAAAGAATGAGACTTCAAGGAGATCACAACAGCAGCTCTTCCTGGAGGACAGAGGGTCTCCTTATAGTTCAGCTCGCTCCACCAACAGGTCTGAAGCTTTCTCTTTACAAAAGCTATAACACTAGAGCCAGGCATCAACTAATTCAGGCATACAATGGGAGGGGTGTCTTGCAGAGACTGGGTATCACCAGCAAGATGGCTCTCTGAAGACAGCGGATGGACATAAAGAGCCTAGTCCTGGGATGGACTGTACTCCATCTCCTACTGGCAGATTTGAAAAAGTTAGACAGATTGAGTTCTGACAACATATTCTGGATGGGAGGGTGAGAAAGGAAGATCAGAGGCACAGGGTAAATTGCCCTGGGGTTAAGTTTAGCTAAAGTGTAGTTTTGTTGTGAGTGACTTACTGTTTCTAATTCTTTCTGCATAATCACTGATCATCACAGTGGAATAGTTTCCATGGCTGGGAGGCAAAAGCAGTATCAAGAGATATAAATGAGACAGGAGACAGGAGAAGTTACCAGCTCAGGACCCTGGTGAAAGCAATTGTTAGGAAAGGCCCAATACAAGCAAAATGGAAGGCCTCAAACCAGAAGGTAAGGGACTCCCCAGGTGTAAGGGCTAGGGCTCAGCAAGGCTGTCCTCATCGTCTAAGCTGGGAGAAGGTAATGGTGGAGAGAAACAGCCAGTTGTCAAGATGAGCTGATGACTACTCCCCAATTCTCATGAGCCAGATCTTTGCATTCAAGGATCTGGGTCCAGCATTTTGTTGCTGTAAAGCAGGAAGCATAAGGCTTTCCATTTGAGGTTCTCAAAATATGAGAATGTCTCAAGTTCCTACATAAGAAGGCTTGGGTTAAGAGGCTGCCAATCACTGATTCTATGATCAGAGTGATTGACTGCTAGACCTGTGGTTTTCAGGCGAAAGCCGGTCTTCCTTCTCAGAGGGATTGGAAAGGAGAAATTGTCATTCAGTAGGACTCTTGAAGAATTGCACCAAGAGGTGGTGAACCAGGGGACACATATCCCAGCAGGACTGAGGTGTGAGCCACGCAAGGTGCTCCCTGCCATAGCTGCAGGCTTTGTGTTGCTAGTTTCCATCAGATCTAGGGCTTCTATCAGTGCCCCTTAGGATGAGCTTTGAAAGAGGGTGACATTTGCCTTTTCTCTGTTTATTTGTCCTCCTGTTTTCCAAGGAAAACTCCAGAATTAGGTCTTTCAGTGAAGAGACGTAAGAATCTCAAAGTTGGTTGAACCAACTGGGTAGGAATAAGCTTAAGAAACATTGCCTGAGTGTGTCCAGCACGGAAGTCCATGTATCAAATGGGCACCGTCCCTAAGTTACATTGCCAAGATAAGGTATACTCAGGGCTCAAAGGATACTTGTGAATCTCGTTTAGCATCTATGTGAGGATCTTCTTTAACACTGAGTCTTAGTCCTATGAAGGTGCAAACTAAATGTAACTGCAGCATTTTGTCCTATATGTGAGACAACCATGGAGTTTCCAGGGGATGAGGGCATTTATGTATACCCACCAGCCCAAGCTTAGGATCCATTAGTTCAATAAGACTAGTCTCATACCATGGACATAAATACTAAAAGTTTAGCAGGACAGACTCAAGCGTCCTGCCATACAGCCTACCATTAGATGCCTTGATATTAAAGATTAAAAATGCCAATTTTTCTTGCAAGGCAGCGAGTTACATACCATCAAAGCATGTAAAAGCCAACTTGCAGGCAGACTACTCCCAGGAACCACTGAAGGAAATGATTTCACTCACATCATAGTTAAGCACTGTTGGTAAATCTTTAAGGGATACTATTCAGTCTAGCATGGTAGATATGATTTGTTTGACAAGGCTACCCATGTGGCTCAGACTGAATGGTTAATATCACTTATTCTAGAGGGATGAGCCATATGCTGCTAGCATTTCTGCCCCCAAATGAAATGATCAGACTACTAAAAAAAAAACCAAAAAACAAAAAAACTAGCATTTCAGACCACTCTAGGATAACGACGGTCACTTCCATTTATTCAACATAACCTAGTATGGCATTTGCAAAACAAGTTCAGCACAAAGACATGCTCTGCAAGGGTCTGCCGAAAGCCTTGATTAGACATTCATTTCTAACTCTGTTTAATGCTATACTTAAAGCTAGCTTTAAACTGTCCGACTTGTTTCATGTATAGTGTGGTCTGTTTTGATACTAACCAATTCCAACCCCAGCTGGGTGTCCAACAATTTAGTTGCCACTTTAACGTGTATCTGCAAATAATTCTAGGTAAAGGACCAAGTCCCAGAAGATTGCTCCTACTTCAGGCACCAGTAGGGATTTGAGGTGTAACATATTTCTGTCCAACTTGGCTATAAATTTGATGTTTCTACTCTTTCTCCTTCAGGTTCAGTAATATGTTAGACCAGAGCTCAGTACTTAATGCTTAGCAGTTTATTATAAGAGGTACAACTCAGGAAGAGAAAAGGTTGAAGAAATGCATAGGGTAAGGTTTGGGGCAGGGGGAGTGGCACAGAGCTTCCCTGCCCTCCATGGGCATGCTGCCTTCCCAGAACTTCTATGTGTTCACCAGTGCAGAGGCTTATCAGCTTATTGTTCAAGAGTTACACCCCTTATCTCCAGCCCTTTTCTAAAAGTCAGTGGTAGAGCTGAAAGGTCCAACCCTCCCATCACTTGGTCTTTCTGGTGACCAGCCACATGCTGGGGTTTAGGACTACTCTAAGTTACCTTGTTAGTGTAACCTCAGGTGTGGTCAAGAAAGTCTCGTTATGAATAACAGAAGACACCAGGAAATTCCAGGGGTTTTAGGGGGTTTGTGCCAGGAACTGGGGACAAAGACACAGTTGACCATGCAGAGCAAAAGTGGTTTCTTTAAAGGTTTTGATTAAATATCATATACCACCAGATAAAAGCTAGGCATGTTTTATGTTTCTCTTAGTAAAGCAACACATGTTCTACTCAAAACCTAATGCTGGCTGTTAAGCAGAATTTATACATTGTATTTTAACCAGGAAATGCGGAGAAAACCCTAAACAAATTTATGACATTGTACTACCACATACCCATCATAATGGAAAAAGTTTTAAAGAGCTCTAATGCTGAAGATGGGTGAAGGTGTCTTGAAGAGGAAGGAGGGAAGACTGGGTGTTGCACTGACACCAATTTGTGCCAAACTCTACTGTCCAGATGTGTTGTTAAGAGCTGCAATAAACCCCACCTCAGTGTTCAGATGGCACTTTTCTCAGGTAGGAGCAGGGTCCTGAAGAACCAAACACTCAAGAAAAGGGCCTCATGGGTCCCTAATGAGGGAAGGCAGGCTTTGAAGGGCTCCCCCAGGGTCAGAGACAGCCGGGCTGGCTTCAGCAACAGAGAAGTGGACTCCCATTCGACTTCCAGAGTGCAGACAAGTGTTAGGCAGCTTTCTAGCCACAGTCAGAAGTAATGTTTCTTAAACTCTTGTCTTTGAGGGTAACTATCAGAAATGCTAAAACCTGAGTGATGGAAGTAGAAAGCAAGCATTAGGAGGAGAGATGCGACTTCATGAACATACAAAAGGGAAAAAACAGAACCACCTGCATGTGCTCAACAGTATGAACCTTTGCAAGGCCAAGAAATGGTACTTAGCAGGACTTCAGTGAGAATATAATTCACTTGGTATAGGTAAGAGATTAGGCCAGTATAGACGTACACACTTTTCTCCAATAAGAATGGGGTGTGGTTATACCCACAGGAGGTCCCAACAGAAGGAATCAATTTCCTAGTCCTTTCTATATCAGCAGCTGTCTGGACTCCTGGTTTCACCTAAGTGGTGAGTTCCTAGCCCACAGACCAAGCCCATGGTTGTCTTGGCCCCTCACTCATTTTCATGCACGAGAACTGGCTCGTTCTGTTCAAAATCCACCAAGACAAAAAACCAAGTGACAAGGCAGTTGACGTGGAAATTCAGGAAATTCAGGCATTAACGCTTCTGCTGAGAAAAGTTACCTTTTGGAGATGATCTATTATAAAGAAGAAACTCTAAGTTTTAAGGTGAAGTAAAAGCTTTTGAACTTTAGCTGCTTCCTTACCATTTTCTTAGAACTTTGAATAGAAAAGGGGAAGAGGGTCAATGGCAAATGAACAGAGAGGTGTAGCTGAAGTTTAGCTTAGAAGAGAGCGGGTGATGGCAGGACTAAAGAACCTGTAACGAAGTCCTGAATCCCGCTGTAGACATAGGTGCCGGCAGGGCTCAGGAAGGAGGATGGAATATGGGCCGCATGTCTTCTCAGCCAAAGCCTTAAGCTCAAGTCAGGCCCACAGGGAACAGTGTTTGAACACAGTTTGTAGGTCAAGCGGCAGTCTATTTCTGTGGTCACTTACAGCGGTTAGACACTTGGATAAAGAGTTGCCACCCTTACCCTCCCTCCAAAGATACTAAGAGGTGCCCAAAGCCAGTGTGCGTTGTTTGTAGGTACACCAGCCCCTTGCCCACTACCTGAGTTCAGACTGACCTGGAATGACTGGAACGCAAGTGTCAGACCTCATGGCTTTCAGGCAATGACATTATCTGCCCTTAAGTCCTGCACGAGGTCCACTGAGACATAGTTTTCCCAGACAAGTTGGTTTCACTCAACACTGAACCCCACACAGTGTCCTCACTGTAACAGGGAATGTGGCAGCAAGTTCTGACTGGTATCTGTCTCCTGTTTTACCTGATTTGTGTGATTCAGAACCAGCTATAAGAGCCTTCCTTGATTCATCAAGTGTAGACGCCACAGGCGACAAGAGCAGCTAAGCCACACGCAACTGGGCTGGTTTCAAAAGTTCACCTCCCGCCAGATACCAATCCTGTGGACCATTTCCCATATCCAAGGGCTTCTCATGTCGGAACCTGCCCACACCCCCAAACTACTGCACAAACTGCCTGGATCCCCAGGAGACAGAGCAGCCTTGGGAGAAAGCAGTCTCTTCCTAGCTGTGGGCCTTCAACCTATGGAGTAAGTGTCATATGGTTTCTCCGATATCATGGGAATAGGGCAAGCCTTCCTGATCATTTTGGAAAAATGTGAGAATAGACTTCTGCCCACCCTTCAAAGCAGTTCTAGTTTGCCAGTCCACTTTTCTTCCAGGCACTCATGAACTTAATCTAAGATTTGCCAGTCCTGATACACCACTAATGCCTGGCCTATTGGGTACTAATGGGACTTCTAACAGACCTACGTAGCATTTAGTGTGTTCAGCTCCCTCAAAGGGAAACTAAGGGAGACAAGAGCAAGTAGATTCTCCCAAGATAGGACGCTTCTGTTTAGCAGAATGAACAGGATAGCAAGGTTAAATGACTGTATGTTAGTAAAATCCACATTAAGAGTTTTATCTCCAATGTGATCAGACCTTAAAATTTCAGCAGAATTGAAAGGAGATGGTGTCTAGTTGGTGGTGAGAATTCTGGAGGAGCTCACAACGATGTCTGTCACTTTACTCCTAAGTTACTTTGACATCTAGTAAGTCAAAAAGCCTATCAGAGGGAAATGAAAATCTAGAAAAACTTAAGAAACAAGCACCCAAAATACTGGGCACTGTTACTTAAGGCTCAGAGCTTGTACTTTGTACTCAAGTACAACTAAGTTAAAAGAAGCAAATGTTAGAACAAGGATTTCCTCTGGGAGTTTCTATTGAGGTCCAGTTGACCCCAGTTTTGGTTCATACAAACAGCGCAGGGAGGAAACCTGAGACATCTAGGGTCCACACAAAGTTTGGAAGTCAAACGAGAAGAACCAGCTCAAATCTGAAACCATCACAAAACTATCTCTCTAGTGAGAAGGAAGCCAGCTTTCATAAGGTAAAAAGGGGAACCTGCCTCTCTTAGCATTTGGTGGTAGTGAGAAAAACTCATGGATTTGGGGCTAAAATTAACTGTCAAAAGCAGCGCACAAGTAGGAAACTGATGTCCTGGGTGGAGTCAGGGAAAGATGACAAGTGGTTTGGTATGTCATCACTACCATCCTTACGCCAGCTACTACTTCTTGGAACAGAGAGCCCTCCACTAGCAGTAACCATGTGGTTTCAGAGGGTGGCCAGACACTCTTCCAAACACCCTGAGAACTTCATTGCGTGAGAAGATGCAGGAAAGATGACAATCTTTGGATGGAGAACAGTGGGACAGGTGCCAGCCCATGATGAAAGCCATGGCTTCCAAGGTGGCAGGTGCTCATGCTAAGAAAGGCTGACTCCTGGAGAGCCATGCTGGAGGCATTTGGGGAAGACCATGTGATCAGAACTGCTGGCCAGTACCCAGATGTGAAGCCGTGTGGCTGGTGGGAAGCCACAACCGTTGTGTAACTCCTGGTCAGGGTCACAGATGCCGGCCAGACTTCTGAATGGTTCCCACTATCCTACCAGCTCTCATGCATCTTCTCCAACTTAGTGTGATTCACATCTTCCAAGGAAAAAGGCAGTGATCAGAGTTCCCAGCCAGTGAGCCTGGCCTGGGCTGTAGTAGAATTTCCTTAGGAATTAAACTTGACTTTGAAGAAGACAGGCACTGTTCCCTCCTCTCTCTCCGGAAATTCCAGGGGACTGGGGAATTTAAAGAGGTGTAGTATCTGCCTGTGACATGAAATGACCTCCTCAGGACTCCCCTTTAAGAGAACAATCCTTCCAGGCCTTCCTCGCTCTGAGGAGCTGTCTGCCTCAGCAGCTCACCTGGAGCTTACTCACCTCAACTTTGTCGGCACTGGGTAATTTCTGCAAATACTTGCAGAACAGACCCTTAGAGAAAGGCTTCATTTGCTGAAACCATGTGAAAAAACTCTCCAAAAATGGGAAATCTTAATTCCATTCCCCCTTGCAGCTTTCTAGGTTGCGTTTCCCCAAATTGGGCAATGTTTAGTTATCAACCCATGAAAATGGAAAAGATGGTTTTTTTTTTATAAAACTGCTTGGCCACAACAATCTTTAGATGTTGGAGAAAGATAGCCTTAAAACGGATCCTTAAACACCACATCAATACAATTTTACAGTTAGATTTACCTAGTAAGTGAAAAATAGGATGAAAACCTTATGTACAATCTTATGCTCGTGTACAAGAATAAACCTTTGCGAAGAAAGGATTGTTTAACACGAAGGAAAGATAAAGAAACCTGCTTCATTCTAATGAGAAAGAGGACGATTTGCTGTCAATTCAGTTGAACACTCCGACTGTTCCTTCTCCACCCACTTTTGGTGGCACTGCCAAGTCTCCATCACCACCCCAGGCTCAGGTCCTCCCAGTCTGAGTGTCAAGAAATAGGAATGGTCTCCCCATCTCACACCCATCAGGGTACTCAGTTTGGCCAGGAGCTACCCCAAACCAGGCAGAACAATATCCTTTAAGGCAAGTAAGTCCCACTGAGGGTATGAACTTTGAAACTGGGCAGCTGATTGGATTGTTTTTGGTCCATTCGCCCTTTCAACTTCAGGTTTACTGAATTGCAAGAACATGCCAACTTATTGAGAAGACCCAGCGAAAATAAAACATCTTTTCAACTCACAACCCAATGTTGAAATGGGCAGATGTTAGGAGTTTGTTAAATTCCGTCCTTGGTTCAGAGGAATGTAGAACGGTGCTAGAAAAAAGCTGGGGTCGGGGGGAGGCACGTCGACTTCATGCAGACACTGCTGACAACCCAGTGCGGGCTGCAGCAGGCACAGCTGTACCAGAGTGGATCTTAACTGGGATGTGAATGCAGGAGGTAGACCAAAACGTGAACATTTATGAGGCTGCCTTCTTCCAGGGCTATGGAAAGGGGTATCCCAAATACAGAAGCCCTATAAAGTACAGGAGGAAGACAAAAACCAAAGGAGGATCCTTGAATTCCTTAAAAGGGTCTTTGAGGCTTCTAGACAACACACCAAAATATATCCTGAGACACGAGAAGGTCAGTGTGACATTCAATGATTAGAGGACCCCTGAGATACAGAGGAAGTTACAGAAGGGAAAAGGAGCCTTAGGATATCAATGTCTCAAGTGGCTGAAATTGCCTTTAAAGTTGTTGATGACAGAGCCAGAGTCAGGAGAACAAGGGAGCAAGGAAAGATCAAACAGGCCACTCTGCCACCTGGACACAGGGAAGCCAGACCACACTAAGGTCTCCAGGAGGAGTCCAGCACCAGGTGGGAGGCCCCTGGCCCCAAGCTTCCATTCACAGGAGGCACCAGCAATGGGGGGGGACCCTGCCAATATGCAGACTGCAAACAGAAGTCATGCTGGAAGACACTGTCTTGAGTGAGGCTCTTGAAGAGGGTGAGCCAGGGGGAAACGTCACATGCCTGGGCTGAGAATGACAGTGGCCAGGAATAATGGGGCTCAGGGGTTTTAAATCCCGCTCTTGAGTCCAGTGTTTCTCATACAGAGACCTGGGTGACTATGAGGTTGGGAAATCAACTTTTGACTTTTCTGATCAACATGGGGGCCACCTGCTAGGTTTTAAATACCCAGATTTCTGAACTTCCAAGTCTATGTTAGTACCTGAAGTGTCTGGAGAAACCCTGAAGAAGCCCCTTGTCCAGCCCTTAGACCATCAGAAGGGGAAGACTCATCTGAAGCATTGTTTTTTTCCTGAGTGTCCCATTCCTCTTCTAGGAAGAGATTTACTAACTAAATGAAATGCCAAGGTTACCTTTGCACTGGGACCAATGGGCATTAAAGTACCACCCGAGCAGGCTTGTGCATTCCAAGCCCTGTAGCTGCAACCGCAAAAGGATATGGTCAGCACTTCTGGAAGAGACACTGCAGGAGGTGAGTCCAGAAGTATGCACTGAAGGGAGGCAGGGGAGAGCAAGAACAGCTACACCAGTACAGTCAGACTCAATCCTGGGGCCAAAGTTCCAAACTGAAGGCAGTACCTATTAAAGGAAGGGGCAGACCAAGAGATGTAGCCCCTGCTAACAGCCTTCCTTGACTATGACTTCGTGCACCCCTGCCAGTCTCCCGGTTACGCAGTTTTACCCTTCCAGCAGCCAGGCACAAATACATACAGGTTTGTACAGGGCTTGAGCAATTAAATTGTAGGAGATACTCATCCAGTGGTCCCCAACCCATGCACTCTGCTCACTACCTGGGGGATTTCTGTTGTTCACCAGGGACCTAAAAGATGCCTTTTTCTATATATCCCTGAGTTTTGAATCCCACGAACTGTTACCAAGGAAGTCACCAAATGCCCCAGCTTTATGTCTGCTAGCTGTCAGGAAGCCTCTTGGCTTGCTTGCTTGTGAGGAATAAGAAATCAGTCTTTCGGAGTACTGACTCAATACTCGGGCAGCATAAGGAGACTCATTGCCTGTCTCTCAAACAATTAAGACACAGACACCAAGGGCTGGCCAGTTTGATCTCTTATAAGAAGCAAAACAAATTCATACTGGGACAACATAGCACTGTGCTAGCCCTCTCTGTGTGCTTACCCTCTTAGAACAGAAGTGGGGATATTGGTCGACTTCAGGAGATTAGGAAAGTATCGGGCTATTACTGTGTAGCCCTAATGTCACTTCTGGAAGGCAGTCTCAACCTTTAGCCCAGCCATTCTGCTTCCCATCTAGTAACGAGGAACATTTGCATAACTGTATTCACATAATTGAACTAGTCTTTGCCAGCTGCCCCTCACTGAGGGACCTGCCATTCATTGGAGAATCTCGATCTTGAGATATTTACAACTGGGAGTAGCTTCATGGACCAGGGAAAATGCAAAGCTGGGTATGTAGTGGTGACCCATCCATAGACAATGGAAGCAGAAGCCCCTCCCACCCCACTCCCAGCAGGTACATATGCACAAAAGTCCCAATGTACAGCCTTGAGAAGAGCCCTCTAAGTAAGGACAAGAGTGTAACTATTTTCACTGAATTCTTAATATGCCTTTTTAGTGATCCATGCCCATGGGGTCATTTGGATAGTGAGGAGTGTTAACTGCAGGCAAAGAGGAACTTAAACATGCCAAAGAAGTTTTAAACTCATTAGAAGATGTCATGGAGCCAAAAAACTGGCCGTTGTCCATAGCCCAGGGCACCTGTGATCAGAGAGATTGCTTATGGGAAAATTTGAGCAGGTTAGGGCAGGAAGCTAGCAGCCAGGACCAAAATACATTGATCCCCGATGTTGGTCCTGATTTCTAATGGGGATTGGACAAGATGCTAGAAGTATTCTGAGGACTTAGAAAGGGCTAATGAATGAGGGTTTGACTGGAGTCTTGAAAATCCTCAGGACACCATTATAAGTTCATCAAAAAATGCAGTTTGGTGCAGCCATTATGGAAAACAGCGTGGAGATTCCTCAAAAGACTAGGAATAGACTTACCATATGACCCAGGAATCCCACTCCTGAGCTTGTATCCAGAAGGAACCCTACTTCAGGATGACACCTGCACCCCAATGTTCATAGCAGCACTATTTACAATAGCCAAAACATGGAAACAGCCTAAATGTCCATCAACAGGTGACTGGATAAAGAAGCTGTGGTATATTTATACAATGGAATACTACTCAGCCATAAAAACCGACAACATAACACCATTTGCAGCAACATGGATGCTCCTGGAGAATGTCATTCTAAGTGAAGTAAGCCAGAAAGAGAAAGAAAAATACCATATGAGATTGCTCATATGTGGAAGCTAAAAAACAAAAACAAACAAACAAAAACAAAGTGTAAATACAGGACAGAAATAGACTCACAGACAGAGAATACAGACTTGTGGTTACCAGGGGGGTGGAGGGTGGGAAGGGATAGACTGGGATTTCAAAATTGTAGAATAGATAAACAAGATTACACTGTATAGCACAGGGAAATATACACAAAATGTTATGATAACTCAGAGAAAAAAATGTGACAATGAGTGTGTATATGTCCATGAATGACTGAAAAATTGTGCTGAACACTGGAATTTGACACAACATTGTAAAATGATTATAAATCAAAATGTTAAAAAAAAAAAGAACACATGAAATCAAATAAAAATAAATAAATAAAACTCAGTTGCTATATATTTTTTTAAATGTAACACTTTCAAAACTATACATTTTCTTTAATTTTAAATGCCGTTATTTCATTTCTTTTCAGAAAGTTAC
Source organism: Vicugna pacos (assembly GCF_048564905.1). Taxonomy (NCBI): domain Eukaryota; kingdom Metazoa; phylum Chordata; class Mammalia; order Artiodactyla; family Camelidae; genus Vicugna; species Vicugna pacos. The sequence goes on along the minus strand of NC_132999.1, from coordinate 26,893,571 downwards.
ATTAAACTTAGTTTTCCATTAATTAAAAAAAAAAATAAGAAATACTTCCTAGGTTCCCTGCTTCGGGTGAGGGTGGCCCTTAAAAAGCAAGCTCCAGTTAAGCCCCCAATGAAATGTTATATGGGAGCCCCTTTCTAGGTTTTAGAAATGATTTAAGAGACCCCGAGAGAACTAGAATCAAGGAACGACACTGATAGGTACATACCATCATTGGGAGCTACTCTAACTTCTTTACGTAAGTGTGCTTCTAGCGGGCTGATGTTTCCCACAGATGTTCCTGTTGAAATCTTGGAAAAATAAGCATCCGGAACCCAGCTCCATCCTTGCTGAACCAGACTTTGAGGTGCTAGTAGTGACCCATTCCTCAGTGATCTTAAAAATGGGTCAAGCCATGGATTCATCACACTTGAGTTAAGCTGGCTCCACAAGGATCCCCAGGGGCACCTCCTGTCTATAGAAACCTCATAGGGAATTAGAACCATGCTGTAGGAGATGATGACCGTAGCCACCCCAACTTTGCCTGGCTCCACACCCCACATACTGACGTCTCCGAATGGACAAGTAAATCCCTGATAGGTCTCCAGCTGCTATTTAGAATTCATTCTCCTGAAGTAACCGGTAACTGCTTGTTAGATTACTTGCTTGATGCTTCTAAATCCACACATTGAACTAGAAACATGATTGCCCTTCTCTTCTGTCATGCTTCCTTGCTGATTCTGACCCCCCAGGACTTGGAAGGACAATTCAATGACAAGTCTTTCCCAAGCATTGGCAAAGGCAGGTGGTCTCTGTTGGTGTCAGATAGTATCATCCAAAACCTCTGTCTGCATGCGATCATACTGATCACCCTTGGTTGTGCCTTTAACAATTTTTCCAGCCACTTCTAATTTATTGTGACATATAATCAAAAGTCTGCAAGCGTAACTTTTAAAGTTAGACTAATTACTCAAGGTTCTTCATCTTCTGTTTCCTCTTTCATCCCAACCTCCTCTACCCAGACCAGGTTAATGCCACTGGAAAAAGTACGAAAATAAGTTTGCACTCCCACCAAAACAGTTGGGAAAACGAATGCCATCTAGGAAATAGGTGAGCCTGGTCACTTCTCATCCCTGTCTCTTATTTTCTAGTCATGGTAACCTCAACATCAAGTTACCAGTTCTGAATTATGTCGATGTTTCCAACAGCAAGACTTGGCACAATTTCAAGGGGGTGAGCCAACCTACTCTCCTATCAAGCTGAGCCCAAAAGGTGCAAGGACTAGAAATACAAGTTGCCAAATTTGCTAGTTAGAGTGCTGGAATGCGGCTTTTGTTGGTATCTTTAATTGGGAAGATATCAAGATCTATAAATTCCCTCATTCTCAGATTATGATAATTGGAGTCTGACATCCCTGGCTAGTTCTTATGGACGATGATCAGTGGTTAGGTGACATTATGGCATGTCTTGTTTCTAAAATCATGGTTCTTCTAGTCCCTTTGATTGAACTTAAAAGGCTACCACGTGATTGCATTTCTTTAGTATACAAGTTCTTTCTGAACAGAATCTTCTATTAGATAAGTCTCTCAAATGTTTCTTGAATTATCCAATGATTAATTTAGAACAATATCGTGTTCCCCCTTACTTAGTAGATTTTCCGTGGTTGAAGACAGGAATATTTGACTCTAGCAGCATAAACATTAAGAAGGTCCTATAAGGAGGATAGTTATACCCTCCAATCAACACATCTTCACATTTTTTTTTTCTTGAAGCATTTGTATGAAGACCACATTCTCAGGTGCTCAGAGCCAATGACTAAGCATGACTTGTTATTAAGTCTGGGTCTTTCTTGCTCAAGGAGAATCTTCTATAGGTAATTTTTTGCCCTAGAAACCCACAGTGCTCTAGCTGAGACTTGCTCAGAGCTATCCTGTAAATCTGAGCTTCCTTATATTTTTCTTGGGATCCAGGGAACACGACTAGGAGGAGTGGGACAAGAAAGCAGTGTCCAAGACTGGATTTTGGAATTGGATCACTTACCAACTGGCTGGTATAATGTTCACTTTTGGTAGGTGAACAAAAGATAACAGTGGGAGCATCTTGTGCCAAAGGCTATCTCTTACTGTGGCAAATTGGAAGGATATATGAGAAGAGTATACATTAACTGGCCTTACATATCAGAAATTTTGCATGGACTGTTCTCTAGACATCCCAGTCAGTAGCCAAATCCCTGATGGCTCTTTATGGTCTTGTTTTCCTAGCATGATACTATTCTGGTCCCATTAACATTCAGTGATTAACCCTGGGACCATAGGTTACTATCAAATAAGATGACCTCAGTGTCCCTTTAAACCAAAGCTTTGTATTTAAATATTTTCTTAATTTATAGAACTAAGGTGTATATAACATATTTATGTATAGTCTCTATTATGTAGTGGTCTTTGTAGCTTAGCATGTTCAAACTTTTTAAACCCTAAAGTACATGGTAGGCCAAGACAGTTGAATGACTTGTAAAAACTAATAATTCTATTTCTCATAGGATATCCCAAAATGGAACCTCAAGGCTAAAAATTTGTATTCTCAAGCCTTTCACAGATGCCTTCCACAGAAACCAGACATGTTTATTCTAGAGATAAATATCTTCCAAACCAATTGGTAACACACTGAAATTAGAAAGTACATTCTAAACCGAATTCATACTACAAGTAGCCCGGTCTTACTTGGTTCTCTGTGACTGAGGGCAGGAAGCATTTTGCTCCTTCTCCCTCCTGCAAAAGGCTCAGCATATTTGGGGCACACAAGCAGGGAGTGGTACTTACTTGAAAGCCCCAGTGAACTCTCCCCCTGAAAATTCAGTCCCTCTCAGTGCTGCCTTGCAGAAATACTTGGTGAGGGAAACAAGGCTTCTAAAGTGTGCAGGAAGCTCTTGGCAGTTGAAATATCTGCTCACTCAGTGTAGGAAGCAGAAACAGATTTCTTTAAAGCAGTGGATCTGAGCTTTAGTGTATAGATGACTTCCTTTTTTTTTTTTCTTTTACACTTGCAACTGAGTATCTACATATCCCTCATAAAAATTTCGAAGTGCTAAAAGCAGGAATGGTATGTTGTTCACCTACATTCCCTCTTGTGTCCTGGTAACAGGAAGAGAATGTCCATAAATGTGAAGTTAATACATGCCCTGGTTGAACAAGGTCCTCATCTATCTATTCCTGTGCTGCTTAGCCTTCTGGAATATTAAGAAGTCAGTCAATACACTGTAATATTTCTTCACCATAAGGTTTTATAATCTGAAGACAGACCATAATACAAACATATCTGTTAAGTTTAGAAAGGTCAGGCCTTCTCCAGTACCATTTGGAGTTGGAAGTTCTATTTTTCTGCCAAAACTCAGTTTTCTACCTTTCAGATTCAGAAGGAATAAACACTTGTCATTGATAAGTGCTTCAGAAATTGCTACCAAATTGAGATTACTCATAAGCACTCTTATTGATGTAGATATTATCCTGGGAAACAGTAGGATTTCTTAGCAGCCTCAAGGGTGATGAACCTGACCTCACAGGTACAAGGAGCACCATTCTGTCAGTAATAGGATTCATATTGGTTTAAATGTAGGCAACATATTGGCCAGGCTGAACTAAGCATGTAAAAAGATACATACAATGGGTATTGCACTGAACTTAGATTTTTTTTTTAATGTCATAAAAATGTGACTTTGTATACATAGAAAAGTTAAGGAATCTGATCTGGTTGTCTGTGCAAACTCAACCAAGCAGAAACACCAATACTTTCTCCATGTTCTACCGCTGTACTATGCAGTGAAGTCACTAACAAAATATACAAGATGGGATTTTTTTTTATAGCAAGTTCTTAGCAATGAAGTCAACATAATCTAAGAGAATACCTACTAACATTGTTCAAGGGTTGAGATTACTTTCTAAGTCTCCTATCTCAGTTCACGTTCCTAAAATTGAGAAGAATTGAAGTAAGCCTTCAGAACAGGCAAAGCCGGCAAGTCTTTTGCACAGCACTGATGCCATAGTCTTTGCTGAATGCACTATTATTCAACCCAGCACTCTTCCCTGATGCATAGAAAAACTGTGGGATCTCTCAAGGTACTATTCTGGTTAGTATAAAACATGGCCCCTGAGACGAAGCTCATTTGTTTTTTTTTTTTCCCTCCGGTAAAATCAAATATGATTATATATTAATCCTAGTATTGACTGTGGCATCTTTCAAGGTGTGTAGATGGGCAACAGTCTCCACCTGTCGGACCTTCAGGATCTACTACCAGGGATATGATTTTCTAGGCTGGCAGTAGTGACCAAGATAGGAAAGATGACTAAAGAGGAGCCAGATTCCTCTTCCACATTCTTGCCAGGTACTACTGTAGAATCCCAAGACACATTTTGGGATCTATCTTTCTACTTGAGCCTGAAAGAAATAATTCTGAGCTCTCATAATGGATCTCCTGCCTTCCTTGGATGTGATTAAAAACCTATTAATTCATCCATCAACAATCTTGACTCATTAGTCACCTCTGATGCCGGACAACATTGGTGTCTGTTCAGAAGTAGGCTCACACCTCTGTGTTTCTGGAATCATTGAAATATATATATAATGCTCAGCTTTTCTATAAAAGATCTGGACTTGCAACATTAGTCAAGAACTACTTGTCATTTCTGGCCTCCATTACAGATAAAGTTCAGGGCTGACGTACTAATTGAATTTTATGACCAAGAGTTCTTTGGACTTCTACTCTGCTTCAAAAATAAATGGAGCTACCAGTATTGGAAGCTTGATGAGAATCTTCCAGTTGTACGGGAGTAATTCAAATTTCTCTTCAGATTCTTACATCTCCCAGTCACCTGTGACATGCAGCCTCACGCTCAAAAGGAGAGTTGGAATGCTGCTCATTACCTCCAGTATCCTTGGCCATGATTTGTCCAGGATGCAGCCAGCTTGGGCATGGTCCTGGTCCACGTCACACCATCCCAGACAGGAGATGAGGCAGCTCCAGACTCTGAAGAGTCTTAAGTTTCTTAGGACTGATTTCAGACTCACCTACATCACCGGGATGTGAGGTGTGATGCCTAACTGTCCACTATCACTCTTTCAATTAGGTATTTCAAAATGGGTTTAGCATAACTGATCATGTGGAAGAAGAAAAGTGACACCAACCTTCCCCTATACAGAACAATCCATATATCTAATGATTAAATTTTAAAGATAAGTGGTATTATGGGCCCTCAGATTTAAAAGCTTCTGTTTTTCCGAAGAAATACCTTAACTTACAAGAATAAAAGTTTTACCCTAAAAGTACTAATCTCTAGGATGAACTGATCTGTCCTCAGAGCCACCTACAAACCATTCACCTCTGATGCAGGTACGCATCCCACACTGTTCACCCAGTCACAGCGGAGAGGTGGCATCTTCCATATATTCTTTTGCCTAGTGTGTGGAGAACGTCTATTCAGAGACAGAAAAGCCACCTGTAATTCGGGTTCTGAGCTGTTCGGCCGTTATGGCAAACTTCTTTAGCCAGTTAAAGCAAAACTCAGAGCCTCAATGAGCAAATGGGAAAAGTAGTGAATATATTTAAGGAGGCAGCGGCCATGCTCTGTCCTAACAAATTTGAAGCCTCCAAGTTGTCAGAGAAAAGCACTTGAGAGGTCAAGAAACTGAATTTGTGTGCTTCTGTCCTAGAAAGTTACAGTACAGGAGCATCTGTGATGCAGACACACTAAACAGGCAGGCACTGTCTAATCGAGGACTAAATGGCCAAAGGAGCCATCCTTAGCTTTTTCTTCTAGGATCCAACTTCAGCTTGCTGGATTCCTCAAATGGCAGAATGACAGACATTTTTGTCTAGTAAAGCAGATAATTAGAAAGCTTGGGTCAGAGAGTGACTGATTCCTGACATTTCATCTTCTATGTACTGCACTGAAATTTAGCACCAGTGTTAAGTCTCCCTCAGCGTGGAACAGGAACTAGAGAGAATCACTCCTTCTGCCCCCTATCTTCTGGGAACCTCTGGGAGTGGCTGTTTTAGCCTGCCTGGAATGTGCCAGCAGGATCCCAGCATCTGTCTGCCCCTTCAGATAGCTCCCTGCTTATCCCCTAACCTTAGTTTTGGGGTCAATGTTCTTTTAGTGAATTCAGCTCTGACCACCCAATTTAAAGTTTAGATCCTTGTACCCAGGTATGGATTAATACCTTTATCCTCATTTGATTTATAGCGTGAACATTTTCTAGTGTACCAGAGAGTTTACTTAATGTTTAACTTACATTAATTTAAACTTCTTGGTGGCAAGGTTTTTCTCTTGCATCCTCTATCACTAAGATTTACAATGGCACATAGTAGGGACAGTTTCTTCCAGGATGCAATGTTTGAATTTCTATCTTGGCCATTCCAAGGCAAGATAAAATTCTATGTTCAGTTTTAAAGGCCCCAGTTCCATTTCAGGCCTGTGCCAAGAAGTCCTGCCTGGCTGCTTTGTTCAACTTAACATCCTCAATAATTCCTGGTGAGTCAGTTATCACGTTGTCACGGAGTGTCTTCCAGTCTTGCTCCCACGGCAGCCCCAGAAGTACACTCCTCAGATCCCCCCTCCAGAAGAACTGACCTGCTGCTGCAGATCCAGTAGTGCTCGAGCTGAGGCCATGCTCTTCCCAGAAGCTCCCACCCAGCAATTGGGCACTGCCTGGGTATTTCCACTCAAAGAAGATTCTTCTATGGGCAGTCTTTGCTGGAGCTCCCTGGCGGGCTGGCCGAAATGGGTGCACTGCAGTTCTGAATTGCTACCTATTCGTCGTTTCCTCCCCGCTTCTTTTCACAAGTGTTAGACCTACAAAACAGTGTAAAGTTTCTCTCCGCCTAATCCTGTCCCTCCCCCCCTTTATCCTTCTTAGATGTGAACCACAGTAAGCATTTTGAACTTCTGATTCCTTCTTGGGTCTGACACAGCTTCATGTTATTCAGATTTGGTGCATGTAGTTTCTAACTGCTTAAAGCGTTCCTGTGAAGGTCCTGAACTGAGGGTACCACCCCTGGACTCTTGGATCCTAGTTAGGACTTGAAAGATTTCAGCCCAGCCAATGTCTTCTTATTTCTGAGAGAAAATAAAACCCCCTGCCTCAAGTGGCAACACCAGTTATAAGCTTTATTTAAGGAATGGGCATGTCAGGATGGGCCCCTGAGGAATCTTTATCCCGAGAAAGGATAAAGTAGCCTCTCTGAGAACTACCGAAGTCAAGAGAAGTCCCTGTGACAGAAGAGTGCCACTTTCCAAATCTGTGCAGAGCTGGTCTCAGCCTCTCTGAGGACTTCAGTTCTGTACAAGTTGAAAGGATTTATCTATTCCAGACTTTTAGGGGTACTTTAGATAGTGACCTTAACAGATCAAGAGGTCATACAACTACAGGACTTTGTATGAGCTCTTAGCTGCTTTTTGGCAATACTGAAGTCCAGGATGCTCAGTTCTTCCTGCCAATGGTCCATATAGTCCTAAAATGAGACACAACCAGCTCCACTTTGTAGACAGAGGACCTGGGTCACTATTAGCTATTGGTGCCCGGCGCTGAGGGAGAAGGGGGAGAAAGAGACCTAAGCGGTCACACAAATGTTACAAACGAAGATTTCCTAACTTGAGAGGCTAACAATTTTAGCAGGTAACTCAGAATTCAAGAAATGGTTTCTATGTAAAGGAACTAGTGCCAGGGACCTTTATGGCGAACTGGATTTTTGTTCCTCTACAGCTGCCCCGCACCCAAAGACAGCCACCAACCTGGATTTCAGAGATCAAAGGTTCGCACCCCACCCCCATTAGTACATGTGCTACAACGGTTAGGATGAGTTGAATTGAGGAGTATATACTGACTCAGGCTGGTGTTGCAGTACTGACGCAATCTATAGCCCAGCACATGCCGACATGTACCGTGACGTGCGTGGTGATGACGTGCTTATGTTTCATTGTGTCACTGTCAGGTATAAGCTTTGGCCAACATGTAAAGACATCACAGAGTGTAGAGCCATAGATGAGAGATGATCCCAAGATTGACTTCTTTGTGCCTGATGAAGGCAATAGTGAAAAGAAGCTAGAAGACCCTCACCACTATTAAGGAAGACACGTCTTCCCTTTTGCCGGATGTGAAACCTTAGGATATGAAAACAAGATTAGAGGGTCACATAAAAAACATTCAAGCAGGTGGATAGTCAGATTCTTTCAAACTAGTCCCAGAAGGATGTGTCAGATACAGTATATGGCAGCCAAAGCTGTAAAGATAGGTTGCAAGAGTAAGACTTAGAATTATTTGCAGTCCATTCATACAGCTATAGTTTAGATTCATACAGCTATGTTTAGAAGGGTCTAGAGTTAAGTTCAACAACTGCACCTGAGTTGGCAAGACATACCAGAAAGTTATCATATGTCTATGCTGGATGTATGTTGTTTGTCCTTCTGTATCCTCCTTTCTGTCCCCTGTTGGGAGGCTAGCCTGTAACATTTTTCATTATAGAATTGTTGAGCTGTCTGGTCTGGGTCAGGACAGAGTCTCAGCAAGAAGTCAACAGGGATGAGGGGCCTATCAGGGCAATTATTCCCTCTGAACCCACTGATGGACAAATTATAACAGCAGCTTCCTATTTCTCATAAGGCAGCTGACTTCTCCCTCTGAAATCTAGGATGCACACCTCTTCTTTCCTTTTAGCCAAGAGTGCTGCATGGTGGTTTTTAAGTCTTACTACTAGCTCTGGGGTATAGTATTCTCCTTTGTGAGCTTGTCCTTTTGTAAGTAAGACCTTCATTGAATTATCCTAATTTGACCATGCTATTTGCTTTTTCTTGGGGTCCCTGACTAATACAGTGCCAGACCAATATTCTCAGCATCTTGTGGTATGGATATTATTTATTCAAGGGCAAGTAACAACCTCTAAGCCTTTAGTTTCTTTCCTATAAAATTGGGATAAGTCATTGAGGCATCTTCCAGATCTCCACACTTCCATGGTTCTTTTCACTGATTCATTCTGTGTTAATGCAGTTACCACCAGTGATAGAGCAGTACAATTGCAGACCAGGATTAACCTAAATAGTTACTGAGTAGGAGAGATTTTAATGCTGCAAATTGACTGGATAAGAATCAGAGAAGTTGGGTTGTCTATATAGAAAGATTACTAAAACAAATTATCACTTGTTTGGAGAGACACTAGTAAACATTTAATATTCTTTTATTTGCATAATCAATACCATAAGATAAAGCACACAATCAGCTTCTAATATATTAAAGTGAAAAATCTACATGTTTAGAACCACCATTTAATAGTTTGAAGAGCAGAACTGTGATGGATGTTTAGCCCCGTTTCAGCTTGCTTTAAGACCCTTACCATGTAGGTCTTCCTTACCAGCTGAGGTCCCTATTTTCCTACCCATAAAAATGTTAAAAACGTAGTCCGTAAGTATGGAAAAGACAAACAGAATCCAGTTCTCAAATCTGATTTACCACAGAACCCTTTGGCTATTTACAGTACTTGACTAGACTGTATTCTGAAGAAAACTGAGTGCAGTTTAAATGCCAGGGCTTCACTCAACTCAGATCCACACAGGAGAAGGATCAAGAGTCTATACAATGTTATGGCAACTGTAAAGGCAACAACTCCAAACCTCTACATCGGGTTTAACAGCCATAAAGACTTGTTATACCAAGAAAACAGATTTGCAAGGTTTGAAATCTTCAGAAGCAACATCATTATGGAATGAGGCTTAAGATCAGAAAAAATCTACTCATAGGCCAAGCCCAGAGCCTTCAATAAAGGATGGCTGATGAATGAGTCTTCAAGATCACCGCAAAAGCAGCTCTTCCTGGAGAACAGAGGGTCTCTATGGTGCAGCTTGCTACACCAGGTCTGAAGCTTTCGCTTTACAGAAGCTAAAACACTAGAGCCAGGCATCAAGTAATTCGAGGACATACTACTCACTGAGGCATACAATGGGAGGGGGCACCACCAGCAAGATGGCTCTCTGAAGACAGAGGATAGATATAAAGAGCCTAGTCCTGGGATGGACTCTCCCATCTCCCACTGATAGGATTTTGAGAAATACCAGAGGCAGGCAGAGTCCTGACAACCTGTCCCAGTTAGAAGGGCGAGAAGGAAGATCAGAGAGGCAGGGTGAATTGGCCTGGGGTTAAGTGTAGCTAAAATGCAGTTTTGCTGTGAGTGACTTACTGCTTCTAATTCTTTACACATAATCACTCATCTTCAGAGGAATGATTTCCATGGTCATGAGGCAGAAGCAGTTTCAAGAGATAAACAGAGGAGAGAAGTTACCAGCTCAAGATCCTGGTAAAAGTGACTTATCTAGGAAAGGCCCAAGATAAGCAAGATGAAGTCCTCAAATCAGAAAGCTGGGGAATTCCCAGGTATAGGGTGGGAATTCCCTGGTGTACAGGTCAGGGCTCAGCACGGCCGCCCTCACACTAAACAGGGTGGTAGTGATGGGGAGATAAACAGCCAGCTGCCAGGATGAGCTGACCTACTCCCCAGTTTCCATGAGCAGAGATCCTTGAATTCAAAGATTTGTACCCAGTAGTTTTTAGTTGAAAAAACAGGAAGTGTAAGGCTTTCCATTTGAGATTCTCAAAATAGAGAATGTCTCAAGTTCCTACATAAGAAGGCTTGGAGTAAGACTATACCAATCACTGAGTCTATGATCAGAGTGACTGACTGCTAGACCTGTGCTTTTCAGGCTGAAGCCCATCTTCCTTCTCAAAGGAGTTGGGAAAGAGAAATCATCCTTAGTAGGTCTCTGAAGAACTGCACCAAGAGGTGGTGAAGCCAGGAGTACAGATATCCCTGCAGGACCGAGGTATGAGCCACACAGGATACCTCCTGCCATAGATGCAGGCCTTGTCTGTGTGGCTGGTTTTGATCAGATGTAGGGCTTCTCTCAGAATCCACCTAGGCTGAGCTTTGACTGAAGGTTACATTTGCCTCTTCTCCATTTACTGGTTCTCCTTCCCCCTTCCCACAAGACGAAGTCTGGAATTAGGCCTTTCAGTGAAGAGAGGTAAGACTCTCAAGACGGGCTGAACCAATCGGATAGAAATGCAGTTGAGAAACACCAGCAGAAGTTCATGTATCTAATGGGCACGGTCAGTAAGTATGTTGGCAAGATAAGATGTACTCAGGGCTCAAAGGACACCCATGGATCTCATTTAGCATTTGCATGGGAATCTTTATGATTAAGTCCTATTCCTATGAAGATTCAAAGGAAATGCAACTGCAGCATTTTGTCCTAAATGTAACAACCATGGCGTTTCTAGAGGGATAAAGGCATTTATGTACACCCATCAGCATGCGTTTAGTATCCATTACCTCAGTAGTTTCACAGCATGGACATAAATGACGAAGTTTAGCAGTAAGGACTCAAGTATTCTATCATACAGCCCATCACTAGATGCCTTGGTATTAAAGATTAAAAATGCCGATTGTTCCTGCAGGGCAGCAAGTTACATAACAGAAGCCTGCAACGGCCAACTTGCAGGCAAACTACTGCCAGGAACCACTGAAGGAAGTGATTTCACTCACATCAGGGATTATTGTTTGTAGCTCTGTAAGTGGTACCATTCAGTCCTGCATGATGGATAAAATTGATTAGTTTGACAAGGCTACCAGTATGCCTCAGACTGGAGTAATTAACACCATTGTTATTCCAGAGGGATGAACCATATGCTGAGCATTTCTGCCCCCAAGTGAAATGATCAGGCTACTAGAAAACTAGCATTTCAGGGCATTCGGTTCAAAAGTGGTCACTTCCATTTATTCAAGAGATTTAACTATGTAAGGCATTTGCAAAACAAGTTCGATGTAAAGCCATGCTGCAAGGGTCTGCCAAAAACCTTCAACAGTCTTGTATTTCTAACTGTTTAAATCTAGCTTGAAGTATAGGGTTATCATGTCCATATTTTTTTCATACCAAGTCTGGGGTTTTCTCTGACACTGAGTAACACAAACTGGGTGTCCAAAATTCAATTGACACTTTACCTGGAGTTACTGTCAGATACAAGTTAAAGGACCCAGTCCCAAAATACTGCCCCCACATCAGGCACCAGCCACAGGTTTTGAGGTGCAACCTATACTTCTGTCCAGTTTGGCTACAAATTTGAAGTTCCTACTCCCCTTTCCTCAGGTTCAGTAATTTACTGGACCAGTTCATGGAACTTCATACGTAGCTGTAAATGTGAAATTCAGGGAAAGCAAATTGAACAGACACGTAAGGTAAGGTTTGGAGCAGGCGGAGTGGCACAGAGCGTCCATGCCCTCTCTGGGCATGCCACCCCTCCCAGCACATCCACGTGTTCCCCAATGCAGACCTCAGGGTTCAAGAGTTATAGAACTCAACCTCCAGCCCTTTTCTGGGAGTCAGTGGGCAGAGCTTTAGGGTCCAACCCTCTCATCACTTGGTCTTTCTGGTGACCAGCCTCAACCTGACGGTGTTTAGGGGGACCTCTCTAAGTTACCTTATTAGCATAAACTCAAGGTGTGATCAAGAAAGGCTCTTTATGAATAACAGAAGACACTGTCACACAGGAAATTCCAAGGGCTCTGGGAGGTTTGTGCCAGGAACTGAGGACAAAGACATATTTGACCACGCATAGCCAAAGTGACTTCTTTATTAAGGCATTTTATTTAAATAACCATACACCACTAGATAAAGCTAGGCTTTTTTTTTTTTATGTTTCTCAGCAAAGCCATGTGTTTTTTCCCTTCTACTCAAAACCTAATGCTGTTAAGTAAAATTTACACATTGCATTATAACCATAAAATGCAGAGAAAACCTGAACTCATGATGGTTTAATTACTACACACCCACCATAATGGAAAGTTTTAAAGAACTCTGATGCTTAAGAGGGGTGAGAGTGTGCTTAAGAGGAAAACAGGAAGGGAAGGCTGGGTGTGGCACTGACCCTAGGTTGTACCACACTTTACTCTCCAGAATGTGTGAAGGCCTATTGGATAAAACACCCTACCCTCAGTGTTCAGATGGCACTTTTCTCAGGAAGGAGCAGGGTCCTGGAGAACCAGACACTCAAGGAAAGGGCTACATGCGTCCCTAATAGAAGAGAAGGCAGGCTTTGAAGGGCTCCCCCAGGGTCAGAGACAGCCGGGCCGGCTTCAACAACAGTGAAGTGGACGCCCATTCGACTTCCAGAGCGCGGACAAGTGTTAGGCAGCTTTCTAGCCACAGGTAGAAACAGTACTTGTGAAACTTTGTCTTTGAGGGGAACTGTCAGAAATGCTGAAACCTGAGCAATAGAAGGAGAAAGGAGGCATGAGGAGGAGAGAAGCAATTTTAGGAACACACAGAAGGAAAAGACAGAACCACCTCCATGTGCTCAGTCTGAACCTTTACAAGAGAAAGAAGTGAACAATCCTTATCAAAACTTTATACCGAAAAGATTAGACTGTCACTATAGACACAGAGATCAGGACTGTACTGAACCCAAACTTTTTTCCAATAGGGACAGCGTTGGGTTATACCCACAGGAGGTCCCAACAGAAGGAATCACTTTCCTAATCCTTTCTGTATCAGCAACTACCTGGACACCTTGTTTCTGGCTTCACATAAGTGGCGAGCTCCTAGTCCTCAGGCCAAGTCCATGGTTGTCTTGGTCCCTCAACTCATTTTCATGCACAAGAATTGGCTCATTCTGTTCAAAGTCCAGACAAAAACCTGACAGGGCAGTTGACATTATAATTCAAGAAATTAAAGCATTAACATTTCTGCTGAGAAAAGTTACCTTTTGGAGATGATCTGTTCAAAGGAATAAACTCAAGTTTTAGAATGAAGTAAAAGGTTTTGAGCGTCCGCTTCCTTGCCATTCTTAGAACTTTGAATAGAAAAGGGGAACGGGATCAATGGCAACTGTACAGAGAGGTGCAGCTGAAGGTTAGCTTAAGAGAAAAGGCGATGGTAAGAATAAAGGACCCGTAACAAAGTCCTGAATCCCACTGCAGACATAGGTGCCGGCAGGCTCAGGAAGCAGGATGCAATGTGGGCCCACATGTGTTTTCAGCCAAAGCCTTAAGCTCTGTCCACAGGGAGCAGCGTTTGGAGCAGTCTCTAGGCCAAGAGGCAGGGCCTGTTTCTATGGTCACTTACAGTGGTTAGATACTCGGATAAAGATTTGCCTCCCTGACCCTCCGAAGGAACTAAGGTGCCCAAAGCCAGTGTATGTTGTTTGTAGGTACACCGGTCCCTTTCCCATTACCTGAGTTCAGGCTGACCTAGGATGACGGGAACACAAGGGTCAGGCCCTCATGGTTTTCAGGCAATGACATTATCTGCCGTACGTCCTACATAAGGTCCACTAAGACAGTCTTCCTACCCAGGGACTTGGGTTTCACTTACTGACACTGCCTGAACCGCCCACCCTCCGCCCCAAACACTGTTGCTTTTTAATAACAGGGAGCTTGGAAGCAGATTCTGACTGGTACCTGTCTTGCTCCTTGTTTTACCCGATTTTCTGTGATTCACAGTCAGTGATAAGATCTTTGATTCAAGCTGAAACACCACTGTTAGAAGTAACTAAGCCACATGCACCAGGACTGATTTCCAAAGCTCACCTCCCCCCAGATACCAATCATGTGGAATACTCCCAGGGCCTCCTCATGCCAGAAGCTACCCGGATACCCTAGACTAGTGCACAACCCGCCTAGATTCCTAGGAGACACGCTACCCCTGGGAGACGTTAGTGCTTTCCCTAGGTGGGGGCCTGAGTGTAGTCAGACTGGACCTGGGCATCCCTGTGTTTTGAGATCTACCAATTGACTTCTCTACAAATTCCTGGGATCCTGTTGACTCCAATTAGAATGATAGAGCTTAAGTGAATTAGGATTCCAAATCCAGGTTGGGATGCTTAAATGTGCTTTTAATATTGCCATCAGTCCCAGGTCACTAATGTTTGTGAGGACTGGGGAAGAGAAGTTGCTATAAAGGATCACATGAGTGACAACGTCTCAGTAGTCTGGAATCGTGTATTTAGACAATTTCACTACTGTCTGGACTGAGATTAACTTTGAATAAGATCAGAACAATTTGCAGGAGGTTTCCTATTATTAACTGGAGAACAAATGTTCAAAAAATATTCTTTAGGACAACGGGATGAGGGGGAAGAGAACAACTCTATACTAAGCTTGCAGGCAAGTTCAGGAAAAGTCAATGACTCCTTGAGATAAAGGACAAGAACAGGACTGGGGAACAGAACTGAAGTCCCATAGGCAAAGCCTACACATGATCCCAACAGCTCACTGCATCCTAGAGAGCCCCAATAAGAAGGTTAAAGTTCAGTGGCCTTTGAAAGAAGGGATGCAGTTTCTGGTAGAAGAACCTCAGGGTATAAATGATTTTTACCTATTCAAACGCAAAGCCTAGGGATTTTGAATGGAGCCACTGTAGGAAGATGGATGCTGGAAGCTTTTGTCTGACACAGCCACAATGGTACACTGGTGCAGAGGCTTGAGGACAGATACAAGGTTAGTATGTGTGGGGACTTTTTCTTCAGGAATGCCTGAGAATGAAAGTAATAAAAGAAAATTTCCCTGAACTAGAGAATGATTTGGAAGGGAAATTCAGGAAGGACTGGTAAAATACCTCCATGTATCCTGAAATATTTGCTAAGTTTAACAGGGAAAACTTTAAACGAAAATTTAGAGAAAAAAGCGGATATTTACAGTGAAATACTGACTTTTAAGCATCCAATATGCAAGAATAGGAGGAAGACAACAGAATCTCTTCCGAATAGAGACGCCAGTAGCTCTGAGTTATCTGATCTTCTAAGATGGGGGCTCAGAACAAGAGAAGCCCTGAAGCTCGTCTGTGTTGTGTGACACCTCTCCCTGCTCCTTATGCTCTGTAGATTCCACTGGAATTGAAGGTACGTTGGAGAGAGGATGCTAATGGAGCCTCTGGCAAGCCCCCAGACACGTGTCCTCTTCCTGTATAACAGGTATAGTCCACTTGAAAAGCCCCTGCGGGATTGCTGCTGGATCCTTTCAGGGCCCGATGCACCACGCAGCTTTGCGACACAAGCGGCCCATCGTGAACTCGGTGCCTGATGATCCCAGCAGCAATCAAGTTTGGACGTGTGGAACAGGAACCCCTCAGGCAGAACACTCCAATCAGTCTTGGGCAAGTGAGGAAGGTGTTACAAATTGGGCTCTTCCAGAAGCAAATATTTAAAGAGAGATGCTTGCAGAAGATTTATTGGGGAGTAACGCCTGTGAATAAGAGGGAAAGAAGCTGGACTGGGCATGGGGAGCCCTCAGAACACCATGCTAACCTAACGGTCTCTGCCAGCCCTACACAAAGCTTCACGGCCTGTTAGCTCAGTCCATCCTAGGGTGACAATGATCGCATGGCGTACCGTCACCATAGTGGATCACTGCTGGGGTCTGTCCTCAGAGGAGCGTACCCCTGGGCTTGTTGTTCACTCATCTGCTAGAAGCCTCCCACATGACCCCCCCCCCCACCCAGGAACTGAGAGGTTCATGTGGAAAATACACTAGCTCCTTTTGCACCTCAGGTACAAGAATTCCTAGGCATATTTTACCTTTCTGCGGTTTTCTTAGGCTAGTTTCCAGTGGTGGCTGGCATAACACACCGTTACTGGATGCCTTCCTCTCCACATTTCACTTCCCTGTTCGACCAGCTTTCCCACATCTCCCAAGTAAACTACTTGCAATTAAATTCACATCTGAGATGCACTTTGAGAAACCATATGACACTTATTCCCTATGACAAGAATAGGGCAAACCTTCCTGTTCACTTTAGAAAAATGAGAACAAAGACTTCTCTCCACCCTTCAACACAATCCTCCTTTACCAGTCCAGTGTTCTTCCACGTACTCATGAAAACTCAACGATTTCTGTCCATCATTACCTGATACATCACTAATGCCTGGCCGAAGGGGTACTTAGGGAGCTTCTAACAGAAGTAAGATTCATTTACAGTGTTAAATTCCCTTGGAGAGAATCTAAGGGAGACAAGAACAAGAAGATTCTCCCAAGAGAGGACACTTTCTTGCTCAGTGGAAAGTACAGGATAGCAGAATGTTAAATGCCTGTATATTAGTAAAATCCACATTGGAGGATAAAACTCTTAATGTGACTGGACCTTAAAATTTCAGTAGAAGTGAGAGGGAAATAGTGGTGAGAATTATCAAGGAGCTCAGAAAAATATCAAAGTGACTTAGGAGTAAAGCAAGAGACATCTAGTAAACCAAAAAGTCTATCAGAAGGAAATTAAAATCTAGTAAAAATTAGACACATCAAAATATTGAGCACATTTACTTAAGGCTCAGAGCTAGACTGAGGACAACTACATTGAAATAAATGTCAGAGCAAGGATCTGCTCTGGGAGTTCCTAGTGAGGTCCTGTTGACCCAAGTTTTAGTTCATATGAAAGCTGCACAGGGAAGAATCCTGAGACATCTAGAGTCCATACAAAGTTTGGAAGTTCAATCAGATCAAACCTGAAACCACCACAAAACATTTAGTGAGAAGAAAGCCAGCTTTCGTTAAGTAGGAAAGGGAACCTGCCTCCCTTAGCATGGGTGGTAGTGATTTGGGGCTAAAATTAACTGTCAAAAGCAGCCACAAGTAGAAAATTGAGTTGACCTGGGGTGGATTCAGGGAAAGATGGCACAGGCAGCTTGGTATGTCATCACTACCATCTCTAAGCCAGGTACCACTCCTTGGAAAAGAGACCTCCACTGGCGGTAACCATGTGGTTTCAGAGGGTGGCCATTTTTTGGAATACCCTGAGAACTACCTCATTGCATGAGAAGATGCAGGAAAAATGACGATCTTTGGAGCATGGTGGGACAGGTGCCAGCCCATGATGAAAGCCATGGCTTCCAATATGGGAGGAGCTCATGGTAAGAAAGGCTGACTCCTAGCGAGCCATGTTGGAGGCATTTGGGGAAGACTGTGTAGTGGAAACTGCTGGCCAGTACCCAGATGTGAAGCCGTGTGGCTGGTGGGAAGCAGCAGTTCTGTAACTCCTGGTCAGGGTCACAGATGCCAGCCAGACTTCTGAATGGTTCTCACTATCCTACCAGCTCTCATGCATCTTCTCCAACTTAGTCTGATTCACATCTTTCAAGGAAAAAGGCAGTGATCAGAGTTCCAGCCAGTGAGTCTAGCCTGAGTCTAAACTCCAGTCTAGAGTTGCCCCTTGGCAACATCCAGCCTGCAGTGTTGTTTTTCCCTGTCACTGACAGGTAACCCCCCAATGACAATCTGGGGTAGAGTTAACACTGTAGAAACATCTGTAGCTTCTTGTGTACATATAGGTAACACCAGGTCTTCTGGGCTCCTTCTCCAACCCCCCCCCTTCCCTAGTGCCTCCCAGATTCTAGTCCACTCCCTTGTTCCAGAGGCCAACTCCATTCTGGACACTAAGCACTCAACACTCTGAACTAAAAACCCACTTGGATGTGGACTGTGACAGATGACCTGATCCCATGCTGATCTTTGCCTGCGTTTCTGAACCTCCTAAACAGCTGAGACTTCAAGCTACAGGCCCAGTCCAGGTCTGCTTTCTGTCCAGATGGAGTAAATCAAAGTTTGCTGTTCAAAATCTGTTAACTATGTTTGCATGATTGTCAGTGACTATAGTCAAGGGTAGGATGCAGTTGGCGGTTTTGAAGGCATGGATTCATTCTGAACTTTGACCCAGCTGATCTCAAAGATAGCTAAAGAATTTAGTTATGTTTACAAATAAAAATCTACTTAAAAATCTCTAAATAATGTTGATATTGAATTTTAGATTTTTAAAAATGATAGTTTAGACAAGTGTGCCATCTCATTCTGTGTACTCCCTTCCCCAGAGACAAGCAATCCCGAAGTTAGTCCTTCCCATCTCTGTGCTGATACTCTATACATTTTCATCCTTGAAAATTGCATAGTATTACTTTGTTTTTTGTGGGTTTTTTTTTTTTTGGCGTGGGGAGGGAGGTAATTAGGTTTATTTTTAGAGGTACTGGGGATTGAACCCAGGACCTTGTGCATGCTATACATGCGCTCTGCCACTTGAGCTATACCCTCCCCCACTTTTTTTTTTTTTTTAAGGAAAGAGAATTTTATTCAAGCCAAACTGAGGATTATAACCTAGGGGAAAAAAGTCTCAGAAGTTCTATTGCTCAAGAGATAAGATGTAGTTTTACGTATTTTTGTGACAAACAGTGTATTATTGTACATGTTCTTCAAAGATGTTTCTGGTCAGTTATGCCCGTACAGAGCAAGTCTTTCATCAACATGATGTCCTTTATGGTGATAATATTACTTTTAGGGAGTAAATTTTTTTTTTACAGTTTTATTTGCAATTTACTTTCTCCACATTCAATACTATTGAATAGGAGCGGTCTTATTCTTTGTGACTTATGCTATATCTATAAGTCCTTTAATAAGCACCAGCAAATTTTTTTCCCATGAAGTGGCTTGCTTTTATTTTTGTCCTAGATCCCTAACAGAAGCAAATGCAGATATGACTTGGACCATTCTGAAATAGACTTCATATTTTGAAGTGGAAATATTTTGAAGATAAAGCTTTGAAAATGCCAAGAGCAACACCATGACTAACGGATAGCAGCAAAAACAAAGTACACAGAATCAGGTATAGAAAGTCTACTGAAATAAGATTGAAATGAGATCTTTTGGCACTCTTTACATTTATGTCCAAAGGAAAGAGATTCTCAAGATGATCAGGCATATTTGAGAAGAAACAAGTAACTTCCTAAAGTAGGTTAGTGTTGTACCCGGATATCAACAGTTACACTGGCACACAGTGCACCTTCGAGCGTTGATTCTCAGTGAGGCAGGCATAGACAGTAGAAGTCCCGGAAACATGGAGGCATGCGTTACCTTCAAGCAAGTGAAGAAAACCAGCTGTCTGAGTCAACTCTAACTGCACCTCGCATAGTGTTTTCGGCTTGGTTTAATACATGCAGAGTTTTCCAGGAACTCAACTACTGTAAGTTGAAGGTTGCACATTGTTACGTGGGAAATTCTCAGAAATTAAGTTACCGTTCTTGAAAGTCACACCATTTGCAGCAACCACACTGTGATTTCACCCATAGTCTGTTTTTAGGAATGAACTTTAAGGCCCTTGAGTGTGATACCATTTCACACCCACAAGATTAGCAAAAAGTCAAACAGAACCAAGTGATAGTGAGGATGTGGGATATGGGAAGTCCTTTTCACACCTTCCCACAGTGTTTTGTGGGAGTATAAATGGATAAACACTAAAACTAAGAGTGAGCAAATATTTTCTGCCAGAGCCAAGGCACGTGAGACCACAAACAGGCTGTGATGTGTGCAGATTGACTCAGGAAGACATTGGGCACCTTGAGGGTTCCTTCAAGGCATCTGTGCTTTTTAATCTATGGCACGTTCTTTGAGATAAGCCTCTTTCCCCTCACCCTCAACCTGAGCTTGCAAAATTGTACGTGGCAAAGCATGCTCAGATCTGAACGCCTGGTAAGGCTCAAACTTAGATTTAAAAATCTTCATAGCTCATTACAAGTTACTGAAGACCAAGTTAAGTTCTCCCAACTTTGGTGACAACTGATTGGCAGTCTTTACAAAACACACACACACACACACACACACACACACACACACACACACACACACACAGAAGTAGGGCTAATCATTTCAGTTTGCTTTAGAAATTCTTGTTAATTCAAAGACTCAGTTACCCTACACAGAAAAAGATATGGACTTTAGAGACAGTATCCAGATAGGTGAGCTCTAGTTAAGCACAAACACCAGAATGAGTTCATCACAGCCAAGTTAGGAGTTCATGGGCCCAATGGGACCAAGGCTATGCTACGCACTTAAAGAGCTGACTTCTCTTTCCATGTGCAGTGAGGACAGCCTTGTGAGGTAGGAACCTTTCGCCAAAGACATGGGATCATCTCCTAGCTTGCACCTGCCTCTAGAAAACCCCCAGTTGGAGTCAATTATCCAAACAAGTCCAGATAGACAGAGGAGATTGGTATAGGCTAGCAAGGATCAAAGCAAAGGTCTAGGATAACAGTGCTTAGAATACACAGATCTCCATAATGTGTTGGGAGACTAACATTTTGATGGGTGATAATTTATCTATATTCTCACTCGATACTCGCACAGACACCCCTTAAGAGGGCAGTATCCCCTCCTATTGATGGGAGAACTGAAGAGGTAAGTTACCAAATGCCACATGATTAATAACTGTCAGATTGTCAGAGCCAGGTTTCAAGTACTTGGAGTTGAAAGTGCTGAAACTTAATGGAAACCCACAGCTGCCCCCACTTACAGGAGTGCCCACCAAGACATTAGACTCCTCAGGAATCAGTTTGGAAATTCCATACCTTCCAGCAGGTAAGCCAAGACCTGCAGACATGGTAGCTGAGGCAAGGGGAATTCAGGGAGGACAGTGGAGAAAGGAAGCTGAGGATTACTTATTGCCCTGACGTCAACCGCCGTGAAGGGGGCTGTAGTTCATCCTGTGACACTTCCTTTGTTCCTCTGTAGAAGTCACTCCTAGGCGTGGAGGACCCTCCTCCCTGAACTGAAGTGGACGCATGCAGCACAGAAGGTGGACTGCAGTGGCTGGAGAGGAGCACACCACTCAGATCGCTTTCAAGGGACCCTCATGAATCAGACTCTAGCTGATCCCTCTTCTAAATCCCACATGTTCAGAGTATGCTCTTCCTAGGCAGAAAGAGAGAGAATACCATATGAGATCGCTCATATGTGGAATCAAAAAAAAAAAAAGCATAAATACAAAACAGAAATAGACTCATGGACAGAGAATACAAACTTGTGGTTGCCAAGGGGGCAGCGGGTGGGAAGGGATAGACTGGGATTTCAAAATTGTAGAACAGATAAACAAAATCATACTGTATAGCACAGGGAAATATATACAAGATCTTATGGTAGCTCAGAGAAAAAATGTGACTATATATATGTTCATGTATAACTGAAAAATTGTGCTCTACACTGGAATTTGATACAACATTGTAAAATGATTATAAATCAAAAAATGTTAAGAAGATAAAGATACTCTTGGCAAACAACTGCCATAAAAATGGGTATCCTCTATAAGCACTGCTTAGCAAGAAACTCAGTAAAAGGTAAAATGGGAGGTTTTAGACCTTTAATAATATGCATACAATACTGTACATTTCGCTCTAAGCACTGCTTTTGCTGTATTCCACAAATTTTGTTAAGCTGTATTTTAATTTAGTTTGAAATTTAAAAATCGTCTTTGACGCATCTGTTTAGAAGTGTTTAATCTGCAAGTACTGATGTCCTCCAGCTTTTTGTTGATTGCTATTTCCTTTAATTCCATTGTGCTGAGAGCACACTTTGTATAATTTCTATCTTAAATTTGTTAAGGTTTTTTTTTTTTTTAAACCCTGAATGTAGCCTTAATGCTGTGCATGAGCTTGAAAGAGTGTATTCTGGTGGTGTCGGATTAGGTATTTTATAGATGTCAACTGGGTTCAGTTGACTGACAAAGCTGTTCAACTCAACTATGTCCTTACTGATTTTCTGCCTGCTGGATCTGTCAGTTACCCACACAGGGATGCTGAAGTCTCCAAATAGCAGAGAAATCCATTTTTCCTTGCATTTCTATTGGCTTTTGCACCTTGCGTTTTGATGCTTCTTGCATTATGATGCTCTGTTAGGCACATGCACATTAATGATTCGTTAGTCTTTAAAAAATTGACTCCTTTGTTATGCAATGCCCCCTTTTGAGTTTTTTCCAGCTCTACAGTCGACTTTGCGTGAGTACAGCTACTTTTAAAGTTCACTTCTGATTAGTGTTAACATGGGTCTCTCCTCGTCCCTTAGTGTTTGAACCATATATTCAAATTTAGTTGTTGTGTGTTTTCTTTTTATTACTGACATAGGGTTGTCTTTTTGATCCACTTTGACAGTCTTTTTTTAGACAATTGCCATTTAAGGTAAGTGATAAATTGATCATCAGTACTGTTTTGTACTAATTGGTTGCCTTTCTTTCATTTTTATATTCCACTCTTCCTTCCCTGGTTTTGGGTGAACATCCTATACTATTGCATTCTTAGTATGCTATATTTCTGATCTTAGTGGTTGCTCGTGATTGCAGTATGCATTTAACAGATCCCACTCTTAAGGAGCATCACACTACTTCATGGGTAGTGTGCTTCTGATTATTCCCTCCTGTCTCATTCCTGTCATTCATTTCACTGATAAGTTAGAGTTGTCAAATGTTTTGAACAGTCTATTCTATTAGATTCTCACTTTCTAATGCTGTCATATATCTGAATTTTGGCCTCTTCTGAATTCTTTTAACGTCTTTCAAGTCAGGTCTACTGGCAACAGATCGAGTTTGTCTTTCTCCACTTTTGAGGCATAACTCCACTGGATATGGAATTCTAGGCTGTCTTCCCTTCCAACACCTTAAGGGTTTCACTCTTTGCGTGGTTTCTGAGAAGTCCAAAGCAACAATTAGCCTTGCTTCTCTATAGGGAAAGTATGTTTTATCCCCCGGGCTTCAATATTGTCTATGGTTTGCGTATGTGCCTAGATGTTACTTTGGTATTTGTCCTGCTTGATGTCCTGAGTCCCCTTATCTGTGGTTTGAGGTCTAGCATTAATTTGGGAAAACTGGCATTGTTGTTTCAAATATTTGTTCCCTTCTTCTAGTATTGCTATTGTGTGTACGTTACACTACCTGTAGTTGTCCACTGTCTGTAATTGTCCTGAAGTTGAGAGACTCTATTCTGTCCTTTCACTTTTCTCTTTGTTATTTCAGTTTTGGAAGTTTCTATTGACATTTCAAGCTCACTGGTTCTTGAGTCATGTCTTGTCTCCTGATAGCCCCAAGTTGTTATTTCTTTTAGTTTTTTGGGTATTTTTTAGCATTTTCTTTTAATCTGTTTTCTTTTTAAACTTGCTGACCACTTAGAGCCTTTAGCATATCAGTTTTAAATCCCCTACCTGTTTAAATTATATCATATCTGAGTCCAGTTCTGTTATTTTCTCTCTAGACTCTTCTTAGTTTGCCTTGTAATTTTTTTTGTTGAAAGCTCAATATTAGGAACTGGATAACAGAAACTGAGGTGAACGTGCCTTTAATGTGAGGTTATGTATCTGTCTGGCTAGGGGTTACACTGTGTTTACTGTTTGCTGTAACTGTGTGTCAGAGGCTAAGTTTTCCTCTGGTGTCTTCATCTCCTGGTGTCTTTAGAATTCCCTAGAGACTTAAGTTCTGAGGCGTGTAGTATTCAGTTGTGTCCCTCTGCTGCTACATAGGGGACAATGATGTGGTGGCTACATTGTGAGGGAAGAGGAAGCATTCTTGATTTCTGTGGTCCTACGACTAGGTCCGGTTTTTAGTGAGCCTGCGCCCTTGGGCTGTGATCCTCACATGTCCCCCCACCACTTCCCCTTTTGGGGGGCAGGAAGGCTGGATGGGGCTGGAGTTGAGTATTTCCCTACCTCCTTGTTGGTCAGGCTCTGGCAAATTGAAGGCAGACCTTGTTAAGAACAGAACACTGGCATGTATCAAGGTGATTACTATCCAACCCCACCCCTCAAAGATTGTGGGACTTTTCTGCCTTCACTGGGAGAACCTGATAGGGCTCTGGGGATAAAACTCAAGTGTGGGGCCTCTAGAACTGGGCCCCCTTTTAATTCAAACTTGTCCATCCCAGCAGTCCCCAGTTCCAGTTTAGTTTCCCTACTCCAGTACAGGGTCCTGTGAAGGTTTCTGCTCGGGAAAGCTGTTCTCTATATCTGCCTGTCTTTCCATTTTGGGAGCAACAATTTGCCCTATGACCTCAGTTTTCTTTTGGGAGTTTATCAATAGTTCCCAATTTTCAGTTTGTTCCATTTTCCTAGTCATGTGCGTGGAGTGACCACTTCCAAGCTCCTTACTTGATGGGAGACTTTTGGTTTGGGGCCACTACCCGAACCTTTAAAGGCACTCCCCCATCCAGGACAAAGTAAGATTCATCCACAAAATCATTTGTTATAGGAAGGTTTAAGAGAAATTCCTCCACCAAGACGGGTTATGTTACACATCTCCCATTACGAGAATAGCCTGTTTTGAGCTTGGAGCCAGATGGACTAGGAGCTCAATAAACCTCTGCCCACGTTGAACACTGGCTTCTGCTTTAGGGGAGCCACCTCCTGACTTAGGATCCTAGGATATCACTCTTGGTTAGACAGTATCTTCCCTCCAGACCCCGAGAGACTAAGTTCTAATAGTGAGAAAAGTCAGTCCTGTAGTACAGGCCCAGAGCTGCGTCTTCAACGGGAAGACGACAATTACATGGTATTTGACAGTAAATTGCCAAGTACATTCCCTGTACACGGCTCTTGGCATCTTGACTGGGCATGCTTGTGTTTAATCATCTGTAGAGAATTTGTTCTCCTGAGATTCTTTGAAGGATAATAGTATCAGACAGCTGCTGGTCCCACGGGAGGAAAAGAGCAGGTGCTTACTTGGCTTGGATCTCTAGTTTAGACACATTTGAATAGTCTTACTATATTTTGTGTCGGCCTTTTTTTTTTTTTTCAATTGGGCTTTTTTAATCTTGTTTTTTTGTTTTTGGTGGGGGGAGGTATAATTAGGTTTATGTATTTATTTTAGAGGAGGTACTGGGGATTGAACCCAGGACTGCACGCATGCTAAGCATGCGCTCTACCACTTGAGCTATACCCTCCCCCCTGGTGTCAGCCATTTTTATTCTTAGACTATTACAACAAAAAGAGGCCCCAAACCATGTGAGGATGTTGGAGGTACGTCCTCTTGCTCTTTGCTATACGCTGGTCGAACAGCCAAAGCTAGGATAGATCTTGCCCTCAAGTTCAGTGGGCCTGCTGCTCATCTGTTAGCTGAACAGTAGGGTGGGTTTCTTGAGTTGTTTCCCCAAATTCAGCTCAGTAGGGAAGCTTAGACAGGTGTGCAGGAGTAAAGTTAGCCAGCGAGCTGCTAACGGGTTCTGGAATGTGGGGATGTTTTGCACATTTTGAGGCAGTTACTAGATTCGTTGTATTCAGTGATGTAACACAAATAGTTATCAGATTGTCGTAGACCCGTTCTGCTTGCTTGTGCCAGGAATGCCTCCTTCAGGCATCAGCATTACAACACAAATGCTTATCCTTAAGTATTTGGGGATCTTTCTCTGAAACCCAACGTGAGAAGTTTCGGGTAACTAAACTGAACAGAAACACCAGTTTTGAGCATCTGATGCAGAGAAGTAAGGAGTTCCTCATCATGACAGAATTCAACTTGCTTAATAGTTGGCAGATGTGATGAGAGTCTGAGATTAACCCACCAGTACTTCTGAGTTGCACTAAGATCCAATTTATAAACCCACACTCTTCCACTACCACAGGAAGGCTGAAGAAGCAGCCATGTTAGAATTGGATGCAAGATAGGAGGATATCAGGAAAAGGTGGCAGAAAAGCTTTATAAGCAGAGACAAAAAAAACAAGTTGACCTGAGGACGCACAGGTTGCATACTCAGATCAACGTGGCTAGCTTCTAGGCTGGAGCCAGCTGCAATGAAAATAAAGTAGGCCCAAGATTCGAAGAACAGAGATGAAAGCATTTTACTACCTTAAGGTGAAGACAGATTTTAGGACTCAGCTTTAAATAACCGTTGCCAATAATCTGGTTTTTCAGATCGTTTGTCTTTCGCCTGTTAAAGTGAATTTCAAATTGCCCGTCCCCGCCGTACTCATTCCTACCATTGTCAGTCTTTCTTCACACCTGATCTGTGTTCCAGTTAAGTACTGCCCAGCCTCTGAAACCCAACTGATGCTCATTGCTTCCCCAAGTTGCTTTAACCTGAACTGTTGAAGTCTTTTCATACAATCAAGAGCTAGTTATTTACATCAAGTTCAGGCAGAGAACTATTTCTCCGTGACTTGCTCCTGGGAAGTGCAGTACTCAGTACTAGATATGTGAAATATGTAGCCACCCTAGATGATTAGAACTATTTCCATGCTGCTTTCTAGAGTCTCATCAAGTAGCGGTAAAGAGCTTTGAACGTTTAGTTACTGTGACTGTTCTAGGAAACCCACCCAAGCACTTTCTGAAATCCTTTCAAGTCTCCCCTCCCCCTTCATCAGCTAGTTTACTTGACTACAGCCCAGATGTCCCTTATTTGCCAAATAACCACCTCCATATACTGTTCACCTTAAAACCTTCAAATGAGTGATAAGAAAAATGACTCGGATTTCCATGGAGGTCTATAAACTTGTTATAAGTCTTATAACACCTCGTGTCATGAGAATCAATTCAGTCCTTCTCAAAATAGTTTTACCAGCTGGTCACCCTAATTCCGCTTGGCTGAAGTAAATCATTGGCTTGAAAGAGCTCTTGGCCATGGGCTATGGAAACCTGAGTCTGCAGAGCGGTGGGGGCAAAGTCAGCGTCTAAGAGTTTCGATGCTAGGTTATCAGGACTAGGGAAGGGCTTTATCCACCTTCAGTTATGCTCATTTGTCTTCATTTTAGATTTCTGAACTGCCATTCCAGGGAAAGATGAGAGAAGCATTCCCTACGAGATTAGACTGGACTGCTTGACTCAAAAGTGTTTTAATTAGGCTCGTGCAACTACCTGGAGTCACAGCTGAAGGTCATTCACTTAACAGCCCTCGCCCTGAAGGAGGGCCGACCAGGGACGATGGAGCACCCTACACGTTGCAAAACAAGGCCTCCTTAGTGACTTCAGTGGAGCTACTGGCCATTAGAAAAAGCCACAGTTTCAGGGTACTTGATTCAATAGAATGAGGTACCAGAGCACTTATGACCTAAGACATGGGGTAAAGGAGCCATCTAATGATCGGCAAGTTAAAACATGTGCTCTTAAAGTCTGAGTCATCAATGGAAGCAGCCTGTGTGTGCACCTATTGGGCTGACACGCCCAGCCCCAAATGCTTGTTTCCATGCTGGTCGGTGTCTCCGCTTAGGCATTAAGGCTAGCTAGCACTGAACTTAACACCCCAAATGAACCCCCATCTGGCCACCTTACTGCTCTGCACAGTGTCTGGATGTTCCTTCACATCCAATGCCGTCTTCCTTGGGGAAGTCTAGTGAAGCTGACATGGAGGCTGCCTGTCCCGAGGCGCTCCACCCTCTCTCCCCTCGCCAAACAGCCGTCAAAGTGCGGCTGTCCTGCTTCTCTCTGCGCAGCTGGTGCTTGGCCATTAGCTGCTGTTGAACGCGAGCGGGCCCCAGTAGCTCGTTAGCCTCAGCCCCGCCGTCTCCCCTGGCCAGGACTTCAGCAGGAAAGTCGGTTCCCCCAAAGTCAGCACAACCTGAGCCCTTGCTTCTTCCGTACTTGGGAAGCACTAGCCCCGGGGAACAGAATGGCCCTAGAAGACGTGCTTGGCTCTAAAGCACGCTGTGTCCTTGAGTCTTTTAAGAAACCCCAGTACAGGAGGAACAGAGCTCTATAGAGACATGTAGTTAGAAACCACCTTCCTGTGAAAGGAGTGGCCCGGCCCCACCACGAAAGGCCCTAAAGCTGAGAGCAGGCAGAGCTGACCCGTTTGCGTGCTTGATTTTTTACGAGAGAAAAAGCCTGACGTTCCCTTCTATCGTGGGGGTACCAGCAGCTGCCTTGATAGTTTGTTCAGAGAGCATCTCCCCAGATGCATATTTCTCCTGCTAAAGGACATGGTGAGCCCAGAGAAGGGCCCCTCTTCAGAGACTGGAAAAGAGGCCCAGCGGGGAGCTTTCCCCTCACTCAAAGCGGGCGAGGTGCAGTTTGAACGGAGGAGAGAAAGGAGCCACTTCAGAGAGGCACAGCCTCCCTGCGCTCAAAGAACAGCCTGGCTCAGAGCCTGGGAGAGGAATGGCGGGAAAAGCCAAGCCTCCCCAGCAGGTAAAAGCAACACTTTGTAAGAAAAGCCAGTGTGGAAAGAGAAAAGCCTTTACAGCAGAACAGCCTTCTAGGTCCTGGAGGGAGGACTGAGAAAGTTCTTGGAGAAAGGAAGTTCTTGGAGAAAGGAAGTTCTTGGAGAAAAATTTCTTGCGGAAAGGAGAACGAAAGCAGAGGCAATTTTTCTCACCACCCTCCAGATCCCCCCTAACCCAACCGCCATTTGATTACAAAACTACAGAAAGCAGTAACCTGCCTGCCCACCCGCCCGCCTTACCCAGAGCAGAGACTCATGTAAAGAGCGGAGGGCCGCCCAACCCCCGCTTTTAAAGGCCAGCATCATGAGCGCATGCTCACTGAGGAGCAGAGCGTGGTCGGGATGGGGAAAACACCTGTCTTCCCATCTTCTCGTTCTCCACTTCAAAGCCCGCCACCCCATCAAGGAAAGAAAGGAGATGCTGACAGTAACTGAGGCAGCAGCTTTAGCTGGTGGGTTAACTGTGCACAGCTGTGCCTCCTTTTTTTTTTTTTTCCACCTTTACCTCAGGTTCTGCCTTAACATTTATGCTGCAGTGTCTAGAGGGGAGTGGCTCTCAAAGACTACCTCTGAGAACCTTAGTATTGTTTTTTGGGTTTTTTTTTTTTTTACCATTTTTTTATTGAGTAATAGTCATTTTACAATGCTGTGTCAAATTCCAGTGTAGAGCACAGTTTTTCAGTCATACATGAACATATATATATTCATTGTCACTTTTTTTTCTCTGTGAGCTACCATAAGATCTTGTATACATTTCCCTATGCTATATAAACAGTATAATCTTGTTTATCTATTCTACAATTCGAAATCCCAGTCTATCCCTTAGCGTTGTTTTACCAAACGAATGCAAGCACTCTCCTCTGGGTATCTCCTCTTATGAAGAGAGATGCTGGATTTAATAAAAGGACAGGATGCCTAGTTACATGTGAATTTCAGACAATCGGCAAATAATTTTGTAGGTCGACTATGCTGCAGTTAAGCTCTGCTGTCCTACTTGGGACACAACTTGAATTGTGAAATTACTTGTTGCGTATCTGAAATGGAAACGCAACTGGGCATCCTGTACTTTTTCTCCCAATCCTATTGATGGGGCCCCAGACCACCCAGAATATTCCCCTTCTCAGCTAAATGCTGGTTGAGTTCTTTGCGATGGTAATGAGGGAAACAAGACAAGCCCCGTCGCTGCTGCTCTGCTGCCCCTGAAACCTTGAACCACCAAACAGATCCAGCTCTGTCTTACCCTAAAGAGAGCTGCCCTCTTCTTCAGCAGGTTGGAGAGTCGTCCAAAGCCTGAAGCTGTTCCCTAAGGAAAACTCAGTGTTAAACATCCTGCGTGACCTGGAGTAGATTTGGTCTTCCCCCTGGTTATTAATTTCCCCTGCTGTGAAATGAGTTGAACCCAGTGACGGTAGTGGCTGCTGCTCACCGAGCCAAGGCGCTCCACGCTTGTTACTTCTAGTTCTCTCAGCAATGCTGCGAGCTAGGCGTTATGATCTCTGTTTTGCAGATTTTCGTTTTACAGAACTTGGAGAAACCATGGGTCAGAGCTAGGATTTAAAGCAAGACCCATTTAATTATAAACCCTGCGAGCTCTTCAGTTCTTTATACCCACCTCTAAGTTCTTCTGGGTTGTTCATTCATGTTAGATTGCTTCTTTCCTGTTTGTCTACAATCAGGTAACGTAGGCACATGAAACAAAAACTAAAGAGTCTAAAAAGGGTGACAAGTGAAACTCTGTCCCTGACTAGTCTTCTGTCCACTCTGTTCTCCCAGAGACAATCAGCCAGTTAATAGTTTTCAGTCTGTTTTCTTTCCCACACAAAGTGGACTTCTATACAAATTTTTCTGTGCGTCTCTTTTTGTTTCTTCAGCTGGAGATCTTTCCACTTCATTAAATGGAAAGTGTCTCTTAAAGGTCTGCATACTGTTCCATTGTACAGATGTACTATAATTTATTTTACCAGTGCTTTATAGAAGTAAAATCAGGCTTCTTGCTGTCTTCTTTGGCCCTTTTTACAAACAATGCTGTAATAGATATCTTTCTACAAGCTTATGTTTGTACGTGTGCTATCCATGGGATGGATAACTAGGAAAGGAGTCACTTGCTCAAAGGATGTGTGCATTACAAACTTTCAGAGACACCACCAAACTGAGGCAATTTATCCTCCTCTCAGCAATGAACAAGAGTACCTGCTGGTCTACAAAGTTCATTACCCAAGTATGTGAGCTCTGCCAGTCTGACAGGTGAATAAAAAGTGTCTCATTATGGTTTTAATTTGCATTTACCTGATTATAAATATGCGTGGGGATCTTTTCCTAGGTTTGAGCCTTTTTCATTTCTCTTTTTGGAATTACTCATCTCGTTTGTCTGGGACACCAGGAATGAAGATATCACAGGAATAAATATTAAATAAAATGAATATTTTACAGTTGGTAAAATACCAACTTGTTAGACCTGTTCTCATTCATTTGTAGACGTGCCTGACGTTCCCCCAAAATACCACGTGCCTGTGATTTGAGTTTCAAATACTTGTAGGTTGTCTTTTAACTTTGTGCATTGCAATTTTTCTAACTCAGAACGTTTAACTTTTAAATAGTCAGAGTTAGGAATGTTATTTCAAACTTAGATAGACTTTCTCCACTTCAAGGATATAAATCAAAAATCTTCCATTTTTTTTGTCCTACACTTTCATTTTTAACAGGATTTAAATATTTTGACCAATCAGAAATGTATCTGTCACCTGCATCTCAAATATTTTCCCCCAGCCTTATAATTTTCTGTTGACTTTTTACAGTAGATTATTTTGTTCTTTCAGGTTGTTTGCCCTCTTCCTCTCCATAAAGAGGAGTTTGAATCTTTTCTTGCTGACCTGCAGTGCCTCCCACCCAGGGAAGGCGTCAGTGTCCCTTGCCACCGATGTGTACTTGGCAAATGATCACCATGTTTTTGCAAAATGAGATCATGTTACATATTTGTTTTTTGCTTGAAGGAACACCGTGAATTTCTACCAACTCCCTTGTTTTTTTCCCTTTGCCACAAGAATGGCATGTCCCCAAAAAAGGCTGGCTCCAGGTTGAAGCTGACCCACAGCCACCAGGAAGTAATGTGAATGCTGAATAAATATTTACTGGTATAAACTACTGAAAACTTCAGGTTGTTTGTTACCTCGGCAAAGCTAGTTCACATTTTTAATTGTATCAGTGCTTAATCCTTGTATCGTGAAGTATAACATACATCCAAAAATGGAAACAAAACAAATGCTCCCTGCCATAAATCACCGCCAAGTGAAAACCCATGTTACCACCACGACCCACGTTAAGAAGTAAAATATTGCCAGCCCTCGAAAATAAGATTGTACCCTCTCCTTACTGTTATCAGCTGAATTGTACAACGCCCCCCCCCCCATTTAAATGTTGAACTCCTAACCCCCAGGACTTCAAAATGCGACTGTATTTGGAGATATGACCCTTAAAGAGATAATGAAGTTAAAATGAGGTCATTAGGATGTGCCCTAATCCAACATGACTGATGGCCTTACAAGAAGAGGAAAAACACACACAGGAGAGACCAGGCGAAGCCACTGGGGGAAGCCAGCCATCCACAAGCCAAGGGAAGAGGGCTCAGAAGAAACCAGCTCTCCTGACACTTTGACCTCAAACTTCTGGCCTTCAGAATCGTGACAAAACACATTTCTGTTGCTTAAACTACCCAGTCTGTGGTGTTTCTCACGGCAGTCTTAGGACTCTAACACACCCTTTCTGGTGGGTTCCCCGCTACCCATTAGCAATAACCTCTATACGTACTTCCATCACGGTAGCTTGCTGCTTGTTTCTTTTACCTTCATAGAAATATGATCATACACTGCATGTATGTGCATGTGTGTGTATGTGACTTTTCGTGCTCAAGATTATATTGGTGAGATCCTTCACTTTCTTTGCTATAAAAATACAGTTGACCCTTGAACAGCACAGGTTTGATCTGCATGGGTCCACGTATACATGGATTTTTTTTCAGCGAATACATCCTACAGTACTACATGATCCAGGGTTGGTTGAAACCACGGATGGCAAACTGCGGTATGCAGGGCTGACTGTAAAGTTATCTGCACGTTTTTGTGCAGAAGGTCAGCACCTCTAATCCCCACGTTGTTCAAGGGACAACTCTATTCTACCACATATTAACCCGTTCTACTGTTTGTGGACTTTTGGGTTGTTTCTCATCCGAGATGATTATGCATAATACTGCTATAAAATTCTTGAACACATCTCTTGGTGTTTATGGACATTTGTTTCTGTTAAGTATGTACCAAAGAGTAGAGTTGCTGGATTATAGGGCATGTGTATGTTCAATTTGAGTGGATAGTGTCAAATAGCTTTCCAAATGGTTTTAATAATTCCTTTCCCACTGTAAGTTCAGGAGAGTCTCTGACATTCTACATCCTTGCCAACATTTGTAATTGTAAGACTGCTTGTTTTTTTTTTTTTATTCAAGAATTTAAAATGCTTTCTCATTATGGTTTGAATTTGTATTTTTGTTATGACAAAGGAAGTTAAGTACTTTTTCTTATATGGATTGGTCATTAGAATATCCTCATCTACAAAATCTTTTTTTCGACACTTTCATGTTTCTATTGAATTGTTTGGTATTTTTCCTACTGATTTGTAGGTGTTCTTCATGTATTATGAAAATGAGCCCTTTGGTGGTTATTATGCTATAAATGGATTCTTCCATTCAGAAAATGTAAAGTTGGCCCCTACCTTACACCATGTTAAAAAATTAATTCCAGATAAATTGAGGGTCTAAATTTTAAAATGGCAAAATAATACAACTCTTAAAAGATAACATGGAAAAATATCTTATGACTTTGAAGTAGGGAAAGAAGGGCACAAAAAAATAGACTGATACGTTTGATCACAGCAACGTTAAGATATTGTTCGTCCAAAGCCACCATTAAGAGGATGAAAAGGCAAGCTCACAGAAAGGAGGAGACATTTGCAGAGGTATTTATGTGAGGTGAATCCTCACCTTCATAGGCAGAAGCTAATGGATAATATTTAAAGTTGATTCATCAAGAAATAGTAAAATAAGCATTAAAGATTGAGAAACACAGAACTGCATAATAGATCACTGTTTCTGGGAATAGGACTGGAAATGAGAATGGGTGGGAAAGAGGTGAAGAAAATGCTTGGTTTTCATTATAATCCCTCTATACAATTTGATTTGTTAATTATGTGCATATATTACTCTGATTTTTAGAAAAGATACAGTATTTCTTAAACTCTTAGTGAGGTGCCTCCAGATCAGAGATTGACGACACCTCCCTGGCAATGCAGGTGAGCCCTGAAGCTGCAATGGCAACCTCAGATGTGCTTTCAGGGATCGCACTTTGTAATGGAAATCCCGAGAATGTCGTATTCTTCCTCATAATATATTCATGTTATTGTAATGGGAAACAATATTTTATTTAAAGTAGTTTACACCTTCACTCAAACCATCAAGTAAGTTTCACGCACAGGAAGGTTCAGCAGGTTTATTCTTTGGCTTCAAGTAGCCCCAGAACACCCCTGTGAGCCCCCTGGAGCTGTAAGTAACCCAGTTTGAGAAGGATATTTCTAACTTGTTAATGCTGCCATAATGGCTAAATATATGATAGCTTCCAGATGTTGTGTCTACTTCAGATGTTGATAGGGAGCACGGGGGAGTGTAATTGAAACAATATTCATTTTGCAATCAGAAGATCTATCTGAGTTCTGACGGGGACCTTACTTTGGGCAAGTCACTTTAAATCCCATGACTTTAACCTCCTCAACTGTATCACAATCCTAATGAATACTGATTTTGCCTACTACCCCACAAAGTTGTTCTGTGGCTTCTGTGAGAAATTATTTTGCAAACCATGCAACATTCGTCTTCCAGATATTGGCAGAAAATTTGCATGTCAAATTTTAATGCCAATATTTTAAACCCAAGTTGGATGCTATGATATGTATTCGCATCATTATAGCCTTTCTGGCTCCTACTGAAGTTTACATTTGACCAGCTAGTGAGTTCCATTTGATAAACATTTTTAGCATCCATTCTATCCGGCTATGTACTATGAAGAAATGTGCACTATAGATTTGGTAGAAATGACTTATGACTTTCATGTGAGCATACATGCTGCTTATTTTCTTAGCCGTGTTTCCTTGGTGAAGTCATTACCTTTTTCTGGGCTTCAGTGTTTTTATCTACAAAATGTGGATATTGGAACTTTGCACATACTTAGGATGTATTGATTTTCCGTATTTGTTATTCACCAGGACTCTAAAAATAATCTGCAGAAATTATTCATTGAGTACCTTCTCCGTACTCAATATATGAGTCAGGGTTCAACCAGGAAGGACTCTGTACTGAGCTTAGAGGAAACTAGTTACACGGGTGAAAGGGGCTGAGAAGCTAAACACAGTGCAGAGGCGCCCCCCACCCCATCCTGAGACTGGAAACGGTAGGGGACTGCTATCATCCCCTAGGCTGGAGGGAGGGATGTTTCCAGAGCCCAGTGGTCAGGGCTGCCTGGAGGGGGATAGAGCCAGATAGGTTTGTCTAGAGGCCACAGAGGAGACACAGCCAGGGCCAGAGACACTGTGAGTCAGAGAGTCTCCTCTGAAAGGGAGGATAACCTGGCTATATGTTCTCCTCTGCCTCTTTGACTTGTGCCTTCCAGGGCCCAACCCAGGTGGAGCTCTCTAACCAGGAGCCTGGGAAACTCAGAGGTCAACCCCAGTGAGACAAAACAAAGGGTGAGAAGTGAATCTGAGCAGAAACAGCACACAGACTGGCCCTCGCACCATGGTGCTTCGCACTCCAAGGAGCTTACAGTGTCCTGGAGGAAATCAAAGTCATATTGATGCAGCAGTAAAAATAATAATAGTTGTGCTGTTTCATTCATATATGTTATCTGAAACCTTGAAAATATTGTCTTCATTTTTCAGATGGGGAAACAGGCTCAGAGAGCAAACGTCCAAATTCACAGAGCAAGTAAAAATGAAACTGAACTGGAAGCTACAACCACATGCCTCCAAAGGATGTAATCTTTCTTCTGTACATATTAGATGATCTCAGTGAGAGGGGTGTGCAGAGAACAGCAAAGCCTCTGTTTCCTCATCTGAGGAATGGAGTTTGAAACAGCTCCAGTAGGAATCCTTTGTCATTAAAGGCTGGAATCATCTAGCAACGCTTGATAGAAAATGTGAGGCTCTTTGGGGGTCTTGAAGGATATGTAGGACTCAGAGAAAACGTATGGAGATAATTCCTTCTGTTTTCTCTTCTTTGAGAAATCTCTTCTCTCTCTGCAGATTTGAGTTGAGTTTTGAGCAATAAAACATAATATGGCTTCCAGGGATCCTAATGGACTCTCCTGAGTTTATGCTTTTGCAGTTGTAACATCGTACAGCTCTAGGGCCCTGGAGGCGTCCCAGAGAGTTTCCCAAGTCCACCTTTCATCCCCAGTGCCTTGCACCCTGACGGAGGGGTACCTGCACTTCGACATCAGCTCTCCTGGGCGACTGGATCTCTACTGGCCATACATCTGAGAACTCTCAAGAACACTGTTTATTCCTTGAGAAATCTGGAATGAATTAGGCTGAATAAATTGGCCCTCAACTTGGCTGTTTCAAATGGCAGCAAAGAAATAACACATGTTGCTTTCTCTCCTTTTTTCTTTCTTTCTTTCTTTTTTTTTCTTTATGGAAGGGGAAATGAAAACACACCCATATCCACACAAAAATTAGATTTGGTCAACCCATGCTCCACTTCTCCAGCAAGTGGAAACCTTTGATCGAAATACTGAGGTGTCTCAGAAGAGTGTTAGGATAGCAAGAAACCTGGGGAATTCATTCTAATGTGTGTCTGCAACCTGTGCGGCATAAATCTAACTTGAACTGCGGTGTCTACAGAGCCAACCTGTAGCTGAGTTGCTAGGGCTACTGATACAGTAAGCAAACACAACAAAGAATTTTCCTGTCTTAATCCTCTGCAGATCTTACCTTTCTGCTCAATGCCAAACATTCATCAAAAGAAAGCCATATGGAGACTTTGAAACATTATTCAGAAAGAAATTAGGAAGAAAAAAGGACATCATTCATCATGATTGTATCTGACACATGCACGATTTTAACTGCTTAATCTCAGTTTGCAAATAATTAATGATAACAATGACAGGTGGCACTTTTGAGTGCTGCGCTAAGTTTTTAGCATATATTACCTCATTTATATGTAACTATAGTCTCATAATCAAAGTACTATTATTATCCTTACCTTACAGATGATAAGACTGAGTCTTAAAGAGTTTAAGTAAATTTTCTGAGTTAACACATTTAGAAAGTAAGGAAGCCAGATTGCAACATTAAGTCAATCTGTGCCTCCCAGCTCTTAGCCACTGACGGACACTGGGGTGTGCTGCCCAGATCCCCCTTCAAGAAAGGATTTGTTGCCCCAGCTGCTAAGGGTGCTGTCAGCAGACAGAATTCAGCTGTCAGCTCCTTTTGGGGTCAGCTCAGCTGCAGAGCACTGCCTCACCCAAGGCCAAATCTTTCCCAGGGCTGCTCATACCCAGTGGCTAATGGTGTCCTGGACACGTGGGCACCTGGTACTCCATGGTCGAGCTGGAGCCTTTCCTGTCACCTGGTGTATGGCCAGAGCATTATTCCTAGTGTGGGGTGTGATGCCTTTAGAACCTGAAGAATGCTGCCAAGAGTTGTTGCTTCCTTCTTTAGGGTAGCACGTGCAAGATCCAGGAACTTGTCTTTTAACTGGAGTGCGTGCCCCAGCATGACCTTGACCCCTGCATCCCTAAGTACTTTGCTGAAGTGGCAGATCTCTGAATCCTGTTAAGGTTTATTTCCTGCCTTCTGGAGCACTCTTGTCTTTCCAAGGCCTCCAGTGTGCTGGATACTTGTTGCTCATGCCCCTTGATCTGCTTTATAGCATCTGTATGATGTTTCATGGCAAGTCCCTGAGGTTCAGATCCCTTTGGACAATATTACAATAGACAATGTAAAAATTAACATGGACTTGGCAAAATTTTACATGAATATTTTGTCTCTTTCATGTGAATGCTAACTTTTACAAATTTTCTTTTCTGATTGGAATAGGAAAGAACGTTCACCAAATCCAGCTTCCCGAGGCCCTAGGAATCTCCATCAAAGATACCACATTGAATACAGCAGTAGTGCTCAGCTTGCGGTAGTCTACAGTCATCTTCTAGGATCTGTTTGAGTTCAGCAGGGACCAGATTAGTGAACTCAATATAATAGGTCCTCTATGCCTACATCCTTGAGATCCTTAAACCATTCTTACCTCCTGCTTCCCACAGAGATGTGATACTGTTTTTGATTTACTATCTTAGGGTGAGAAGGGCACTGTCAGTATCTCCTTCATTTCTCCATTATGATAGCTCTCATCCCACAGGCCCAATGAGGGGGGGCGGGTTACTCTGGCTGCCAAGTATGTCAATCTATTTATACATTCAGAGGCTCGGGCAATGACCACCAGGTGGGCCTGTGAACCAGTGGACCGATCGTTAGCCAGCCTTTGGCCAGAATTCCATTTGCAGGGCTCTTATATGCCCCCACTATAAAAAGGGATCTGTGATAATTTGCTATGTCTTTCAGAGTTCCCCTTTCCCCAATCAACCAAGTCAATGTCCAAAGTTCCCTTTGGGGACAGACTGGGAATTAACACAGTATACACCTGCTGTGGTCTGGCAGGGTCTTTCCTTATGGGGACTGAGACACATCCTCAAATATATAAAAGCTCTAAAGACTTAACCAAAAAACTGTTATAATTAATAAACGAATTCAGTAAAGTTGCAGGATAAAAAATAAATATACAAAAAATAGTAGTGTTTCTGCCACTAAACAACAAACCATCAGGGATTAAGAAAACAATCTCATTTATAATTGCATCAAAAAGAATAAAACAGTTAGAAATATAACCAAGGAGGTGAAAGATCTGTACACTGGAAACTGTAAGTCATTGATGAAAGAAATCGAAGAAGCAACACATAAATGGAAAGATGTTCTATGCTCATAGATTAGAAAAATTAATGTTGTTAAAATGTCCATACTACCCAAAGAAATCTACACATTCAATGCAATTCCTATCAAAATTACGGTGGCATTTTTTTTTACCAAAAAAATAGAACAAATAATCATAAAATTTGTATGGGAACACAAAAGATCCCAAATAGCCAAAAAAAAAAATCTTGAGGAGAATAAAAGAACAAACCTGAAGGTATTACACTTCTGATTTCAATCTGTAGTACAAAGCTGTAGTAATCAAAACAGCATGGTATTGTCATAAAACCAGACACATAGATCAATGGAACATAATAGAGAGCCTAGAAGTAAACCCATGCATATATGGTCAATTAACTTATGATAAATGAGCCAAGATAGTCTCTTCAATAAGTGATTTTAGAAAATCTGGACAGCCACTTGCAAAAGAATAAAACTGTACCTCTATCTTACACCACACACAAAAATCAACCCAAAATGATTTAAAGACTTAAATTTAAGACCTGAAGCTACAAAACTTCTAGAAGAAAACACAGGGAATAAGCTCCTTGACAATAGCCATTTGTATCATTTTTTTTAAGATTCCACATATAAGTGATATCATATGATATTTATCTTTCTCTGACTTATTTAATAGCCAAGACATGCAAGTAGCCTAAATGTTCACTGAAAGATGAATAGATAAAGAAGATGTGGTATATATACACAATGGAATATTACTCAGCCATAAAAGAATGAAATAATGCCATTTACAGCAACATGGATGGACCTGGAGATTATCATATTAAGGGAGCTAGTGTTTCAATAAGACAGACCCATATCTATTTCTTTTGCTCCACCTGCCTCCCTCTTATATCATATATCTCTATTGAATCTTATTCTCAGCAGCATGCAATCCTAGCCTTAACATATGAGCAGAAATAAAGAATGACCTTTCCCAATGTTCTTAGTTTCAATACTGCCTGTAAAGTGTATTTTGTGAATTTGAATTGGTCTCAGCCTTCAGAGGCACTGAGTCATTGTTTCCTTTTCAGGAAACTTCAAAGTCACAAGCCGTGTCTTAGAAAACTTACATCTCTTCATCTTATCATCTCATTTGATCCTCCCAATGGTCCTATGAGGTAAGAGACCAGATGTCATGCATGGAAAGACCAGTGAACCCGAAAGTCAGAAGATAAGCACTTCCTCCCTATTATTTATTAGTTGTGTGATCTTAGGCAACTCTCATGACACTCATAAAAAAATGTGTTTTATTAGATTCAAAACCCAACAAATACTTAGTGAGTGTCCTTTATGTGTAGGGTTCCAGATATTGGAGAAACAGTGGAACATAAGACAGGTAAGTTCTCTTTTCTCACAGAGCTTTCATTCTAGTGTGTTACAGACAAATAGAAAGGTGGCAAATAAATCAGAAAAATTTGGATATTAATAAGTGCTATCAAGAAATAAAGTTTAAATATGATGGATTTAACAGTGATCAGTAGAAGTTATTTTGATTGGGACATCAGAGAAAGCCCATCCCTTGAAGAGATTTGAGAGACTCAGCCATATGAAGAGTCAGGTGAGGAGCTTTTCATGCAGAAGGAACAGATGTTTAGAGATGATTACAAAAGTTCTCAGATGGCACAAGCTTAGCTGTTCCTGACAGTTCCTACCTTCAGTAGCTCTCATTCTGTGGAAGATGTTCCTAAGGCCTAGAGCAGTAAAGCAACTTGCTCAGGAGTAAAGGCTGAGTTCTTATAAGAGCACTCTTGTAAGAGATTCAGATCCATGACTTCAGATTCTTAAAGAGAATATTTTTCACCACTTAAATTCTTAGATATGGGGTGTCCAGATATTTGGTCAAACATTTTTCTGGGTATATCTATGAGAGTTCTTTGGATGACATTAACATTTAAATCAGTGGACTTTGAGTAAAGCAGATTGCTTTTCATAATATAGGTGGGCCTCATCAAAGCAGTTGAAGGCCTGAATAAAACAAAAGAACTGGCATCCCTAAGCAAAAGAGAATTCTCCAGCAGACTGTCTTTGGACTTAAACTACAAACTTTCTCTTTTTATAGCAGCCTGCTGGCCTTTGGACTCACACTGAAATATTAGCTGTCCTGAGTCTCCAGACTACTGAATTATCCTGCAGACTTTATGCTTGCCAGCCTCTATAATTATACAAACCAACTCCTTATAATAAATTTATCTCTCTGGTTTTGTCTTCTTCAGTTCTTTGACTTTCAAGGGCTTCTAGCATTCTAGTTTTCATTTAATTTGAAAACATTGGAGGAATAATTTCTCCAAATAACTTTTCTGTTTGCAGTCTCTGCTTTTATTTTGGATCCCCAGTTACATGTTTGTTGGGCCACATGATATTTTTCTGACTGTTTTTATTTTCCATCTTTCTCTCTCTGCTTCAGTTCGCATAGTTCCTATTAGTATGTCTTCAAGTTCACGATCTTTTTATCTATTTTGTCTTTATCTTTGATTTTCTGTAGTTTGAAAATAATATGTCTAGGTGTAGTTTTGTTTTGTTTTGTTTTGTTT
Organism: Vicugna pacos; assembly: GCF_048564905.1. Taxonomy (NCBI): domain Eukaryota; kingdom Metazoa; phylum Chordata; class Mammalia; order Artiodactyla; family Camelidae; genus Vicugna; species Vicugna pacos. Next base: position 26,852,043 of record NC_132999.1, on the reverse strand, counting down.
TGTTTTAAATTTATCCTGCTTGGTATTCTCTAAGCTACCTGGATCTGTGGTTTGGTGTCTGACATTAATTTGGGAGAAATTCCCAGCCGTTATTGTTTCAAATATTTCTTTCTTTTTTTGTCTCTTTCTTCTCCTTCTGGTAGTCCCATTATGCATATGTTATACATTTTATAGATGTCCCACAGTCCTTGGAATTTTTTTTCCAGTCTTTGTTCTTTTTGTTTTTTGATTTTCAAGGATTCAATTGATATACACTCTAGCTCAAAGATTCTTTCCTCATCCATGTCCAGTCTACTAATAAGCCCATCAAAGGCAGTCTTCATTTTTGTTAGCTTTTTTTTTTTTTTTTTAACTCTCTAGCATTTCTTTATGGTTCTTTTAGGATTTCCATCTCTCTGCTTATGACGCCCTGTTCTTGCCTGCTGACTACATTAATATGACTAGCATATTAATGATAGTTGTTTTAAACTCTGGTCTTATCATTCCAGCATCTCTACCATGTCTGGTTCTGATGCATGCTCTGTCTATTCAAATTGTGTTTTTTGTCTTTTAGTACGTCTTGTAATTTTTCTCTTGGTAGCTAAACATGATATACTGTATAATGGAAGCTGCTGTAAATAGGCTTTTAGTAATGTGGTGGTGAGGTCTGAGAGGAGGGGACATGTTCTATCGTCCTATAATTAGGTCTCAGTCTTTTAACAATTTCTGTGGACTGTGAACTATATATGTGTTTCTCAGTTCTTTTCACCCCCTTTTAGGTGGGACAGGGTGGTTAACATGGGCTAGGGTTGGGTATTTTCCTTCCCTTACCTCAGTTAGGCTCTGGTTAACTAGTTTCCCTTGAGGGCAGTGCTTGTTAAGAAGAATAGAGTGCTCTGGTGTATTTTAAAATGGTTTGTTTTTACCCCTCTCCCCAGTGGAAGCCTGAAGGGATTTTTCTTCAAAATTTACTGTGGGAATCTGGTCAAGCTCCTGGAGTTAAATCTCACAATATTGTGGGAGCTCTCCTTCAAACTCCCCTGGAGTTTTTAACTCTCAGATTTGTCCACACTGAGCCTCCAGCAATTCGTCAGTTACAGTTCAGGTTTCCCTACCTCGGCACTGGTTCCTGAGGCAGTTTCCACTTGTAAGTCTGCTCCAGTGAGCTGCGACCCCCTGTGTCCACTGTTCTGTCTCTCCAATATTGGGAGAAGTGGTTTGTCCTACATCCTCCCATGTTACTGATCCAAGAAGAGTTGTTGATTATCCCTCTGTTCAGCTTTTTACCTGTTGTCAGGAAAGGAGTGGAGACTTCCAAGCTCCTTATATATGGGAACTGGCAACTCGAAGTCTGTGTACTAATTTTTGATTGGCTAATGTGTATTGTGAGTGTCACATTGTTGAGTGTCTGGATTTGTTGACTTCCTTTAAAGAATCTTGAGAAAAAATTCATTCTGCAAGTGACTAATATTACTTTCAAAGAAGTTTTAGTTTTTGAGGCTTTATTTTTTTTTTTAACTTTGTTACAATGATTCTAAGGTATTTTTTTTTTCCAACTAAAGCATGCCCCTTCCTTGTCCAGCTATTCCATTATGTCTACATTCTGGCTGTTTGGTACTTGAGGACAGTACATGTGAGCTCTGGAAATTTGACAGCTTACACATTCCCAGTTGTTCTTTGCCCTTACTTATAGAATTTTATCCGACATGTCAGTGGCTTTGTATTGAGAATGTAATAAAAGGTAACCTTGTCCTGCGCATAGCTCTCTAGTCTTTGGGATTCTTCTTTGCAAACTGTAGCCCTCTTTATTTGAAGAGTTGTTTTACAGTTGCTAAATATAAAAATTTTTACAATTTAATTTTGTTCATTTTTCTAGTTGTTTGAAGTGAAAAAGTAACTCTGTTCTCAGTTTCTCCATCATAGCCAGAGGCAGCTATTCAAAATCAATCTTTTGAATGTTAGACAAATCTGAGTGTAAAATGCTATCTGAATGTGGCTTTGTTTTGCATTCCTCTGATTATTAATGAAAGTAGACGTCTTTTTCTAAATTTATTGGCCATTTGTGCTTCTTCTACTCATATCTCTGGGCTATTTTTTAAATTGGGTTGACTTTTCCTTGTTGATTTATAGGGAATACTTTGAATATCCTGGTACTGATTCTTTGCCAGTTATATCATTGTATACATTGGCTCCAAAAATCTTGTTGGTTTTCTCACTTTATAATGTACTTTGTTTAATAGAAATTTTATTTTTTAATGTGGATAACTATGTCAAATATCTATTTATTTTTATGTAATAGTTCTTTGGTTTCTTCAAAAAGTTTCACCATTTCACTTCTCATATTTTGACTTTAACCCATTTATAATAATTGATTTCTGTGTGTGGTATGAGATAGAACACTAATTTAATTTTTTTCCTCTAAGTATATACAATAGTATCCATTCCACTTACTGGAATAATTATTTCTGCTCTATTGCTCTACAGTGATACATTTGTCATACATCAAGTTTCTATGTGTAAATGGCTCTGTTGCAGAGCTCTGTACCATTTTCAATGGTCTGACTGTTCATGTGGATTTGTGCTGATTCCACATGGTTTCATTTACTAGAGCTTTATGATTAAGCTTGATATCTGGTAGAGTAAGAACCAGCACTTTATTTTTCTTATTTGTTCTTTAAAATTTTTCTCAGCTATTCTTGACCCTTTGTAGGCAGTGAAAAATACTGTTAAGATTTGGTTTTGAATTTATAAACTTATTATGGAGAATTGACATGTTTACTCGATTAAATCTATCAAATTATGAACATAATATATATAGCTCCAGGTTTTCTTCACATCCTTCAATAATTCTTTATAATTTCCCTAATTATAGGCATGAATATCTTTTCATTAAACTTATTCCTATATAAGTTAAAGTACTTAATCACTATTTGAATGAGGTTTGTATTTTTCTACATTTTTCTGGTTGTTGTACTGAAGTGATTTTTGATTTTTGTATATTTATCTTATATTTGCTAACTTTGTTGAATTATTTAGTTAGATCTAATATAGTGTCTATGGATTTCTTGAGAATTTTTGCAAGACAATTATGCTGTCTATAGATAAGGACAATGATCTCGCTTCCTTTATAACTCACATTCCTATTTTTAATTGTTCTCTTTTAATCTCATTGTGTGGGACTCTTACTACAACACTGATTAGAAGCAGAAATAGTTCTATTGTTTCACTATCAAGCATGATGTTTGGTAAGTTCTGATAGATACTTTTATCAGATTAAGAAAGTTCCTTTCTAAGCAGAATTGATTAAGATTTTTGTTTTCATGCTGAGTGAACATTAAACATTTATTCTACATCTATTGGAATGATTGTTTATCTATCTACCTGCATATCTATATCTATCTGCATATCTATATTTATCCTATTTATATTTATCTATATTTATCTGTCTCAGGAAATTAAAAACATCCACACTTCTTAATTAGCTTCAAGGGAAAAAGAGAGAGAGAGTGTGTGTGTTTGTCTTTAAGGAATTGTCTCACACAATCATAGGTGCTGGCATGTGTAAAATTTGCAGAGCAGATTGGCAGGTTAGAGACTCAGGAAAGAGTTGATCTTATAGTCTAGAATCTGAATGCAGTCTAGAGACAGACCCCCTTCTTCCTTGGGGGGGCCTCTTTTAAGGCCTTCAACTGATTAGATGAGGCCCATCCTTATTATGATAATATGATAATCTGCTTTACCCAGTCTATTGATTTAAATGTTAATCACATCTTAAAAATAACCTTCATAGCAACATCTAGACTGATGTTTAACCAAACATCTGGCACCATAGCCTAGCCGAACTGACCAGATATTATAAATAACATTCAAATATCTGACTGAATTAGATTAGTTCTGAGATTTCTCTATTTTTGTTTTTTTATGAGTCTAAGAATGACATATCTCACTAGAGAATTTTTAGGAGAGGAGAAAATAATTCTAGCATGATTCCAGTAGAAGCCAAGCTAGTCTACTACCTTTCAAGCAATGTATTTATTGTGACACATAAAATCCACAACAATTTGGATTTTTTTTCTTTGACTGAATAAAGTATTCTCTAAACTTATTTTTTTTGAGTGCCTACCTATAGACAGGTGCTATTCTAAACAAAACAAATAACAATTCCAACCTTTCGAGAGTTTATTTTGCAGTGGGAGGGTGAGGAGAAACACAATAAAGAATAAGCAAGCTATAGAGGATGTCAGATGATGGTAAGGTACCGGGGAGAAAAATAAAGCAGGGAAGAAAACAGGAAGCACTGGGGCCCAGGTGGGAGCAGGTTAGTGACACTGTCAGTAAAGAGGTCAGGGAAGGCCTCAGGAGGAGGTAAAATTTGAATAAAAACTAGAAAAATAGGAGCCAGAGTAAGCCATGTACACATTGGGGAACAGAAGAAATGTTTCAGGCAGAGGACACAGCAAGTGCAAGGGCCCAGGGGTAAGCTCACCAGGCTAGATCATGAATGGGAAGAAGGCCAATGTGGCTGAAGAGGGGAAAGTAATAGATACCAAAACGAGAGGAGCCACAGGGGCTAGAAAGTATAGGTCCTTATAGGTTATAGGAGGTTTATGAGGTTTTTTTCTCTGACTCAAGGAGTATTTTAAGCAGAGTAGGACATGATCTGACTTACGTTCTTAAAGGACCAACAGGACCACTTTGGCAGTAATGTGGAGAATGTGGCTGGAAGCTACATATAGTCTCAGTCCATCCAAGCCGTTACATAAGTTCCCAACCCTTAATTTTCTACCAGGACCATCCTTCCATTTTATATGGTGTTCTTTTTGTTTTGTTTTAAATGAGTTTACTGAGCTATAATTGTCGTAAAGTACATGGCATGTATTTAAAGTGTACAAACTGATACATTTTGACATGTGTATGTACCTGTGAAACCATCATCATATTCAAGATAGGGAAATATCCATCACTCATAGTTTTTCATATGGTGTGTTTTCTTTTAACTAATTGCATCACCCAGTTGGTGTTTTAAAGTGGGGTGCGGTGGCCAGTGTGTGGAGTTAAAGGCAGTGGCCATTTGTTCTATATTCTTGTCAAGAACCTGGACACCGTCCCATACAACTGTTATGAGGGTTTCCTTCCTTCTTTGCTTACTTTAGGAATACCTAGAAGGGTATTTATAGGGCCAATTTCAACTATCCCAAAACTTTCATTGCATTTTGAAAGGTGTAGCCTTCAGTTCTGAGCAGAAGGAGCAAGTGACCCATATTTTATGCAGCAAATATTTCTTGCCAAGACTGTTTAATGGAAGCACATCCAGTCTTTTGCAGTTATTTTGGTCCTGTTATAGGGAAAGTAAGATATTTGCTTTGGAATTGCCTAGGTTTCTGACAGACAAATATAAGCCAATTAAAATGGATGAAAAGATGTGGTAGAAGGAGAAATTATTTTCCCCCCTGAGGAATAAAGACATTCCAACTTCTGCATCATTATACTTGGCAATAATTCCCCCCTTGAAGCTAATTAAGAAATGTGGATGTGTTGTTTTTAACTTCCTTAGTTCTACCTTTGATTCCTCCCACCTCAACCATCATCCCCAAAGAGCAATATATTTTCTTACTAGGTGAGGGAAATTCCTGAATAAGTTAATAATGTACCTTGCCAACATTATCCACTGCACCTTGGAATTTCCTTCCGCCCAGTGTGCTGCCTCTCCGAGTTCTTTCTCACCCCTTGTCAGATAATGGTGTCTTCTCCCCTTACCCTGCACTGATTCCTCAAGGATCTCATGATTTTTATTATTGCCCAAATAGCCAAATAAGGATGCATTTACTCAGGTCCAGATTCATCCGCTCTTCTGTATACTCATTTGTGCATTTTTGTTCAATAATTACTTATTACATACCTACTGTACCAGTCAGAATATCAGCAGGAAAGTACGTGGAACATACAAATTGGGTGATTTGAAAAGAATTTCTTATTAGAGATGTTGTACAAAAGCACAGGAAGAACAAGTGTAGTCCTGGATATAATAACTATGAGGGCCTTTACCAGCCCTAGGCTTAAAGGGGCAAAGGGGAAGAGTTTCTAGAACCTGAAAGAGGCATAGAAAGGGAGCAACTGACTAGACAGAAACCTTGGCGTCCGGTCCAGGGATGCAGCCAACCTACAGCATCATGGCTGGGAAGAAGCCTGGGGAATAAATACCCTGACCTTACTTTCCTCCTAATCACTTGCCATGTTCACCCTTGACCAAAACTCATGCTGAAACAGGGCAAAAAGGAAGCCTATTAATGCTAGTCATGCAGGTCAGCCCTTCCAGGGACTGGGCCTGGTAGAGTGGATCTGCAGGGGCAAACAAAAGACATCCAGCTCACTGCTTTGTGACAGATGACATATATTGAAGTGCCCACCAAGAAAATATAGTTAGGTATCCTACAGAAACCTCAAACTCAACAGACAGAAAAGTGAGATCTTTTACCCTCACAAAGCTGCTATTCTCCCTCCATTACCAATCTTGGTGCCACCATCTGCTGAATCACTCAAGTCAGAAGCACTGGAGACTTGGGACTCATTCAGTACTCACCCTCCTTCTATTGTTCCTGCCCTTCCCACCATGGTTATGCCACTATGAACTGCTATTTTATCCCTAACTTGTTCTCAAATCCATATTCCCCTTGACATCCCTATTCTCATTGCCCTCCCTTTGCATACTCTACCTGGTTTATTGCATAAGCAATGTCTAATTCATTCTCCAGATTGCCACCACAATGACCTTTCAAAAACATAATTCTTCTTCCTTGTTTACTGTGTCTCTCCCAGTAAAATATAAGCTCCGTCAGGATAGGAATTATGTCTCTTTTGCTTACTACTGTATTCTCCACATGTAGGTATGGCATCATGTGGGTACTTGAATATCTGTTGAGTTTGAATATGCCATGTCACGCCTCTTCCTAAAATCTGTTTTGCCTATAGAGTTATGTAATCATTATTAGCATTAACAACAAATATTTATTGAGTAACAGTGACACGATTAATGTTCAACTATGAAGTAGGTACTATTGCTACCTCCAGTTTATATCTGTGGAGACTGGAGGGCAGAGGACTCAGATGGTTGAATAAGAAAACTTGTAGGACCCAGAAAAGAGCAGAAACCATAAAATGGAAGGAGCCTAGGCCTCTGAAACTCTGCGTGGAGGGCGCCATCCAAACTCTTGTGTTAAATGGTTATGTGAGAAAGAAATACTTTTCTATTGTGTTGAGCCTGTCATATCTGAGCACTGATTTTTATATAGTTAACCTATCATGACTACAGTAACTACTGCTCAAGAAGAATCTGTACAAAAAAGGAGAAATCTACAGGCCAATATCACTGATGAACATAGATGCAAAAAATCCTAAACAAAATACTAGCAAACTGAATCCAGCAATGCGTTAAAAGGATCATACACCATGATCAATTGGGATTTATCCCAGCGATGCAAGAGTTTTTCAATATCCACAAATCAGTCAATGTGATACACCACATTAACAAACTGAAGAATAAATATCATATGATTATCTCAATAGATGCAGAAAAAGCTTTTGGTAAAGTTGAACATCCATTTATAATAAAAACTCTCCAGAATGTGTGCATAGAAGGAAAATAGCTCAATATAATAAAGGCCATATATGACAAATCCACAGCTAACATTATACTCAGTGGTGAAAAGCTGAAAACACTTCCTCTAAGATCAGGAACAAGACAAGAATGCCCATTCTCATTGCTTTTATTCAACATAGTTTTGGAAGTCCTAGCCACAGCAATCAGAGAAGAAAAAGAAATAAAAGGAATCCAAATTCGGAAATAAGTAGTAAAACTGTCACTGATGACAGGATACTACACAAAAAAACTCAAAGATGCCACCAGAAACCTACTAGGGCTCATCAATGAATTTGGTAAAGTTTCAGGTTACAAAATTAATACACAATAATCTGTTGCATTTCTATACACTAACAATGTGTCAGAAAGAGAAATTAAGGAAACAATCCCATTTATCATTGCATCAAAAAGAATAAAATACCTAGGAATAAAAACCTACCTAAGGAGGCAATATATATATGTGTTTTTGGATTGGAAGAATCAATATTCTTAAACTGACCATACTACTGAAGGCAATCTACAGATTCAATGTAATCTTTAGGAAAATACCAATGGCATTTCTCACAGAACTAGTACAAAATTTTTTTAATTTATATGGAAATACAAAAGACCTCAAATAGCCAAAACCATCTTGAGGAAGAAGAACAGAGCTGGAGGAATCATGCTCCCTGACTTCAGGCTATACTACAAAGCTACAGTACTCAAAAACATATGGTGCTGGCACAAAATCTGACATACAGACCAAGGGGACAAGATAGAGAGCCCAGAAATAAACACATGCACTTACAGTCAATTAATCTACAACAAAAGAGGCAAGAATATACAATGGAGAAAGGCAGTCTCTTCAATAAGTGGTGCTGGGAAAATTGGACAGCTACACGTAAAAGAATAAAATTAGAACATTCTCTAACACCATATATGAAAATAAACTCAAAATGGATTAAAGACCTAAATGTAAGACCTGGTACTATAACACTCCCAGAGGAAAGCATACGTAGGACACTCTTTGACATAAATCACAGTAATATTTTTTTTGAATCAGTCTCCTAGAGTAATGGAAACAAAAGCAGAAATTTTAAAATGGGACCTGGTTAAACTTAAAAGCTTTTGCATAGCAAAGGAAACCATAAATAAAATGAAAAGATAACCTACAGAATGGGAGAAAATATTTGCAAAAGATACAACTGACAAGAGATTAATTTCCAAAATATATGATCAGCTCATACAGCTCAATATCAGAAAAACAAACAACCCAATTAAAAAAATGGGCAGAAGACTGAAATAGACATTTCCCCAAAGAAGACATACAGATGGCAAACAGGCACCTGAAAAGATGCTCAACATCACTAATTATCCAGGAAATGCAAATAAAAACCACAGTAAAGTATCACCTCACACTGATAGGTTGGCCATTATCAAAAAATCTACAAATAATAAATGCTGGAGAGAGTGTGGAGAAAAGGGAATCCTCCTACACTGTTGGCAGGAATGTAAATTGGTGCAGCCACTATGGGGAACAGTACGGAGGTTCCTTAAAAAACTAAAAATAGAGTTACTACATGATCCAGCAATCCCACTCCTGGGCATATATGCTGAGAAAAGTCTAATTTGAAAAGAAACATGCACCCCAATGTTCATAGCAGCACTATTTACAATAACCAAGACATGGAAGGGACCTAAATGTCCATTGACAGATGACTGGATAAAGAAGGTGTGGTATATTTATACAATGGAATGCCACTCAGCCATAAAAAAGAATAAAATAATGCCATTTGCAGCAACATGGATGGACCCAGAGGTCATCATACTAAGTGAAGTTTAAGTTAGACAACGAAAGGGAATTTTTGTATGATATCACATATAGGTGGAATCTAAAAAAAGATACAAATGAACTTATTTATAAAACAGAAACAGATTCACACACATAGAAAACAAACTTACGGTTACCAAAGGGGAAAGGGAGGGAGAGGGACAAATTAGGAGTATGGGATTAACAGATACAAACTACTATACATAAAATAGATAAGCAATAAGGATTTACTGTACAGCACCGGGAACTATATTCAATATCTTGTGATAACCTATAATGGAAAATAATCTGAAAAAATATATGAATCCCTTTGGTGTATACCTGAAGCTATCACAATACTGTAAATCAACTACAATTTTTAAAAAGACATATTTTAAAGCTGTAGCCATTAAAAGAGAGTGGAACATGCCCAGGGATAGACAGACAACTACAGCAATAGGACAAATTAGAAACCTCAGAAGCAGATTCAATAATTGATGGGAACCACATATGTAACACAGATGGTGTTTCATGTCAGTGGAGGAAGAATGTTAGTAATATGAATATTTTAAAAAATCTTCCTAGTATGTATTTGTTACATATTCTTTGCATATACATTTGAACTTGGAGAAACCAAATAGAAAGTCTGATCCTTGTCCTAGATCAAGTTATCCTTTCTCATCAGTATTTAACTATAATATGATACATTGATTTCTGTTTCATTCCTTATCTTGCCTCTCAGGGGACTGGAAACTCAGAAATGGGGGAGAAAGGAATTAACTGTAATTGAGTGTTAACTAAAATCTTATCTGTAAAATGAGGATAGTGCTATTACTACTTCAACAAGTGCTGTGAGATTTAAATGAGTTAATGCCTCTTAAATGCTGAGAGCAGTCCTAGCTCAACGAATGTTAGCTATGGAACTATCACACTACACTCCCTTGTATACCAGACTATTTTGTTGTTGGTGCAGAGAATCCTGGTCGAATCTTATGGACCCCAGTCATCTCACCACTGACAAATGATTTAGAATAAGATGTGAATTTTACTGTAACCCATATCCTTCCCTACCGCCAGCCTTTGTATTTCAGGACAGGAAGCTGGGACCCCTGTACTGTAATTTACCTGAACAATGTAACAGATTTCATGACGTGGACACTGTGCCCATTCTGTTCAACACATTTCCTTCCTAGTTCTGTGCTCCAAGTTACATAACCATGTTAAACTATAATAATTATTTTCCATCCTGACATGGTGTTTAGATCAAAAACTAAAAGGTCCTTCCCACATTTGTCACTTGACTGAGCTGAGGAAAGCATAAGCCGGACATTCTTTGACATAAATCACAGTAATATTATTTTTGAATCAGTTTCCTAGAGTAATGGAAACAAAAGTAGAAATTTTAAATTGGGACATGATTAAAGTTAAAAGCTTTGGCACAGCAAAGGAAACTATAACCAAAATGAAAAGATAACCTACAGACTTGGAGAAACTTTGCCCCTGGCTTGTTCGATGCTGTTGGAAATAATTTGCATGACTCCATTTTTCGCATTATTTAATTCTGTGTCATTAGGAGTAATGAAGCAACTTAGGCCTTCTGAGAATCAATGGAAATAAATTAATCTGACATTTCCTTTCTTCTTGAAGTTCAGGATTGTTGTAATGTATCTATTAACTATCATCTTGATGCCTGGGAGCAGTGCAGGCTTGAGAGCATTATTTGCATTGACTTATATTTCACTGTGCTAGACTTTACGTACCGGACTGTGCTTTGTTTCCTTAGCAACAGCAACGCTTTCTGTTTTCAAAAGCAGTACATTCAGTATTCCTCGGAGGACCATCTTCTTAGATAGTATGTTCTCAACAAGTGAACTAATTGGAAACTGATCACAGAGTATATCAATTATATATGTGTATATATATATATATATATATATATATATATATAATGTGTACTATGTCTATGAAATAGGTTAAAAGGATATATAATACATAGTCTCAGACCTTGGAGATGTAATACATAGTCTAGGACTTTGGATATCACAGAAATCTAGTGAGAGAGAGAAAAAACAGAAATACGTTCAAGGTGCAAAGAAGGAAGTGAATTAGTTTTCAAGGGACATCAGGCAAGGCTTCACAGAGAATTCTCAGATGATCGTAGGGTTTTAAAGGATGTGTATAAGTTCATTAAGCGGACTGAGTAAAAAAGGACATATTCAAATGAATTATGATATAATATGCTGTTTATCAAAATTAAAACACTGTTCACATATTCACTAAAACTTTGTTACTGATTGTAAATACATATATGTATATTTAAAATACAAATATTTCCCAAATACTTTATACTGGTTAACTTGCTACATAAAATAAGTTACCTCAAAACTCAATGGCTTAAACCAACAGTAATTTATTATTGCTCATGTGTCTGCAAGTCCACTGGAGGTATGCCGACAACTGACCTAGGCTGGGCTCAACTCTTCTCTCCATGTTTCTCACCTTGTCCTGGGACCAGTGGGCTGCCTGAGCCTATCCTCCTCACAGAGATGGGAGACATGTAAGAAGATAAGTGGAAACACCAAAGCTTCTTAAAACCTGAGTTCAACACTGGAACACTGTCGTTTTCCCCTTCTGTCATTGTCCCAAGCCAGTTACATGGCCAAATCTCAAGTCAGGGGGCAGGCAAGTACACTTCACTCATGATGAAGCAATGGCAAGGGTGTCCATGCTGGGATGGGTGCAGAATCAGGGCTGTTATGAATAGAACCTGCTTTATACCTCCGGCCAGGCTGAGCTGTAGCTTACAACAAAAGGCACAGAAGGAGGTCTGCCCTGAAAGATCTGTCTGAAAGAGACGCCTTGCACCAGAAAGCCCAGGAAAGGGCAGGAGTTCTGAGATTCCTCATGGTCAAAAGCAAAAAGAAAGAGGACAAAGGAAATCTTCTTTGCAAAAGGGCAAAAGGAAAAAGATGTCTGAGAAAGGAAAAGCACCAACTTGTGATGAAAACCAAGTGCATACTCATACAGCGAACTCACCAACGTACTTATGTGCATGCATTCCTGAACATTCTGTGTGGTTACAAAATGGACTAGTATGTATAACAAGATACATTCTTAATCTAAATAAGCTCGTATGAGTTTATCATTCATTCCACACCCCCTCTTGAAAATATTGCACAACCTTTGTTTCACTACGAGGAACAGACAATCCCTTTGACTTCTAAAGAGTACCCTATTTTTCAGCCAGGAGAGAATAGACAAAGATAACCAAGCAGATTTTTTTCTATTTCCAGTGTCTGACTGGATGACAAAGAAGTCTAGTACTTTAGCCAAGTTGTCTGCCAACATTTCACTTTCTTCACTTGGTATTTGTTGCCTGGTCGCAAGGAAAAAGCAAAACAAAACAGTCTTTGGCAAAACCTGGACCTTTTAGCCCCCACTTAATAAATATTTGAGTCAATATGTTGCCTCATATCCTGTGTGGGTTGGTATGAAAACCAGTTCAGCTATTTTATACTGAAACAAACACTTAGATATGTGCCTTTGGGCTAATACCTGAAACAACGGTGATGCCCTGTGTGTGTATACTGTTTTGAACTTTCTCAAACAAGTGGCAACACGATGAGGTTGAAAGGTCTGCATCTGTGACAGCCTCCGATTGTATCCCAGTTACTTACTCTGTGTGAACCTGAAAAATCAGTTCATATATTTGAATCTTAATTCCTTCACTTGTAAAAGTGAAAACAATACTATCAACCTCACAGCATGATTATGAGGATTGACGCTGCGGTTCCGCACACGCGCGCGTGCATCTGCCAGGATGAACGTGGCGGCACATGTATTAGGTATTCAATAAATGCTTGACCCCTTCCCCATATGAAATCAGGAGGACTATGCCTTATTCACCCACTAAGCATCTGCCCTATGATGTATCAAACACATGAAGTTAAGCAAATAAGAAAACCAAGTTATGAAATAACCAAGTGTACTTCCAGCAGTCACACAGAGAAAAGACTCAAGACTAGAAACGAGACTGCCTGGTTCTCAGTCCATTGTTATTCTATTGCTGGACTCCATTCATTCACTCACTCACTCACTCATCTGTTATTCATTTGCATCCACTCTGTACTAAATATTCTGTTAGACACTGTACATTTAAATAAGTAAAAGAGACTTACCCTCAACTAGCTTACAGCCTATAAGGGTACAACAAAAAAAGACAATTATATTACCTTGTAATGAAGTTTATAACAGAGGATTTGCTAAAAGGTCAAGGAGAAAAGAACTAAAGTGATTTTGAGAAAATAACTGTATCCACAGTTCTCTTTCTAGAACTTCTTATAAACATCTAGTTCTGTTGGGACCTGGGTTTTAATAAATAGCACATCTTTGAAAAAGGCTAATTTGACAATTGTCTCAAAGGGCATTTTGTGTTTAAATCTGCAGCAGTAAGTTTACGCCATTACTGCTTTTAGAAGTTGTTTAGAATGGATGGGACATAAAAATTTGGTATTTCCCACCAACTGGAGTCTTTCGTAAGAGAAAAATATTGCCATGCCAAATCTGTAAACACCCAGTCCCTTCTACTCTGTTATTTCACTTCTAACTTCCCCAGCTCCACCCTCCCTTCAGCTGACCTCTATCCACTCATTCCTTACGTATAAATTTAGGTGTTATCTCTTCTAGGTAACTTCTTAAAGCTTTTACGGGCTTCTAATTATCGATTTGGCTACCTTCAAAGATACTTTGCAGCTAAAACAATTATAATCAGGGCTACCACGTACAGTTGTTTAGACTTAGAACTACGTACTGTAATCCATGTGAATGGCACTAATGTGGTGAAATGTACAACCCCACAGCTGCACCACATGTCCCTGAATTAAACCAAGCAGAGAAATTTCCTCTTCCCTCAAGTGCCCCTCTAATTTTATTAAACTCCTTTTTTTTTTTAAGAATTCTTTTTTTTTTTTTCATGGAGGTACTGAGGATTGAACCCAGGACCTGGTGCATCCCCCTATTAAACTCTTTTTAAAAAATAATGATAAGGATTTTTATTTTTGAACTATTGAAAATGCACACCGTAAGAAATAAATCCATGCAACAGAAACAAGCGTACATTTCTCTCATCCTCTACTCTCCTGAGCTCCTCCCCAGAGGTAATCACTGTTAACTATCTCTTGTTTCTCTTCTTTCACTGTACAGTGTTGCTTCAGTAGTAACTAGCCTTTGAAGTATCCCCACTGTCAAGTCATTTACAAATTCTTTTACCTCTGCCTGGAGTGCTCTGTTTTACCCTGATTTTCTGGTAAACCCCATTTTATCTCTCAATATCATAAAAGCAATTACACCCGTACAAGTTACTTATTATATCCACATTCAGATCACTCTTCTGACTCCAGACACAGCTATCCACCTTCCACATTTCTTATGCCTCAAAGCACTTGACACTTACATTCAAAAGTAAATCTGTGATCTTTCTCTGAAAGCTTTCTCCTCTTCCAATGCTCCCTAGCTCAGTGAATCCACTGCCATCCGTTCAATTAAGCAAGTCAACCTAAGAGTCATCTTGAACACCACGTCCCTCTTTCTCACCCTCAAATCCTGCCCATCCTCCAAGTTCTGTCAATTTTACCTTCTTACTTTCTCCTCAACCAACTTATTTCTCTTTCTACTTATACTATCACCAACAGTCCAGACACCGTTATTTCTTGTCTGAAACTTTTGTTATAACTTTGTTATTCATATCCCATATCTTACCCTGATCCATTCTGTGCACTGCAGTTTGAAAGATCTTCTGGAAATGCAAACTCCGTATGTCACCTCCTTTCTTAAAAACCTTTGCAGGTCCTCCCATTGTTTGTAGCCTACAGATTCAATTCTTAACACAGCCTACTAAACTCTGTGTGATCTGACCCCTTCCAGACCACCTAATCACACCTTCCCAACACTTACGGTTTCACTCTTCCCATTTTAATTATCCTGTTCATTTTCAGTGTGCTTCTTCTTATTAAAATTATGTGCCAGATTATTAGTTTTGGTCACATGTTTTAATGAAGAGTGAGAAGCAAGACTTTCTGTCTCTCCTCTCATCTAGGTATTTCATTCTGCCTCCTCAGAAGTTCGTTCCCCTCAGGTCACTCAGTGCATCAGTGTGGGCACTTGGGGACAGCCCAATCTAGAATGCTTTATGGAATGTGCACCCTATGCTACAATTGGCTAACACACAATTAAACAGAGTTGCAAATATTATACATTCAGTTCCTTCTCATTAAGGAGCAAGGCTTCCATCAAAGACCTAGAATTGCCAAAGCATTACTGAAGAGAAAGAAAGAGGCTGAAGGAATAACTCTTCCAGACTTCAGACAATACTGTAGAGCTACAATAATCAAGACAGCATGGTATTGGTACAAAAACAGACATATAGGCCAATGGAACAGAATAGAGAGCCCAGAAATGAACCCACAAACTTTTGGTCAACTCATCTTCGACAAAGGAGGCAAGAGTATACAATGGAATAAAGACAGTCTCTTCAGCAAATGGTGTTGGGAAAACTGGACAGCAGCATGTAAAACAATGAAGCTAGAACACACCCTTACACCATATACAAAAATAAACTCAAAATGGATCAAAGACTTCAACATAAGACAAGGTACAATAAACCTCCTAGAAGAAAATATAGGCAAAACATTATCTGACATACATCTCAAAAATGTTCTCCTAGAACAGTCTACTCAAGCAATAGAAATAAAAGTAACAATAAACAAATGGGACTTAATGAAACTTACAAGCTTCTGCACAGCAAAGGAAACCATAAGTAAAACAAAAAGACAACCTATGGAATGGGAGAACATTTTTGCAAATGAAACTGACAAAAGCTTGATCTCCAGACTATATAAGCAGCTCATACGACTTAATAAGAAACAACAAACAACCCAATCCAAAAATGGGCAAAAGACCTAAACAAGCAATTCTCCAAGGAAGACATACAAATGATCAATAGGCACATGAAAAAATGCTCAATATCACTTACTATCAGAGAAATGCAAATCAAAACTACAATGAGTTATCACCTCACACCAGTCAGAATGGCCATCATTCAAAAATCCACAAACGACAAATTCTGGAGAGGCTGTGGAGAAAGGGGAACCCTCCTACACGGCTGGTGGGAATGCAGTTTGGTGCAGCCACTGTGGAAAACAGTATGGAAATTCCTCAAAAGACTAGGAATAGACTTACCGTATGACCCAGTAATCCTGCTCCTGGGCATATATCCAGAAGGAACCCTACTTCAAAATGACACCTGCACCCCAATGTTCATAGCAGCACTATTTACAATAGCCAAGACATGGAAACAGCCTAAATGCCCATCAACGGATGACTGGATAAAGAAGAGGTGGTATATTTATACAATGGAATACTACTCAGCCATAAAAACCGACAACATAACGCCATTTGCAGCAACATGGATGCTCCTGGAGAATGTCATTCTAAGTGAAGTAAGCCAGAAAGAGAAAGAAATATGAGATCACTAGTATGTGGAATTTAAAACAAAAACAAACAAAGCATAAATACAAAACAGAAACAGACTCATAGACATAGAATATGAACTTGTGGTTGCCAAGGGGGTGGCAGGTGGGAAGGGATAGACAGGATTTCAAAATTGTAGGATAGATAAACAAGATTATACTGTACAACACAGGGAAATATACACAAGATCTTATGGTAGCTCACAGAGAAAAAAATGTGATAATGAATATATATATGTTCATGTATAACTGAAAAATTGTGCTCTACATTGGAATGTGACACAACATTGTAAAATGATTATAAATCAATAAAAAATGTTAAAAAAAAAAAAAGAAGGAAGGCTTTAACTGGTAAGCCTAATGGAACAATTTCTGTTTTGTTCTGGTCTTACCTCCTCACTACCATGCCTTCCAAATTCTTCTGATCTCTTTCTCAGCCTTTCCCCCATCATGAACCTAACACAACTTCAATCTGAGGTACTGATTATTTGCAACAGTGTTCACCATACTATTTTACAGACAATTCTTAACCTTTGCTCATGCTGTTTTTTAGGGTTTACTCCAAACATTGAAGCTTCTTTAAAGAATTGATAAGGAGGCTTTGCTTGTTTCCAAGATGCTAGCAGGTGATAAGTAAAAAGTTGGATTAATTAGTGAGTCACCTCTGAATGTAGGATCCAATGGCTTTTTTTGTAGTCTGTGTGCTCAGCCCAGCTGCCTCATTATTTTTCACTTAGGGTTTAATATGTGGTTTTCTGTTTCCCTGTCTTTAAAATTTTTTTTTCTTGGTATAGCAGGAGGAAGTATTTTAGGACTCCTTGAGTTAGGAAGGCTAAGTTCCTGACTGAGGATCAAGATTAAAACAGACTCCCTCACTGGGGAGATACCTGTACAGCATGTATTTCCTGAGCAGAATCATTAAACATCCTTCTTGTTGCCCAAGTTCATGATTTTATTGTTTAACCAGTTCACGCTGACAGTCCTGTGGGTTGCAGGTTTGTCTGACTGCCAAGTGCACGCTATTTCCATCATGGTACATTCCATTCCATTCTCTAGGAGGAAACGTTTTAAGTGATGCCAAGTGAGAAATTACTAATTACATCCCTACCTGGATCTGCTGTTATTTTAAGGATTGATTTTTTCCTTTAGTTAACGAATTGTCATTATTCACCTTTATTTTGATATCCCACAATTTCTACCTTTCCAAATCTCACAGAATTTTCAAGATCTAACCTCATTTTTTCCCAGCTAATAGGGCCTCCTTGCTATTTTGAAATTTCATAGCCTTTGGGGTTTATTTTTATATTACTTTGTTCAGAAGAGTAGTTAATGTCACTTGACAACAACCCTATCATTATCTAGTTTCTGGGATGGTTCTTTGTTTCAGAGGTGTCAATACTTTTATTTTTCATTTAAATTGTTAATAAATGCACAAATTAATAGCGATTTCCCTGAAGGCAGAAACTGGACCTTTTTTTCTACTGGAGCCTCAGGATCTATTCAAAAACCTGGGCACAGAGTTGGTATTTTATAAATATTTGTTACTTATTCTCACTTCAAGTGAAAAATATGGATCAAACCCGAGTCCTAAAGCATGCAAAGTGATGAAAGCTGGAAGAAGGCAGAGTGGTTTGTGGTAAGCAGTGTAGTTCTATGATACATACAGCAGGATTAAAAACATGGATTTTACAATGATACGGACCCAACTGCAAATCTTGGCTATGCCATTGGATAATTATGTGACCTAAGTACATTAATCACATCTCTAAACCTTTGTCTTCTCATCTGTAAAATGCAGATAATAACGTCTATCTTATAGATTTGTTATGAAAATTGAATGAGGTAATAATACAGGAAGTCTAAGCAGAATACCCAGCTCATAGTAAACATGTAACAAATGATATCTATGTTACTTGTGTTAGTAGCATCAATATTAGTACTTTCAGTAGTGTTAATATTGAAAGAGCGATACCTTTGCATCAGCCTCTAATTCTGACAGCTATTGATTATGTGGCCTGTCTCAGGTAAGGTCCTTTGAGAAGCAGATGACAGGATAGGGTGTACAAGAGACTTACTGGGGGAAAGATTATGAAGGATAAAGATGGAGGGAACATATCTGGAGGAATATGTCCAGAGGAACATATATCTGGAGGAAACTCTAATTCAAAAAGACACATGCACCCTAATGTTCACAGCAGCACTATTTACAGTAGCCAAGACATGGAAGCAACCTAAATGTCCATCCACAGATGACTGGATAAAGAAGCTGTGGTATATATATGCAATGGAATACTACTTAGCCATAAAAAGAATAAAATAATTCCATCTGCTGCAACATAGGTGGACCTGAAGATTGTCATACTAAGTGAAGCCAAAGACAGAAAGGAAAATACCATATGGTATCACTTGTATGTGGAATCTAAAAAAAATGACACAAATGAATTGATTTACAAAACAGAAACAGACCCACAGACATAGAAAATAAACTTATATTTAACAGGGGGGAAAGGGAGGAGGAGGGATAAAGTGAGAATGTAGGACTTGCAGATACTAACTAAAAAAAAAAAAATGGAGGGAACAGGAGAGGGTAGGCAATGTAGGTCTGACGCCTTTGAAAGGAGAGTGGGAATGAAGGAGCATTAGACAGAGAGAATCTCTCATGTTGATTCTGAGTACAGTTCTGAGAAAGCTCTGGCCAGTCCAGTGCAGAATCTCAGAGCAAAAGTTGAAGGAATTCCACATCGGGCAGGAGCAGACTGGCTGTAGTGCCACTGCTGTGTTCAGTTGTTGCCTCAGAGTAGCCCCAGGGAAGTGTGGCCTTCACATGAGTGTCAATGTAGATCTGAAGATGCAACAGCAGCAGCATCTATACTGCATGCAGCAGGTTTTCTTAAAAGATGATCTGGGCAATGCACCCTCATGCCCGCCACTTGGTCTTAGACTCATTATCCTACCTATTAGAATCTTACCTTGTCGTCTGTGACATGAGGAACACAATAAGTACTCCATGGAGATAGTGCAAAATTTCACTTAGATGGTTTACATGGAGTATCTGAAACATAGTCAACTGTACAGAAATGTCCATTTCTTTTCTTTCCCCCGTTTTATCTTTGCCCTTAACTTCTCACCCCTTAAAGGTAGATTCCCAACCTTTTCTGAATACCTCTGATATGAAGGCACTACCTAATAGCTCAACATCTTAAAATCTTCACTTTTGTCTCAGTTATCCAATAGTTGGCCAAACGTAATAAAATTGAATTATTCAGATAATGGCTTTGGC
Source organism: Vicugna pacos (assembly GCF_048564905.1). Classification (NCBI taxonomy): domain Eukaryota; kingdom Metazoa; phylum Chordata; class Mammalia; order Artiodactyla; family Camelidae; genus Vicugna; species Vicugna pacos. The sequence continues at coordinate 26,831,833 of NC_132999.1, read as the reverse complement.
TGTCTTGTTTCTTTATCTAGATAGAAACAGTCTCAGAAAAAAAAAAAAGAACAGAGAAATGAAAAGGAATTCATATTTGGCATTAGATTTCTTTTTCCTTGAGGGAATAAAGCTTATTTCTCTTTGATATTAAATCTTTTGTGGGAACACTGTGTCTTGAATGTTTTGTCCTATTCAAGGCAATGGGGCACATTCAAGAAATAAAACTATTTAGATCAGAGAGTATGAGTTAAGGGGAAAGATCACTATCTTAAATCGATTGGAGTTCTTAGAAAGAAACTCTTCTGAATTCTAGCCCACCAATAGACCACACAAAGGAGCAGAGATGGAAATAATTCCATATTACACAGGAAAATTGAAAACAAAACTTTAACAATAGGAATAGAATTCTACAGAAGAATTTTTATAAACTATGGTGAGCAGAGATAGTTTTAAAATGATTCTTCCTATACACAATCTTATAAAAATTGCTACTGGGAAAACACATTTTACTTTTGCTTCTGCCCGATTTACATCCTGCGATAACAAAGGCATTGTGTAGTTTCAGAACCCTTTCATGAGAAGTTTTCACTCTCTCAACTCCAAATGCCACCAGTTCAAACTAGCTATTTTCCAAAGATTTCACAATGTTGTGTGGTTATCTTTGTGTTCCTTGACAAATAAACAAAATAAATAATTTAATATTATTCTCTTGAGAAAGTTTCTCAACAAAGGATCTTTGTTCCATGGCTGGCTTAGCATGGCCAATCTTGTCGGTACCAGTTCATTCCAGATATTTACTTGAATCCAGTGTTGTTGCGATCCATTCTGTGAGATGGAAGAGAGAGCAGTCAGGTTTCTCTGACAGCCTTTGAAGCTCTAAATGGTCAGATTTCCTGTTAAAGTTTTCCAGTTTCTCACCACATTCCAAAAAAAGATTATTTGTCTTAAGGTTTTTTTTTTTTTTAATTTAGAAAAGAATCTTCTGGGGCTACAAAGCAAGCATCCATAAACTTAAGTAAATTGAAATCATTATCAGGCATCTTTTCCGACCACAACACTATGAAAGTAGAAATCAACTGCAAGAATTAAAAACTGGAAAAAACACAAACAAGTGGATGGTAAACAATATGCTACTAAACAATCCAAGAATTACTGAAGACATCAAAGGAGACATAAAAAATACCTTGAGACAAGTGAAAATGAAAACCCAATGATCCACAACCTATGGGATGCAGCAAAAGCAGTTCTAAGAGAAAAGTTTATGCAAAACAAGCTTACTTCAGGAAACAAGAACAATCTCAAATAAACAACCTAATCATACACCTAAAGCAACTATACAAAGAAGAATAAACAAAACCTGAAGTTAGTAGAAGGAAATAAATCAGCATCAAGAAATACGTGAGAGAATAAAGAAAAGTAGAAAAGATCAATGAAACTAAAAGCTGGTTCTTTGAAAAGATAAACAAATTTGATGAACCTTTAGCCAGATTCATCAAGAAAAAAGAGAGCCCAAATCAATAAAATTAGAAATGAAAATGGAGAAGTTACAAATGGCACCACAGAAATACAAAGAACCAAAAAAGATTACTATAAGCAACTATACACCAATAAAATGAACAACCTAGAAGAAAAGGACAAGCTCTTAGGAAGGTACAATCCACTGAGACTGAAACAGAAAGAAATAGAAAATCTGAATAAACCAATTACCAGTACTGAAATTAAATCAGTAATTTAAAAACTCCCAACAAAAGTCCAGGACAAGATGGCTTCACAACTGAATTCTACCAAATATTTAGAGTATATTCAATAGCTATCCTTCTCAAACTATTCCAAAAAATTACAGAGGAAGGAACACTTCTGAATTCATCCTATGAGGCCACCATCACCCTGATACGGAAACCAGAGAAAGATATCACAAAAAAAGAAAATTATAGGCCAATATCACTGAGGAATATAGATGCAAAAACTCCTCAACAAAATAATAGCAAATTGACTCCAACAGTACACTAAAAGGACCATACACCATGATCAAGCAGCATTTATCCTAGGGGTGCAAGGATTTTTCAGTATTTGCAAATCAATCAATATGATACATGATATTAAGAAATTGAAGGATAAAAACCATATGATCATCTCAATAGATGCAGAAAAAGCTTTTGATAAAATTCAACATCCATTATGATAAAAATTCTCCAGAAAGTGGGCATAGAAGAAACATACCTCAACATTATACAGACCATATATGACAAACCCACAGTTAACATCATACTCAACAAGGAAGAGCTAAAAGCACTTCCTCTAAGCTCAGGAACCATACAAGGATGGTTTTGGAAGTCCTAGTCACAGCAATCAGAGAAGAAAAGGAAATAAAAAGAATCAGAATTAGAAAGGAAGAAGTAAAACTGTCATTGTAGATGACATGATACTACACACAGAAAGTCCTAAAGATGCCACCAGAAGATGACTCGCACTCACTAATGAATTCAGTAAAAGGCAGGATGCAAACTTAATATACATAAATCTGTTGAATTTCTATACACTAACAACAAAATTTCAGAAAGAGAAATTAAGTAAACAAACTCACTTGCCATTACATCAAAAAGAATAAAATACCTAGGAACAAACCGACCTAAGGAGGCAAAAGACCTGTACTCTGAAAACTATAAGACACTGATGAAAGAAATTGAACACAACAAAAACAGATGAAAAGAAATACTGTGTTCTTGGGCTGGAAGAATTAACACTGTAAAAATGACCATACTACCCAAGGCAATCTACAGATTCACTGTAATCCCTAGCAAAATACCAATGGCACTTCTCAAAGAACTAGAATTAAAAAATTTTAAATTTGCATAGAAACACAAAAGACCCTGAATAGCCAAAACAATCTTGAAAAAAAAAGAACAGAACTGGAGGAATCACACTCCTTGACTTTAGAATATACTACAAAGCTACAGTAATCAAAACAGTGTGGTGCTGGCACAAAAACAGACATATAGATCAATGGAAAAGGATAGAGAGCCCAGAAATAAACCCACACACTCATGGTCAATTAATCTACAACAAAGATGGCAAGAGTATACAACTGAGAAAAGACAGTCTCTTCAACAAGTGATGTTTGGAAGGCTAGAGAGCTACATGTAAATCAATAAAATTAGAACACTCATTCATACTGTATACAAAAATAAACTCAAAATTATTTAAAGACCTAAATATAAGACAGGACACCATAAAACTCCTAAAAGTGAATGTATGCAAAATATTCTCTGACATAAATTGCAGGATTATTTTTAGATCAGTCTCCCAATGCAAAAGGAATAAAAGCAAAAATAAACAAATGAGATCTAATCATACTTAAAATTTTTTGCACAGCAAAGGAAACCATCAACAAAATGAAAAGACAACCTACAGAATAGGAGAAAATATTTGCAAGAATGAAACTGATAAGGGATTAATTTCCAAAATATATGAACTGCTCATACAAATGAATATCAAAAAAGCAAACAACTCAATCAAAAAATGGGCAGAAGATCAAATAGACATTTCTTCAAAGAAGACATACAGATTGCCAATAGGCATATGAAAAGATGCTCAACATCACTAATCATCCAGGAACTGCACATCAAAGTCATAATGAGGTATCACCTGACACTGGTCAGAATGGTCACCATTAAAAAGTCTGCAAATAATGCTGGAGAGGATATGGAAGGAAAGGAACCCTCTGACACTGTTGGTGGCACTGTAAATGATGCAAGCCACTATGGGGAACGGTATGGAATTCCTTAAAAAACTAAAAATAGAGTTACCATATGATCCAGCAATTCCACTCCTGGGAATATATCCTGAGAAAACTGTAATTCAAAAGCGTTCATAGCAGTACTATTTACAATAGCCAAGACATGGAAGCAACCTAAATGTCCATCAACAGATGAATGGATAAATAAATGAGTATATATATATATATATATATATATATATATATATATATATAATATAAATACATATAAAATATATACACATACACAATGAAATACTGCTCAGCCATAAAAAAGAATAAAATAATGCCATTTACAGCAACATGGATGGACCTAGAGATTATTAAACTAAGTGAAGTAATTCAGACAGCAAAAGAGAAATATCGTATGATATCCCTTATATGTGGAATTTAAAAAAATGATACAAATGAAATTATTTACAAAACAGAAAAATACTCACAGAGGAAAAAAACAACTTATGGTTGCCAAAGGGGAAAGTAGAGAGGTATAAATTAAGAGATTGGGATTAACACATATACACCACTATATATAAAACAGATAACAAAGACTTACTGTTTAGCATAGGGAACTATACTCAATATCTTATAATAACCTACAGAGGAAAAGAATCTGGAAAAGAAATGTATGTATGTGTGTGTGTGTACATATATATATATATTCACATATATGTACATATATATGTATGAATCACTTTGCTGTGCAACTAAAACTCACACATTGTAAATCAACTATACTTCAATAAATAAAAAAGAAAATAATCTTTTTTAAATGTCAGCCCTCAGTAACATATTTCAAGATATTAAAAAGTACAATGAATAACATAATAAGCATTCCTGTATCCACAACCCAGCCTTGCCAAATCTTAACATTTGCTCTGGCTGCATCACTTCTTTTTAAAAATGACACTGATAATTACAGTTGGAGTTGTAGGCTCCTGTGATACCCGCCTTCATCTCATTCCTTTACTGCCCTTCCCAGAAGTAACTCATGTTCTGATTTTTTTTTTCTTGTCACTTAGAATTTTTATCTTATAATTATTGAAAACACTTTTTCATTTTAAGAAGTTTATTTGAATAAACAAATTACCACCCTTTTTATTTCATTTTGTTTTATTTTATTTTTAAGTATAGCTGATTTATAATATATATTAGTGTCAGGTGAAAACACTTTTTTAAACATAACAGTGGATATTTGTCTTCTATTATTCTTATGATCACAAGAGATGGAAAACAGAAGCAAAATGCACTGACAAAGCTTTTCCTAGAATTTCTCCCATTCAGAGTCAAACTTCTCTGAATCACTTTTCAACTCATCTTGTCCTGATTTTGATGTGCATAATTTTCGCACATGTGTGTATACTTCTGCTACATATAAAATATATCCCCAAACAATTCATGGCATTTCCCAGGTTTTAAAAGGTATATAAATATTATAAAATATATATCCAACTCAAAATTATGTTTGCATGTGGTATGAGAGATACATTTTTATTTTTCTCTCCAAATGAATAACTAATTTTCCCATCCTTTCATTCCCTCTCCTTTAACTAATTCATTCAAGTTGTTGAATTTTGTCAAAAGCTTTTTCTACATCTTATTGAGATGATCATATGATTTTAAAATTTCTTCCTGGGTCAGTTGTGATAAATTATATTCTTCTAGGAAATTGTCCATTTATTCTAAGTTTGCAAATTGTTAAGCAAAACCTCACACATGGGGTGATATTTGTGCAAAGTCCTGAAAAAGGGTATCTGAGGGAAAAATACACAACCAGAGGAAACTGCAAGAACAAAACTTCTGAGGCAGAAACATGGTTAGTGTTTGTGGAACAGCAAGGCAAGGTGTGCGACATGGATGGAACATGTGACAAGCCAAGGCAGAGACTTGAAGGGGAAGTGTTCAGAGAGCACATCACCTAGGGCTGTATTGGTCACTGTGGGTACTTTTATCATTAATAGGATAGGAAGCCAGTGGAAGGTTTTAAGCAGAGGGTTGACATGGCATAAACTGACTTGTACTTTTTAAGGTTCAGATATTGAGAGTAAACTCTAGGGCCAAGGGCAAAAGCAGGAAGGCAGATAGGAAGATATCAAAATAATCCTGGTGAAATACCGTGGTGGGTTGGATTATACACATAGCGGTGAGTGACGTTAGCAAGAAAAATGGAACAATTTTAGCTATCATCTTTCAATTACTTCCCCTGACATTTTTCTGTTTATAGCATCATTTTGAATTCTATCTTCCATGTCTCCTAAATTTTTCAAAATATTTCTCTCTACACTATATTGTTGGAAATTTCTTCAGGTCTATTTTCCAGTTCACTAATTTTTTATTCAGCTTATTCTAGGCTACTATTTATACTACACATTGCTTTTAATATCAATGACCATATTTTTCATTTATATATTCTTTCTCAGATACATTTCTTTAATGGTATCTTACTCTTTTCTCATATATGCTGTGTCTTTTTGAAATGTCTTAAATCATGTTAAATATATTTATTTCATAGTTTCTATTATCTGAGGTTCCTGGAGGTCTACTTCTGTTATTTATTTGTCTTCTCCCTCTCTCTAATGATGGTTCCTTCATAATTATGTAATTTTTCTTTGTGAGCTATTCTTCAGTGGGGCTTTAGCTTGAAAAACATTGGATAACCATGTCTGACGGTGTGTCCAGCCAGAATGGTTTTGCGCTTGCTTCTTCCTGGAGGTACCAAAATTACACGTCTGGAATCCCTTTTCTGTTAATTTCTCAGCTTGCAGTTTTCCACATCACTCATGTAGCATTTATTCAGACTCCTAACTCGAGTGCAACCAGGACTTGAATAAGAAGTCATCAGCGATGACGATTTTGTTTTTATGTTCAGGCTGACAAACAGATTTTATTTGTGAATTCTTATCACAGCAGATGGATATTTTTAAGCTCTATACTTAATTTTCAAAGCCTTTGGAAGGTTCTTATTTTGGGGATTAGCTATCAACCATCTATCCCCAACATTCCAGGTCTAACGTCTCATTCATTGACCCCTTGGGTACATAAGTCAAGACCATTGTTAGTTCCAGGGTCAGCTCGTGGGCTTACTAGTGAAGCTTGCAGAGTGTTTGTTTTTTGGTTCCTGTGGATTTTCCTTTCTAGTTGACTCAGCTCTGCATTTAAAGGATGTTTGTTGTGTGTTATGGAGCTGTCTAATGTGATATATTGATAAAAATGGACAGTGAACTGTCTGGCCTTTCGTAATCTGTTACTCACGTATCTTTCTGGTTTCATATTCCATTTGTCACCCACAGTAGCTTCGTAAGTTGGTCAAATTGAGAAAGTGTTATATTGTTTCTTCTGTTTTCTTGGATTTCCTCCCTTGCTAATCTCTTATGTCTGTATATGCCTCATATATTAGGACCCTGCTTAAATGTCACTTCTCTCAGGAAGCCTTCCCTCCTCTACCGAAGGGAAGTGACGGTCTCACCGATGGTGTCTTATCTGGACTTCTTATCTATTGGCTTCCACGCTTATTGTGGTCATTGTTATGCTCTTACTTTCTCCAGCTCCATCCCACTCCCAGCATTAAACTGGAAACTTTTTTGATGCAGGACAAGATCTGTGGTCAATTCATTTTGTATGGATTCCAGATGTAGCACTATGCCTTTTAGAGTCTGAGAGCTTATTCAACAAAATTGAATCGAAGCAGAGTTTCAACCAGAAGCTGTAGTATGAACATATTACAGAATGGGATTAGTATATGTCTAGTGAATGCTTAGATTAGATACCCATACATCTATTCCAATCCTAAGTCCTAATAAAAACAATAGTTTAAGTGGATACCCTATTATGTTTCAGGCTCTCTGTTAGTGCTTTTCTTATATTGTCTCCAATTCTTGTAACAATTGTGAAAAATAGATGAAGTTAAAGTAGTTGCTCAAGATCAGAGAGGTAGGGAGAGGCAGAGCCGAGGCTTGGATCTGGTACTATCTGGCTTCCAAAGACAGCAAAAGGCAAACATCCATAAGTACCGACGTAGAAAAGCTACATGCTTTATTGAAGATAAAGTATTGTTTACTCCACGTGCATGGTTGGAAATGGCGGACTGAACTAGATGAGGTTGCAATGATGCCATAGGGCAAATACTCAGCTCCAGTGTCACCTCCTCCAGAAAGCACCAACTCCCTCTCCCTGGTTAGTCTCCTCCAGCTGGACTTCTGCCGTCCCCTCTGCATTTCCCTTAGTTGTTCACGTTCATCATTAGATTTTAACAGTATGTTTACGGCATTGTCCTTCCACGAGATAATGCCTGACTTGAACAGGAATAAACAGGAACTTAATTTTTTTTACTCTGTTTTTCCATTTTATTCCCACAAGATACCAACAAATGTTCTTATCAGAATTTTTACATATGATCTCTTTGCCTTGGAGATTCACAACGCAAATTCGTAAACAAAAGGGCTAAGAAGTCCTGCAGAAAAGGCATTTGTTTGCAGAAAAGACAATTAACTAAAGTAGCATTTCCCAATCTTACTTGACCACAGAGTCTTTTTTTCTCAGAACACTTATGAATATCTTGTGCATCTGATGTTCCAGAAAATAAACCTTGGGAAATACTGTTCTTACATGACTTTCTGGAACATTCCTCTTCTGCTCATTTTTGGGGTGAGAGAGATAATGATAATGATAAGTGAATAGCAGAACTTACTAGTTTTATAATATAAAAGGGACTGTTCTCATAACAATGGCTAAACAAGAAGTATGCTGTGTAGCAAGAGGCAAACTCCAAGTTGTTAAAGAAAGCTACAGTCGTGGCAAGAGAATATACTTGTCATTCCTGTTTTTGAGGTCACCACACCTGTCCTAGGGATTTGGGAAGGGGGAACCCTGAGCCCAGATTTGCCCTTTGCTTTGATTTCTCCTTCAGAATGTGATTCTGTTCCTTTAAAAGCATGGGCCTGTTTGTCCGCTCTTTCTGTGGAAGCACATAAATCCAAGGGGCAGCTGTAGTGTTTAGAGATACACAACACCGGGGACAGAGTTCAGTAGTTTTCTCAGTGCTGATGCAGCCAAGGGCTGAGCCCTGTGTGTCGTAAACGATGGATAGGGCTGTCGAGAGGAAAAAGTCTTTCGTAGGCAGTTTTCCTCCCCTTTAAAAATTCTTTTTGGTTTTAAAGAGTGGAATCTTTCAGTAGCAGAAGCAGTTGCCATCAAACCCCACCTGTTTTTTATATCTCACAGCTCCTCGGGGAAAACAGAAAATGAAGATGACCTGGGGAAGCAGGGGGCAGTGGTGCCAAGTTCCTAGCAGCGCTGTTTTCCAGAAGATGTGCTATGCAGAGGTGCTTTCCTTTTATAACTGTTTTGGTGTCTCTTGTCCCATGAAATGACTCCTGAAAAGTCCCCTTTTCTGCAGCCATAAATGCCTCTACTATGGTCCTCAGGAAAACACTCGTAAAACACACTCATGTGAGGAATTCAATGTTATTTGTCTCATGGGTCCCTGGTATACTACGTACACAGGCATGGTGCTGTATTTAATACCAAGGCATTTGGACATAGTGCACCCCAAGATTTTCAGTGCTTAGTGTAATTATAAAACACTTACTGAAGCAGAGTTACAATGATGGTTTTATTCCTCGGAGTCGTTTCTGTCTTCTTTACTCTGCTTGGTAAGTGGGTAGACTCCTAAATCAAAAACAAAAGTCAATTTTAAAATAGTGCTGGTAACATTTTGATAAGGTACTATTAGCATTACTGAGGATCATGGATCAGCATTCTGTACTTGATTCCACTAAATTCTCACAACACCCCTATCAGGGTAATTATTTCCTATATTACCAATGAGGAAAATATATCTCGGAGGTTAAGAAGTCACAGAGCTGCAAAATAATGGAGCCAGCCTTTGAAACCAGGTCTGCAACATCTCCAACGGTGCAGCAGGAGGTGTTGGAGGGGTGGGGCAGTGTTAGGTCAAGTTACCTATGCACAAAGACATGAAGGGCATGAGCTCAGAGTCTGTGTGCGAAACTTTTACTGAAAGAACATGGGAACAGGGAGGCATGAAAAGGTGGGACCATTAATGCAAACCATCTGCCATACTGGGCTAGTGGGCAAGGGGTGAAATGGCACAAAAGGAGACAAGGGGGTAGGCATGATCAAGGGCTCTGGTTTAATTGAAGGCTGAGAAGGAAGCCCTAATAGTGGCTTGGATTAGCTGGGCCCATTGGAATAGAGTTGAGATATATTGTGTCCATTGAATGGATGGAATTTGGTGACATTTTAGATGTGGGGGCTGACAGGGAGCAGGACTCAGGAATAATAGTTGGGTCTCTACTTGAGTAAGTGTTGAATGATGGCCCATTCCCTGAGCTAGGGAAAGGACAGGGCATTTCAGGGCAGGAGTCAAGAGTTCTGCTTGCGACACTGGCTTAGCCAATGTCCTGATAAGAGAAGCAGAAATTACAAGATATTTGACCCAAAGAGGAGTTTTTGTCTGGGAAATGGTCACAAGGGTCAGGGAAGCATTGTATCCTTCATAGTCCCAAGTGCTTTTGCTTTCATGGGCCCTTCCTCCATTCATTTTTCCCCCTTCTGATCAAAAATATAATAAACTATTTCTAGGGCCCTAAAACTGCTGTCTGCCTGCTGCGACTGATGGATAAGTCAGCCTTGACAGCCTGTTGAAAGGATTGGAAACCAAAAGGGGAACGGGCCGTCACAGAGATTAGGAAAGCTGCTGCCACCAGTGAGCTAGGATTCAGGAGCCACACTTCACCTCTCAGTGCTGGAACCACCAACTCCTGCTGCTAAGCAGGAGCCTTTATTGCCCTCTAATGCTGTGGCAACCCCTACCATTGATACCACTTAAACTGCCATCCCAGAAATTGCTGGAATCATGGCAGCTGCCACTGAGCAGAAAACACCAGGGTTGCCATTGCCAGAGGTACTGCCAGGAGCTCAGTGGTTTTTCATTGCTTCCCCTTTCTCATCACCACGTAATACTTTTAATTGGCAGAACCTGACATAAATTCAGCAGGTCTGGGAGCCTGGGAGTTGTCATTTGCAGGGTCCCAGACCTAGCAGTACCAGGGGAACCTACGAGAGCAAATGCGGGGTCATAACCAACCAGTAACTGTCTGGCACGTGCATACAAAGTTTGAGCTGTGTGTGAAACGTGCTGATGGAAATGTTGCATGACATCACATTTACAGCCGCTTAGAGATGGAAGAGTTGGTCAACTAAGACCAAGAACTAAGATCACCAACATTTTCATCAGATAAAGGAGGAGAAAATGGCAAAGGAGACTGAGAAGTTGGAGGGGAAAAGCAGCTCACTGCAGAAGCTAGGAAGGATGGATGATCAGCTGTGCTAAATCCTGCTGAAAGGTTGAATAAGACAAAAACATAAAGGTGCCATTGGATTTCACATCATGGACGCCATTGGTAACCCTGACAAAAGCCATTTCAATCAAGTGCTATGCATAGAAGGCCAAAAATTGCTTGATGTTTTCTGATGTATTTTGTGAAAAACCCTGTGGTATGCGGATTATTATCCCACATATCCACTGACTGGTAAAAAAACTTTTTTTGAATGCAAGTTTCTGACAAGTCCAGTTCTCTTTCTACTATCACAAAAATCCTTACAATAATCACTGTCTTTCCTTTGCAAACAATGACACTGCAAAATAGAAGGCTCCAATTCTTGCAGAACTTCTGGCCATGGGCAGCTCGGTCCACACGGAGTCTCAAATTTTAAAACGTATATACTTAGATACAAAATTCCACAGCCGCTAGGATTTCTCATAGAGAGGCACTTCGAGTGTGTACAGATGGAAACCAGGAGTGCGTATGGTCTTCCCATTACCACCTCCCCCAGCACTTATTTTATCATCCTTCCCTTAAAGAGCAGGGGAGATTTTGTGTTCTGATCCCTTTATTTTAAGGCAACGGCAGGGAACTGTAGATCACATCTGTCAGCTAAAAATTCCAAGGAAGCTGTCTGCACGCTAGTCAGGCCCAGAAGATGAAAGGTCAAGTAATAGCTGGTGAGGTGACAGAAGTTGCAAAAGAGGAAAATGAAAATCTATTGAAAAATGGGGAGTTACTGTGGGAGGATAAGTAGCTGCGAAAGGGCCCAGAAGAATATTCCCAGCTGATTCTAGAAAGTCCATGGAACCATGGCCTGGAATGAGTAGGACCCACAGAAATATTAAGATGGAGAGGAAGAGTCCGAGGAAGGAGGACATTTTTGTCATCTTGGAGGCTTTAAATTTTCTGGAGAAAATCAAGTACATTTCTTCTGCCAGTTCCTAAATTTGTCTCTTGCCTGGACTGTGGCAACAGCCTCCTAAACGTCTCCCTACCTTTGGTATATAGCCTCCCCCCAACAGTGTGACTCTCCACAACGGCTAAGGTGGTCTTCCAAAAGCACAGAACTAACCAGCTCTTTAAATTCATCACTGCTTCCCACTGCTCTCAGGATAAAGTGCAAATTCCTTAATGTATCTCACTTCTCTTACCTTCTCCACCCCTCTGCCCACACACACACACACACACCTCTAACATTCCAACTACAATATAATATCCTCTTGGCTGCTTTTCTCTGGAGAACTCTGACAAATAGAGAGCCCTTTACAGCTGTAATCATCAGATCTTGTAGAAGTAAGAAGACTCTGAAGGAGCTAATCTGAGATTACCTACTGTATACAAGAAAGTGCTTGAGAAGCAGCACAGAGTTGTGGAATCAGATTGTTTGTATTTGTACCCTGGCTCCTTCACCTTTTACTAGCTGTGGGACGTGGAAGAAGTTACTAACCCTTCTGCACATCATTTTGCCTCATCTGAAAACAATGATATTGATAGTGCCAACCTCTTAAATTCAATGTGATTTTTAAATGGGCTAATATGTGCCCAGCCTCTCTGTTAATGGTCCATTTAAGAATTTTATCAAAGCCCTGCTTTAATATGTACCTACATATACATCTACATCTAACTACCTATCCACACATAAATATATATATAATTTATGCAACATATACTTGGACAGATTATATTTAGAAATTCAAGTCAGATGGCATTATTTAATAGCATGTTGTAGCAGTTTCGAGAAATGGCCTAGGTCCTTCCTGTTCCTCCTCCTTTCACACCCTGCTTATTTTCGTTGGAGACAAGGGAGTGGCCTTTCCTCCTCACTCAGAACCTTTGCAGTTTCTCTCCTTGAAGGAGCTGAGGCACACTCAGCAGGAATTCTGGCTCTGTGGCAAAGACTGTGCTTGGGTATCACACGCCAAGCTGGACCATGCAGCTTCATTTCCTAGAGAAGCAGGATGATCAATTTCATGACACAGCTAAGGACATAGAAGATCTTTCTCAAAGGCAATGACTTGCTTTGGGACACAGCTGATGAATGACAGCTAGTGCTAGAACGATAGTTTTCTGCATCCGATGTGAAGCAGCAATACTGAGTAGCGTGTTCTGATGCGTGCTTGAGCTTTGATTTCTTCAGTTTGTCCATTTCTCTTCCCACTTCTCCTAACTTCACTATTGGCTCCTTTATTTCATCTCTCATTTTACAGTTGACCCTTTCTCCTCTAGGTTGTGATAAAGACAAGATGAAATTTCTCTGGCTGAGATCAAAGTGTCGGCAGGTTTAGTTTCTTCTGAGCCTCTCTCTTGGCTTGCAAACAGCCACCGTCTCGCTTCATGTCCACACATGGTCTTTCCTCTGTGCACGTGCATCCCTGCTATCTCTCTCTGAATGTTCTCTTTTTATAAGGAAACCAGTCAGATAGGATTGAGACCCACTCTTTTGGCCTTATTTTAGCTTAATTGCCTCTTTAAAGACCCTATTTCCAAATATAGTCTCATTCTAAGGTACTGAAATTCAGTGTGAATTTGTGGGGACACAATTCAGCCCATAATACTGACTAATGGGGTTCGTGTGCCTGTCATACATTGTACCCTTTCTCAAACCTCGGAGTCACACTGGACACGGCCACCCTCACATCAGTTGTTGTGCGTTACAAGCATGACACCACAATAATTGATAAAAGCATGTTTGTGAAAAGATACAACATCATCAAAAGGAATGGAGCACAAAGGAATGTTGAAACTGTGAACTACCTCAAGCCAATACTTTGCAGGGACTGCAATAAATGTTAAGTACCACTGCGTTTCTTTTGAAAACTTAAAATATACTGAGATGTTCCTGTGACTGCTGTGGTACCCCAGGGTATCGTAGTACACAGGTTTGAGAATTCTTATGATAGATGACTTACATATTGATCACATTTGGTCTTCCCAGTAATTCAGAGTTACGTATAATCCATTGTGCTATTTATGAGTGGAGGAAAACAAAGGCTAAGATTAGATATGTCATTTCACTAAGGTAACACAGTGAATAAACAGTGAAATTAGGTCTATTTGTCCCACTCTACTGCTGTGGCAGATAGAATTGATTAGTTATTCTACTTCCAGTCTCATCTCCTTTCAATGTACCTTCTCATGCTGCTAAAAGCTAAGGTAAAGACCACTTCTTCCAGACTCCTTTGCAGCTAGGGTCCAGTATGCAAATTAGGACTTACAAATTAGATGAGCTCAAGTGAGATTTTAAGATAGGAATAAAATAGAGGCCATCAGGTCATCTTTATGCTTGACTCTTGGGCATTTTTTTCCCTGCAGTGTCATTCCAGCAACTTGTCTGTAGGCTTGAGTGTCAAGACCGTCACAGCGCTTAGCAGACTCAGTGTTCTATTGACTAGTCACCAAATTTATGGAGGTCAGCAACAGTTGTGATGACAGCAGTGGGCACTTCCTGATCTGGATTTCTGATTCTTGGATTGAACTCATTGAGGTCTGTTCTTGAATGCAGTCATTTCAGCGGCCACCCTCAATTTCCTCACTTTCTGATGGCAACAAAATAGCAGCTCTGGGGTGTGGTGGGGGGAAGGCTCATTCTTGTCATGTTCTGGGACATTCCTGGGTGTACAACTATTGTCCACACTTCCAGCCCTTTTAGCACTTTTGAAAGTCCCAAATTCCCTGTTAAAAGATCTTTTAAAATCCTTGAGTGATATATGTTTCCAACACATAAGTCTGACTGATGTCATTATATTATGTATAATATACTATGACTTCGAAGAGAAAAGCTACAATATTTGTATTAGAAAAACAGAATGCATAAAAGAGCATTCCAGCGATCAAGGCCTATGTGTTTAGAAGGCTCAGACAGGATGAAATTCATGAACACCTCAATAAGACAGAATAAAATTCTATGTAAAGTCCAGTGGCTATAAAAGAACATTGCTAGAAAAGTAATGGGGTACTTCCCATTTATGCTTTTAGGACTCATTAAACAGTTTAGGTGAATGATTAAAGAAAACTTTTCCATATTTACACCACTAGCTTTATTTCTTGGGAAATACACATACACACACGCATACACACACATTTATATATACACCTAAATGGTGAACTATATAATTGAAATTTATTTTACCAGAAACACAAGGAAGGAAAGCGACTCTATTTTAACACAAATAAAATAGATTAATAATCAAACTTGTTTGAGTATCAAGAGAGTAAATTCCTTCTGATAGGCCTAAATTTAAAGAACTCCCCAAGCTTGTATACGTTCCTGAATTTGAGAAGGTGTCTTTCCTAAAGGACTAGTCCCAACAAAAATAACTAGTTCGTGCCCTGGTAAAACTGCTCCCATCAAAACATGGGCCGGCCTCTGTTTAATATCCAGTTTTAATGTCATTCAGACACAAGTTTGCCTTGTAAATCAGAAAAGGCAGCAGAGATGTTTCTGTCCTGGGGTCAGCGGTATCAGTCAGAGCTCTGGCAGGAAAATGGAAGGCATACTCAAAAAGACAACTGAAGAGGTTTTAATGAAAGGTCTATTTACGCCTAAGGTCAGGGTGAAGGTCAGGGTTAAGGGAACCAACATGGGGTGATGTAAGATTTAGGGACTGCTTCTGCCAGGCATACCCTCCCTTCCTTTCTCATTCAGAACTAGAGGCCATTGATGCCTAAGTTCTAAATGGGCAGAAAGGAGGGCTGTAACTGGAACATGGTGAGATTGTTAGCCGTGGAAGAGGGGGCACATGGCAGGAGCTGTAGCCATAGGCAGAGAGAGGCAGCTGCTGACAAGCCATCAGGGCAGTGGAGCTGGCAAAGATAAACAGAAGCAAAAGCCCCAAAGCCCTTTCTATATGGGGAAAGTTTCAGAGTTTGCAGTAAAAGAAACAAATTAAAAAACAGAAGAACAAACAGCTCAGTTGAATATGACATGCTGATCAAATATTCTCGGGCATGTTACTTACATGTTCTGAAATTGTCCTCTCAACTTCAGAATAGGAATAATAATGCCAAGGATGTCATAGGCATTAAAGGGAAAAATACATCTAAGAGTGATCGGAAAAGTATAAAACGTTAATGAAATGCCATTTATTTTTATCATCATTTCTATTGTGTTACCATTATCATCATTGTTATTGTCATCATCTTTAGAGATGCTCATTAATTTCAAAAAATATTTAAATGAGCCATCTTATGACCAAATATGATTTTTCTATATGCCAGAATATTTCATAGTTTGGTCCCTGCTGGCTACCGATATTTCAATATCTGGGACATAGAAACTAAGTACAGTAAAGTTTTCAGAGATTAATGGAACACTCTAGCCTTAAAAGAACTTACAGAAATACAAGTGACAAGCCTCCTTAACCTTTGCTTTCTGTAAAAACTCAGAGAGATGGTCATCCAGTGGGTCCTTAAATCTAAGCTATCAAATATGGCACAACCACTGCCACTCCCACCTCATGCACATGGTAGACATTGCAGAGCCCAGACATAACATTAGAACCCAGATAAAATTAGAGCTAGAGATGACATTAGGATCTTCCTTAATTCAGCCTTGCAGGCAACCACTAGTGAGTTATTGACTGGAGGTGGCACACGAGATGAACCGTGTTCACGATCACTGGACTTTTAGCTGACAGGCAGTATGTTGAAACTGATTGAGCACCGGGGTGTTGGTTTGGGCTTCACCATTTATAGAGGATTCCGATAAACTAGAGAAAGTCTAGCAAAGGATGATTCTAAGTCAACAATTAGTTGACAGACCTGGTGATGTTTTTCCTGAAAATAAGAAGACTACATACTAGAAAGGATACTAGTAAACTCTTCAAATATCTGCAAGGCTGTGTGCCAAAGAGGGGGCAGCCAGGTTCACTGTGGCCTCAGAGAAAAGAACGAAAGCCAGTGGGTAGAAGTGTCTGAGATGCTGTTTAGCATCCAGAACTAGCCAACAATGGTGTAACTTTTAAAAATCCTCAGTTCAGTTGAGCCCGGGTGAACCTCTATCAAAGGTGTTTTGAAATAAAATAATTCCTGATTTAGGAGAGTGGGTAAGCTAGATGATTACTAATATCCCTTCCAGGTGCAAATTTCCACAGTCCTTGGTCATTCTGAGTGTTTGGTGCTGCTCGCCAGTTCTCAGAGGGCAGCTGTAAAGGAAAGCCATACTGGTTCACTTGGGAATCTTCAGATGGGTATAGAATTGGCAAAGTCCCATTCAATCCATTTGCCAGCTTTATTTTATAATGTGTTAGCTAGAACGCCCCTAGCCAATGTCCTGTACCCCAGAAAGGAAAGCCCATGACATAGTAAATTATTGATGATCCTGCCAAAAAAGGAATTTCACTCTTGGATCAGATTTGGATTAAACGTAGTAAATCCAGTGCATTAGTTTTTAATAATCAAAAAGTTCTGTCGATGTGCTTTAAAAGAATAAAATTCCCCCCTTTAAAGGTCTGTTTGATATAACATTTGAAAGTTGAGATGCAATCAATCATTAACAATGTTTAATATTCTCTACCTTCTAGAAATACAATACAGGTAACGTGCTGAGGTGTGAAAACTGGCCAAAGCTCAATTCTTGTATGAGATGAAACCACTTTTGAAGTATCATTTTCTTACCACGTTCAATTTAGCCATTTCTTCAATATATCACCTTTATCCATCGCTACTTATTTAAATGAAAAACTTTACCTGTTACTTGGGTCTCTGGGCACATGTAGGGAGAAAGAGGACATAGTGTAATATATAAAAGTAAAGCAAAAATTCTAGTTCTCAGTTTCTGTATACAATGACCCAGCAGCAAAATGGGATTTAGATAGCTCTGTCCAGAATGACTAGGTATAAATGTGTACATATATTTATATGAATACAAGAAAACAAATTTCTTCAGTGCTGCCTCCTTTTGAGGACAACCTTGAGGACACAGATTCTGACTTATTTCTCTGTTAACTCTCAGCACAATGCTTGGACCATAAAAGGGATCAACAGGTATGTAGTGAATTGAATAAAATACAAACTATCATGTTCTCCCTTCTCTGTGCCTCTCAGAGTATTCAACAGGTTTGATTATCTTGTTTATTTTTTCCTTTCTTATAGATCTGTCTCCCACATTAGCCTATGAGCTCCTTGACAGTCCAAAGGATGGCACATTATGTCACTGACTTCCAAGGCCTACTTCAGTGCCTGGTGGGCAGTCCTTTAATGTTCGTTGAAGGAATGCTTTCCTCAGTGAGGTCCCACCCACGCACTCAAATAGGCTTTGCTGAAGAACAGCCCTGGAGCAATGAACAATGGCTTTCAGAGGAGCTGGAGTCCTAAGTCAACAATTTACTAACCATACAACCTATGGAAACGTATTTATTGTCCATGATGTAATCGTCCGCATTCATGAAATAAGAAGAATAGTAATTTAAATATATAACGCTTGTCATTTACAAAGCAGTGTCGTGCATATACTAATTCTCCTCAGTTTTCATCTTCCCAGTTATACATGGAGGTACTCGAGGCAAGACCGTCATCTGATAATTAAGAGCAAAGGAGTTGGGTTTCTGGTTTGAAACAGAGATTTGATTCATTAGATAATTGTTTCATTAGATTTGATTCATTAGATATTCATTAGATACTGGGAAACTTACTCATATCTCCATGCCTCAACTTCCTTTTCTATAAAAATAGGGATAGGAATCGTACCTAATTCACAGATCATTGCTGGGACAGCATGTAGAGTGGTATCTGGTGCATATGCACAGAAAATTTAGCTCTTATTATTACCATTATTATTTCTGCATCCCTCCCTTCCTTTAAATAGCACCTGGAAGTTTTCATACATTATTTAACCCAACGTCTAACCACTCAAACCAGAAGTCATCATCATCTTCTACTCTAAAGACATTTTTTGGATCAAGTGACATTGACTCATATTATTATTTTTTAATTTTGCCCCACAGCCAAATTTCCAACTCCTCTAGTATTAGAGCACTTTAAAAAACCACTTTGGTCCAATGTCAGCCCTGAAATCTAACCCCTCCACAATGAGACCCTTCTCAGTTCCTTTCCCCTCTACTTCTCCAGTCACTCCAATTAAATATTTCAATATTGTCTTCACCTCTTTCCTCTCCCTAACCAATTTTTATCTCAGCATCTTAATCCTTCTCCACAGTGTCCCCTACTCTATCACACCACTGGAACTCTAGTTCAGATCACATCGTCTTTCACTGGGGCAATAGCATCAGCCTCCTAACTGATCCTCAGCTTGCAGTCCCCCAGTTTCACCCTCTATTCCACAGTCAGGCCAGTCTTTCTAAAGAGCTGCTTAAATGTTATAAGCCTCTGCTCAACACCATTCAATAAGGTTCCACACTGCTGACACTGTAAAGGTGAAACTCTTTAGGTTAACATCCATGGTTCCCTCAACCTGGATCCCTTTCTCTAGCTTTTAACGTCCAATAAAAGATGGGAGGAGAAAGTACTAATATTTTATTTTCGAACCTATTTAAGCTAGGATGATGCTACACACTCCTACATTTAAAATATCATGCAATTCTTGCCGCTCTGGTCCATCCTGATTCCCACATGTTCACCAGCATGCCTCTTCCTGCACATGTAGGAACTGCTGCAGGCCACTTTTCCTTTCAGAACAGACATGACGCCAGACTTACTGCCCCATCACCCTCTGTGGATCTCCTCTTTCACTGGTTGTCATTTTTATCTGTTACATCTGCCTTTGTATCCTACCTCCTTCTCCTTGCCATGATTCACTGGGTCAGTGGCGGAATTTCAGATGACTCCAGTGGGCTACAATCTAGCATTCCTTAAGGTTCTCTCAGCTGCTTATGGACTCCAAACATAGAAATGACCAGCAAAAGGTGCCTCTTTGAGCTTCGGGGACTAGAGCTAGCTGCACATTGAGATTTCTGCAGAAGCCCTGCAGGGCGGGCATCATGACCCCATTCCTCCAATGAGGAAATGGAGGCATGGGACAGTAAAGTACCTTGTTTGAAGATACACAGCTAGTAAGTGGCACATCCAGCACTGGAGCCCGAGTGCTCTGAGGTGAAATCCTGTGCTATTTTCCAACTACGTGCTTCTTGCTCATGCAATGAACTAGGTCACTTTGTTCTACGCACTCACGTACTTCAGTAGGAAAAACAATATATCATATTAGGTGTGGTGGTGGAAATTCCTTTCTGTACTACTCTCCCCATTCCTAAACCCTCCAGAATAAAGTGAACTCCGACTTCCCAGAAAGAAAACAGCAGAAATTACCTCCTTACACAGGAGACAACGTGACATATAGAAAGAGAAAAGGCTTAAGGACCAGACCAGACAAACACTGTGTACTAGCTTGATGACCTTGAGCGAGTTATTAACTCCCTGGAGGCATTTTCTTATGTAGAAAATGAGAATAATATGTCTTGCTTCACTGGGTGGTAAGGAATGAAAACCGTATTTTAAACACCTAGACAAATCAACAAATGTTAGCGCACCATCCCTTCTATTCCCCAAATGACTATCTCCTCCTGTTGCCAATAAAGAACATTTTTAAAGAAAGAGCTTAGTCTGCCATAAAATTCTAAGTCTCCCAAAGAAGACTGAATTCTGCTTTGTTTTGGGGGTTAACACCTTCATCTAAAATGGCATCTATTGGGAAGAGCTGTGATCAAATCAAGGATCAAACTCATTCCTTTTTGCGGATTCATATTCAAGAAAGGATGGAACCCACGAGCTGCCAAAGCCATGAGTAAAGCGTAATTTCAAAAACTAAACCGTCTTACCACATAAAGAGCAATACAATTCCACCCTCAGAGTTCTCCAACCTCAGATGGAGAGAAATGAAATAAAAATATGAGTTATATAAGTGAGGAGCCCCAAGCCAGTTTGCAATATTTTCCAAGAATTTCTTTATAAAAGCCATGGAAAAAAAACACTGAACGGTTACTTTGGCCTTAACCGTGTGTGTGGCAGAGCACCTCACAAAGTTCTCTGATTAGTTTTTACTGCCATTTTATTATGAAATCTGTGTTTTATAAATTTTTCAAAGTCAATTAGATTCAGAAGTTCCCTTGTACGTGATCTCAAGCAATACCCCACTCAGAGCAGGCATCTGGTCCTCAGTCACCACGCTCTGGATATTTACCCCCCTGCTGAAGGGAAGAGAAACAGTGGGAGGAGAGACAAGAATGATCATAAATGGTTATGAAACAGTGTACCTCACAGGGTGTAACTAATATTAAATGAGTTTACAGTACTCTTTCTTCATCTAAATGGCAGTTTCTTTGAGAAAACTGGCACTGAATTTAGTGCTAACAGGACTTCCATGCTCCTAAGTTCTTTTTCCTTTGCCTTTCTGCTAGTCAGTGTCCTTGAACAGGATGCCACCCTGCACCCTATTCTCAGATTCTTCTTTACCAGCTATCCATATTTATTGACTCAGCCTCTGACTCTTCATTGGAAATTCTTAAATCTCTATCTGCAGTTCAGAACTCTCTCAAGCACCAGAAGTCCTAGGTCCAACTGATTTCTGAATTATCTTCACCTGGCATTAAACAGAAAACTTCAAAAGTTAGTCTAAAACTGAACTCATCAGATTTATCCCCAAACCTCTTTCTCTTCTTGACAATTAGTCAAATAAAAACATAATAAAACACTAATGTTTACTTACAGTTTTTTTTATAAACATATGTCAGTTCTGGAGTCAAAGCAGAGATCTAAACCATAATTAAAGGGAAAAAGAATTCTCGAAAAGTATGTATCTGTCTGCCACTAGCAAACACCAGGAATCCAATTAATTCACAGCAACATTATTTTCTTTTTTTAAGTAAACTTTTTGAAATATAATTTATGTGCAAGTGGCCTCCTTTTCCAGAACATAACAGCAAGGAATGTATTTACTTTACTCCTTTAAACAACTTGAAATCCATGAAAAAATAAATATTAAAAAAATAGTCTTCAGATTTGGGACAACAGGTAGCACAGGACTGAGAGGAAAGAAACAAGGTGAGTCCTCTGATCGTCCAGCCTGAGTTGCGGAGCAGATAGGGAAAGTTCAAACAGATCAGAGCTTGGCAGGCAGAGGTGGCTAGAATTTGAGAGACACAGAACCAGAGTATAGGGAGCTCCGGAGAGCTGCAGAGGGGTCCTTCAAATTCTTGACTGAATACTACTCTAAGCTTGCATGAAAGGAAATTACCCAAAGCCAGGAAAGAGACATACAGCGGGCCGAAAGAGTGCATGTGCCAACCAACCAAGGTAGAAACACATCGTAATAGTTAGGGCATCAGGTCAAGTTCTCAGAACAGAGTCACCATAATAGTGGGGCTACACTAGCTCTAGACATAAAGGTGCTCTAAATATGCCTTTAAAAAGTTTAAAAAAAATTGATTCCAAACAACTTATCTGCATGCCAGAACAAAACCCAACATTGTATAAAGGAACATAACAAAACTCAGCACTTAATAGTGTAAAATCACAACATCTGGAGTCCAATATAAAATTAACTGGTATTCAGAAGGGCAAGATAAGATATAGAACATAATCAGGGGAAAAATTAATCAATAGAAACAGACCCTTAAACAAAAGGCATGACGAAATTAGCAGACAAGAATGTTAAAACATACATATTCAGGAAGATAGAAAAACACAAACAGGATGAGAATGAAAATGCAAGATATAAAAATGAGACCCAAATGGAATGTCTAAAAATAAAAAACCAATATCTGAAATAAAAATATCTGGGCTATATCCTGAAGGAAAAAAAAATGTAACTTGAAGATCTAACAATTGAAACTGCCCAAACAGAAGCACATAGAGAAAAGGAAAAAAGAAAAAAAAAAAAGCAACAGGACAGAACAAAGAAAATATCTTTCAAAATGAAAGATATTGTCTAAAAAATTCAGACCAGCAAAGCAGTATGAAATTCATATCCAGCAGATGTGCACTGTAAGAGATGTTAAAGGAAATTCTTCACACAGAGGGCAAGTGTTACCAGTTGGAGAGTCATATGTAAACAAAGGATCGACCCCGAGAATGGAAAATATATATATATGTATTTTCTCATTGTTAATATCTTTAAAACAACTAACTGAAAACAACAAAAATAATAATATTAAATTGTGAAGTAGAGAGCACAGGTAAGAGTAAACTGTATAATGGTTCTAGCACAAAGTATAGGGGAGGGAAATTGAAGTATATTGCTGTAAAGTTCTTACACAGTACATAAAGTGGCATAATATAATTTGAAAGTGGACCGTAATAAGTTAGAGAAGTAAACTGTAAATCCTAAGACATTCAGGAAAAGTTGTAAAGCAAAGAGATTAAGCCAATAGTGGTGAAGAATAAAATACTAAAAGTATTCATTTCCAAAGAAGACAGAAAAGAGAATAGAAAAGAATTTTTTTAAAAAATAGAAAGGACAAATAGAAAACAAATTGCAAAATGACCATTTAAGCCCACCAAGTTAATTATTACATTAAATTTAGATGGCCTAAATACCCCAATTAGAAAGGGGTCATTTTCAGACTGAATACAAGAAAGCCACTTTTTAAAAACTTTTCTTAATTGAATGAAAAATTCTTTAAATTCTATAGTGCTTTATAATTTTCAAAATTTTCACACACTGGATTTCATATAATCCCATAATAACCCTTGTTCATCCCAACTCCTATAATGCACCTCCCCCTTTCCCTCTCTCTACTGGTAACCACTAGTTTGTTCTCTAAATTTGTGAGTCTGACTCTCTTTTGTTTTATTCACTAGTTTGCTATATTTTTTAGGTTCCACATATAAGTGATATCATACAGTATTTGTCTTTCTCTGTCTGACTTATCTCACTTAGCATAATGCCCACCAGTTCCATCCACGTTGCTGTAAATGGCAAATTTTCATTCTTTTTTATGGCCGAGTAGTATTTCATTGTATATAAATACCGCATCTTCTTTACCATAAATTGATGGACACAAGTTGCTTCCATAACTTGGCAGTTATAAATAATGCTGCTATGAACATTGAGGTGCATGTATCTTTTCGACTTGGTGTTTTTGTTTTTGTTTTGGATATATACCTAGGAGTGGAATTGCTGGGTCATATGGTAGTTCCATTGTTAGTTTTTTGGAAATCCTCTACATTGTTTTCCACAGTGGCTGGACAAATTTACACTCCCATCAACAGTGTATGAGGGTTCACTTTTCTCTACATCCTTGCCAAAATTTATTATTTGTGTTCTTTTTGATGATGGCCATTCTGACAGGTGTGAGGTGATACCTGATTATGGTTTTGATTTGCGTTTCCCTGATGATTAGCAATGTTGAACATCTTTTCATGCGCTTGTTGGCTGCCTGCATTTCCTCTTTGGAGAAATGTTTATTCAGTTCTTCTGCCCATTTTTCAATTGGGTTGTTTGTTTTTTATTGTTGAGTTGTATGAGCTGTTTATAAGTGTTGAATATCAATCCCTTATTGGTCATATCATTTGCAAATATTTTCTCCCATTCAGTAGGGGAAAATATCACTATGTCGATGGTTTCCTTTGCTGTGCAAAAGCTTTTAAAGTTAATTAGGTCCTATTTTTAAATGTTTGCTTTTTTTCTCTTTGCTGTAGGAGACAGATCCCACCCAAAAAATATTGCTACAATTTATGTCAAAGAGTGATTTGCCTATGTTTCCCTCTAGGAGTTTTATAGGATCTGGCCTTACATTTACAAAAATTTTTTTAATACTTTTTATTGAGTTATAGTCAGTTTACAATGTTGTGTCAATTTCCAGTGTAGAGCACAATTTTTCAGTTATACATGAACATATATATATTCATCGTCACAATTTTTTCTTTGTGAGCTACCATAAGATCTTGTATATATTTCCCTTGCTATACAGTATAATCTTGTTTATCTATTCTACATTTTGAAATCCCAATCTGTCCCTTCCCACTCCCCCCACCCCCCTTGGCAACCACAAGTTTGTATTCTATGTCTATGAGTCTGTTTCTGTTTTGTATTTATGTGTTTTGTTTTGTTTTTAGATTCCTCATATGAGCAATCTCATATGGTATTTTTCTTGCTCTTTCTGACTTACTTCACTTAGAATGACATTCTCCAGGAGCATCCATGTTGCTGCAAATGGCGTTATGTTGTTGGTTTTTATGGCTGAATAGTATTCCATTGTATAAATATACCACATCTTCCTTATCCAGTCACCTGTTGATGGACATTTAGGCTGTTTCCATGTCTTGGCTATTGTAAATAGTGCTGCTATGAACATTGGGGTGCAGGTGTCTTTTTGAAGTAGGGTTCCTTCTGGATATAGGCCCAGGAGCGGGATTCCTGGGTCATATGGTAAGTCTATTCCTAGTCTTTTGAGGAATCTCCATACTGTTTCCATAGTGGCTGCACCAAACTGCATTCCCACCAGCAGTGTAGGAGGATTCCCTTTTCTCCGCAGCTTCTCCAGCATTTGTCATTTGTGGACTTTTGAATGATGGCCATTCTGACTGGTGTGAGGTGATACCTCATTGTAGTTTTGATTTACATTTCTCTGATAATTAGTGATATTGAAGGCAATCTACAGATTTAATGCAATCCCTATCAAATTACCCAGGACATATTTCACAGAACTAGAACAAATCATAATAAAATTTATACAGAACCACAAAAGGCCTAGAATTGCTAAAGCACTACTGAAGAAAAAGAAAGAGTCTGGAGGAATAACTCTCCCAGACTTCAGACAATACTATAGAGCTACAGTAATCAAGACAGCATGGCATTTGTACAAAAACGGACATATAGGCCAATGGAACAGAATAGAGAGCCCAGAAATGAACCCACAAACTTTTGGTCAACTAATCTCGACAAAGGAGGCAAGAATATACAATGGAATAAAGACAGTCTCTTCAGCAAATGGTGTTGGGAAAACTGGACAGCAGCATGTAAATCAGTGAAGCTAGAACACTCCCTTACACCATACACAAAAATAAACTCAAAATGGATCAAAGACTTAAACATAAGACAAGGTACAATAAACCTCCTAGAAGAAAATATAGGCAAAACATTATCTGACATACATCTCAAAAATGTTCTCCTAGAACAGTCCACCCAAGCAATAGAAACAGAAGCAAGAATAAACAAATGGGACCTGATGAAACTTACAAGCTTCTGCACAGCAAAGGTAACCAGAAGCAAAACAAAAAGACAACCTATGGAATGGGATAAAATTTTTGCAAATGAAACCAATGAAGGCTTGATCTCCAGAATATATAAGCAGCTCATACGACTTAATAAGAAACAAACAAACAACCCAATCCAAAAATGAGCCAAAGACCTAAGCAAGCAATTGTCCAAGGAAGACATGCAAATGATCAGTAGGCACATGGTCTTACAGTTAGGTCTTTAATCCATTTTGAATTTACTTTTGTATATGGTATTAGAGAATGTTCTAATTTTA
This sequence comes from Vicugna pacos, assembly GCF_048564905.1. Lineage (NCBI taxonomy): Eukaryota > Metazoa > Chordata > Mammalia > Artiodactyla > Camelidae > Vicugna > Vicugna pacos. The sequence continues at coordinate 26,805,305 of NC_132999.1, read as the reverse complement.
TTCTTTTACATGTAGCTGTCCAGTTTTCCCAACACCACTTATTGAAGAGACTGTCTTTTCTCCATTGTATATTCTTGTCTCCTTTATCATAGATTAATTAATCATAGGTGTGTGGGGTTTTTTCTGGTATCTCTATCCTGTTCCATTGATCTATGTGGCTGTTTTGGTGCCAGTACCACATTGTGTTGAGTATTATAGCTTTGTAGTATAGCCTGAAGTCAGGAAGCATGACTCCTTCAGCTCTGTTCTTTCTCAACACTGTTTTGGCTATTTGGGGTGTTTTGCGTTTCCATGCAAATTTAAAGTTTATTTTGTTCTAGTTCTGTGAAAAATGCCATGGGTATTTTGCTAGGGATTACATTGACTCTGTAGATTTCCTTGGGTATTATGGTCATTTTAACAATATTAATTTTTCCAATCCAAGAACACAGTATATCTTTCCATTTGTTTGTGTTGTATTCAGTTTCTTTTATCAGTGTCTTACAGTTTTCAGAGTACAGGTCTTTTACCTCTTTAGGTAGGTTTATTCCTAGGTATTTTATTCTTTTTGATGTGAAAGTAAATGTGATTGTTTCCTTAATTTCTCTTTCTGATAGTTCATTGCTAGTTTATGGAAATGCAACAGTTTATATGTATTAATTTTGCATCCTGCAACTTTACTGAATTCATTGATGAACTCTAGTAGCTTTTAGTGGCATCATTAGCATTTTCTATGTATAATATCATGTCACCTGCAAACAGTGACAGCTTTACTTCTTCCTTTCCAATCTGGATTTCTTTGATTTCATTTTATTCTCTGACTGCTGTGGCTATGACTCCCAAAACTGAATAAAAGTGGTGAGAGTGGGCACCCTTGTCTTGTTCCTGATCTTAAAGGAAATGCTTTCAGCTTTTCACCATTGACTATGATGTTAGCTGTGGGTTTGTCATATATGGTCTTTATTATGTTGAGGTATGTTCCCTCTATGTCCACTTTCTGGACAGTTTTTATCGTAAGTGGATGTTGAATTTATCAAAAGCTTTTTCTGCATCTATTGAGATGATCATATGGTTTTTATTCTTCAGTTTGTTAGTGTGGGGTATCATATTGATTGATCTGTGGATATGGAAAAATTCTTGAATCCCTAGGGTAAATCCCACTTGATCATGTTGTATGATCATTTCAATCTATTGTTGAATTTAATTTGCTAATATTTTGTTGAGGATTTTTACATCTATGTTAATCAATGATATTGGCCTGTAATTTTCTTTTTTTTTGTGATATCTGTCTGGTTTTGGTATCAGGGTGATGGTAACCTCATAGAATGAGTTAGGAAGTGTTCTTTCCTCTGCAGTTTTTCGGAATAGCTGGAGAAGGATAGGAGTTAACTCTTCTCTAAATCTTTGGTAGAATTCACATGTGAAGCCATCTGTTCTTGGACTTTTGTTTGTTGAGCATTTTTAAATTACTGATTCAGTTTCATTACTGGTAATTTGTCTGCTCATATTTTCTGTTTCTTCCTGGTTTTTTCTTGGAAGATGCACCTTTCTAATAATTTGTACATTTTTTTCTAGGTTGTCCATTTTATTGGCATATAGCTCATCATAGTCACTTATGACCTTTTGTACTTCTGTGATATTGGTTGTAATTTCTCCTTTTTCATTGCTGATTTTATTGATTTTGGGCCCTCTCCGTTTTTTCTAGATGAATCTGGCTAAAGTTTTATCAATGTTGTTTATCTTTTAAAGAATCAGCTTTTAGTTTCAATGATCTTTTCTATTTTTAATCTCTATTTTATATATTTCTGCTGTGAATTTTGTGATTTTTTTTCCTTCTACTAACTTTGAGTTTTGTTTGTTTTTCTCTCTCTTGTTCCTTTAGATGTAAGAAGAAATCCACTTTTAATGTAAATACATAGATATTCTAAAAGTAGAAGGGTGGAAAATGCCTGCCATGTTATACCAAACAAAGGAATATTGGAGTGATTATATTAATATCAGGCCAAGTAGATTTCAGAAGAAAGACTATTTCTGGAGTTTTAAAGAGGGATGTTTTATAATAATAAAAAGATTTCTTCGTCAAGTGATTTACTGATTTTTATAAAGGGCATGCATGTAACAACAGAGTTTCAAGATAATATGAATCAAAACCAAACAGAATTGAAAGTAGGAACATAAACATTTACAACTGCAGCTGGGAGTTTCAAAACTTCACTCTCAGTAACTGATAGAACAAATAGATAGAAAATCGCCAAGGATGCAAAAATCTTCAACAACACTCTCAACCCACTTGACTTAAATGAAATTTATTGGACAGTCCACCTCAAACAGCAAAAGAAAAATTTTTACAATGAGATAAATCATAGTCTGGGCTATATATCAAGTCTCAATTATTCTAATCATACATAAATTATCTGACCACAAGGAATTTAAACTGGAAATGAATGTCAAGAAAACATCTGAAAAATATCTAAATATTTGGAAATTAAAGAACACACTTCTAAATAACCCATGAACGAAATAAGAAATAAGGAGAGAAATGAGAAACAATTTTGAACTGAATGAAAATGAAACACAACACATCAACACTTGTAGAACAGAGATAAGGCAGTTCTTAGTGGGAAATTTAGAGCACTAAATGCTTACATTATACAATAAGGGTCTCAAAATAATCTAAGATTCTATTTAAGAAACTAGGGAAACATAAATTTACATACAATTAAATGCACTCATTTCAAATGTATAGTAAGTTATGATAAGTGTATACAATTAATATTATCATAATCACACCCCCTCCCCAAATCTTTGTGCTCTTTGAAGTTAGACTGTGACTACCTCCACTATCACTAATACAAGCCCAGGGTGACAACTGATCTGCTCTTAGTCACTATAGATTACTTTGCCTATTGTAGCATTCCATATCAGTGGATTAGAATGATATAAAACTCTTGTGTTTCTGGCTTCTTTTTCTCAGCATGTTTTTGAGATTTAACCCTTCTGTGGTATGTATCAAAGTTATTTTTCCTTTTATATGAGTATCACAATTTGATTATCTATTCACCTATTGATGAACATTTAGATTGTTTCTAGATTTGATTTCAATGGATAAAATTGCTATGAACATTTATGTACAAAAGAGTCTGGACTTCACCCGAATTTTCCTATTTGCTTGGTTTCTTCTCCTTCCCTATCCTGCTTCTCCCATTCCTTTATTGGTGTTTTCAGGGATACTTTATTAATTAATCACTTGCACCAGAATTCTTGGCTCAGAATCTGCTTCTGGAAGGACCCAATCTAAGACATCACCTAAAGCAAGTACCTCTCAATATGATGCTTGTCTTTAAGATGTAGCCTGCCACCTCTAATTGCCTCAAGACTGATAAACAAAATCAAGTCTCAGTACAGCCTAAGCAGGGCATTACAGCCCCTGCTCCAAGAGGAAATAGCTTCTTGCTACTAACATTCACAGGAACCAGGGAGCATGTGTAGGAATGGATCTTGAGGTCTGGAATCTAAGGTGGTAGAATACAAGACTGGATAGGTGCGAATTTATTGACTGAAGATTCAACATTCTTGCAAGAATATCTGGAGCTAGTTCTAATTCACAGGCTTGGACCTGACAAAAGACAAGAGTAAATGAGATGGAGATGCCAGAATTGCTTTGGCATAGTATAGATAAAATGGTCAGAAAGTAAGGGGAGTGAGAATATTAAAATAGATTTATTAGTTGAGAAGAGAAATTCTACCATCTGATTATGTTCCCATGGAGGGCTCACAGGATATTTATTTTATTAAGGCAACATAGACTAGCAGAAAGTCTACTGGCATCTTTAGGAAATTCAGTGGTGACTACCTTTTATAGGCCAGGGTGGACAGGGGAGATGCTGCATGAATTTTAGAGGCCAGGAAACAACACCTGACCATCAGGTTGGGCATAATTACCAAAATGGGCAGCAAGCTTGGAGTAGCAATTGGGATGCTTTGACTTGCAGGGTATCTGTGGCAATAGCTAGCATATCATGGAATTCCTAGGGGTGAAATAGGTGGATAACAGATTAGGGTGATACTCAGCTTGTAAACTAAGAGAAGATAGATTCAAAAACAAAAATTTGATTTCATCTGCTGCCATAGAAAATTATGGCACTTTACCTAGTTTCCAGATCCAAGACTGTTCACAGAATCAGCCTCCATCCTCTGACAGAAGAGAAAGACAGTCCCCTTGATAAAGTCTTTACATTATCAAGCAAGAGTATATGGAAAATACTCTGCTGATTTGTCTATAAACACATGCCATTTGCCAGGCAACAGGGTACTGGGAATAAGAGAATACCTAGAATTTTCAAGGAATATAGGATAATAGGTCAGAGCTGACACACACAGATGCCAGGCAGCCTAGGTGTACCCAAGAAGCAGATCCTGAGGCAAGGGATTGTTCTTGGTAGATTACTTGGAGGAAGAAATGTCAAAGAATCAAGAGTGGGAGCAGTGAGAATGGTGAAGCTGAGGAGAGAAAAACCAATCCCAAGTTGTATTATCAAGCTGGTCCCTAGTGTGGGCAACCGTGGCTTGATCCTGTTAAGGATTCTCTGAAGAGTACATCTCCAAATTGTCCACCAAGGGATAGATGATAGGAATCTTTCCCTGTCAGTTCGCCTCCCTGACTTCCCGTGGGATACCTAACTGATGTGAGTCTTTTCACATATCCTTGTTTGTTCTCGGCATCAGGATGGCTGACAGTATTTCTGCAAGTATCCCAAAAGGCAGGTCAGAGACTTCCCCGGGCAGAATGAGACACTCCATGCAGCTTTAGCAACAGGGACAGACTTGTTTCTGAACCCTTCTCTCTTTTGAAGAGAGGCCAGGCATAGATTAATGCCTGGCTACATCTTTGAAGGTGACTCTGACAGATTGAACTTGCATTTCCTCTCTCTCAGGGGTGAGGTGAGGGCATTATTCCGGCTCCATATTGCAGTATGGGAGGCAGATGTGATGGAAGACACTAGAGGATCTCTGGTACAAGGGGTGGGGTGGACTGTATCAGCTCTCTTATTCACCTCTTCAGATCGCCTTGGCCTCATCTAGCTCTTATTCCAGCAAGCACTGCTCCGTGTGGTCTCAGACTGACTTATTACAGGTATAATCAGGCAGAGCCTGACCTCACACCTGCACCTGTGCCTCCCCTTCCCTGAAGCTTGCTTCTGATCCTGAGGCATGGAGTATGCCAGCACCACGCTCAGTGCCCGCACAGGCAAAATCCAGAAGTGAGGCAAAGTTAACACCCTTTGGGGATCACACTTTCATAAATGATGGATAGGAAAAAAATGAATAAATTCTTCTCTTTATCTCCTTAGGCATGGATAATCTAGTAATGTATCATATCTGATACTCAGTCAGTCCTGTGGGACCAAACAACTAGTAGCCTCTGGCTGTGACCCATTCAACAACACATCTTTGATTGTCATCCTCTGCTTTCTCCCCAGTGTGAAAGAGCTGTGATGTGGGAGTCTACTGCTTGTGCTTCCTACCAAATTGTTCATATTTAAGCCATTATCTCAAGCTCTGAATTCTGTGGAATTCAGTTCAAGCAAGGGGGTGACAAATGATCATTATTTCAAGATGTTGATTATCCATCCAGAAAGCCAAAGAAACACAGCCGCAACAAAGCTCTCACAATAGGACTCAGGACATTGGCTCATGATAAAAAATACACAAAAATTAATAGCTTGTACTGTATGCCAGTAATAACTTAACAAAAATTGAGCTAATAGGAAATGTACTCAAGCGAAGGAAGACACAATGACTATATTCTGGGCCATAAAAGACACGACTTACTCGGAAGACATGCCATTTTCCAAGATGGAAAGGCTTGATGTTATAAATATGCCAGTTCTCCAAAAATTAATCTGTAAATTTAATAAAATCTTAATTAAAATCCTAATTCTTTAACCTAACAACTTAATTCCAAAAGATATTTGAGAGAATAAAGCCATGAAAATAGCCAGGGATATTTTTTAAAATAGTAATAAGAGATGACTAACTCTAATAGATACGCAAAGTTGATATAAAGCTGTAATTTAAGAATTGTGCATTACAGTTATAGACAGTGCAGGAACCAAGCCCAAGCAGATACAGATGTAATATATGTTAAAAGTGGCATAACGTATCAGAGGGGAATTAGTGGATAGTTTTTAATAATAATAGCACAGTTGGCTAGTCACGTGGGAAAAAATACATTCCCCCATCACCCTTCACAAAGAAATAAGTTCCAGATGTAATAACAGCATCTCAGTTTGTTGCATGTTCTTCTGTAACTTTATTTCAGCATTTGCTTTTTTTTTAACATTAAGAATTGCTTGTATATAATGTTTTCCAACTTGCTTTCTTCATTTACTGATAGTTACCATGGGGGCATGGAACAGAACTGAGTTTCAGAGTGACAATAAAAGGGGTTTATCATAAATTAATTAGTTCATTCAACAAACAATTGTTGAGTGCCTGATACATGCTGGGCACTATTCTTGGTGCCGGGGATACAGGAGTGAACACCACCACTAACTCTGCCCTCATGATGCTTACATTCTAGCAAGGAGGAGAGAGACCATTAACAAAACAGACAAGTGACATATAGCACATGCTGAATGGTGAAAAATGCTACAAAGGAAAATAAAGCAGAAAAATGGATAAGGAGGCCAGGCTTCACTGAGAAAGAGACATTTGAGCAAAGACATGAAAGAGTGAGGGCGAGAGCCTGGTGGGTGGGGCTATATGCCCAGGCAGAGGGGACAGTGAGCACAAAGAACTGAGGACGGAGTGAGCCTGGCACCTCCACTATCCCGGCTTGGGTGCTGTTCCTTGGCCATATCTAGAGAGAGAATAGTAGGAAATGAGAAGGAGGATAAGGCATAAGATAAGTTTGTAGGTTCTTAGAGGGTGTTTGAGGACTGCGGCGTTTCCTCTGAATGAGAGAGCAAGTTGTTGGAAGGTTTGAAGCCAAGAACAGGTGTGATCTGACTGAGTTTTTCTGAACAGGATTACTGTGTGGTTGCTATGTGCAGAACAGGATGAAGGGAAACCAACTAGGAGGCCACTGCAAACTTCAAGGGGAGAGATGATGGGGGTTGGGATCAGGGTGGTGGCTGAGTGGGTTCTGTATGGTAGTTGGTGTTTGGATATATTTTGAATGTAGATCTGGCAGGATGTGTTGATTCACTACGAAAGAAAAAGATTCCAAGGCTCTGCGGACTTTATTGTGAGCAATCAGGTGGATTTGCTGTTAACAGAGATGGGAAAGTTGGGGGGAGGGTATAGCTCAAATGGTAGAGCACATGCTTAGCATACACAAGGTCCTGGGTTCAATCTCCAGTACCTCCTCTAAAAACAAATAAATAAATAAACCTAAGTACTGTCCCCACAAAAATTAAAAAAAAAAAACAGAGCTGGGAAAGATAGTGGGAAGGGTAGGTTGTGAAGGAGATATCACGGCTTGGTTTTGGGGTCTGTTAAATTTCAGATGTGCATTAGGTATCCAGGTGGAGATATCAAATAGTCAGGTGGATGTATGACTGGAATTCAGGGGACAGGTCAGGAATGGACATATAAATTTAGGAGTCATCAGGTCGCATTTGAAGCCATGAGAGTGAATGAGATACTCAAGGGAATGAGGGGCCATTTCCATGATTCTTATCATAAATATTTAAATGTTTACAATAAAAATTTATTTGTGTACTATTTGTATAGTTTTTGAAAACTAGTGAGGCACTAGAAGAAAACATATGCAAAAACGTGTATTATCATCTGTAGCGTAAAATCTTCTAGGCTTGCTACCAAAGGTAGGGTTATAAAAGAAGTCACTATATAACAGATATGACCACATAATACTTCTTTAATGTTCTGTGTATCAGACATGGCATGTACAAAAATAAGAAACCAATAAATTACTGGCAAAATTAGTGTCAATGTGTGTGACATGCAAATTACTAACTTTAATATGTAAACATTTTTTGCAAGTCAATAATATTTCAGAAAAAAATAAGTATAGATCTGAACTCAAAAAGTATAAAAGAAAAAAATAGAAACATCAGTAAGTATACAGGAAATGTACAAAGTGAAATAATAACATTTTCACCTAAATTGGCAAAAAAAGATCTTTATGTGATACCACCTAGTTTGGGCAGGGGTGCTAAGAAATGTGTATTCTTTATACTTTCATTGTAAATCAATATTAAATTTCCAGAGATTAAGTGACAAAGTCTAAGAGACCCTTAAATGCATATATTTTTTGACTAGAAAGATCATCTCTTATAATTTATCTGAAAGAAGTGCTTTTGTTTATGGATCATGATTCATTTAAAAGGAGCTGAATTACAGTATTTTTAATTAGTAAAATAGTAGATATTAACTTAAGGGAGAGAAACTTAAATAATGAATGTCAGAGAATTGATTAAAGAAATTTTGCTACATCCATGTGGTATTTAGACAGGCATGAAAATCATATTATAGAATAATTACTTAACAGAAATATTTATGCATGGCTTATTTGTTAAATGAACAAAGTTGATAAGAAAACAAGGGGTAGCATGGCTTTCCATCTCAAAATAATTACATCCCTATAATCTACATAGAAAAATCTGAAAGAAATCATTTGAAAATATCAAATTTGGTTTTGCTGGGTAGTGGAATCACAAGTGATTTTATTTTTTTTTTCCTTTTCAGCTCAATTATATTTTCTGTCTTTTACCAAAAAAAAAAAAAGATTTTTCTAACTTTGTGTGGTTAAAAAATGAAATCAATATAATAATGAGCAAAAGAAGTAGTCCTGGTTGCCATCCAGTATTATATAATCCTGGGGTGCTTCAAAACCACTCAGTTTCGTGCTGACAGCTTGTGCAGATGTCTGGGATGAGAATCACAGAACATCTTTGTCCCAGCAAATTGGATGGCTGCGCATACAAACAACCCACTCTTTATTTTATTTATCTGCACTTCGACAAGGCAATTTTCCCTGGCATCCTTATTTTGCTCTTCTGTTATGACTCCAAGGCACTTTACTGTGTACTTGACATATTTTATGGCATCCGTGCAAATACCCTCCAAGTTGAGTGTTAATATCTCATTTGACCAATGAGGAAACTGACGCACAAAGACATTGAGTAACTTATGCAGCATGTCTGGCAAGTAAGAAGTGGAGCTAACTTTCAAATGCTGGTATTTCTACCTTCAAAACTTTGCTCTTTCTACTACAATTTTTCTCTTAAGAGTGAATGGCCGAAGATGATTTAAATAATAGAGGGATATCAATTAAATGATAATAAATCTTAGTGTGAAACTTAGTTTGTTCCTTTTCAACTATATTTCAAACCTAATTACACGGAGAAAGAATTCTCAGTCTCATAAGAGTCTATCTATAAAATCTTTTTAATATTTACAGATTCTCCTCTTTTAGTAATAAAAGAGCAGATCTAATGTTCAGAGCCTACTTAGAATTCAATATTGCTTGATCTTGTTATATTTAGTTTTACCTTCTATTTAGAGCAAGAGATATTGTTTTTTTTATGTATAGCTGTAATACAGATTTTGTCTTTAAATAAATTTAAGTTAATCATAAACAGATTAAAAGAAAATATTCTATCATGAACAGTACTAATAGCACAGCAATATTTCAAAAATTATAAAAGTTAAATGCAAATGCTTGGAGTTTGGAAAATATCTGAACTGCTCTGTGCTGCCTCTTCTCACCATTTTTGGAATTTGAAATAAGACATAGTAAACTTTTATTGAACCCTTGTTGCATCTTGGTAGTTTCTCCATATGATCTCACTTAACGCACACAGTTGTTCTGTGAGAGTGGTATTAATCCACCCAGTTTACAAATTTGGAAATAGAGGTCCTGCTTGGTGAAGCAACCTAAGGGCACCCAGTTAGTAAAGCGGTGAACTTGCGATCTGAACTCCAAGTTTTAGACAATAGATTTCCAAGAACTCAATTTTAGACCATGCCATTCAATTTGCTAATTTGCTTGCTTTTTGCAATTCTACTCAAGTGTGAAGTCATGAGCGTGTAGTAAACCCAAGAGAAGTTCAATGTAGGGGAGACTACTGTGGGCCAGGGTTGGCAGTGAAGACTTTGCAAAGGGGCTACCCCTGATCTGGACTTCTCTGAAGAACAGGTTAGGCCCTGGAAGGAGATTCAAGCGCGTTTTGGATGAAACAATTGAGGTGACTTCCATACCACTAAGGCCAAGCTTCTGAAACACAGCGCTTTACAGTCTTCTGCTTTATCTCTGCAAACACCCAGGAAGGGGCAGCATTCTAAGTTTCTATCAACACGTCACACCTTATTGTGAAGTCATTTTCAGTACTTTACTAAAAGCCAGTTGGAACAATGGAAAGCTTTCCAAGATCCGAGAAGTCATTCAAACACAAACACTACCAAACAGGCGGTGTGGAAGCAATGAAGCTGAGTCTCAAGTTGGTCCCCATTGTGATCATAGCCAAGTCTATACCTGCCTGGCTGTGCCAAGGGCTTTTAACCACAGTTGCCCAAACGTCAGTGGTATTCTCTACAAGAGACCAGGACGGTTGTCTGTCTCATATAAATTTTCTATTGCATTTCTCAGTGGGATAATATCAAAAAAGTGTCCGAAGACTTTTGGGACCTCATGAAACACATGGTTAAAATTTCTGACTGAGTTTTCTAGCCCATGTGCATATAAAATCCTGGTCAGGGAAACAACAGCCCTCGTGGGCCTCCGCTGGCCAAGCCTCCGTGTTTATTATCGGGAAGATCACTTTTCAGCCCCAGGGAGGTCACAGGGTTGACCTGACATGTTTCCTATCCTTTCTGCTCTTTAGTTGGTCATTTAAGGCTTTTAAACTTGACACCTCAGATCCTTTCATCCTGAAAACCAGATGTGCTCAGCTGGAGAGAGGAAAGGGCTCAACAGTATCTAAGCTTTCCATCGTGAAGAGGGCCAAATTGACAAGCAGGCCAAGGGTTTGTCTTCTCTGCCCTCTCCCTGACCTCTGCCTCCTTCCTATTTGCAAGTTAGCTTCAGCCTTCCATCTGAAAAGAGGATCATGTTTTACCAAATCCCCAGGTCTTTGTGGCCCACAGACCCAGCTATTTCATCTCTGAGTGTTTATTTTATATGCTCCCACCCCTATACCACCATGGCCCCTGACCTCATCCAAACTTTCTCCATTACTGCCCTAGATTATCAAATAATCTCCTATCTCTCCTCCTCAAAGACAATTCTCTGCATTCTAATCTTGTTTATCAAAAGCCTAACCATCATGAGGATGGTGGGTACCATTGCTTGAGGAGCCGCTGTCAATGTTGAGTCACGTGAGCCTTTTACACACATGGCTTCTTCTCTGCTCTCTTTCCCGACGTCCACAATGCTCCCTTCACCTACCCTGAGCCACCTCCGGTTCCTCTGGGAACTTTACCCAGTCTACCTTTGTGACCTGCCGCAAATCACTCTTGCCAGAATCTTGAGATTCTGTTTCCTCAATTGTGAAACGAAGCGATGCCATAACGTCTAATGTTTATGAAGTCCCGTGGGCTTAAAGCTGCTGAAAGGGTTTTGTCTTTCTCTGCCTGGTAGGGCTCCGTGTGCTCCTGACACGAGAGAGGGGACCAGTGAGTCAGATATTTCCCTTGTTAACTCCTTGGCCGGCTCTGTCACGTCTCCTTTTCAATCCTTCTCAGAGTTTTACCAGTCACTCTGAAGTCTCCAGCTTTGACTGCATTAGATTGGAAAGTGTGACGTACCGTTGGGGTCCATGTGGTTTTGTATTTGTTCCAGTGACCTCAGGTAGCTGAGTTGTGTGTCCCCATGTCCTGTAAGGTTAGTGACATGCCTTATGATTTTTGCACGTCTGCTCATAGCATCTATCACAGAGGTAGGGGAAGGCAGGTGGGAAGTAAGATTTATAACATCTCAGTTAGAATTAACTCTGCAGCTTGATAACTTCAGTTCAATTTAAATCCTAATCCTGCCATTATACTGGCTGTGTGACCTTGAGCAAGTTACTTAATCACTCTGGTCTCAATTCTACTTAATGGGTTATTATGAGGAATAGGTTAGTTAATCAAAATGAAGTGCTTCAAACAGTGCCTAGAACATAGTTAGGTGTTATTGAGGTATTTGCTATCATTGTTTATTAAGAATTTATTCCATTCCAAGAATTAGGCTAGGATATAACAATGATAATAAAAATTGTAATAGATACTAGTTATTGAGCACTTGCTGGATGCTTTCATTCTTTCCGTGATGATTCCCAATTTTTAACAGCCGTGTGTCTCATTTTACAGATGATAAAACTGGGGCCGAGAGTGTTTTCAGTACCTTGTTCAAATATGAGAGTTAATAATACATTTTTGAAGCCAACACTGAGACCCAGGTCAGTCTGAGTCCAAAGCTCATATTGTTTCTCTTATAGGTACCATACCATGACTATTTCTCATCTAATTGTTTTCAATTATTATCATTTTCTGCTGAGACATGCATGGAAGATGAAGCACACAGTCTGGCAACCTCCCGTGTGCTGACCAGCCACAGAGAGAAAACTGTCTGGTGGTTATGCCCAATTCAGCATCCATCCCTCCCCTTCACATACCACAGCTGTAACACTGTCTCTTTTCCTCCCACTCAAAAAAAAAAAAAAAAGCATTCTGTAAGGTAAGGAGAGTGGTATTTTTATTGGGTTAACTTGACTCTACCGTGATACTTCATTATGTAGGTGATAGCCTCCCAGCCTTCTCCCACTTCAAGGGTCACCTTCTTCACCTGATAAAGAGTGGATTCGCCTCACACACACCACTTGTTTTACCACTCAGGTGGTCTCCCCCTCTGGTGTCCCACCACTGGAAGCCCCTGCCTGTTTGGAAGCAGTCTCCCGCGGAAGCTCCTGGGCCACACTCCCTCTTGAGGTGGTGCTGCCCCTGCTTCGGAGGCAGCAGTGGATGCAGGTGGGCAAGCCACGCCCCCAGTGCATCCCCTTACCTCTGTTCTCCATTATGGCACCTCCAGAGGCCTCACTAAAGGTAATTCGGAGTAGGTAGCGTGAAGCAGGGAGGATGGACAATAGGCAACAACAACTACAACGGCAAGTACCACCACGTCCTTGTCCCAACAACACGATCAGAATGTGCTCGCAAGATCCCTAAGAAATGGACCAATTCTACAGCCCGTCTCTCCCTCAGTGACCCTGGTTACTCTCACAAAGACCTGGCAGAAACTTTTCTTTACTCGTAGGTCGAACTCTGTGTCTCAGACAGGACTGCAAGGGAAGTGCGATGAGGATCTAACACCCTAAGGCTGAACAAACACCCCAGGGTAGGACATTAGAGGTTGTTCTCCCAGGAACATTACTTTTAAAAATAAATTATTTACACTCTTTTGTACTTAGACATCAGTAACAAACCCCTTGTGGTGCACCTCTGGATTGACTGAGGGGTGTTGTGACACTGGGGCTGGGATCTGAATTTCCAGACGTGAGCTGGGCACTCAAGCCGTGCTTTCTTCTCCAGTGCCTGTTGTCTGTGCTTGCATGCCCTTCTAGAAGGATGAGAGGTTTTCTTTTTTTCTCGTATTTCTTACTTCAGTTTTATTCCAGATCGCTTTGGAAAAACTGATGCTTTTTCTGGATACGTTCACATACTCTCCATGGACACAATTATAAGGGCAGTTGGAACATTACCTGAACAAGTTTCCTTGATCACAGGCTTCCAAACTGAGAGTTAGAGACCTTTCATTCTTTTGTTTATCTTTATGACTCTAAGGAAGAAACATGATCATCTTCATGCTCTTTCCTTAGAGCTATGTTTTGAAGACCTGCTAACTGAAAACAATGTCTCACTCAGATTTGCCTTGGAAAATCTTAAAGCAGAATATTTCCGTCATTGCTGTCCTATGTAGCAATGTTCAGGGAACTGTGTTTCCTTCTGGGTATCATGTGCAAACTTGTGGGTTCTTTTGGTTGTTTTGTCCTTGTTGCTGCTCCATATAATTAGAGAATCCCTGAGTTCGCAAAAGGCACATGACTTGTCTAGCCTAGTCTTCATCTAATGCATTAGCAACATCCTCTCGTGTTGGAGAACTTACAACATCGGGTGTCAATATGTTCTATTGTTGGATGGTAGTTACGACTCTAATAGTTCTTAGTCTAGAGTGATAAGAAGACTGCTTTCCTAGAACTTCCATTCCTGGATCCTATTTCTGACCTTGAGTCTACATCATAGAAATCTACTTAATCAAACCATAGTAGTTTTTTCAAAGACACGAGATTCTACTTTTATTTATCTCATTAGAATTGCCTACAGTTATATAGCATCATCATGCACATTAACTCATCTCATTCTCAAAGGCTTATAAGGTAAATATGACTATTTCCATTTTACAGATGAGTAAATATGTTCAGATACATTTAGTTATTCTATTAACATGTGTTTAATGTGAAGGCATGGTGATAAGAGGGTATAGAATGTTATATGGAACAAACCGTGTAAAGATTGCAACCTAGTAGAATCTTTTTTTAATCTGTGTAAAGATTGCAACCTAGTCAAAACTCAAAGAAATATTTGTCTGCATATGCAGACCAGTGCTAGGCAAAAAAAAAAAAACAAAAAAAACAAACACACACAAGAAAAACAAAAAACAAGGTGCCCTAAAAGAATTTCCAGGGTTTGGAAGCAATGGCTGAAGACTGAGTGTTCAGGGAACAGCTTCTCTGAAATTATATTTAAGTGTGACATAGACGACATGGGAAGGATGAGTCAAAGTCTGGTCTGGAGAGTTGGACCAGCAAGCAGGAAGACCTAAAGTGCTAAAGAATTGCACATGGTGAAGGAACTTCAGGAAGGTCAAAGTGAGAGTTAGACCACCTAAGCAAGTGAGTTGGTTATATGTATATTTATATTTTTTCCAGATTCTTTTCATTATAGGTTATTATAAGATATTGAAATATAGTTCCTTGTGCTATACAGTTGATCCCTGTTGTTTATCTATTTCATATATCATGATGTGTATCTGTTAATCCCATACTCCTAATTTATCCCTCCCCACCCACTTTCCCCCTTGGTAACCATAAGTTTGTTTTCTATAGGATATGCAACTTTTTAATGAAATCCATTCTTCCTAGATCCAGATGGACTTGCAATCCATTGATTGGTTCATTTCTGACAAATATTTTTTGAGCATGTACTTATTTCCAAAAACTATGTTAGCCAATGGAAACAAAGTATATCAGACACAATCCTTGCATGTAAGAAGCTTACTATTCTGTTTGGAGAAAAAAATGGTAAATCAATGATTAGAGTATAATGTGTTCAATGTGGTGATAAAGATACCCAGAAGGTGATATGAATGCTGAGAAGAGGGGTAACTCTAACAGACAGAATTCAGAGAATATGCGTTTGTTACCATTGTGACATCCCAGCTTGGGATGATCATGAATGTGTTCACAGGAGAGGCCTGGAAACATGGTAGGAGCTTTCCAAAAAAGACGTGGGGAGTAGGGGCATTTCAGAAAAACCGGAATGCAAGAAAGCACAAAGGGCTCATTCAGGAAACTAAAACTGGCCATTCAGGGTGCTGGAGTGTAGGCTGCAGTGGGGAGAATGGGAGAGGAAAGAGGCAGAATGGGATCAGATCATGCAGGGCTTTGTGAGGCACATGATGAAGCTTGGACTTTATCTTTTAGGTAATTGGGAACCATGAAAGGATTTTAAGACATGTCATTGTCATTTTTTTTTTGAATTATCAACCTCAATGTGTATGGAAAATGAGTAAGTATAGGGAGAGGGAGACATTGGAGGCTATTGCAAGAAAGAAATGATGAAACATAAACTAGAGATCAGTGGCAGTGAAAAATGGAGAGAATTAAACTAGGAGGTTTTCAATCCTGAAACATTTGGTAATTCTTGAGATATAAGGATTCAAAGGATAGTGGAAAAGGTGCACACTGCAGATGGTGTCCTTGAGGGCGTCATAAACTAAGGATCCAAGGATCACAGACTCAAACAATTTCTTGAGTCTCGATGGCATTCTAACAACTGACTCGACCTTTTCCTCCTTGTGTCTTATCTAGTCTCCTATCTTACCACCTGATAGGCTGCTGGCTGGACCTACTGCTGGCGGGCCGATAGCTCTGCAGCACTCTTTTCATGAAGGGATTTCCTGGTGATATGAAGATCTTGCCTATCTGGAGATATCCACAACACTGAGCAGCTTGAGGATAAAAACAACACCATCTTTATTTCTTTGTTCCATTTCTTTGTGCATGTTGGATGAAAATGCTACTGAACTAAAGCATGCTCAGTAGATGCCTTGACGACCCACAGATCTGTTTACATTCAAGATAGAATGAAGACGAATTCATCCCCCAAGTAATAATTTTGATATTTAAAAGTAATTATTCCAGTATGGCAGATGAGTACGAATAAAACACATTTGATAGTAATTTTTGGCTATACATACCCAAAAGTTACTGTGGTCAGAAGATACCAAATGAGATTTGAAGTGAATGAATAGAACTACTGCCTGTTAGTTATGTCATCTGGGGCAGGACATATTTGAGCCTTATTTTTGTCATCTGTAGAGTGGGTCCATTACACTGCTGCTTATAGAGTTTTGCAATGTCCTAAAAACAGGGGTCAAAAATCTTCCTTACACAGTTGTTTTGTGAATCCTTAAAATTTTAAACATAATATTAGTAGCTTCTGAGCTATTTCACTAGAGCTCACGTAAATAATTAGAGGAGGTTTAAGGGTTTGGATACAAGCAGTTTTTAAGTCCTGATTTCAGCATCTTTCAACTGTGTGTCTTCAGACGAGTACCTAACTTCTCCAGTGTCATTTTTAGCACATGTTATAAAAATACTTATTTTACCAGATTATGAAGTTTGAAAAAAAAATAGTTGATATAAGTTTATGGAACCCTCTTTCTTGATCAACTCCTCCTTCTGATCAATATCTCCTTTTCAATCTAGTAAAGACATCTAGGGAGTGTGTTTTCAACAATTTTTATGAAAGACATTTATTAGGCTATAAAAAACAATGTTAACATTTGTATGCACTTGCTGGGACAGGGAGTTCTGTGATTTCTTTTTATGGGTAAGCTTGTTATTCTTCATCTTTTTTTTTTCCTCTCCTGCACTCAAAGTCAGCCCAAATATGGTAACAGTAAATCATTCCGATTTGGTTGATACACATTGTTATAGGTTTAGATACCTCTCAGTCCCCTTGCTCATCTCTGAGACGAAGGGAATTAGCCAGACCTTCATTAGAACTTTTGCTTTGCTCATTAAGCCCTTGAGTACCATGTAATGCGATCACTGTTCTTACCTTTCAAAGCTCTGGCTCCAGAGATACCACAGCTCTGCTGGTTTCTGTAGAACAAACCACAACGATGTTTTTAACTTTGTTTAATTTTCCTTCCATCTGTTCTTTCCTCCACAAGGCACTTGTTGCTTCTCCATCTCTCTTTACTGAATGCCAAGACCAAAGGCTTGTTTCTTTCCTTCTCCATGAGGCCAAACTGCCTCCTCTGCTCATACCTTTGACCTGTCTTTGAGGACTCATCTTCCTGGTCTCTAGGCCATGATTCTAATGGGATCACTGAAGTTGTATAATTTCCTTTATGGTCACATGGTGACCTCCCAATAATGAAACTTTATTTTTAAAATCAGCTTTGAAAATGTTCCGTCTTGAGGTCAATTTCATAAAATGCTATAAGAACTGAGATTTCAGTGGCCAAATCTTTTTCCTTTAAGCTGCATAACCAGTGGCTAACCCAAAGCATGAGAGGCTATGTTAGACCCTGTTCAGAATAATTCCTTTAAAAAAGGTAACTTTAGCTGCTACGTCCTCTCTGGGCACCATGATATTGAATATGAATGTGGGTGGGATCAGCATGGAGAGATATTCCCAAGTGTGGCTGCCTCAGTTAATGGTCCCCCAACCATGGATCAGGTGATGCCAGTAGCGTGCAAACTAGCTTAAGGTGGTTCACAGCAAATAACATTGAATCGCAGTGAAAAAATCATTTCCCTTTCTGTTCTTTGTAATAATTATCAGGGACCATCTCTCAGTATGTATCTGGTCTTAAACACCTTTCTGGAATTTCCTAATCCCTTTTTTAAATTTGGAGAGAGAGAGAGAAAAAGCATCAAACTCAGAAACTCAACAGGAAATGACAGCATGAAGACAGAATTTAGTAACGTTGCTTTGTTTAACTGTGGTTTGTGTGGCTGTCTTTTGCCCTTTATGACTGCCTTTGTGCTGCACTGATTTTCTATTCATGATGGTAATATAAAGTGTCCTTATAAACCATATTTATGTGAATAAAAACAAAAGATGAGCCAATTCAAAGAAAAACATTAAAAATACTATTACTAGAGGTACACATATGTAGTGAAAAGTTGAAAGCTACACACAAATGACTGAAGTTAGGAAAATATCATTATGGTTAAATGAGTGTGAATATTGGTAGGCAATCAGAGCCCTGATTTTAAATCCTATCTCTCCTACTTATTACCTGTATTTGTAATATGGTAGTATTTGTAAATAATTTACTTTGAGCCTTTGTTTTCTCATCATAAAAATAGGGGGAAAGATCTACTCTATAGGATCGTTTAAAAATAAGATATAATATATCTAATACGTGTCCAGCATCGTACCTGATGCAGAGTAGAAACTCAGTAACTTGGGTGCTTCTTTTCCCTTTTATTATTGCTTTACACTTGTAACTTTAAAAAATTTAAAATATTGGCTAAGGATAACAGCACTATGTACCCTTTCCTAGACAGTTAATATATATTTTAGTAAGTTACAAAAATATGTAGCTGTCGTGGCAACATGAACTTACTGTTGACTACTAGTTACAACTCAAAAAGCATAGAAAAGTTCTTTATGCAAGAGTCATTGAGGAAAATGCTGTGTCAAGGTTCCCATTTGAGCCATGTTGACCCGCCTCCACTGTTAAGGGCTTCCTTCGCAACACCTCCCTTTATCCTCAAAAAGTGCTTCTGGAGCACTTCCTGTCTCAGAGTGGCACTGTCAGTCACTCAGATCTGCAGACCAGAAAGGTGAGGGACAGGTTTGCCTTACCTCTTTCTCTCTTACCTCTTTCTCTCTCTCTCTATCTCTCTCCTTTTCTTTCTCCCCTTCTCTCTCTTTCTCTGGCCACCTCTTTCCCTCCCTCAGTCCTCTACAGTCCTAGATGCATTCCATCATCAAGTGCTGTCTTGTTAACCTTCTAAATACCCTTTGCACTGACTCTATATCCACTACTTTCTCCTTAATCTATGTCTTGCCTATAGAAGTAACTTCCCAGAAGGTCTACCATATTCTACACAATCTGTCTACCTTCCCCCACCATCCTCCCTCCAGAGCTTCCCAATCCTTCAAATGCTATATATGATTTGTTCCCTGCCTTTTGAAGCCTTATCACAAGCCGCCTTCCCCTCTTTTGCTAGCATCCATCCATTACACACACTATGCCTTCCCCCTGGTGAGCTCTATATCCTTCCTGTCCCTCTGCCTTAGTTCCCGTCTTGCCTCTGTTCATCAGGCCAGTGGTTTTTTTCTTCCTCCGGATAATCTTCCCTGACCCTCATCCAAAACCTTCAATTAGACCAAGTTTCTTCATTATGCACTTTGTTTCCTTCAGAGCATTCATCTGTGGTTAAACTTCAAAAAATTATTTGTTACTTTTCTGTCTCCCTACTAGATATACTCTATGAGAGAATAATAACACCTGGCTTTGCTCCACATTTTGTCCTCAGTACCTAATAAAGCTACTGACACATAGTAAGCACTCAGTAAATATTTGTTGAATGAATGAATGAATGAATGAATGGAGTCAGTTGTCCTATGACACTGGAATTTTTATTTCCTTGCTGTTTTCATATGTTTTTAAAATGTTATTGTAGTAAAATACACATAACATAAAACTTGCCATTAGTGACATTAGTACATTACACTGTTGTGCAACCATTACCACTATCTAGTTCCAGAAATTTTTCATCACCCCGAAAGGGAACTCCATACCCATTAAGCAGTCACTCCCTATTCCCTGTACCACTAGCCCCTGACAACCACTAATCTGCTTTCTGTCTCTACGGACTTGCTGACACTGGATATTTCATACAAATGGAATCATCACCACATTGCTTTGCAGCTGCCAATGGGAGTGTCTGTCCCCATCTAGATTTGCCTTCATCATTTTTAACCCATTATGTACCTCAATGACTTACATATAGAAGATGTGGAATACATGCTTCTTGAAATAAGTTTTTCTTTAATTCATCAAATATATACACAAAACATATTTTTAGTCATGAAAGTAAAGATTTTGCTGTATTTTCCTAGTAGGAAACTGAACTGAAGAAATACAGTATATCTAATGTATTAACTAATTTTATTATTGCATTGTATACCCAATTTACTTCCAACAATAGTTTTGAAAGTAAAAGACAATTTGGGATGGCAGCGAAGATGGTGGAGTAGAAGGACCTAGAGTTCACCTCCTCTCACAGACACACGAAGACCACAACTAACTGCAAAACAACTAGCGATTTAAAAAAAAAAAAAGGGCTGGAAACTACTGCAAAAAATCTTTTGTAACTAAAAACTTAAAGAAAACATGGCAAGACCATTAACAGGGGAAGACTCATGGTATAATCAGGTCCCGTGTCCCCTGGGTGGGTGACCCACAAACTGGAGAATAATTATATTGCAAAGGTTCTCCCACGGGAGTGAGAGTTCTGAGCCCCATAATAGGTTCCCCAGCCTGGGGGGCTGGCACCAGGAAGAGGAATCCCCAGAGTGTTGGCTTTGAAGGCCAGCAGAGCTTTATTACAGGAGCTCTGTAGGACTTGGGGGAATCAGAGACTGTACACTTAAGGCTCCCATAGGAAATCTCTTGCTTGCTGGGCTCAAGGACAAAAGCAGTAATTTCATAGAAGCCTGGACCAGACCTACCTGCTAGGCATGAGGGTCTCCTGGGAGGCATGAGGTGGCATGGCTCACCCTAAGAGCATGGACACAGTGGTGGACATTCAGTGGTGTTCATCTGAATGAAGACTCCTTCCAGGAGGCTGACATCTTGCTTGGACATTAACACCAAAACTTGGCCCCACCCAACAGATTTTAGGCTCCAGAGCCTGGGATGCCTCAGGCCAAACAAATAATTAGGTGGAGACATATGCCCATTTATCAACAGACACTGTCTAAGGCTGACCCCACAACTGCCTCTAGACATAGCCCTGCCCAACAGAAGGCCAAGACCCAGCTCCACCCACCAGTGCGCAGGCACCAGTCCCTCCCACAAGGAAGCCTACACCAGCCCTTAGATCAGCCTTACCCACCAGGGGGCAGACATTAGAAGCTAGAAAACTGATCTGACAACCTGCAAAACAAGTCACAAACACAGGCCAGAATCTGCCCTGGGGCCAGCTGGCCACAGTTCCCTAGGTGACAAGAGGAGAATACCATGTTGGGATGTAAAAGATGTCTCCTACAGAGGGCCTTTCTCCAAAGCTGAGAAATATAACTAACCTACATAAAAATACAAATAGAAATTTAGATAAAATGAAATGGCATGGGAATATGTTCCAGGCAAAGGCACAAGATAAAATCCCAGAAGAAGAACAAAATGATGAGGAGATAGGCAATCTACCCAAGAAGGAGTTCAGAGTAACGATTGTGAAGATAATCAGAGAGCTTGGGAGAATAGATATACAGAGTGAAGTTTATAGCAAAGAGTTAGAAAGTATGAAGAACAACCAAACAAAGTTGAAAAGACAATTACTAAAATGAATAATACACTAGAAGGAGCCAAGAATAGACTAAATGAGGCAGAGAAATGTATCACTGAGCTATAGTGGAAATTACTACTGCAGAACAGAATAAAAAACAAAAAGAATGAAAAGAAATGAAGGCAGTTTAAGAGATGTCTGGGACAGTTTAGAGCACACGAACATTCTCATTACAGGTGCCCCAGAAGGAGAAGAAAGAGAGAAAGGGTCGAAGAAAATATTTGAAGAGATAATAGTTCAAACTTCCCTAACCTGAGGAAGGAAACAGTCACCCAAGTCCAGGAAGCACAGAGAGTCCCATACAGGATTAACCCAAAGAAGAGCACACCAGGACATACTGTAATTAAAATGTCAAACATTAACGATAAAAAGAGAATGTTATAAGCTTCAAGGGAAAAGCAACAAAAACATACAAAGGAACTCAGTTAAGACTGTCAGCTGATTTTTCAGCTGAAACTCTACAGGCCAGAAGGGTGTGGCATGATATATTTAAAATGATGAAAGGGAAAAAAGAACTATAGCCAAGAATACTCTATCCAGCAAGGCTCCCATTCAGATTTGATGGAGAAATCAAAAGCTTTATAGACAAGCAAAAGCTAAAAAAATTTAGCACCACCAAAGCAGCTTTAGACCAAATGCTAAAGGAACTGCTCTAGGTGGAAAAGAAAAGGCCACAACTAGAAACAAAAAATTACAAAATAGAAAAGCTCACTGGTAAAGGCAAACATATAGTAAAGGTAGACATTCTCACACAAACTAGTAGGAAAGATAAAAGACATTAGTAGTAAAATCATCAGTTTCCACAATAAGCAGTTAAGAGATACACAAAACAAATGTAAAAGGTGACATCAAAAACAGTAATTATGAGAGGAAAAGCATACAAATGCAAGGTACTTAAAATGCACTTGAAAATAATAGATCAGCGACTTAAAGAAATCATGTATATATACAGAATGTTATACTGAAACCTTATGCTAACCACAAACCAAAAATCTGTAATAGATATGCACACAAAAAAGAAAAGGAATCCCAACATAATACTAAAGAGAGTCATCAAATTGCAAGAGAATGAGAGAAAAAAAAGGAAGAGAAAGACCTACCAAAACAAATCAAAAACAACAAAATGGCAATAAAAACCTGTATGTCGATAATTACCTTAAATGTATACAGACTAAATGGTCCAATCAAAACACACAGACTGGCTGAATGGATACAAAACAAGACCCCTATATTTGCTGCCTACAAGATACTCACTTCAGATCTAGAGACACATACAGACTGAAAGTGAGAGGATGGAAAAAAGATATTCCCTGCAAGTGGAAATTTTTAAAAAGCCAGATTCACAATCCTTATATCAGACATTAAGTAATTAAATAGACATTAAAGTAAAGACTGTTACAAGAGACATAGAAGGACACTGCATATTGCTCAAATGATCAACCCAAGAAGAAGATGTAACAATTGCAAATATATATGCTCCCAACATAGGAGTACCTCCATATATAAGGCAAGTGTTAACAGACATAGAAGGAGAAATTGAGAGTAACACAATAATAGTGGACATCTTTAATACCCCATTTACATCAATGGACAAATAATCCAGACAGAAAATCTATAAGGAATCGACCATTAGACCAAATGGACATAATTGATATTTACAGAGCATTCCATCCCCAAACAGCAAAATACACATTCTTTTCAAGTGCACATGGAACATTCTCCAAGATAAATCACATGTTGGCCCACCAAACAAGCCCTGGTAAATTTAAGAAAACGGAAATCATATCAAGCATCTTTTCCAACCACAACACTGTGACATTAGAAATCAACTACAAGAAAAACTGCAAAAATCACAAACAAATGGAGGCTAAGTAATAAGGTACTAAACAACCAACGAATCACTGAAGAAATTAAAGAAGAAACAAAAAAATACCTAGAGACAAATGAAAATGAAAACACAATGATCCAAAACCTATGGGATGCAGCAAAAGCATTTCTCAGAGGAAAGTTTATAGCAATAAAAGCGTACCTCAGGAAACAAGAAAAATCTCAAATAAATAACTTAACCTAAAGCATGTAGAGAAAGAAGAATAAACAAAGCTCAAAGTTAGTAGAGGGAAAGAAATCATAAAGATTAGAGCAGAAATACAAAGGATCATAAGAGGCTACTATGAGCAACACTAACAAAATGGACAACCTAGAATAAATGGAAAATTTCTTAGAAAGGCACAATCTCCCAAGACTGAAACAGGATGAAATAGAGAATATAAACAGACCAATTACCAGCACTGAAACTGAATCAGTAATTTAAAAACTCCCAAGAAACAAAAGTCTAGGACCAAATGGCTTCACAAGGGAATACTACCAAACATTTCGAGAAGAGTCAATGCCTATCCTTCTGAAACTATTCCAGAAAATTTCAGAGGAATGAACACTTCAAAACTCCTTCTATGAGGCCACCATCACCCTGATACCAAAACCAGATGAAATATTACAAAAAAAGAAAATTATAGGCCAATAACATTAATGAACATAGATGCAAAAAGCCTCAACACAATACTAGCAAATTGAATACAATAATACATTAAAAATGTCATATACCATGATTAAGTGGGGTTTATCCCAGGGATGTAAGGATTTTTCAATATCCACAAATCAATGTGATACACCACATTAACAAACTGAAGAATAAAAGCCATATGATCATCTCAGTAGATGCAGAAAAAGCTTTTGATAAAGTTCAACATCGATTCATAATAAAAACTCTGCAGAAAGTGGGCAAAAAGGGAAAATACGTCAACATAATAAAGGCCATATATGACAAATTCACAGCTAACATCATAGTCAATGGTGAAAAACTGAAAGCATTTCCTCTAAGATCAGGAACAAGACAAGGATGCCCATTCTCACCACTTTATTCAACATAGTTTTGGAAGTCCTAGCCACAGCAATCAGAAAAGACAAAGGAATCCAAACTGGGAAATAAGTAGTAAAACTGCCACTGGAGATGACAGGATACTATACAAAAAACTCTTAAAGATGTCACCAGAGACCTACTAATGAATTCTCATTAATGAATTCAGTAAAATTGAAGGATACAAAATTAATATATAATAATCAGTGGCTTTTCTATACACTAACAATGAAATATCAGAAAGAGAAATTAAGGAAATAGTCCCATTTATCATTGCATCAAAAAGAATAAAATACCTAGGAATAAACCTACCTAAGAAGTCAAAGGGCCTGTACTTTGAAAACCATAAGGCACTGATGAAAGAAAGTGAAGATGACACAAACAGATAGAAAAATACACCATGTTCTTGGATTAGAAGACTCAATTTTATTCAAATGACAATACTACCCCAGGCAATATACAGATTCAATGCAATCCCTATCAAATTGTCAATGACATTTTTCACAGAACTGGAACAAAACATTTTAATTTGTATGGAAATACTAAAGACCCCAAATAGCCAAAACAATTTTGAGAAACAAGAATGGAGCTGGAGGAATTATGCTTCTTGATTCAGACTATACTACAAAGCTTTACCAATCAAAACGGTATGGTACTGGCACAAAAACAGACACATAAATCAATGGAACAGGATAGAAAGTCCAGAAATAAACCCATGCACTTATGGTCAATTAATTTACAACAAAGAAGGCAAGAATATACAGTGGAAAAAAGACAGTCTCTTCAATAAGTGGTGCTGGGGAAACTGGATAGTTACATGTAAAAGAATGAAATTAGAATGTTCTCTAACACCATATACAAAAATAAACTCAAAATGGATTAAAGGCCTAAATGTAAGACCAGATACTATAAAACTCCTAGAGGAAAACATAGGCAGAACACTCCTTGACATAAATTTCTGCAATATTTTCTTTTGAACCAGCTCCTAGAGTAACGGAATTAAAAGCAAAAATAAATAAAATGGGACCTAATTAAACTTAAGAGCTTTTGCACAGCAAAGGAAACCACATACAAAATGAAAACACAACCTACAGAATGGGAGAAAATATTTACAAATGACATGACTGACAAGGGACTAATTTCCAAAATATATAAATAGCTCATACAGCTTAACATAAAAAAAAAATCAAAAAATGGGCAGAAGACCTAAATAGACCTTTCTATAAAGAAGACATTCAGATGACCAACAGGCACAAGAAAATATGCTCAATTTTGCTAATTATTAGAGAAACTCAAATCAAAATTACAATGAGGTATCACCTCCTACCAGTCAGAATGGCCATCATTCAAAAGTCTACAAATAATAAATGCTGGAGAGGGTATGGAGAAAAAGAAGCCCTCCTACACTGCTTGTGGGAATGTAATGGTGCAGTCCACTATGGAGGACAGTGTGGAAATTCCTTAAAAAACTGAAAATAGAGTTATTGTATGATCCAGCAATCCCACTCCTGGGCATATGTTCAGAGAAAACTATCATTGGAAAAGACACATGCATCCCAGTATTCACAGCAGCACTATTTACAACAGCCAAGACATGGAAACAATGTAACTGTCCATCAACAGATGACTGGATGAAGAAGCTATACACATATACACACACACAATAGAATATTACTCAGCCATACAAAAAGAATGAAATAATGCCATTTGCAGCAACATGGACAGACCTAGACATTATCATATTGAGTTAAGTTAGACAGAGAAAGACAAATGTCATATGATATTACTTATATATGTAGAATCTAAAAACTGATACAAATTCTATTTAAAAACCAAAAACAGACTTACGGACATAGAAAACAAAATATGATTACCAAAGGGGAAGGAGCAGAGAGGGATAAATTAGAGGTTGGGGATTAACAGACAAACGTTACTATATATAAAACAGGCAAACAACAAGGAGCTACTATTTAGCACAGAGAATTACATTCAATTTCTTGTAATAACATATTATGGAAAAATAATATGTTTTATTTTTATTTAAAGAAAAAATATAGATTTGTATGTACATGTATAACTGAATCACTTTGCTGTACACCTGAAACTAACATTGTAAATCAACTACATGTCAATAAAATTAAAAAAAAAACTATGATTCTGGGAAATACAGTAAGATACTAAAACAGAACCAGAGTATCAAAAACTATGAAGACTAAGGGGAAACAAATCTATTAAAAACACTTATGCTAATAGCTAATTATCACAATTAAGGACATCACTGAGCTTTCTGCAAACTAATGTAAGAAAAAAATATTTTTACATAATCTTGAAAAGAATCATATCTATTTTAAACAGGTATAATGATTTTATGATTCCAAAAGAAAATTGTAATTTATTTATTCATTCCTAAATATTTATAGATAATAAACTTGTGTTAGCAACTTCTTTGCCGTATGGATTTAAAGATAAACAGTTTTCAACTCAACTTTCTAGGTGTTAAAGTCAGTATCTGTTTTATGAGAACACTTCATGACGATGTATCCACTAGTGCTTAAAAAACTGCCAAGCTTAGGAGTCTACGCCCAAGCCTGGTGGAGCTATTTACTTACTCAGATATCCAATCACTATCCTATAAGCTGTCAGTCAAGCTACAATTCAAAGTAATTCCAGAGCAGCAAGTTTGCTGAGCTGAGCAATTTTGAAAATACCCACTTTCAATCACAGTAGTGGATGTAGTTTGGAAATGCATTTCTACGAAAGCTCATTTGAACCACAGGTCAAACAGAGCGACCTGTGATCATTTATATACAGGCACTGTGATCATTTGTCATTATTTCACACCACCTGGCAAAGATTGAATCCAAAATAGCCCACCTGTTAGACATTATATTTTGATCAAAAATCAGATCACACAGACTGGTGCTTGATTGGAAAATTTACCTATGAGTCTGCAAAAGTGAAGTATAGTTAAAGCCATTTTCTGCATTTACAAAACACAGACCCTCCTTTTCTGTAGCTTGGCAAAATGCAAACTTAATAGAAGGTTCTCGTGGGAAACTTTCAGATTTGTTAAGCATTTGATGTTAGCTAAAAACACTCTGAGTCAATTGAGAGGAGCCAAAACTGCCCAAATTAGAGTTTCTGGTGTACTTAGGAACAATTGCAAGGTTATTTTAGGGAAGCTGGTCTGTAAGGTTTCCTGATTTTTTTGTCAGCACATCACTCCAGCCTCAGGGTTGAATTAATTAAGGCCCTCCATGCACCCTACCCCTCCCATCCTGAGAATGACGGTAAAGGTCATAACCATTAAAACCACAGAGGTTTCAATGACATCCTATTTTAGTGTTAGAATTCCAAGAAGGCTTTTGTTAAAATAAACACCAAGAGACTTTAAATAAACTAAACTGATTATTAGCTCACATGTTTATTTCCCCCTTGAGAATAATCCATTGAAATTCAAATCAAATACATCCATTCATTCAACTAGTATTTACTGAGCAGACCTACTAAGTGGCAGGCACCATCTTTGGGACTTGGGATTCAATGATAAAGACTGACAAGTTCAGGACACTTTAAGGAGCTTATATCCTGGACTAGTCATGTATTCATTTAATCATTCAAAACATATTTGTTGAGTGTCTACCATGTTCCAGGCACTGTTCAGTCCATTAAAATATATCACTGAGCAAAGCAGAGCAAGCCTGCATTCCAGTAGCGAGAGTCAGACAATATGTAATAAATGTAATAAATAATTAAACTATATAGTGTGAAGGAAGGTGATAAGCGCTATGGAAGGAGGAAAAATGACAAACAGGAGAACAATATTAAATAAAGTGGTCAAGGTTGGGCTTACTGAGGAGGTTCCATTTGAGCAAAGACGTGAAGGAGTTGGAAGAATGGGCCATGCTCACAGGGCGCAAAGAGCATGCCAGGCGGTGGGAACTGCCCGTGGAAAGGCTCTAGAAAAGAAGCAAGCCTGGTATGTCTGAGGAACTGCAAGAGGGCCAGGATGACTGGAGTGGAGTAAGTAAGGTGGGAAAGGGTAGGAAATGAAATTAGAAAATATGCAGAGCCAGGTAGGAAACTGAAAGTATAGAGAGTACTTCATACAAAGCCTTGTCAGTCATTGAAATGACTTGGGCTTTTATTTTTCATGAAACGGAAATCACAGGAGAGTTTTGACCTGATTTTCATTTTGCAAGGATAAGTCTAGCTTCCCCATTGGGAATATACTTTAGGGACTATCCAGGATCAAAGAACAAAGAACTATTAGGAAGTTAGTAGAGTGATCTTGGCCAAGGGCCAGGCTGGCTTAGACCAGAATGGTAGCATTGAAGGTGGTGAGAAAATAATCAGGTTCTGGGAATGTTTTGAAGGTAGAACCAACAGATTTCCCAATGGATTGAACGTGAGATGGGAAATAAAGACCCATGTCTTCATTAATTCAACTACTCTTTTGTTCTTTGACTCATTCCCTCACTTTACTTCCTTCAGGTTGGAAAAAATACAGGAACATAAAACTTTTTAACTCTGTATTAGCCAGGGTTCTCCAGAGTAATAGAACCAATAGGATTTGTGTGTACACATATCTCTTTATATATTAAGTATTGTGTATATGTATATATACAGCTTTATATTGTACATACACATATACATATCTAAAAGTAGCTCATCCTATTATGAAGCTGAGAACTCTCATGATCATTTACAAGCTGGAGATTCAGGGAGCTGGTGGTGTTAAGTTCTAGTTCAAATCTGAAGGCCTGAGAACCATGAGCACCTATAGTGTTAAGTTCCAGACTGAAGGTCAAAGAAGACTGATGTCCCAGCTCTGCAATTAGGCAGAGAGAGAGAATTCTTCCTTTCTATTTTGGTTCTATTCAGGCTCTCAAATGATTGAATAATGCCACCCACAGTGGAGAGGGCAATCTGTTCTACTTAGTCTTCCTATTCAAATGCTAACATCATTGGAAACACTCTCACAGACCCATTCAGAAATAATGTTTAACCAAGTATGTGGGCACCCTGTGGCCCAGTCAGGTTGATAAATAATATTAACAATAATACCCAGTCACTAGATAAATATCAATCAGCAGTAAAAGCAAAAGTATTTCATCCTGAAATATAAACCTGCATTCTTTCAAAAAGCTAGAATCTCCACTTTAATCCCAGCAATGAGTCTTTTTTTTTTCTTTTTGATGTTTATAACACGCAAGGCCCTGCTGTAAGTTGACTTTGTAAGACACAACAGTGATGTGTTGCTCCCCTCCAAAGGCATGCAAGTGTGGAAACAGATTCTTGAAGCTGACAGGCCTAGAGATAAGTCCCAGATCTTTCTCCTTTGAGTTCAGTGTTCCTTCAAGTATGGTTTCCAATCATCTTGGTGGTTTGACAAAATATACATAGAAGTCCCAGGTGAAACTTACTAAATTGGAATCTCTGAGTGCAGAGCCCTGGAAACTATTTAGCAAGCACTCCAGTTATGGTTATACACAGTTGTGCAACCTTAGGTAGTTTATTTCTCTGATCCTTAGTTTCCTCATCCACCTAACAGGTATGAAAATATTGTGCATCTCATAAGGTTGTGGAGAGGATTAAATGAGACAACTTTTGGCAAGATTTAGCACAGTTCCTCAAACTTACTGGGCACTTGATAAATAATAACTATAATCAAGTAACTGAAATACAAGGCTGAATATTGTTAGTATTGTAATGGTGCAGTAGCAAAAACAAGAAAAAATGGGTCAATGAATAAATCAAAGAGGAAATCAGAAAATACCTCAAGACAAATGAAAATGGAAATACAACAATCCAAAATTTATGGGATGCAGCAAAATCAGTTCTAAGAGGGAAGTTTATAGTGACAGACTTTCCTCAAGGAATAAGAAAAATCTCAAATAAACAACCTAACCTACCACCTAAAAGAATAAGAGAGAGAAAAAATAAAGTCCAAAGTGAGCAGAAGGAAAGAAATAGTAATCAAAGTGGAAATAAATAAAATAGAGATATTTTTTAAATGAAAAGATGAATGAAATGAGGAACTATACTTTTGAAAAAAAAATAAACAAAATTGATAAATCTTTAGCTAGGATCGCCAAGAAAAATAAAGTCCCAAATAAACAAAATAATAAATGAAAGAGGAAAAATAATGACTGATACCAGAGATATAAAAAATCGTAACAGAATACTATGAAAAGTTGTATGCCAATAAATTGGACAACCTAGAGAAATGGACAAGTTTCTAGAAACACACAGTCTGCCATGACTGAGTAAAGAAAAATAGACAATTTGAACATACCAATCACTAACAGTGAAATAGAATTTGTAATTAAAAAAAAAAAACTACCAGAAAACAGAAGTCCAAGACTGGACAGCTTTGCAGGGAATTCTACCAAAGAACTAATGCCTATTCATTGTCACATGTTTTTCTCTGTGAGCTACCATAAGATCTTGTATATATGTTCATGTATAACTGAAAAATTGTGTTCTACACTGGAATTTGATACAACTTTGTAAAATGATTATAAACCAATAAAAAATATTAAAAAAAAAAAGAACTAATGCCTGTCCTTCTCCAACTATTCCAAAAAACTCAAGAAGACAGAACACTCCCAAATTTATTCTACAAGGCCACCATTACCCTGATACCAAAACCAGACAAAGACACTGCAAAAAAGGAAACTTACAGGCCAATATCTTTGGTAAATATAGACACAAGAATCTGCAACAAAATATTAGCAAACCACATGCAACAATATTTAAAAAGGGTCATACACCATGATCAAGTTGGATTTATTCCATGGTCATAAGGATGCTTCAATTTTGCAGTCAATCAATATGATACACCATATTAACAAAAGGAAGAATAAAAATCACATGATCATCTCAATACATGCAAAAAAAGCATTTGACAAAATTCAACATTGAATTATGATAAAAACTCTCATCAAAGTGGGTATAAAGGGAACAAATTTCAATATAATAAAGGCCATTTGTAATAAACCCACAGCTAAGATATATTGTATAGTACAGGGAATTATAGCCATTATCTTTAATAACCTTTAATGGAGTATAATCTATAAACATACTAAGTTACTACACTGTACACCTGAACTAATATAATATTATAAATCAACTATACTTCAATTAAAAAAACAAACAAGCAAAAAACAAACCTAGATACTTTATTTCAGCAAGACTTTCATCCAGGCTGGGCAAGGTTCACTTCTCCTGAGCCACCACTTCACCCTGACACTGTAGCACCCTGTGCTGTGGCTTGGGTGGAGGGTAGTCAGGATGGCACTTCATGGCCAGGTGGACACAGTCTGCCCATGTCTGTCTCTCTACCTAGACTGCGAGCTTCTTGAGAGAAGGACCTGATCTTATCTCTTCCCTTTACATACTCATGACCTACCATACTGCTTGATGCAAGCCTGAGTACTCCTTAAATATCTATTGGCCTGTACTGAGATCAAACGTCATCATGAGCCTGATGATTACATGGGGATCTGAAATGAAGTGATGGGTGATAGGGTATTCCATCAAGCTACGGCAATGAACAAATGCATGGCAGAGGAATGGCGTGGGGGTGTGTGTGTGGAGGAAATAGCCTAGAAAGATGACGCCTACTAATGTGTGGTCAGGGTATAGCATGTGTAACTCAGAGATCAGTGTTGTCAGAGGTGTTGGTTAAGAAGTTGTACTCTACAGACAATGATCATTTATTGATAAGTTAGATAAAGGGGTGGCATGATCAAAGCTATATTTTGAGAAATTTCTGGAGGATTGGAGTGAGAGTGGAAGTAGGGAGTTTTCAGAAAAAAACTGCTCAAGCAGAAATGAGATACCTGTTCAAGTCTGTCTGCACCAGCTTGGTACAAATTAGCTGGCCATTACTCAAAGTTCTGTTGCAAGAGCAATAAGTGAAGACTGAGAATGTTTTTTTGGAGCCTTATTCATTTTGTTCCATCATGTTTCGCAATTGTCACTGTTTATTATTCTCTTCTAAAGACAACCAGTACAGATGGATGAGACCACTGGATTTTTCTCATTCTGTTTAGTAATTTTTTGCTATGTAATCTTGAGGCTACATCTGAGAAGCTGGAAATTACTCAGGTGATTTTCCTATTCTTTTTCAAAAGGACAAAGACAATACTCTCTTTTTATTCAAAAGAGAGAGCCCTGCTGTTGTTTGTCTGTATTGAAGCTTGGAATGTAGCCCTCAGGGAATTGTTTAAATTATCTTGGAGCATCACATCCTGCCCTGGTGTCTTGCCAAAGGGAAGAATTCAAGAAATATTTATTGAAAGAATAAGTCAATAATTCATTGCAACATTCATTGCAGTAGTTTCTGTCTGGATTTTGAGTTCAGAGTCCTGTTTTCCACAGCTTCCATTCTGCATATTGGGGTATATCATCTGGCCCCTCAGACTTCTTGTCCCATACTGACCTTGAACATGTCTCTTTTACTTTCTGTGCTGAGCCAGAAAGCAGGGGAGCGGGACCACACCCAGACAGGGCTACACAGGCAGGCAACGCACAGGAAGTGGGAACGGGTGTTAGAATTGGCAAGACTGCTCTTTGTAATTGGCATCAGGAGGTACCAGTTACATTGAAGACTATGTGAATATATGGGAATCATCCCTGGGTCACTCTTTCAGTATTTGATAGATTTATCAGTATCTTACAGATCAAAGTAACAAAAATTTATTCTGATAGAAAAGATAAGAGCAACATAAGCAAGCTGATCCTTACACATAGTGGATCAGTCCAACAATTTTTAAAACTCACATTTTGTCCACAGGAAGCATTTAGGGAATACAGCAAACAAAAGATCATAAACCATTTCACAAAAAATGTCAACGACAAACATTTGCATCGCTTAACAATGTTTTCCAACTTCAATGCAATTATATTAGAAATGAATATATGAGAGAAGAGAAATAAATTAAGTGAACTCTAGACTCACTCCAGCTTTCAGCCTGGAGGCAATTTCTGGATCAGGGTGTGGAGAAGGAAAATAAAAAAGAGCCCAACATTAACGTGTTAAAGAGGCCAAGATTTATATTCAGGAAATCTTTGGCAGCTTGGCTTTGTGAACAAAGAATCAGAGAAGAGAGAGCTTGGGAGAGAAAGAGCTCCAGAAATCTGCATATGGGTCCCTTTGTGTCTTTGACTAAATACCAATCAACATGCATAGGGCAAAACTCTAAGAAGCTGGGCAGAGAACAGCTTCAAGGAGAAAGAAGAATTACTGTGCACTTGGAAGCCAAACAATATTTTTCAGCAGCAAAAGTGAATACACAGGGTATTCAGTAGGGGCCCCAAAAGAGTCATGCTTTATTACTGGGAATAAACTAGCCATAGAGGAAAAGTACCCTTGGTTTGTCCTAAAACAAAACAAACAAAACAAAACAACAA
The DNA here is from genome assembly GCF_048564905.1 of Vicugna pacos. Classification (NCBI taxonomy): domain Eukaryota; kingdom Metazoa; phylum Chordata; class Mammalia; order Artiodactyla; family Camelidae; genus Vicugna; species Vicugna pacos. The sequence continues at coordinate 26,771,171 of NC_132999.1, read as the reverse complement.
TAGAAACTTAAAAATAAGCTTCAAAATTATCAAGCTATTTAGTAATACAACCCTCTACCAGAATAAGTCCAACATTCTTTAGAGAAATATAGCAAAATCTAGCATTCAACAAGGTAAAATTCAAAATATCCAGCATCAAATCAAAAGTAATTAGACAGGCAGTAAGGCAGGGGAAAAAATGCTCATACTCCAGAGAAAAATCTGTCAGTAGAAATAAACCAAGAAATAACAAATGTGGTAGAACTAGCAAACATGAATATTAAGAGAGCTCTTATAAATATGTTCAAAGCTTTAAAGAAAAACGTGAACACAATGAGGAAAGATATTTTAAAAATAACCAAATGTAGCTTCCAGCGTATGGTCACTTTAACAATACTGAGTTTTCCAATCCAAGAACACAATGTAACTTTCCATCTGTTTTTGTCATCTTCAATTTCTTTCGTTAGTGTTTTATAGTTTTTTCTGAGTAGAGGTCTTTTGCCTCCTTAGGTAGGTTTATTCATAGACATTTTATTCTTTTTGATGAGATTGTTTCCCTAATTTCACCTTCTGATACTTCATTGTTAGTGTATAGAAATGCAACAGATTTCTGTATGTTAATTTTGTATCCTGAAAATTTATCAAATTTATTGATGAGCTCTAGTAGTTTTCTGGTGGTGTCTTTAGGATTTTCTATGTATAGTATCATGTCATCTGCAAATATTAACAAAGGGAAGTGAAATGGTCACTGATTAAATATATTTTAAATGTATCCTTGATACATCTACATCTGTGTAGAATTAAATTACTTGTAGCATGCAAATGCTTTTACTAAGAAAATTTAAAAAGCTAAATAAATTTTTAAAATAGCTCTTTAAAAGGCATCAGAAAACCACTAAAGAAATAAAGACTTTGGGGGCCAAAATTATGGAAAAGGAGAACCACAAAGAGGTAGGATAATATTCTGCATCTGCTTTTTCTTTGGAGACATTTCCCAATTCTGGTTTGAGAGTAAGAGGCTGAGCATCTGGATAAAAGACCATTGTTAAGGGTCAAAGAAACCAGCAGGACTTTTATGGGAAAACACATGGCCAGTTTTCCTTTTTAGATATTTGCCAAATTCTGAGATTAAGTATAAAGCCCCTAAAAAGCAGATTGGACTTTCTGAAGTTTTTCCATGATGAAAAGGCCAAGATTAGAACGTAGAACCCATCTGCAGGAAGGACCTTGGTGAGAACACCAGGATTTTAGCTGAAAGTCCTAAGGAGCTATGCCCTAGGAACACAGGCCAAGCAGAACTGTTGTGTACTTTCCAAAATAGAAACCCAGCTTTGGCTCAGATCAATACTTAGTCAGATTTTCCTGATTATTCCCCACTCTTTCTGACTAGTGCACAAAAGAGTAAATTATCTCTGGGGAAAAATATCACCATTTGTATAGTCTGTTATACACAATGTCTGACTTTAAATGATAACTTACTAGACATGCTATTAAATAGGACACTACATCTGAAAGCCAAGAATGAAAACAAAACAAAACACCAAAATCAGATACATAGGTGATCCAGATATTAGAGTTAATCAGGCAATGGTATTAACTCTAATCAACATCTCTAAAAATTACAGAAAAAGATGGCTATGATAGGTGAAGTCATGGAGAATTTCACCAAGAATCAATCTTTAAAAATGGATCTCTGAACTGCCAAAAGTGAAGACATTTGAAGGGGCCAAACATGAAGGTAAAGCAGAAATTGTGGGACATGATTCATACTGAATACAATTGTCATCATGGATAAAAGGTTTCTGCAACATTGGTGGCTTTATTTGTTTGTTCATTTGTTTTTGATAATTGTACAATGCATAGGAATCAGGAAGTTAAAGTTTAGGGTATACTATGGCCTGAACTGTGACCCTCTAAAATTCTTATGTTGAGGCTCTATCCAGCAATGTGACTATATTTGGAGATAGGGCTTTTAGGATGTAATTAAGGTTAAATGGCATCATAAGTGGTCCTAATTTCATAGGATTGTAACCTTTTAAGAAGAAAAGAGAGAGTTAATCTCTCTCTTCACCACATGAGGACACAGTGAGAAGGTAAGCCATCTGCCAGCCAGGAAGAGAGTTCTCACGAGAAACCAACCATACTGGCACTCTGATCTGACTTCCAGCTCCAGTAATGTGAGAAAATAAATTTGTGTTGTTTAAGCAACTCAGTCTATGGTATTTTATTATGGTAGCTTGACAAGACTAGTAAAAGGTATAAACAAATTTAGAAATTTAATATGTGGTTGGATCTACACTTAAATCTAGACCATCAAAGAATTACATCTCAGTGGAAGGGTAAATGAGGAATAAATTAACTTCTTCATAAAGAAGAAAAAGGAAGCTTGCCCATGTTGATTTGATTCATAAACCAAAGGAAAAAAAGAAAATCTTTCCAGAGAATGCTAATACAAATCAATTCTCACATGGATTTTTCAGTCCAAATTTCTTCTAGTTTGTAGTACAAAACACCTCATGAAAATAATTTAATTTGAAGTGGTCCTGAGTTATAGTGAACTAAGACAATTTGCAGAACCATATGCAAATCTTCTCAGAAAATACAAAATCTCAATCCATGCCACTGAATTCTTCCACAGATAAAATTCCAAGAAAAGCATGCTTTTAGTAAAAGATAACAAGAACAAAAAGGAAACAAAGTACTGAGAATAAAAGTCAATATAAAAAAATAGAAGAATCAGAACTATAATGACTTCATATATTAGAACTCTTCAATACTTATATAAAATAAGAATGCTTAATATTTTTCAAAAAAAAAGAGGCTTAAATATGAGCAAGGAATAAGAAATGGAGTAAAAATTACTATGTATATTTGGAAAAGTACCAAAAATAACTTATAGAAATGGAAAATGTAATTATTTAAATTAAACTTTTAATGAATTGTTAAAGGTTAGATTATACATAACTGAGGAAAAAATTAGTGGACTAGATGATTGAGCCAAAGGCATTACCCAAAATGTGGCCCAGATAAACAAAATATAAAATAAAATAAAAAGGAAAAATATGAAACAGAAATTAAGGTACATAGAAGACATATTGGAAAGGTCTAGCATATTAATAATCAGAGTTCCAAATAGAAAGAAGAGAAATAAAAGAAGTAATACTCAATTATATAATAGCTGAGCATTTTTTCAGAACTGTGGAAAAACAAATAATATATCTCTGGTAGAAGTATGAATTTTGGCACACAGCTTGGTATAATGTAAATGAGTTAAATATGATTATTCCTTACAACTCATTAATTTTACTCCAATAGTCGATACCCGAGACAAGTTCTTACACATGTACATTAGGAGACATGCCCAATACTGTTCATAGTTCTGTTCATAATAATGTGTGTGGTATATTCATACAGTGGAATACCACCCAACAGTGAAAATAAATGCATCCTCATGGATTAAACTTGAAAACATTAGAAAGCTACTCAAAAGAATGGATACCATATTATTTCATTTTGTAAAATGCAAAATAATAATCTTTATAGGGATCTGTCTATCAGGTGACCCCCACAGAGAACACTATTGTTAAATCATTAGTGTACGTCTACCCCATCTCTGTAACATAGTCCCATAAATATATATGTATATATACACTCACTACACACCACATATCACATGCACACACAGAATTTTTTAAAAGCTTGAGATTATACCATATATATATTATACTATATATATACTATATATATATATATATATATTTATAGCATGCTTGTTGTACCTAGAATAAATTATAAACAATTTCTCAAGTGAAAAAAATCTATAAATGATTTTATTGGCCAAATAGAAGTCTAGCATATGTATGTAACATATTTAACCAGTCCTTTACTATTCAGCATTTAATTGATTCCAACATTCTTCCATAATAAACGGCATTGCAGTAATACATATCCTTACACATAAATCTTTATGTTATATACTTTTTATTTTAATAGGACATATTTTTCACAGTAGAATGGCTTGTTGAATGGCTATTACACTACATACTGCCACCCTCATATCCCTATTAGCTTCTCTAGATACTAATGTTTATTTAATTTCTATCAAGTTGATAGGTGAAAAAGATCATTGAGCTGTTTTAGTTTACTCTCCTTTTTAATCTCTACTTCTCATATATATATATATATATGCATATGGCTTTTTTCATTCTTTTATAAATAGCTAATATGTTCATTTTGCCTATTTGTGTATATAACTAATACATTTATCTTGTCTATTTTTCTTCTGGATAGACTGCTTTTCAAAAACAATGTGAAATATATGTCTGTGTGTGTGTGTGTGCATTTGCTGAAACTATTATGTAATATAGGCTATTGTTTTCCAGCATCATATTTGGCCAGGCCTCCATGGCTGACAAACTAAGAAACTGGCATGAGTCTTGTTCTTGGTGCTGTTGCCTGCCATGCTCTTCTCAGTGCTTGGTGAAGTGTCCCATATACCCCAGGGCCAGTGGGCAGAAATTCTTTCTTATGCTGTAGGTCAGGGGTTGGCAAACTGAAAAAGTGGGCCAACTCTTGCCTGTCACCTGTTTCTGTATGACCTTCAAGCTAAGAAAACATTTTAAATGGTTGGGGAAAAAATCAAAAGAAGAACCATATTTCATGACATGAAAATTATGTGAAATTCAAATCTCAGTATCTATAAACCAAATTTTATTGCAACACAGACATACTCAGTTATATTACCTATGGATGCTTTCATGCTACAATGGCAGAAATGAGTAACTACAACAGACACTACATAGTCAGCAAAGCCTAAAAGATTTACTACCTGACCTTTTGCAGAAAGTGTTTGCTGGCCCTAGTATCTTTAATAGCAAGGAGACCACTGGCAAGAAGGGAGGATACACCAGACAGATACATATTTCGAGACACAGACAAAAAACGGATTCCTGGAGTTAATGTGTAAATCATGCAGACTACATTTTTGAAGCATGATGAAGTGAAATTAAAGACTATGCTTAAAGGCGGTCAAGTGCTACTATTGGGGGTAAATCCTGTCAATGTATTCGTGTGTGTGGAGAGAGATAGCTGTAGATATAGAACTATATATCTACAGATAAGGTACAGATACACATACAGATACAGAAACAGATAGGGATTTATCTAAATAGATAGGTCCAGATACAGACAAAACTATTCCATAACAGATACAAATCCAGCAAGACCTTACGTACAGAAGAGGACCAGGACCACAAAAAATTAAGCCCACACAAAGGAGGATTCATATTGGACCAGAACAAGAGCTACCCATTCTTTTAATCATACTGGTTAATAATAATCAATTAAGCATGAGGAAAAGATCCAAAATAGATCTCATAATTCCACTTATAGGAGAATGATCTAGAGAAAAAGAGGTAGAGATATTTAGATAGAGGTGTGTCTTTAGATTTGAGTTCATTGATAGCACATTTGTTAAAGGTTTCATTCAAGCTCTCTCAGTTATTTTTAAGAAATGTTTCTATTACCTTCATTATGTCCCAGCTCAAAAGATTCTGTAGAAAACAATGAAAATGTCAAAGGATATTTCTTAAACAAACTTTGGTACACTAGAGTTTAGATTCTAGATATGGGAATGCTAGATTCTTTTTTAATATGCTGTCTTAATGTACTTTCTGGCTGTCCATGCCAAATATTTACTCTGATACTACTGAAATGCAGTATCATATATTCTAGATAATAACTAAATACTTAGGGGAAAAACATGTTTGAAAAAATGTTTCTTTCTCTTATGACTTACACTTTGGCCAAACTTAATTTTCTATATCATCTTCCACCTACCTCTGCCTTTTGCTCCAAAATCAGGTTTCAATTTTCACAGGTTCTTTTGAGCTAGCACCTTACTTAGCACCAACATTTACACATAAACCAACCAGACTGTGAAAATCTAGGTTATCCTGATTGCCTAAGTGTCTGGACCTTATTTTATATCTGTAAACCTTTCTAAGTTGCTGATATCTGGACAGCTATGGAACCTTGGGAAGGTTAATTGACATCTTCACCCTTTGTTTCCCTATCTGCAAAATATCTAGCTCAAAGAATGGTTGTAAGGATGAAACGAGCTCTTCTATGTGTGGTACCTACCATGGTGCCCATCTGGTTGCTGATACCTTCCTGTTAACTCACTCTCTAAAAAGACTGCTGCCTCAAACCCCTGAAACTGAAGTTCCAACATGAAAGGCTGAATTGCCTGACAAGGTCAAGTTCATTCTGATTTTCTGTACTATCTGCTTCCTGAAATTCCACATGGAGTCCTGAGAATTTGTTCAAATGAAAAAGTATGATTTACCATAGAGGAGTAACAGGGTAAAGGTGATCATCTACATTTTCCTTCCTTCTAGACTGTGGTCTCCAGAATATAAACTGTAGGTACACGTATAAGATACCCTTTTTTTATATCCCTAGCATATATATACTAGTAAATGAATAGGTAAATGCCATTTTCACTTTATTGATAAAGTTCTCTGGCTAGTGATGCTTACAGGGACTAAGCATGCATTCTCTATGCCCCTTAAATGTTGGATGTGACATCACTGCCCTCTCAAAGATTAGCCCTAAAGCCAGATCACTTTTCCAAAACTCACCCAACCCTTCTGTAGCCAGTCCTACCTTCTTTCTTCTTCTCACTCACCCAGCCTTGCTAAGACCCTTGCATATTTTTAAACTCTGTTTATTTTAATAACATCTCTCTTAAGATCTTTCCCATCTTCTACAATGGGACAGGTGTTTCACTATGTATTACATCCCAATATGAAGTAGAAGTTTCTTTGAGATTATGATTGGGCCCTCATTTAAGCTGTTTTTCAATAAACAATTACTAGATGTTGACATCCTTGGCTTGGGGGCTTCCCAGGGACAGTATTCCCCCAGAAGCCGTTGATAGATAGTTCTGAAGTTAGGATTGATTTGGGGGGATTTAGGCCATATGTGGATAAAATGGGAAGAAAGGAGGATTTTAAGGAAAATTTCACAAGCAAAAGAGGAATATTAGCCCAGATGTTAAAAAAAAAACACATAAATAGTCTATAAAAGCAATGGGTAAAAACCACTTACACCACCATCTCATCTAAGCTGAAGACATAAAATACTGCGGGACTTCATTATTTTATACTAATGACTTCCGTCCCCACCTTGTGCCCATAACTTACCTCTTCCATGGGTCCAGATGACTGTTCCTTGTTAAAATTCATCTGCTTCCAGATCTCTTATTACATCTTCAGGTTACATCTAAATATATGGCACTCTCCAAAATGAGGGCCCCCAAAACAAGTGTAACCCAGGGAAAACTCAGCCCCTATATGAGTGCTTATCTTTATATCGATAATGTGTGGCATGGAAAAACCTGTACATTAAGACATTTGATGCCATTTACAGTTAATAGTCATAATCTACTCTTTCTCCTTAAACTTTTTCTCTCTAACCTCTTGGTAAAGTTTGTGTCTTCCGGGTTATAACAGTCTCACGTCAGATGATGGCCATGCGAGGATTCCAGCCCATGTGGCCCTCAGATGCAAAAACAAAAGGCTGTCCCACCCCTGGGGCCCCTAGATTAGGCATTCAGAGATTTTTACTCCCTGCTAGGCAGGGTCAACGCCCCTACTCAGCCTGGAAGTAGTTTTGGAAGAGGGACCATCGCCCCTCTGCAACCCTGTAAAATTATGGGAGTAAAATCTCTGATGTGGGAATGAGACAGAAGGGAAGAGGGCAGGGCACAGCCACTCAAGGAATGACACAGCAATTAACACTAAAATGGTGGAATATTCAACTTCTAGTAGGCCTTGAGGCTCGAGATGGTGGGAGATTTGTCTTCTGGTAGAAATTGAGCTTCATTATATGCTCATTGTAATATATTGGCATGGTAAATAATATGCCCACAGGGACCATGACCGTCCCAAGGCTAGCCACAAAAAGTCAGAGTGGGTGGTGGCCCAACTCCTGGGAATCCCAGCCTCTTTACCAGGGTAGTTGGAATGGTCCTCCCACTTGTCAGCATACGAAGCTACCAAGCCCATAAAAACTAGCAACACTGCCCCTCACTGCCTCTCTTTCTCCCTCCTCTTCAGAGATGGCCCGCACTCAGTCTATGGAGTGTGTATCTACTTTGACTTTAACCCGAGCACCCAACCCCCACATCTCGTGGCCTTTCTCTTGCCTTCTGAAACAGCCTCCACTCTATGCAGTGTGTATCTCTCTAAATAAATCTACCTTTATTAAAAAAAAAAAAAGAACAATGAAAACAGGTTTCTGAGGTCAAATAAGACATTGGGTTAAACAAAATTAAATAAATGCTTTATTGCAGAACATCTCAAATTGTATGCTAGCGTGGATTGTGGAAATATACAAAGTCTCCTAACATGATTTAGTCACGAAACCTTTTTTTTCCCCCTTGGAGGATCTAAAGGGATTAGTGGGAAATGCTGCTCTGTGTATCTATCCTGCTCATGACAGTTTCTGGTTGTCTGCTGGGGAATCGTCTCGACAATGTTGATCAATTCCTCCTGAAGGAAATCTTGTAATAGCTCCCTTGAACCTTTGTCCTCTCAATTCACCAACCAATCTTCATAGCTAATTAAATTTTAACCAAAGTCACCGCTGTCACAGGTTTTCTTTCACATTATCTGGCTTAAATAACTGTCTCAGATTCAAGGTTTAATAGAGGCGAACAAACAATATTGTTAAAGACCACACAGCCGCCATGATTCACCCACTTCATAGATGTGCTTAATCTGGTCTTCCAACTTTAACCACAACAGAATATTAAACAGAAGTTTAATATTCTGAGAATGCTGAGATGTTTGCTTCTTACCCATGCATTTATTCAACAAATATTTTTGAGGGCCTACCATATGCCAGGCACTGTTTCAGGTTTTTAAGATGTACCAATGGACAAGCAAAGACTGCCTTTGCAGAACCTATAGCTGGAAGAGGGAGGGAGACAGAATAAGCCCAGTAGATAAGCAAATAATTAAACATTTCAGGAGCGTATGTGTTATGGGGGGAAAAAGACCGAAGTAAGGGGTGGAGAAGACGTGGACATTTTAGATACGGTGGTCTCTTCAAGAAGGTGGCATTTTAGCAAAATCACTAAGGAATTGAGAGGAGCACACAGGGGCTTTCTCTCTAATGGAGAGACAGAAACACAATTTTAGTATCTCTTGGCAAGTGACAAAGCAAAGTTTAGGTACCATGGGAACACAGATCAGAGGAAACGTTCCAATCTGGGAATTAGGAAAGGCTTTTGGGAGAGGTCATTTCTGTTAGGAGTTGTAAAAGATTTTTACAATTAATATATATATACATTTTTCCATTCCTAATAAAATGGTACTTGGAAGATGAATGGACAACTGGATGAGTAATTATTTTAGGCAAGGTTTTATGCCGAGCAGTTTTAAATATGACACCTCTCACTCAGCAATGTGAGAGAATTGCCATGGCTCACTGCCTCAGAGCTTCACTTTTTCCCATCCGATAACCAGAATCAAGAAAAACAAAGTATTTGAAAGTGCTTAAAAGACATAATAAATAGAGAAGCTATGGGAGCCTCGTTCTTGTTGGTGTATTCATGAAGGGATCAGCAGGCAATATTTTATTTTGTGGACCTGGGGTTTTGCATACTGTCTTCTCCCAGGGGAATGCATTTGGGGGTGGGGGGAGCTGTGTAGTTGAAGGAAACCCAGAGGACCCGGAAGCGGAATTTCCGGCAGGCGTCCCTACAGAAGGTGGCCCAGGGAGGCAGCAGGTTTGTAGCTTTCCACGTAGGTGGCCAACTCGTCGGCGTCCGCTTGTTACCAGTCGTGAGGCTGAAGCTAAATGCTTTGTCAGAGTCTGCTCCTCAGGCGGGAACTGCCAAGGTAACCACAGTGCCCACAAGCTTCGCTGAAAGCCTTTTGAGTTTCAGCAGAAAGAAAGGGCCGCGTCAAACAAATGCTGATCCCCCCCCACCCCAAGCGTGGAGTCCATCCAAACCTGGGAGCCCCGTGCTGCAGTCTGGAGACTCCTCTTGTCCTACAAGCCTAACCTTCAATTTGAAAATGTCCTGAAAGCTTTCCTCAAAATGAAAATATTTGTTCAAATCCTCAGAATGCAATAGGAAAATATCCTTCTAGCAAAAGCAATGACTTAGCATTTTGGGGTTGGCACAAAAGTAGGAAAACATAGTCCAGGGAATCACAGCCTGTCTGGCTATTGGCTGGGTCTTGCTTCTGAGGATTAAATCGCCTTATGAACTTGGCTTACCTTCCCTCTCGATGGTTCTTGGATAGGAGTCCCAAGACCTCATATTTTTATGTGCCCTAATCTACTTGGAGACTCTAACAGAGACTCACAGCATCGCACCACAGAGACTAACTTCCACAAGCTTCTTATTGTTGAGATGGGGAAACTGAGGTCCATAGTGGTTTTGTGATTTATCTCCAAGGCCACACAGGTAGTTAGTGTCAGAGCTGGGAATAAAATCCAGTCTCCTGACTCTTTCAGCTACCTCATATCACTTCCTCCTCCCAGAAATGTTTCCCCTCCATTAATCCTTTTCTTCCTAGGTCATGTGATAAAGTTTGTGTTAATGTTAGTAAATGTCTTTGGAGCAAACTCGAGGGGAAGTATTCTCAAGTGTGTGCTCCTTAGGGACACATAACGCATGAGCAAGAAACTAGGTGGTCTGAAAGAGGAACTGTAAATGATGACACTTATTTCAAGTTCTCAGCCTTACAGAGTGAGAGGGGCCAACTTGCTTAACCTCTCTGTTTCTGTATTTGCAAAGCCAGGAGGTCTGTTTCCATTTAGTGGTTGCTCTGAGAAGTATTTGGAATCAATGACAGGGGTGAGTAGTACTTGGGGGCTGGGGAAAACAGAAAAGCCTCTGCCTCCCCATGCCCCTGGTTTTGCTTTGAGTAGCTGTAATTGTTCTGTACTCTACCCGATTCCTCCCCACCTTAAAACCCCACTTCCCTCTCTTCCTTGTAGCTAGTCCCAGCCCTGCCTATACAACATGAAGAATCTATCTTATTATGTTTCCTAACCAGATCCCCGAGTTGCACAATATTTTGTATACTTAATTCAGCCATTCAGAAACTGTTTGCACACTGGAACATGGTGTTAAGTGCTAAGCTCACAAGTGGGTTCCTATTCAACATTCATTCAACAAAGACTACATTTCGTCAGTGTCTACTACGTAGCAATTCCTGTGCTGGGTGCAGAGAATACAAAGTTAATTAAGATTGAAACTTGACCTTGGGAAACACATCTCTAGTGGGAAGTATAAAGATGAGCAAATAATACTTAAACTGAATTCAGGTTTATAATTACGCTATGTTTTTTTTTTCCTAATGCAAATTGTGTAAATTTCATTCAATGTTTCCCATGAGTTTATGAGCATGAGAAGATGCCACATTTCAAAATAAAGATGAGGAGGCTATGATGTTATTGTGGGTGGTGGTGTCTTCATTCTCTTTCTGTGATTTCTACAGTTTTAGAACATTCGTGGGCCACATTTCAACGTTTTGCAGACACAGATGAGGAACTGCCACTAGGACTCCAGCCCAGTCCCTAACCCTGGAGTCATCCTAGCATCTGAGATTCTGTGATGTCAGCTACCATTTTACCCACTTTATGGATATAACTGCTAGTGCACCACTTTAGTGACCTCTGAAACATCCCCCTAGCTTGGATGAATGTCTCACCAGTCACCACGGCCAACAGACACCTTGTTCTACCTGTCAGGCAGGGTCCCTTTTAACTTCCTTCAATGCTTTTTGCAGACAACAAGGCTATGCAGAACTGGACTCTAGGATATGATGTGTCCACCAGAGAGATGTAGACATGCAGGATGGTGTCATGAGTGTACTTCAGGAACATCAACTGACAGTCCCCTTTAAGATTCTGAGGTTTTTCCTTCCCCATGGAAGCATCAAGCTGAGCAATAATAGGAAAGAAGGGAAAAGAAAGAAGATATGAGTGACTACATCTGGTGTTGTGCATTTCATAATTGCACATTAAGAAACGTCTAATCCTATAGACTTGCTTTTAATAGAAACCAGATACTTCTGAGGTTTTATCTCCCAGGACATCGTCCAGCATCATAAGAAAATCCCCTGCAGAACCAGAGAAAGTGAGGCATTAGAGTCCGAGCAATGGACTAGTGTCAGCAATAACAAAATGGCTTTAAAGCTTAGAAGTGTGGATTTTTCAAACCCAAGTGGGGATATTTATGAAGGCATTAGAGGGATAACGGCAGGAGAGCGAGCAAGAGCATTCAGAATGGAAGTGCGGAAATGTCTCCCAAGCCAGATTGTGCAATAACAGAGTGCCAGAGACCACGTGCGGGAAAGAACCCAGCCCACGCTGTTTTGTTAAGGGCTTGAAATTCCCTGGGCAGAGACGACAGGGCAGCTACGCTGTTTGTTATTATTTGTTGCTGTTTTTCATGCCACATGAATGTGACCCTAGAACCAAACCAACTGTTGTACTTTGAGTGAAGTTTAGAAATGTCCTTATAGAGCAAGAGTCAAACACAAAACCATGACTCTGTTAGTTTTGGCTCCACCAGGGGCAGAACCTGAGGCAAGGATTTGCATACAAATTGTTTATTTGGGTCATGCAGACAGCCGTGGTAGGTAAATGGGGAAGAGAAACAGAGGTGGGAAGATGGTCAATAAAAGGTGTATGTTAAGTCAGCTACCACCCAGAGAACTGAAGCTTCATACCCTAGGACTTCCACCCTGACATGCTGAACAGGGTGGTCCTCTTGTGCTTCTGAAAATAGAAAGATGCAGCATCTGGGAGTCTGATGAGGTGCACCAAACAATACAGGAGATGTAGAGACAGCGAGCAGGGTTGGGGTGAGGCACTGAGAGCACCTGCTGCACTTCCAGCCACGCGGCTTAGAGGGCTGGTTTAGTGCCCGCAGTGGAAGGGAGGGTCTCCTCCTGCAGCGTGATCGTCTGCCCCAGTGATGAAACTCACAGCACCCAGAAGAGCCCCTTCTGAGACAGATTCAGGTCCTTAAGTGGATGAACGCTTCTCTACAGATTCAGCCACCACCGTGAGCAAGCAGTAGGGCAGCTCATGCATGAGGACTATCCAGGTTTCTCTGAAAGCCCAGGGAGCGTGACTCTGGGAGCTGGGCTGACCCAGGAACGCCCCGCAGAGTGACGCCTGGTGCAGAGGACGGGCTTTCAGCTCAGATGACGCTGAGTTGGAATTCTAGCACTGAGGCGAATTGCATAAATGAGTCTGGCTGTCTGAGCTTCAGTTTCCTCACCTGTCAAGTAGGGGTCTGGTCAGTTACATGGCAGGGTTCCTGGAGAATTCTGGAAGCCTGCAGCAGTGAAGTGTCTACTGTGGCTTGTGGCATCTCATAGGAATGCCGCAAATGTCAATCAAAGCTCATAAGCATCTTTACATCCCCTTGGATCTCTTCCAGGTGCTGAACCCCACCCTGTTGGAGTCTCCTCATACGAACCTTGCTGATACAAATGACCTTACGCAAACCCTTCTGATCCAGGCTGGTCTGACCTGCTGAGGCACAGTCTAGAACACTCTGCTATCATACAGGGAGCTTCCCTGATGGCCTCTGACAGGCTCACCAGAAGATTCCCTCAAAATGCAACATCCTTTTGGGAAAAAGGAAAGCAGCTTTGGACTCAAACAGACCTGGACTTGCTACTTCCTGTTCTGCTATTTAAAAAAAAAAAAAAGTTTCTTCGGTGCCTATTTTGTCCAGATCGCTATATTGGGCACTGCACAACCTCAGGAAAATCCAGGAATTTCTGACACAGACAAAGCACTGGAGATGGAGAAGGAGCAAACACAGGGCCTGTCCCTTTGTGGAACAAGGAAAGGGCCTCTTCCCCCATTCCTAAGCTCTTCAGGGGACTGGCCAAAGCAGGTCACGATCACCCCCAAGGGATATGCAGAATTGGGAGAAAGATGCCTGAGGTTCCCCCCCCCCACATCATAACAATCTAAGATTTAGAAGAGCAGAAGTGCTAATTCCAAAGCCCACTAGACGAGGGGTGAAGGGAGCTGATGTGTTGACAAGCCTCCCTTTCATCAATTCCCAGAGAATGTCTTCAGGCTTCCCGAAGGCAATGGATCTGACACCTGCAGTTAAATGGATGGTAACTAGCAAAAGTTGAGATGAGGGTAGAACGGTGTCAAGGCACAACAGTTTTCTACTTGCCTCGATCAAGTCAGCATGGATGGCTACAGGAAAGAGTTGGGGGACATGCTGGCTAGCTTCCATAGAACCATAATTCTTCCTTCTCTGCGCTGCCTGGGAAGGTTGACCTGAATAGGCAACATCAGCAAGTTCCATGTTGGGTTGCCCTGGAAGCTCATGTCCTTCACCAAAGGCCACACCTTCTGTCAAGGGGCCCTTTCCATGTAGCTGGGCTCTGTGTTCCCTCCCAGACCCTATGGGCCTCTTGGTAATTACAGCTCCCAGCTCTTGGTAGTCTGTATGTAGCAGTGCTCCATTCTTTCTTGGTTTCCATAAATTCTGGACACATTGTTGTAAATAATCCCTTTATTAAACGTTCCTCAATCACCCAGTTTGGGTACACATCATCCACTTCCTGCTGGGATCTTCACAGAGATCAATGTGCTGAGCAACAGGGAGCATGTAATGACCTTTTCCATTTGTTAAGCTTTTCTCAGTACACCAGCTTTAGCGAGATGTCTCCATGTGTTGAAGAACAAACATGGAACAGTTTTATTCTTATTCTAACATTTATCAACTATATTCTATTAAATCCCCCTTTTAGAGCAGGATGCAAGTTCCCTACATCACACCTCAATGAGACTCCAGAGCTTTCAGTTACTCTTGGTTACTAAGAAAATCTTATTCCATTTTCTAAGATAATGCCATTCACTTTAAAGCTTCAGTCTCATACTTGCTGTCATCCTTCCTCCTCACCCCACGCGGGTTTGGCTAGAGGCTCTCGTCCTTGAGAACAGGGCTCATGATCAGGTCTCATATACATCACTCACCTGCTTTACCCCTGTGATTCCTACATGCTATTGGTGGGTGAGGTGGGAGAAGAAGGAAAGACACATTGCCCCCTCTTAAGTGACGGTGCTAGGGGAGGTGGCTGGATTCTCTTAGATGGATTGTGGCGTTTCTCTACTGATGACTGGCCATTGGCTTTCCTTTGATGCAGAGAGCACTCCAATCATCATCTCTACTGGAAATTATTGGTTTGCATTTGACCTCTTCTCCTCCCATTCAGTACTCCATCAAGGGCATCCAGCCACATTCTCTTGCTTCTGGTATACCCCACTTACTAAGGATCCTGTCACAAGGATGCCAGCAAAATCACTCAAGTCCAGCCACTCCCTGATGAAGAGAAATCCCCAAGTCCTTGCTGATTGCCCTTTGGCATTCAGCTCCACCATCTCTCTCCTGTCTGTCTCATACCCTGCCTGTGATGGGCATTCTGCTGATTCGTTGTCTAAGCAACTCCAAGAGGAGCCATCTCCAGCTTAGTGGAGGGCACACCATTTGAGCATCCTCAGTCTTTATCAGCACTTTTCATGGGTCTTTTTCCCCTGTGCCCCAGGAAGGGGAAACACCTGGAGAAGTGAAGGCAAACGATGAGCCCTTCCCTAAGCTGGAATGCCCCTCCTCTGTGCCAGTCCTCCCTGCCTATGAAATTAGAAAGGGGATGAGTGTGTTCTCAGCAAGCCTTCTTGGGAGGGCACTGTCTCCCAAATGCTGGCACTTTTCTATCTCACATGTGAATGTGGGATACTGGAAAGCTCTTTGTTCTCATCTTTGGGTCTTAGCAGTAATTCTGTGAAAATCAAGAAAAGTCTCACTCATCACCTAACACTTGCTTATTCCACCAAACTTTGATGTGAACCCCACATCTATGACTTCATTTGATTGTCAAAATAACTAAATTTTTAGGGCTAACATGAAACTCACTTTATAGAGGGGAAAAATGAAGGTATAAGGAAGACAAACTACTTGCATAAAAAAATTAATGCTCGAGTACGGATTTGATCATAGAAACCAGGCGTCTTGACTCTGCCTAGTGATTTTTCTGATAGCAGATTAGACTGTGAGCTCCTTGAAGGTCAAGAGCATATCTTGTTTGTTTCTGTCTCCTTATGCACCTGACAAAGATAGTATGTACTCATTAAACATCAAGTAAATGGAAGAGCAAATAAATTTCTAGACTCTCCATTGAGTCCCAGAATCTCAGACTGGAAAGGGGCATTAAAAGCCATATAACCCAGCTCTGCAGCGGGTGGACGAACCCCATCTACAAATCTATTTCCTCCTCAGTATTGCCCTTTAGTTTTTAAAACCTATGATCATAAGTTCCGAAGATTCTGTTCTCTCAGCAAGCACCTTCGGTTAACATAGTGATTCCACAAGGGACGTGGTCTTGAAGCTTTTATGGGTCTGAAGTCAGCCAGCAGCAGCAGCTGCATGATTTACCAGGCAGCATGCTAATCCTTTTACTTACACTCTTATTTGATTCTCACGAGAAACCTCTGGGGATGATACCACAATTATTATCCCTATTTTAAGGTGACAAAGCTGAGGCTTAAACTAGTTATATTACTTTTCCAGGATCGCACAGCTTTAGAAAATAGTCGTGTCATATTTTGAACCCAGGACTGTCTGAGTCCAGGGCCTGAGGTTTCGAACATGACAGCTCTCAAACAGGATCCCGAGTTGTGGTCTAACCAGAACAGTGTACGTTGGAGACATCAATCCCCTCATCCCAGAAGACTACCCTTACGGCTGCCGACACCATCTAGGAAAACATTCTCATTTATAATGAAAAACAGATTCTTGCTTCTCTGCGCTGTCGTGAAAATACAACTTTGTGGCATTCTCCGTTTTCATGTATGTTTCTCTTCCAGGCACTCTCATTCCACAGAGCTCTTGGTTGTAAGAAACCAATACGCTTCTCTCTCACCATTAAGATCTGACAAGAAGAGTGAAGTGTGAGCACATCAAGGCAATTGGCGTGTCACCGCTGTCAGTAAAGGAAGGCTGCTTGCTGAGAAGATGATTCATGTTGCTTTGAATGAAACTGAAATAGGAAACTTCTCTATACATCTGCCCTCCCCCACAATCCTGTGCCCATGAGATATTTCTTCAGTGTTAGTATGACATTGGGAGATATCCTGAGATCTGTAAACGTTCTGGCTGCAGTATCATTGACTTGTTAAACTGGCAGAGGCTTTAGAATTCATCCAGTCTGAGTCCCTCAGCAAATAGAAGGCACTGAGACACAGAGAGGGGCAGTCACTCACCCAATGTCACACAGCAACTTACTGAGAAGCATAGCTCTAAGTCTTCTGACCCCCAGGCTGGATGCTTGTCACTGAACACCACTCCCTCAACCAGAGACTCGACAGATAAGACTGACTAGGCAGGGGATAGGTGAGAAATCTCACTTATCGATCTAGTCTATGGCAGTCATTGTGCATTTTGTCTTCACGAGCCTTATAAATACACTGAAAACTGGTATCATCTTCATTTTATACGTGAGGGAATTAAGGCTTAGAAATTTTAAATAATTTTTCTATATGTACATAGCAGGGAAGTGGCAGACCTACTTTTAGAACCATGTTGTTCCAATTCTAGCACTTGTGTCTTCTCCAGAATTGGCATGTCCATAGCTGAACCCTGATCTTTCTCTTCCCCTCTCCTCAACTCTCCCCCATCCCCTCTTCTTTCCCTCTCTCTCCCTCAGCATCCCTTTCCCAGCTACACAGTGACTCAAACCAGAAACTGGAAGTCTTCACTTTCTTTCAAACCCCCACATTTAATCAAGCTCCGAGTTTTGTGCATGCTACTTCCTAAAAATCTACCTACTTCTTTCCCTCCCCACTGCCACTATCCTTCATCACGACATCATCAGCCACTACCTGGACCGCCACGGAAGCCTTCTGATTTAACGCCCATCCCCGCACTCGACTTTGACTCTAGAGGGGTCTCTTTATCTGACTGTATCACTTACTACTTAAGACTCATCGATGGCTCACTAACAGAGATGTTCCCTCTGTTCCCCATTCAGCCCTCTTTTCCTCCTGCTCTCCAAGTTGCCACCCAACCCTCCATCATGCCTGGGGACATCTTTGCCTGGCTAACACTCAGACTTCAGATCTCAGCCTGAACTTCACTTGTGCAAGTGAACCTTCCAGGACCTTCCAGATCAGTGAAGCTCCCTCTTTGAGTCACTGTCATGGGTCCCTTTGTTTAATCTTTAATCTCATTTGACAAGCTGGTAACATATGTCCCGCACCTATCTTCCCCTGAAGACCCCATGCCCTGTGAGGCCTGGACCGCTGACTTGCCTGAGGGCTCCACTCTCCCCACCACCACGCCCAATGAGCGGCACATGGTGAGTGTTTGGTTAATATATGGTGAATGAATGAGTGAAATTAAAGATTAACTTTCCAATTGAAAGGATGAGTAATGTGTGGAATCTAAGGATTTCTGCTATAGATGGCCTCTAATCCACATCCTTACAGGCTGCTACACATGGGAAGCATATAATCCAGGTATCAAGTGTAGTTTGTCTTGTGCTATTTAATACTTCTTTGCTTTCCCCAAATGAATGGTACTGTTGTAAACAATAGCTGATGCAGAGTGGATTTTGGATTCACTAGGATTGGTTAACGTGATGAATTTAATCACTGCGTGCAACATATTGGCCACATTTTTTTTCCTTTCCATTGCCAAATATTAAATGTGTGCTGGCTTAACCTCCCACAAACGGTCTTCCTTGAATGATAAATAACCATCAGGCTAGCACATGTGTCTGAGTGTTGGCAGCAATATTTATATATAAACACAATGTGCCTAGATGTAGCAACTTAGAACAGCAGAGTGCTTGAAGGGTCTCTGGGAATCATTAAACACAACCCTCTTACTTCACAGATGGGAACACTGGACTTCCAGGTCAAGAGGGTAGATTAAGTACATGTGAAAATAACCCCTTCCACAGTTCAAACTCATAGAAATTCTGGATGAAACATTTATAAAAATACATAAACCAACTACAAAGCAAGGAAGGGAAATCTCCCTCTGCCAGAAATTTAGAGGGAACCCCAGTGGTGAGTGGAAGGTGAGGATAAATTGCTCCCGAGGGAATTAGGTCCAACACAAGTTTCAGGAACTGAAGTTTCAATGTTCATGTTGGGAAGGGGTTGGGTCAGCACTCTAGGACTCTACAGCCAGGACCCCTACATGGACCTAGGAGTTAGAATAGGGTTTTTTTTTTTTTGTCCACAAAAGAGGATCTGAAAATCTCCAACAAGTAGCACTAGGCCATAGCCAATAGCAAGCCTATGTACCCTTTCTGAGGGTGGAATATAGCATGAGATGGGAATTCTAAAATTCTGTCTTACTGGGAACAAATTTGACTTTTCTTATCAGTGTGGGAAACCAAAATCCTAGAAACTAACATGGAAAACAATTTAGATGGAATAAACTCTATAGCATCTGGTCAAGGACAAACATTGAAGTGCCTTGTTGAATTTGGTCAGAAAATCAGAACCTACTTTAGGGAATTGATAACCTTATACACAGCATTTGGAAGGACTTGGAGAACAAGATCAGGAAGGTCATTGCTGGCTGTTAGGATCTGGAAGTACAGGAAATGGCGGGCAGAGTGCCACCAGTGATCTCAGTTGCTTGAAATGGAAGATTCACCAGAGCAAGAGTCAGAAAACCATGGCCTATGGGCCAAACCTGGATCACAGCCTGTTATTGTCAGCTGGCTACCTAAGAAATTTTTTTAATATTTATATAGAAAGTAAAAAAGAAGAAGGAATATATAATAGAGACCTTATATAGCCTGCAAAGGTTGAAATATTTATTCCTAGTCTTCTACAGAAGAAGTTTGCTGAGCCCCTGTTCATGAGGCTATCTAGAAGTCACTTGGCAAAACCCCACCTTTGCTGTCTGTCAATGTTCCTGTGTATTCCCGCAGTAGCTGTGGCCAGAGAGCAGCTTCCCCATTTTCTAAATCTTATGTGTTTCTCATTGTCAAAATCTACCCCAAGGAGTCTGGGAATTGCAGTTCTCACATTTCACTCTTAGGTGCAGTGAAGAATGTAGAAACGGCAGGAATGATACTAAGGTGACAACCCAGATGGGACGTTCACAGCCCAGTGCAAATGTGGGAGAACAACCCTGCGTATGATAACTCACACAGAAGATGAACTCACAGAACAAAATTCCAAAACATTACATATATATTACACATATACATGTAATATATCACATACAAACATTATGTACATAACATGTATATATATTCAAATGCATAATAAATCAATGCACGTAAGTCCCTCCAAAATAGGGACACTTATATGAGGACTAAAGGTAACATTGTAACCTGAAAAGAAATTTAACATGCATAAATGTTCAAAGAATTAAAGGAAAACAATGGCAACAATAAGAAAAAGGGAGATTTTTTTAAAGCAAAAATAAAAACAAACAAAGTAATCACCAAGATACCACCACTTCACACCTACTTTACTGTCTATGGAGCTTTGCTGGAAAAACAAAACAAAACAGAACGAAACTATTAGATAGGAGTAGATATAAGAAGTATAAGTAAAATGGCAGACTAATTGGTAAATCTAAATAAGTAACTAAGTATTGAATATAATATGAAAAAGAACAATAAGAATGACTATTCATACAAGTGCTTAAAATAAGCTGGAACTTTAAAATTAGGCAACAATATCATGGTGGTTTGGGTAGGGTATTGGGCAGAGAAATATTAAAACATGTTCAGATGTACCCCTTTTGAGAACAGGATATAGTCACTGGTTAACTTTAGATTTTATTAGAAAATTTAGGCACATTTGTTAAAATCCTAAGGATACCTATTAAATGAATTGTTTTGTAAATTTTCAAAACACAGTAGTAGAAATATGAATATTGAAGCAAATTTATTATTCAAGCATAAGGCAAGAAGGATGGATAGCAGAGGACCCAGGGGCTCAAGGTGGAGTCCTGGAGAAGCCAGTGCCACACAGCCAGTTCAGACTGGGCCAGGACCGTGCCCACGGGACATGGCTCCCAGCTCACTGCTATCTCATTTACAACAAGATCTCTTTCTCTATAGACCACTGCTGATTTTTGCAAAGGAACCTTGTGAGTCCCACTGCCAACTTATGCTCCCATAAAAACTTAAGATTCAATCTGATAGTACAGTGAGAGAAAAAAATTGTACTTTGTATTTAAATAAACATGGTCTAAACTCCAACTATTCCATCCATTGGCTGTATCCTTGGATAAAGTATATAATTTCTCAGCTCCAAGTTCAACATTTGCTGAATTGAAGTAGTAACAGTTATCTCACAGAGTTAATGAGAACATCAATTTATTCAACATAGATTAAATAAACATAAAGTACCTGGTTTAATTCCAGATGCTTAATACAGGTTCAATAAATATAGCTAGAGTTAATGGTGGAGGAATTTCCAACATAGGAAGAAGGAAGTCAACACTGGAGAAGTACTGTTGAATACCAGCTCCAAGGAATTTAGCAAAACAATTAACTTAAAAAAAAACTGATGGTGAGGTAAGAAGTGAAGATGATCAGGAAACAGATTGGGAAACATGGTGCAAGATGAATGGAGGCAAGGCCTCGAGATTAAGTCTGAGGGTGTTGTATGACTGCCAGAGGCTCACCTACGTAGTGCCAGTTATGAGACATGGAGACAGATCAGGTGGCTTAGCAGAAATTGACCCACAGGCTAACACCTGTTTTTGTAGACACAGTTTTAATGAAACCCACTTATGACCATTTGTTTATAGACCATCTATGTCTACTTTTGCAATGGCCGGGTTGAGTAGTTGTATCAGAGACCATGTTTCCAGCAAAGCCTACAACATTTACTATCTGTCCCTTTTAGAAAAAGTTGGCCAACCCTGGGCTTAAGGAATACACATGCTCAGACAATCTCCACCATTCTATAAATGGTGAGGCCAATATTAGGTCTCTGAAATAGACCAGCTCATCATGTAGCTGGATCAATGGAGATGAGCTTAAACTATTTTCAGGCTACTTATTACAAGGGCTTTCAACTCCCTTGCTTTGGTTTCATCTAATGATGAACTATCTTCTTATCGGCAGTTTTATCTCTAATTTCTGATCTGTGTTTACCTTTTGAAACTGATCATTGGACCTAACTTCCCTAGTTTAACCTTTGAAACAGCCCCGAGACCTGAGCTGTGCTCTCCTCTGTCTGCTTTGTGTAAATGTCCTGTCTTACCCAGATCTTGTCCTCCATGAGGGAAGAAGACACCAGAATCACTCGGAGAGCAAGGATCATGTCTTACCCCTGTTTTCCACACAGATTCTGACACATGAGAGAACATGAGGAAATGTCTACTGAATAAACAACATCATGTAAAGAGGAAAATCCAGACATTTATAGACAATAAGCTGGCCAAAGGAAAAGACACAAGAGGAAAGGAAATGTATGTAGATTCATAGGAGCCAGTTGGTATTAGGGAATTGGTAAAAAATGAGATAGAAACAGCAGGAAGAATTCAGATCAAATAGGGCTGTGTGTATAGGGTAAGGCATTCAGATTTGATTTTCAAGACAGTTGAATGATTACAGTCAGAGCTGAGACAAACTTTTTTACCTATCATTTGCTTTAATGTCCTGTGATTTGAACGCAGAGGGATGGAAGGTGGCAGAGGTGGAGACAAGAGAAATGAGAAGTTTAAGAGTTGTGTTATCCACTCCCCCACCTTGCTGGGCCTTGAAGTCCAGGGAAACTCTGGTTCCCAGGCACCCATGCCATGGCTTCAGTTCAGTTTGGCAGTGGGAGGCCCTGGTGGAAGGCTGGAGGGTGGCAGGAGGGAAGATACTGGGGTATTCCTGCTCCTTCTTTCTGTTCCAGAGGTGTCCCCAGTAGTGTCTGCCTCTCCTTTATTGTCACAGCACCCTCTCTACATAGTCCCATTCCCAATGGGTATTCCTCATTCCTGGGTAACAGTGTCATTCAATGTCATTTCCTTTGGTCCTTACAGCCCTGGGGTGGGAGCAGCTTTCTCTTTTATTTATTTTTATTTATTTAGTATTTAATGGAGGTGCTGGGGATTGAGCCCAGGACCTTGTGCATGCTAAGCATGCACTCTACCACTTGAGCTACACCCACCCGCAACCCCCAACTTTCTCTTAAGTTTCTAATCTCTAGGTTGCCTCACATTCTCCATTTGACCTTTCAGCTCTTCTAACAAGTTTGTCACCAGTTCACCATGTTAAATCCCCCACATTAAACTTCCTGTCTGTCTTCCGTTTTTCTGATTGGGCTCTGATTAAGACAGAGATGAAAGAAGACAAAAGAACTTGCATTTATTTATCTCTGCATCCCTAGTCCTTAGCATTGGCCTGACACAGTAGATACTGTTTCAGTAAAACTATTCAACAAAATAAAGACCCATTCCTTCCCTTCTCTAACTCCTAGTCATAATGAATCCAAGAAGCAAGAATGAAAGTGATGGCAAAGACAGTGTTCTCACAATTCCTGTAAATGAAAGAATCATAGTGAATTTCAAGGAAAATGAAATCCGTCTGTTTTTGATTCATTAGCACTTCCCATCAGACCTGGTCTAGACAAGATGGCTGGAATACAGAAGCTACTCCAATGTGCTTGGAAAGATCAAATGTAGCAAATATGATCAAGTGTAGCTAAAATGTTGGAACTCTAAAAGCCTCATAGTTCAGGTGGAAAGACTGGATGGCAGTTGACAGCTGCACAGCTCAGCAGGAGGACAGAAGACCTAAGCACAGCAGACTTGGGTTCATGCTAGCCAGTGAGGTATCCAGCTTCTAATCCCCAACCAATGTCTGGAATATTTCTTATCAGTCTTTCCAGGACTCTATGTTTTGACCAAACTTTCCCTAAGAGACCGCAGGACACACTGGAATGAGCACAGAACTTGGAATCTGAAAATAAGATACTAATTTTCACTTTGTTGCTTCATAACTTTGTGAGCTTGGTCAACATATTACACGCTTTAAGCTGAAGGTTTTTTCATCTATAAGATAGAGATACTAGTACCTCTATCATAAGGGAATTGTGACACCCTAATGAAATTATCTAATTTATTAAAGAAAAAGTATAGTATGGTTAAAGAGATGTGCTATCAAGTCAGGTTTTGGTTGGACCCCTTGTTCTCCCCCTTACTCATTGCTCTAAAACATGGTCTCTTCAAATATAAAATGAGGATAATAATAATGTCTACTTGATAGTGTTTTTGTAAAGATAAAGATAACTAACTGTTGTAAATTGCTTAGCAAGGCATTTGGTATCTCGTGAGCATGTAACACTATCAAAATCAGTATGTCCTGTCTTTCACATATGAGACACATGCCTATATGCGTTCTTTCATCTTCACAACAGCCCATGAGATGAGTATTGCTATTAATCCCATTTTAGAGATGTTTACACTGAGGCTTAACTTGCCTAGGATAACGTAATTCATCTTTGCCAGGGATTACATAGTTAGCTTACATAGTCAGTTCTGGCACTGACCTCAAAATCTTTACTCATAAATAATGCATAATACCTCTGAATTATCAGCTATTAATATTGTTATCATTACTGAGAACTATGTAAGGTGACTGGCACAGATTAGCTATTTTTATTTAATTAGCTTCCTACCTTTTATGTGTAAAGGAACATTTACTACCACCTATGATGTACATCATTTGTGAGTGAGGTTCACGAGTCGTCTTCTCAAGTGAATTACCGTCGTTTTTCATGCTGATATACAAACTGAGACTTCTTTTTTGCCATAGAGACAGGAAATCCTATTTATTTTTTGATTTTTTAGTGCAGCTCGGAATCAAAGATGATCTATATTTTGGAAAGATTTTTAGTAAAAGTAATGGAATGTCATATGTATTTTTTCTTTTTACAGTAAGCCAAGAAAAAGAGTGATGAACTTGGAGTCCAGGACCCAGGGGGTTAAGTCCGGATCTGTGACCTTGAGTACACCCGCAGATCTTGCTAGGCCCGAGTTTCCTCATCCATAAACTGAGGGTATTGAGTGATGTGACTTCTGGCATCTTTTCCAATCCTAAAATACGAGTGTTATTTTGCCCACAATGTCAATGTCTTTTATGGTGATGCTGATAGCAATAGAAGACATTTACTTAACTGGGCACCTACAAGTCTTCATCTGATAGAGCTAATGTGTGCTTATATCCTCTCATACTTGGCTTGCAGCAAAGTGTTATTCTAAAATTACAGCTCCCTCAAATCACATTATTTCTCTGTATTAAGCTGAACCCTCACACTTGAAGTTTGAAGTTTTTATGATTTTGGCCAGAACGAGACGTCCTGTTTTCCAGGGAGAGAGGACTTTAAAATTCACTTCTCTGCAAATCCACTCTCTCTCAAAACCATATTTTGATGATTTAAGTGCAAATGAATCAAAAACATACGGATTTCATTTTCCTTGAAATTCACATGGGCAAAAAAGTGGGGGAAGGAAGAGAAGATGAGAAAGAAAGAAAGAGAGAGGGAGCAGCTACACGATAGAAGGCAGGGGTTCCATTGACTCGAAACATCTGGCATCATCTCTGAAATAACTTCCAAGGAAGCATACCAGATTAACTGTCACTATCTGATAGCCAAAGGGTCTCATATCCCTAAAGATTGGGCTCCAAATGCAGTACGATGAGAGAAAAAGGACAATGGTTTTGGAATCAGACCACAGTTGGGACCATTTGCTAGGAGTATGACTACATTCAAGTCAGTTATCTTAGGAGCTCCATTTCTGCAAAGTGGAATAATAATACCTATGACACGTAGTTACTATGAGGCTTATTTAACAACGTTTATAAAGCTCCTGAGAACATACCTGGAATATAGTACCCAGTATCTGTTCTTAGTTTTCCATTATTTGGCACCTAACCTAACTACCAGTGGCGAATGGGCTTCTGGTGGAACCATCTCAATTCAGTCACCTGTAAATGTACTTCTTCAGTTCCACTCTCCTTCCACCCTTCATTTCTAAGTCCTGTGAATAGTCAACGACCTGCAAAAATAATTGCATGTGTACTTCAGAATTGCTGTGACTGTAAAACAATATGTGTACAAATACGTTACAACTGGTGATGGGGAAAACACAGAGGAGAGCTTCCATGTCCCCTTGCGGTTGTGGTCAGGGCGTAAGTCCCATGTGTGGTTCCTTCTGGGCTGTTCTTGGCCATCCCACCCTTAGACTTGACCCCTATCTCTATTCAGTTCCTACAGCCTGCTGTCTTTCTAGCTGTTTCCAGGGTCTCCTTCTGTTATCGCTTCTTTCCAAGGCCTGTGGGGCTGGTTGGAAGACAGAAATGAATTAAGACCAAACCTTCTCCTCTAAGACCGTAGGCATGCTCTGTCTCTTCTATGTCAATACTTAATCCCACCCCCTTGTCTACCTGCTCCCTTGAAAGGGGGAGGAAGGAAGGAGTAACCTCAGTGCTACCGCTACCACTGCTGGTTCTGACAGGTTACATGGGTTGACATTTAAACCTCACTCCTTGAAACATTCTACACCCTAGACCAAAGTGCCTTTCAAAGGCCAATCTTGTTCAAGTTCTAGGTTCTACCCGCAAGTTTTTGGTTTTCTATGGCTTGGTTTACTTGTCTTTAAAATTTATTGAGTAAGTCAAGCTTGCCTGAGTGCTCAGTCTCATACAGCAGATTCCACGCCTTAAGGAGATGGTGTGGGATGTGCAAACCTCAGATCTGTGATCTCTAGGGAGGTGCTAGGACCCAGAGAAACTAGCAAATGAGCTGATGGAAGACCAAAATACATACAGAGATTACCATTTTCTCCCTACAACGCCAAGAGAACAAATCCATACCCATTTTTTTCCCATTAGTCAGGAGGGAAGTTATCAGAAAAGTATGTAAGAAAAGCAAAAACAAAAAAACAAACTCACTTTTTGAGCCTCTACTCTGTACCCACACTGTATGAAATGCTTTACACGCATCATCTCCCTCAACCACAACAATTCTTGAAATGCATATTTCATATCCACCTTATAATTCAGGAAACAGAAGCTCAGAGGAGTGAAGCAACTTGCCCAAGGCCACGCTGTTTATTCAGAGCCAAGTCTGGATTGAGGTTTTTCAGACTACAAAGTGTGTGCTCTTTCCACTGCTGGAGGAAAGCATGATCCTTATTAGCTACCTATGGATACGCAGTGGATTAGAAAGACAGTGAGGGAGGCAGGGATTAAAATTCCTTGCAAGAGACACCCAGGACCTGAGCACTGGAAGCCAGGGAGGAAGGATCAGCACTGGGGAGGGTTCCAGCAACTGGGAGACTGAGGGTGTGATTGAATACAGGGCAGCACAGAGATTTATGCCAAATTGCAGCTACACCTGGAGCTGCCATCTTGAGCCACTCCCGTAGAAAGATGACTTGGTGAGCTCAGTTACAGAAGTACAAGGAAACAATGGCCAGGATAGATCAACAGCTCAGTGAGTCCTGGCCCAGGCCAATCCTGCTACCATAAGTGGGTCTCCCCTGCTCACCTGTGCAGTGAAATTATACTTTAAAATTTTTTATTATTTATATTATTAATAACACAACGTTATTATGAATATCATGTACTGAGCTCCTACTACGTGATAAGCACAGGACTAGGCACTCATAAATTATTTAACTCTTCTAATGAATAAAATCAACATCATGACCCCCTTTAGGGGGTTAGAAACTTGAATCACTTTGTCCAGTTACTCAGTATGTAGCAGAATAAGGATTTGAACAGAAAGTCCTGAGGAATACATTGTAAGTAACTGTAGGAATGAGGAATTACTAGATACCTTGAATAACTGAAAACAAATAAAATAACAAAAGCTATGGAAACCTATGCTTTACTTACTCCTGAAAGGGGAAGAGAAAATCATTCAGTGATGATAAGAAACAAAAAAGGTTTACACCTTGTGAACCTTGCTAGTCTTCAGCATAGTAGTTGCAATTCTATGATTCTCTAGTTTTCTGACTCTGGAGCAATTAGCTCCAGATCATGGTATATAACAATCCAAATTCTTTTATTCCGTCAAGCCCATAAATGGGTCAGAGTATGAGAGATGAGGGAAGGGAAAGAATGTAATCTTATTGGTGTTATCATCACTAAAATGGATTTCAAAGCACACTGCCACCACTATTGAAACATCACCACCACCCACCTCTGTCTTCCTGTATGGACTGGCAAACTTCTGCTCATCCTTAAAACTCACCTTAGATGTCAATTTCCCAGGGAAGTCACTTCCTCAGAGACATCACCCATTTCATTCTCCACCCATCATCAATGTGACTGTAGCACCTGGGGCTCACCTGCTGTGGTTCCCGCCATATTATTTTCATTGCATGTTCCTTTTTGTAGACTCTGCCCTCCTTGAGGCAGGGACCACTTTTTTATCCCTGCACTTCAGAATACAGTACATGGCTCACTAATCAATGAGTAAAGGAATGATTTAATAAATTCTTTATTAGGACTGAAACTTGGTTTCTCTGTTAATCTAGAGCCCTGTTCAAACAAACCCACACCCATGCTTTTAAACTGTCTGTAATTTACACATCATATATAATGTAAAATTATGTGTGCATGCCTTAAGGTCAAAAACTACAACCCAGAGGTCTCCACAAGCATTCTAATCAAGACTATGTATTGCAAAGGTTATCAGCTGGCTTTACATCAGAAAGGCTGTAGTCCAGAAGCACCTATAACAACACAGCTAAAATCAGTTCCACGGCTTTGTTATCTAACAACGTGGATGTCATAAATGTTTTTAATTGATAGAATTGGTAGTTGGATAATTACCAAGACCAGTGTTAGAATGGGCTCCCCCTGGTGAAATGTGTAAGACTTGGCTGATATGTTTCAGAGATTCTCCCTACTCTGGCATGTGCAGGATGTAAGAATCCAGCAAGACCTACAGGCTGTAACTCATAAGGATGGTGCCTCCACCTTTAACCCTGATGGTTGGTGTTGACTGAAAGGGTCACAGAATCCTCCCTCTGGAAAGTCACTATGTTTGCCTTGGGAGCCACATTTTATTCAAAATTCTGTTTACAGAACCCGAAAAGACAAAGAGCTGGAACTTCAACTTTAGAAAACACATGTACGAACCCTTTGGTGTCAGCTTGCTGATGATATATTTGTTTTTTATGAAATGTTTAGATGTGTGGAAGAACTTGGTCTGAGATTAGCTTTGAGAATAACATGGTAGCAAAGTTATGGGGGAGCAGCTAAAGCTCTCCCACCCCAAACTCTTTGAACCTCCTGCTTTCTACCAAAAAGACTCTAAGATGTGTGTTTAACCCAACTGGCTTAGGTCAGTTGTTAACACATGACCTCAGCATCTTGCTGTAACTAACCAAGACAGTTTGCACATATGAAGTAAGGTTTCTGTAAGGAGAAGTAAATGTTTGCCTAAAATGCATGGAAACAAGTTAGTGCCTCCTCTGAAAATTTCCAGATTGTTTTAAACACAATCCAGTTCTGTCAGTTGAAGATTTTTGCACTTGCTAATGCAAAGCTCCTTTTGCTTTTATGAGCAACAGATTCAAGAGAATGAAAGTAGACTTCCCTCTGAAATCTGGCCCCATATTACATCAGTGGCCTTTGACTTCCTATTGTTTAACAAAAGCGCTTTGAAAAGTGTCATGCGCTAACACCCACCCCCCGCCCACCAAATGACTTTTGCGGATATATGGTCAAACTTTCAGTTGCAGTTAATAGAACCCATACCAGCTAATTTGGGCAGAAAGAGTTTTACAGAAACAGTGTTATATAACTGAATGTTAAGTGCTAAATGCAGCCAGTAAAGGTGTCTAGCTACACCGTAAGAACGGCCCATAGGACTCCAGTGAGTGTTTCTGAGACTTCAACATTATGCAAATCTTCTGGTATTAATACAAATTACCATTCAGAGGGTCTAGGATGTGGCCTAAGCGTTTGCTCTTTTAACAAGCTCTCTGGTGATGCCCACGCTGGTCTGAGGATCACACTTTGAGTAGTGAGACTATAGGCAGCAGAATCCTCACTGTCACTGCTACCACCTGCCAAAGGGGACTCATGATGCTAAAACGGGACATTAAAGCTTCTGCCTCAACTTCCCCCATAGATTCAGTCATCCTGGGCTGCCTCCTTTCATTGCCTCATTCTTCTAAAATTCGTTGAAGTATGTCTGCTTGGCATAACCTAATTCAAACACTGCACTTTAGTTCAAGGACGTCTAGCGAATGCAGTTTTAGATTTACAGCCAATGTAGGAAGACACCCTAGAAAGGGGCTGACATGGGTGCTGAGTGAGCCAATCTGCAGTATTTTCCAAAAATATTGACATTGAGAATAATTATAATGGCTAACTTCTATTTTAAGCTAACTATATACCAGACATTATGACAAATGTTTTACTTGTAGTATCTTAGTTAATCTCCACAAAACCTCCATAAAGTAGGAATTATTATTATCCACTTACAGATGAGGACATTGAGAGACAGAGCTGGTAACAGAACTGCCCAAGGTCACAAAGACAGTCAAGGATAAAGAATTTGAATGCAAAGGGTCAGACACCGAAGCCCACATTCACTACTAATCTATACTGCCTTATATAAGGCTGGAGAGTCACATTCCCATGATAGAGATGCACGATACAATGCACTTTAAAGTCTTATACAAACTCTACAGTAAAAAAACCCTTTTAACCTTGCTAAACCCAGTGTTTCCCAAACATATCTGGACACGGAAATTTTAATTTTGTTATATAATATTTATTAATATTGGGGATATTAGAAAATGTTTCATAAAACAAACTTTAGGAAATGTAGTCAAATAATTCTTCAGCTGTAAACAGACCATAATTTAAGAATTTAAGCCAGAGAGAACTTGCACTGCCACCTTCTCCCGTGAAAGGGTAGGCCTCAAATTTTGGTGTACATCAGAACCACTTGGATTTCAAATTCCATGGTTCTGAAGAATTTTCCTTCCTAACAAGTTCCCAAGAGATGCTGATGGTATGGTCCACATTTGACTAAAGGCTTGGGCATTGGGAAAGTCATCGTCCATCTTTGAACTTTGTTTCCTTTTCTGTAAGATGGGGACAAGAATATCTACTCCATAGGGTCCTTCATTCACTCAAGTGTGAATGTTGTGTGTTTACTCTGTGCAAGACATAGCGCTTAGTGTGGGGAACACTGATGACCCAAATAGGTCCCTGTCCTCATGAGCTTCCAGCCTGGCTGTTGGAAGGACATGAGATAATTGTGTATGATGTGTGCACGAGCATGGGTGGCCCATAAGACATGTTCATTAAGCGTTCATCCCCCTGTTGGAGTCTCCTTTACTCACCTTCAGACAAGCCTTACCCATTCTTACATCCCCATCAGTCTCTGTAGACATCACCTACTCTACACCTTTTCTCCAACCCAATCATATGAATCCTTTTTTAAATTGAAGTATAGGATTAGCAGATACAAACTATAATATACATATTAATCCTTTAACTCACAACTCAGAACCTACCTTCTTATTGAAGCCTCTCTTAACTACACCATTCCATGATTCCTTTTCATTATATGAAACTTCTGTAACACTTAAAACCTACTTCCTATATGGGACTTCAAATGTAATTATTATTTTCCATTACTATACAGATGTAGATGTATTAGTATACAGCATAGTATATAGATGGATTCCCAGGCAGATCACAAAAATCCAGGGGGGCTTCATGCCTTACCCATGTTTCCAAATACTTATGTAGTATCTATTATTTACCAGACACCAAGGACATTTTTTGCTTCCTTCAGAGTATATTGTTCATGATAAATGCTGAGAAAATTAGCATTGTTTACTTGACTCATTTAATTGTCTCTGTTGAGCCCCTATTATTTCGGGCCAGGTGCTAAAGATTCAGAGATAAATACGAGATTGTCCTTTTTATTGTTAGATGGTGAGCATTTTAGAAACTGGGGCAATGTTGATTTCACATCCAAATCCTTAACAGGAACACGGTACCTGGCACAATAGATTCAAAATATTTTCAAGAAGTAGATAAATAAAAGGATGCTCTAAAATAGCTTTCAGACAAGTGGCTATAATATATGGTAGCAAAAACGATGATAGCTGTCCACTCAGAGTTCTGTTACATCCTAGAGGAAAGGCTTTCCTTTTCTATGGAGTAGAAGTCTCACAAGAAATAAGTTAAGACGTGTGAACCTGACATTAAAACATGAGAGAATTTTTCCAACTGAAGATGAAAAGAAAAGCCCATAAGAGGAAAAGTAGAGGCAATGGTTTTACAGAACAGAAGCATGAGTTGTTCTCAAAGAACGATAGAAAAGAAAGCGATTGCCAAGAGTGGGTAAAAATAAAGTTGAGAATATAGGCAGGCAGAGACAAGTTTGGAAAGGCATAGATTGTATGCAGAGGAAGACGGATTTTCTCTTAGGCCAAAGGTTGTATACCTGGGGGCCAATGTGATATGCGCCAGACTAGATTTTAAATAATTTTAAATGTCTTGCCAATATTAAAAATAGTAATATTTTGAACAAAAATTCAGATTTTTTTTTTTGCTTTTCTTGAAAAATTGGAAGATCTGGCAATACTAGGTGCATATTCTTCATGGCTAGTGTTAAGTAGAGGTTGATCCCATAATTTAGGGTAAGTAATGAAATAATCATGCTTCAATTTCCATATCTTTTTTTTATCCTGAATTTATTCATTCACTCTTCATTCATCAAGCATTCCTGAGAATTAGGTATCAATCACTTCCCTAGAGGCTAGGGAAGCAGGCACATATGTATGTTAGAGGTTCACAGTTTAGCAAATAAAAGGAGGGTATAAATAAATAAGTTTATCCAAGTTACCAGCACTTTGCTGGAACTTTCCACTGGTAGGGGGCAGAAGAAGCCATATATATCTGGCAAAATCCTGAAAGCCTTCACAGAAGGGATGAGATGCGAGCAGAGTCTTAAAAGTTGAACAAACAAGCCTCTCCTAAAAGAACAAAGTGGGAAACAGGTCTTCCAAAGAGAGAGCAAAGGTGAGTAGGCCTGATGCAGAGAGGGGACCGAAGGAAAACTCCACATGGTTTGACATAGGGTGAAAAGTGGTAAAGGGTAGGGGTTGGGAGGAGGAGGGGTGAGTCTGAATTGATAAGCAAGAGTTAGAGCATAGAAGATCTTAGCTTCTGTGTAAAGAAATGTAGACTTTGTTACCAGGACCATCATGGCTATGTAAGTACAGACATTCAGTGTACATTGATGGGGTCTCAAAACCACTACAGATTCTAAAATTCTAAAAACTCTAAAACTTTTTAGGTCTCAGCAAGATTTTCTTAGAAACAAACTCAGCCTCAAAATATACTTCAAAATATTTTTCTGATAAATTAATGGATAGAGATAAAGACTATTATTCTATTTTATTTTATCTTTCCAGTGTCCCAGAAGACTAAGTCTGGGAGTTACCCTATAGTGTATCCAATCTCCTATTTCCCAATGAAGAAATGGAAGCACAGAAAGAGAGAAACTTGTCCAAGGTCACATGGGGTGTACAAGTAGAACTGGGTCTAGCCCCTGAGTTTCTTCCCCTCCCCAGTCCTGAGCTTAGATAAAATCCCTCCATGCCACTCAGCATCTTCCTGTAGCACAGCCAAGCTGCATGGCTGAGTCCTGTTTTCCAGAACTGTCTTTCTCAAACTGCTTTTTACAAAAATTCCTGTTTTCAATGATTTTCGTTAAAAAATTGGAATTGCGTCACCCAGGGGAAAAAAAAGAAATCTGGTTTAAAGACAACATAAAATTACTCAACTTTCTGAATAAAAGCACCTAATTAGAGAACTTATGCTCTTTGGGACAAGTCACAAATCAGCAAAGAAATTTCATTAATGTTTTTGGACCATGTTCATGGGGGGGGGAGTTGGGGATTTGGAGGTGAGGTGGGGAGGAGGAATTACTTACATTGGAAAGAAGTCACAAATTATCCCTGCACAGTGGCTCGAACTGAGGCCCCCAACTTTAAAGGTCTACAGGAAATAGAAGCAGGCTGTCTGCCTGAACGCAACTCCTGGATGGAAAAGTTTCTCTGCTTCCGCATCTGGCTTTTCTCACTCTTTCCTTTTCTCACTCAGTACTATTTGAGTGAATTTAGAGAAAAAAAAAACTCTTAGACCACAGCAATTGGGAACGAACGTTTGAAATAAGCCCAGACTATAACACAGTGAATAGCACTGAGCAGGGAGTTAGGAAACCTGTGAGTATCAATCAGTCTTCCAGGAAACCACCTCCATTTCCCAGCAAGCCAGCCACAGTTGTTCCTCGTTATTTGTGGATTTCATATTTATGAGTTCGCCAGCTTGCTAAAATTTACTTGCAGTCCCCCAGATCAATACTTGGGGCATTGTCAGGGTCATTCAAGGACATGTACAAAGTGATGAAAGATTTTAGATGCTCATCGCACATGCCCCCGGTGAGTTCGTACAAGAAGATGCTCTGCCTTCCTGTTCAGTTCTTGTACTTTCGAGTGTCCGTCTCATGGCCTAATAGTGCCATGTTTTTCACATTTTTGTGCTCTCTATTCATGACTTTGCTGTGTAAAATGACCTCCAGACATAGTCTGGCAATGCTGTCTAGTGTTTCTAACTGTAAGAAGGCTGTGACGTGCCTTACAGAGAAAATATGTGTGCTAGATAAGCTTTATTCAGGACATTCAGGCATGAATAATAATGCTGTTGGGCATGAGTTCAATGTTAATGATTCAACAATATATATTAAATACGATGTCTTCAAACAGAAACCCACATAAAGCAGGATTATGAATTGATTGGTTGACAAAGGTG
Organism: Vicugna pacos; assembly: GCF_048564905.1. NCBI lineage: Eukaryota > Metazoa > Chordata > Mammalia > Artiodactyla > Camelidae > Vicugna > Vicugna pacos. The sequence goes on along the minus strand of NC_132999.1, from coordinate 26,736,288 downwards.
TTGTGAACAGAGGCTCATAGGAGCCTAACATTATATTCCCACTGGGAGCAATGGTTCTGTATTTGCTAATTTGGTATTCGTGGTGACTTTATAGAACATAACTCCACAAATAACAAGAATTGGCTGTAATTCACTGACAGCTCGAAAGTCTCCATTCCAGAAAGGACTTTCTCTGACCTCATTATTTGAACCAGCACCACCCCTCCCCAGGGGCACTTCCCATTTCCTTTCTCACCATTGGTTTTCTCCATGGCACTAATCACCTTCTGAGACAGTATGAATTTTATTGTTCATTTGTTTACTTTCTGCCTCTCTCCGTAGAAAGTAAGCTCTGTGAAAGCAAGGATAGCTGTCTACTTAGTTCAGTGCTCTTAAGTTCAGCACTTTAAAGAGTAAACAGTACAGAGCAGCCATATAGGAAATAGTTGGATGGATGAGTGAATGGATGAAGGAGTAACAATACCCTTGTCAGGGCTTCTGGGAGGGAAAACAGTAAGCCTTGCTTCTCTTCCCCGTTCTATTGGTATCTTGCTGACTGTATTACTTAAGCCAAAATATGTACCTTCTTTAGTCTACATTCATAAAATGAAAGGGTGGATTTTAAGCATTTTGTGCATCATGTTATGCTTTGAAAATGTAAGAAAAGCTATAGATACTCTACCTAGAAAAAATGAACATTCAGATTTATACACAAGATTTTTACCCACATTTTCAAGTGGTTCACAGAATGCCATCTATGATTTGTGGATCTCAGTTTGAGAAACGACAGCCTTGGACTAGAATGCATAGCTAAGTCATCTTCTCACTCTTAATATCCATTTTTTTAATCCATTCCCTGAGGGGAAAAATGTCCTGGGAACTTACCACATACACAGCATTGGATTAGGTGATATGGGGAAAGCATAGGAGACATAAAAATAAGATTCAACTTTCAGCTCCAGTGGTATATATATATAGTAGAAGCGAAGGGATAGTCAAATACTGAAGAAAAGAATTTTAGCTAGAGGGCACATACTGGGCAAAGGTGCAGATCTGGAAAATACAGGATGTAGTTGGGAAATAAATAATTCTGGTCTCTGTCTGGAAAGCCCCTGGCGAGCTTAGCACAGTAGGTCAGGAAAAAACAAATGCCCTTATTTTGTCAGCAAGGACACAAAAAGACAGCCATCATCTGCTAGTGAAGCTATAGCAAATCCTTCTGTTTCATCTCCAACAATTTCTGCTGCCCCAAGACAGCCAGTGTCCAGGCCCAGTGGCCAAGAATTGCTTGGTTTTCTTCTTTACACCCCTATTGTTCCTTATACATGCACTAACTGCCTGGACTGTAGCAAATGCTTTCACATATGTTGTCTTATTTCTTCACACCTTTTTCCAGGTGAGGAAGTTGAGGCTCAAAAAGGTAACGCAATGTGTCCGAGGTCACATTTATTGGTAAAGCCAACATGAAGAATCCATGACTTTTGACTTTAAATCCGTGTTCTTTCCCCTGTACCCTACTGTTTTTGCCTAGGCATGCCTATCCTTAACTGCAGTTGGATGGAATTTGAAATCATACATTGGAAGCATGCAGAGATAGGGATGTAGCCTGAAGGAATCTGGAAAGAGGTGATGGACATACATCAGCATGTTATATCAGAGACACCAAGTTCAGACTATACATCAAGGAGAATGGATACGGAGTTGACACCATGCTGCAGGCAATACCACACCACATTACTACACCCATATCCTATAAACATCTCCTCATAAAATGTTTAATTACAGTATCATTAAAAAATGATAAATATTATCTTCATTTTATAGATGTGGAGATGGGAGCTGAGAGACTTGTTTGAGTTCTTAGAGCTAGTCAGAAAAAGACCCAGAATTCAGATCCCAGGGTGAATGACTCCACAGCTGAACTTTTTCCTTCCATGTAACAGTACTGTTCTGGTTTGAACTTAGTCTTCATTGTGAAGAGCAAACGCTCCAAATGAGCATTCCATTCTGCACAAAGGAAAGTCTTATAGGTTTTGATGGGGCCAATTGATTTCAAATGGTTCTTCTGAATAGATACCTTCACAACCCCAATTTTTAACTTGTTTTATAGAAATCTGATTCCACACATCTTCCCCCTGCTTTTACAGGAGGACATCTGGCTTTCCAACTGGAATTCCTTCTTCACAAGTCAGGCAAACTTGAATGGACAGGAAATTGAGTTCCTTCCCCCTGGTTTGCACACTTGCCACCTGTCCCCTCCATTCCCCCTTTGCAGCCCAGAGAATATGAAAACACAGACCTTCTGTGGACTAGTCAGTGAGAGACAACAATGCTACCTGTTGGCTGAAACTGAATGGTCCTACAGCCATTGTCTTCCACACATCCTACTCTCTAGTTTCACATTTAGGGTGCCCATATGTCTCATCTTGGTGCCTCTGCTCCCAGTATCCCACTTCATCTGTGACTCTCTAACCTCAAGTCCTCTTGATCAAAGCTTTCTCACCTTTAAAAACAAATCAGTTCAAATGCCCCCTCCTCCAAGAAGTCTTCACTGATCTCCTAAAATGGATATTAATCTTTCCCTTTTATATCATCCTCAGCTGTAAACCTCTTATTAGTACCTCATATTATACTATCACAATTTATAAAAGTGTATCATTCCCTCTACTTAACTACTTGACTTCTCAACTTTCTCATGGCAAGAATTACACGGTGTTAATATTTGAGTCCCCACAACATAGTGTCTTAAATGTAGTTAGTTAAACGCCTTTCCAGAAATGATCATTGTGATCATAATGTCTCTAATTTAACAAGCACTTATTTTGAGCCAAATATTTTTCATGCATTATTTCTATTTCTTACGATAAACCTGCAGGGTAGTTTCCATCATCCTTGTTGTTCAAGTGAGGAAACCAAGACTCAGTCAACCAATAAGCGGAGGAGCAAGAATTCAAACTTGAGTCCGTGCCTCCAAAGCCCTTTGTTCTTGGCACTTGGCAGTTTGATGTAATTGGAAAATAAACCTTGAAAAAGTGAGGCATTGCTTGCATTCACTGAAGTCTCTAAACTTTAACCTCTCACGCCACTATCTGAAACAAACTTAAGATCAGAGAAAAGGTCCCCGAGTACCTCTGATAATTGTCAAGGGGTCCCTAGATAAAAGCCATTTACTCTGAGAAACATTGTAATATAATGATTATGAACACAAATTCCGAAGCCAGATTGCTTCAGACTGAATGCTGACTCTGCTGTTTCATAGCTTGATGTTCTTGGGAAATTACTTAACTTCTCTGTGTCTCAATTCTTTATTTATAAAACAGACATCATCATCACCATCACCTTCTTCATCATCGTCATCATCGTTATTACCACTCTGCTTCCAAAGTTTTGTTGTGAGAATTAAAATAGTTATATGAATAAGACATTTAGGAATGTGCTCAAAAGCTCTGTTCAGTTATTATTACTGGGCCAGCAGTTGCAAACTGTTGGCTTGTAAGTAGGATCTGATCTGCAGATTATTTTTAACTGTAATTGCTCCACAGCGTATATTTTGAAGTAGTAATTTATTGCCAACACTTATAGTTTTTTAGATTACACACACCAAAAAAGCACAAATTCTGGTTTCTCTTTGAAAATCAGAAGATCTAGTAACTCTGAACACTTCTTCCTGCCTGGCCATAATCCATTGGTCCGTGAGTAACAAATGGCCCCATTTTTACAAAGGCATGAATGCCCCAGAGCATCATCAGGGCCCTTGTGTTACCTTAAGCTCAGACACCTCTCTCATTTGTGTTTTGTGCGGTTTTGAACTATTATCTAATCTACCATATGCTTCAATGAGTTGAGTTATCAAATTTTCCAGTGCAAACACAAGTTCAAACAGCAAACTCGGTAAGCATTCACGTTAGCTGGCTGATAGGAAAATGGGTGTTGAAACAGATATAGCTGATAACCAAAAGAAAGAAAAACCCAACAGCAGACATAGCACTTCACCATGATAAAGCATCACAATCAAAATCACACTCGAAATGTAACATCACAATGTAGTGTCGTGTTACCTGAATGCTTGCTTACAAGGTTGATCCTTCCCCTTGCCTCCTACTGTTACGATCTCACTCAAATATTATCTCATTAGGTCAATCCAAATCTTTTAATTATACTCTCTATACAAACCAGAAGGAATTTCTTATTCCCTTATTGCACAGGGCACAATTTGAGAAGTTCTATCCTTATCTTCATCATAGCCTTCTCAACCAGACCATGAGTCCAGAGCACAGGGGCATGGTAGAATTTGCTTGTGTGCTCCTTAGGGATAAGCAAAGTGCCTTGGAATTATCTGAGAAATATGTGAGTGAATTATAGTAAGAAAATTTAAAAAAAAAAACAACTTCCTAGCCTACTTAGGTAGAGGATATAAAATATAATTCTATACAAATATTTCAATCAAAAAATTCAAAATATATTAGGCATATAAGCAGGTGACCTTCCACTAGAAACATTCATTTATGTTATTTTGCCCTTAGAGGCAGACATGGGTTGGCTTCCTCTTTGTTTTTTGCTTTTTTGTAGCATGGCAGGTTGCTTCAACTGTCTAAATCAGTTTTCTCATTTTTAAAATGAGGATTTCTAATTGTTTTTTTTTTTTAATGGAGGTACTGGGGATTTAACCCAGGACCTCCTTCATGCTAAGCATGCACTCTATCATTGAGCTATTACTGTCCCCCTAAAATGAGGACTTCTATTGGTCCATCAGGTCTCATTTTGCACCTCATCTCCTATGAGAAGCCTTCCATAACATCCACAACTAGATTTAAGTGCCTCCCTACAAGCTCCCACAGCCCCCAGGCTCTATCACACTACCCTGAAATTCCCTAGACTATCACTTCAATGAAGGCAGGAATTATGCCCCATTCACCACAAGATGCCTTGAACAGACTAAGTGCTCAGAGAATATTTGTTGACCAAAAGAAATAGATGATTGAATCAATAGCTAAGTGACTCTACTTCCAAGGTAGCTGGAAGAACCCAAGTCCAAGTTGTCATCACTATTACACACGATGTCTAACATGGAGGAGCGGAATTGGGAAATCTGCTTTAGCCCAAACTGCTGTCTGTTGCTCCCATCTGTCGCTGTCCTGGCCCCAGCCCTTCCCCCATTACAATCCCATTGAGCTTTCCTGGAGCTGACCCCATGCAGGCAGGGCTAGTGGGGTGTTTTCCAGCCTCACCAACCTAATTGTTCCTCATTTCCTGCCTGTAAATGGTACAAGGTGTGGAGTTGCACCTCCCAATGTCCCCATTTCAATCATTTGTCTACATTAATCGACACTAATGGCTTTTACGAATGTAAGTCTTTAAGCTCCAGTAACTTACATGTGTTTGAGGAGGCCACTGAAAGAAAGCAAATTCCCTGTTCCTTTAGCTTCCAGGGAAATGTTCTCCAAATATCCTGAAAGCAGGGGCAGAGCCCAGCATTCCAAAGCACCGTGCCTTTGCTTGGCCATCCCTCAAGAGACTGAGTTGTTATTATTAATAAAGTGTGACTTTCTCAAATGAAGGAACAAAGCCCTGTGTGTTACCAACTGCATGGAAAGGACAGGTGCTCTGAGATCTGAATCACATCAGTTTACTTGACACCCCAAATTGCATGTTTAACTTTTATTTATTTTTAAAAATATTTGTAAAGAATGTAACAGCATTAGATACGAATTAAAAAACATTTTTGTCTTTGAATTCTATCACACTACCTTGAAATTCCCTAGACTATCATTTTCACTCCCATATTTCGTCCAAGACTAGAAAACTGTATCTCCATTACCTCAGAAGTATCACTGTCAGCCTTTTACCATAGGTATTGTATTCAATATAATACGGTCCTATACCCTCTTTCTTCATTTAATGTTATAACATAAATGTATGTTTCTAGTTATAATTCTAGTTTTACGAGCTAGTATTATTTTTTTAATACAGAAGTTTAATCTCCTTAACCATCGCCTCTTATTAAACAATAGAATACAAAACCAATAATATTTTTAAAAAACAGAAATTCAGAAAATAAGCAGCAAACTAGCGGAAAAAAACCCTGTAGCAAACATAAAAGATTATGAAAGATTCCTCACCCACCTTGTCATTAGCCATTTGACTAGCATCCCTTTTGAGGATCCCCATATATCATCATTCTGAGAACCAGACATCGGAGGCAAAATTCTGGTGAGAACAGACAACAGAAAATAATTACAAAAATTGTTTGAAAACCGTAAGTACAATAAATCCTGTGAATAATTCAAAGTCCCATGATTAAAAGATGGGCAGTCTTCAATTCACCAAAACAAATAAATAAAAATCTAATAATATATGATTTACTTAAGACAGTGTTGCTAAGACAAATTACCTGGTACCATTAGAAGACAATTTCAAAACTGCATAATCTTAGCCAGAACTCCCCCCAAAGCAGATACTAAGACAAAGGCTAGTGTGCAGATAGTTCATTTGGGAAGTGATTCTTGGAAGCAGGTGTTAGGAGCAGGGTAAATGAAACACACAGAGAGAAGGGAAGTAGACCAATGTGAGGATGTATCATCACTGATCTGGTCACCACTATGGAAGAGTGATGTTGATCCTGCCAGGACTCCTAAGGAGCCTTCTAGAAAGCATCGCAGAACTGTTTTCCCAGAAGATGAGTGGAGGAAGAATTTATTCACTGGTTGTCAACCCCCACTGTTCCATGGGAACTAATGACCTTTTCTGGCTTTGTCAGTTAGCATAATACTGTTTCCTATCGACTGGACTGGCTGTCTCGGCAGCAGCTGAATAAGAAGGGCTGCTGAGAGGGTTTGAAGTGGCTCACAAGAGGCACCTGATACAGTCCATCCTTGGCATCAGCCAGAGTTGCTCCTGCCTCCCATGCAGTTCATCCCCTTCAGGGAGGTGGCTAGCCATCCTGCAAGTGAAACAAGGTAGGTCCTCACAGTCACGGCTGTCCACGCCTTATTTAGTACTCATCATCTCCCCCTTCTACTGACTGCCCTCACTCCCAGCCAGTACTTGAGCCAGTCTAGGCTATTTCCTGGTGAACTGCCCCAGGATGTCATCCCTAAGGGTACCCACGTCCCTGGCTGCTCCTGGGCATGGTTGTTTCAGCTGTCGGTTCCCCATTCTCACATAGATGGAAGACGAATCCCTTGAATTTCTACCTGGCCCTGCCTCCATTCTGCAGTGGCAACCCTTGTTCCTCACGGTAGTCAGGGTCCATCACCCCCACCAGTTCAGCAACTTCCTTCTTTGCTTGTTGGCCCAATGACAGAGAAGACCAGAATGGCCAGGTGGAAATGCCGTTTGAAGTTCAGCGGAAATTTCACTGAGTCTCCTGGTAGCAGTTCCCTTCTTAGGAACTAGACCTTTAATCCAGCTCATCCTACCGATCAAGACCACAAATCTCATCCTGAAGGTTTACATTCTGGGGCTTTTTTCATAACAAACTCTCTTAGACTGGTTTCCCCCAAAGACAGAACTCAACACAAAGTGCAGGTAGTTTATTTAGCAAGTAATCCCAGGAAGGAGGGATGAGGGACAGGAGGAAAACAAAGCAAGACGGAGGAAGGGGAGAAAGCCCATACAAATTTGCACTGCTGATTTGGCCACAGCTAGAGTAGACAGGTGCTTAATGCATGCATCTTGAAACTGTCCACTCAGCAGTGAAAGAGAAAAGAATTTCTATCATTTTGTGCTCAACTTTTTTTCCTTTGCATAAAGCTAAGTCACTAATCGTTGCCAAAATTCCCTTTTTTTTAAACTCTGCATTCCCAGCATGCAGTGCAGGTTAATTTTATTTTATTGTCCACGTCAGAGACATTTTCCCATATAAGATGTCATTTTCTATTTTCTGAGCGCTGAACTTCTAAATGATTCTGCCTTGAAGCTCCAGTATTGGATTTCGCTCAAGTTCCAGGACTTCGACATTCCTCCTCTCTGTTTAATGTAAGTTCCAATGGTTCACGTGGTGTCCCCATTTCCAAAGCGGCTTCGCTCCCCTTCCCCTCGCTCCCCTGACCCACCCTCCATGCATTATGGATGGATGTCATGCTTCGCCATCTCCTTCAACCCCATTAGTCAACTAGAACATATTGTGATGAGAAAAATCTTTGCCAAAAATTCCTGGCTATGATCACATTGGGCTCTGAAGGAACACACTTCAGTTTTCAGATAGGTTCAAAAGAGCAGTAATGCCGACAAGTGAGTTCTAACTTCTTCCCAGAGAAGAAGCATTTCTGGCTGAAGAGAGCAGTGGAAGGAGTCAGAAGAAGGTAGGGGTTTGAGTACGGCCCTGACACAGCGGATGAGGGGCCTTGAGGAAACTGAAGCTCTAAAGGGGTGAGAGCATTTTCCCATCTGTAAAGTGAGCGTGATAGTCACAGCTGTGTCTTGAGTTGCTGGGAAGGTCAAATGCAAAAACAACTAACATTTGCATAATGTATTATTATCTCATATGTTAAAGTGGCTGCTATGACATGATCATTAGCTTCGTGTGAACCTAATTACCTACTCCCCCCCGACCAAAATAAAAAATAATAGCTTCCTGTGAACTGGTAAAATTACCTACCTATTGGACTTCTTCAAATACACATTTACTGAGAACTACTGTTTGCCAGGCTGAGGTATAAATTTCAATGCCTATGCATAAAGGTATTTGACAAAATGTAAATAAACTCCATCCCTCCTGGATTAGTCAGATTGGACTGCCATAACAAAATGCCGTAGACAGGGTGGCCTAAATGATAGAAATTTATTTTCTCAGAGTTCTAGAGGCTAGAAGTCCCAGATCAAGACGTGGGCAGATTTGGTTTCTGGTGACAATCTCTTCCTGGCTTGCTGATGACCGCCTTCTTGCTTTGTCCTAAAAGACAAAGTGAGGAGGGCTGGGGGGAGGGAGGGAGGGAGAAAGTGGGACTCTTTCTCTTCTTATGAGGACACCAGATCTGTTAGATTAGGGCCCCACCCTTATGACCTCATTTAACCTTAATTACCTGCCTAAAGGCTCTATCTCCAAATACAGTCACAGTATATTTGAGTTAGGGCTTCAGCGTATGAGTTTTAGGGTTCAAAATTCAGGTCATAACATCTCCCAAGCTTGCAGTATTATATAAACAATCCAGTTAGGAAAAAAAGTGATTCCCCATCCTTTCTTCAGATTCATGTATTAGAAAGAAACCCTCCAATTTGGTCTTTAAGAGAGAACCACCCTGCAATCCAAATCGACCTCCACTCAAAACCCCTCACCCAAGGAAGACATTTGGCCATTGATTCTCTAGGGTTCCCCATCCACGGCCCCCAGCATCCCTCACTTCTGGAGTCAAGGTGCAGGTCTTCACTGCACACATCTAGTCCTAGCTCTTTGTGGAGTCTGCTTTATCTAAGTTTCTGAATCTGCCTCTCTCTCTTGCTTCTTGGCTTTCCTGCTAGTCTCCCCTCCCTTCCACTCTCCTCTCTTCTATCTCTCTTTCCAGGGGGCCAATATACTACAAAAAGTCTAAAAATATGAGGAAAATCGTGTCTTCATTTGAACTTTTTAGATTAACAATTGGACCAAATGCTTTAAATAGGGAGATATTTCAACTGCATAGGTGTCTGGAGGTTGGAGAAACATATAATGAACATATTACTTGAAAAAGTAACTGACATTTAAAAATAAGCTTGTTCTAAAGTCTTCTAGCTTTTGGATATCCTGTGTGTCTCTGCCTTCACCTACCCATCTCTCTTCCTTCCTCCCATTCCTCCTCTTCTCTGTCTTTATAGATCTTCCCTATGTCAGTACCCCCCTGTGTTCCCCTCTTGTCATCTCTGTCTTCCCATTTCTCCATCATGATGCCTGTCCTCCCCTCCCCACTCCCCTCCCTCTTTCTCTCCCCTTCCCTCCCACAGATACCCTCCATTAGCAGCTCTGTTTGGTTTTATCATTTCAGCACTGCTGTTTTGGCATGAGAACCTTTCCAATTTCCTGTCATGATAATAATGAAGCTTAGAAGAGAGCATGTCAAAAGTTTCCTGTAAACAGAGGAGGTGCTAAATGAGCTCTCTTGTTGATAGGGTTCAAGAAATTGGGTCTTTTTGCCATGATTCTCCATAGAGTGGTGTGTGTCTAGGCTGGTCACAGGACCTAATTCCCAGCCAGACAGAAGACACATTTACTGAAGGAAGGCAGACTGGGTTCTGGAAAGGGCTCTCAACTCAAAGTCAAGAGCTTGGTATGCAAAGCACAGCTCTGGCATCCACGGACTGTCTGATCTTTGAAAAGTCCCTTGACCTCTCTGGATTTTAGTTTCTTCAGCTCTAAAAAAGGGAATTGGAGTGTTAGTCTTTAGGAACCTTCTGGCTTTGACTTTTATGATTCTATATTATTCACAAAACACTGTGCTTCAAATATATGTACTCTTTGCATTTGTGTGTGGGGTAAATATAGACATCAGTGTATATGTATATAAAACATATGTCTAAATGTATGGATATGAGTGTTTATGTATTTAACACACACACACACACACACACACACACACATATTCTTTGGAGGAAACATTATGGAAAGCCATTCTGAAACTTCTTTCCTACAAGCACCGTGGGTCCTAGTTGGGAGGAAAGTTTAATTCCCCTAAAACCCTAAGAGTAAAGAAAGAATCTGGAAAATATATCACAATGAAAGCAAAATTAGGATATGGAATTTTGAAGGTGGGGGTTTTTTTATATGAAAATATAGGCATTGTATTATAAAACTAAATAGATCATATATTTGGATCTTGATTCATAAATACTTTAAAGTTGGTGTTGATTAAAATGCTAAGAATTTGTTGGGCTTAAAAGGTAAGTTAAAATTAGCAAATTCTGTTAATGGATAGTGATCACAAAGAGAAACATGTTCTATAAACTATGTTTCTCTTTGACGAAAGTGCACCCACATAGACTGTTAAGGGTATGGAAGCTGAGTTTCAGGGCCCCAAGAAAACAACGGCATTGTTAATTAATTACTGAATTAATACATGCCTACTGTGTACCTGAGCTTAAAGGAAATGCGATATGGCCCTTGCTCTTCTAGAGATGTACAATAAACAAATAAAAATGCATCAACAGTATTGTGATACGCCATGAAGGAAAAGAAATGAGGTGCTACAGGAGGAGGTATGGGTGATGGGGGGTGGGGGGGATTAGGGTAGAAAATGTGACAATCCGGTCGGGGTGAGATGTGCTCCGAGACACCTTCCTTACCTCACCATCCCGAGGGCGGCAGGAAGCCTTGCTTTGTGGGGCGCCTGCTCGCCAGTCAGCGCAGGTGACTGAAATCAAGCTACCCTATCAATCACGCCTGACTCATCTGCACCTTTACAGAGGGCGCGAGAATTCAGTTTTATTCTCCCAACCAGCTCAAGAGTTAAGTACTGTTGTCTTCATTTCACATGGGTTTGAGGGGATGCAAAATTACACACAGATTCTAACGTGCAAAGGAATATAGTACATTTTCTCCTTAACTCTCATGAGTTTAACCATGAATGAGCCTCCGTCTCCTGGGCAGTTGCAGGGCGGGGAAACTACGTTCTACTCCAGTCTGCTACGCTTACATCCTAATGCAAGAATCTAGCAGTCCTTTCTGGGTACCGCGTAGCTTTCTTTAGGTGCAGTTGGCCCAGTCACTGGCATTTGCCCTGTCCTGCTCTGGCCTAGGGTACCACGTAGGGGGAGGTCCTAAGGCAGCAGAGCAGAGATGAAGGCTGTGCCCCTGGGGCCCCTCAGACCATCGCTGGCCTCTTCTGCAGAGGGGCCATTTGGAGTTGCTCCCTGGAGTGGCCACTGCTATCACTTCTGGCAACTACTCCTGTGTGTGGGCATTGCCCTGTGTGCTCTGCTACTGAAGGGGGCACTAGGCAACTCAAGATCTCTCTCTCTCTTTTTCTCCTCACCCCACCTCAACCCCACCCCTTCCGCACTCAGCTTCTGAATGGCCTGGGGGACTTACTAACAACTCAGCCTTTTCTTTGACACCTCTGGTTCTGTGGATGCCTCACCTCCAGTCCCGGCCACGGGCTGCATCCTGCTCCTGGCTCTCTGCACTTGCTACAGCAGGCCCTGCGGCAAGCTTGCTGCCTCTCAACTCAGTGACTTTCCATGCCTTCCCGGGGCGTGTGGGAAATTTGGGTCCCCTGATCGTAACACATAGGAAAGACAGGTGGCTTGGAAAAGCCTGGTTCTGGGTCTCCCTCTGTCTCTCTATTCTGTACTGATGAGTTTGCCTCTGTACCTCCTTTCAGAGTCCTAATTATAAGGCCAAGGTGAGTGCCTCTTTCCCCCATACCACTCACCTAACACCTACGGCCCTCCCCCGCTCTGGGCGGAGAGGCAGAGAGGGCACAACATGCCTGCCTCTCCTGTTTGTCTCTTTCCCAGAGCGTTTGCAGCTGGAAGGCAACGGCCTCAGGGCTCTCATTTCTTGCACGTGCTTTCTTCTCTGCCGCGGCAGCAAGCCTCAGGGCCTGGTCCCGCAGGTGGAAGGAGCGGCCTTTCCACAATTACAGAGGAAACTGTGATCGAAGCTGTTCGGGTTTTATTCTTCCTGTGATAAAGGAATTTAGAAAGTCTTCTCTGTAGTCACCAGCCCAACATCTAGCCCCCTTTTCTTCCTTAGTATACATCCCCTGTTTTCAGGGGACTCAGGGCCACAGTGTGCCCGGTTAAAAGCGCCCTCCTCCCCAGACACAGAGGTTACTACAGCTGCCACGTGACCAAGTCCTCGCCAATGAGCTGCGTGTGGAAGGCAGGTGCTGTGCAGGGTTTTCCTCTTTTAAAAAAGAACAAGTTTGACTGGTGTATGTTTTTGGTTTCAGCCCTTTTCTTTTCTTTCCCCTTCTTCCTGCCAGGCATGCAGGCAGGATGCCTAGCAGGGCAGTGACCAGCTTGCAAGCAATGAAGATGTTCCCAGAGAAAGGAGGCAGGTGTCTGGGTCTGTGTCAGGCCTCGTTCCACTGGAGAAGCAGAACCAGTTTGGGGGAGAGGGGCGACCGGGGCAGGGAGACAGAGAGAGCTGGATAGCAGGGGAGTGATTTATGTAATTGTGGGGGCTGTCTAGTCTTGGCAAGTCTGAAACCTTTAAGGCAGCTTATCAGGAAGGGCTGGCTGGAACTCTGGGGCACAGAAGGAGACTGAAATCCACAGATGAAATTCTTTTTTCTTCAAAGAAGCCTCAGTCCTGCTCTTAAAGTCTTTCTATGGATTGAATCAGGGCCACCCAGATTATCTAGGATAATCTTCCTTAGCTCAAGTAACCTGATTATAGACTTTAATCACATCTATAAAATACCTTTAAGACAGGAGGGAAGGGGGCAGGGCACATCCACTGAAAGAATGACACAGCAATTGAGGACAGGACAAACTGGTTAGACCCAAGATGGTGGAAGATTCAACTTCCAGTAGACCTTGAGCCTCGCCCACAGGTGCCATGACAATTTCCAAGGCAGACTGTAAAAGACTGAAAAGTGGGCGGGGTTCTAATTCCTGGAAATCTCCGCCCCTTCCCCAAAGTAGTTGGAATCCTCCTATTCATCTGCATATGAAATTACAGAGCCCATCAAAACTAACAACCCCTCATGGTCGCTTTCTCTCTTGCCTTCTGAGATGGCCCTCACTCTGTCGATGGAGCGTGTATCTCCCTGAAAAAGCTTGCTTTCACTTTACTATGCCTTGCTCTTGAATTCTTTGCTGCTTGAGACAAGAACCTCTTCTCTGGCAACATCTTCCTAGTCCTAGATTAGTGTTTGAGTGGATAACTTGGCCTCTCCAAGCTGACACATCAAACTAATCATCACAGAGTCCCAAACAGCATTGTGTTGCCATCCCACTAGCTCTGGACTACCTGCTTCTGGATTTGTTGTTACCTCAAAAAACAAACAAACAAATAATAAAACCCTCTGGGTTAAGTCTTAATAGCCAGGTTTCTACGACCTGCAACCAAAGGCAAACCCTATCTACTGCATTCTTCCTCCACAAAACTCAGCTTTCGGCTTTTAACTTGCTTGGACTCAAATATCTAATGTTTGTCAAAACCACGTAATAGCTCTGTTGTTTCACAGAGGTGCTAGGCTTCTCCTCAAAGCTCTGAAATTCACTGTTTCACAGAACGAGGAAGCCTGCAGGCAACAAGATTTATAAGACATGAAAATACAGCTAGAAATTTTTGACAGAAAAAGTATCCCTGCTATAGTACATGTGTAGAAAATCAGTAATTTGATCAAGATTAGAAGCCAGCACTGCCGGGGACTAAAACCCATCACCCCCTTTCGACTGTGCCAAGATCAGAGCAAAACTCTCTGGTTGGCTGTCTGCGGGAAAGAGAACCGCCAACAAAGCTGCGGGGTGAACTTCTTTAGAACTCCGTACTCAGGAGAACGATCCTCATAAAATTACTGCCAGGAATATGTAGCTAAATCAGATTTATTCCATGTTAATTTGCTCTCACCGTCACTATTAAAATTGAAATTTCAGCCTTTATATCTTATTCGGGATGACGGATGTAGGTTAATCTATGGCTGTATGAAGAAAAAAAGAAAGAAAGAAAGAAAATTAAGGCTGATCACTTCTCAATGCAAGCTGTCAGAAACCACAAATATGCACTTGGAGGAAGCCAGAGGGGGCAGGGGTGAGCGGGTCAGCCGGCGCATCGGTGTCTGTGTTTGTTCTTGTCCAGTGAGCATGTCAAGATGGGACTATTAATTTGTACATGTCAACTTGATTTGGAAAACGTTGGTGCTGATCTGCTAAGACAGCACATACCATCCCCTCCCGCTCTCCCAAAACCCCAGATGATAAAAGACCCTTGTATTTTCATAGAGTTCATGGGATCTTCTCTCTCTTTGCTCTTTCTGTTACATAAACAACTTTCAGGGGTAGGCAGGGTAAAGAGTCTGAGCCCCATTTTATACATGAGGAAACAGCTTCAGAGACAAGAAATGACTCACTTGAGTTCACATGGCAAGGAAACCACACCGCCCTCCATGATCCCTGGGAAAGAAAGAGAGGGAAAAGCAGCATCTTAAAGTATTTAGAAAAATCTTTTGAAAATTGAATAAAACTTGAGCCAGAATGTCTTGCTGATGACAAGAGACCAAAGAATGTGGGAGAGCGTGGCCTTCTGCTCCCCTTTTAACTGGAGGACTGACATTAACAAAATCTGCCCCTGTTAATTTCTTACGCGATCATGCAGAGTTTCAGGGAGGCTGGGCACGTCTGCCTGGCTGTTGTCCTTTAAATGCCACTAAATTCATGTCTGAGTTGTTCTAAGGCTGTGTGTGTTTTCAGACCCTATCACTTCTTGGGCCAAGTTGGGGGTGTGGCAAGTACAAACCGAGTCACTAATGAGGTCCTCTGTGGTTGGCCATGGATGGTGGGAAGAAGAAGAAAAGAAAAATTCACCCTTTTCCATAGACTAAAATTAAACTAGACCTAACCTGAAGATATGTGAAAGCATATCTTATCATTTTTTTTATTTCATTTCATATCCTAAAAGTAGATAAGAATTATTAGCATTTGTGTGGCACTTGACAACTCATAGAGCCACAATTTCAATCAATACACCTCTCATGTAATAGAGAGCCCGACCTTGCGTGTGGAACGTGGGAAGTTTTCTCTGAAGCAGTAACTTATAAGTGTGGCCCCAAAGCTAAAACCCATCTCCTTTCTACTCTACCTAGATAGCAAATTCCCCACTTAGCTCCCTGTGGAAGAGGAATCGTCAATAACACATTCAAGTGGATTTGTTTAGAACCAATATTCATAAGAGTAATTACTATAAAAAGTTGCCAGTAATATTTACCTAAATTAGATTTATTCACTATTCATTTGCTCTCCCATCTCTATTGAAATTGAAATCTTAGCCTAAATATCTTCTTCAGAATGACAAACAGGCTCACCCATGGCTATCTGAAAAACAAAATAAAGTAAAATCTGACATAAACAGAAATACAAAAAAATGTGTATTCTAGGGGAGTAAGAATGGGGTGTTAGGGTGTTCACGATGCCAAAGGGAGACTCCAGAGAGCAATTAGCCCAATTTTGAGGTTACAGTAGGTGTTCTTAGAATATATATAGGAATATATGTGTACATATAAGTAAATTCTACTTATATACACATCAATTCATTTTGGATTCAACTGAATATATATCCAATTGTATTCATATAATAACATATGAATTCAATATATATTTTGAATTGAATTGATTCATAGCACTCTCATCTATTTTCTTTTATCTTCTTCTCTCATACTCCTTTGTTCCTAATGCCTACACGGTGTACTTCATGAATATTTGTGATATAAATTAAAGCCCTTCTCCCCCATTTTCTGCGTCATGTGATCTACCTCTATTGCCACCTCTGTACTGAACACAGACGTCAGCACATAGTAAGTAGTTTGATAAGAACTTGATCAACTGAGCTGAATTGACCCCTTCAAATTTTGTTTCCTGAGTTCAAAGTGCCTCACTGTCAGCACCACTTAGACAACCCAGGAGCTCACCTTCCCACTGCCAAGAAGGAGAAGGTAACACAATGCAGAAAGGTCCCAGCTCTGACAAGTTGGTGGGAGGTTCTGGTTTCATGGTCTGAGACCTAGCAATCAGTTAGAGAGAGGGAAACAGTTGCCATTGGAAACCTCGAGGCCCTGGAGCTGTCAGAGGGAGTGAAAGGCTGGAAGCTAATCAGGCATAATGAGCTTACAGTACCATAGATCATGTCAACTAGCATTCTTATTAATTTCCTGCCCAACGGCCATGCACAGAGGACTGATTCATCCATCAGTCCTTCCCCAGCCTGAGCCGCTAAATCACCTGTCAAATCAGGAATGCAGTGATGAAAATTCAGGAGTGACACAGTGGCAGAAATATCATCCATCATCCCCCTCTACCCCACCTCTGGCCAGCATCTTACCCGTGCTTCCTTCTGAATGGGAGGGACCAGACGCTGAGCATGTAAGACTGTCGAGGACCAGAAAGAACGTCTAGCCCAAGGATGGTAGTAAGAGTCACCGGTTGTAGAAGAGACTAGTTCAGGGATGATGCAAATGTGGCTAGTTCATGTTCTGCTGCATCCCCTTTACTGTGTCCTTGGCAGACATGGTAAATCGATGACTCCATGCACACTCCTCACTACAGATAGCATCCCATGAAACTCTTACCAATGAATCTACAAAAGTGGGGTATAGAGGATGAAAATGTCCTTACTGGTAATGGGCAACCAAAGGAAACAATTTAATGTGCCCCATTTGGCTCCTTTTTAAAATTCCTGATCAACACATTTGCTACCTTTTTATTTTAAGACACACAGTCTAGCCTGAGCAGTCTACCTTCCCATCTCCAACAGTTCTCTTCTTCCCAAATTTAGGGGAAATCCATAGGGTTAGGGTGAGTCAGGAATGTGTGTCTCATACAGGGGCTAAGCCCAAGGATGAGGATTTGGAGTGTGGCTTATCCTGAAAGGGGGAACCTGGAAGAGCCAAAGGATGCTTTCACAGTCTGAGAGACAAACGTTTATCTGGGGGATCATTACTATGCAAAGAAACAAATGCCAGGACCACGAAGAGACACAAGATGAGCATCCAGGTGCCTTTCAGGGGAGCCACTCGGCGCGTAGCTTGTGAACAGAAAGTATATACCCCAGTGCACATTTTTCTGTTGTATTCAGATAAAACAAGAGATCTGAGGGGTACAGTATGTCATCCAAGGAGGCTGCATACAAGGAGGTGAAACATAAGTGGAGTTCTGAGACTCCAGAGGGAGGGATATACATAAGGAGGGATTTGCCAATAAAGAGGCAGCATAAACCAGGAAGGTCATCTCAGACAAGTGGACCATCAAGTAAAGATTCAGAAACTCCAGAGTCTCAGAGGGATTTCAGCAGGTTTCCTCACTTGGAGCCCAAGATGTCTTTGCATCACAGGTGTTAGGATCTCTGTTTCGGAGTGAAGGAAGCAAAGACCCAGTGAGGGTAATAAGCCACCCAAATTCAGCATGTCTAGCTGCACAGACAGGACACTAACCCAGGTCCCTTGATCAAGAGCCAGGCTCTTTCCACTAGATTCACCCCCTCCAATGGAAGCGTAGATAACATCCCTTTATTTCATCTTTGGGCAGAGAGGTTCTTAACGAATGAAGAACCAATAGAAAAAATAGCACCATATCAGGCTAATGGTAAAGAGAGAGTAAGGATATGAGATCAGAGTTGGCAAGCAGCCCCCGCAATCAGGGGGAAACATTTTTGTTAAGTTCCTACGTGTCAACAATGTAATCCGTGTTGATTTGGCCTTGCTATTGCAAGACCCACAGTAGCGCTCTATGAATGTTAATAGATAATTTCCTTTTCTGCTGGTTGGAGCTAGTGGCCCCCTACCAAAAAAAGTATTGAGGCAGATTGGTAGAAATTTAAGCACTGTTTTTCTTTCTCCTTCCATTCTTTCATGCTTTTAATAAGGATGAACTGAGTTTCCCCCTTGCACCAGTCACTGCACTAAACATAGAAGATATAGAGATGTTTTCCTTATACTGAGGAGCTCACAATGTAATGTGAAAATAGTGGGAGGGTATATATAGCTCAGTGGTAGAGTGCGTACCTAGCATGCACGAGGTCCTGGGTTCAATCCCCAGTACCTCCATTTAAATAAATAAATAAATAAATCTAATTACCTCTCCTCCCCAAAAACAAACAAAGAAACAACAACAAAAAAAAAAACAAGTACCCAACAAGTATCATGTGTAAGGAAAGGAAAATGCATAATCGAGAGGCACACAAAGGAGTCAGCTACTCGCCCAGCCTGAGTGGACCGGATCGGGCTTCTGAAAGAAGTGGGTTTTGAAAAAGAATTAGAAAATGAATAGAGGTGGCCAATAGCGCAATATGAAAATCAGTGCAAATAAACACAGTAAAGATTAAATTTCACTGAATTGAAAAAGAATACACATGAGTCCATATGATTCTAAGCAAATGCTGGAGAAGGGAAATATCTTCCTTACAGTAGAAAGCCAGCTAAGGAAAGTAGACAAAATATTGGATTTAGAAGATCACCACTTGGCAACCATAACAATAATGGTTGATTCAGGCAGGAATTATCAATGAGTGCTGAAGCCCGTGGGTGACAATTGGAGGAGTAACAGGATGTTTGCATACTTCCAAAGTATCTCTCCAAAATTACTTCCTTACAAAGAGGAAAATAGAAACTTCACAGTAGAGAAAACTGGCAGACAACACCTTAGACCAAGAAGTCAAAGTTACCATCATCAGCAATGGGATAATTTGACACCACGTATCTCCTAACATAAAAGACTGAGCAGAGCATAACATCATGCGGCGATACTTTTGCCAAAAGAGTGTAATCTGACTCTAACCATGAGGGAACATCAGATAACCAAACTGAGGAACATTCCACAAAATAAATGACCTGCGCATTTCAAAAAATGTCAATGCCATGAAAGACATCGAGAAACTGAGTAAAATTACTCCAGATTAACTAAGACTGAAGAAGCGTGCAATTAAATGGAATGCATGAGCCATGATTTTCTTATGTTATAAAGGATGTTATCAGAACACTGGTAAATTTTGAATAAGGTCTATAGATTAGATAATAGTATTGTCTTAGTGTAATTTCCTGATTTTGCTAATTATGCTAAGGTTTGAAAGAGAATACGGTTTGAAAGAATATCCTTGTTTTTAGCAAAAACACACTGAAGCATTTAGGGATAAAGAAATATTGTCTTGCAATTTATTCTCAAATGTTTTAGAAAACACTGGAGAGAAAAGATAAAAGATTTTTTTTCATGTAATAAGATATTAACATTTGGGGAACCTGGAGAAAAGTATAAAGGATGTTATGGACTGAATGTTTGTGTGCCTTCCAAAATTCATGTATTGAAACCCTACCCTCCAATGTGATGGTATTAGGAGGTGGGGTCTTGGAGAGATGATTAGGATTAATAGGTGGAATCATGAGGCTGGAACTCTCATGACTAGGATTAGCCCCCTTAGAAAAGTCATGAAATAGCTTGCTTTTTCTCTCTCCTTTAGCCACGTGAGGATACAGGGAGCAATGGGCAGACTGCAGCCTGGAAGAGGGCCCTCACCAGAACCCAGCCATGCTGGCTCTGTGATCTCAGACTTCCTAGTCCTCAGAGATGTGCGAAACAGATTCATGTTGTTTATAACGCCCTCAATCTATGGCACTTTGTTATAACGACCCAAATTAAAACACAGGTATTCTTTGCACTATTCTTGCAATGCTTCTGTAAATCTAATAGAGTAATAAGGTTGAAAATTATTCCCCGTTATTTGTATTACTTTATAATGCTGTTTGTGTAAAAAAAATTTAAAAAGCACATGGTAGAGTGAAATACTGTTTAGAGTTTCACTGGGTAAAGAAAGCAGAGAAAAATATTAGAGGAAAATAATTTAGCACATGTAATAATTTTTTTTAAATCTGGAATTACGCAGCATTTACTATGTGCTAGACACTGCTCTAAGTACTTAATTAGACCATCGGCCATCACAACCACCCAATGTGGTAAGTGGTATTACAACCACCCCCATTATAACCACCGCCTCTCACAGATGAGAAGACTGGAGCACAGAGAAACGAAGGAACTTACTGAAATCACATGATTAACAAGTGGCAGAGCGAGGATTTGAACCCAGGCAGTCTGGATGTAGAAGTCTGTGCCCCAAATCATCATCTTATTGTTAACTTTTAGGCTTGCACAGCACATTATGGGAGGGAATAGCCAGATTCTCCCCAGCCACCTGCTGCCCCACTTTTTACAATGAACTGGTTATAAAGCATTCACAGAGAGATCCAGAGTGCTGGTGATAAACTCCATGAGGACAAAGACAGCTCCAGCACTTGTGTAGCCCAGTGTCTAGCAGAACAACGCAGCCCATGGCTGGAACCATGAGGCAGATTGATGGTGACAGCAGGGGCAAGGCACTCACTGTGCCCACACATGCTCTGAGCACTCTGTGCGCTTTAACTCATGAGGTGGGGATACTGTTACCCATACATGGCAGGTACGAAGTACCAAGCATGCAGCAGAGCTGGGCCTTGAACTCTAATCTCATCCCAGGGCACCCACCTACCAGGACACCATATAAAGAGTATGACATGGGGAGACATGAATGCTGGCCTTCTGCCAATCATTGGGAGACCTCCCTCCTGTGTCCTACTTCTCCAGGGAAAAGTGAGGTGTTGGACTGTATGATCTTTGGTTCCTCTCCAGCCCTTTGCTTCTATGCCTCTGACAGAGATGGAGGTCCCCAATCACATTAATGTGACAGCTGCAGACTAAAGCAGGACTGTCTGGAACACCTTGCAAGAGAGAACAGTAACTGAGTGACCAAGGGGCCCTCCACAGAAGATGGCGGCTGCGCGGAGCCTGGTGCTTGCTGTAAGTGAGACCACAGAACCACGAATGCTGAGAGCTACCGGGACCATGCAGTCAATGGTCTCAACACAGGGCTATCCGAGAGTGAAAGGGGACACTACGAATGATTACAATACGACCCAGTAGAGAAACTGGGACTGTTCGCAACAGACCAAAACACATCACCACACTCAAAGCTGGAAGGCACCCAACGCACTCACGGAGCCAGCTCCACACTGGCCGTAAGCTGCTTGAATGGCAGCACGCAGAAGAGTTCACTGGGTTTCACAACAGCTCTGTGAGGTTCAGGGATGCCGAAGAATGTACCGTCTGCTTCCAAAGAGCAGGCTCTTTCCAGAGTGCCAGGCTGGAAGGGCCTCCACGATACATTAGGCCAGTGATACAGAACTGGGCACGCTGGACAGGAACAAGAGCTGAAGTAGCAGCAAGCGTCCAGGTTACGCACAAGAGTTTTCAAAGCTTACCAGAAATTATATTCTTGGGGGAGGGTATAGCTCAGTGGTAGAGCATGTGCTTAGCATGCACGAGGTCCTGGGTTCAATCCCCAGTACCTCCATCAAAATACATACGTACATATATACACTTAATTACCTCCCCCCGCCAAATATCTTTAAAGAAAGAAATTACACTCTTAATTGAAACGATATTATCCTTTTGTGGTCATTGCTGAATCAGTCGGGACAGGTTAGATGACACAATGATAACAAACAACTTCAACATCACAGAGGTTTAGGATAGCAAAGGTGTGCCTCTGCTGCTGCTGCGTGTCTGCTGAGTCGGCTAATCGCTGCATCGCGGCCCTCCCTCTAGGACCCAGGCTGATCAAGCAGCTGCCGTCTAGAACATCACCTTCTTCCTGTGGTTGGAAATGAGAACGCTTGAAGACCTTGCACTGGAGATGAAATGTTTAGCCCCCTTCTCTCAGCTCACTGACCAGAACACGTCTGGTGGCCTAGCACAGCCATGAGGGGACTTGGCAGTGCCACCCTACCAAGTGCCTGGAAGAGGAAAGTATTGGAAATATTTGGTGAAAAGCATGAATGACTGTCAAGCTTAAGGAAGTTTTGTAGACTCTGATCCCATCCGTGTATATCCAGTAAACACCGGTTTTGTGCCAGGCATTGTATTAGGCACTAAAGATGAGACACAGACCTAGCTTTTGTTTTGTTTTGTTTTGAACAGAAAACTCAGGGGTGTTTGAGATCAATTATTATAGCAAATGATGTCTTTGGCTACAATAAGTTTTAAAAAACCCAGCTCTAGACCAGCTTCTTTTGCAGAGGGTATGTCCAGAAGCCCAGCTGGAAGACTGGCTTCCTAACCCCAGCACTCCATTAAAGCCAGTGGGGGAAGGAAGGTTTACAAACAGCTCTGTGTTTAGAGACCTCTCTTGAAAGTTGCATAAGTGGGCTAGGGTGTCCTGTTTATACAGAATGACCAAGGAATGCAGACAACGCAGCCATGAACTGGAGGTGCACGACAGAGGCCAGCAAGGCCATGAACCGTAAATAGGGCCATGGAAGCTGGGATCAGCTGCTCCGACCTGGCACTAGGCCACATGCCAGGCTCTCAACAAAGTCACCTGTGTTAATACTTAGCCATGCGAGATGGATGATTCCCCAGTCTGCAGGAGTGGAGACTTCTCATGAAACAGTCTCAGTTATGTGGTTAAAAAAAAGTAAGCTGTTCATGCAAAGTGTCTGAAAACAAGACTGAGATATATCAACTTATATGATGCTTTCTTTGCCCCCACTAAACATCTACGGATGAGAGCGATGGACTGGACATCTCCCCACGGGCAGCATGGGGTGGACAAAAGAGCTTTGGACTTCCTTAGGCTTGCCTTGAATCTCCGTTCTCTCACATACCTGCTGTGCTATTTACATTACCTTTCTCTGTTATCTGTTAACGAGGGATCTTAATACCTAGCATTGTGGACTTCCAAGACAAATTATATGGGGGGAATTATGCAATGCACCTGCCACTTGCCAAGTATTAGTTCTGGAACTCTGTGAGCACAAAAGGAATGTTAGTTTCCGTTACCCTTCACTTCAGTAGTTCAATCTGTGGTCATATTTTTCTGGAACAAAAATTCAATCTGTTCTTGTGCCCAACATTGTAATGGCTAGGCTGTGGTAACAAACAGACAAAATTTCAGTGGCTTAAGACAACAGAAGTATATTTCTTGCTCACTTAACAGTCCTGAGTGTGTGTTGGCAGGGCCACTCTCCTCCATACTGATGGAGCCTTGGAATATTTACTTTGTGGCTTCCAAGGATACCCTAGCTGTCGACATCTCAGTGAGCTGGAGGACAGAATAGCATGGAGAAGCAAATGTGGGAGGTTGATGTGGGCCAGGTCCAGAGACAGCACCATCGTCATGCGCACAGTCCCCTGGAGAGAACTCAGATACCCGGTCACACCTAATGCAAGGGAGACTGGAAAATCTCATCTAGCTGCAGGCCAAAAGGGAGAGGTGATTTCTGTGGACAGTTTTCTCTCTTGATTAATAATAGTGTTTCCCTACTAGCTTTTCTCCCCAACCAGGCACACAGAGAAAGATGGGATAGAGTTGCCCTGAGAGAATCTAAAGGGGCAAAGGTTGACTTGATCTGAGCCTTGAATTATAAAACAGAGTACACGACTATGGTTCTAACTATCCTTCTAAACAACATTTATTTAACTTTTATTAGATGTCACATGCTGGGGATACAAACATAGAAAGAGAGAAGTGACGTGAGCTGGAAGGATCAGAGACTAACAAGATGTTAGCTGTGACAGTGTGATGAAATGCAACTATTTTGTTAAACCATGGTTAACAACAAATGAAGCCAGACTTGTCTAGCGAAGTTCCCATCAGCAAATACTGGTATGTGCAAAACTATCGCCTCTGTGGTGTTTTCACACCTCTGCATTTAGTAGAACTGCCTAAATCTAAGTTAATTTTTTTCTCACTCTTGAAAGGAGCGCTTTGTAGCGAAAGTAGTTCTTAACAAGCTTTGTTTTCAACCAGCTAAAAACGTACATATTTCTCCAGACTTTTTCCCCCCACATTCTACTGTCCTAATTATATTGTTTTCTGCTTTGTATTTATGTCTTGAGACAATAACTTTTTGGAAAAAAATATCAAAGACCCTACAGTTAGAAAAGAAAATAGGAAGAGAGAGAGAGAAGAAAAGAAAGGAGGGAAGAGAAGGGAAGGGAAGGGAAGGGAAGGGGAAGGTTGAGCTGGAGTGGGAGCCTAAATGAAGAAAAGGAACTGCTTTACCTTAAAACAATGCTGTGAAGTAGGTTTAGCATCACCTGTTTTATAGGTAAAGAATTTAATGATGATGATTATAGTGACAGCAGACTTTTACTTAGCTTTAACTATGTTCTGAGCTCTGTTCTAAGTGCCATGTGTATATATGTATATATAAACATATATATAATGAAGTGATAAATATAAATATATCTATACATGTATACATGCTTAAAATATATTTAATATATTTTATTATTAATTTTATTAGTTACTAACATACCTTATTTAATCCCTGTAACAAGTAACACAAGAAGAGCTGTTATTACCCCATCCTAAGTTTGGGGAAACTGAGACTGAGCAAGGTCAGTAACATGTTCAAGGTCATAGAGTGGTAGAATTGAGATTTGAAACCAGACACTCTAGTCCCATTGTCCACGCTGTCACCATCATGCATATTGCCTCAGAGAGGTCAAGATATTTAAACACGTGCCCAAGGCCCCACTGTGAGACACCAGCAGATACGGGACTGGATTCCAGTGTGTCTGACTGAAAAGCACTGCTTTCTCTTCTGCTCCATACTGTCTGTCAGTAGGACCGAGGCATGGAGGGGAGAGGGGGGAGGACATTTTCAGTGAGAGGTGAGCACGAACAAGGACCAAAAGAAGGCAGATGTCCCCCAAACACACACCCTTGCATTTGCTGACCTCCAAGGCCTAAACACTAGCAGTTGATTTTGTGACTCAGTGGAAATTCTTCCTTGGTTACACAGGCCACAACTCCCAGTCTCCTAGTCCAAGATACATACGTACCATCAACGTATTTATTCACATGGACAGAGGCTCTTCCCAAGCCGGGGCTTGAGTTGTCACGGCAACAAGAAAAGACAAGGAAACCCTTGAGAAACATCCAGAGGCCAAGAAAGGGGTAGCTGGCTGTGAAAGCTGGCAGCCCAGAGCAATCCTGGTAGCACCGGGGATCCCAAGAACATTAGAGCCAGAAGGAGTCCTATATGTCACCGGCAGATAAAAGATCTGAGCTTCAGGAAAGTGCCAGGCACTGTGCTAACTGCATTAACTAGGTTATATTATTACTTCCTAAGAAAGAGCCCAATAAGATATGATCCCAGTTTGTAGGTGAGGAAACTGAGGCCCAGACATCAGATGCAACTTGCTGAAGGTAGAACAATGATTCTGGCCTAGAACTGATTCCAGAGCCTATGTTTTCAGCTGCAAAGCTATATGCCCTAAAGATTGTGACTTACCCAACATCCACACAGTTATTCAAGTGACAGAGTCAGAACTGGGTCTTGTCCCCTCTGTCCTCCAAGGACCTCAGATTTCCCTGGCTATCAAACAGCAAGACCACCACCCACATAGAGATCAGCCCCATATTTCATCAACACCTCTTAACATTCTGCCCTTCGTTGCCCTGGAATGGGTCTTGTTCAAACTTCCCTTCCACACTCAACAAATAAGCAAACAAAAATAAAAAGCTTATCTCTCCATGAACAGACAGAGTAAACATCTGGCAGGCTTCCTGGGTCTTGGCCTCCTCCAGCTGGGTCTAAGTGCACTGCATGAGTATATTTGGGTTTCAACAGAAGAGGCCACGCTAGACATTACTCACCTCCGCGCGAAAGCAAACCAACCCCAAACATGAGCGAAGGAAATACAAGTGCTCTTGTTTGTTGATCAAAAACTAAACAAATCGTTTGAGGTTTTGGGTTCAAAAATCTTTCAGAAATGCAGTTCCCACACATTCAGTTGGGATATGTGTGACTATATATGTGGGTTTGCTTAAATCTTGTCTGAAAGAAGACAGAGAAGAAATACAAATATGTGAAATAACTTAAATAAATTTAAGGAGAAACAGTCCTTTTTTTTCCGTTTTATCAAATGAAATGGGACAAACTGGATTTCAAATGTGGACCAGACTTTGTCAAAACCACTCAGGTGGTTAAGTTTTCTCTACCATCTGGGTAACTTGGGGAGTCACCTAAGCTCTCTGGGATTTAATTCCTCATCTGCAGAATGAGGAGAGTATCAGGATAGCGTAGAATTGGCTGTGATGAGTATGGAGTTAGAAAATGGTGTGAAAGCCTTGTAAACTGTAGAGACCTACACACAGGTGAGAGGCGGGGTTTACTCCTGTCTCCTCTGGCAGGCACCGATCCCCGTTGTGACACTTTCTCCCCCATGACCCATGCTGCCCTCATGCTGATCCATGGCTACTCAAGGACCCCAGGAACACCTCCTCTCCATAGACCTCTCCTCCCCAACCAACACCAGGCATTTTGAAATACATAGGTGTTAGGTGAATTTGGTTGTGGGTGGGCGGCAAAAGAAAACTGAGATTTCCAGATTCAAGAAAGTATAAGTTAACTAGCCACTCGTGATTTTCCTCCCCCCAAGAGACGTGGCAGAAGAGGAAGGCCTTTCTAAGTAGCAGAGCAGAAACATCCCTCTTTCTGGAGGGCATGGAAAGAGGAAATCTGTAGCAAGCTGTTGTATAACAGATAGCACAGGTAGCAAGGGCAAGGAGAAGGGGTGGTGGGAGCAAGACTGAAAGAGGCTTAATCAGTGCTGGGTTTTCTAAGCTAGCCGACTGAATCCATGCCTCAAGGAGGGCTACCCAATAAATAGTTAAATAGATGAATGAATGAATGAATGAATGATGTAAAATGAAACAATATAAGGAAAGTTCTGCTCTGGTAAACTTACCTAGGATGTTCTAATCCAAAAATGAAAGAGGAGTTGATTTTAATTTCAGATAGCCTTTCAGTTTCATGTTTTATTTCTTTATTTGATTTTATTTTGGTTTGCATACGAGGGAGGGACACCATTATCTTTCCAAGGCTTTACCTATCTAATGACCCTGACCCTGATCCAGGAGGCACTTGGATACTAAGCGTCAACAAGAGCTCCTAAGAGCAGAGCAGATCACACCCCTACAGTCCTATCACCCAACATGACAATAGCAGAAAAGCTCTGGCATACTTCCGCAGGAACACGGAGCAAACTGCAGTGGTAACTCTGTAGAAGGGCCTGATATTCAAGCCATGAGGACAGGTAGGGCTGGCAGGGGAAGCACAGTTCTGGAGAACACTGAGAATCAAGAGGAAAGGACCGAGGTTGATTTTAGGAACCCAAGTGTAAGAAGGTAGCAACTCCATAAAGAACAGAACCAGCCAGAAGGTTGGCCAAAACACAAAAGGGAAGATATTCTAGATCCAGTACTGGCAAGAAACAGAAACAACAGCATCAAGGTTGGCTGGGATTGTGGGTGGCATTTCCCTCATCCGTCTATTAGGCCCTGAGTAGATGGAGAAATCTGGATTGTCCATACCTCAGAGTCCTCTGATCAGGGAAATTGGGGTGCTGTTCTGGTGTATGAGGGTCTTCTGTCAATAACTTGAGGGGAGCAGAGAGTAGCAGTTACACAGAAGCAACCCGATATAGGAAAGAACAGGTGAATATATGCACCGGTTCAAAACCGGTGACAGAGAATGCAAGACTAGGAGACAAGGACAAATGATACAGATCTACAGCGATGTTGGAATGGATACAATGAGGCCAAAGTTTGGGGCAAAGTAGAGGTTTCACAACACTTTTTCAAGGACATGTGCTATTTACTGTAGATCACACTAGTTTAAACACCCAGGTCAGTGTGAATACCAAGCAAACACTGTGACCTAAGCAAGTCCAGACCATCCAAGCTTGGCCTGCCACCTGACATCATTGCTGTAATTCTCCAAGGAGCAGCCACATGTGGATCTGAGATCTGAGGTGGAGATGGTCATGGGAGCAGATGACACATGAGGGAAAAAATGTTGTTTTAACAGGCAGAGCAAGAATTCCTCCTAGGGAGAATCTTCCTTTGTTCATTAAAAAAATCTAAAGCAGCTTAAAAAGAAAATATCATTCTGGGGGATACATAAACAGAAGCTAAGGCATGAGAAGAGAGAAATAATGTACACTACATTCAAAATTAATAGGAGTTTGGGGCTATAGGAAAGAGAGATTAGTGAAAAGGAGGGGAAGCGGAGAAAAATTAGTCAGTGAGACTAGACCACCTGTACAGAATAAAGAGAGAACAGTGGAAACTCCTCCATTGCCAGGGTCACCAAAAGATATTTTAAAACAATGAGACCTGTATCAGTCAGCAATTGCTGCATAACAAATGATCCCCAAACACAAAACAACAAGTCATTGTTTCTTGCTCACACATCTATGAGTTAGCAGAAAGTCTAGACTGGGTGTGGCTCTAGTTCATGTGTTTGTTTCAGGCCTATGACACATGGTCTTCATTCTTCTGTGATGAGTGGGATACCTCGTGCACATTTTTTTCTTGACAATGGCAGAATTACTAGAGTCAGATCTTTCCTCCCAAGCTCATTTCAAGCCTCTGCTTGTGTTACCTCTGATAACATTCTGTTGACTGAAGCAAGTCACATGACCAAGCCTATTATCAATGGAATATAGAAGTAAACTCCTCTGATGGAGGAGGGAGTAGCAGTTGGGAGTAGATGTTTGCTAAACAGTGATCCTAACCTACCAAAAGCTTCATGCTGAATTTGAAATTGTTTTCACTGCTGCCAAGCAAATTCTTTCTTAGACTCCTCAACCTTCAATAGGAGTACTGCAAATACAAATTGTTTGAGTTGATTGTGGGGTCCACAGACATATGGCATGCTCCTACTCTAAGGCCCCTCAAGCATTCAGTTGCTGCCCTTTAAAGATAACAAAGAACATTCCTTTCTTAATACCTACCTGCCTTACCTGAACTAACTACTCTAGACAATGATCAGCTTTACCATGCCCGGAAGCCTGACCACCAGAACTGGTCACAACGCCCTACCCTTTCCTGACCCCCTCCCTTCCCTGTGGCGTCAACATTAACCACTCAGAGAACTGTGCATGAGCTGATCACGTACCCTGTGACCCCTCTGTGGAAGAATCACATAAGCATAAGGAGTTAAAGGTTACCCTTCTTTATGAAAGACTTCAACAACCAACTCTCAGGGCACACAGATACCTCTTGTCTGTGGCCCGCTATTGCCTATAACAGCGTACTCAGTAAACACCTTTTTATCTTCCTCCTTTGTCTGATAAATCCTTTTACTGCCCACGTAAGAGCCTGCCAAATTCCACAACACTGATCTTGTAGAGGATTTAAGGCAGAGGAGCAACATGATGTAGGACAGAGAATGCAGATGGAAATCGTGGAGTGATTCCTAGCAGAGAAAACAGAGTCAAAGATGGCCATGATCATCTAAGCATCCTGAGAGTCACAGGCATCTTGAGAAAAGCAGGGGAGTAAGGATTGGAACCAATCTTCCTGAGATCTCAAGGAGAGCTCAGCTGTCAACAGCATTACCTAAGAAGTTAATAATGGCGTTAGTGAACGAGGCTAGACTGCCATTCACTGCTGGCAGGGAGCTACGGCTGGACAGGGCAAGCTCTAGAAAGAAGTCTGGGGGCTCATTCTGAGCAGCTGGGTGGAAAGTACCAACTAGCTCAAGACAGGAAAAAGAAGGATCCAAAGGTTCTTCTTTGAGTATAGCATAAGGGTTTTTTCTTAAGAATAAGATAAAAAAAAAAGACCAAGTCTTTATACACAGTCAATGCAGAACTATTAGGTAGCCTAGCTTGAAGCTTAGTTACCGTATACACTTAATTAGGACACTTCAAACCACCTGACACCGACAGCATTGCGCACTGACCTTCAGGGAGACAGAGAAGGCACCAATTGCCATGTTGAAAACCTGCTCAATACCAGGAACTAGATACACTACTTTATTACCTGATTTAATCCTCACAAGACCTCTTCTCCCCACAGGTAGGAACGTCTATTCCCCCTCTATGGACAAGGAAGGTCAAACAGAATGCTTGACCTGTTCCTAATGGAAAGGCCAGGTTAAACATCCCAGGTGGTCATGAAGCCACTCAGCTGTAGCGAGAAGAGGACCATGGAAGCAAAGAGTCAGTGAATTGCCACAAACAGGTCTTTGGTTGGGTGGATTTATGAGGACTCCTGGGACGCTGTTAGAGCTTGAGAGGAAAGAAACAGCCTAGATGGGCTTTTACGGCTGTGAGTCGTGTGACGTTCTGCAACCTCAAAGCCCTTACAGCCGGGAAGCAGATCAAGTCCCTTGGGCCTGAATGAAGAAAACTTATCTAAAGTTATGCATTAATCTTACCCTCCATCTATCTTGACAGATGCCTCAACTGCTCTATCTCCAAAGCCAGAAAAGGACAAAAGAGCTGGGGCAGGGGAAAGCACTGACATTTAATAAATGCTCTTTTGTGCCATCTAAGTGTAAGTCAGTAGATTTTAAAATGCCAAATGATAAAGAGTATAAAAGCACCTCCTATCGCATGACACTACTATAGGCCAGTAAGTTTAGGAAGAATGATGAAGTCAGAAAAAAATTACTTTATTGGCTTTAACACACTTACCTGTGCTTCAGACCCCCAAATAACCATCTTCTATAAGTTAAATAAACATTTGTTGATACCCAAAAACAAAACAAAAACAATCAAATTCTCAAAATGGTCCTAATTACTTGATGACCCAGTCTTTGTTGGCCTTCAGGATAGCCTACAATTAACGCAATTAATGATGACATATAGAAAGAGATTTAAACTTTCTCAATATTACAAAATAGCATTTTCTTGTGCATGCAGCTGGTTCGCAAGCTTCATGAACTTTCTCATAAGTTTATTCCAAAACTGTCCAGGGAAAGCCAATAATTGAACATTTTTAGAGAAGGTGAGGTGAGCAATTTGCTTTTAAGCTCATGACACACTACTCACTTGCTTTCTGGAAGCCTTCAGATACGCATCCAAATTTCTGTGGCAAATTTTCTGGTCTCAGTTTTTCAAGCACCTTGAAATAAGTTCAGTACTCAGTAACACTGAGGCTTCATAGATGTCAAAAACTGCAGTTGGAACAAACAAACAAACAAACAAACAAACAAACAAACACACACAACTTATGTTGAGAAGAATGAATCTCTCCCAAAAGGCAGAACATTTCCTTTATCTCCATTCCTTGCTCGCTCTCCACTTCTCCTGAGAGAACTCATTTGATGTTAAGTTTATCAAGATGTTAAATTTATCAAGAGGAAAGGCTCAGAAGGGAGATCATATTCAAACTTGCTGGAGATGAAATGCATTTATTTTTACAACAAGGCTTCCATTTTCCATCCCGAATTCCTTCTGACTGCTCAGGTGCCAATTGGACTGGTAGCTGGCTGCTTGTGTGTTTCAGAGTCCAACAGAAACTGTTTTTACGGCAGTATTTTGGTCTTATCCTGATATGTTACTTGCCAAGAGCTATTCACCCAGACTTACCAAACTTAACTTCAAGAAAAACTCCTGCCTAGTAAAAGAATACCATTAGGGCTATTATCAAGGCAAGGATCTGAGAATTCCTTATTTCACTTTACCATGCACTTGCTAATGTGCACATTAAATGAAAAAAAAAACAATTATAGATATTCAATGTTTTCCTCTGTTCAACAAATACATTGCTTTATCAGTGTTAAATATCTCAATGGATAAATACCACTTGTAAACATATGTTTTTAACCCCCCTTTTTAGAGGCTTCTTGGCGTTTGCTAACTCAGGAATATAAGGCTTACCTCCCTCTTCTCTAACAAGTGTCTGGGTTGCCTCTTCCCTTCCTGTTTATCAGTAGACCCCCCTCCTCCCAGAGAGCACAAGGAGGAGAGCTTAGTTTGAACCTGTATATAACCGAAAGCCTAAGAGTTTGATACATTAAAGAGCTGGATATAAAAAAACATAAAAAATAAATTTCTACTGTATAGCATAGAGAACTATATTCAATATCTTGTAGTCATTTATAATGAAAAAGAATATGAAAACAAATATATGTATGTCTATGTATGATTGAAACATTATGCTGTACACCAAAGATTGACATATTGTAACCGACACATTGTAACTGACTATACTTTATTACTTCAATTAAAAAAAGTAAGAAGAGCAAGAGTGTTTGGCTGTTGACTGGTTAGTAGCCCCTGCTTCCTTTCTGTATTGTAGTGTTTGCCCTGCAACGTCATATTAATTGTGAATCTGTATCAGAATTCCATGACAACAATCCTCTGACAGGCAGAAAGGAGATGATTCTGCTTCCCTTCCTTCATCCTTCCCATTTGCTCTGTGTTTACTCATTATTAGTTTGATAAACCTCACACAGATTCACCAAATGAGATAAAATACGTGCAAGCAAAGACACATAGAGTCTCAACCAAACCATATTTCATTGAATCACCCCCAGATCACCTTCCCAGCATGAGATGTTTGACTTGTTTGTTGGTGTCTTTCTTTTCCTATCAAGGAGCCTAAGTGATTGATCGGGTTTTGCTAAGAAAGTCTACCTTTTTAGCGTCTAAATTTCCTTGTGACCTAAATAGTCCTTTGCCTTATTTGCCAATTTTACTTTTAAAAAGGAAACACTCCTGCAAGTCCACAGGACTTTGACGCTGCAGTGGATTTGAGGGTGAAGGAACCCATAGGCTGAGACTATGTTTTTGAAGCAGGATGGAGGATGGTGATGGGGTTGGGTAATGGAAGCTGTTTATTTACCACCAGCTGCCTCCAGCTGTGACATCCTGCTAGGTTATGGAATAAAAGCACAGTAAATAAACACCCCAAGGAGACAGGCTGGAGCACAGCACACATGGAAATCCATCTCCTCACAAATCCTGGAAAAATATGTACTCAGTGATTGAGCATGTCCAAAATAAACCATCCCCAGCCAACGATTTGGAATGATTTCCATGTTGCTGCCCCGGGAGTGATTGAGAGAAATAACCCAGGATCGCTAGGGTCATTATTCTGAGTGGCAAGAACCTATTCTCTGACAACATGAGCTGTCGTTCACCTCTCCTTACAGGGCTGTATCCTATTCACCCTTCAAGACTCAGCAAAGGCATCACCTCCTTGAGGATGTCCTCCCTGACATCTGCCACCAAGTTGCTTCCCCAGAGCTTCCCCAGCTCCCGGGCTTCCCCTGTCACAGCATTCATCACATTACACTGAAGTGATGTACATGGTCTCTGTCTCTCCCATTAGACTGTAGGAGCTGTTGGAGTCATGGACCACATTCGAGTCAACTCCATATCCCCGCAGCTTAGTACAATAGCTGCCTGCGGCTGTTCAGGAAATGTTTGCTTAGCTGAGTACATCCTACTTGGAAGCTTCATTTTTTCTTTTTGGCCCTTAATTGAAAAGAAAAAAAAAAGGAAAAATTCTGGAAGAAAACTTAAGCATTAGCTGGAGTCCACAGACCAAAGGCACACAATATCACTACCTTTATCCTGTCTATTCCTGCTCCTCAGTGCAGGGATGGCCTTCAGTTTCTCTCTTCTCTATCTTTTCTTTTATCTCCTATTTCCTGGATCCCATGAAGAAAATGTAAATGATACGGCAGGCCACAAAAGTTAGGAAATACTCATCTCATCCATCTCTTTATTTTACAAAGGAGGAGACTGAGTCTCAGGACATCCTTATTCTCAATTCCACCTTTATGTCTCCTTTTCTCTGCTCATTAAATTCTGATCTCTATGAGAGTTCATGCTTAATCCTCACTCCATAGAGAGCAGACCATGCCCTTCACTTCATCCTACCCTCAACGAGGAATGTGGATCTAGATCTTGATTCCAAGATAGCGTGTGGCCCACCCTCCTAAGGGATGAAGCTCTCAGAGAGGTTAAAATGTAAAGTGAATATGACCCTGATACTTTCTGGATGATATCTCTTCTCTTTAGTGGCTTGTGAATCAAGTTGAAAGAGAACTGCCTCTCTCACTCCACTCTGAGGTGACTGAAGCCAATTTATAGGCACTGCATACTTTCCAGTAATAATACAAGATTAGCAATAAAGTCACCTTTGTCGAACACCTACTATGCACTCTGCCTTTTGCTGGATGTTTTGCATCTGTGATCTCATTTCATTACCGCAAAAAAAAATCTACAAGGCAGATATTATTCCCATTTTACAGATGAGAAAGCTGAGGCTCAAAGAGGTTAAACAGCATGCCCCAAATCATACAGCCAATGGGTGGATAAGCTGAGTTTCAAAGCTGGCTCTCTGACTCCAAAGCACACGTTTTGCCTACCACTCAACAATAAAGACATTAAAGTGAAGGGAAAGTCTTGTTTAGATGCAGCATCTACTTTCGGTACCCCTTTCTAGAAGCTATCGCCTTCCCCCCTCTGCCCCTCTAAAATATGTCTGGGAAAAAGGTGGTTGCTGGAAAGGTTAAAGTGCCCCAAACCACAGAACACACAGAGCTGAAACCAGGGATAAGAAACCAGGAGCTTGCTCAAGGAGGAGAACCCAGTGATACAGGAAGACGTTGCAAGGACAGTCAGTCCAGCTCATTCTGCGAACCCAGAGAGCATGGTTCTGCCTGTCGGAAAAGCTTTTAATGGGCTTCTCCTCAGCACTTCAGCTCTTTCCCAGCAGCATCCAAAAGGCACCACTGAACACCTGCCGCAGTGCTCTCATCTGGCCTTGAAGGATTGCCCTGTGGGCTCTGCAATTGTTATTGAAACTGTGGAAACTCTGAAACTTCCTGGAAATTGCAGGTTCAGCCATAATGAAGTTACCATTTTAGCCAAACCAAATTAACTTCCCAAACAATATTCCCACTAACCCCAAACAGTACTCTCGCTAGCCCCAGACTCTCCAGACTTTAAAGTACAAAATAATTAAGACCCTGCAAGGCCACTTTGTTCCTTCTCAAACATTCTCTTTTCCTGAAGTCCAACTTCATGGTCAATTTTGAGTCTTTGATTTTCCTGTTTCAAAGAAATAGTTCAGAATCAAATTATGGTTGATTCTGAAGCCAGAAGTTAGAGTTTAACAATGATTCAGCAAAGAGGGTTATTCCAAGAACTTGGTGCCAGGATTATTGTGCCAGGTGACTGCCCCTGCATTTCTTCATTTAACTTCACAACAATACTGTCAGGTACAGTTACACCCCCATGTTGTGCATGAGCGATAAAGCACACTGCCCAGTGCCACTGAGCAGAATGAATAAGTGGAATTTAAATGCAGGTTTGTTTGGTGTTTTTTTTTTTTTTTGGTGGTGTGTTTCCTTGTGTGTTGTTTATTTGTTTGAACTCATTTTACTATTTTAAAGCATTTGCCCAACCTCAGGAAGCAGAGCTACAAAACAATGGGTAGTTTCAGGAAGTAGCAAGATGCCCATCATGGGCACTGAGACATGAAACAGCAAAGGATGTGTGATTCAGTGCACTTTAAATAAGAAACTTCTGGTGAGTAACAGAATTGGGGTCTGGACAGGAAGTCATGGCCAGATCACTGAAAGCCATATTTAGGCACTTGGGTACCAGGTAATGTGGAATGTTTGAGTAGCTTTAAGTAATTAATTCATCATTCTTTCAGCAAATATTTTATGTAGTACCAACTGTGGGCTAAGCCCTGGGGACAAAACTGTAAACAGAACAGATGTTTCCTGTCCTCGTTGGATCCACAGTCCAACAGAGACGATGGGTCATTTCCATAAAGAGTGGAAAGTGCCCTGAGTGGGGATGAATAAGGTGCTATAGGAGTATCAGGAAGACCAATGAAGGGAAGTCTTCCCAGGGGAAAGGATGCCTAAGTCAAGACTTAATGGAGAGGAAGCACGGGGAAGGAAGTAGTCAAGGAGATGGTTGGAGTCAGTGGAAAGAGCATGAGTAAGGCAAGAGGTAAGAGCAAGGACGGTGCATCAGAGTAACTGGAAGAGGGCAGAGTGGCTGATGAGCATGGCTAGAGATGAGGCTGCAAGGGTTGTAGATGAGGCTGGAAGGGGCAAGATCAAGAAGCCAGGGAGTGTTAGGAGTAATTCTTACTTTAGAAGACCGCTCCGCATGTGGTGACAGCTGGACACACAAAGCCATTCGACATAGATTCAAACCTCCCTGTCTTCAAAAACACCACGAGACTGTGGTTCAAAAAACGGATTCGACCTCCAGAAGCAAATTCCAATCAGAATGCTTTCAGTTGCAAGCAACAGAAATGAAAACTGACTTAAATATTAAGGAAATGAAATATTTACATAACAGTCTAAGGATAAGGAAAGCATAGCACAATCAAAGTCTCAGAGATAAAATCAAGCTTTTCGGGTTTTCTTTTTTTTTTTTAAACTCTCCAATCAGTCATCCTCAACATCGGCCTCCTTAGAAACCTGGTTCTCCTCCCTTTGAAATTGTAAAATAGTTGCCGGTAGCACTTAAGTCTCTGTGCCTATTGTTATTACCTATCAGGAGAGAGAGGCAAAGTCTTTTTCCTCAAGTATGGCACCTAAGCCCTTTCCTTTGTCTGATTATACACACAGGTCACTCCTGGACCACTAGTCATGGGGGGAATGCTATGTGTTTGTTGGCTTAGGTTAATCAAAATCTACCTTTGAGACTGGGAGTGGTGCCAACTTTCCCTGTATCTCATGGTGGTGGAGGATATTGATACCTGAAAAAAAAAAAACATGATTATGTTAAGAATAAAATTGAGGAACAGGAACAGAGTCCATTACACTTCACTTACAAACGGGGTTCCTTTGCTTCTGAACAAGTGACAACAGCCCGGACACCTTGTATCCGTTGCTGGAGCAGACAAGCCTCAGGTCAATCCCCTACCAGTTATCCATTCAACAGCGACAACAACAAAATGGTAACTCTTATCCCCTAACCTGGGAACTTCAATTAAATGGAAGTAATTGTGTGCCTAAACAAGCCACACATTGGACATAAGAAGTTCTGGATAAAATAGAAGTTTATTAAACTCATCTTCATATTCACATAAATTTTTTTAAATGACACTATCTAGGCCAAGACCTTTTTCCTTTTTTCCTTCACAGAATAACGTTGAGAATCAATTTCTCCAGCTTAACATCACCAGCCTTGGCAGCAGCTCATATTTGGAATATAAATGATGTCATCTGGTTGGCCTTTTCCCATCACAAACAGTAAATCTCTGAATCTGGAGAGATCTTTTATTTGGTTACACATATTGTACAGCATCAAGGGGTTAGAACACATGTGCTGGAGATTATTAAAATCATCTGGAGGAGAATGGCTTATTATTGGAAAGCCCAGAACTTACGACCCTTTCTTGCCTGGTATCTCCATCAACTCTCCTTTTGCTGCTGCCTTTTCAAAGCAACAATTGCAGTCCATTGGCTTATGATCCTCTGCAGACTGAAGTTTTGCCGGTGCATCATGTTTTTCCTCTTCAAAAAGGTATCCCTAACATACAGATAGAGCAAAGAGGACAGGACTGCAAGTCAGAAAGCCAGCCTCAGCTCAGCGACATGCCAAATACATGGCTCTGGGCAAACCACTTAAACTCTTGTAAGTCACCTTCTTCATCTGAAAAATGAAGATGATGATAACCACCCTCATAGCACTGTTTGAGAGGCACAGTAAACAACTACTGAATACTTGATGACCTCTTTATAATTTGCTAAAGTCTTTCAGTTACTTAGCAATGGACTTATACAGGGAAGACGCTCAATAGATGTCTGATGAATGACATGGAACTAGGTGGTAATGCAGTTCAGTGCATTCTGAATCATCAAGTTATTTCACGTCTCTGAACTTAGTTTTCTCCAGTTATAATGTGCATTCGATTTTAACCTTCTTTTAGAGTTGCTGTCTAAAAGAATAAACAAAATAACATACATGAAGCGTTAGCACCGTGTCTGGCACACTGCAGGGCTTGCGAAATGAGGTTCCCTTTTCTCCAATCCCCTCCTCTTTAAGAGTCTCACATATCTCATCCCACAGAATTGTTAACAACACTAACATTCTACCTATTGAAGGATAGAGCTGTGGACCAGAAATAGCAAGGCCAGGCATTGGTCCTGGCTTTCTAACTTTCCCAGTTGTGTGAACTTTTGCAACTTTCTCACATCTGCTCTTACATCTGAAAATGAAGGAGCTGGCAGGTCTAACTCTGAAGTACTCAAACTTTTTAAATTTACAGATCAAACAACAACAACAAAAACAAAGCAATCACAAATCAGAAGCCTCTCATAGAATGGTCAATATTTTGATTTGATAAATAGAAATTTTTTCAGATAATTGCCACTTACCATAGCAACTTCAAATAAAAGGACAGAGAACACCAGAAAAGAAGGAAGAGCAAAATTTCAGAAGACCTCTGTTTCAGTGGAATGAATTAACTTTCTGAGAAAATTGCTGAGTTGTCCCATTGTCCTCATTTTTCCACAGACTGGTGAAAATTTGTCAGGACCTGCAAGAACCTTTTGAATAGCATCAGGGGACCATGGGTCTGTATCGCCTGGAAGATTTCCTCCAGCACGCATGTCCTGTGATTCTCCCATGGTTCCTCCATGGTGAGAAGCTATGGTGTTAAAATAGCTTCTTTGGGTAAAATTAATAAAAACTATGGGCCACTTCAGAGAAGAAATCAACCCAGTAACTAATTTTTCTGAACTAAATGATCATGAGTCTAAAGAGGGAGTTTAACTTGGTCAAAATGATCTAAGAGATTAAAGATCCACATATAGGAATGCCCCTCAGGTCCCCGAGACCCTTGCATGTCCCTAACACTAATCCTTCTGTCTCGGGCTTCATTCTCCATTGACTGTAAAGTGGTGATAACCACACTTGCACCCACCCCCACCTACATTAAAATAAAAGAGAGATGTTAGCAGACCAAACATATCCAAAGTAGTCCCAACTCAGGCACTGCATACTCACCCTGAGGGCAACTTTTCTAACAACTTCCCCTCTCTAATCTCAGGCCAAAAAAGATCTCTGAGCTCTAGCATGATGCTCTCAAATCCCTTTAATGAACACCAAATATTGTATTCCTGAGAGTCTAAAGAGATACTTGCTAATTCATAGTCAGCACTCGCTTTTAAAAAGCTTGGTTATTTGGTTTTGACCAAATTAGAAATAGACAAGCAGGAGAGAAGGAAGAGAAGCTGTTCAGACAGATCTGTGGTTGAGGCTACACTTGACCTACCAGAACGAGAGAAAATCAAAACAAACACACAGATAAAACTGACTCTACCACAATTTTGAACAAGAGTAGGTGTTCGTAACCTTGAATCTAAGTCATCAAGAAAAGCTTAAACCTTATTCTATAACCTTTGGACACTGGTTATAGACTTTAGCCAAACTGGTTGAAGTAGATGCTCAGAGGAGCACAGCTCAGCTGCCAGGCAGGTGGATGCTAATTCTCCGATGACCCAAAATACATGAAGTAGTAACAGGAATAGGAACAACCCTGACTGGTGTTGTATTGTTCTCTGACTCTTGTAAAAAGTGCTCTGTGCCGCCATTTTCTCAGCTACTATTCAGACCAACCTTGTGAGGGAGAAATGATCATTATTATTATCCATCCCTTTCTCCAAATGAGGAAACCGATAAATTCAGCGTGGACAGTAGAGTTAGTCAGCGGCAGGCTGAGCAAACCCAGGGCATCTGACTCTACGCAATTTTCCCACTGTCTACTCCTCTGTCATCCTTATAAATAGCTCTAACACTAAGAGGTTCAAAGGAACTTCCTTCTGGTTCTCAGGCCCACGATAAATGCCACTTGCCCTGAGGAGGCGAATAAAGTCCATGCTCTTTGCTGGCCTATGTGCTAAGTCATTGGCGCCCAGAAATGACCTCCTAAGAGACTACGGGCCTTGTATTTACCACAGAGCAGCGGGTAAATGACTAGTTGGTGTTTTAGTGTTTTGTGGTCACTTAATCTGTTGTGCTCCTTCCCAAGACTCTGAAGGTTTCCTTTTTCAGTTAATTTTTATTTACGTTTCTGAGGTCTGCGTTGTTTGGGGTTTGGTTCATTGGACGTTTTTCTTGGAATGTGTTGCCACTGGCTTCAGGATGCTCCTGCTCTGCTGTTTCATGGAATTTTCCCCGAGTGTGGATTGCTATGTATTTCTTCAGGGCAGTGAGCCAAGGCAGTGCTGGTATGTAATCTGTTTCTCTGGCCAGAGGACTTCTTGTCACCCATCCACATGGTGCTTGATTGTATTTCTCCACTGATAATTCCCCTCTCCTCTGCTAATGTGCTGTGACCTTGGAGTTCCGCCATCTTGTGTTTTGTGCATTATTGGCTCTGGATGAGACGAGCCCAGTTGCTTCTGATAGAGATTGTGTCAACTAATTCTCCTAGTTGGTCCTATCAGCCCAGCATTGGAGAAGGAGGTACATGCCAAATGTTATGAGAAGGGTGGAGAAGATCTCATAAGGTTAATGCTACAGACAAAGGGAGTGTGTGATTGAAAACGTCCAGCCCTCTGCACAGCTCTGTGCCCCAGTGGGAGACAGAGCCAGGGATGCCAGGTGCATTGCAAGCACCACACACTCCCATGACCCTCAGCAAGTCTTTCTTCCTTTGTCTTTGACAAACCCAGGAATGATGTGCCAGAAAAAAGTAAGAATTTGTTCCATATCAGAAAGTTTTGTCCTTTAGATATTTTCTTTGTGGGTAAAAAAAAAAAAAAAAAAAGAGAAAGGTCAAATCGTATTTGGTCATTAAGATGGTATGTTTCTCTCTAAGCTTGCAGCCTAATTGAGAGGAAAAGCACACACTGAGACAGTGTTATCCTGGACAAACCCTTTCTTTGGCTGTTTTATTTATTGTACTTCACTTCATTGTTTTGTTTATGTGCTCAGTACTGCTACTCTTTCCACAAAGAATTTGAGATAGCTTACAAAAATATGTCAGTACAAAATAAAATATTCCTAAATCATTGGAAGAAGCAGGGTGAATGGACAATATTACAGACACGCATAGATTAGTGTTTAGAATTTCATGACAAATACCCCAATGTTCATAGCAGCACTATTTACAATAGCCAAGACATGGAAACCGCCTAAATGTCCATTGACAGATGACTGGATAAAGAAGATGTGGTATATTTATACAATGGAATACTACTCAGCCATAAAAACAATAACATAACACCATTTGCAGCAACATGGATGTTCCTGGAGAATGTCATTCTACGTGAAGTAAGCCAGAAAGAGAAAGAAAAATACCATATGAGATCGCTCATATGTGGAATCTAAAAAAAAAAAAAAGAAAAAGAACATAAATACAAAACAGAAACAGGCTCATAGACAGAATACAAGCTTGTGGTTGCCAAGGGGAGTGAGGTGGGAAGGGACAGACTGAGAGTTTGAAATTTGTAGATACTGACAGGCATACGCAGAATAGATAAACAAGACTATACTGTACAGCACAGAGAAATATATACAAGATCTGGTGGTAGCTCATGGAGAAAAAGAACGTGAAAATGAGTATATGTATGTTCATGTATAACGGAAAAATTGTGCTCTACACTGGAAATTGACACAACATTGTAAACTGACTATAACACAATAAAAAAATTAAAATAAATAAATAAATAAAATTTAGGAAGATTTAGTTTGCTGTTTAGATGTCAGCAGTACAACTTGATTTTTAGGATATAATTGATTAAGTATTATTAATGGAAATAAACATATGGCCATTAAGAAACACAATTAAAATCATAATAACTCCAACTAAAAAAAAATTGTTAAAAGCAATTCACAAAAACGTCTCCCAAAGCCTACTGTTTATCATTTAAATCGTGTGGTGGGTCTCTAATCTGTAGTCTGAGTTGGGTGCATTTAAGAATCTGCACTCACTGGGAAAAAGGGGTGGGATGGGATAAACTTGGGAGTTTGAGATTTGCAAATGTTACCAACTATATATAAAAAAAGATAAAAAGCAAATTTGTTTTGTACAGCACAGGGAACTATATTCAATATGTTGTAATAACCTTTAATGAAAATGAATATACGTATATATATGCATGACTGGGACATTATGCTGTACACCAGAAATGGACACATTGTAACTAACTATACTTCAATAAAAAAAAAAAGACATCAAAGTACAAGCCATAAAAAAATAAAAGAATTGGCGCCCAATTTATAATTTTATCTTGGAAGTCAGGGGGCCAACTTCAATCCCCACACTGACTCCCCGGCACTGCCATGCAAATGTCCTGCAACCAACCCAGAGAGAGCAAATGTCAAATTCCTCCAAATTAGAGGCCATAACAAAACAGAAAGATGAGAAGCTATGGTCCTGATACAGAGGGCGCACTCCCACTCATCAGGGAGAGAAAGATCATTGGTGTTGGTTGGGGTGGCAAAGTCACTTCCAACAGCTGCCAAAGAGATAAGAAAA
Source organism: Vicugna pacos (assembly GCF_048564905.1). NCBI lineage: Eukaryota > Metazoa > Chordata > Mammalia > Artiodactyla > Camelidae > Vicugna > Vicugna pacos. Next base: position 26,693,378 of record NC_132999.1, on the reverse strand, counting down.
ATAACACTGTCGTTTGTAACAACAGCACTCACTTCTTGGGTGCCTACCAGGTACCAGGCACACTCTACATTTTATTGCTAATCTTCATAATGAGCCTCTCTGTACACTCTTGATTCTTGTCCCCTTTTTTCAAATGCAGAAACGAGGCTCAGAGAAGTTTTTTACATGGCTATGGCAAGACCATTAATAAGGTACAGAACTAGCGCCTCAAACATAAGCCTGTCTAACTCTGAAATCCACACACCCTCTGCGGGTGTGCTGCTGCTCTGGTACCAGCCAGGACAACCCGAAAGACTAAGACTAAGTGAATAACACTGATACCTCAGACCAGATTCTGAAGGAACAGCAGCATATACTACTGGAGTCTTCTAGGCATCAGAGACGTGTCTACAGTAGCAGGAAACACTGATGGCCTCTGCGGAGGACGTGCCCTCCAGCCCACTGCCAGGAAAAGGGAAGAGCCTTGAAAGGAGAGAGCTGGGACCTCGGAGGTTCTTATGACAGGAGAGGCAGGTGTTTCCCACTCCCTTAATTTAGTGGCCCTTTCTTAAGCTTAGGGCGCAAATAATTTTACCAAGCTATCTAAAATGTAAAGGATGAAGTATATAATTAAAAAGAAGTCTCCCTTTCTATTGGTCTGTTTGGATGCCATAACAAGATACCACGGGACTGGGTAGCTTAAACAAGATATTCATTTTTCTCATGGTTCTGGAGACTGGGAAGTCCCAAATCAAGGTGTTGGCAAATTCAGTTCCTGGTGAAAGTTGTCTCCTGGCTCGTAAATGGCTGCCTTGTCACTATGTCCACATATGGCTTTTCCTTGGTACCTGGGTAGAGAAAGAATGAGCTCTCTGATGCATCTTCCTATAAGGACATGCATCCTACTGGGTCAGGACCCTAACCTTATGGTCTCACTTAACCATAATCTTTTCCTTAGAGGTCTCACCTCGAAATGTTACAGCAAAGTGTGTTACAGCTCAGTGTAACAGGAGCCTGGATCCTGGTGAGAGACCAAGTGACATGCAGAGGGTTGGAGAACTCAGGTTTATGCCAGCGGGCTCAGAGGAGTTCACACTCCAAGCTCTGGACTCCAGCTGTGTGTTTACACAGGCTTTTATAGGCTATGAGTCAAGACTTTGCAACATTTTGCAACATCATATGCAGAGTAGGTGTTAGAAATGGACCAGTCAGGAGTGAGCTCGGTTTGTGCCATATGCAGAGTAAGTGTTACAAACGGACCAATCAGGAGTGAGTTTCAGGAACCAATAGAATCTTATGGGTAAGTTCCGCTTTCCTAGAAGCAAGCTGTCTTGCAGAAATAATACCGCCCAACCAGACCCCTGCCTGTGGGTCCTGCTGGTCTTTTCATGGGGCTTCCCACCTCACAAATACAGCCACCTTAGGGGTTAGGATGTCAAAATATGAACTTTGGAGGGACACGAGTATGCATTCTATAACATTCTTCTACTCCATACCATCAGTCAGACTGTTTCCTTCTCCAAAGGCAATCATTGTTACCAGCATCTGAGTATTCTGCCAAAAACATTCTATGTATAACATGTGTTTATACAAATGAAGGGCCATTATGCGCTATGTTCTACGATTTTTTCTCCTGTAAGTAGAAGATGGAGACTATCCCATGTCTACACCTATACCTTTCTGCTTTATTCTGTCTCATGATTGCATAGTAGCCCATTAAATTATCATGATTCAATTCAGTCAATACCATACTTACACATGCTAAGTTTGTGTTTAGTCTTGGGCTGTTACAAATAATGCTTTAGTGAGCATCCTTGTACAACCATGTTTGTAAATGTGTTACTGTAGCTAAATATCTAGAAACAAAATGTATAGATCAGTGTAAATGCTTTCCAAAATGGACAGATATTGCCAAATTGTCCTCTAAAAATATTGTTGCATTTTACATTTTAACATTAAAGAATAATTAACAGCATGGATAAGAACTCCAAAATCACTTTGTGAATGTTAACTCAATAAGCCATTATTATTAATCACCTAAAGAGAAGGAAGAGAAAGTTTGGGAATGTCTCTCCCAGCCTCCTGACTCCACACCTTGAATTCATTTCCTCAAAGATGCCAGAATGCGAATCTGGTGTTGTCACTCCCTGTTCCTTCGCACCACAGGGTGAAACCCCAGCTGGCACACAGGGTCCAGTCAACGTGATTGGTCTCTGCCCACTTCCCCATGTCATCTCTGACCACCCACTCCCTCCCACAGGTTGGAGCTCTCAGTCAGAGCAAATAGATAACATTAGAAATCCTCATGGTCTCTGAACCTCTCATATCTCTGAGCCTTTTAAAATGACATCCATCCTCTCTGTCTTTCCATATTTGTCTTCCCTGCTAAGCTCCTACTTACTCTATAATCTCTCAAATGTCACTTCTGCAGACTTGATTCCTTTTCCCACATGGCCTCAGGCACTCTGTCTTCTATGAAATGACTAAAGTCATGTACATCACATCATAAAACCTTATTACTATAATTTGTGTATGCTTCTCTGAATTCCCATTGGATACTAGCAAGTATATAGGAAAAAAACATAGTTTTCATCTTCTTATTTTTAACACCTCTACTGGGGAATGATTCCTGTACAGCAAACTACACATATTTCAGATGTATAATTTGATGAGTTTTGATAGATGTATATACCAATGAAACCACCACCACAATCCAGATAGCTAACATTTCCATCACTTCCCAAGACGTGCAAATTTATCCTTATTTTTAATGAACTCATTTAGTCTTTGGAACAACCCTTTGAAGTAGATACTCTTAATATTCTCATTTTACAGATAAGGAAGTTGAGACATAAATGTATAAGGTAAGCTGCTCAGTCACAGAACACGTAAGTGGCAGAGCTGGGACTTGTACCCAAGCATGGTGGCTCCAAAATCCTTGCTATACAGAAATCCTCATCAGAGATGTCAGACTCCCAAGTCTCCTCTTCTTACTCTTTTTCCAGAGTAGGTTCTTCTTGTTCTCTTTTCCCTCAGCCTCCCTATCTCCTCTCTCACTACAGCTCAATTTCTTCCTCCCCACAAACTATACTGACGCTCTCCTAATTGTGGAGATTGGTTCAGTCCCTTCTGGCTCCAGCCTCAAAACCTTCCTGTTACAACCATCAAAGTACTAAGCACATGAAGGGGCCATCAGCTACTAGGGCCCACCCATCATAGGAAGGAGTAGAGGGTTATAAATAATAATTTTAATATTAATAAAGTATCTTCTTCAGGTTGACTTCACCAGAAACTAGACTTAACTGAAGCTTAACATACAGGATTATATTCAGGAGTATTTTGGGGATGACATTAATGGAAGGGCAGGGGAACGACACAGGGTTGGGCAGAGTGAGAAGCTGAGCTTTGACACACTCCCAACAAAGCCTCAACTGACCCCATGGAGAGTTATGCAGTTGAGAAGGCCTTTCAGAACTGTGCCAGGTTGGGATGAGATGGCCCAGCCATTGATCAGTCATTGGAAGGAGGCTTCCCCTTGAGAGGAGGTGTGACATTGAGCAAAGAAGTTTTCTTCTTTCCCCAAGGACACTGAGGGCCAACTTCAGTAGCACTCCCTGAAGCTACAGAAGTCGGTCCAGTTCTGAAGGGGTATCTACATGGCCCATCCAAGCATCCACCCAATGACCCATTATTTAAATGCCGAGCATCATGATATTCTAAGCACTGTAGCTTCATTTTCCAGATGGGACAATTAAGGCTTAGCAAGGTAAGGTAACATGGAAAAGATCATATAGACGGTAGCAACTGAACTGGTATTGGAACCCAAGCCTTGCTGAGTGCAAAACCCACGTTCCTTCTTTACATTAAGCTAACCTTCTCGGGCACATTATAAATTGTATGACAGCATGTATGTGGTAATCTTTTGAAGACTAGAAATATGCATTCATAGAACTGAACTCCTTCCAGAACTGCACTCTCCCATCATCCCCTAAAGGAGCAATTCCCTCTGAGCCCACACACCCACTTGCTCTCATTTTCCACATGTTTACTCGGATGTAGTCACCAATTACATACTAGGCAGATGTCATCTGGAAAGGAAGGCATGGTCGTTGTCAAAGAAAAATGAGAAGTGCTTTCGAATTACACTTGATGTCTAGTCCACAGTTGAGGATAGCTCACCTTTAAAAAAAAATACGTTAGCAATGTGTCCCAAAGTATGGTCCATGGACCCTGAGGATACTCAGGATTCTTTCAGGAAGTCTGTGAAATAAAAACTATCTTCATAAAAATAGAAGTGATTGCTTTTTTCACTGTGTCCACATTTGCACTGATGCTGTGTTAACTGATGGTGCAAAAACAGTGGTGAATAAAAGTGCTGGTGCTTTAGCAGGGTCCACACTGTTCTAGTAGTTGTTGTAAACTTTAACACCACACAGTCACAGTTCAAAAACAAAAATTAAAAATAAAAGCCAATTTCATTTAAAACTCTTCTCAATGAAGCAGTAAAAATTATTTTATTACTTGTAAGAGTGACTGACAGACAAACTATGGTTATTTGGACTTGGGAGTATGTCACATATTTTCTAAAAAATGAGTGAAAAGAGCCTACCACTCTGAAGAAAACAACTCATAGCATCTGTTGCCAGTGATTAAATGCAAGCTTTCAAGCAAAAATTTTAATTTTGAAAAACTTGTGTCTGCTATCATGAGCTTGAAAATACCCTGATATTCACAGATTTTCTGATGAGATTGGTGGTAATAATAAGAAATGTGATTTTTTTTAAATTTATGTAATAAAGTGAATCAACATTTTGAAGATCTACATAACTCGAAGAACTGATACTTTCCATATGACAGGTGTGTGATGTTACAAAATTAAGCATGGGTAAAACAATCCATTCAAAAAATAGACCAATGGATTTCAATGGACTAGAATGTGGAAAGCTTATTGATATGGTTTTAAATTTCATGTTGCAAGTGTGCTTTAGGAACTTACCACTTGTCAAGTTTTGGTGTAGTATCAAAGAAAAATATCTGTGATTATCTGAACCACATATCTGGATTTTCTTCACAGTTTTCAACAAAACAAAGTATTGCACAGATTCTGACTGTAGAGCAGCTATGAGAATCTGTCTTCTATCAAGTGAGACATTAAATAGATTTGTAAAAATACAAAACAATGCCACACTTTTCACTAATTATTTTTATTTTAAAAAATGTAATGAGTTCTCATTTTAAAATGTAATGAATGTATTATTATTTTAAAATTAATTAATAAATATTCTTTATAACTTCTCAGCTTCCATTTCTAATATTAATAGATATATCCCACATAAACAGAAGTAGTTTAAGTTCCTCAGTGCTTTTCAAGAGTGTAATGGGTTCTTGAGACCAAAAAGTTTGAGGACCTCTAGACTAGGATCACTTAGCCAACACTGAAAGAACAGAGGTAGAATTTTTCCAAATGAATTTTTTAGCTTGAAATACTGAATCAATAAATAGAATTTAAAAATTTTAAGTGAATGAGAAAAGGGAAAAGGGATGAAGTATTTGAAAAACTGTGTGAGGATAGTCAAAGAGAATGCTGACTGAAATTGACTATGAGGAGATCCACACCCAGAATGAGAAAATAAGAGAACTGGAAGATCCCATAAGACAGAGAGGCAGAATACGGTTTATTCCGTCTCTACCTTACAAAAGGCACTGTAACACTTGCCCACATAGTCTCAAAATGGTTCGAAGAGCCAGGTATCATTATTTCCTTTTCACGTAGGAGATGTTGAGACTTGGAAGTTATGAGACAAAAAGGACATATGACATAGCTGGGATATTGTCCCAAATATGTCCGAATCCCACATCATTTCTATCTGTTTCACCACACTATGCTACTTCCCACCTGGTCCCCCAAACCTTTCTTACTCCTTCTTTTACAGAGAAGGTGAGACTCAGAGAGAGTAAATAACGTATAGAGGCCACAAAATGAGTTAGTGTCAGTCATATCTCTTTACTATATAAGAATCTTCATCAGACATGTCTGAACCCCCTCTTGGGACAGCCTAGCTGGTGCTCTTTCTGTTGCCCCATGCAGCATCAGGCTAAGTTTCCCTGCAGTGGAAGAGATTTTGCAAGGTGAGTTACATGGTCCCTTGGCTCTGAGAACTAAGAAGTCCAAGACAAAATTCAAGGAGAAATCTGTTTGGGGAAAGGAAGTTTGAGCATCCATTGAGCAAGGTGGCTGTTTCTTCTACAGCAGCTGAAAGAAAAAGAATAGGAGAAAGGAAAGAGACACAAATAAACTTTTGAGTCATAATGAAGCACTCTTGCTCTTTCTTTGGTTACAACTTCATTCAACAAATGTTAATAGAGCACCTCCTATGAGCTGGGCATTATGTTAGGTGGGACATCCTGCTAGATGCTGGAGCTTCAGATACTGCTGAAAGTTCTCACAGTCTTGTGGGGGACACCAACGGAAACAGAGTCCCAAGGCAGTGTGAGTGATCAAGATTTGGTCGGGAAAGCACAAGGTGATGTGGGAATCCAGAAGAGAAACTTAACCCAGACTGGGCCTGATAACACGCCACTTTCACCAGCTCGTAAAGGATTTGATAAAATTAACAAGTAGAAAAAGGAGACAAGGCAGAAGGACTATAATGTAATTCATATAGCCCCTGTGTGACTTCTTAGAGAAATGAAAACATTCAGTATGACCAGAGGGGAGTGGCCTCATGCAAGTTTGGTTGTAGCCACTCTCACAGTTCACTACACAATTGCTCATAGTGAAATGCCATCAGTTCATATTTAAATATTTAAAACAACCCATGGATCCATCCTCACTACCTTCTTGGACATTTAAAGGTCTAGGGATCCCAAGCTAGCTAGGGATCAGCGGGCCAGATGCTGTGATTTTCTGAGTTTGCACAGGGAGATAGTCCCACTACACTGCTGCAGGTCAATTCACCCACTGCCTAGCCCACAGTAAGTACCCTGTAAATGGTTAATGAGGAGTGAACAGTATTCTTCTCTTCTGCTTTTTTCTTTCTTCTACTCTTTTTATTTCAGCTACTATAGAAGATTCAGCCACTTCACTCTATTCATGCTCAAACTTCCTTCCCCAAGGGCATTTTTTTTTCATTTGTTTTGGGACACTCAGTTCTCAGGCCAGAGGAATACAGATCCCACCTGCAAATTTTCTTCCACTCCAGGGAATCTTGGTCTTTGGTTGTGGGTCCATATTTTTCACATCTCCACCTGACTACACAAACCATTCCTTGAGGACTGGGAACTTGACTTTTTCATCTCTAAATTTCCACTTTAGAACAAAAAAAAGTTTATTTAATAAGGAAAAAGAAAAAAAAGAAAGAAGTAAAATTTTTAGTCCTCATGAAGTCCTCTTGTCTTTTCTCAGCTATAACTGCTACCCAGATGCTCCACTAAAACTGCAGTGACATCTTTTCTGTCCCATATGGACAAGTTTGCCATGATTTCTCTGTTTATATTTCTAAGCCATTCTGATTCAGAGGGAAAAAAAATTTAAAAAGCACTCTAGAGGAAAGGGCAAAACCTGAGCACAAGAAGTCAGAAAAAATTAAATTAAATTAAATAAATTAAGATCCTGTGTAAAGCACCCTCTCAAAAAAAGTCAGGTGTGAGGAAGTTGCTGAGTGTATGAATCAGCTCCTAGACACAAACAGATGTTAGATCCCTCTCTCCAAACTCTTTCTCAATTTCCTTGCTTCCCCTCTCCAGCCAGGATACACCCTGAGCTGCAGTAGCTGATAGAAACCAGGCACGGAGACCCCTGGATCAGAAGAGACAGGATGAATCTTGAGCCAGGTCTTTCCAAAATGCAGGTGACTCTGAGGGGACTTCCAGCTGCCACCAAGATGACAAGGTTACAACCATTTCCTTCAGTGTCTGAAGAAGTCTTCTCCGAAGTCGTGTTTCATCAATCATCTCCTATTTGAGATACCTTACCCCCTCTACAACATGGAACCCTGATTAAATCTCTTTCATCTAAAAGAAATAATATTCTTAAAATACTAGGGCCAAGGGCAAAAACAAAGAAAAAGTAAAGCGTGTCCTTGAATCTTCCTTTACCTCTTATTTAATTTCTTTTCTTTCGGTCTCACCCAATTTTCTTAAAAGAGTGGTCTACACTCTCTGAATCCATTTCCTCATTTAAACCCACCGGTTTCTGACTCTTCTTCCTCCCCGTCTCCTAGTCGCCAATTGCACTGTGCCTATTCCTGCTTTTGTCTTATGCAACATCTTGGCAGCATGGGGCCCTCGTGGCCATTCCTTTCTTTCCATCCTCCAACTTTGACTTTGAGAGCATCTGCCCTGTTTATTTATTTGTTCTATCTCTCTGGCCACTCTTTCTCACTTCTTCCTTTGCTCTTCCCTTAAATACTTGTATTTCCTATGTTTCATTCATTTCATTTTTGGTCAATTTATTCCTTTCTCTCTCCTCATTTAGGAAATATTTTTGAATACTTTCTATATACCATGCATTGTTCTTGGTAGCCTGGGATTAACAAATAAATTCACTGCTATAAGGTATCACATAACTTTGCTTTCAATTAGTGAAAACGTTTTACAACAAAGGAGGTATGACAGTGGGCTCCCACCCATGAAATTCACTAGTCTTATCATGTGCTCCATTACTCATATACACCGTTGGCTTGATGGAATGATGGAATGGCCTAAGAAAGGCTCACTTTGGGCACCAGGTGGGAAGTAATATCCTATGGAGAAACTTTTGCCTGCCAAATCACTATCTTGAATTCAATGGGTCTGGGGCTACTACTGCCCCGAAGGAGAAGTACTTGCACCAGAGAACAAGTTCTGCTACTGTTGACTGTGATGCCGAGACTATTACTTCCCCATATTTTCTGGGTTTCTCACGCTGCTGAGCCAACAGGCAAAGAGAGGCATCATTGTCCCAGCAAGGATATGTGATTCCAAGTACCAGAGGGAAGTTGAGATGCAACCACACGATAGTGGTAAAGAGGACTGTGCCTATAACCTAGAGGATTCACTGGGGCCACTCCTTGGTCTCCAACAGTTTTGTTCAGTGGAAACCTAGGGCAACCCAAAACAGGATTTTCAAGGATTTAGATGTCATAAAGATAGGCTTCCGTTTACTTCAATAGATAAAGAATGCCACTCAGCTGGGGGACTGGCAGTCAATAATGGAAATACAAATGGCAGTCAAAGAAGGCAGCTCTAATTATCTACACAGGCTTCATGATCAGTTATACAGAAGCTGAGGTTATATCTGAGGTTATTTAATTAATGTTTTTCTAATCTACCTTCATTTCCACCCCATCCTTTCATTAAGAACCTTGTGGTGGCTATGGTGTTTTTAGGCTTCAGATGGGAATACAACCAAATTGAGATCCTCATGTGACATTATACTATCTGATGGGATTTTTGTGCCATCTATGTTGAGAATAGCAACCTTTTACCTAGACAAAGGGAAGAGGGGAAGCTGAAGGGCAAAGATGGTGCCAAATATCACCCAACTGGACCTTCATAACCACTCTCCAGCATTCTCCAACCTGCTCTGTGCTCCTGGGCGCTGGCCTTTATGAACCCATCAACAGGCTCCCAAGAGCAATGGCTTCCTTGGGTTCAGCCAAAGGGAGGCAAGAGATCAAAAGATAGAAGGAAAATGAGACTGGAGATTTACTCTCTAGACTCTCTCATGACAGATCACCTCAGGCTGGCTGTGTCCCTAATTTGAAGGCCACAGGTCCTGTCAGGTGCCCTCTCCTAAGATGATCCGCTCTGGGTTCTGGGTTCTCCACTGCCCCTCCTTAACCTTCCTTGCATAAGCCTTGAATCACTGCTTGTTGTTACTAGCCACAGGGCACTTCACCATTCCTCGTTTCCCAAATCCATGACTATACCATGTGAATAGTCTTCTTTTTTAAAACTATCTTCAAATCATCCAGTTTGAGAATGTCATCTCTTTCTAGCTGGGATATTGAGTGATACAGCCAGTGTCCCTTACATCATGGAAGGATGGTTTTAATTGCCCGCGAGTCTTAAAATGACTGCTGGTGCAGATTTATACTCCTGTGGAGGTCCCAGATTTCTGGATGGAATGGCTCTTGGGCAGACTTTTTTTTTAGATGGAGCTGTTAAAGGGCATTCCACCACGTCCCCTCCCCTCAAAAGCAAGAGATATGCCAGGCCATACTAAATATAGGTTTGGGTTTATTTAAATTTGCTCTGACAGTGAATTCCATAGCTATGGGCCTCGAACTAGGATGGCTGTTCTGTAACTGAGGACTGACAGTTAGCGGCTGCTCTTGGCTGGCTCAAAAGGGCATATATGAAGAGCTGGCCACAGCGTCAGGCTACAGTGTAGCAAAAAGAGACAGGGTGCTCTTCTCTCAAACCACTGAGTACATTTCCAGTAAAATAATGTTTTCTCCATATATTAACAAATAGTATTGAATCATCTGTGAACTAAACCATGATGGAGAACTAGGTCTTAACTTGAAAGAAAAATGCAGCAAGAATCAAACATTTCCTCCAGCTCCTCTGCACACCTTTTATGACCTCTCCATCCTGTTAATGCCCCAGTGCACTCCATTGTTTAAGCTAGAGGCATTCTTTACCTCTTCCTCCACTCACCTCAAGTTCTGAGTGATCTTGACATACTGGAAAAATCCAGACACAATGGGTTCAAATTGCAGGTCCAATACTTTAGAGAGTTGTGACTTTGGACAGCATATGCTCCATTCCATAGTTTCAATTTCTTTACCTGTAAAATGGAAATAATATCTAAAAACCCTTGATTGAGATAATATGAGAACAATTAATATGTTGAATAAGTGTGATTTGTGTAATAATTAAAACACAACATTGTTTTCCATGATTCTTTTAAAATTTTTTAAGTGGAAATAATCTCTCATTCTCCTGATGATAAAAACATGTACACAATTTTTCCCTTATTCTTTCTCTTAGTCTTAGGTACTAGACAGCCCCATAGTACCCTAAGGAACAGAACATCATTCCTTAGAGACATCAGACGAGGAGAAGAAACAAAAATAATTAGGTCTAGGGGAAGAAATATCATATTTGAAAACTATATAACTATATACAGAAGGATTAACCTATGTAAAAATTATTAGAATAATAATTTTAAATGTGGTTGCTTATAAGGTCGATCTATAAAAATTAATTTCATTCCTATAAACCTCCAGAAAACATAAAGAACTCCTATGACACAGTAAGAAAAAAACTAAATGTCTAGAAAATATAATTTAAATAAAGAATTAAAGGAGAAATATACTATATACGTGGAAAGAGAGACTACTGTAAATATATTAATTATCTCTAAATTGATCTATGGACTTAATACAATTCCAATTAAAATTTCATTAGGATGGTCTAAAGAAATTGACTCCCTGATTCTAAAATGTACATGAAAGAGAAAATGTCAAATAATAGAAATGTAATTCCAAACTGGGAGGATATTGTCTACCAGATATCAAGGCTTATTATAAAGCTAGTTAATTTAAACAATCTGGTATTGGTATGGGCACAGACAAATCAGCTAGAGACCTGGAACAGAGGTTCCTGAAATAGACCTTTGCATATATGAAAAAACATTAGAGGGGCATCACAGACTGTTTGAGGAGAGAGGATTTATTCATTAAATGGTGCTAGGACAGCTGGACATCCAAACAGACAGAAGTGAAATTGGATCCTTCCTACAGATCATACACAAAAACCAGTCCCAAATGGATTAAAGATATATATGACAGGCAAAACTTCAAAATTTATAGCAGATTATGTAGGAGATTATCTTTATGACAATGGGGTAAAACTTATTTCTCAAATAAGACATCAAAAAATGCTAGCATAAAAGAAAAAAAGTGAATACATCCCACTATATTGAAATTAAAGATGTCTATTGTTCAAGATACCATAGAGGAAATGAAAAAACAAGCCACAAACTTGGAGAACATATTTGGAACACTTTTAAGTGATAAAGGATTAGCGTACAGAATAGAAAAAGAATTGCTTAATGAGAAAAGTCAAATAACCCAAAAGAAAAATGGCAAAAGAAATGAATTCGTATTTCACAAAGAAAGTCACATATATATGGCAAATAACTAGTTAAAAAGATGTTTAACTTTTTAGAAGTCTGGGAAATGCAAATTGTGGTATCATTTTTACTTAGCATACAAACAAAAAAACATTAAGCCTGACAAGTATTGGTGAAGATATGACAGAAAGGGAATGCAAATAGGTACAACAATTAGTTGGCATTTTTTAAATAAAATTAAATAGTCACATATCTTCTTGTGGTTCCAGAGGAAGTTCCATTCCTAGAGGTTTCTCCCTGGAGAAATCATACCAATGACTACCAGGACAGAAGCAAAAGAATTATCATAGATAGGAACATTGTTTATGATAGAAAAATAAACAAATGAATAATTAAAAACTGGAAATAACACAGTTTTAATCTACAGGAAAATGACATTTAATTTGTGGCCTAGTTACACACTTACATATTATACAATGAAACTTAATTCACTATAGCTGTCGATTACTATGCAGATGACTTAGACATTATGTTGTAAGTTATTATGTTCAAATTATTAAATTCAGTATTATAACAAAATATTTTGAAGTAAATTATTAGGAGAATAAATACATATGTGAAAGGACTATGAGAAAATAGGAATGAAAAATACAAAAATTGGGGGAGAAGTTACCTCTGGGAAGTAGGCATGACAACGGGAGAGGGTAACTAGTGTATTAATATTGTTCTATCCCTTAAATTTGGTTATAAGTGCCTAGGCATTCATTATATTATATTGCACCATAACTACATCACACACATTCTTTGTGTCCCATGGACTCCCGAGGCTCTTTTAATTTTTTTAAATCTTTTTTCTCTTGCCTTTGTTCTTTCCATTCTGCTATTGAGGCTATAGAGTGAATCATTCTACTTCAGTTATTGAGCATTTCAGTTTTAACATTTCAATTTGATTCTTTATTATCATTTCTATTTGTCTGCTGAAAGCTTCCATCTTCTCACTCGTTTCTAAAGTGTTCACATTTACCTCATGGAGAACAGTTCTAACAGCTGCTTTAAAGTCTGCATCTGATAATTCCAACATCAGGGTTGTGTCATGGTTATTATCTATTGATTATCTTTTCCCTGTAAGAGTGGCCAGAGTTTTCTGGTCTTTTGTATGTAAGGTGATTTTTGGATTATATCCTGGACACTTTGAATATTTTGTTGTAAGACTTTTAAGTCTTGTTAATATCCTTGAATGAACGTTGATTTGTTGCTGGTGTTATTTTAGCAGGTAATCAACATGGCTAGGTTCAGATCACAAGATCTGTCTCACCTGGTGTTAGTGATGGTTCCAATGTCAGTTCAGTTTTCAAAGTCTTTCTGATGTTTCATAGGTCTGTCCCATGTACCTCAGGGGTGAAATGGGCGTTTCAGGGGTGAATTAAGGCCATGTAGGTTTATACAAAGATGTAGGGAATCCCCTTTTCCAGAACTTTTCCTATCAAGATTCCCTTTACACTCTTTGTTTCCCATGAGAACCAGAGACTTCTTTTTGGAGTCCTCTGGCTAGAGAGTCAGGGTACATCTCAAAACTGTACCCTCTTGTGCTGTTGAGAAGTTCCATGGAAATGTGCCTACCCTGTGATAAAGTACTAAGAGGAAAAGGGGGAAAAAATACCCCAGGGATTTCCCCTAAATTCTCTGGGCCAGAGGGGCCCTTTTCCCAGTTTCTTTGTCCAGAAAAAATGGGTTCTTTTTTTCATCACATAGATGCCCACACTGTGATCACCACTGCTGCCCTGCAGCTTCCCAAATGCGGCTGGCCTCAGGGAAGAGCCAAGAGAAAAGGAAAAAAAGAAGAAGGAAAAATCCAGGACTCTCCCCCTATACTTGTCAGCTCGTGGAGGTCCCCTATTCCCAGTCTTCTGCTTATAAATCAGGGAATTTTTTTCAGAATTTCTTTTGTATGTATCCTCTCTTCAGTCTGAGACTCTCTCTACCTTTAGGTCAAAGCTGGGAGAGAAAAAACGGGGGGGGGGGGGGGACCCTGAAACTCACTCCCATTACACGTCATTATTCAACAATAGACTTCCCTCCCAATCTGCCTACTGTTGTTTCAGAGTCATTATGTTCTGTATTTTGTAGGAAGTTTTTAGTTGTGATCGGTGGGAGTGAGAGAGGTTAGACTGAACTTACTCTATCTTGGCTGATGTCAAAATCAAATCTCTACTTTTTTATGTATCAAATATTATATAATACAATGAAAGATAACACAAGAATTTCTTCCCCAAAAGATCTCATAATCTACGGTAGGGGACAGACTCTAAACACACTCTTTTAGGGAACTTGGCTCTGACAAGGAGAAAAGAGTCGGAGGTAAAAGAGGCAGACCGTAAGATTGAATGGGTCTGGTTTTGTTTGTGAGGGTTAGCTGGGTGGGTCCAAAGCCTCTCCTACCCAACACTTGGCACATTTTATTTATTTTATGTCTATTTGGAATAACCTATTCCTGTCCTACTCCCTGGATAAGAAGCTGCGTGAAAGCAGGTGCCTATCCGTGTGGTTCACCCTTGCGCCATTTCATCCAGTAGGTGGTCGAGCTACGTTTGTTGACAGATAACATAGTATTTGGCACTTAAGTGCCACACCAGGCGCTGTCGAGGCTCTGCCCATATCCTCTCCCCCTTTATTGCAATGTCCACCAACCCAATCTCCTATCGCCAGCTTCTGAATTTCTCAGCCTAAGGTCTTTCTCAGGCTTCTGAGGCACGTCCTGTCCCCCTGCATGGCCAGGAAATTAACATCAGCTAGAAGACCTCAACCAACGACTGACAGACTTGGCTTATAAACACCCCAGCTCCTTCCCCTTGAATGGATTAACTCCGTGCCCTGTGTCCTAAATTGGCTCTCAGACTTTCCCCAGCAGGATTTACCTTCAGTTGTCCACAGTGGTATCTGGTTTGATAATGTTCAATTTTTTGACTACCTTCCCTTCTGTGACTCGCTTTACCATTTTTTTTTTTTGGTATTTCCTCATCTTCTTAAAATAAAGAAATCATCTAAATCCTTGTTTTAGGATCTGCTTCTGGGACCACCCAGACTAAAACAGTTGTACCTTCTACATATACAGGCATGGAATTTTTATTAAGAAATATCTTCATAGTGGTAGAGTAGATGTAGGCAGAGCACTGAACTTTAAGTCAGAAAGTCCTCGTTTATCCACTTAATCAGCTTGGTAACCTTCAAACAAGTCACTTGATCACTCTGAGGCTCAGATTTCCTCGTTTGAAATGTGAAGTTAATAAAACCGACCTCATAATGTTCTTATGAGTATTAAATACAACAAAATAATATATATGGAAGAACCTATCATGGAGACGAGTGCATAGTAAGTACTTTGTGCATTCGTGAGTGCTGGTTGAGTATGTAAGCATAAAAACTTCTTTCTTGCGCTGTGAGCCATCATGCCTGTTTTATTTGTTTTCCTGATGGAGAGTGGGGTTGTATTAACATGTCCAGTCAGCATCAGGAATTGCTAATGGTGGGGAGACGCTGGAGAGCTTGCAGTGTTTCATCTTGAGGAGCATGCTTCTAATTAGCAAGAGCCTGTTTCATTTCAGCGTAAACGGGCAACAGCTCAGCAGATGGTCCCACTGTTCCTGAGTCCCAGTGTGCTCCGGAGGAAATGCACAACAAACACTTCAGAGACAGCGCATTGTCTTTTAATTTATATGGATTTCTCTTTTATTTGGGAATTGTTCCATGAAGTTTTCATGGCTTTATAGTCTTTTAGGCCATAAAGAGACCCTGGTGATAGTCAGACCCTGTGGTTTTACAGTTGGGGAATCAGAGACTCAAATAGCCTCCCCGTGCCAATCGGATTTTAAGAACAAAGACAACTGTCTTCAAATATTTAAAGGATCAGTAAATGAGAGAGCAGAAGTCTTATTAAAGTGACTTCAAATATTAAAGGCTCTGGAAACACAATGGTACAATTCACTACTTGCTCCCCCAACAAAGAATTATCTTCTCTCTCTGGGGGAATTCTGTGTGTCCACGATCGTTCATGGTGGGAGCATCTTGAATTTTACTTCAAAGGGAATATTTTATCAGCTAGAGCGGTCCAACAGCCAAAGTGATGACTGAGGTGATAAGCTTACCATCACTCGAGGTGAGAGGATACTGAGCCCACATGGGGTGTTATATAAGGGAGTCTTGCTCATGGAAGGGAGACTTAACTGGGCACTCTTCTAATTTTATGATTCTACAGTTGAGGGTCTCCAATAGCAAACACTATGCACAGTACAGAACACACAGTATCTGCTCAATGAAAACATGATGACTGATTACTACCAACCCTCCCTGGATCCTCTAAGGTTGCCCTGGGGATAATTAATTGTATCTCATTTCTATAAGTACCTTCTTTCTTCATATTGATACTCCATTTGGGGGCAGTAGGATCCCTGCTGCCAAGCAAGCTGGAAGCTCAGACATTTGCCACAGGTCAGGGACCCAGGAGGCCAGACCTGGCTATGAGAATAAAGATGGTTGTAGCAGTCAGGGAAGTGCACCACTCAGACTTCCCTTTGAGAAAGAATCTGCCATTCAGCTGCAAAAAGCAGTGAGCTGACAACCCCCAGCTGTTATCAACTTTAGAACCCATTTTGACTTTTAAGCTGAAGCCCCACGACTCCCCAGGAGCCCTCACTAATGACTGAGCATGGCAAAGGTATGAGGGCCTGGCCATCTCAGCCTGAACTTGGCTTCCTTTTAGGCTCTTTGCTCTGCAGCTTCCTTTTGGATCGATGACTTTTCAGACCAGCATCGTGATCTCAAGCTATCCCACCCTAGTCTTGCTTCTTCCCTCCTGTCCTTTCCCAGGTGTCAGATCTACGTTGCAACCTGAGGCTCCCCCTGCCCAGTCCTGCTTCTCTTTCTATTACCTTCCACAGACCTTACCCTCAATAAAGCTCTTATACTCCTAACTCGGTCTCAACTTCTGCTTCTAGAAAAATACAGTAGACACCACGGCTGACTCTGCAACTATGGCACCCACAGTAAAAGGAAACAGAAGTCCATGTCCCAGAGAAGGAGAATCTGGACTATCCATGTGTCTGAGGAGGTTGAGAAAACAAGAAAGGGTCTGAAGAACAGAATGTGCAGCAAAGACCAGAGGGCAGCAGTGAGGCTTCGAGAGGCAGGGCCTGGAGACACCCCGGGAGGAGAGAGTGCTAGAGAGAGGGCGCCTTTCCCCTGCGGCTCCCCACCACCCTGCCAGTGCTCTCCGGACAGCAGCCACCTAGTAGTCTTGTGTCTTTATGGCGGCCAGGGAAAGGAAGAGAAGCTGCCCACGCTTGAGCCACTGACACTGACTATTCCACAGCACAGAATGGCGACACCAGCAATGAACTTTACAGATACGGGAGCACCAGTTTTTAGGCGGCAGGTGATAAAGACAGCTAAAATTTTACTGCAGCTCCGTATGCATCCGACACTGTCACT
Organism: Vicugna pacos; assembly: GCF_048564905.1. Classification (NCBI taxonomy): domain Eukaryota; kingdom Metazoa; phylum Chordata; class Mammalia; order Artiodactyla; family Camelidae; genus Vicugna; species Vicugna pacos. Next base: position 26,675,851 of record NC_132999.1, on the reverse strand, counting down.
GTTGTAAGGTCATTGATTATCAAACAATTTCTGAGATCAGAAACCTGGGAGCAAGTCGCTAGACTGTTTTGGCTCCGGCTCTTTTGTGAAGTTGCCGACAAGCTGACGGTCAGGGTTGCAGTTATTTCAAAACTCGCCTGGGGCTGGAGGGTCCACATCCAAGACCATTCCTGTGGTTTTGGGGCAGGACTGGGTGCCTCCCCATGCAGGGATCTCCATAGTGCAGCCTGACACAGTGGCTGCCTTCCCCTGAAGCCACTGAGCCAAAACTCAGAGGTTACTCAAGGTGGAAGTCACAGTCTTTCATGACCCAATCTCAGAAGTGCAACGCCTTCCTTTACACCATATCCTGTTGTCACACAGACCAATCCTCACGGAGTGAGGGAGGGCACAGCACAAGGGTGTGAATACCAGGGGACAGGGATCGTTGGGACCACCTCGGAGGCTGGCCACCACGACCTCTAGAGGACAACAGGAAGTGGACATTTTACCAACGAGGAAACAGACAAGTGGCAGAGCCAAGATTTGAACTGATAGTCTGTGTTCCTAACCTTTATATAATACTGTCTCCCCAAGCGGAGGAATAGAAGGCAGAGAAGAAAGAAGATGGATGTGTTCAAACTTGATCATTGTCAGTGGTTAAAAAAAGAATGTCTTAGGTGGTCACAACTTGTTTAGCAGAGCAATTCCTCATTATCAAGGGTCGTCTTTATACTAAACATATAAACAAGGAATGATTTTTCCCATTTTCCAGAGGACAAAAGAAAATTCAGAAAGCTAAGTGCTTTGCCCATATTGCACAAAGGAGGCTCGGGGAGGTAAGGTCAGGTCTTCATTGCTCGGTCCAGGGCTTGAGTCTATATCTCAAGCCACTCTTTCCACTAAACCAAAGGACAAGTTGGTGTTCCAGACTCTATGGAATAGTAAATAAGGTAACTGAAGTGGGAGGAGCCTCTAGAGACCTAACTGTTGAGGGGTGGGGTAGAGAAGGCCTGCACTAAAGAAAAGGAATTTGTTGGGGATTTCCCAGCGTTTCTTAAAGTGTAGTAGACATCTAGAGAAGTGCACCTAAGTGTGTGGCTTGTTAGTTTTATAAACTAAATAAAGAGATAGGCATTACCATTCACCCCAGAATCTCCTCTACATTCCACTTTTTTTTAATTGAATTATAGTCAATTTATAATGTGTTAGTGTCTGCTATGAAAAAGAACATGAATATGTATATAACTGAATCACTGTGTTCCACTTTGCTGTCACAACCCCCTACGCAGCAACCACTATGCTGACTTACGGAAGTAGAGATTCACTTGCTTGCTTTTGTAACTTATATAAATGGAACCCTGTACTTTTACCACCTGTCTTCTCTCACTTAAGATGGTGTTCCTGAGGTTCAGCCACACCGTTGTGCAGTGTATGTGTAGTTCTCCATTTTTGTTGTCGTGTAGCGCTCTGCTGTGTGAAGATAAAGTTTATCCACAATACCATGGGTTGGCAAACTCCATCCAGATTTGGCCCACCTCCTACTTCCATACAGCCTGCAAGTGAAGATAATTTATACATTTTTTTTTTTTGGTGGGGATAGGTAATTAGATTTATTTATTTATTTTTTGATGGAGGTCCTGTGGATTGAACCCAGGACCTCATACATGCTAAGCATACGCTCTACCACTTGAGCTATACCCTCCCCCTGAGTTATACATTTTGAATGGTTACAAAATCAAAAGAATAATATTTCCTGGCACATGAAAATTACGTGAAATTTAGTTTTGCATTCCTAAATAACATTTTATTACAACACACCCTGCTCATTCTTTTTCACAGCTTCCGCGGCTGCCTTCACATGATGATAGCAGCTAAGTAGTTTCAACAGAGAACTCTGTAGCACTCTGTTGCCGGAGCACAACAAAGAAAAGTGATGCAATTATAAGCTGACTTTGCTTCATGGCCTGCAGAGACTGACTATTTATTATCCTTACTGAAACTTTGTGCTGAGTTCACACTATACCAATGGTAGGCATCTGAGCAGTTTCCAGTTGGATGTTATTATTGAACAGGGCTGCTTCGAACATTCCAGTTCATGTTCTTCATGAACAGATGTAAGTATTTATTTGGGGCCCATAGCTAGGAGTGGAATTGCTGAGCACTGGGCTGCATTCAGCTTAGTTGGTTTTGCCACATGTTTGTAGTAATTTTACACTCTCATCTGTAGGGTCTGAGAACTCCAATTGCTTTATATTCTCACCAGTAATTGATATTGTCTATCTATTTTATTTAACCATCTGATAAGTGTATAGTCGTAACATGAGAATGGATTTACAATGATCATTACAGCAACTTCTTTTTTAGGCTATACCAAATGCAGTGCTAATAATTTTACCTACATTATCGCATTATGGACAAGTCCGTTTTACTGATGAGGGAATAGCGTTCAGCAAGGCTACGCAATGTTAAGGGCACACAGATAGTAAGCAGCCATACCGACTATCAAACTCAGATTGGACTGACTTCATAGTCTACATCTTTTACTGCGTGAAGGTGTATCTCAATGTGACAATTACAGTAAGACTCACACTCTTGGAGAGTGTCAGCAAGAGGAGTGTCTTTAACGACCATTCAAACATTTGTCAGGAAAAGGGACGCAGTGGAGCCATCAAAAGTAGGTAAGAGGAAAGTATGTACAAATACATCCTCATTCCTGCTGCCGCCTGCTCAGTGGGTAGCTGTATGCTTTCCGCCTCCTTCCAGCCCTCTGGCTGGTTGAGTTTATTACGTGTTCTGACAGTTGAGGCCTGTGGTGAAAAAGGATAACAGATTTGTACTCTCAAGATCATCTCCAGATGCTGGCCAGAAGCACCTCTGGATTCATGAAATATTTGTCTTTAGTATTTCTGGAAGATGGATGATTGGAAGGAAAAAAAAGTTCTAGGAACATTTCAGTATAAATCACGGGGAATTCCTTTCTTTGGCAATCTGGAATGCGTTTCTCTATTTCTTTTAGAAGAATAATGTGTGTATTAATAATGTGGTTGGAATGGAGTCTGGGCCAGGATGAGATGACCATGGAAATCATTACTGATGGTTTCTCGTGGCCAAACAATCTGTTCCCCCAGACCTGGAGTCTGTCATCTGTAGGTGAAGGACTGCTGAAAGGCCACATCTGAGTCACCTGCACAAGTCCCCTCCTCTCCATCCCAACTGCCATTTCTCCACCCAGATTTGGGGGCTTTTTTTGTTCGGGGGGATTTTTTTTTTTCGGTCTGAATTATGAAACGCTCAAATCAGGCTTATTAACTTTCTCTCTTGCGTCAGCACAAACAAGCATTCAAGCTGACACTGGCGTTGTCCTGCTAATGTGATTACGCCATCGCCTCGATGACATGCTTCTGGGACTCATTATTGCCTCTAGCAGTGCCCTCTCATCTTGTTTTTTAAATTGAGATATAATTGACTCTCCAGTCTTTTTTTGATTCTACATGACACATGAAGATTGCATTTGTTTATGATTATGTTTTTCCATTTATGTATGAAATGTTTATGAATTTATATATTTCAGTGAAAGTTTGAAATACATATATATATATATATATATATATATCTTTAAAGGATGAGATAATATATACCAGGGGTCAGCAAACTTTTTTCTGAAAAGAGCCAGATAGTAAATATCTTCGGCTTTGCAAGCTGTAAGTTCTCTTCCGCGAGCTACTTAGCTCTGCCCCTGTAAACGCAAAACCGGCCCTGTGTAAACAAATGTGTTTGGCTGTGTTCCAATAAAACTTTATTTACAAAAACAAGTAGCAGGCCAAACTGGGCCTGTGGTTCAAGTTTACAGATGCCTGATAGACACCTTTGGCTTTGGCTACTTCAGGTGTGATCAAGATAAAACCAGATCCAGGAACTCAAATACTTCTGACTTTGTTCTTCTGTCCCTGCTGCACGTCTACTTCGTTCTCCCCAGCACTGCAGTGTTCTCTCTGCAGGCTCCGACCACTGCCACTTGTAGCACCATGGGGAACACGGGCCAGCAGCAAGGCCCGTGTCTGGCACGTTACAGTCTAGGCACTCACACTGACAGCTTTAGTCAGCTCTCATGGTTCCAAAAGGAAATCCTCAGAAGGAATTCCCAACTTTGTGTGCCCCTCCTACGTCAGCAACATTGCAATACATGGCAACTTCCATCACACCCACTCAAATGGAAAGAAACAGGGAAGTTTCCCCCAAAAAGCATGAGGGGCAAACAACTTTTGCAGGCATCTTCTACCATAAGGAGCAGCACAAAGAAGGGAATGATTGTCACCATGGTCAGGATCATTTTTAGAAAAGAGAGCAGCTGTCATTATAATAAGATGAGAGATAAATTGTCATACATTACTAAGCACCTATTGTGCACATGACACAGTGAGTTTTTTAAGGCAGTGGTTTTCCAACCTCCTTTAGTACCTTTGTCAGAACGAATGAGTTCTGTTATACTATGGTAACAAACAACTCTAGAATCTCAGTGGCTTAACCAAGACATGGAAACAACCTAAATGCCCATCAACAGATGACTGGATAAAGACACACACACACACACACACACACACACACACACACACACACACACACACACACTGGAATATTACTCAGCCATAAAAAATAATAAAATAATGTCATTATGCCATTTGCAGCAACATGGGTGGACTTGGAGATTATCATTCTAAGTTAAGTAAGCCAGAAAAAGAAAGAAAAAGACCATATGATATGACTTATATGTGGAATCTTAAAAAAGGACACAAATGAACTTATTTACGAAACAGAAACAGACTCACAGACATAGGGAATAGACTCATGGTTACCAGGGGCTAAAGCAAGTGGGAAGGGATAAATTGGGAGTTCAAAATTTGCACCTCTCAGGGAGTGATGGAAATGTTAGGTATCTTGACTGTGGTGGTGGTTTCATAGGTGTATACATCTACCCAAATTCATCAAATTGTACATCTGAAATACGTGTAGTTTACTGTACAGAAATTATACCACAATAAAGTTATTTTTAAAAATAAAAATAAAATCTCAGTGGCTTAAGAAAACAGATTACTTTGTTGCTCATTCTGCATGTCTATCATGAGTTGGCCAAGAGTTCTGCTCCACTCTTTCCATCAGGGATCCAGGTATGATGAGCATCCCCTAACTGTCTCCCACAGCAGGGAGGAAGGAAAGTGGTGAATCATGCAACGGTCTTTGAAGGTTTCTTCCTGGAAGTGACACACATACCACGCACTCACATATAGTTTGTCCAACAGTTAACTTCAAAGAGGTTAGCTGTGTGCTTGAATTGTATTGCTGGTGCCTATTACATGCTGACCTCCTATAAGAGGATTATATATCCCCACCCATTGGCTTCTGACAGTGGGTGAGGTATATTTCCCCACTTCATTGATGTCAGTCTTGGCCAGTTAAATGTAAGCAGAAGTGATCAGTGTCACATGTGAGCAGAAAATTTAGAGCCCTCTAATTTTGCTGCCGCTGTTGCTGTTTTGTCTTTGTCACAAGAACTATATGTCTTAGATGGGAGCTATTTCTGTGGCCTGAGTTCTAGAGTGATGGAAATCCATGGAGTGGAGTCATGTTCTCCCTATAGTCAACAGGTAGTATGCATGAGAAGTAAACTTTGTTGTTGTAAACCACAGATGGCTTGGAGACATTTGTTACAGCAGCATAACCTAGAAAGAAATGACTAACACAGAGAAGAACCAGAAGTGCTGAGAAATAACCCTAATGACTCAGAAGGCCAGCCCTTCTACTGACAAAATGTTTACTTTTCCCTCCTTTGTGCACATATCACACACACACCCTTCTTCAAGGAATCAACTCAAAAATCTGTCTAGCCACTGTAGCAAACACAAAGTCCACTATATCTGATGTGTTAGTTTGCAAATGTCGGAGACCGGGTGGTTTAAACAACAGCCGTTTATTTTTGCATATTCCTGGAGGACAGAAGTCTGAGATGAAGGTGTCAGCAGTGTTGGTTGCTTCCAAAACCTCTCTTAGATAGCTGTCTTCTCCCTGGGTCTTCATAAGGCCTTTCCTCTTGCCTGTGTCCTAATCTATTATAATAAGGACACCAGTCATATGGGATTAAGACCCACCTATATGATCTCATTTTACCATAATTACCCCTTTAAATGCCCTATCTCCAAATACAGTCACAGCCTATGGTACTGGGAGTTAGGATTTTTACATGAATTTTAAAAGGACACAGTTTAGCCCATAATATGATATGCAGCAATCTGTTCATCACAGCACAATGAAAAATAGTCTCTTTATTAGGTCCAGATGTGACTTCTCTGGATCCAGAGACCTCAGTACTAAAAAGACAAATTATCTGTTCTCCACACACCCAATATACAACAGAATAGAAAAACCACAATAAAAAAAAATCCATTTAGAAAGAGAAACTATAGGAGACATATAGCAGACACTGTCCCATAGTAAATCTGAAATCTGACTGGGCAGGAATCTTGAAGGTCCCTACTTAGGAGTGGGGAGTGTGCCTAAATCATGCCCTGAGTCCACTCTCGAAAAGTAGGTCCCTTGTACTTTTCCTCCATTGTCCTTGGCTCTGATTTCTGGATATTATTCCTTTTCCATTATTCTTCTAACCACATCTGAAGTAGGTATTGGGCAATATGTTCTGAGGTTGGGGAGACTAAACTGTTTTATCAGTCCACTGTCTGCCCGTAGAATTTAGTGGTCTCAGAGATGATTTTAAAGCTTGAATAGTCAGAATCACTTTTCATGTAGTCAGATTTTTGTTAATGTCCTTTTTGCATTTTAAGGTTTCTGTTTTGTTTTGGTTTTGGCAGTACAACTGTCCTGAAAGCTTTGTTTCTTTGATGGCAATCAGTCTTATGTGCAAGCAATCCACAGTCATCACACTTTTGGAAAATGCATTTTGCATGCAAAAAAATGACACGAATTTTATGGGTCAGAGAGAGAGTGCTATGAGATGAATTGTGTCCCCCCCGTCTAATTCATATGCTGAATTCCTAAATTCCTTATGAAAAGAAGAGATTAAAAAATGGGCAGAGGACCTAAATAGACATTTTTCCAAAGAAGACATACAGTTGGCCAGAAGAAAAGATACTCAGCATCACTACTCATCAGGGAAATACAAATCAAAACCACAATGAGATATTACCTCACAACTGTCAGAATGGCTATTATCAAAAAGACAGCAAGTGTTGGCGAGGATGTGGAGAAAAGGGAACCCTCATGTACTATTGGTGAAAATGTAAATTGGTGCAGCCACTACGGAAAACAGTATGGAGGTTACTCAAAAAATTAAAAATAGAACTACCATATGATCCAGCAATTCCACTCCTGGGTTTTTATCTGAAGAAAACAAAAACACTAACTAGAAAAGATATTGCACCCCTATATTCACTGCAGTATCATTTACAACAGCCAAAATATGGAAGCAACCCCAGGGCCCATCAACAGATGACTGGATATAGAACACCCATGATGGAATGTTAGTCATAACAAAGAATGAGATCTTGCCATTTGTGTCCACATGGGTGAACCTAGAGGATATAACACTAAGTGAAATAAGGCAGACAGAGAAAGACAAATACTGTATGATTTCACTCATATGTGGAATCTATAAAACAAAACAAATGAACAAACAACAAAACAGAAACAGAGTTATAGGTGCAGAGAACAAACAGGTGGTTGCCAGAGGGGTGAGAGTGGAGGAAGAAAAGAAATAGGTGAGGGAGATTAAGAGATATAAACTTCCAGTTGCAAAATAAATGAGTTATGGGTATGAAATGTACAGTGTGGGGAATATAGTCAATAACTATGTAATGTTTTTGTATGGTGACATATTGGAACTAGACATATGGTGGCAATCATTTTGAAATGTATAGAAATACCATAATCACTATGTTGTGTAACAGGAACCAACATAGTGTCACAGGTTAATTATACTTCAAAAATAAACAAACTCCTGGAAGAAGACATCAGATTTGTGGTTACCAAAGGCAGGGGCCGTGGGGAGGAGAAATTGGATGAAGGCAGTCAAAATGTACAAACTTTCAGCTATAAGATAAATAAGTACTAAGGATGTAATGGACAACATGAGAAATATAATTAACACAGCTGTTTAAGTTATATATGAAAGTTGTTAACAGAGTAAATCCTAAGGGTTCTTATCACAAGAAAAAAAAGTTTATACTTCTTTAATTTATATCTATATGAGATGATTGATATTCACTAAACTTACTGTGATAATCATGACATGTAAGTCAAATAATTATGCTGTACATCTTAAACATATACAGTAGTACATGTCAATTATATCTCAATAAAACTGAAAAATAAATAAGTAGGAAGGAAAACAGAGATTAGGGCACAGATGGCTGACCAGGGGAAGACACTGGAAGAAGATGCCCATGATTTGACCAAAACTGCAAGAGTTTATTTACGCACTCTCAGTTCTATTCCACTGATCTACACATCTATCCTTACGCCGATACCACATCCTTCATTTTCTTGCCTAACTGTCCTATCCAGAACCTCCAATACAATGTTGGATAGATGTAAGAAAAGTGAACAGCTTTGTCTTGTTTTTGATTTTAGAAGCAAAGCATTCAGTTTTTCATTATTAATTAGGATGCTACATGTAGGTCTTGGTAGATGGTCTTCATGAAGTTGAAGATTTCTTTCATTCCTAGTGTTCTATGAGTTTTTAATATAAAAGTGTTTTGAATTTTGTTAAATGCACTTTTCTTGCATCCATTGGAATTACCATATTTTAAAAAATCTTATATTAAGTTAATATGTTGGGACAAATCAAGTGTTCCTCCAAATAAATTTTTTTAATAAAGTTAATGTGGTGAGTTGTATTGATTAATTTACAAATGCTAAGCCAACTTTGCATTCCTGAAATAAACCCCATTTGGTCAGGATACATTGTTCTCTTTATTATATTGCTGGATTTAATTTTCTAAAATTTTCTTAAGGAGTTTTGTGTTTATGATCGTAAGAAACAATGTAGTTTTCTTTCTTTTTAATGTCTTGGCCTGCTTTTGTCAATGATAATGATGGACTTACAACATGAGTTAGAATATGTTTCCTCTTCTACTTTGTGAAAGTATTTTGTCAAATTGATACTACTTTTTTTCTGTAAATGTTTAGAAGGATTCACCAGTAATTCCATATGAACCCAGTTTTCTTTGTGGGAAGATTTTTAATAATTTAATTTCTTTAATGGGTATAGAGATGTTCAGGTTACGTATTTCTTCATGAAGGAGATACGATATTTTGTGCACTTGGAGGAATTAGTCCATTTCTTCAAGTTTGTCAAATTTGTTAGCATCAAGTTATTAATGATATTCTCATAGTATCCATTTGATGTGTATGATATTCACAATGGTTTTTTTCTTTCATTCCTGTATTTCTGATTTGTTTTTATTCATTTTTCAGCCTAGTTACAGGTTTATCAATTTTATCCATCTTTGCAAAGAACCAGTGTTTGGTTTCATTGATTTTCTCCATTGTTTGACCTTTCTCAAATTTCACTTGTTTCTCCTCTTTTTCTTTCCTATTTTGTTCCTTCTACTTTGCATGTCTTTTTCCTGCTTCTTGAAGTAAACTTAAGGTTACTAAAGAAGGCCTTTCTTCTTCTCTAATATAAACATTTAAAGCTGAAAATTTCCCTCTAAGCACTCTTTAACTGTATTTCACAGTGTGATACATTGTATTTTGATCATTATTACGTAAAATAATTTCTATTTTCCTTTGTGATTTCTTCTTTGACCAATGGATTATTTAGGAATGTTTTACTTAATTATAAATAGATGAGGTATTCACAGATATTTTATTGTTACTGGTTTCCAATTTAATTTTTTCAGGGTCAGAGAACATATCCTGTATGATTTCAGTTCTTTTAAATTACTGAGACTTGCTTTATGACCCATTCCACAGTCTGTCCTTTTCAACATACCATGTGCACTTACCAAGAATTGCGTTCTGCAGTTGTGGCATTTATATATACATAAGTATTATGTATTATATGTAGTTATATATTTATATTTTATATGTAAATTTATATATTTATATATTAAATTAAATTTACATATATATAAGATCAAGATAATTGATCATTTTTTTAATTACTTTTTTGGTCTTGTTGTTTCATCACTTATTGAACAAAAGGTGTTAAAATTACCTAATATTATTCTGGAGCTGTCTATTTTTCTTTAGTTCTGTGTATTATTGTTTCATGTATTCTAAAACTCTACTATTCTGCACCTACATATATAACACATATGGTTATTATGTGTTCCTGACGAATTGGGACTTTTACCACTATAAAATTATTTATCTTTGGTAATACTCTTGGTCTTGAAGTATATTTTATCAAGTGATAATATAGCTAGTCTCATCTTATAGTCACTGCTTGTATGTCATACAATTTTTATCAATTTCCTTTCAAGCAAACTGCATTTTTAAAATTTGAAATATTCCCAGGCAGCATGTAATTAGGTCTTGCTTTTTTACCTATTCTTAAAAACTTTACCTTTCAATTGAAGTATTTAATTTATTAACATTTAGCGTAATTGCTGATGCAATTGGATTTATCATTCTGGTTGTCCCCTCTCTGCGTTTTGTCCCCCTATATCCCCTTTCTTGCCTTTCTTTAAATTATTGACATATTTTTAAACTCCATTTTAATTCATTTTTGACTACTGGCCATAGTTCCTTGCTTTATTTTTAGTGGGTTTTCTAAGGATTATAGTATAAATTATTAACTTTTCACTCTACCTAGACTTGATATTATACTACTTCATATATAATATAAAAATCTTACAATCTCTTAAGTTCATTTAACTCATTATCTTTTATGTTATAGCTGCCTCATTTATCTTCATACATTATAAACCCTCAAGACAATACTATAATTTTTGCTTTATGTATTCATATGTATTTTAAGGATATTAAGAGAAAAAATAGCCTTTTATATCCACTTATATGTTTACCAACGCTACTTATTCCTTCCTAGGGATCTGAGTTCCATCTGGTTCCATTTCAGTTCACCCTGAAGAACGTTCATTACCGAGTCTGTTAGCACAGTTGAGGTGGCAGCATATTCTTTTGGTTTTTCTTTATCTGAAAAATGTCTTTTATTTTGCCTTCAGGCTTGAAAAATATTTTCATTGGCTACAGAATTCTGACTTGGCTTTTTTTTCTTCCATTGCTTTAAGATATTTTTTTCATGACCTTCAGGCCCACGAACATGTCACGAGAAGCCCACAGTTACTTGCTGCCCTCTGTTCCCCTTTCTGTAGTGTGTTAATTTTTCTCTGGCTATTTTCAAGAATTTCTCTTTATCTTTGGTTCTCAGCAATTTGACTATATTGTGCCCAAGTATCATTATCATCAAATTTATGCTATTTGGAATTCACTGAGTTTCTTGAATTGGTTTATTTCCTCATACACTGTGAGAAGCTTTCAAACAATATTTCTTTAAACACTTCTGTCTCCTTCCCTTTCTCCTTTCCTTTTGGGACTCCAATTATCCAAATACGTTAGACCTTTAGAAATTCTGCATTGGTCCTGGAGGCTGTATTAACTTAATTTTCCTTCTGGCTTCTTTAGATGGGTTAATTTCTAGTGATCTATCTTCAAAATCACTTTTTACTTTGTCATGTCCATTCAGGTAGTAACTTTCTCCAGTGAAATCAGATATTGTATTTTTTCATTTTAAAAATTTCCTTTTTTTTTTTTACATTTTATATTTCTCTGCTGAGAATTCCTATCTTTGTATTCGTTAAAGCATATTTAACTTTACCTCACTCAGCTATTCTATCTTCTTTAAAGTCCTTATTTCACAATTTGATTATCTGGGTTATCTCAGAGTTCAACATCTATTGATTTCTTTTCCCTTCAAGATAAGTTCATATTTTTCTGACTCTTGATTCTTCTGACTCAAATACGTTGAATAATTTTGGACTGAATCATCAGCATTGTAAATATTCTGTTTTGCAGATTCTAAATTTTGTTTTATTCCTCCAAAGAGTGGGTGTTTTGTTTTAGTAGGCTTTTAATTTGATTATCCTAAAATTACACACTGTCTTACCTGTGATGGGTGGATGCTCATAACTCAGATGAGGTATTTATACCTTTATTGTAATCTGCTTTCAGTTGCCTCACACATACATGGTTCAGAGGTCATCTAGAAACTTGGGGCTGAGTTTAAGCACTGAATTAGGGGTTCCCTATTCTTTGACTCTCTCCTTTTCAGGGTTTTGCCCTACCTTTCTGGCGGCTCTGATTGCCCTGGGGGCTCCTTCACTTAGTTCACTTGGCCAAAGCCATGGCAGGGATTTCTATCAGAATTTTAGTCATGTGCTGTCACCTCCACCATAATTGCAGATGCCTTCAGAGTAAAACCACAAATGACAAGGAACTCACTCCATTTAGTTTCATCACTTGAAGTTTTAATTCCTCTCTAAAATCTGCTGCATTTGTTCAGTCACCAAAGCCTTTAGCTCATATTCTCTCTCTCTCTCTCTCTCTCTGTGTAAGTATATGAGTTCTACTATTTACAGTAGTTCAGTACTTCATACTGGAGGTAAAATTTTAATTGTATTTTTCAAATTTAGCAATTTTCATATATTTTATGTTCGAGTTTTTAACTTTAAACTTTTATGAAGTCATTAGCTGAGAACAACAGGGATGTTTTGCTAAACACATAAAGTCTGAAACTACATTTTATGATTCCCAAGTTGCCATCTTACTTCAGCATCCCATTTAATTTCCTATTTTTTCAGTTGCACAGTATTGAGAAATTCTGGTTTATATGGGTATATAGTTGCAAAACATGGAGGGTTTTTTTTAAACAATTTATCTTAGGATATCAATCAATAAAATAGAAGCTTTACTTGAGGTCTGCATAAAGAGGAGTTAAATTGGCAACATGATCCTCTAATCCCAGATTTTATAAACATCTCATGAAAAGCAGACATCTGCTGTCAAATATATTTGAGGAAATTTGGCTGGTATATTCTACTAGAGAAGCATTACATATTCACGATTCTGAGGAGAAATCTTTCAAATTTAACTTAATTCCAATGTTTCCCAAAGTTCTTTACCATAGAATCCTTCTTTCAAACATATCCATTAACAAATTATAGAAGCAGTGTTCCAAATTTTGGAGAACAGAACTATATGTGATGGCAAAGAAAAGAAAAAAAAAGAAATTAGCATCTCAGGTACCTACTATACGGTAGCATATTATTGGATGCACATAATTTTATTTAATACTTATGACACCCAAATATGAGGAAACTTTGGCACAAGAAGGGTTTTGTTTGGGTTTTTTACCCAGTTTTATTGAAATATAATTGACATACAACATTTTTTGTTTAAGGTATACAACATAATGATTTGATAAATATTATGAAATGCTTACCATGGGAATTTAAGTTAGCATCCATCACCCCACATAGTTACAATTGTTTCTTGTGATGAGAACTTTCAAGATCTGCTTTCTTAGCAACTTTCAAATATACAATACAGTATTGTTGACAACAGTCACCAAGCTGTACCTTACACTCCCAGGACTTAATTAATTTTATATTTGGAAGTTTGCATCTTTTGGCCACCTTCACCAATTCCTCAATGCCCTGTCGCTGGCAACCATCAATCGTTTCTCTGTTTCTATGAGTTCAGTTTCTTTTAGATTCTACGTATAAGTGAGATCATACAGTGTCTGTCTTTCTCTGTCTGATTTATTTCACTTAGTATAATGCCCCCCAAGGTCCAACCATGTTGTCACAAATGGCAGAATTTCCTTCCTTTTGTGGTTGAATAATATTCCATTGTATATGTATACCACAGCTTCTTCATCCATTCACCCACCGATGGACACTTAGGTTGTTTCCATGCCTTGGCTATTATAAACAATGCTGCAATAAACATGGGAGTACAGATATCTTTTCAGTATCCTGTGTGATTTTTTAAATATGAAACACAGTCTCATGTCCCATGGGCCTTGCAGCATCCTTGCAGAGCCAAGCCCTATTGCTTCAGTCCCACCCAAGTGCCAAAATAGACACAGTGGGAATGGGCTAAAAAGGGGTCAGGAGTACAGGAATTCTCAGACCAGTAGCCAGGGAAGTCAACCAGTATTGATACAGAGAATAGCCAAGGTAGGGACCAGGAAAATGGTGCTGAGTAACAGAAATAAATAAAAGATTTGAGAAAATAAAGAGGGAAATTCAACTGCAATATGAATACTTAGGGAGGTCAGAAAAAAGATAGTGTTAGGAAAGACAAAAGAGGGAAAGTGATCCAAAACTAAGGTCATTTTACAAGGGGATTAGACTCTTGTATAGCAATGAGTGTAACTTTTTTAAACGGAAAAGAAATGTTAAAGAATCTCATAAGAGAGAGTGAAAGTTATAGGTTAGAGAAGTCATGGAGGCTTCTTCTAAAAGGCAAGATATGAATCAAGCCCTGAAGTCAGGAGAGAAAGGGTTCAAATGGCCAAAGGGAGAAGGAAAAAATATTTATATAGTACTAGTTATATAACCGTCAAGAATTTTCACCTTTACCTGTCAGATGGGCACATTTGTATCCTTCCCAGTATAAAATCTCCAGGAAAATAATTTATAAATTTCAAATTTTATTGAGGATCTACTATGTGAAAATTCACCCCCAAAAATGTAATTGATATTTCTGTAGTTTAAAGCATGATGATTAATTTTACTTTCGTAATTTTAGCAAGCTTTTTCCCCCATCATTCAGTTTCTTAAGATCTATATTTATAAAGTAGATTTTGCAGGGTGAAGAAGATATTAGACAAGTGATATAACCCAGTGTACAAGTTCCTGGCTTTAGAGTCACCTTCCACTCTAAAATTATCTTTACAAGACAAGTGACAATTTATTTCACTATAATTTTTTAAAATGGAAACGTGATTTTTCCGAAGTGTTTGAACTTTTAGTGAAATGTTTTTCCAGCCTGGACTTCTATAAGACCACAATCTACTTTTAATCACCAATCTTGTGTTAGGAATCTTTGCATGCTCCTGAAGGGATATATATGGTCTTATAAATGTTTATTTCCCTTTAAAGTAGAGATCATTTTTATTATGAAAGTGATTAAATTCAGAAAAATAGAGAAAAGATCATATAGTCTTAGTATCCAGGGATAACCTCTATTAAGAGTTTGGTGTATTGTCTTCCAATCTGTTTCTGTAGAATGTATTTTTTTACATAATTATATCAAATATTACATATAAAATATAATATGCAGATTTTAAAATATCATGTCAAAATTTTCTGATTATAACACTACTATAGCTTAATTCTAGGGGATTTAGAATTTTTGAAGAGTATAAAAGAAAACACAAATATTGTGAAATCTATTTACCCAAAGACAGAAAATACATGTTGGCATATTTCTTTAGAATTCTTTCTTTTCTTTTTTCTTAAAACCTATTTAAATCTATATTGTGTTACAGATATTTCTAAGCATAATTAACACTGATTCACCTTTATAGAGAGAAACTAGGTGTGTGGTTATTTATAAAAGAGTTGGTGAATAATGATATCTATGGCTAGCTTGTTTCTCCATATTTTCCAACAATAATTTTTAAATGTTGAGTCATTTAACGTGAGTCTTAAAATTACAGAAAGAATGTAAAATATTGATGACAATGAAAAGAATTACAAGCTTATATGCAGCAGCGTTAAAATATTTAGTTGCTATTCTCTTTGCTTATATGAAGGATGGATAAAATTTTCTTCTTCTATAGTAATTTGCACATCTCAAGATACCCAACATGCAGTAGCTTATCTGCTACTAATGTTAAAAAACAAAATTCAACTGAATAAAATTTACAGATCTTACTGGCTTTGTTTAATGATTCATAAATGGACAGCATCCAATCTGGCAGATAGAAAGGAGTTCTGAGGAACTGTACAAAATGAAAGGCTTTTATAGGCAGAAGGCAATGGGAATAAAGAAGTTATGCTAGAGAAAAAAGCAGACTGATTATTGCAAGGTCACTGCCCTTTAGGGGATGGAAGGGGTCTGTCAGGAAGATTACCTCACTAGTGCTCATCAAGTAATTCCTGATTGGCTGGCTTAAGATTCCATTTTAGGAAGAGCCAAAATTGTAATTAAATCTTGGTTCTGTAATGTAGGGCTTAGCATAAGTGACTCCATTTTGAGCCTGTTGTCTTGTTTTTAACATTAGCAAATATAGAGTTAATTTCTACTCAATGATTGTAGGAAACTTTGCTGAATTGTGGAGTGAAAGTGAGGGACAGAGTATGAAAAACATTTCTAGTACTAGAGATTAAAACAGCAACAAAAACAAGAATATGTTAATGATACCTGCCACTCGGGAGTGCTCACTGTTTGCCTGGGACTGCATCAACCACTTCCTATCAGTAACTCTTGTATTCACTCATGCATTCAATATATGTGGGCTACTTTCTAATTGCTGGGATTGCAATAATGAGAAAAGAACCAATCTGAGAAAGATCCTCATTTGTTCTCATGGAGCTTAGAGATTAGTGGGAAGATGGGCTCAATCAAATGATCATGGTAAGAGCTAAATAATTACAAGCTGATTGAGGACTCTAAAAGAAAGGCCCATTGTTTCAAGACGTCTATAGCAGATAAACCTTCCCAAGACTAGGGATGTATGGGAGGTTCCCTGAAGAAGAAACATTTACTAAGATCTGCATGGGAGCAGTAGTTAATTCAGCAAAGGAGGATGGAGTATGTTTGGATGACAAATGAGTGGCAGGAAATCAGGCTGTAGAAGTAGGGAGAATCCAGACCAGGCACGATCTTATAAGGTCTGCAAGGATTTCTGTCTTTATCACAGAAGCAATGGAAATTCATTGCAGAGCTTTCAAACATGGAGGTAATATGTACAGATCTACATGTTTAAAGATAACATTGCCTGCAGTGTTGTGATGAGACCGAAAAGGCCAGAGTAGATACTGGATAGTTTGTATCAGAGTGGTGGCTGCAGAGATGATGAGTTCACAGGTTCAGGAGCAATCCAGGGATGCATTTGACCATTGTTGGGTTCTGTTACGGTTGGACACTGGGGAGGGGGTGTGGCAGGCAGGTGAGGGAGCTGGGTAGAATCCAGACCAGAAGCGGAGGGACTGGCCTTCACTGGGAGATAGAACATGGGCTCCAATTTTCCTTTGAGGAAACTTTCCCTTTTGTATATTCAGCTCTAGGTTTGGGCTCTGACTAGTTGAGGCCAATCAGCATATCCCATGCTCAGACCATAGCGAGTGAAAATGTGAGCCGATCGGAACCAAGGAGATACAGGCAGACAGTCATAGGTGCTTTGGGGAAAGAGAGACTCCCCTGGGAGCCCTCCTGTTCCCCGCATGGGGTGTGAGAACGTGAGGCTGGGAACTGCTAAGGCTGTCATAACAGTGGGGAGCAGCTAAAGGTGTCGGAGACACTGTGTAAAGCCGGGGATGGAGGTGTCATCCAGGAAGACAGAGGCAGGAGACAATTAAAGAAAATAAAGACGCCAGGATCCTGAGCCTTTACATGACATATTTCTTAAAGCTATCTTTGTTTACAGACTTTTCAGTTACATCAATCAGTAATTTCTTTTTTTGTTTAAGTCAGTTTAAGTTGGATTTTCTATCATTTTCCTATGTCTTAGTTAAAGCACTCAGCTGCCTTTCCAAAATACTATAACTGGGTGGCTTAAACAACAGAAATTTATTTCTTACAGTTCTGAAGGCTGGGAAGTCCGAGATCAAGGTACTGGCCAGTTCAGTTCCTGGTGAGAGCCCCTTTCCTGATTTGCAGGTAGATGGCCATCTCCCTTGGAGGATGAGGGGGTGGGAGTCTCTCATTTGTCTTTTCTTATAAGAACACTAATCTCACCATGAGGGCTCCAATTACCTCCCAAAGGCCCTGTCCCCTAAAGCCATCATCTTGGGGGTTAAGGTTTCAACATATGAATTTGGGGGGAACACAAACATCCACTCCATAGCACCCTACAAAGGCCAGGTAGAGCTACAGATCTTCCCTATCAACTGACTTACTCTAGAAGTTTCAGCTCCTCTGATGTATATAAAAAGAAAGGAGATGGGGGTATTAATCCAGGGTTGAAATTTGGCCAAATTTGGCTATGATAAAAGAGAAAGGAAGAGGATATTTAGAATATTGGCAGGAGAAGCAAGGGAATGATGGCCCACTCAGTCTAAACTTGATGAGTGAAGTGAAAAAAAATATAGAGGGATGATGGATTGGAAGCAGTGAAGAATCAATATACTAGACTCCCAAAAGAGTGAAGAATGCCTATATTAATAGTAATTTAACAAACACACTGGAAGAGCCTAAGGTTAGAGAGAGAAAGCAGGATGCTTGAACTGGTTATTTTGGAGTTGCGGATACCTTCACTAGAGACGAGGTACAGAATAAGACTGACAGAGTGGACAGTGGAAATGGAGTGAAGAAGGAAATGGAGCAAACGAGACATCAGGGTACTGGCACTGCCACCTATGAAATGGTGAGATCTCTTGGGATAAGGGAAGAGCTTGGGATGGGGAGGACTCTGATTCAGACTGTGATGTTCAGCAAGCGAGTGGGAGAGACTGAGAAGGCAGGAGATGCTGGTGATAACGGGGAGGGAGGTATAGGAGATGGGCACAGGCCTAATGGGCACAGGATTCTTGCAGGATGTCAGAAGAAACAGAGATCTGGAGCAGAAATAGGACACAAGGGACTCAACCAACCCACTCCAATCTCAAGGTTCCTGGGATAGAATAAAGAGCCCCTGCTTGATGACTGTGCCTAGAAATACTGTCTGGGAAGTAAAGTCCAACAGACGAGAGCCAGTCTCAGTTCAGGGAAGGAGTGAACCAAACTGAGAATAGACGGGGAGGAGGACTTGCTAAAAAGGCAAATTCTCAGGCCATTCCTCAGACCCCCTGAGTCAGAAACCCTGGGCGTGGGGCCCAGCACTTTGTGTTTTAACAGGCTCTCTAGATAACTAAGATGCACACTAGAGTTCAAGAACCGCTATCTTAAGGGCAAGGGAAAGGGCTAGTTAGCTTGAACCTTGGCATTTCTCGGAATCCTTCTCAACACAGAGACCCAGGAAGCCATGTCCAGTGATCCTGAGCTAACGCTTGTAAAGAGACTGATTTGCCACTATGGGTAGTTGAACAAACTAATTCCACAGATGAGAAAATGAGGTTCAGAGAAAGAAAGTGACATATGCAAGATCACAGAGCAAAACAGTGATAGAAAAAAGTAAAGTCCAGTTTGGTCTTTCCAAATACCACAGTGGTTTGACTGAAACAGTATTTTCTGATGAACAGAATGTGAAAAGGTGGGCTGGGGATTGGGGGGGAAGTTAATAACTTTTATAGGCCAAGATGTGGGATCTGGTTGAGGCACCCGCACACAACTGGGTTTGAGATGGAATCTGACACCCAATTTGGGACTGGAATAGGCCAGCATGAAGCAAAGGAGGCAAAGGAGAAACCCGAGCTGGAGAGGAACGGGCATCTCTCCCCCTTACCCTGTTTGGGCTGCCTCCAGCTCCCCCACATCCCACCTCTGTTTTGCCACTTGGATGAATTACCTTGCTCAGAGCCTGCTTCCTGGACCCTCCTCCAGTCACAGCTGCTGGATCTGATCTTTATCCATCCTCACCCAGGCCGAGAGCCCCAGAGAGCTCTGGGGAGGCTCCAGTTCACAGTAGGAATGAGAAGCAGGACTTCCAGGAGCACTACTGTTGGTGAGTAGAGTCAGGGAACATGATCACCTAATTCTTGTGAAATTACCGGGTGTGACTAAGCAGGTAAAGGATGTTTTGTTGAAGGGTGGGGGTGTGGGGACAAAATTAAAAAAAAAAAACCCCTCCATGACTTTGAGTCCCAATTTTTCTGAAGGAGAAGTTATCGTCGTGTTGTTTTGCCAAACCCATCCCATCTGGAGAATTCATTCAATGTATATATAACACTAAAGTGTCCAAATTGGTGAAAATAACTGGATTTTTTTTTTCATTTTTAATCCGGATGCTTGTGATTTCATCCCAGTTGGAATTTCCACAACTTAATAAGATACTTAATATCTTCAAGCTTCAATTGTTTCATGTGTCAAATTAAAATAATAATTGAGATAATTCCTGCCTTATCCGTCTTGCAGGATGAGGTCGAGTGAGATAATGGTCGTGAAAGTGCTTTGCAATCTGTAAAATATCACACAGATGTGAACTCTGTGTTATTATCATCACTTCAAATTTCCTTGACCAACTTCTGTAGCCCCAATTTACTAATGTATTTCATGGCTACTTCCTGAAGCTTATCATTAAAAGGAAATGTTCCACTCCTGACGTCTTAAGTTCTAATGTACAAATCTCTGCTTCTAACTTCCTATCAGTCTAGTTTTCCCTTCCTTACACCTACCGCACATATTTTGTGATCTCATCATGACCCTCTAGTTTTTTGACCTTTTTTCCCCACTGTCAGCCTCCTCCTTCCTTCGCTTCCTTCCCTGTCCTCCTGAACTGTCCACCACTGTAATCATTTTGTTGCATATGCTCTCATACAACCAATCTCTAGTTCTTCCACTGTACATTCTCGCAAACTCTCAGTCTTATATCAGTGTAACCATCTGCCTTCTTCCCATTTCTTCCTTGGTTGCTGAGCACTGTTGGAAGGAATGACACAACTGGATGGATTGGTGCCATTCCAAATTTATGGGCTCCAAATTCATTGGGCCTTATTGCCAGAGCAAACATTCCACATCTTACACTGGTCAAACTACCTTCCTAATTGCTGCACCCTTCTCTTAGTAATAAACTGGTTGACTTTTCAGAGACAGAATTGAGGCTATCAGAGAAGCACTTGAAAACTCTGCTTCCAAAACCACAAACTTAAACATTTACATGGAAATCCAACTTTACCTCTTGGGATCCTGCCACAGACCAATAAACATCCCTCTTCTGTCCAAGGCAAATTCCTCCATCTCTTCTCCCAGTTTATCTTTACCCAGTTCCCCTAGAGATTTCCTCTTTCCTGGATATTTCATCTCTAAAAGATGAAAAGAAAGCCACCCTTTTCTTCTAGCACCTCTGCTCATTTCACTTGCTCTTTACAATCAAATTCTCCCAAAGAATAATCTACAATCACTGCCTTCATCTCTCCAATTTCCTACTCAGTCTTCAACCCATGACAATCTGGCGTCCTTCGCTGCTGTGCTGACTCTCTCCTGGTTGAAGTTACCGATCATTTTCCAATTGCAAATTGTCTCAGTGCGAATGACTCTCAGTCATCAACCCAGTTCACCACAGTGCATCATCTCACTGATACTTTGGCCTCTTCTTCTTCTAACTGTCTTTCATTAGATTCTGAGATGTGACTCTTTACTGAGTCCCCTGACCCACTCTGACATCTCCTTCATGGTTATATCCATACACACACACACACACACACACATATATATATTAGATTCTTCATAGCTACCTACCCCTGAAATGCTGGGTTTTGCCTAATTGGACTTGAAAAAAAAAAGATATTATTACTTCCTTGGTGATTTCATCTGCTCCAGGGGTTTCATGCTGATAATTTTCTCATTCATGATGATTTCCAATTAGGAAACTTCAAACTGAAGTGTGAGGTAAACCAACCAGTGGACATTTCCACCTAATCAGTGTGGAAATTTAATACCTTCACTCCAATCTGGCTTTCCTTCTGTGCTCATTAGCTTGGAAAATGGTATCATGAGATACCTAAAACCCGAAGGTGATTTTGGTCCCTCGCTGTCCCTCACTGTAGCATCCAACAAGCCCTTGGGCCCACATCTCTTCTCTCCATCTTCTCTGCCTCTGTCTGAGTTCAGGCTTTCATTCTCTCTCCCTCATGGGTAGCTGCCATCATTTCCTAACTGGCTTTCCTCCTCCAGTATTAGGCCCTTCAAATAGATTCATCATGTTAAAGTAGTCTTGCCAAAACAAAAGCCCGTCAGTGTACTCCTACCATTTTTTAAGCCCTCGCTATGTATCAGGAACCATGCTATTCTTTACATTCATTGTCTTATTTGAGCCTCTTAACAACCCTATCAGGGAAGTATTGATATTCCCATTTTCAGAAGGGAAAAAAAAACACACCATGAAACTACTAAATGGGCAAATCAGCAATTAAAGCAAAGCTTGTGTGCTTTGTGTCCACCTACTACTAAGGTGTTTCTCCACGGCCCAAGGATGAATCCAGACTCCTTAAGATGCCACCTTCCCAGAAACCCACTTCATACTCCAGGTTCTCACAGCCTCTACGTATCTCTACCCATCCTTCTCCTTCCCTCCCCCGCCACCCATTACTCTCACATCTGAAGATTGCCTGTTGTTTCTTCTGCATGGCCACTAACTCTGCAGGGACTTCAATCAGACCATGAGTCCAATGTTCTTGTATTTGTTCATTTCCTTCCCACAAGACTGTGTGTGAGCTTCTTCAGCTCATCTCTGTCTCCAGAACCTAAGATCATCTTTGGCGTCTGGTACGTGGGTTGGCAAACTATATAGCCCACGGGCCAAATCTGGCTTCCCAAGTGTTTCGGTAAATAAAATTTTACTTGAAACTTTTTTTTTAATTTTAAAAAATAAATAAAATAAAGTTTTATCAAAACAGTGCCACTTTTAGCCATTTACTTGTTATCTATGGCTGCTTTCATACCACAATGTCAGTGTTAAAGAGCTGCAACCAAGACTTTATGGTCTATGATCCTAAAATGTTTACTATCGGGCCCTTTACAGAAAATGTTTATCAGCTTCTGATATAGTAGGTACATAATTAATGTTGGAAAAATTAAAAGATGCATGCAGAGTTGGCTGAATGAACCCATGAATGATTGGATCATTGTGAAGTCCAGTACCTTTTGGCAATGGGAAGTAAGACATAGGAAAAATTTGGAATTAGGCAAGAATTTTCTAGCAATTAGCAATGATCTTGTTTTAATCACAGCCCCCTGAGATGAACAGAAGAAATGATATCCCTCCCCCCATTTTGTTTTAAATAATAAAGTAGAGGCTCATGGAAGTAAAGCCAAATGACCAGCTCAGGCTGGAGCTAGGATTTGGACTCTGTCATTGATGGGACGCTAGAAGACATGGAAGCCCGTTGGGTCCTTAGAGATCAGACTCCTTGGGAACAGAACAAGGTAGAAAAGGATGGAAGTAGATCCAGAGGGACTAGGCAAAACACCTGACATGAATCATAACAACTCCACCTACCCTCCCAGGGTTGCTGTGAATGGCCTCTGTTGTTTATCAGGTACTCAGAGACCATAACGCGTTGAGTGTTTCGGGGATGACAAAGGACTTTTTCCTAGCTTGTTCCTTTCACCATCCCATCAACCTATAAGGTAAGAATTCCTCAATGGAGAAATACACAGTTAAGCTCAAAAAGGTTAACTTTCACCCAGCTGACTGGTGTTCAACCTCTGGTCTCTCCAGCTCCAAGCCCTTGTTCTTCTTACTGCTCCAGGCTGCTTCTCTTCACCGATGAACATATCAGCTGTAGCTTGAAGGGAGACCTTATTTCCAGAGACTTTAGGACTTGCTATCTATGCTCCATGCAGGCAAGGTCGGCCAGGCACTTGTGACAAGCTTTGATTATTGCATTTACCCCTGCAGACCTCCCAGGCACAAACACTGAATTTGTTTTTCAAGCACTCCTGATGGCTACAGCTAGCCAGTCTATTTGGATAGAGGGTGTGGAGGCTTTCCTAGCCCTGTCACACCCGCCTAGATAAGGATGCCACGTGACCTTCCAACATTTGCCAAAGATCAAACTAGCCAGGGGATCCAGAGAGGATGGGGTGTGCCCAGTTAATCGAGCAGAGCAGACTAAACAAGCCTACACTTTCTGACCTCTTCCTTCCTCTGGGTTCTTAATCAAAGTTCTTTCTACCCAAGAACAAAAGCAGTCATTTGTTCATTCATTTAACATGCACCGAGCACAGGCCTTGTGCTGGGCACATGAGGTGAAGAGATAAACAAAACACAGTTCTTCCCTGCAAGGAGCCTACAGTCTGATGGGTGAAACAAATATGTAAACAGACAATAAAGATGCAAGGTGGTGAGCACTCCAAGAACCTGGAACAGAGCTCTGAGAAAAAGCAAGCTCGTCTCTCTGGGATGTGGAGAGACGTCGCAAAGGAGGTAACAGTGGAGCTGGATTTTACAGAATAGGTAAGAATTTACCAAAAGTAGGATGATAATTCTCGTAGCTTAGTGACTACCTATTATGAACCAAAAACGGGACTAGGAACTTCATATCCTCTGTCACTAACTCTCACTTTGATTACGTTTTAGGAACAATGAAACTGGAGCTTAGAGAAGGACGGTAGCACATCCAAACTCACACAGGCAGTGAGTGGCCAAGGGAGGTCTGGGTCCAGGTGTTCCTCGCTCTCACAACGGCATTATTTTGGTACTTCTATTTCAAATGAGGGTAAGAGAGACCAGCTGATACCTTCAGAAAAAAGCAAGAAGTTTAGAGGAGCTGAAACATACAGCTGAGGAGGAAAGGCCTGGGCATGGAGGCTCGAAGAAGACAGTTCGCTCAGATTTTAAAAGGCCTCGTACGTGTCACCCATTGAGATGTTCTCCTTGTGATTGTGGGGAAGATGCCATAATCAGATTTCTAGTTTAGAAATGTCATTGTAGCAGAAGAGAAGACAAAAATCGGAAAGCAGATGGAAGGTGAGGAGACCAATCAAAAAGCTGTTGCCTCCTTCCAGGTCTGAGACATTTGAGACCCAGAAGAAGAATGCATTTAATGAGGATAGAATTTGCAACACCAGCGTGAATGGGAGAGGCATTCTAGAATGGATCCCCCAACAAAACGTGAGTGTGCTCTGAGACCATTTGTGCTTTGTGGATGGAAAGTTGAAGACCAGAGGGCATCAGCTCCCCAAGTTCAAACTCATCTCCTGACCTTCGGGGCCCAGTGCCCTTTCCTCCCTTCTGACAGCCCTTCGAGGGTGCTAAAACCCAGGCCCACAGCACCCGACCAAGGGGCATCCCCCTCTGGGGGTTGCAGCCGTTTCTCTCTCCCCGTAAGTCATCCTGGAGTGTCTCCCAGCACATGGACAACGTCCAGCCATCTAGGAGGGCTGGCAGGAGGAAGCCCATAACAATGAACAAATGTTCAGGGAAAACCCCCAGTGATTTCCCCAGACAAGCTGAGGCGGAGCTAGCCTTCCCTGGGCTCATGCTTCACTGAGCAGGCAGATTGTCTGGGCAGGATCAGGTGATGAGGGAAGGCAGGATGGCGGAGCCTGCAATTCCCACGACAGGCTTGGAGGTGGAGGCCCAAGTTCAGTCAGTATTAGGAACAGAACTTGCCTTCCTCCGTGTGCCAACCGCGGTGATGGGGAAGCAGGAACACTGTGCAGAGACGCTCTTGCTGGAGACCGTGGCTGGTTCAAGATGGTGCTCTGCGTTGAACAATGACTGCACCGACTCCCGCCTCCTGCGCAGACTCCCACTGGCCTTCCACGGCCGCCTGCCCAGCATCCCGGGAGGCTCTGTTGGCTAGCTTGCATTTCCTCCTAGCCAGCCCGTGAGCCCTGGCCCTCTGCAGACAGAGGGCGAATATCACCCTTATCTCCTTTCTTTTAATAAAGCCCATACATTTATTTCTTTTTCTATACTTTTTTTTTAAACCTGATACCAGGCCCTTGATTCACTTTTTTTTTTCACTCTTTTTATTTTTACCATTCCACTCATTTTTATTCTTTTGGGGAGGGGGAGGTAATTAGGTTTATTTATTTACTTTTTTTTTTCAATGGCGGTACTAGGGATTGAACCCAGGACCTCGTGCATGCTAAGCACGTGCTCTGCCACTGAGCTGTACCCTCCCTCACCATCCTTACTTCTTATTTAGCCCCCCTTCTCTGAAGGGGGAAACCAGCAGCAGGGAGGGCACCGCCTACGGCCAATGATGGGCGCCCTTCCCCAACTACAGCAGATCCTGAGTGGGCCTGGGGAAGAACAGAGGAGAAGGCAGATGCCACAATTAAAGGGGGCCTGGAGGACTTTCACACACGGTATGAGCACCTGCGGTGGCTTTGTATGTCTTCTCAGCACCAGCGTATTTGGGTAAGGAGATTTCTTCCCAAGAGGCCAAGAAAGAGAACAAGGCTCCCTTTCTGGTGTTCCCCATCATGGCTCACCACCAAGACCCTTCCATGAGAGCCAGCAGAAAATGTTCTAGCCAGTTCCACCTCCCCACCTTTGGTCATTTCCCTTTCCTGCCTGGCATGCTCTGAGCACTCCCTGAACTCCTACCCAGAGTTAACGTTCCAGCCCATTTCACACCTTCTCTCTCATAAAGCTTTCTGACTTGATTTGGTTTCCCCAGAAAACAAGAGCCCAAGTCAGAGACCTGAATGGTGGTACTTTATTGAAGATCAATCTCAGCAAGTAGCCATGGGGAGTGTGGTGAGTGAAAGGGGGAAGGAAAAACCAACACGAGGTACACCGTCAAGAGCGCCACTGCCAGGACCTCCTGAGAAGGGTATACCCTGCTTCCCAGAAGCACCCACCAGCTGGATGGACGACTGGGGCGCTTACCCACCAGCTTCTCCCCCAGCCCCTCCCCTCCTGCCCCCAGCCCTCATCCCTGGGTGAGGGGTGCCCCCACAGCCTTGTCTTAGTGTATTTTAATTGCCCAAGAAGCAGATCCTTAGATGAGGAGTCCAATGAAAATCACGTGAGGTGAAGCAAGGAAGCAAGAGAGTGGAAAATCAGTTCTGGGAGGGAAGGAAGCCCGCGAAGTTGTGTCAGCAAGCAAAGCAAGCGGGTTGCCACTGTGGGTGCCGGAGCTTAGTCCTGTTGGGGAATTCTGGCAGCCAGCGTGGAACCCTGTCTCAGAATTATCCCCTCAGAGAGGAGAGGGTGCTAAAGAGTTTTTCTCCACCACTTCCATCAGTCATGCCTGGAGGTTTGAAGCCCGCCCCTGTGTTGGGAGGGAGAATTTAATGCCCTGGCACTTTCAGCTTCCCCAGCCTACAGACCAAGTGGGGTCTGGTTGTCAGAAAAAGCCCACAGGCAAAGAGTTACAGCTGCTGGCTGTCGGAATTCAGGTCCGGACGAGCCAGGGACATGAGTGTGGCATTGCCCCTCCGCTGTGCTTGCCAGCTGGCAGAGGTGGCTCCCAAAGTGTAGAAGACACTGCAGTAAGATGCTAAAAGGTGGGAACTCTGCCGGAGGGAGGTGAGTCTGATCTGTCAGCCACAACTGCAGTTGAAATTGGAGATGGGTTGAAGTTGGAGGTGGGCCAAGGGCAAATGGAGCACTAATATTGTGTCTAACTGGGGCACACGGACTTTTTCTTTCCTTGTTTTGAATACCTGGGAAGTAACCACTGGACCCGTAGGCCGTCCTAGACATATGTGAAAGTTGAACACTCGAGAGTAGCTTGCAAACTTTTGTGGGTCAGAGTCTGCAACTTAGTCTTTTTTTTTTTTTTAATCTCCTTTAGTACTTAGCACAAAGCTTTGTGTCTAATAATGACTTTGTCTGCTTCTGCCAAAAAAAGAAAAAGAAAGGCTTCAGGAATGAGCGCCCTCCCTTCCTGATCTATAAAGTTATCTTGTGGGGTATATACCAGGCCTGACATCTGTTATTTCTTTCTTGGAAATAATCAGAATGAGATTTCTCCTCTCCCTGATTAAGGTCAACTCATCTTCCCACACTTCGGTGCTGCTGACTCCGCCTCCCTTCTGGAACCCTTACTCCTGCCGTCATCCCTTCTCTCGGTCGTCTGTGTAGCAGATATTTGGGGTGAGGTGGGGGTCCTGAAACCTGAGCCATCCTACTCCCCGTATCTCCAAAGAAGCCCTTGGGGTAAAGGGCAGGATCTGGACTGAGCCATCAGCTCTGGCTCACACAGGGCAGCGCGAAGGCCGGCACTCCATCTGGTTTGGCAAAGGACTCCGTTCTGCATGATCAATTGTGTAACATTAGCTTGGGAAACGGGGCATCTGCCTTCCCCTTCTCTTCAGTCCTGACAGAGTGAGGACAAACAAGAGGGTCTTGCAGGGCTGGAATGAGGCGTGGAAATGCTCGAGTCATGCCCAGCACACGTACCGCCCTCAGCCTCTCCTTCTAATCCCAAAGTCTGCCATCTCCTGTGACTTAGCTTAGCCATCAGAAAATGAATGGCTCCTTGTCAAAATCATTTCAATTCCTTTGTAAAACAGATTGTTCCTGCTGGCCCCCTTGGAGTCTAGAAAACAGAATGGCTCAAAAAAAAGTAGAATAGGGACCTGAGAAGTACACCAGTCTTTCCGCCCCCCTCAAATCCCTTTGGGAATAAAGTTGGACGTAAGTGAAAAACTCTACATAACTTTACAAACTGAATTTGTGCATGGTGAGTAATTTCTTGACCCTCTCCATCTTTATCTTCCATCTAGTTCCCATTCCCCTTCTTGCTACAGGTCTCCATGTGAATGAGTCTGAAATATGTCCTTAAATACTGGTGTATACTTGTGAAATACGTACTGTTGGTTTAGATGCATGTATGTCTTCAATTTTACATAAATCATATGGTATTATAAATCTCATTCTGTTTCTTTTGTCACTTAACAATAGGATTTTGGAGGTGGGGGCTAAGAGAACACAGCTTTTGTTTTAACCTTTTTTTCTTTCGAAGCACATCACACATACACAAGAGAGCATGGACTTGGAGGGCCGACTGCACAGACCTCCAGGATATCGTGTGTCTCTCCCCACTGAAGGAATCCTCAAAGCTCAGCTTCCTGACAATCACTTTCTTTTGGCTATTGTTTCATCACTGCATAATATCTTGTTTATTTGCCTGGTTTTGCCCTTTGTGTAAGTGAACCATACAGAGTGTATTCCTGTCTGACTTGCTCTTTTCACGCAACATTATTTTTTTGAGGTTTATCCACGTTGCTGGTGTAGCTGTAGTTTATTCATTTTCATTGTTGTAGGGCGTGCTGCTATGTGATTATACTATAATTTCTTTAATCTATCTACCATAGGTAATCATTTAGACTTGGTGGTGGCAGTATTTTAACCATGTTTCCATGAGCCATTGGGTGGGAATTTGCCTATGGAAAATGCCTAGGACTGGAATTGCTGCATCAGAGGGTACCACGTGCCTGTTCTAAGCAACGCCAGACTGTTTTCCTGAGTTAGACTAACTCGAAC
The DNA here is from genome assembly GCF_048564905.1 of Vicugna pacos. Classification (NCBI taxonomy): domain Eukaryota; kingdom Metazoa; phylum Chordata; class Mammalia; order Artiodactyla; family Camelidae; genus Vicugna; species Vicugna pacos. The sequence continues at coordinate 26,646,618 of NC_132999.1, read as the reverse complement.
TCTCTCCCACAGGTATAATATTTCCCATTCTCCACAACCTGGGCAACACTTACATGGTCAGACTTCTTATCATTGTCAATCTGGTGGGCATGAAGACATATGAAACTATATTCATTTCAGCGTGTATTCCTTAACTGCCGGTGAGCCTGAGCATCTTTGCATAACTGCAGGGTACATTCATGTTCTCTCTTCTGTGAAATTTCTATTTGCATTTTTGTCCATTTGCCCCATAAGCAGCTTGTCTTTTTCATATGAATTTATAGAAGTTTAAAAATATATACATTCTAGATACTAATTCGTTGTCATGTATGTGCATTTCAAATATCTTCTCCCAGTTTGGGGCTTTAATTTTAGCTCTGTTTTTGGTATCTTTTGGTAAATAGAAGTGTCTCATTTTAATGAGGTAGAATTTATCAACTGTGTACGTTAAAAAAATATTTTCCTTGTGGTCACTAAGATATTCTTCCATGTAATCAGATTTTAAAATGGTACATCATCATGGCTTACTTGTATTATTTACCATCCCTGAAACTTGACTTTAAAAATCCCAGCATCCTGGGGATTTGATGAGGGTTACAGGTCATAAATGTGTATGCAAGAGCTTAGCAAAGCACTTCACACAGAATCAGGACCCAATATGTGTTAAGTTCATCCATTAGCGTGTAGTCCTAGTTCTATATTTTACAGATATTAAATTTTTGCAAATAATTTCATTTTTAAACAGTGAATATTTTGTGTATATTAGTTTTATGCTGGACATTTTGTCAAATGATTTTTTGCTCTCATATACCTCATAAAATAAACAATCATATTAACCCCATTGTACAGATGGGTTAACTGAGGCTCAGAGAATGAGTGATTTGCCTTAGACACAGCCACTAAATGGCAGAGACATTATTATACCTCCCATCTGCCTTTCTATCTAAACTGTGAAATACTTTATGTGAGGGTTTGTGTTCGGAGAATGGTAAGAGCCCTGTAGCACTGGAAAATAAGTTATATCTATAAGTGCATATCTGGGGATGTGGTGGAAGGGAGATGACAAATGTGGTCTACATACCCTGTTGCTATTCACTTTGCAAAACATGATTTGCCCCAGGCTGCATCTCCCATTTCCCCAGACCTGACTCAGTCTCTCCAAACCACCTATTTCCCTAAGTGACTGCCTTGAACCTACATGGCTTCTGATTTGCACCGTAAAGACGGTGCCCATAATTTAACCAACCACATTGCTCCTCTCTGAGGACTTCCACATCAAGTCATAATGGAACTGGGCTCCAGTGATTATCTTCCTGTCAGAATCTTGAGTCACCCAGGACACATGTGTCAACATGGTGTAGAGCTCTGTTTGTTTGCCTCCCCAGACAGATGTTGAAACAGGATCTCCCACCGCCAGTCAAACTGCCCAGACAACCAAGCAACTCAGTAACCACTTGCTAAAGCTAACACTCTTGGCATTCAGTTCCCACCAGATGAATTATAGCATAGTATACACTGGGTTCATTCAAGTCACTGAATGCTAGATGTGGAAGGACCTTGCCCTCATATTATAGCGGGAGGGGAGCAAGATCCAAAAACTGAATGCACGGGACTAAGTCCCTTTACATTAAATGTATATCCTTCGTTGAAGGACATTGTATGAGTGGACCTCATCTATAAAATGAAGACTAAAAAACAGTATCTATCTTTCCCACATCATAGGGTTGGTGTGAGAACCAAATCAAATAATATATGTGCTTCTGTGATGCTCTGCTTTAATTCGAGTATAAAGTTGTGTATGTAAAAGAAGAAAAGCAAATACAAACATTTGTTGGGTTCATTAAAGCTTTTAAAAAATTCAACTTTAATTGTCCTGTAAAATGTATGACTAAACATTGGAGATTAGGGACTTTTTTTCTTTGTACCCAGATGAACACTATAAAGCAAGTACTCAAAGTAGACAGCAGATTCCACAAAGAAAAGGTCGGTTACTCTCACCTTTAAATTGCTTCTACACGGAACATAAGTGCCAATTTTCTGCCCTATCCATGCCTATGGAAGATGCTACTATTAATAACAATTCTTTTTCAAATGAGCATCTACATGACTTTAGAATCTTCCTCAATGAAGCATTCCAGGAAGCTGGCAAAAATTATTTCTTGAAATTAAATCTTAGTTATTATTGAGAAACAATGAGTTCAAAGCTCTACTCTATGATAAATTCCTGTAATAAAGTTTGTTTTTCCATTCCCATTTGCTACTAAACTTACAATCTCAAAACAATGGCAGCTAATTTTCTAGATTGGCTTGAGGGTCCCTAAGACAGATTCACCAGGGCTCACTGGTGCCGCTGCCATCAGCTAGAGATCTGGCTGGACTGGAAGGTCACTTACAAAACTCGATGCTGATGTTGACTATGGATCGGGGTCCCTCAGATCTCCTCCACATGGTCTCTTGTCCTCTAGGGAACTGGACTGACTTTCCCTAGATGACTCACAGGGCCACATTCTAAAAGGGCAAAGCCAGAAGCAGCAAGGTCTTATAAGGCTTAGCTTCCAAAGGCACATACCTTCACGGCCGCCATATTCTGTTGGGAAAAGCAAGTCATTAGCATACCTCGATTCAAGAAGATAGATATCAAACATCCACCTCTTGACGGGAGTTGCAGCAAAGCCACATTGCACAAAGGGACATGAATACTGGGATGCAAGAAATTTGTGGCCATTAAGAAATTTATTAGCATGTGCCTTCTTGCCATAAATTATTCATATTCATCCTGTGGGTAAAATGTAGTCACCTCCAAACTAAGACCCCCAAAAGTCTCATCCTAATTGTTTTAGTTATCTATCGCTGCATAACAAATTAGCCCCAAACTTAGCTGCCTAAAAGAACAATAAGCTTACACAATTTTTTGGTCAAAAATTCAAGAAGTTAGTTAGATACTTATGTCTAAGGGTCTCTCATGTGGTTTCAGTCAGAATGTCAGCTGGAGTCGTGGTCATTTGAAGGCTTGAATGGGACTGGAGGATTCACTTTTAATACTCCTCACTCACATGCCTGTGGAGAGGTTCCTCGCTGCATAGACCTCCCCATAAGGCTGCTCAAGCAGTCTCACAATATGGAATTTGGCTTTCTCCAGAATGAGTGATGTAAGAGAGGTCATCTGTGACCTTGGCATGGACGATAAACATAGTTATTTCTATGTCTCATTCCAGCCCCTTTCGGTATGGGAAGAAGCTACACAAGGTCACCGGGGGCCATTCTGGAGGCTGGCTACCACATCAATTACGGTATCAAGCTTAACGTCCGGAATTTCATGACCTGCCTCAGACTGGATGTGAATGAGTCTCCTTAGGTGTGGTTTTCAGGTATAGCAACTTTTGAGCAGTAGCATCTCCAGAGATTTGTGAACCAAAAAGACAATATATCCTCCCCAGGCATACTCAGCATACAACACTGAGATAGGGAAAAATCATGAATAGTAGACAATCTCATTCAAAGTGGGATGAGATAATGGTGGACACATAGGAGTCACTGATCAATAGCAATTCTGAAATCCAGATGTCATATGTCAGGCTCCCTACCCTGAGGGCGGGGAAGATTCCTTGATTAGGACAGAGTTTTCTCCCTGGAAGTGGTCTTAAATTGTTCATGCTGCTTTCTGAGTTCTTGGTCTAGCTTTCTAAAGCACTTTAAAAAAAAAAAAAAAAGAAGTGGTCCGTGCTTACATCGGAGTAGCTTTCTCCAAGAGCATGTGCTTCTTGCAAGCCCCCTTTATTTGAATGACCTCCATCACTCCCAGTTCAAATCACCAAAGTTTAAGTTATCAATGCTATTGGAAATATAATTCTCTTAGAATCTTTTTAAGTTTCCCATCAGTCTTCTCAGCATTCACTCCAAGCCCTTAAAAGCCAAGTCCATAATTCTTTTTGAGATAGATCTCTTTATATTTTAGACAATCCCGCTTCTTTGGGACAATGCCATTGAGATTATTAGAAGCCCCTTTTTCAAGTGAACAGGACTAACTCAGGACCTGAAATCTTATAAGATCTTAACAAAAGGTATTACAGCCATATCCTTCATTTTACGTTTTCCCAGAAGTCCGTTTTTATTTTGGTATTCTTTTGCTAGCTGCAGAGACAGAAAACATAGTTTTGCTTTCTAACCCAGCGAGTCCTTGTTTTTATATTTTCACCAAATTATGCCTGCAAATGCCACCATTCTCTCATTAGCTCATCTCTGTTCCCATATGTTATTATATACAGTGGAAGACACCATTTGCTATTTTTCTCCTTTTGCCTTAATATCTCCTTAGCCAGAAGCAATAAATTCATTAAGCATATTTCTATCTTCCAAGTCACTCCAGTTATGCCACGATTTACTAGAGAAAGGGGACTGCCCTTTCTCTCCTGGTCTTCAACAACCATTTCCTTTCTGCTCCTCTAGACTCTTTTCCTTCTTCTCTTTCCAGCCTCTACCCACCACCTAGGTCCAAAGCCAATGTCACATAGTTGAGGTTTTGTTATGGTACCATTATACTTCTAGTCACCAATTTGTTTCAGTTTTCTATTGCTGCATAACAAATCATCCAAGATTTGGTGGCTTAAAATGACAGTGATTTATGATTTCTCACAACTTTATTCTGGCTATATGGTTCCTCTGATGGTTTTTGGAGAGCTCAGCTCAGTTTTGGGTTTTTTTTTTCACATTTTTGATTGTCACAACTGTGCGGGGGTTACTTGCATCTGGTGGCTAGAGGCCAGAGGTGTTGGCAAACGTGGACAGTGCACAGGACAGCCCTCGACAACAATAAATTATCTAGCCCCCAAAATCTGCAGTGCTGAGGTTGTAGACCCTGTAGTAAATATTTTTAAGTGCATTGTCTTCTTTAATCTTTACAATAGGCCTATTAGGTAGATAAGATCTTTATTACTTACAAAAGAGAAAAGTGAAGGTCAGAGGATTTAAGTAACTTGAACGAGATCATACAAAGGGCAAAAATCGTGCTTGAACACGTATATGCCTGAGCTCCTAACCACTATACTATAGGATGTGCATTGCACCTGGATTGTTGATTTTCACAACAGATCAGATTTTCTAAATATTAAAACCACACTAGCCAATAGCCTAAGCTCTCCACCAATTATTTCTTCTTTGGCTCTTTTCCTTTCTCTCTTAGTGGCTTTTTCTAGAAACAGAGCCCAAGGCAAGGATTAAGTGCTAATGCTTTATTTAGGAGGTACAATACTATGGCTGCAAAAGTGAGCAAAAAGGGAAGTGAGGCAGAGAAGGACAGGAAATAATGCAAGGTGAGACATTCCAACAAGCCATCTATATGAGGCAGCTTATGAGATGTCTCCAAATGGGCTATTCAGGGGGGAAAATGCTCCTTGGTTCAGTCTATTGGAGGGTGGAAAGGGGAGGAAATTTATTTGCCAGACCCCTCACATCTCCTAAGTTCCATTGCTCGAAGTTTGCCTTCCAAGGATTTAACTCCACACTCCTGGGTTGCATTACTCAGCCCTGCAGCAGCTGTTCAGGAAGCTAGCTCTCACGCCTGCAGCTTGGTCTTCATCAGAGTCCAGAAGTGCTGGGGGAAATAGATGCTTTCAGGCATGCTGTAGGTTGGCCTCAGGTAGTTCAACTCTGTGGGTCAGCACAGGGTCCAAGAGCTGAAGCAGCTGGGTGGGAGCAGGTAGTCAGAGGTTCAAGAAACAGCTTGAACCAAGAGAATCTGATGTTGGACACAGCACACGTCTGATATCCTCTTCAACACACTCCTCCAGCATTGGAAGGAAATCTTCCCAGCTTGGATGACCCAACGAATCAGTTAGGATTCATTGAGCTTTAAGAAGCAGACAACACAAGTGGGACTACCTAAAATACTAAGGAAAGAAGGGAAGTGGTGAAATGACTGCTAGTAGAAAAATGGCCACAGTAACTCTAGGTCCCTCATTTGCATATCACCACGTCTGGATACCCAGATGGAGAAATGAACTGTCTCTCCATTTGGATCTGTCTTGTAAATGAAGAAACGTTTCCTAAAGGGCCCCTCAGTAAACACCCCTTTGAATTTCTCATTGCCCAAGTTGGCCGATGCATTCATTCCTCAACAATCCCTGTTACTAGAACCTAATGCTCATTGATTGGTTGAGGCCTGGGTTCCTGGACCAATCACTGTTAAGGAGGGATCATCAGCACCGCTTAAACCAATCAGGGCCCAGCTCCAGCCCTGGGAGAATCTTCAAACTGCATGGCCACTGCAAAAGGGAGGTGGACTAAAGAGGCAAACAATGTTAAAGAGAAAAGCCTGGTGTCTACAAAAGACAGGCTTCAGAAGTTTCTAAAGAAACAAAGGCAAAGCTGCTCCCTGCATTTCTTACTGGACAGTTGTCATGAGGTCCTGATTCACTCCAAACAAAATGTGTTTTGGACAGACTGCCCAGTTCTCCTTGGCTCTTGCTGTTCCTTCCACTGGGACCATCTCTCCCCCATCCATGTCTTTGATGGCCCATCCTACCCTCAAGCTGATTTCAAAAGTCTGTCCTGATGTTTCACAGCCAGAAAACATAGGCTACAGGAAATGAAGGCTTTAGAATTGGTAGGGATTTTAGAAATCTGGATCAGGGCTTTTCACACTGGATGTCCTGGGGTCCCAGAGGCTCTGAAAAATGCTCTCCCGTGTAGCCTCAGAGGCCTGAAGGGCAGAGTTAAACAGCTGGCGTTTTGGACATTCTTCACTCACCCAAACAGAGCACTGATTTGATTTAGTTTATTTGATTCAAATAATCAAATCAAATTTGAATTGATTTATTTTACATAGTTCGTTTCAAGGTTAATTTTCCTTTGTAGAATGGACTTCTTATAAAAGTGAAAAAAAAAAAACTGAAGCTTAGAGAAGGGCCTGAAGTCTGTGCTGAAGGTCATGGTGCTGATCTGCCTCTCCTGCTCGGGACAACTGTGTGATATTTGAAAAGATCCATCCTGTGCCTCTGGAGTCCTTTCTTCTCCAGAATCGATGGCTGCAGCTCTTGCAAATCTCACACACAGAAGGACATTCCAAATCATCTCACCAACCCATTGCTCAAATCCTTGTTAAAATCACACTCAGAGTGTAGTGCCAAGAAACGAACATGATGATTCAGATACATCTGAGCAGCAGAGAGACGAGCAGGACTACCTCGTCCCCATCAGAATGCTGAAGTCCTAACAATGCAGCCAGGGATCACATTAGCTAGCTGGCAGGCACAAAGCACCATTGCCTCATACTGTCCATTAAAGCTCTTAGGGCTTTTTTTCATAAGCTGCTGTAAAGATTTTTCTTCCCATCCTGTTCCCATCCGCTTGTTTATTTAGACCCAATTACAGGGTTTAACATTTATTTCATTTATTCTAAGAATCCACATTTCTAAGTGACCAACCCTGTATATTTCTGGGAATTCCATGTGTGGACTGAGAATTCTAAGGCAGGAGTGCAAACTCAGCTACCTAGAGGGAACAGGCAGGGAGCGAGGGAGGTGATGTAAGTAAGTGAAGGTGGTCAGATCTCATTCAGACCTGTGAGTGGGGTACTCTGGTGAACTGGAGAACTCAACTCCATCTGAAGGGACATATTCTACTCAACTTTGACTCAACATTGCTGTGCAAAAATCAAGCCCAGTATTGCTCAGTCTTCTGATCTTTCCAGAGAAGCCAGAAATGTGGATGTTTACTGGAAATATCCAGTCTTCTAAACATTGGCCCGCTAATTCACAAAGACCTAATACAGTCAATAGGCCAAACAAAATACATCTGCAGGCTGAGTTCAGCCCACGGACTGCAAGTTTGCAACCTTTGCCCTGCAGGGATGAGGGAGTTGGGCAGCACTAGTTCTTGAGACAAAAATACCAAATGACTTGTATTATCTTGGATTTAATAGCATAACATTTATTTTTAAAATTTCCCTGTTAATCATCGGCTTGAGCATTTTAAAGCTGGAAAGAATCTTGAAGATTATATGGTTTAATTCTCTTGTTTTACCAAAGAAGAGTCTGTGATTCAGAGAAAAGTGACTTGGATTTTAATTAAATACACAGTTGACCCTTGAACAACACAGGTTTGAACTGTGTGGGTCCACTTCTTTGCAGGTTTTTTTTTTCAATAAATATATACCTGTATTTTCATTTTATAGATCTTTAACTGTGGTGGAAATTTAGTGCTTGATTAGAGATCACAATACATGGAATCAAAAGAAGTAGGATTTGAGTCCTGATTTTATCTACACTGTTTTAGATTCTGGCTCTTGGGTGAGACATTTATTAATCTTTGTTTTTGAGACAGAGATAGCAGTTCGAGGATCTTCTACTGCGAGGGGGTTGGCACCCCTAACCCTTATGTTGTCCAAGAGCCAAGTGTATCTCAATGAAATGAATAAAAAAATCAGATTCTCAGAAACAGATGGAGTTGTATTGGTCCCCCAGTCTAGAGCTTTTCAATCTAGGCACTACTGACATCTATGGATTGGATAATTGTTTGCTGTAGGGGGCAGTCCTCTGTATTGTATGATGTTTAGCAGCATCCTTGGCCTCTCCCCACGAGCTGCCAGCCATTGGGGGGCAAGATAGAGGCAAAAATGTATCCAGATGTTGCCAATGTCCCTGGGGGTGGAAATCACCACTGCTCTTGAAAATCACTGCTGTTCTCCAACCCCTTTGTCTTACAGATGAAGAAACTAAGACTCAGAAAATGTAAGAGTTTGGCCAAGGTTATGGGGGCAGTTATTGGCATGGCTGGTACCAAGACTCAAGTACCTTAATTCCCAGTAGATTGCTGTCTCTAAAAAGACTGCAAATCTAAGCCACAGTTTTATCAGTAAATGAGCTGTCTAAAACTGTATGTTTTAAATTAAGGAGCAACATGGCATAATGATGAGGAGCATAACGTCTAAGACTATCAGATCAGAGCTTTATTACCAGGTCTTCTATTTATGAACTTTGTGACTATGACCAGATTAACCTCTTTGAAGATTTGTTTCCTCACTTGGAAAACTGGTCATTCTAAAAAATAAAATTTATTTGAAAAACATGGGTGGGAAAATTGATGTAGTGTTCGACAATAATAGAGATTCAGTAAATGGAAATTATTATTATTATTATATTATTATCATTATCATCATCATGATTATTAACTGGATCTGGGGTTGACAAACTATAGCCCCCAAACCAAATCTGTCCTACCTGTTTTTATATAGCTTGTCAGATAATAATGATTTTTACATTTTTAATGGTTTTTAAAAAATCAAAAAACAATACTACTTTGTGATACACAGAAATTGTGTGAAGTCAAATGTCAGTGTCTATAAAGAAAGTTTTATTGGAACACAACCCTGCTTATTCATTTACATAGTCGATGGTTGATTTCACGGCACAACAACAGAGTTGAGGTTGCAACGTAGATCAAATGGCTGGCAAAGCCTAAAATATTTACTGGCCCTTTACAGAAGAAGATTGCTTAATTAGACCTTTGATCTCCAGGGAGAAAACAGGCAGCCATAATTGGCACAGAGCCCTCTGGTGTATAGGAGGAAACATAGCAAAATAATTCATTGTTCCTTTTTGATGCCCCCTTGCAGTCCTAGCCCCTCTGACCATTGTATCTAACTCTGCTCACTTGAGACAGTTCTCAGCACCTGCACGCACCTTTACTTTTTATAGATGTCCTTTCTTGAATAACTCTCATTAGAGACTTGGTACTGGACAGTGCTTTTCAAAATCTGGAATATTTATCAAAAAGAAAGGAAATGATTTGCTCAGTGTTAAGCCAACCACATATTTTAAGTGTTGCATGATTTGGACAGGACAATAAAGAGGGATATCCGGTAAAAAGAGAAAAATAGATAAGAACTATCTGCCAAGACTAAGATTTAAGAGATGCTGTCCTGTCACTCTTTTTTTGTAATACCTTGAGCATCTCAGTTATGATTTAATCTGACTATAGGCCAAGAGTTTAAAAGTCAAGATACCTGTTTACAGCCCTAGCCTTGCCACTAACTCAATTTGTGGTCTCCAGAATTCTGTTTCAACTCAATACAATACATATATTGATTGTCTAATATGTGCCAGATGCTGTGCTGGGCATCAGAAGTACAAAGATAAATCAAACATGGTCTTTGCCCTAGAAGATTTCACTGAGAATCTGCTTAAGTCATTGAACTCCTTTGAGGGTCAGTTTTCTCATCTGTAAGTGTAGGGCATTGAATTAAACATTTCATCCACTTGAGAAACTCATATTGATCTCCTTTGTCTTTCCATACCCTCTAGTAGATAACAAGCAATGAAAATAGGACTGAATCATTATAATCATTCAACTGGTAAGTATGCTACTGACTGTCCTGGGAGGTAGTTCCAAGATAGTTGTAATACAATATAATAAATGCAAAATAGATGTATGAAGCTCATGAAAGGAAGCCATTAATTTTTCCTGAATAAGGAAAGATGGACTTCACAGGACATTCGGGTAAGTCTTAAATGATGAGTTCATTGATGACATGGTATGTTGGGAGCTCCCATCACTGACAAGGGATAAAGCCAGACTAACACAAATCTAGGAGTTAGGGTAGAGGTCGGTAGAGAGTCAGCCCCCTTCCCAGTAGAGCTGGCAATTCAAATCCAAGTCCAAAGGAAATGAGCAAGATTCAGTCTAATTTAGTCCAAGACTAGGGAGAATCTGATACAAAGAAATGAGGCAATGCATGTCATTCAGGCTTCCGGGGATTTGCCATTCTTGGTGCCACATGGAAACTGAAAAAAAAAAAGTCATTCTAAAGGAGATGACAGAAGTTAGGTACAAAATTCCTCAAGGGAAAGGATTGACTCTAGGATGGAGGGAGTCAAGCTAACAGCCAACTTCTCCATTTTTAGGCGTTCACTCTGGAACAGTAAGACAGAAATAAGCACCCAGGCTCAGAAGTAAGAGACAGCAGGCCCACGCTCACGGGTGTCTGGAATAAGGAATGCACGTGTAAAGCCACAGATTATTCCCAGATCTCACACACATGTGACAAGGGGGCTTTCTATGGCTTGTCAGTCCTGGAGGGATCGTGATCTTGCTAGGGTGGGCACCATGGCAAGAAACGCAGGCATCAAAGGGGCAGGCAGCATTGGTCACAAAGACAGAGGAGTATGAGAGGGCTTTGCAAATGGAAGCACAACTTGTACAAAGGCAGAAAGGTGCACTTACAACTCTCAAACAATCCCACCTCTGTCTTTCCTGCCCCCCAAGTTGCCATCTGCAAACATATCTACAGTGCCAATGAGAGGGGCCCCATCATGACTCTCCACTTCGTGAGTCCTGGGTAATCTGGCAAGAGAGGTAGGATTCATACACATTATTTAATGCTGTTGTGATTAAACTAAATGTCTAACTTCCAATCCCATTGCACAAGGCTCAGGATATAGCCAGACCTGCCTTCCTCAGGACAGATCCCTCAACATTCAGACCCTTGAGGACTCTCCAGGAATTTTGTATGCCTCTGCCTGACTTGATGACGGCATCTTCTCCCTGTGTCCCATTACAGCGTCACTTGACTTACTCCTCCATTTCCAAGGGTCACCTGCAAAGGTCTGTCCCGCTGCGGCCAGTTCAGAGCACACCTGGCCACAGCTAGTTATTGACCCCCTGCCCTCACCCCATCACTTCTCACGGGACGCAGGCTTCACTAAGTTCCCCGGTGAGCTGTGCCAAAGCCTTCCTCTCTACTCGCCCCCACGCCCAGCCTCCAATCCACTCCTAGGCCACAGTGCACTTGGGGGAAATTCAATCCATATGTTTCCTTTTCTTCCTACAGAACGCATCCAGCCATTGTTTAAAGAGGGAGGCAACAGCCAAGAAGAGCCATGTGAGACCTCTCTTGGCCTTGCAAGCCTTTGTTAGGGAGCAGAGAAAGAAGGACCTTGCCAAGAGCAACCTGAAACATTCCTTCGGGTTTGGTTCAAAGCCCGCCAGTCATGTTTCCACACAAACACTTCCCTAGGGCTGACGACGCCAGGCACCATTCAAGGAGTCTCTGAGACGGGAAGAGAGGGTAACAAGTACCACCGCCACCGACCTGGCTCTGGGATGTGTGTGAAGGGAATCGGTTTGCAGGAGGTTGTTTTACATTATTACCTGCTGAAGCTGACATACGCCCTCTCTGAGAGTATAAACTCTCCCCTAATCATAAGCACAGAATCAACGATTTTGGAGATCAGTGGGAACTGAGATGTCTATCAGGTGTCCCAACCATCTCATTTTAAAATAATAGAAAACTTAGGCCCAGAGAGGGCAAAGGACTGGTCCAAGGTCAAAGAGCTGGTCAGTATTTCATGAAGAAGCCAGCACCTCTGATTCCAAGTTCAGAGATTTGGACTCAGTGCCTCACACCCTGACCTCACACAAATGCTAAGTGTCTGACATAGACAAGATGCATTTCCGTGCTTTAACTTTGGTTTATTGTAGACCAATCCTTTGTAAAAATTTCTTTATTCACATTGTCTACTTCTACATTTTTTGTGTGTGGAGGTGGTGGTTATTCTCTGAACCCATAAGTCAGGAGCTTCAAGGTTGCAGTAGAAACTCCTTCCCTAGGCTCTCTAACAGTTCTCTACGTGGGCTCTCCTTAAATAATTTTGATGACAGGGAGTCCACTACTCTCTGTGTTGGCCCATTCCATCTTTGAGCAGCTCTCGTTGCTGGAAAGCTCTTTCTCACATTAAGCAGAAGTCTGCTTCTCTATCATCCCCCCTGCCACCCCCCGCCTACTTGTTCACTGGGACCTCCCAGAGCTGCCTCCAGTACAAGCCATGTAGGGATGCTCCAAGGTCCCCATGGAGTGAGCACTGCCCTTGGCCAGTATAAGACCACCTTTATCACAGTCACTCTGGTGTTTCTCCCCTTGCCCATAATCCCACCAGGGAGGGTCTTTTTTTTTTTTTCAACTGAGATGAACTTGACATATAACATTGCACTGATTTCAGGTATACAACATGCTGATTCAGCATATGTACATGTTGTGAAATGATCCCACAATAAGTTCACCACAGATAGTTACTCTTTTTCATGTGATGAGAATTTTTTTTTTTTGAGATCTATTTTTTCTTTTACTGAAGTCTAGCCAGTTTACAATGTTATGTCAGTTTCTGGTGTACAGCAAAATGTTTCAGTCATACATATACGTACATATGTTCCTTTTCATATTCTTTTTCATTACAGGTTACTATAAGACATTGAATATAGTCCCCTGGGCTATATAGTGTAAACTTGTTGTTTATTTTATATGACGAGAATTTTTAAAATCTACTCTCTTAGCAAATTTCAAATATAAAACACGGTATTATTAATTATAGTCACCATGCTCTGCATCCCCAGGACTGATTTATTTTGTAAATGAAAATGTGTGCCTTTTGACTACCTTCACCCATTTTGCCCATCACCCACTGCCCACCTTGGTAACCACCAATCTGTTCTCTGTAATTATAAGCTCAGTTTTTGTTGTTGTTGGTTGGTTGGTTGGTTGGTTTGGGTTTTTTTTCCCTTAGGTTCCACATATAAGTGAGATCAAATGGTATTTGTCTTTCTCTGTCTGACTTATTTCACTTAGCATAATGACCTCAAGGTCCATCTATGTGATTGCAAATGGCAGAATTTCCTTCTTTTTTATGGCTTAATAATATTCTGTTGTATTTATACACCACATTTCCTTTATCCATTTATCTATTAATGGACACTTAGGTTGTTTCCACGTGTTAGCTACTGTGAATAATGCTGTAATGGATGTAGATAGCTTTTCCAGTTAATTTTTTTTTCTTCCTTCAGATAAATACTCAGAAGTGGAATTGCTGGGTCACATGGTAGTTCTATTTTTAAGTTTTCTGTGTTTTTTCAATAATACTATGGCAGTTAAAGATCCAAGACTCTGTTAACTAAACCTCATTGAAGGGAATCATAAGTCTAATATATCATGTCAGGATCTGAGAAAACACTAACAAGAACTACAGTAAAGATTTAATTTATGACATCACTATAATAACTCATTGAATAATAGTTTAAAAATCAAGGTTCTTGTGTGTATTTTTAAAATTTATTTATTTAAACCACAGTTATTTGGCACCTTCTTGTGTACTGAGTACAAGGGATGTTACAAAAAGCAACAAGATTCATTGGCTCCTCCTTTTTTGGAGGTCCTTTTTGGTGACATCTTTCATCTCAGACCTCCATGGCGCTAAGAAAGAATCTCAGACAGTAAGGGAAGCCTCTGCCAGGAGAGACAGATGACAAGGATCAAAGGATGAGGCAGTTGTGAGCAGGAGATTAGAGGAGAGGTTGGAGGCTTAGAAAGTTGGGAGGACATTGAAGTAAGTGGAAAAGGTAGGTGCTGGATTCCAAGGAGCCCTGAAGATAATACTAGTGTTGGAGTATAATGTCATAGAAAGACCATGAATTTCAGAGTCAAGCAATGAAGATCCAAATCCCAAATTCCATGCCATTAATTAGATAAGTTGTTTAACCTTCAGCCATTAATCATGCTAAACCCCTAACTCCTCATCTATAGAACAAGGACAACTACACATCCTTCCAAGGTTAAAATGAGACCACAACAAATATAAAATGTCTGACATACGTTGACCAAAAAGCATAAAATCCCCATATGAGATGAAGCCTAGAAAGCAGACCATTGTTCTGGCCTCTACTATTCTGTTCTGACAACCAATGGCCCTTTTCCTCTTGACAAGGGAGTCCTGGAGATTGGAACCTCAAAATAATCAAATCCCATGGGCTCAAGCTCCAGTTCAACTGTTATGAAAGGATACATCCCTTCCCCTCTCGACCAGCGAGCCTGGTTTCATTCTTCCTGTGCACACCTTGCCTTGGGCAAAGGGAAACAAATCCAGATATCAGGATGCTCATGAGGTGGGATGGGGGGACACGAGTCTCCCAGCGTGCCAGTCTGTTTGCACAGCTGCAGTCAATTAGGTGAAACCGTAATTGTTTCATACTTTTGCTCAACGTTTAATCCCAGAGAAAGAAGAATGGATTGTTGGTTTTCCTTTTTCATCTTTTCAGTATTTTTGTTTTGTTTTGTTTCTTTTCTCATCATAATATTTAGATAGTATTTGTGTGAGGGAAGGCAATCATAATGAAATGGATAATCAAACAGAGCGCTCAAAGGCACATTTACAAAAGCCTTCGCCTCAGAAATGCTTCATTTACCCAGACAGTGGGCAGTGGAGGGCATGGGAAAGTCTGTTTCTATGCACAGGGAAGTGGTTCATGCCAACCAGCTGGAGAGTCTCTCTTTCAAAATGCTCTGTATGTAACATGTAGAACCTCAGGTCAACAAGCAAACAGGAGGTACCACACGCCTTCCAGGTGCTGAACCCAGGCTAAGGACTGGATGGGCCAAAATGAGTCAGAGATGAGCCCCAGGGCCAGGATTAGGGTGAGGCAAGAGTGACATTTGCCATAGGAACAAAATGAAAGGGGATGCCCAAACCTCAAATATCAAGATAAAATATATTTTATAAGGCAATATTTTTAAAAATAAAAATTGATGCCACAAAAACCCATGGTGTACAAACTATCAAAACTTTGGTATGCTTTCACTTTCAATTCTTAGTCTAAAAATGCATGTAACCTGCAAAAAAACTTTCAAAAAATCACTATTTGAGTAAAACACAAGAATGTTTACTTTACAAATCATAAAGCAACCTTAGCACTGAATCAAGAAAGCAAAAGATGGGGAAAACAGCAGGAAAAAAATACACAAAAAGGAAAAACCATATGGAAAACACAATTATGAAAATAATCAGACATATTTTAAATCTCCCCTTTAAAGAAAGAGACTGCCATTAACTTCTAAAATACAATTCTTTGATCTAAAGTTAGGGGATAAGGTTAAGAGTAAAAATATGTTCATTTATTTGACCCAAAAATCATACTTCAGGGAACCTACCATAAGTAAAACTGACATATGGAAAAAGCATCATTTGTAACCAAAAAAAAATCAAAAGAACTCTCAACAGAATATTATTCAGTCATTAAAAATAACGGTCATGAAGACCAAGCAATGTTAAAAAAACAACTGGACAACGTAATGAAGTGAAACATAGAAAGCATAAATATATGTATACCCCAGTAATGACTGCATAAAAATTGCATAGAAAAGAAAAACTAAAGATAAACGCACTAAAGTTATAATAGCAATTTTATTTTAGTGGTAAAAATTTGAGTGTATTTCCTGTATTTCCCTTTCTTCCTCCTTTCCTTCTTTCCTTCCTTCCTCTCTCCTTCTTTCCTTCCTGTTTTTAGGACTGTGTACTATATTTTGTCCTGTATATTGTACTGTATATTATATTGCATCATTCAGGGGCCAGGCAGGAAACAGTTGGCATACCCAGTGAGATAACTGAGAAGTATTTAATGATAGGACTGCTCTCAGAGGTGTGAGCAGGGTTAAGGAAGAGCAACAAGAGGTGACAAAATACCCGATGTCTAGCAACAGCTAGAAGTTGGTACTATTCCTAAACCAGAAAAAAAAAGAGGAGGAACCAGGGAAGAACTGTAGTTGCAGGAGAAAGCTGCCCCATAGGAAGAACAGCCACTATAAAACTGTAGAATGAATGGAAATGAACGTTTGAATCTTACTCTCCTCCCTCCTTCCAGTCTTCTGCTAGCGTCTTGCATTGGCTGAACTCGGCTGAATGACAGAGCGCAGGGGAACCTAGATGAGGCAGTGTGTTGAGGTCAGCCTCCTGGGGTATGGAGCAGGTAAGGAGAAGGGTGAAAAGTGGATCTGAAGGGACAACGAGAATATACCCCACAAAAGCACTGCGTCATTTTATTTCTAAAATGGAAAAATGTATAAATTAAGAAACTGACAGCATTTGAAACTCCCTTTTCTCATCCATCAAATGCAGAAAAAAATAATTCCCACCTCATAAAGTTATGGGGTAATCTTCAAAGTCAGCAACCTCTGTTAACTTGTCAATATTCTTATAATCATTACTATGTTTCTGGTGATGATGGTGGCGGAGCTGGTGGTGACAGAGGTGGCCACGGTGGTGGTGACAATAGTGCATATAATGGGGACGGTTGTCATGATGGCAGTGGTGGTGCTGATGGTGGGGGCACACATAATGGTGATGGCGGTGGTGATACCAATGCCAGCGGTGGTGGTGGTTGAACCATTAGCACATTATCCTCTTACATAAAGTATAAGTTTCATATGTTATCAAGGATTATCCTTAAAGGACACATGACTCTATTCTCAAGTAAGTAAGGCATTAAACCCACGTCTTCTGTGAGATCAGGGACAATCAGATGGTAAGATATGAATCCTTCAGAGCCACCCTCTACGTCTTTAACCCACAGAAAAAACTAATTCCGTCCAGAGTGCATTCACTGAGAAACTACCATGTGGCGTCTTCAGAAAGTAATGAAAGTTCCTACCTTCATAGTCATTACAGCCTAAGAGCAAAAGCGGGAGGCAAACAAACAGTACTGTAGACACAGCACCCTCGGCTGTGAGCACCATCTTCCTGGCGCCTAGCAGAGTGCCTGGGACATTAATAATCTCGATTTATTGAAGGAGTAAATGAAAGCTCTACCAGTTATTATGGAAGTGCAAACCAGCTTGATTGTGTAAAGAGGATGCTACTGAGTACTTCGGTATTCTAGCCATGTCACATGTTTTAACTCAGTAAATCTTTTCAACAGTCTCATGAAATAGACACCAACATTATTCTCATTTTACAGGTATGGCATTTGAGGCATAGATTAAGCAAGTAGTTCAATGTTGCACAGTTTAGCAAGTGAAACCCCGAGAAACCCCAGGGCTCGAGCATGGCCTCTCACCCTGCTTGTCCTCAGAGCAGACTTCACAGGGGAGGAGGTGGAATTAGAATTAGAAGCCTAGGGGATTTGGTCATTGACAGTAAATCCCTCGGGAAGGCCATTCAAGGCAAAGGAAATAGCATTCGGCAAAGGTCCAGAGGGAAATCACGGAAGATCTTCTCAGAGACCAACTTCAGGAAGGTGATCTGGAACTTGAGTTACAGATGGATTGCAGGCGCTCATGCTTGGAACAATAAAATGAGCAGAAAACAGGCTGAAATGAATTACTCTAGGTTCTTTAGGACCAACAAAGGATGTGGGGTTTGTTTTTGCTTTTGTTTTGTTTTGTGTTCAGACGGAGCTCTCTCCTGGGTTATTTGCAAAAGTGAGCAAACTAAGGGATGAGGAGGGCACATCCTTGTAAAGTTAATGCTATTTTTGCCATAAGCCTAACCAGCACAGCAGCGTCGGGCAGGAAGCAGGACTGAGCTTGGTGACAGCCCTGTCTTACACACAAGGGTCAGTGTTCAGTTTGGGGACGGGGGCCGTGACAGGGAGCAAGGATGGTCCAAGATGCGAGCAACATCTCAAGCCCAGAAAGGAATGGGGTAGGAAGCCAGAGAGGTTTCCCAGGAGAGCGGGGCCAGGCTCCAGCGCCGGGCAGCCTGGGGAAATGTCTCTCCAGTTTCCTGCTTCCCAGCAATTTTTGTTGGCGCAGCCCACCTGTTCCGCCTCTGCCCTCTCCTCCAGCGCCTAAAGACACAGCAGCATCTCTGACTGTGTCTGCTACATGAAGACTGGCTGAAAAAACGTGAAAATTCACTCTACCTCAGGACAGGAAGATGAATGAGTTACAGGGAAATTATTTTAAAATCTCCTCAGAATAAAAACTACAATGTCAGGAACACAAAAGAAAAAAATATATATATATATACATATATACAAACACACACACACACACATTTATAGGGAGGGAAACGTATAAGAGCCCGCGATGTGTGTGTTTTCATTTGGCAAGGTTTCTTTACATAAAAATATTGTTTGGGAAATATTCTGAGTGAGAATTTCTCCTTTGGCACCGAGCTGGCTGCCCTGGGCTGCCTTCTCTGAACACCAGGGCACTTCAGATCAAGTACAGGAGGTGAAGTGTGGTTACCTGCATTGGCCCTCACCGCCAGCCTGGACCCGGCACGTGGTTTGAATTCCTCCCCACCTTGCTTGGGGTTTCATCCATCTTCTTTGACAGGCAGCCCTACTGGGCCTCAGCCAAGTCACTTCACTTTCTGCTTGCCTCAGTTTCCTCATTATGACGTGGGGCTAAGACTGCCAGCTGAACAGCCCTCACCAGAGTGAAGAGACCCATCTTTGTGTGAGGTGCGGGGGGCAGGGGAGTGCAAGGATGGATCACCTCTAGGTGCATGGGCAGGACGGGGACATTTTCACATGGCTGCTTCTCATAAACGGGGCAGCTGGCACTTTCCCAGTGCTGTTTGGTGAAGGGAAGGTGAGAATTAAAGGAAATTGACAACCAACGGATATTTTAAATATATATCTATATTTTTGATTACCTTTACCAGGGAGAAATACTCCAAACAAAAATAAGAGGCCCATTCAATGGTACCGGTGTGATAGTCACACATGAAGAATTTAGTTTTTTGTGCATTCATTTATTTAAATTTTATAAATATTTAGGAAATGCCCACTGCTCTCTCTGGCAATAACTAAGTACTTAAATATAATAGGGATAAAACGACAAATGGAAACATCTCTGCCCTAACAAATCCTGTATTCCAGGGGATAAGACCAACATGCAGCAAATGCATACATGCATGCATGCATACAAGGTCTGACCGATACTATAAAGAAAGAGAACAGAATTCTCTGAAGAGGACCCCCAGAGGTTCAGTACAGCCTACTCTGTAAAAGCAACATTTAAGCTAAGATCTGAAGATTGAGCAAGAGCTGGCTTGGTGAAGAGAGTGACAGAAAGAACATTCCAGGCAGAGGGAAGAGCATAGGGTAGAAAAGCACTTGGCAGAGAAGAGGCCAAACTGTTCAGAGAGCAGCAAGCAGGCGTACAAGATGGGGCTGGAGAGGCGGGAGGAGCCGGGTCACACCGGGGTGCCTATGTGACATGAAGGTCTGTGGGTTTAGTTTAACTGTGATGGGAATTTACTGGACAGCTCTGAGCAGCGGAACAACACAGCCTGCAAAAGTGGAAGCAATAAGACCTGTTAGGAGGCTGTTGCCATAGTCTGAAGAGAGGCAAGGCTGATGAGAACTGAAGTGATGGCAGGGCAGGGCAGACGAGTTTGCAGGGGAGTTTGTCGAGGGGTAAAATGTGAATGACTGGGTGACTTACTGATGTGGAGGGAAAAGGTAGAGAAGGTGGCAAGAAGAGCTCCTGGAGTTCCAGGCTGAGCAACCAGCTGGGTGGAAGAGCTATTCATGCAATGGGGAAAATTCTGGGGAGGCTGCTTTGAGGCGCTTATAGTCCAACATGCAGAAAGGACTCGATATGCAACGGAGCTGCTTAAGGGCCACGCTCAAGGAATACACAAAGTCTTACGGAAGCAGAAAGGAAGGAGCCTATGAATCTGGCTGGAATCAGAGGAAAAGGAATCTCAGAAGGGGTGTCACTGGAGTTGGCTCCTGAAAGATGAGGTGTGTTTAACAGATTGAAGAGGGAAGAAAGAACTTCTGGGAGGAGGAATAGAATTTTTAAAATAAATGTAATAATGCCACTCCTGCAAAACACTTGAGAGGATTAAATAGGACAATTTACCTGGAAAAACCTAACACCCTGTTTTGGAGTTTGTTGCTGGTGTTTACACCATTGTCACCAACGCATTCAACAGCCAGCACTGTACCTGTACATCTATCGCATTCTTTATGAGTTGAAAGGAGACTAAAACCTTGATTGGCTTCCCTGCATCTTCCTAATACACCTGAGATATGAATATGAAGTGATCAACATTTGTGGACCTGCAGGGCTAGTTACTGAAGGTTGCAGAAAAAGGAATTACAGTTGACCTTTGAGCAATATGGATTTGAACTGTGCAGACCCCTTATACAGTTGCTTTTTCGATGGTGAATGCTGCGGTACTACAGGGCAAGAGCTACAGTTGGTTGAATCTGTGGATACAGACCCACAGATACGGAGGAACCCCAAATATGGAGGAATTGCTGATACAGAGGGCTGCCTGCAAGTTATATGTGGATTGTCAACTGCACACAGGGTCAGTGCCCCAAGTTGTTTAAGTCAACTGTAATTTATAATACTAGCTGTTTTTATGCTTTGCCTTTGTAATTATATTCCTTTCCGATTTAATGTACGTTACGTTTCATTTTAAAAATTCCCACCATCTCCATTTGTCTACAGACCCCCTCAACAGCTAGTGCAGGACCTAGCATAAGGAGGCGCTCAACATAAGTTAATTGAACAATATAAATCAGCAGAGCATTCATGGGGTGCCTCCTATTTTCCAGAAACTATATGAGGTCTGGGGGCAGAGATAGTTAAAGCAAAGGTCCTGCCCTCAAGAAAGTCACAGATGTAAATCTAAAGGAATAAAAACATATGCATACATACTGATCCCAGTGTGATGTATGTGTCCAAATAAATAAATATAGTGTCTCTTCTACCCCCCAAAATTCAGGAGTTAACAGAATATGGCCAAACCAAAATATTTTTTCAATCCATAAGCATTTGCAGGCTTGAGATCGCCAAAGCAGAAACTGGAGGGTACAAAAGCAGACTAAAGTGCAGTCAGTGGAATTCCTTGAAGTTACCCATAAATATTCGCCAAGCCTTTCCCCAGTCCTATACCTAGTCATAAATCCCCCTGCTTCTTTTCAAGAACTTTTACATTTGATCAACGATGCAGGGTGATGTTTAAACCAGGCCCTTTGGAATATTCGATTTTCATACATAGTTTTAAGATTTTAATTTCCACTCTGTAAGCTGGCTCGGATTTTCCCTGTCCTGAAATAAATCAGGATTTCTAAGACATGAAAGCAGGCTCCAAGCACTGAAGGGCTTTCTGAATGTTCAGCCTGGTTGAGTTGCTCAGTCAAGTCATACGTACAAACAACTTACCTCTCACCTCATCTCAGTCCTGGGGGGATAGCCCAAAAAACTGGCGGCGAGTGTGGTGAGAGAAAAATATCCAGCACTCAAGATCAATCTGTCAAAAAGAGGCAAGAGCCATCTGTCAAAGGAGAGAGGGGCAAACTCAGAGATGTTATGAAACATTTACCCTACCGATCTGAAACTAATTGGCTCCTCTACTTCATCTCTTTCTCCCCTCCATGTCAAGCCAGGGGTCGCAGAGCTGTAACGGGATAGCTAGTTCTTAGCAGTAGAGTGGACGATGTACA
Source organism: Vicugna pacos (assembly GCF_048564905.1). Classification (NCBI taxonomy): domain Eukaryota; kingdom Metazoa; phylum Chordata; class Mammalia; order Artiodactyla; family Camelidae; genus Vicugna; species Vicugna pacos. The sequence goes on along the minus strand of NC_132999.1, from coordinate 26,624,412 downwards.
CAGGACATCGCTAATGCATCACAGAGTCAGAGCGTGTTAGAGCTGAAAGGGTCTTTGGAGCTCATTTAGGCAGGGTTGGAAAGGTAGCACTAGGGGAGCAAAAAAGAGTCCTGGACTTGGTTAGAATGGAACAGGGTTCTAGCCTCCACCCTTGCTGTTTTCACACTATGAGTTCTTAGGGAAGTCATTTCAGTATGTCCAAAAATTATATTCCTCGTCTGTCAAAAGGAAAAAAACAGTCTCACTCATAGGGATTCGATGAGAGTGTGGTAATACAAAAAAAGTGCACTGGAACTACTATTGAACATAGAAATACGTGAGAAATTATTATCATTATTGCCAAGAACCCAATAAATGCTTCCTGAATCCAATCAGTAGTAGAATAGACTTAACTAAACCTTGACCTAAATGCCTGATGGAATCAACAGTCTCCATTCATTCTGTAAGGGATGGGGTCGCCCCACGGCACGGAGGACGCACAGCGCTAGTGGACGAGTCTCTAGCGTGCCAGGAACTCATCTCCCCCCAGTTCAGGGATATGCTAATCAAAGGTCAGCTATCTTTGTTCCAGTACTCTTTATTCTAGTTGTACTTCTGAAAGGCATTATAAAAATTAACTAAATACCATGTAAACTACTAAAATGTAAATATTATCAATATATTTGTTGTTGATGTGAAAATATACATGAACGCTATCTAACAACTACTTAAAGAGAATTTGATAAAAGACACTATTGTCAAAGTAGTAGCAAGCGAGACCATCGTAAAGGCTAGAAGAAAACTGTACAAATCTGGGAGACCTACACATCCAAGTTTCTTCAAAAAGTCCTTTATATTTTGCTTCACTTTAAAGAAACTGAAAATATCAGAGCTTATGAGCACTCAAGAGATTCAACTGTGACCCGTAATTAGTGGATCCGTGGCCAAAGCAAAGGCCTTGGCCCCTACTTTGAAAGATTGTTATATGAGTTTTGCATTAATATTATTTCCCTCCTGACAAAATCTAAAAACTGACCAACTACCTGTCCTGACATGGAGGGGATTGTTTGTTATCATTGATACCTGAGGATCGGCTGATCTGTAGGAGCCCTGAACATAAATCGTGTCTAATGTGAGTTCCTTGCCCTTGAGGAAACCACAGTCTAGTTGGACACCAGTACAATGTAAAAGGCTTATAGTGAATTACAGGCATTCGATTTAGCTTAAAATGATCCTCCAAGGGCGATGGCACCAAAGAGAAGAAAATGAGATTTTTTGAAGTGGTTGGAGCAGTACTGTTTCTATTTGCCACTACCAAAAATAATCTGGCTTTGCCTGTGATTTCATCCACTGTTTCAGGGATAATGAGGGTTTCCTTATTATCAGTTCAACTTCAGTGCTTAGAATACAGTAGGTTCCCAATCAGTAGGAGCAACTGGCATGAAAGGCATGGAAATAGAGGAACATGAACAGGACGTGGAAGGTGGGATTAAACAAGGAGGGGACACCCAGGAGGCAGGGAGAGACTGAGCGAAGGCCAAGAAGGGGAACGAGTCCTGGACCCATTTGTTCTTGTAAACACTTCTTGAGCTCCTTCTTAGAAATTACAACCTCTCTCCTTACAGGCCGAAACTGACAGCAGATGTCTCTAGCCCAGACAATGGAGATTTTAAAATTTGAAGTAGCTGCCATCATTTACATATCAGTAGATTTCAGATACACATTAGCAGTTTCTCCTAAAATATCAGAAGGTCCAGCAACACCAGCATTCCCACGTGGAAGCAATGGGCAGACACGTTCCTGTCTAGCAACTCTTTCCTAGAGATAAGACACGATCACTCCCATATGTCATGCTCACCGTGGCACCCGGGCTGGCGTCACTCGTGCCCCCTTAGCAATGCAGGTGTTGACCCCTTATGGACTGTGTGTCTTGCACTGTGGTGACGCTGGGTCCCTGCCCTGGAAGGGCTGCAGAGTAATAGGAAGTGGTCCAGGTGGCAGGTGATGTGAACCTCAACAAAGCGTTAATAGGAAAAGAAACAGAAGCAGATCCATCCCAGACACCCTTCAGAGACAGAGGTCATGGGAATGAGTGAAAGATCATGTCTAGGGAAACGAGAGGCGGAGTTTAAAGTAATTTCAGGGATTATAGCCCAAACCACCAAGAGAAACGTGACTGAAATGAGATAATTAGGGGAGAAATCAGAAGAAGGAGGAGAGAAGGAGAAAAGAAAGAGGGAAGGAGGCAGGAAGGAAGGGAGAGAGGGAAGGAGAAAATATTTAAGAGGCCACTACATCATGCGTTTTCACATTGGCTGCTTTTAGGGGAAATATTATGATAAATCTCGCACACACTGAGTTTTGGAGCTAGTACAACTTCAGGAATGGTTTCTGATGGGCCACTTCTAAGAAAACAAAATTCATCTCTTTAACCATCTCTAATGATGAAAGTCATAACGATAACAACATCTAATCTGCTCTGAACATGTGCTCCATGCCAGTTCCTATGCCAAACACTTCTGAGGCAGGAGCTGTCTTTTGCAACTTTCCCAACAGCTGTAAGAGGTAGCAAGGATAATAAAAATAATAAATAATAATTGCTAACAGTGAGCTCAGAGTCACTGTGCCAGACGTGGTTCTAAAAGCTTTACATGCATCAGCTCATTTGATTTTTACAACATCCTCGTGAGACAGGTATTTTGTTATTGTCTGAATTTTACAGATGAGAAAGCTAAGATCAAGAAGAATTAGGTAACCTTCCCAAGATGACACAACTGGAGAGTAATGACGTTGGACTTCTCACCCAAGTCTGTCGGAATGGTAGTTTAAGCGCTGAGCCATTACAGGCTACTGACACTCTGTGCCAGGAAATATTTTTGGCACTAATGAGACTCAAATAATAAAAGAAGACAGGTCGCCCCTACCTGCAAGGAACTCACCGTCTAAAGGGTGCGAGAGAGAGGTGAGCAAACCCCGCAGGCTAAGCCTCAAGGGCCATTTTAGAGATGCCTGCGTCGCAGGTGCTCTGAGAGCACAGGGGTCGGGGAACCTGCCAGGTGGGGAGGAGGGCTGGCAAGTCAGTCTTCACAAAATCACAGCACAAGGAAATTGATTCTGGAAAGATGGAGACAAATTTGCCAGGCAGGGAAGAGAGGGGGGAAAAATGGAAAAAGACATGGAAGTATGGGAGTTTAAACCTTCTTTGGGGAGCATCAAGACGTCCTGGGTGGCTGGGAATTTGCAGATGCGGAAAAGGGCAGAAGAAAATGGAATGTAAGAGCAGCCAGAGCTAGACTGAAAGCCTTAAGGGCCATGCTCAACAACCAAGGGATGGAGAGAACAAACATTTCTCGTGAGCGCTGTCACGCACAACGCATGCGTCTTTGTAGGTAATGGGGAGAAACTGAAAGAGTAATATGCTCAGACCTGTGTCTGGAAAATGTCCCTCTCAGGTAACCAGGTGGACACTGGATGGTAATGGGGCTAGACAATTGATTAGAGAGGATGCATTTTTTATGCCTTTTTCCCTTTTTTAAAAAACAATTTTTGTTTGTTTTCTGGAGGGGGAAGCTAATTAGGTCTATTTATTTATTTGATGGTTTTTTAATGGAGGTACTGGGGATGGAACCTACCACCTCGTGTAAGCTAAGCACGCGCTCTACCACTGAACTGCACCCTCCCTCCCCTGAGAGGATGTATTTAGGAGATAGTGGTGCTGGCCAGGGTGAAGAAGGATGAGGGCCTGAATCCCCAGGGCAGAGAATAAAAGAGTAAATTAAAGAATAATTTCAGAATTCTTTTGCAAGGCTAATGCATCCTCTGGCTTTATATTAATCATTTAAGAGATAATATAGCGGGATCGGTTCCACCAATTCAGTACATTTTGGCTATGCTAAATCACTTGTACTCAACCGCAAGGAAAGTTGCTATTTTTGTCTCTTTATATTTATATCCATGATCTACCTCTTTCCATGAAGGATTTGAGGAGCCTGGAAAATCACTAAATGAAATGCAGCATCTGACAAGTGCATTCTGACTAAAAGAACTGATCGGGCAGCATAAATCAGCCTCTCCTGGCAAATAAGACAAGTTCATGCTGAAGTTATCAAGAAACATCCTCTACGTCAGCTCGAGACTCCAAGTCACCGTCCCTTTCCTTGTCTGCAGAAACAAATGGTGAGAAAGTGTCCAGTTTGCTTTACTGCTAAATTGAGCATTTCTCTGGGAAAAAAAAAAGAGGAAATATCGAAACCGGCAATGATTTTCAAACAGAACTTGCACACCCTTTCCTGGAGACACTTAAAATTATATAAGGAGACGTGTAAATAAATCAAAACTTTAAACAAGGCAACACCTTAATCTTAAAACAGATGAACTCTTAGGAATGTGAAGTCCTAAAGTATATATATATATATATATATATATATATATATATATATATATCACTTCTGTCCATAATTTTTTACCCCCTTAATCCTTTTATAACAACCTGCAGAAGAGTCTGAGAAAATTATCAACTACATTTTACAGAAGAAAAAACCTGAAGGTTGGAGCTTGAAAGCGACTTCCTGAAAGTTGCACAACTTTCGGTGTTAGTGACAGAATTAGATTGAAACATCAATTTTACTAAGACTCATTTTAAGGAAAATGGAGTATGATAAAAAAAATAATAAGAGCTAACTAACATTTAGAGTTATCAGATACTATGTGTCAGCACTAAGCTATGTACATTATATGCATTATCACATTGAAGTCTCAAAGCACGTCATGGTAGAGGCAGTATCACTGTTCCCATATTACAGATGAGGAAACTGAGACTGGAGATGCAGGTTATATCAAGGTCATACAGATAATTATTGGTAGACCAAACCCAGACATTCTGTGTCAAATCTAGCTGTTAACCAAACATCTTTTTAAATCTTGCCTCTGCTACTAACTGTCCAGCCCTGGCCAAATTATTGCTTTGTTGCAGCCCTGAGAAACAAAATTGTGTGTCTGTGTGTGTGTGTGTGGCCCGGTTCAGCATCATAGTCTCTGTAAGCCACCAATAAACATTAAGGCCCCCTCTTTCAACCATAATACGTTGTCACTAGGCATTATGACAGAAATAATCATGTTAGTTAATCTAACATAAAACGGGAGCATTTGTATTGACAGTGGGGGGAAAAAAGGACTGTGTCTTAAACTCATCTTAGAGTTGTGTTTCACTGCTAATCTCAAAGATTTCTCCCAGGGTTCTTAGGGTAGAATTAAAATTTCCTTCTGAGAAGGAAGCAAAAACTACACTTGTTTATAAAATTCATTGTCTTGCCAACAAAAGCCCATTTGTTATGGAATTCCCAAATGACTTAAGCATATTAAATCTGAGTTACTTAGTAATACTACAGTTTAAATAAGTAAAATCTTGTTAATCAAAAACGGTCCCAGAAAATTCTCCTCCAGACACCGCGGGCTTTAGAACCTCGAATTGGAGGCACTTGAATTTGAAACTCAGAGCTCAAATCTCATGGTTTCCAACTCTGTCAGGTAAAAGTCTCCCTTCTTAAACATAAAAGAATTTGTGGATCTACCTCCTGCCATAGTAAGAAAAGTAGTGATATTAGTTTATGTTAACTTTTTAAACGGCAATTATAAAAGTAGCTGTGTATTCATTTGTGGATAATTTGCATTTCACTAATCCTAAGAGTATAATACATTCTGTAAAAAAATAAATAAATAATACTTAGAGGTGCTATACATTTTTTTAGCACACAAATTCTTCTGCTTATGGGTCTCTTTCAAAAAAATCTATAGCCTCTCACAATGATCCACAGCATAGAAACCCGTGTTGTAAAACAAGAGGATTTGAAGGGACGTTTAACGTTACATAAACCGTCTCAGTACCCAATACCTGCATCCCAGCTACAACATTTTGAAGGCCAGGCACATTTTATCTGAACACTCAAAAGCCCGAGGAATGGGGGCTGGAGTAGGGGAGGTGTGGCCAAAGAGCCAGGGGTGCTAATTACCCCGCAGGCTGATCTTTCCTGCTGTGGACATACTGGGAAACTCTAAAGAAGGAGCTTAAATCTGCTTAAATGTCTCATGTCCCCTGGATCAGTCAGGGTCTCCTCAGGAAAATCAAAACCACAGTAGTGATTTCAAAGAGTGGGTGAGGCGGTAGAGGGTGGGGAAATACAAGTACCGGATTCCAAAAGCCTTTGGAGGTAAAGGAAGCCCTCGGGGGTGGTAAATAACAACAGAGATCAGTGATTGACGGAAGATGCTACCACCCGTGGAGCTGGAGACACAAGAGGGAGGAGGCTGTAAGAGCAGAGCCTAGGAGCACCCTCACCACTCCCCCACCTGCTCCTGCTGAGTCCCAAAGCCTCTGTCGTCACCAGCCGTCGCCCACCAGATCTGCCTCCTCCGCTCCGGCTCCTGACGGCAGCTGCAGCACAAGGTCACGCATTCCCGCCAGGCAACGCCAGAAGCAGAAACAGAAGAACAATGACCTCCCCGCTACCTATCTCCTTTCTCCATGTCTACCCTGACTTTACCATCTAATACCTCCCACTGGTTAAACAGACAGGAAGCCAGCCATCAAGAGAGCCTGGAAAGTGTAGCTTGCAGAAGGCTAGCCCGCTTGGTACAGACCCGAGCACGGCAAGCTGGGGAGGCAGCTGACGGCCAAAGGCAAAAGGTCAGCTTAATCCGATCCTTTAGCTACCCAGATCCATCCTCACGCGTTGAGTCATATTTAACTCCCATCAGTAGTGGAATCATCATGCTGCCTAACATGATGAACCTCTGTCTGATATAAAGATCCTCTCATCTGCTTCAAAAACTAGGAGAGCTAAAGCCTCATCGACTACCATATCCATGAGTCCATCCCACCTGGAAGTTTGATAACCTTAAAACTAAACAGAAAGGCAACTACAACCAAAATTCCCCACATGAAATACTAGCAGCAAGGGGAAGAGGGGGAAAAAGGAAAGTATTGTACACATACATATCAAATGCAAGAAGAAACACAGGTGTAGCCGCTTTGATCTTTGTTTCTACAATGGATCACTGATTCCATATTTGATGTTTATTTCCATTCCTTTGCTCTTGACAAGCACTCTGATGGAGAGACCCAAAGCTCACCGATGGTTATTCCCCATCACTGACAACCCTCCTAAATGAGAGGACATGGTGAACACTGTCCTAAATTTGGATCAATGTGACTGGTATTTAATGAATGTATGACTTAATGAACCATGTATCCATGGTCCCTCCGCATCCATGTTTCCTCTGCATCCCTGGTTCTGCATCCATGGATTCAATCAACTGTGGAGCATGTAGCACTATAGTATTTACTATCGAAAAACAGGTTACCACTGTGCAGTGGACCTTCACATTTCAGACTCGTGCTGTTCAAAGGTCCGCTGTATTTTCACTTCTCCTCCTCTCTTACTTTGTGATACTCATGGATTACCTCTGCATATATTATAAACTTCACAACACACTATTTTTCTCTACTGATTCTATCTTATTTTTTGGTATATATTTTTTATTGAAGTATAGTCAGTTTACAATGTTGTGTCAGTTTCTGGTGTACAGCACAATGCTTCAGTCATACACAAACGTACACATATTCGTTTTCATATTCTTTTTCACCGTAAGTTACTACAAGATATTGAATATAGTTCCCCTGTGCACAATACATTATTTTTTTTAACTTTTTTTTTTGATTTATAATCACTTTACAATGTTGTGTCAAATTCCAGTGTAGAGCACAATTTTTCAGTCATACACGAACATATATATATTCATTGTCACATTTTTTTCTCTGTGAGCTACCGTAAGATCTTGTCATTATTTTTCTTTATTTTAAAGAATCAATGTTCTCCTAAAGATGAAATTTTTAAGTGAGAAAAAACTATTTTATACTTCTCCACCTATTTACCATTTCCAACACTGCTCTTTCATCTTGTCGATTCCAGCTCCCATCGGGTGTTGTCTGCCTTCAGACTGAAGAACTTCCTCTAACATTTTTCATCATGCAGGCCTGCAAGTTACATATTCTGCCATCTTTTGCTTGTTTGAAAATGTCTTTATTTTGCCTTTCAACTTTGCACACTGTTTACTCTCCCTATTAGAGCCCACAACATTTTAATCACAGTTATTTTGAAATTCCCAATCTGATCATTTGAAAATCTCTCCCATATCTGAGTCTGGTCCGGCATTTGCTTGCTTTCTTCAGCCTGTGTTTTTTGACTTTTAATGTTTCCTCTAATTTTTTGTTGATAGCCACACGTGATGGATTAAGTAAGAGGGAAGGAAAAAAATAGGCCTTTAGTGTGAATCTTTAATGTTTGTCTGGCTAGGAGCTAGGCCATGTTTACTATTTGCTGTAGCTGTGAATGTCAAAGACTCAACTTTCCCCTGACGTCTGTTTTTGTCTCCCTTGTTTTGGATTTCGCCAGAGACTCCTTCTTAAATAAGGTCTGGGGCTTGCGATTCTTTCAGCTGTAACCCTCTATTATTACACTGTAGCCCAAGTGACGTGGAGGTACGTGGCACAGGCTCCAGTAGTGGGCTTCTGCTCCCGGACTGCTTTGCCCAATAAGCCAGATTCTTTGTATGCGGCTGTCTCTCCAATTTTCAAGGTGGCTGCTTACCCCGTGATCTCAATTTTCTCATCAATTTAAGTTGAGACACATCAACTTGTCCACATTAAACATGTGCAGGTCTTTGTATATCCACCATACCCCAATAAAGTGGTTATAAATTTTTAAATTAAAATAATACACCTGGGGGAAAAAATCTAAGAGAGGTTGCTCATTTTCAAGTTAGCTCTTTTCTTACAAAATAGGAGTGACAGCTTTCAAGGTCTTTATAAGTCAAACCAGAAACTGGAAATCTCATTGCCTTTCATTTATGAAAGGTACTTTTTTCTGGATAGAGAAATTTGGCTTGACAGCTTTTGTTCTCTTAGTACATTAAAGAAGTTTTTCCATTGTCTTCTGTCTTGCATCGTTCCTGACAAGAATTCAGTAGTCATCCTATTTGTATAGTATGTGTTTTTTTCTCTGACTGCTTTTTATATTTTCTCTTTATAAACCAGTTTTCAGCAAGTTGGCTATCATGTGCCTTGGTGGTTTTTCCTCTCATGTGTAGTTATGCTGTTGGAATTACTGGGGAAATGTTGGCATTTATTTCTTTTAATAATTTTTCTACCACCACCTACCACCCTGTCTGAGTCCCTGATTACATGAATAGTATAAGTTATTTTATGTCTTCTGAAGGTCATTGAGGCTCTGTTTATTTTATTTCTTAAGTCTTTTTTTCTCTATGTGCTCTCACTTGGATAGTTTCCACTTGCTAATAATCTTTTGTTCTGGTTTAAGCTCATTCAGTAGCTATTTCATTTGTATTTCATTTTTCATCTCCAGAATTTTCATTTATTCTCCTTTTATCATTTATTTCTTGATGCATTTATTTCTCTTATTCTTTAAATTCTTGAAAACCTTTACAATGGCTTTAGAGTCTTTGTCTGCTTATTCCATCATCTCTGTAACTTCTGGCCTTATTTCTATGAAATGACTTTTCTTACAGTTTTGGGTGCTATTTTTTGTTACTTTGCATGCCTAGTAAAATTTTATTGGATCCTGGACATTATAAGCTTTACATTATTAAATATTTGGCCTTTATTGTCTTCCTTTAAAGAGTGTGAAAGTTTGTGTTGTCAGGCACTTAATTTGCTTGTGAATCAGCTTGACACTTTCAAGCCTTATTTTTCAACGTTGTTAGGGTAAGTCTAGAATAAGACTATCCTTTATTCTGCTACTATTGTGTGAACCTTCTTGGATCTCTACAGAACGGTCAAGATACTCAACAAGGTCTCTGCACTCTGACAGCTAAAGCTCCCAGCCCTTTGAGGGCTCTAGGAATTGTCTTGCTTTTACCTCCTTGGTATATATTTTTTGCCAGATGCTTGTTCTTTGCTTGACCTCAGAAAGTTCCAGTCTATACATGCACAGGTTTGTATTTAGTCAGACTCAAAAGGACCTGTATGGGTGGAAAGGGATAAACTAGGAGTTAAAGATTCATAGATACTAACTACTATACATAAAATAGATAAACAATAAGTTTCCATTGTATAGCACAGGGAACAATATTCCATATCTTGTAGTAACTTATAATGAAAAAGAATATGAAAATGAATATATACATACATATGACTGAAACATTACACTGTACACCAGAAATTGACACAACATTGTAAACTGACTATACCACAATAAAAAAGAATGCGAATTAAAAAATAAAGGACCCCTATGCATTTTACTGGATCTCTTTCTGGGCTTACCTCCCTCCTGTATGGTACTTAGCCCTGAAATTCAAATCACTTAGCTTTCCCCCCAAACATCTCTGTTTCCTCAACTCAGTGAAATTGTGAAGCTTTGCTTGGATTCCCCTTCCCTGTTCCACATTTCAGAGAATGCCCCCAGGCTGAGAGCTGAATTGATTATGGGGTTCACCTCGTGTGTTTATTTTCTCTCATGGAACACAAGTCCATGTTGTCCAGTGTTTGAAAACAGATAAATCGTGTATATTATTCAGTTTTTCCAGTTGCTTATGACCAGTGAAGTAGTCTATTATACCAATTATAAATACTTTTAGCTTTTCATTCTAGCAAAAAGTGTACAGGGGATTCCACAAGTTCATTTATGCATTAATTTAACAAACAGCTACTAAGAATCTAACAAGTTCCTGGCACTGTTCCCCAAGAAAAAGCAGAATGACAACCTGGGAAAAGTCTAACATTTGGAGTCAAGAGATCTGGGTTTCAATCTAGGTTCTCCATTTGTTCACTTTGTGACAAGTTATTTAACCTCTCTGAGTCTTGCTTCCTTACCACTAGACAGGATAATATTATGCCTACTTTGCAGGATTATTGGTAGGGCTAAATATATTGTATGTAAAACAACTAGCCTATTCCTGGAACATAGCCTGAACCTGATTGATTGCAATTATTATTTTTATCAAATGTGCTTTGGAAAGATTTGAAGGTATAATAAATCAGCAGACTGGGGTGAAAAAAAAAAAAAGCCTCCACTGGAGGCTGGTAATAACCCTATGCCTGGAAGTAAAGGCCTAAACTGAGAGACATCCAAGGGAAAGAAAGAACAATGAAAACTGAGAACTTAAAGAAATAAACTTTCCTTCTCTGGTTAAGTAAGGGAGAGTCCCAGCGTATGCAACCTGAGAATTTCAGAGTAAGTAATACAAACACACGCAGGCACCGAAAGGCAGACCAACAGCTACTGATAAAGCAACTGGGTTCCTTAAAGACGGAAGACGGAGCACTGGAAATGAGGGGATCTCTGTATCAAGAAACTCACCTCAGTATAGATGAAGACAGTTGGGAAGACGCCCCTCAGAGTCAGTCTCCATACCCTGGGTGGAGAGCCACAGGTAAATCTCGGATTTCAAGACATACAGAGAGAAGATTTTTGCCAACTTTCTGGACCAAGCATGAAAATAATAGTGTTTCCAGTTAACCAGACTCAGTACTGATACCCTTTGATTTGAGTATGTGTTCTATTTTTCAGAACCAGTTAGGAGAGCTGCAAGAAAAGATTGAGGGTGAAGGAAGAGGGGTAAATGCTAACTCATAAATAACCCATGTTACTCATTAACTGGGGATTGAAATGAAAGAATGAAGGATGTAGATGTTAAGTTTTATTTTACATCTGACCATTTCCCAACTCACGCCAAAATGTACTTCCTGTGCTTTCTGCTCCAACGTTATTTTTCAAAGTAACTTTAACAGAAATGTGTTCAAATAAATTCAATTTGTGTTAAATTCCTTGTGTTTAGATGTATCTCCTCCAATAGAATGTGCTTTGAATTGTGTCAATGATGATTTATTTTTCTTTATATCATATTAGCATCAAATGCTGATATGTGGTCTGTAGTAGGTGCTTAGTAAGTATTTTAAGTATAAAAGTTTGAATGAATTAATGAATGGAAAGAAAATCTAAATTTCTGATACAATTAGCAAGAAAAGATTTAGGAAAGAGTGACTTTTTCCAAAGGAGTGGACCACTGAGCAACCAGAGCTCTGATGCTTATTAAAGTTGGGGACACTTTTGTACAAAGTTTTTAGACACATCATCTATCTCTCCCTTCTCTCACCCAATTTAGCCATAGAAGATCCAAACAGTCATGGCTACTTTGAGACCAACTCTCAGAGGCACTAACAGCAGGAAATAAGCCAGGACAACCTGTGGGATGAGGACTTGATGAAATTTGGGAAATTTTATATAACGTTCTCAATTTGGTTGGTTTCAACTTTATTAAATTAAAATTCTTTAAAACACAGGGCAATACCAATGAATAAATTCAGGCATACATAGGCCACATTAAATGACATTCTGCAAAGGAAGCCTGTTTATGTGATGTCCTCCAGCTTTATTACAACAATCAAATAGGGTTTACTTAGCAGTCACATTCCTGGGATTATTCCTTAAAGTGGATTTCTTTAAGAGTAACCAGAATACATTATTGAATAGAACTATATATTATTTTCTATGTGGTTAATTCAAGAACAATTACATATGACAGATTACAAACAACAGTAATAATGAGTTGGTTTTAAAAACTGCCTGAGGAGGGGAGGGTATAGCTCAGTGGAAGAGCGCATGCTTAGCATGCACAAGGTCCTGGGTTCAATCCCCAGCACCTCCATTAAAACAAACAAACAAACAAAAAAAAACTGCCCGACATAGAGCCAAAGAGTCCCTTAAATGCATTGTCCAAGTTCTATGGCACTTTGTTACAACAAGGTGTCACTTTTGGTATCAAGACCTTTACCTCTATTCAAGCAGCTGCTCAAAGTTGAAGTACCAAATGGGTATCAATTGTCCTTTAGGAGATTAGGGGCCATCCAGAGACATCCTCTAAAATGTCTATTACTGGTTACGTGTTATCCTGGGAACAGGATCCTTCTATACATCCTTGGTCTGGCCAAGTCATCTCTCTCTGGTCTGTGTGTCCTACTCTCTCTGAAATGAATATTTATTTTTATCTGAAGCCGGTAGCCTTCTTGTGAAGCATATGCTCTAACAGTGTGAGATACGCTTTAAAATCATTTTCATGTGAATAGGAACCTCTTGACCAGATCCTAAGCTTTAACAATTCACATTTTCCCAATTAGACAAAAATAAATGAGGCCCTTTTCTAGGTTCGATTTATATTGACTAAAATGTACAATACTAAGTGCATAATAGGATGAGTTTTGACAGATGTGTTCACCTGTATAAGTAAGATTCTGTCAAAACATAGAACATTTCCATTGCCCAGGGAGTTCCCATATGCCCTCTTACCAGGCAGTCTTCCATGGCAGAGATAGCCATTCTGAAATTTGTTTTCCATCATAAAGTAGTTTTTTGCCTGTTTTCAAACCTCATGTAAATTGAATCATACAAAGTGGACTAATTTTTTTACCCACATTTTCCAGCTTAGCATATATTTGACACACTTAACCATGAAATCCACTGACTGCTGAGAATCCACTTACGGAGTGCTAGGCAAAAGGGTTGCCTCCGATATAGAGCTGCTTCGGATATTCTCGTGTGAATATTTCTGCTGACATTTGCTTTTGTTGCCCTTGGAAATATACCTAAGAATGGACTTACAGGGTCATAGGGTAGGTGTATTTTAACTTTATAAGAGACTGCCAGAACTTTTCCACAGTGGTTTAGTGCTGCTGTGGTGGGCTGCCCAGATTCTCCCTTCCGGGACCAAACACGCATTCCCTCATCTGCTAGAAATGTTGGCAGCTGACAGCTCTGAGCTATATCCCTCTCCGGGACTTGCCCTCAGCTGCAGAGAAACATCTTTCTCGAGAAAACACAGGGCTGGGAACAGGGTGAGGCAGGAAGATGCCTAGGGTGCAAAATTTAAGGAGGTGCTTAATCTGAGGTTCAGGCAAGTGCATCCTTTGCTTCTCCTGCCAACACATATCCACATGGGACTTCAGAGTCTCTTCTCTACCACCCTCAAGGGCTTGGCCTGTTACCCAGTGGAAGGTAGCAAGTCTTAGTTATTACCATCGATAATAACTTTTTCCATCTATAGAACACAATACAGTTTACAAAGCACTTGCATCCATATACCCTCTTTTTATCCTTGGATGAAGCTTAGCAGGTAGAGAAGGGCTTTACATATAATGCTTGGTTCAAGACATTAAGTGACATTGCCAATAACGAAGCAGAGTTAAGTCCAAGTCCTAACACATCACAAGGACCGACGTTATCTATAATTCCCTTCCCTTAATGCTATAAAGCCCGTCCTGGCAATTTTTTAAGGGCAACTGAGTGAATAATATACGAACACTGATGGTAAACATATTGTCCCTCAGCCAAAATACAAGACAGCAGCAAAACACATTGTTCTTTGCATTAGCCAGATTTCTCTGAAAGCGGGAAATTCTCTAAGATATGAAAACCACTTTTCTCATTATATGTAGTTCTGTTTCCTTGGTGGTCAGTAAACTATTAATAGTAGGTCTAAGGTTGACACCTGTACTTTAAGTAATGGACTGTGTCATTTTAGGGAAATCATGTCACTTGACTTTCAACAAGATTTTCGTCTTCCCCATCTGCAAAACTTCTTCCCAGAATTTGTGATTTCATAGATGACATGTGCGTAGGGGGTAGGGTGGGGGTGTGAAAACTACTAAACTATTATTGCTATCAATCTGTCATTTCATGAAAAAATACAGGCTAATCCTTTCAAATGAATATATTCAGCTCATGAGATGGATGTAAATGCCACCAGGACCAAGCCTGAGCTGAAGACTGGCCTTTAGGAGTCCCAGACCTGGCTGATCTCTCAGGTCCTTTTAATTTCTCAAATTATCAGCCTCTCTGAAGGCAACATGAGAGTGTTTGTTAAAAAAAAAAACAAACAACAAAAACAAAACATTAGGGGGCTGACATAGCTCAGTAGTAGAGCACGTGCTTAGCATGCATGAAGTCCAGGTTCAATACCCAATACCTCCATTTAAAAAAACAAAAACAAAACCTGAGGTAGGGGCAGGGAGGTCTCCTTTGCTCAGTTCCTTCTCTGCACCCACACAGTGTTCCCTCCCCCAAGAATGGGAAATCAGATTTAAAATAAAACAAACTAACTTAAAGCAAAACAAACAAACAGAAAAACAAAGAAAAAGGAAAAAAAAACAAAAAACACCATGATCCCCTTGGTGGTAGGTAGCAGTTCATAATGTTTCTCATTTTCCGGGGGAATTTAATTAAGTGGTTTGCCACTAGGAGCTGGACGCCAGAGAAGAGGCCCGACCCAAATAAACCTGCTGCTTGCCAGCTGATTTTGTGTGGGAGGCATCCACGCCCAGCAGAGTGCCTGAGGTTTTCAGAGCCGCACAAACAACACCCTGCCCCACAGCACTGCGAGCCCGGCCAGGCCCACCTGACCGGTAGCAGGGAATGTCTCTCGCACTGGACGGTGGAAGCTGGAAGGAGGGCTTTGATTCACAGCAATCAGCTTCAACAGCAGAAAACCTGAAAAGGCCCCTCTGACGTGGGAGGAGTGACAACTAGTAGTCTTCAAGCCTCATCTGACTGCAAAACAATTTAACTTAACCCTTCAAATTTGCTCTTTTACCAATTTACTTTTGAAAAAGGTATGTTGTAAACAGTTATAGTAATAAGTAAGGCTTATGCCACACCCTTCATGGTTTGAAAACAATATTTTATATGATTCCTTACTTAATCCTCATTGCATTTCATGGAAATGTATATTCTCTTCTCTTGGAGACACTGAGGCACAGACCAGGAAACTGATCTTCATAAAACCACAGAGCCAGAGACCAGTGGTTTCAGACTATGAACCTGGATTATAATCATACTAGATTAAAATCCTTACGGGTGGACACCAAATCTGCATCCGCAGCACCAACCCTAGTGCCCAATAGGTGAAAGGCACTCAGTAATTATTTTTTGAGTGACTGAATAAATGTATGAATAATTGCACTAAGGACCCAGACCATAAGATTCATCCTGCTTTTTAGCCATCTTTAGCTAGATGTCATGAATTTCCTAAGAGCTTCTGGAATTGCAAATGTGGAGATGCCTGGGAACACGATCAGTTTCCGGTTTTTATTTACTCAATACATATTCATTGAGCAACTACCACATGAAAAGCACAGTATTAAATACTATGAAACTTTTACTGTAATATGTATGGTTCTTATTCATCCATGTCTGGAAAATGATCATTTTCCTACACCATTTCCACCTTTTCCTCCCACATCATATGCTTCCTGCTTCCCACACCAGTAAGGCTGGAAAAGGCGAGCACAAGCCTAAGACACAAAGCTAATGTTAAGACTTGCTGTTACACACACCAAATTTCCATGACAGTCAAATAAACAGGAGAATAATAGAGAGGTGTACAACCTTTTCCATTATGACCATGTTCCTGGTAAATTAAATATATGTCTTATAAACCAAATATTTTGTTCTACTGACAGTAAAATTGGAGAATTTTTCTTTTATGATCATCTTCAGTTAGTAATAGTTCCCAACACAAAAACTTAAATTAATATTTCTCAATCCTGAACACAGTCACCAAGGGAATCTTAAAAACATATAATGCAATTTCCTGACTTCACCCAAGATCCACTAAAACTGAATATCTTGGTTTCATTTTCAAATTGCTTTTCCAAAGAAGAGAAATTTAGGAGCAAGTATATAGTTTTGCTCTACAGGGAGCAAAGAAATAAGGAGGTAGCTGGTGGTAACAGGAGGATTATTTTTGAAGATGAAACATCTAGCACCATGCCTATATCCTGGTAGGAAACACCAATAGCAAGAGAGAGGGACAGATGTATTAATGATTCAGGAGAGAGTGTAACTGCTAAAGGCAAGTCATTGAGTGGGTAAAATGGGATGGCTCCCATTCACAAGAGGAAGGGCTAGTCCTGATAAAATCATGAATGCACATCTATATTAAAGGAAGAAAAGAAAAGTATGGCTGGTTGGTAGATGCTGTGGTGCAAGTATGTAAAAGATCTACTTTCTCAACGAAACTGGAAGCAAGGCCATGAGGAAGAGTGTGGGAAGAAGATAAAGGCATGTTGGAGATTTGAGAAGAGAAACAATGATATGAAATTGTTACCCAGGAAGGTACAGTCAAGGAGGCAGCATAGGAAGACCCTGAGCTCACTTCCTTCAAAAGGCACATTGAAACTGCAACTATTTACAGAGCAACTCTCTATAAGAATGACCTGAAGACTAACAGAAAATATTTTCCATAACTAAAGCTATAAAGAAGGAATTACAATGAGATACATAGGAGAGGCAGAGATGTGGTAGAGTCAAGACCCACACCCTGGGTAAGTGACCCACAGATGGCAGGATAATCACAATTGCAAAATTTCTCCCCAAGGAACCAGGGCTCTGAGCCCCACATTGAGCTCCCCAGCCTGGGGGCTTTCAATAAGAAGACAAGTTCCTTAATGGCCAATCAGACTTACATACAGGAGAGCAAGAAGGATGAAAGAAACAGAGAATCCACTCTTACAGGATATGCACAAAATCTCACATACTCTGAGTCCCAGGACAGAGGCAGTACTGTGAAAGGAACCTGTGTCAGCCCACTTGCTGAACTTGAAGAACCTCCCAGAAAGGCAGGAGGCAAGTGGAACATAGACACTTGTAGCAGCCATTTTTGGAAGCCTGTTCCACCACAAGGACACAGGTGCTGGCAATGGCCATTTTGGTGTCCTCTCTCTAGCCTATGAATGCCAAGGGCTTACCTGCTCATCAGTGGGCCAGTAACAGTCCTGGGACCCCAGGGACTAAGCAGCCATCTGCAGGGGGACCTACATCCACCCACCAGTGGCCCAGTAGCCCCCACACAAGGCAGAGCCTGGTGGCCAACCAGGCTGGGGGTCAGCCCTGCCTACCAGTGTCCCCACAGTAGTCAGCCCCACCACAACAGAAGGGCCTATGCAGTCCACATGGATTGGAAGAACTAATATTGTTAAAATTACCATACTACACAAGGCAATCTATAGATTCAATGTAACCCCTATCAAAATATCATTATTCACAGAAATAGAGCAAATAGTTCTAAAATTTGCATGGAACCACAAAAGGCATAAAATAGCCAAAATCTTGAGAAAGAAAAACAAAGCTGGAGATAACATGTTCTCTGATTTCAAAGTGTACAAAGCTACAGCAATCAAAAACAGTATGGTATTGGTACGAAAACAGACATACAGATCAGTGAAACAGAAGAGAGATCCGGAAATAAAGTCACGCTTATATGGTCAATTAGATGATGATGATGATGATGATGATGATGATTATTACTTTTTTTTTTTTAGTGGAGGTACAGGGGATTGAACCCAGGACCTCGTGCATGCTAAGCATGTGCTCTGCCACTGAGCTATATCCTCCCTCTATAGTCAATTAATCTGCAACATACAATGCAAGAGCATACAATTAGGGAAAGACAGCATCTTAAATAAATGGTATTGGAAAAATTACAAGCAAAAGAACCAAGCTGGACTACTTTCTCACATCCTATACAAAAATGAACTCAAAATGGATTAAAGACTTAAATGTATGACCTAAAATTATAAAACTCCTAGAGAAGAAAAGAGAACTCTCCTATACTGTTGGTGGGAATGTAATTTGGTGCAGCCACTATGGAGGACAGCATGGAGGTTCCTTAAAAAAAAACTAAAAATAGACTCACCATATGATCCAGCAATCCCACTCCTGGGCATATATCCAGAGAAAACTCCAATGTGAAAAGATACATGTCCCCCAATGTTTAGGGCAGTTACTTTTTACAATAGTCAAGACACAAAAGCAACCTAAATGTCCATTGACAGATGATTATATAAAGACTATGTGGTATATATATATGTGTATGTGTATGTGTGTGTATATATATATATATATATATATATATATATATATATGTATAACTGAATCACTATGCTGTACACCATAAACTAACACAGCGTTGTAAACTATATTTCAATAAAAAATAAAACTCCTAGAGAAAACATAGGCAGTAAGCTGTCTAACATCGGTCTTAGCAATATTTTTTGGCTATGTGTCCTCAGACTAGGAAAACAAAAAGCAAAACTAAACAAATGGTACTACATAAAACTAAAAAGTTTTTGCACAGTGAAGGAAGCTATTGACAAAATGAAACAGCTGCCTACTTACTGAATGGGTGAAGCTATTTGAAAATAATATATATGATAAGAGGTTAATATCCAAAATACAGAAATAACTCATACAACTCCAAAACAACAACAAAAAGAGCAAGCAATCCAATTTTAAAAAGGGCAGAGGACCTGAAAAGACATTTTCCCAAAGAAAACATACAAAAGGCCAACAGGTACGTAAAAAGATGCTCAACATTATTAATCATCCAGGAATTGCAAATCAAAATCTCAATGAGACATCACTTTACATCTGTCAGAATGACTCATTAAAAAGACAAGAATAAGTGCTGGTGAGGATGTGGAGAAAAGGAAAGTCATATACACTGTTGGTGGAAATGTAAATTGTAAATAAGGAAAACAGTGTGGAGGTTCCTTAAAGATTAAAACTAGAACTACCATGGGATCCAGCAATTCCACTTCTAGGTATTTATCTAAAGAAAACAAAAACACTAATTCAAAAAGAGATATGAACCACTATGTTCGTTACAGCATTATTTACAATTGCCAGTATGTGGAAGGAACCTAAGTGTCCATCAACAGACAAATAGATAAAGAAGATGTTTAAATATATGTATATATTTTACTACTCGGCCATCAAATAGAATTAAATATTGCCATTTGTGACAGCATGGATAGACCTAGAGGGTATTAAGCTAAGTGAAATAAGTCAGAGAAAGACAAATACTATATGATTTTACTTATATGTGGAATCCAGAAAATAAGACAAATGAACAAACATAACAAAACAGAAACACACAGAGATACAGAGAACAAACTGCCAGAAAGGAGGCAAGTGAGGATTTGACTGAAATAGGTGAGGGAGATTAAGAGGTCCCAATTTCCAGTTATAAAGTAGATACATCATAGGCATATATTGTACCACATAGTGAGTATAGTCAAGGGTATTGTAATAATTTTGTATGGTGACAGATGGTAACCTGTCAGACTTAAAGTGGTGTTAATTTTGTAATGTATAAAATATGAAATCACTGTGTTGTACACCTGAAACTAACATAATATTGTAAGTCAATCATACTTCAATAAGAAAAGAAAGAAAGAAATTGTTACCCAGGAAAGTAGCATAGTGATTGAAACTGGAAATTATGGGGCTGGCAAACACCACATTAGCAAAACAGATGAAGATCTATGCTGATGGCATTCACATTCCTACGACAGAAAACAAGCAAGCAAACAAAGAGTCAACCTAGTGTCAGATACCTGTTATGAAGAAAATGAAATCAGGGTAAGGGCATAATGGGGGCAGGATACCCTCAACAGGCTTGTCAAGGAAGACCTCTTAATTACATGAAACTTGGACAAGCTTCAAATAAACTGAAGAAGTAAAATTGCTTGTGTGGAGAGTGATTATTTAAAAAAAAAGAAAGATACCCCAAGTGCTAAGTCCATAAGGGAACATGTTTGATGTATTCAAGGAACAAGTAGATGAATGTGGATGGAATGCAGTGAGTAAGGGGAAGAGGGAAGGGATGTAAAGGCAGAGAGGAGGCGAAGGGACAGACTGAGGGGCCACATAGAGCATGGTAAGGATTTTGAGTTTATCCTACATATTTAGGAAAACGCCTGGAGGGGTTTAATCAAGAAATTAATAATCTGCCTTCTCTTTTAAAAGAATCTCTGTGCTGCTCGACTGAGAATAGACTTTAACAGCAAGTATGAAACCAGGAAGACAAATTACAAGATAATAGTTTCAATAGTTCCGGAGAGAGATGATGGGAGCTTGGGAGTAATAGCAATAAAGTGGTAGGAAGTGGTCAGGTTCAGAATATATTCTGAGGATAGAACATAATAGCTGGATAGATATAAAGTGTGAAAGAGAGAGTCAAAGAGTCAAAGATCACTTTAAGTATTTGGGTCTGAGCTGTGGAGCAAATTGCAATGCCACTCACAGACATGGAGAACTCTAGCGGAAGAGGGAATCAAGAGTTCCGTTTCAGCATTTTTCACATAACATTACCATTATTAATATATGACTATCATTACATTATATCATCAGCCATCAAGATAAGAACCACAAATTCCCCAAAGCCCTGACACCCAGCCCAATTTCTAACATATGATAGTGTAATATTGTGATACAATGAGAAATGTATGTTAATGCTCGTCCTGGTTCCTGGCACAAGAGCTTCTGGGACCCTTGGAATTTCCTGAGTGATGGGGTAAGAGGGGAAATCTTTTGTTATTCATAATTAGCCCCTTTCAGCCAAGCCTGGGTTTATGCTAATGAGCTAACTGGTTGCTAGGGGATCCTAGATGGCTTCAGGATATTGGCTAGTTGCTAGAAAGATCAAGGCATGGCTATAGGGTTGGAGTTTTCAGGTCCATTCCCCTGTCTCTGGGGAGGAGAGAGGGATTGGGGACCAAGTCAATCATCAATAGCTAATCATACCTATGTAACGTAACCTCCATAAAAATCCCTAAAGGGTGGGTTCGGAGAGCTTCCAGTTTGGTGAACACATTCAGTGCTGGGACAATGCTGTGCCTCAAGAAAACAAGGAAGCTCCATACACTCGTACCCCATACCTTGCTCTATGTCTCTCTCCCATTTGGCTGTTCATGAGTTGTATCTTTTACAATACTAGTAATAGTAAATGTTGTGGGACACAGTGGGAGCCAGTTGGTGACATGGTGAGGTGCAGATTGGTAAAAGAATTTACCACAGATAAAGTATGAGAATAGAAAAAGAGTTTATTATGGTACACTGTCATAGACAACAGTGAGCCACACAGATGAGAGGTGCCTGTGTGAGCACTGAAGGCCAGTTGTTGGGGTGTTTTATAAGGTTGGGTCCCCAGGTGCCTGATCAGTTTGTGTGCAAGTCTCTGACTGGTTGTAAGTAAGGTAAGAGGTCTAGGTGCTGGGAAGGGGAGATGGGGTTTAAGGCTCTGACAGGTGGGCTGAAACAAGCCAGCCTGAGCTACTGTGAGATTAGGCACTACCTAGGGCTATTAGTTTGTCAGGGCAAACACACCCAGTAAAGAATGCACTTTATCTGTTGAGGCAGACGTCTGAGAGCCCAGAAATGAGGGTCATTGGACTTTGAAGGACATCAGTTGGCCCAACAGTAAGTAAAGTACTTTCCTGAGTTCTGTGAGCTGTTCTAACAAATCATCAAACCTGAGAAAGACGGATTTGTGAGAATCCCTGACTTTGCAGCCAAGTCAGACAGAAATGTGAGTAACCTGGGGACCCAATACTTGTAACTGGAATCTGAAGTGGGTACTGACACTCGTTCTGGGTAATCAGTGTCAGAATTTATTTATTTGAACCATAGGACACCCAGTTGGTGTGTGAAGAGGCAGAGACTTGGTTGATGTGATGAATATCCACACACATTTGGTATCAGAAATGTTGTGAGTAAAACACTTCAAATGTAGATAGTCCTTAAAATTCACTGCACTTTATAATACAGTCTACTGAAAGATTAACTATTTACCAAGAATTTATTATTGATATATGCTCTCACTAAGTCTCGGGACCAAAAGATATCTTGTAATCAGTAAAACTAATAATTTTAAAACTTAAATAGATTGGACAACTTAGAAAAGTAGAGCAAATAAAACTGACTGATGAAAAAAAGAACAGAGTTTCTTTCAAGTCATTTAATACAACAGATTAAAAAATTAATTACAATAAAGTAAATAAATAAGCTGGATCTATTTTATAAGTAACTTCTATCAAACTTTCAAGAAACAGATAAGCTATATCTCATAAACTATCCTAGAGAATAATAAAAAAAAAATTGAAAAGACCCCTAACTCATTTTTTAAGATAACAAAGCTGATACAAAATCTAAGTAAGGACTTACAAGAAAAGAAAATTATAGATCATTCTTAATTATAAAAGAAGACAGAAATAATGAATATACAAAATGTTAAAAAATGAGTTTCACTGAGGCACTAAAATAGCATGGTAAATAAGTTTTAGTTAAGCTATATACGAAAAAGCATATGTTAACTCTCATTCATAATTTTAAAAGAAATATGACTATTAATAAGAACAACTATAAAACAAGCAAAAGCAAAAGCTAAAGCAAACCTCATTTTTAATGGTGAATCATCAGAAGCAATCATTTCAAAAACAAGACTTTGACCAAAAAATTACTCTAATCCCATTTTCAATCTTGTGCTGGAGGTCCTTGGCAATGTGATAAGACAAGAAAATAATATGTGAGGGTAGTCAAGAGGAAATGCATATATATTGTTATTATTGAAATCCTATTACAATAGCAATGAAAAATATAAAGATCTGGAAATAAATAGCAAAATGTATGTACTATTTTTTAGAGAAAATTTATTAAACTTTATTGAAGGACACATAAGAATAACCAGATGAATTAAGAAATTCTATGCCCATGGGTTGAAATATTCTAAATAAAAGTTAGCAATTTCACTATAAGCAGTCTATACATTCAGAGTCATAAATCACATTATGATCAAAATCCAAACAAGAATTTTTGAAGAACTTCATAAGCTGATCATAAAATTCATACAAAAGAATAAATGGCCAAGATAATTGAAACAAAATGTAAGAGGAAGATAATGAAATGGGATTCAGTTTGCTGCATATAAAGACTGGGAAATATCTTGATGAACTGTGGTAGGGAAAGATTTCTTAAGACAAAAATACCGCAAACTATTAATGAAAAGGTTAAGAAATTTCATTGCTTTTAGATTAAAACTGTTTGTATGACAAAAGATATAAAATGAAAAATCAAGCTAAGGACTCAAAAAGTATAACTGCAACCCATTTAATGAACCAGTGATTATTATTCCAAATGGATAAACAGATCTTATGAATTTATAGAATAAAGACAATCCAAAAGAAAAATAGGCAAAGAATTGAACTTTTGATCAGAGGGAGCAGGGAAGCTGAATGACAAGCTTATAATAAGACATTCAAATATTATTTACTAGAATTCAGATTAAGAAAATTAACAAACTAAAATCAGAAAAATACAATTTAAAACAGTAAGATATTAAATTAGAACATTAAGATTTACAAAAATGAATAAATCTAGTAACACCTATGTTTGCAAGGATGTGGGGAAGAGAAATACCTAAAAATTATTGGTAGGATCATTAATTAATGCCATCACTTTGAAGAGTTATTTGACAATACATAGTTAAGTTAAAGTTCATATACCAGCAATTCTATAAACCAGCAATTCCACTTCAGATTTTTATCCTAAAACACAAAGACAGTAACAAAAAACTACTCTACATATGTCCAAAGAGACTTGTACAAAGATGTTTACTGCAGAACTTTTTGGAATTGTCACCAAGTGGAATCTCAATTCTTTCTCAGTGGTGATAGTAAAGAGATAGATATAAACAGAGGAGCATTCATAGAGCATAAAACCATAAAAAAGAAATCATAATAATACCTATATGTTATGGGATAAATTGTATTCCCTCCAAATTCATATGTTGAAAAGAGACAGCGAATGAACTCATCTACAATCCAGAAACAGAGTCGCAGACATAGTAAACGATCTCACGGTTGCCAGGGGAAAGTGGGTGGGAAGGGATAAATTCAGGAGTTTGAGATTTGCAAATGATAACCACTATATATAAAAACAGATTAAAAAAACAAATTTCTTCTGTATAGCACAGGGAACTATATTCAATATCTTGTAATAACCTTTAATGAAAAAGAATATGAAAATAATATATGTATGTATATGCATGACTGGGACATTACGCTGTACACCAGAAATTGACACATTGTAACTGACTATACTTCAATTTTTAAAAAGTTAAAAATTAAAAAATTTTTTAATTAAAAAAAATTCATATGCTGAAACCCCTAGAATGTGACTGTATTTGGACATACAGCCTTCAAAATGGTGTTAGAATGAGGCTGTTAGGTTGGGCCTTAATCTAATCTGACTGATGTCCCCATAAGAAGAAGAAATTTGGACACATACAGAGACACCAGCGATACATGCACACAGAGAAAAGACCATGTGAGGACTCAGCAAGAAGACAGCCTTCAGTCTCAGAAGAAACTAAACCTGCAGACACCTTGACCTTGGACTTCCAGCTTCCATAATTGTAAGGGAAAAAACAGGCACTGTTTAAGCCACCCAGTCTGTGGTATTCTGTTACAGCAGCTCTAACAAACTAACATACCATTCTACACACTAACTGCGTTACCTTCTTAATCTTTACAACGCAGTGGTGTTGATAGTATTATTCCCATACTACATGTGAGAAATGAAGACTCAAAGACGTTATGTAAATCGTCCAACTTCATGTACTTAGTTAATAGTAGACTCAGACTTTAAAACCAGAAAATCTCATAACAGATTTCAGTCCCTAGTATGACATCAAATCACTTAAAATGAATAAGCTAGATCAAGCATACCTTCAGAGGTAAATGCCTAAAATGTAATGCTGAATGTAAAAAGTATTTAGCAAAAGGATACTTCCAATATGATATCAATTATGATCATTTTAAAAACACACAAAATAGAAGTTACATCTTTAAAAAGGGGAAGGGAGAGGTTAGAGTTAACTATGTTTCTTTTTTCCTTTTTTTTTTAAGAGGGAGCTGAAGCAAATATGTCAAAATATTATCTGTTTAAACTTTGTCAGAGATAATAGGTATCTATCTGCTAGATAATTTTCTCTGCAGAAAATGTTTCATAATTTTTTAAATATTTCCTTTTTAAAAGGCATAATATATCGCTTTAAACATCCTTCTCTGTAATTAAGTCGGGCAGTAAACCCTTTGTCATAAAAGAGCAGTTCTTTCTGTCTTGAGTATAAACAGTGAAGAAAACTTTTCCTGTGCGTGTGTTTGTTTGTTTTGCTATTGGAATATTAAAAGAGCAATTTTCTTTAACATATGTTGGTTGTCTTACAAAACATTCTGGATCCCTTTACAAGTCAGGTTGCTGAGTTGATCATACAGTTATAGACCAAAGGAAGTGATTAGAAACAGATGTGACATTGAAAAAGCTTCCACTGTAAAAAGCAGAAGAGAGACAAGGAGGGAGCCAGGGCAGAGTTGAAGGGCGTAATGTACTTCCACAGGCATCCCTCTGCCCTCACTAAAAAAGCTTGTCACCGCCCACCATCCCAAATACATAAAGAAGGTCATTTTCTTCATATAGGCAAGAAAGAGCACTGACTCAGGAGCTGGTTGCTCTGAGACAGTTAAGAATCAGACCAGAATCAGTGGATGAAATCTCATGCTGCCTGTTTAGAAGGAAAAAAGCATGGATGGAAGATTTATAGACTGGAAAGCTTTGCAGAAGCTGAAACACAGGGGCAAAAGACATAGCCTTAGGAAACCAGAGGGAGTTATGGAATTAACTGAGTAGATTAATTTCCGAGGCCCTAGTAAAAATCTCTGTAGGTCAGTTTGCTCTTTTCCAAAGGAATCACCAAATATGACTCAATGCTTTTGGTAGACAGTTCTCCGTAAGTCTCTCCAGTTTCAGCACATCTTCTGAGCACTGACATCTTTTGTTCTGGACTAATTTATCACAGATATTGAGGCAGTAAACAACCATGAGAAAATAGAGTGTCTGCCTCCAGAGCAGGGAGCAGGTGTGTTTGCTGTCCAGTATAAAAGATAAAGGTTCCCTGAGCCGGGGTCACCCAGCTGTGATGCAAACCTACTGTGGACAGCATCCACCTGGCTCACGCCACATCGCCCCCAGGGGATTTGGAATTCAAGGGGGAGCCCAGGAAAACAGAAAGGCCATGCTGCTTGCTACACTGTGAGTAATAAAGTCCTTTGTCTCTGATCCAGGAGTCTCGTGACTTTTGTCAGCACCTGTGAAACTGTGGCAGAGTAAACCTGTATTAGTTTGCCAGTAGAGCCAAGTCTTCCACCCTGTACAATCCTAAACAGGTATTACTTCTAAGGTTACTGGCTAAATATATCAAATTCAACAAATACGTACTCACTATGTGCCAGGCACTGTGCTAAGTGACCCCTTGACATCTGTTATCTTACTGAATTCTCTCATCAGCTCTAGGAGGAAGTGAGGTTACATAGCCTACTGAAAATTGTCCAGTTCACCAATGACAGCTTCAGGCTTCTGGCCCAGTCAATCTGACTGGAGCATCCACTCTTCATGGCTTCCCATCCATGCAGTAACACCTTGCTATCCCTACTAACAATTAGGAAATGGAGATTCCAAACGGCCAGTACTTCCTCAAAGTCCCAAAATTCACTCATATGAAGTTAGGATATCAAGCCCCTTGTAAAAGCAAAAGGCAATACTGATTATTAAGAAGTTGCTTCCAAACATTTTCATTACAATCATGATTCTTGCTATAATCTTCCAATATTGTCTATTTTTGTAGTCCTTTCACTGAAAGCAAAAGAAGCACATTGTTGCAGATAAGATTAACCAAAAGATGCTAAAATTAGTAGGCAAAATTTTGAGGAGAAAAAGGCTTTACATAATTTCAATTTATCTTCCCCAAGAAACTTACTTACTGCGAAGGAAAAAAATAGTAACTCTACAGTAGAGACACCAAGTACACACCAACTCAACCCAGTGATGAAGATGCATTGCCAGCAATAAGACCACTGACATCATAAACTCCTTGATATGACACATTGAGAAGGATACATCTTTTTTCTTTTTTTTGTATTCTTACCAAAATAATGCATATCTCATTCCAATCATGAGAAGACATACTCAAATTGAGGGACGGTCTACAAAATAGCTAAGCAGTATTCTTCAAAAGTGTCAAGGTCATGAAACCCAA
This sequence comes from Vicugna pacos, assembly GCF_048564905.1. NCBI lineage: Eukaryota > Metazoa > Chordata > Mammalia > Artiodactyla > Camelidae > Vicugna > Vicugna pacos. The sequence continues at coordinate 26,596,437 of NC_132999.1, read as the reverse complement.
GGAAAGAGTCAGAACTGTTATAAACTAGAAGAGACAAAGGAGAAATAGCAATGAGATACAATATGAGATAGTGGATAGGACTTTGGAACAGACAGGGAAAAAGATCTATGTTAACATTGGTGAAATTAGAAAAGGTCTGTAGATGACTGGATAAAGAAGTTGTGGTATAGTTATACGATGGAATACTACTCAGCCATAAAAAATAATAAAATAATGCCATTTGCAGCAGCATGGATGAATCTGGAGATTGCCATTCTAAGTGAAGTAAGCCAGAAAGAGAAAGAAAAATACCATATGATATCACTTGTATGTGGAATCTAAAAAAAAAGAAGACAAATGAACTAATTTGCAAAACAGAAACAGGCTCAGACATACAGAACAAACTTGTGGTTACCAGAAGGGAGGAAGGTGGGAGGGGATAAACTGAGAGTTAGAAGTTTGCAGATAATAACGGACATATACAGAATACATGAACAACAAGTTCATGCTATATAGCACAGGGAACTATATTCAATATCTTGTAGTATCTTATGGTGAAAAAGAATATGAAAATGAATATAAGTATGTTCCTATATGACTGAAGCATTGTGCTGTACACCAGAAATTGACACAACATGGTAAACTGACTGTACTTCAATAGATAAATATATATACAAAAAATAAAAATAAAAAATAAATCTCTGTCCTCCTCTTCAAAAAAAAAAAAAAGAAAAAGGTCTGTAGTTGAGGTAACAAAGTTCATTCCCTGTGCTTAATAACTGTACTATAGTTATTTAAGACGGTAACATTAAGGGGAGCAGGGTGAGGGATATAAGGGAATTTTTTTCATCTTTTCTATAAGTCTAATATTAGTTCAAAGCAAATCATTTTTTAAAACCTGAATTATGTCATTATATAAAACAATGTTTTATGAAATGCAGTATTAGTGGTTAAGAGTATGTTCTCCGTATTCAAACCCCAACTCTTCTACTTACCAACTGTGTCATTTTGCTCAAGCTGATACCGAACAGTCTATGCTCCAATTTCCTCATTTCAAAAATGAGTGGCACAATAATTTCTACTTTATTAGATTGTTCTCATGAAGATTAAATAAGGGAGTCATTGCTGAATGCGCAAAACTGAGGAGGACTCAGAATAAACACGCAGTAAATACTGTCTCTGTTGCTGTTGACGAGCAGTGGCTCACCTACGCCAGGCACCCTGGGTTTCACCTGTCAGGGTGAGTGGCGCTGGTCTCGGCGTCAGAGACAACCGTCGCCACTTGGCACTGGAAAGAAGGCGAGTACAAGGAGGAAGGGCGCCTCACCAGGGCGTGCTCTGCGCCGGGGCTGGCCGGCTCAGATGCCAGCCAGGGCCCAGCCTGCGACCCCAGTGAGCGAAGTCAGCCTGGGCCGGCCCATGGGGGAGCCAGTGCCCTCTCCAAGGAAACAGCTGCAGTCCTGCTGTCGCCATGACAGACCGCAGCCACGTACTGCCGGGTCTTCTAATTTTGCAAGGAAAGCGAGCATCTTGGCTTTTTATAAGGAAACTCCCAACTTCTAAATGTTGGCAAATAATTCAAAAATATAAAACTCTCTGCGGCTAATACTCCAAAGGCCAAAACAAACTCTATGAATGAGCCAGGTGCAACAGGTGCCTCCACTTTGAATGGCCGACTTCTTAGCAGGTGCAATTAGCTTTGGGGTCAAAATACCTCGGTACAGACTTACCTCTGTCATGAATCAGTGTGACCTACACACATGTTTACACACACACACACACACACACACACACACCACCTAGTCATATCAATTTGGGGAATTTAATTAAACAAAATTAAATACAATTTTTTTCAATTGCAAGTGTCAGAAACTTTCATATGTTCAGGTCTATTGTGAATCCAGATTAGAAGATCTGCTATGTTTTTTGTTTTCCAATTTCATCTGCCACCAGGCCTTTTTCTGAGGAGCTGCTCATGGGACAAGCTTTGGGGGACAACACTTGGGGGACACTGGATAAGATGGTCTCTGATGCTCCTCCCTACCTGGCCCTGACCCTCCGCCATCCTGAGCTCAGCATCATGGCCACCTTTCCCTCCTACCTCCTCCCCCCACAGGTCTTGGTGTGTGGTGAACTCCTGGTCAGTGCTTACAGAATTAATTACCTTTGCAAAGGAATTTGGGGCTCACAATGCAGCCTGAACTTCAGCTTACAGAAATGAAAAAAGAAAAGAAAGCCAGATGCCACACTGGACTGAACAGAGCTTGCCGGTTCTGCTAGTTGGCTTTGATTGTTTACAAAGGAAAAGCCAAACAAAGAAGGAGGTGGAATTTATTTCAGTAAACAGTATCTTTCAAAGAGAAAGAACTCAGTCTCCTCCAGGAGAGGCAGCCTCACAGCTGTTACAATCAGAAAACATTTGCAAACAACCTCTTGGTTAAAGAAAACAACATGTTCAAACAACAGAACTGTGGGTTTCCTCTGGGCATTTGGGGGGTGTGTGTGTGTTCTGGAAGGAGGGTAGGGAGAGATGCCCTTACGTACGTCTCTACACCTAAGAACATTTGCTGTCTTGGGGTTGGAGAGTAAAAGATTTATACACGCAGTGCATTTAAGCACTAAGGGACTTTGGATCCTCTCTCACCATCACTCCTCAATTGGCAGATGAGGGAAGGAAGTCCCAGAGAGGTTGAGTGGCTTTCCAGAGAAATAGGTTCCAGCCTTCTTCCCATCCTCCCCTACTCCCTTCTGCCTAATGTTCTTTACCCAGTATGCTGCCTCTTAAAGCAAAGAAGCATGTTAAAAAAAAAAAAAAGTTTACAAAGCCACAACTCTAAACAGATCATTACCAGCAACAGTCAAACAAACATGGAAGAACGGCAGAAGAGTTAAGTGTTGGTCAAGGTGAAGAATTAAACTCCAAGGAACAGAATGGCATACCCAAATGCAAAGGAAATCTCATCATGTTGCTTGGCGAGATTATAAACTGCTACAATAATGACACCCCTGAGAGTTCCCTGTGTGCCAAGCACTGTCCTGTGTGCTCTGGTCTCCATCATGTTCAATCCTACCAGTTATGCCCTCTGCAGGAAAGGCAGACAGCACCATCACCACTGTAACACATGGGAGAACTGAGGGTTAGGGGGTCTCGGTAAGTAATGCTCAAGGTTATAACTGAGAAGTAAACACATTAGGATTTGGACCCAGATCTGTCTGGCTTCAAAGCCCTGTACTGTTCTACTACATCAAAAGGAATGACGGGAAGCCACTCGTATATTGTAATGTAGAAGCCAATTTTTGCACATCTAAAGAAAATGCTCACTCCTCATCTACTGTGTCCAGCACAATTCAGTCATTGCAGTGAGTGCGGCAGATGAAGGAGTCAATCAGACCCTGCCTAGGCACTCAAGGTGGGATCTGGGGAGGGTGAGGAAGACAAGGTAAGTAGGATGATCTGAGCCATAGGTGAGTGCTAAGAGGAAGTGGGGGGGGGGTGAGGGCGGCATTATACTCCATCAATCACGGGGTCCTGGAAGGCTACTTGGAATTGATGGCATTTGAGGTGGGCCTTGAAAGAGGAAAAGGGTCCTCAAAGGAGAAGCAGGAAGAGAATGCTCTTCTAGACACAACTGAAAGATTCGAGAGCAATGGGGGTGTGTTGGGGAAAAAAGCATCCGCTGGAACGTGGCTGGGGCATGAGTGTGTCCAGATGCAGAGGGAAGTGAATTTGAAAAACTTGGGGAATCTTGAACTTCAGGCTATGCAATTTGAGCTTCTTGTTGTGGGTAATGAGGCTGGGATGGAGCAGGTTCAGTTTAAGACATGTGACCATCAAATGACCCAAAGGCAACAGGAACTAGCCTGTGGGGAACACAGGCTAACTGGGGACAATCTTTTCTAGTCAGATATTTGTGTTAGAATTCCAGCTCTGCGACCTACGAGCTGTGTGACCTTGGAGAAGTTCCTCGCCTCTCTGAGCCTCAACTTCCTCATCTGTAAAATGGGAATGATGAGACTATGCAGCTCACAAGATTGCTGTGAGGGTTAAAGGAGGATCCAGATAAAGTGCTTTTGAAAGTACCTTACACATGGGAGCCATTATTCACATGGTGGGTCCTGATTTACATAATGTTTGGTTTGTCAGTGGTTTGGGGTAATCAGTGCCAAGATCTGTTCTCTTTCAAAACTTGCCCCCTGGCTATTACATACAGAGATTCCGCGGTGCGGTAGAAAGGACCAGTCGTTTTAGAGACAGGCAGGCTCAGTGTCTGGCTCTGACTCCCCGAGTTGCTGGCAGAGCCTAAACTGAACGACATTAGGCCCTCTCTGAGATTTAGGGCGCTCTTTCACAAGCAGAGTTGATTACCAGCAGACACTGGTATCCTTCTCTTCCTTTCTAGGCCTGGGGTTGCCTGGGATTCTAGCAAGTCACTTAACTTCTCGGAGCCTCAGTTTTCTCCTCAGGAAAATGGGAATCATAATCTGCGCTGAGAACTTCATGGGATTATTCTGAAGATCAAATAGCAGACGGGGGAACGAGAACCATCCTTGTAAACTGAATCTCTTTGCAGAGATATGGGATTCTTATTATAATATTCAAATGGTCTCGATGAAATTTTGAATCTCTGAGGCAAGAAGGAGTCAATGCTTGGAGTGGCCAGATGAGCTCCAAGGAAGAAGGACAACGCAAGTTTCATCGTCTGGGCCAATCAGAGTGCACAGCGGTTTACATTACGCGCCTATCCATTGCTGCCCCGTGGAAACAGGGCTAAGTGCTCTTAAAGGAGGCCAGTTAAATCCATCCAGTTCTGCTTCTAGCCACCCACCCACGTCACCTCTTTCTCCTTCTCTCGCAAGTAATAGCCACCCTCACCCTTCTCATCATGGTGAAGATCATAAAACACACAACACACACTGGAAAAAATCACCCTAAGACACACGGAGCCACGTGTGAAACATGCACACACGCATGTGCACGGGGCACACCAGCACACCCCTTCCCAACGGTGTCTTTAAGAAAAAAATAACCAGTTGGGAAGAGCTGATTTGCTGGAGTCACTGAGCAACCCTGGTGACACCGCCATGAGCGTTTTTGGAATCCTTTCCACACGTTCTATATACAAAGACACACAGGCTTAGCCTAGAGTCAGCTCTGAATGGACATGCCCTTTAACCTAAATGCCCTTTAATTAAACAAATATCAGAGCATCTGTTCCAAGGGGCTCCAAGAGTTACTGACCAGAGGGGACTTCCCTTGGGTTTCTTTTTCTGTTCTCGAGAAACGGAACTGTCACCCACCAGATCACCCACAGAGGTGTAATGTCCTGGTTTGGAAATGTTGTTATTTCGGCTTTTATTTTTACTTTTGCTCCTTTGGGAACAGTATAAAAGAGAAAGGCCTGGGTTGTGTTGGGGGTGGGGGGACCACCACTGGACTTGAAGCGAAACTGCTGGAATGCAAATACTCTCTGTTTTCCGTGGAAGGTGTATCATGTTGGGTGAGCCACTCCCACCTGCAACATGGGGGAATAATGCCCCAGGATCATTGGGAAAGCTCAATTCCAGAAATAAAAGAGCCTTTCACATTCTCAATGTTGAATCAACATAAGTTGTCATCAGTCCAAAGGGCAATGAATTAGAGTCAGGGGACATAGGGCCTGAATCGTGGCTTTGCCACTAAGTAGCTGGGTGACCTTCACAGATGATTTACCTCTTGGAGATTCATTTTCTTCACATCACTCAAGAAATATCCACAAAACCTCTCTTATGTGGCAGGTACGGTGAATCATTCTGTAAAGTGTTGGTCAAACATTAAGGGATAAACATTATGTTATTGACTAATCACTACTGGTTAATTGTGCGCATTATATAATTTCATCATTTCAGTGTGGTGTCTTCCCTGTGATCTAGCTGTATTCTCTGAAATTGTAACCTTCTGTTCTGATTTGTATTTTCCCAGGTTCTGAATATTAAATATCTTTAATTTTCACTTTACTATTTTAGTATATCCACATTGAGTAAGCGGCTACAAATACACTATAGGATGAAATGTGACAGTGATATATTAAAAAAATAAATAAATACGAGTAGAGGGAAATACTCCAGGGTTAAATTTCACTTGTTTCACCTGCATTTGTTCCAAGTAATCTGAAGTCATGCTCTGATTACCCAACCTCAAACCTATCCTAATGCGAGGATTAAAATAGAGATACTTGCTTTTATAAGATGAGATAATGCTTTTTAAAAAGGAATATGTCGCTCTGGGAAGGCTGCTTTAATTTACACATCTTGTAAAGAACAGTGCCAGCCGTTTTCCTGATAGCTTATTCTGAAAATGGGAGAAAGGCATTGAAATCAAAGAGTGTTCTCTTTTGAACACTGTGGAATTGGTGGCAACCCCCACCGGGAAAGGGGCTGGGGGAGAAGGGAAAAGAGGAGGGCTTGACTAGCCAAAGGCACTAGCTTTATGAAACATCTCCTGTGCATCAGATCCCATGCTGTCTTACACATTAAATCCTCACATGCATGTAAGGGAGATGACACCATCCCACTTCACACTTGCCCAAGCCCACATAGTTATGGAATTCAGACCCAAAGGTTTCTGATCAAATTTGCACCATCTTTCCACTCCGCCATGCTAATTCCCTTCCTAACTTTGCTGAGTGTTAACACTGCCCTGGGGGCAGCCTCTTCTGCTGTCCTAGGATGCTCCTAAAATGTGGGTGAACCTAATGGGGGCCCAGTACACCCAACACACATTCTCTACCCTTCCCATCTGACTCCTGGTCCAGAGCTGTTCCGCTGGGACTATATACAGGACAGAGCAGACTTAATAAAGAAACAGCCTGAGTCTCAGTGCAGGCGTCATCCAGGATGAAGAAGAGAAAGTTTCTAGTGCTTAGAAGGAACTGTCTTCCACTTTAGAAGCTTGTATTACACGAGACAACTTGGACTGATGTAATGGAAGGAGCACAGAACTGTGTCATAAAGATACCAGTTGAAACCCAGGCTCTGGAGCAGCCTTTCTATAATGATGGAAAATTTCTAAATCTGTGCTGCCCAACATGGTAGCCACTAGCCACCTGTGGCAACAGAGCGCTTGAAATGTGACTGGTGCGCAACTGAGCAACTCAGTTTTACATTTTATTTAGGATTAACTCACTTGAATTTAAACGACCACACATAGCTGGTGGATACAGCGTAGGACAGCGCAGCCCTCTTGCTGCCTAGCCACTTCATTTCTCTGAGACTGAGATCACTCATCTGTTCGTGATCTTGCCCCCTCACAACTCCATTAGATTGACAAGGCGAGAAAAGAACCACGCGAGTGCCTAGCACAAAACCTTGCACTTAACAAGTACTCCAGAGACTTCAGTTGAATCTGAAAATGTGAATCTCATAACAGCCTGAGAGAAATGCATGTGAAAAGTCCAAGCCTGGATTTTGCTCCAGAATTGATTCCTTATGATCACTTTATTCATCCAAACGTCATTCGCCTGCCAAGAATGACCTCTGAGAAAACGAGAGCTAAAGACAGCCACACTAGTTAGAGGATGGTGGGTACCATCCCTACCTCTGACTGCCATGTTTCCCCCTGGAGCTCTAACAGGTCATTTTCTCCAGGTGATAATGATGGGAGTAGCTTAGAACGGGGGAAAGGGCCACAGATCTTTGAGAGTTTCGCCAAAAACTTCTCTCCTTCTCCTCCACTTTTTAAAGATGTTGTTTTCAGGAAAATTTGCCCATCTGGTTCTGATTCATTTGCACTTAACTCATCAGAGGGCGGTGTTGTAATACCAGATTGACTCGTGAAAAGTTCCAATTCACATATCTCCCAGCCTCTTTTCTGAAACAGGGGAATGGGTTTGGCCAGCAGATGGACAAAGCACACTTCAAGACAGGACAGAGGGCATGAGATGACCATTCCAGCTCTGCTGCAAGCTCTCTGAATATGAGCAGCCCCTCATTTCTGGGGTCTCGGCATCCCCTCCTGGGAAATGAGGGTTTCAACTGAGTGGTAACTAACAATTGTTCTTTGGAGTAGAAGAGCCCAGTATTTTTACCAAGGGCACAGTTGTCACCAAGAACTCACACAAAATTGGACAGTTTGATGAAAGAAATCTAGAAGATGTTTTGTAAAGAAAAATAAAAGGAAGTGTGGTCACCAGAAGTTTGCATGAGTTTAAAAAAATCAAATAATTCTAGTTTAGCCTTATTCTTTGGTTGATAAAATCACTAGATTACTAGACCAGACCAGGCCTGATATTTGAATAGCTGTACGTTGAACACAGCCTTCTGGGGTGGTCTGATAGATAAGACTGGGGACTGGATAAAAGTGAGGACTGGATGGTAGTAAGGTTTAAATGGCAGTTCCTGGACTTAAATGTACGTTAGACTGAAACCAGAAAGCTGCTCCCTTTGCTCTAAGCTATGTGGTCCAGCAGTGGTTACAAGCCCTACTGTGACTGGTATCCAATCTAAGATCAAGGTGCTCTGGGGTAGATTACTCAACTGGAGGAGCTGAGCTGATGACCAAATGGTCCCTTTTGTGTCAAGAGCCAACGCCTACAGATGCATAAAATGAACTGCAAGTTTCCTTAAGTAGTCATTTCAGACAGACTTCTTGCGATCCCATTCTCCTCAGGTCCTGAGGAGTTACCTACAAAACCCACCGACTACCCACATAACCTTTGTAGAGACATTTCATCAAAGTCCTTGGTTTCAGTAATTTCCTCCAGGATAACAACTCCCAAATTCTATCCCCAGACTATATTTTCTTCTGACTGCTTGTCTCATATATACCTCTACCTCCTTACTATCTTCACTTGGATGTCTTGCAGGCATCTCAGACTAAATGTTTCCAAAGTAAAACTTAACTTTCGTCTCTCACCACTGTTCCCCATCCAGTGTTCTCCACCTCAGTTGAGAGCAATGCCATCTACTCAGTAGATCAAGAGACATTGGTTCAAGAGACACCAACTTCAGCCACTGCAAGACTTTCAGGGTTTTGCTGAACTCCTTTTGTGAACCCTGAAGTTTAGAATATATTGAGCTAAACGGAATCTAGCTCTGTCTTCTTACATCTCTCACTCATTGGGCCTGACAATAGTTAAGGCATTAACTTCTGTGGGTTTAGGGTTGTTGATTGACGTCCCTTCTAGGATAGGCATTTTTCCATTAGACCATGAGGCTTGGAGGAGGGAGGAACACATTCAGACTGCTCCACGATCGTAGGACAAAGTAGGCATGACACGGTGCAAGCCGGAGACTCTGTTCTCTGCATCTCTCTGCAGCTTTCTGATGCCTTCATTTCAGCATTATCACACAAGCTATAATTATCTATGTTTATTCTTCACTACACTGAGAGCCTCCTCTTATTTGTTCATATTTGCTGTCTTAACACAAAGCTCATAGCCCAACACTTGGAAAGTGTTGAGAGAGTATGTAACAAATGAAGACATGATTAAATAAATTAATGAACGAAGAATAAAGAAATAAAGAAGCTAATGAGGCAGTCAGCCCATGAGGCAGCCCTGGCAAGTCCCAAATACACTCCATCCAGCAGACATCTGATAACATATCCTTACTTTCTTCCACCTTACAGCCCAGGCAGGACTCGGGGTGAAAGCTTCAGGAAGAGTTTAATGTTCAGTGGAAATTTCTCACCAATGACCAACAGCCAGCCTGACTTTCACGGTTATCTTTCTCTCTCCTCTGTCTCTCCCTTTAAAGTCATCTGCAGTGCCTTTTCCTCCTCCCAGCTTACCCGTTATTACGATAATGACTTCAAACACCAAGCACTGCTATTCAGGGCACTGTGAAAATGTGTTTTTCCCATCAGTCCTGATGAAATAGTTTCCACTGTCTGTTTCCCTTGCAGATAGCAATCAAAGTCCGGGCACAACAATTAAAAAAAAAAATAGTCCAAACTCTTGTCCGATACAGAATCTAAAACTTGTCCTTGGAAAGCGACGCCCAAGGGAACTTAATCACAAATGCTCTTTGCTTGGTCCAGCCCATTGCTGTTAAATACAGACTCTTTGGGATGATCTGTTTCTGGGAGCTGATTTTCCTGTTCTTCCCCTCCTCCGAGTCTTCCCAGAAGGCCAAAATAAGAGGCCTTTGGAAAAATGCTATTCCCTTAAGACCTCCGCTGGGATCTGCAGGGTCTCACAGTAGCCTGTAAATTTCACTGTCATCTTTTACTGCCTCCTCTGGCTGTAGCTCCCCGTATACTGCACCATTCCCTGAGCAATTCACTGCCTCAGAGTGGCTGACTTTGCATCACCCGGTCAATACCTATCACTTACTGCTCACACCAGGCCCTACCACTTAATAGTTACATGACCTTGGACAACTATTCACCCCCTAGCTTCAGTGTTAATAAAACAAGAATACTTACAGGAGAGTTTCGAGGTTAAATTATGTAACTCGGCAGATACTACATGTGAATTGGTCCTGAATTGGTTGAAGGACCACAGATTCACCTCGTCCGTTGTCAATCTCTCCCTTCTCTGAACTTTTGTAGCACTAGCACCATGCAGACATAGAAATTCACAGCCAGAACGGCCTTTAGTGATGGCCATCTCAAAATTCCACTTCATATGCTTAGTACACCCCCCGACACACACACACACACACACACACACACACACTCTCGCTAAACTGGGCATTTGGACACGTGCCATTTCAAATTCCAAGGATGGCGTGTCTTCACTGCCCTTATCTTCTCTTGTGATTTGGCCTGATGCTCAGTCCAAATAGGTTATGAGGAAATACCATGGGACACATACGGAAAAGGGATATGCTGTTTTTCTAAAGCCTTTTGTTCTTTGGTGAGTTAAGACCCCGTTTCCCAGGTCCAGTGGTGAGGGTCACTGATGAGTAACTGATAAGTAATGTAGATACAGAACATTCACTCTCCATCAGGCACCGGGCTGGTGCACGGCTTACAGGATACATGTGACCCTTACAACACACCGACACAGCTATCAAGCGGTCAGGCTGCAGAGAGAGCAGCCATCCCCCATATTCTCTGCTGCCAGGGGTCCCCCCAGCAGTCAGACTCCCCACTCCCGCTTTGCTCACCAGCAATTAGAAGAACAACTGTATCTCAAGCTGGGAGTGACCAGTGATGAACCAGCCAAGGAGCACCATGAGTGTCAGTCTTACAGACATACGTGATCCAAAAAAATGCAAACAATGGGCATCCGGGAATCAGGAGCTAGGAAGGTCTCTGCCATGTCATCATGCTGCTGACGCTTGCTATCTCTCCGAAGCCCACAGTCATTCCGGAGCCCGGGCGAGGCCTGGCGCTCTTGGCTCCAGATTATAATCAGTAAGGAGAATTTTGTTCCTCAAAATGCAGAGCGATTGCTGTAGAGGCCAAGCCAGATGTTCTTGCCAGCCTATCACTGGCCATTGGGTTGTCAGAGGTTGTGGGGTTTTGCTGCCAGAGGGGCAGCACTGATAATCCACCCGTGTCCTCATCTACTGCTAGGGTGAGACACAGCCACCCCAGCCCCGGTGGCTTACGCACACGCGGGAAGCCCAGCAACTGGAATGCTGGTGGTATCCTTTAGGGATACAACTTAGCCGTGTAGATAATACCAAAAACTCCTTTTACCCCTCTAAATAATATATACAGAGCACATGTATCCATAACATATATGGAACTTCTGAAATTCCAAGACAGTATAAGACTTTGAAACACTGGCTCCTGACAGGGTCAGCATGTTCTATTCCTTGTTCCCAGTGCTGAGTTAAATACCCTATGATCAACTTCCTCCTTTCCATTCACATGGTTGGCAGTTTCCAAACTGCTTTCGTGTTCACTGATCATTCACAATGACCCTGAAGGCTTATCATCAGTGTCTTCCAGGTGCGGAAACTATGGGTCAGATGGGATAAGTAACTTAGCAAACATCCCACAGCCCACAGTGGCAGAGATAGAATGACATGATTAGTTAGTGTTCATGCTACTGGCTCCAGCCAGTCAGATTTCTATCTGCAACTTGGTACCAATAAACATTCTGGGGGATGACTTCGGCTACCTGCTCTGGGTGAGCAGAAGAAGCGAGGGAGACCCTCTTAGACGTGGCTAGACTCCATTTCTTCCCACATGCTGATCCCAACCGGTCTTTGATTCCAATTCAACTTTACGTCTCAGCTCAATGCTTCTTTCTCAAAGTGGCCTTTCCTCACACTCTAAGTTAGGGTTTCCACTGTTATATGTTCCCAGAGTATCTTGTTCTTCCTATTTGGTAATACTCTTCGTTCTTAAAATAACTTTTTCAATTGCTATTTTCTTTGCTAAGCTTTAAGTTCCATGAAGGCAGGGACCATATTCAGCTAGCATAATTCCTAGTACCTGTTAGGCACTCAAAACGTATACAGAGTGAAAGAGCAAACTATTTCCTCTCACAGAGAAGTCTGGACAGGGCCGGAGAATCAACCCGTCAGTCAGCAGGAAACTTAGCAGAGGTAGCCAGGGAGAAGTACAAAATCACATCCAAGAGCTCAGCAGCTGGTCAAAGGAAGCAAACCACTTGTTGTCAGGTCTCAGCTGGGGCGAGGAGACGCCAAGAACAGGACCAGAGGGGAGGGGAGAGGACCTGGAGCCTTTGTTCCCAGCAGGGTGGGTCCCTCAGACTTCCCTCTAGGGGCCAGAGGACCAGCATCCCAGCAACAGGATCAGGACATAAAGGTCATAACTCTCTTCGGGCTGTTTAGTTAAAACAGATGGCTCTGTACCTTGACAGATGCCTCCCTTCTCATACAGCCAGCCACTTCCAATAGTAGGTGATGGGGCGCTATAGAGGGATGCACTGGTGGAATATCATGGCAGAAGGTGCATTAAGGGAGATTATTCTGTTTGGACAGATAGAGAAAAGCCACACAAGAATCAGGAAGACCAGCTAAGATGCTAACAGACAAGAAAGAAGCAATGAGAAAATGAATTACAGCAGTGACAATTGGAACAGAATGAACAGAATTGAAATATACTTCAAATGTATACTCTGTTGAGCATGGTAATGGACAGGGTATGTAACAGCATCCATCCCCTTTGGGTTTGCTTTCTATTTACTAAGTATTTTCATACCCTTTACCTCATTTAAGCTTCACAAGAAGCCTGTGTGGTGGATAGGTAAGGATAGATAAGGGCTTAGAGGTGACATGCCCAAGTCACACAGCTCAGAGAGGCTGGGCCGGGGCTGGAGTCCATGTCCCCTGACCACCATCTCCGAGCCTCCGGACAGCATCAGGCCATTGTGTAATCCGGAGTTTGGGTTACAGCAATGAGCGCACCTCTCTCCTCAGGGGTTAAGCGGTCTTTGATCTTGTTTGTCTATTCATGTTTATGTAAATGCACATTTACAGCTGTGCATTTCCCAGAAGAGAGGTCAGAGGATTCCCATCAGCTCTGGAATCTGATAACAGCCACCCAAGACCCCAGGACCTCCGGACAGGCTCCGCCCCCTGTGAGTCAGATCTGTTCTCCATCTCTACCGTTTTTCCTGATTACTAAACAAATCCTGGGGTCATTGTAAAATATCCAAATAAGACATTTTAAAAGGATAAAATGCTGTCTACTCTATTACAACTTACTTTTTTATTTGAGAATACAATACAAAACACTCACTGACATTTCTGGATCCTCTATTAGTTGCCAGGCACAGGGTGAGTCAATTTAAATGGGCATCCCATTTAATCCTCACAACAGTCACAAACAAGTACCGTTATCACCTCTGTTCTACCGACAAGAAAACCGAGGCTCCCAGAGAGTCATGGACCAAGACCACAGAGCTGGTGAGTGACAGAGACAGAATTCTGGGCAGGTCCTGTGACCCAGAGCCCACACACCTAACTGCTCCTGGTTATCAGGAATATCTCTCCAAGTCAGACATTTTCAATCATTCCTGTTCCTGAAAGAAAAGGGTGTTGTCCTATTCCCCAATATGTTTCTTGGGTTGAGTTAACCAGAGTGAAGGGGCCAATCCACAATTCTTTTTTTTTTTTCTTTTAAGTCACATTTTTCAACCAAACTTAAATAGGTTTCCTCATATCTATTTGCTGAACCAGAAATCCTCCTCATTATGTCCCCTGACTTATGGTGGATAAAAACACGTGGTCAAACAGGAACCTTGAATCTTGGGTTAGGTCCAGGCCACACTATTCACTTACTGAGTGATCTCGAGCAAGCAAGTTCTCTGTCTGCTTCTCAGTTGCCTCAACTTCATGATGAGATGTTTGGGTGGTCCCTGAGGACCCTTCCAGTTCTGACCCCTCACATGTTTTCTCTCATAACTTGCCAGAACATAAATGGGCTTATTTTATTATTTATTTTTAATGGAGTTCCTGGAGATTGAACCCAGGACCTCCTGCATGCTAAGCATGTGCTCTACCACTGAGCTATACCCTCCCTCCTAGATGGGCTTATTTTAGAAGGTCATTTATTTAAAACAAAATTTAAACTTTCATAGCAATGTTCAGAATAGTAGAAAGGCCAGGGAAAGGAGATGGATAGTGTATTAGTTTCCTGTGACCGCTGTAACAAATGATCACACACAGTGGCCTAAAACAACATAAATTTATTCCCTTAGTTACGAAGACTTTGAAATCAGTTTGAAATGAAAGTTTTGACAGGATTGGGTTCCCTCCAGACTCATTAGAGGAGAATCCACTCCTTGCTTCTTTCAGCTTCTGGTGGCTCTTGGCTTGCACTACATCACTCCAATCTGTTTCCAGTCTCTGTGGTCACATTGCCTTTTCCTCTTATTCTGTGTCAAATCTCCCTGTGCCCCTCTCCCATAAGGACATTTGTGATTGTCTTTAGGACCCACCCAGATAACCCAGGACATCCCCATCTCTAGATTCTTAACTCACATTTATAACAACCTGTTTCCAAATACTTGCACATTTACAGGTTCTAGGGATTAGGATCTGATGTCTTGGGGGGCTGTTGTCCGGAGAAGCACTGAAAACCCCATTTCAGCTGCTGCATGACACTCAAGGTGACCTCTCAAAGACATCATCATGAACAACAACTGCCAAGCAGAGTAAATATAAACACGCTGTGGGTACTTGATAGGGAAGAGGGAGGGAAACAGAAGAAAAAGGTCAAGAGATCTTTGCGGAGTGCAGTGGAACTGCTGTGTAGTGGAGAGAGCATTTGCTACCTGAACAGCACACAACTGTATCATGCTGACTGGCTGAAGGGCTCCACCCCCACAAACCAGGGTAGGACCACCAAAGTGCCCTAGACTGGCCAACCAATGAGTAGTTAGTTTTACGACACGAATCATTTACTATAAAATCAAACGACTTCTTGGTGCCAGAATTATTCTTCTCTGATGCATTCAATTGCCTACAATACATTTCATTATTTTCTTTAAGGAAAAAATAAGCCACACTTTTTATGCCCGTGGGTACTACACATACACTCCTTAAATTGGCATAGGATTTACCAGCTCATCTTTTCTCTGGAAAATTCACTAACTTTGGGAAATGCTCTTAAAAATAAAGGCCCTAAACCTTTAGTAAACCTAAAAAAGTCTACCTTTTTGGAAATTTCCTAGGAAATTTGGATTCAAGACAGAATTCTACTAGGTACAAACTGGGTTGCCTTTGGTTAAGTCACGTCTTACTCAGCCACTCAGCCACTAAAAGGTTGGACCCTCCCAACCATCTACTCTCTCCTCTGATTTAGAAAAGCCTTAAAAAAATACCTTATCTCCACTTCTATACTCTAAGTTCCTGATGGCAGGAAAAATGTCTTAAAGAAAATAAAGACTAATTTATTGAGCCCCGTGTTCCCTCCAGCACTCAGTAAAGTCCCTATAAATCATGGAAATGATTCCTGTTTTAAAATTAGGAAACTTAATGCTTAGAGAGGTTAGTTGACTATTCAAAATGGTACAAGCAAAGAAGGAGAAGTCTGGATTCACACGTCTGCCTAAGTCTAACCTTCATAATGCTTCCTCCAGATCATGCTTCTTCCCTTATCTCCAGCGCCTACTAAAGTATATAGAACATGGGAGACTCTGGAGGAAACAGTTGACAGGTAAGAATAAATTAAAAGGTCAAAAATGGAACTAAAGACTTGTTGACACTTTGCATGAGCTATGCCCCCTCTGTAACGTTGGAAATGACAAGGTATGTGGTGGGGGAGAGGGCAGGCAGAGGCAGACTGAGAGAGCAGTGACATACCCCATAAAGCCTCACAAAGCCCAGCTCACCACACCGCCTGGTTTGCACAGGTGTTGTTGTATTTGATTCCCACAGAACACCTGGGAGGCATGAAATGCCAGGAAGTGAATTCTCACTATTAGCAATAGCAATGCAATCCGAGCTGCTACAGGACTACATTTCCTAAGTGGTAGGGCCAGGATTCAAAGCCGGGTCAGAGGACTCTCTTCCAGGGCTTTTCCCACCGGGCAGCACTGCTCCCTCTCACCATGAACTCTCCTCGTAGTCCACAAACTTGTTACCTATAGCTTGCTCAAAGGCTCTGAGGCCAGCAGCTTTTCACTAGTCCCTTACCACCTCCACAAGTACACACACACACATACACAGACTTCCTCTGGCTATATTTACTGTGCCCTCTGGGTGAAGAAACAAGGATGAGAGTGAGGGGTGGGGGCTGGGGGAGGTATAGAGAGTGTGCAGAGGGCACAGGAACCAGACTAATGGTATTGTCCTAACAGCTTTCCCAGAAGTTCTTGAGAATTTTTTCCACTGGCTTCTATAAATATACTCTATATGTGTGTAAATTTCTGGGTGTGACTAATGTCCACGACATAAGAGAAGTCACAGATCATCCAATACAGACATGGTGTCCTTGAAAAGCTTAGAAGTCAGACCTAGGTGAACACCCAGCTCCCCCATTCTCTTGCTGCAGGACAATTTCTCCTACTTCATCTGTAAGGGAGAACTACAGAATGGTTTTAAGTATAAAGTGGTCATCAGTAAACATGTCTAACACGATTCAAGCAAATAATTATTATTCAACCTATTCCATTAACCATTATATTCTTATATAAAATGGATATATTTACATACTCATTCTTTGAAAATGTAACAACTCCACCACATTAATTCAAGAACTCTCATAACTCACAAGTTATAAGTTAACTAGATATAGCTTGTAAGCACCTCTAGGCTATAACCTCCATGAGGACAGGAATGGTTTCCTTACTGTTCTCAACATAAGATACAACGTCTGGTACATAGTAAGCAGTCAGTCAATGAGTCGTAGAGAAGACCGAAAACCAACAATGCATTGGACTGAGTGGAAATATCCATGTAGGCAACTACAACCTTTCCCCATGTATATGTGAAGGGGGTTTCAAAAGAAGCTCTTTGAATGAACACGCTAACTTGAAATCCATCTTGTGCTTCAATTGTAGTAGACTTAAAATAATGCTGCTTTTGCCTAACACCAAGAAATCGAATTTATGATTTCATGTAACCAGTTTATAATTCCTAGATCATCATGTACTGTATCAGACATGTGGTGGGCACTTGCTGTTTTGCCTACTTATTCTCTCTTCCCTTATCAGCTGGATATGTCAGCCCAGTGTTCTCTTGGGAATTCTCTTACTCCAACCTTAGTCCACTCAGGGAGGGCTGATCCCTACTCCTGGCTCCAAGGGTGAGAATGTGACCCACTAACGAATGGGATTACAACAGCCTGGCCACTGTAACTGGCCCAGATATGAGCACATAACAGTCCTAGGATTGGGGTTAGGTTAGGGGAACAGCATCCCTTTCTTCCAGGTGAGATTGCCAGACTTGTCAAATATATGCCTGAAGATCTGAAAATACTATCTTGTTACCAAAAGAATTTGCTTGAGAATGAAGCCAGTCAGAGAAAAGCAGGCCACGACCAGGAATAAGGCAAGTTGCTAAAGATAATCTGGGCCAGTTTTCCTTCTCAAAGTTCAGGTTTTTTAATCTTTAAAATGAGTATAACCACTATTGTCTAGTTCATAGCATTATTAAATGGATCAAATAAATCAATAAATTTTAAAATGCTTTGTAAATGGACGTGTGTCAAATATATGTGTGTGTGCATACATATACATACATATGTATGGTTATGTATATATATATATCAAATAGTTCATAATATAAAAGACATACTAAACACGTACAAACATTAAAAATACACCAATCTTCATGATGTTAGATTTGGCAGTGGACTCTCAGATAAGACACCCAAAGCATGAGCAACAAAAGAAACAATAAATTGGACTTGATCAAAATTAAACCCATTTGTATAACAAAGGACATTATCAAGAAAGTGAAGAGACAACTCACAAAATGGGAGAAAATATTTGCAAGTCATATATCTGATGTAAGAGGCTAGTATCCAGAAAATTTAAAGAGCTCCCATAACTTAAACAACAGAGACAAAAAAAATTTTTTTAAAGGGGGCCAAAGACATGAATAGACACTTCACCAAAGAATATTTACAACAAGCACAAGAAAAGATGCTCAACATCACTAATCATTCAATCAATGCAAATTAAAACCACGATGAAGTATCACTTCACACCCACTAGGATAGCTATAAAAAAAATTAAATAACAGTAGAAAATAACAAGTGTTGCCAAAGATGTAGAGAAACTGGAACCCTTGTATATTGTTGCTGGGAACGTAAAATGGTTCAGCTTCTGCAGAAAACAATTTAGCATTCCCTCAAAAAGTTAAACATAAAATTATCATATGATTATCATCTGTCCCCCAAGAATTGAATACAGGCACACAAGCAAGTACGCATCCATGGATGCTTGTAGCAACATTACTCACAATAACTGAAGGATGGAAACTGTTTAGGTGTCTGTCAATGGATGAGAGGATAAACACATTGTATATGCCTGCAAATGGAATATTATTCTGGTATAAAAAGGAAAGAAGTACTGATACACATTACATCATGAATGAACCTTGAAAACATTATGCTATGTGAAAAAAATCCAGACACGGAAGATCACATATTGTATGATTCCTTTCATATGAAATATCCAGAATAAATATATTTAGAAAGAGAGTATGAAGCTCATGTTTGCCAGGAGTTGGGGGAGGGCTTATGGGGAGACACTGCTTAAGGGGTATGGGGTTTTACTCTGGAGTGACGGAAATGTTTCAGAAGTAGATAGAGGTGGTCATTGCTCAACACTGTGAATCTACTAAATGCCACTGCATTGTTTGTTCTAAAATGGTTAATTCTACTGTGTGAATTTCACCTGAATAAGTTTTTAAATAGATGGATAACTTTAATAATGTTCAAAGAAGGTCCATGAAAGAACTCTTCTGTGTCTAAATATTTTAAGTCTTTTAAAGAAAATAAAGTAGTCATCCCATAAGTGTTTTTAATAAACCAGAAAGTACATCAGTAAATCAACTAATAATATTATCTTGGAAAAATATTCTATTGTAAGGAACACAGAGAAGACTCCAAATTTTCAAGCAACATAACAGAATCACTGCCAATGATATCACTATTTTGTGTCAAAGCATTACCAAGTGAAACCAAAAAAAAAAAATTAAAACTATCCATAAATTTGGCAAGATAGCATGTAATACTATGACATAATGGCAAGTTTTTCCAAAGTATGTTACTTGTTTATTTTATTTTTGGTAATTCCTGCCCTGTCTCTACTGAAGAATGTTCTTTCTTCAAATTAAAACTAACTAAAAACTATTTAAAGAACAGTAAGTGACAACATTTATCTCAGCTCTGAAGCTCAGTCACCTGAAAAAACAGAGTTGAAAAAAGCACAATTAATTTTGTTATTGCTAAATCACAATGAAGACCATTCTAGGTTGTTTATAATTTTGAAGCTTGCTTCTATTGACAGGATATTTCCTTTTCTATTTTGTGTTTTAAAGTTTCAAAGTTTATGTGAAAACATTTCACTGTTGGAAAGAACACTGTTTGATCATTTATAAAATTTGGCCTATATGTGTTTGTAGAGCATGCAGGATCTAATATGTTAAAAACATGGCTCCAAGTATCTAAAATAGAAGGAATTTAATATAAGGAATTGGTTGCCCAGGAGATGAAAGAGTGAGCATCATGGAAGGCACTACCACCCCTAACCTGGAAGGACAAAGCAAGGTGCCCAAGAGCTGAGGTGACCTGGATGAAGCTGGAATCACTGTGAGCCTGGGGTCATGGAAGAAAGAAAGCCTCAGCTTGAGACAGAAGACATACAGGCAGAAGAGGAAACACCCTGGCTCTCCCTTTCTCCCCAGCCTCTCATCTCCCACCAGTACCTCCCACTGGGGAAACCCAGGCAGAAGTTAGCTGGTTGGTACAGGAGCCAAGGAAACAAAGACTTCAGAGCCAGCCCCCCTACAACATAAGGACAAGCAGGGAAGGATGAGGGATGGATCTGAGGGCAAGAAGGACCAACCAACACAGAAGGCAAAGCTAAGCAGCATGTGATGGGTACAGCCTCACAAGAACTTGAGATCTCCAATCGTAGATGTTCAGTTTCTGCCCTCAAGGCTCCCCTCATCTACTTCAGGAACCAGGCTCTCTGACGATTAGCTTATTACTATATAGCTCAATAAAAAACAGCACAGGTAATAAAGAAAGCACTTTATTCCACAGATACTGAAGCAGCGCATTACACAGCACGTTCACACACATTATTTCCAACTTTGGGATGATGAAAGCTTGAAGAGTTGCCATGAACTTGAACCTGCCATGATCCTTGGTTCTTCTCTCTTCATCAACCCCCCTCATTCACACCATCACAAAGTCCTATTTTTCTCTTCATTTCTCAAATGAGTCCACTTCTTTCCAACCTGACATCCTTTACCCCAAGGCTAATCAGTCTCTCACCGGGACTACTATTATTAGCTACTAAATCATTTCCCTGTGTCCACCCCTGCCTGCTCCAGTTCGTTTTTCACACAGCAGCAGTGACCTCTTAAACAATACAAATATGATAGTGCTATATCTTTACTCAAACCGCTTCAAGTTCTTCCTGTTGCTCTTGAGTTACAGACTAAAAGCCTTGATGTAACCTAAGTTGCCTTGCAAATCTGGCCTCTGCCCAGCTTTTTATCCCCATCTCATGCCCCTTCTCCCTAAGCTCCAACCACACTAATACATCAAGTTTTTCCAAGGTTCAAGCTCCCTCTAAGCCCAGGGACTTGGCATATGCTGATCCTCCCGCTTGGAATATAATCTGCATTTCCTCCAGGTCTCAGCCCATAATCCCAACTGCTAAGAGGTAACAAATAGATTTTCCTTTCTGGAAAGAATGATTTATTCATCACTTTATTCATTCAACAAATATTGATAATTGCCTCTCGCACACAGATTCTCTGCATGCGTGGTAATTCATCTTCCTGCCCAGTGTAGTCTTTCTTATACAAACGAAATGCCTTATTAATAAAAACAATGACAGCAATAATAGAGGCCAAAGAACAAATGTTACTATCTATTTAGATTTCTAAAGCCTTTTTGTCAGCCGGGGCCACAGAAAAAAATTGAGTCACTGGATCCTTATATTCAAGTTGGCAACAAACATATTCTTGGTGATGTGGCATTTGAAATCCTGCACATGGAAACAAGAAAACCTGAAACCCTTTAGCCCACGGAATTATTATAAGGCCTCACCCTAACATGAGAAGCGCTTTTCCTATTTTCTCACTACAGGACTTCAGGAGTCCTCCTTATTTGGGGCCCTAGTTGGCCATCTGATTGTATCAGCAGCACTAGGGTTCTGCAAGAATTACCACTGCAACGAAGGGGGCTCCCCTCAGGCAGAGCCTCCTGGACGAATGCTCATGCTCTGTTCCAGCTCTGGGGAGGAGAAAGCGTGGGCTGGTGTTCTCCAGGCTACCCTCCACCCCTGGGGCTGCCTCTTTTCTGCTGATAGGTGCTGGTGGAGGGGTCCCTTCCACCCCTACGATAGAGAATTGACTATAAAAGAACCAGGGAACCTCTCCGCACCTGTTCACATAATGGAAAGGGTCTGGGCTTTGTAATCAAACAGACCAGGGCTCAAATTCAAAGTTGGCCACTTATCAGCTGTGTTATCTCCTAGAGCTGTCTCGTCTAACATGGTACCAGCTAGCTATAGAGGGCTATTAAATGTAAATTAATTAAAAATGACATAAAACTAAATATTTAGTTTCTTAGTTGCACTAGCCACATGTCAAGTGACTGGTAGTCTAGTGGTTACCATGTTGGAAAGCATAGATGGAATACTTTCATTAATAGAAAATTCTATTGGACAGCAGCGATCTAGAGAAAGTGCTTTAATCAACTTCTCCATCTCTCTCTCTTTTTCTCTCTCTCCCCACCCCCATCCTCCATGTCCCCACTTCAAATGAGATCCTACATGAGCTCATCTATGCAAAGTGCTGTGCTTGGCACAGAGCAGGTTCTCAATATGTTCTATCTGCCCCTCCTTCCATTCTTCAAGGTGTATGTTATGGGAAGGCAGGAATTTCATTTAATCACTGTTGTATCCTCAGGGCCCTCCTGGCACCATAGGAGCTGCTTAATAAATGTTTGTTAAGCTATACAACTGACCCCTTCAGCTTGAGCTCAGACCTAGCTTTTCCCCACCATCACTTGAATGCAATGCACTAGGGATGAAAGAAAAAAAAGTATTGCGTATATATTCTATAAATAATATATTGAGTTATTAATATAATAATTTAATAATGTTAATATTAATCATCATTAGTTTATATATTAATAACATATTATTATATTGTATATAGTTATATATAATACACACAAACATGAAAGATTTAATGTGTGTTGAAAGGAGGAAGGAGGAAGCAAGAAGGATGGAGGATGGGCAGAAGGAAAGAAGGAAAGAAAACTAGCCAACAGCTGTTCACATGTACTCAATGCAGTGTGATGTGCTTTGTTTACATTATGTCATTTAATCCTTACAAAAGTCCTATGAAATGGCATTTTAATATCCACTCGACTGGCAATGTAACTGAAGCTCAGAAAATTCAGAACCAAAATTCCAACCCATATCATTCTGAATTCAAAGTTCACACTCTTGGCTAGTACATACTAGAACCTCCCAACGATGAAGGAATAATATTTATCCCTTGCCTCCTCCAGTAGATTCTTGAGGTGATAAAATGAGATCATACATGTGAACACACCCATTGTAAACCCTAAATCTCCATGCAAAGTGGCCATTATTATTTCTTACTTATTATCGTTAAGCACTGTAACTCTCAAATCAGCATGCCTAAGTCACAACACGGGCACGTTGCAAGTTCCCTATCCTCTCAATGCCTAATCTCAAAATCAGAATAGTAGTGAGAGAGTGCTAATTCTATGCATGCCTCAGATTTATTGTGGGGATTATATAGATCGATATATTTTAAATGCTTAGAATAGGTTCTGGCGTATCTTGAGCCACTATTATCACTATTATTACTATTACTATTACATGATAAAGAAGTAGAAATGAAAAAAGCTTAGAACTGAAATATATCCTGAATAGAAATGAAGAATCTAGTTTCTCCAACCTCTTTTTCTAAATCAAAGTAAGTGAAAAGGTTTTCCTTGATCTCATCTCTCATTTAATCAGAACTCTTGTGGGGACCATTCATCTGGAACACTTCCGTATCCAGGGGACAAAGTTCTATTCAGTCCCTAACCCAGGGTCTTATCTACAGCCACCAGATGTATCAGCCAATGAACCACCTGGTACGGCTCAGTCTGTCAGGCAGAGGCATCACAGGGAGAGAAATTCTAGGTTTTTACAGCCCAGTGGGAGAACACGAAGGCTGGCATCTGGGCCAACCTCGGCTGGGCAATCACAAAGCAAGTTTTAGAAATTTTTGGACAGTTTGCAGCAGGTGGACAAGATTTCACCCTCTCTGGTCTCTGGGAAGCCCCAAAGCCACTCTGTTGATAGTAAGTAAGAGAATGAGAATTAAAATTAGAGCCTATTGTTCACTCTAATGGTGTTTGTTACTTACTGGTTTCCATTGTCCCAGAATGATTCACCGCACCTGGACTCCTGAGAGCTTTTCTCGAGAAGTTAATGGTTTACCCAGATTTCACTTGGAGGGTGGAGGCAGGGGAATTTCATCCAATTTGTTATCAAATATTTGTTTGATGCCAGAGATGTTGAATTCAATTCCTGAAAAGTCAAGTGCTTCAAAGGTCCAAGATACTCACATACTTAGACTAATGCATCTGAAGTGGATGTTCTTTTTTCCCTTTTTTGAATAAGTATAGTAGACAACGTCCCGGTAATACACTGAGAACCTGGCAAGAGAGTTTAGCAGTGCTCCTGCTCCAGGCAATTCATAGAAAATAAGTGACAAGGATTCCTAGAACCCTAAGTCACTGAGAATCAGCCTCACAAGTAGGAGGGACTTGGAATCAGAATGGGGGTATAGAAAGTGCTGGATGAGAAAGTTCTATTCTTGCTATAATGAATTGACTATGATTGGCAACTGGTTACACGAATGACAAAGGGAAGAATTTTTTTTAAAGAACTCGAAGATTTTACTTAACATTTGAGAAGATAGTGGTATTATTTCTTGGGAGAGAGTTTTAAAAAGGATGGGGAGTACAGGAGGGGAGAAGGGGAAAAATTAGCATATAGTAAACACCTCTATATGCCAAGCCCTGAAGTAGGCACTTCACACCCATTCTTTCATTTAATCGTCACTGAAATCTATAAGGTAGCTATTATCATCCCCATTTTACAGATGAAGAAATTGAGGTTCAGAGAGCCAAGTAACTAACATAAGATGTTACAAGTTCTTAAATATTAAGATGAAATTCAAACTTAGGGCTTTGTAGACTGAAAGCTCACGATCTTCCTAATACATCCTCATCACAGCAAATCCTCATAACCCCTGTGATGTCAACAGTATTATCCCCGTTTTACAAACGAGGAAGCTGAGGTTCGGAGAGAGGCAATGATGTGCCAGTAGAACGAAATGGAGAGTCCAGGCTCTGGAGGCAGATGAGTCCCAGGCTCAAATCTCAGTTTTGTTCATTATGTTGTACACCAGTGATTGATACAACATTGCAAGCTGACTATACTTTATAAAATAAATAAATCTCAGTTTTGTTGTGTATCAAGTAGGTAAGTGGCCTTGGCTAGTTAATTCCCTTTTGTAATGTAGGAATAACATGCTTTATGAGGTTGTCGTGAGGCAGGACAGCTTGGGTACCTGCAAGGCATGCGTTCTCTATACGTGGTGGCAGCCATTTTTGTCATCATTACTCAACTTACGTTTCTCTTATGAAATCAAGTGAACAAAATGCAAATGGCATAGCACACTACCTACTACATAGTAAGGATTCAGTAAATGATGGCTATTGTCTTTTTGTTAGGTATCAAAAATGGCCTTTGGACTCTCATCTCTGACTCAAAAACCCACAAGAGAAGCCCTGTCCTGTCTTGCCAGCGGGATTTCCTCTGTAACAAAACTCCCTGAGTTCACGCAGGTGCAATCTGATCTCTCCTCCCCTTGACTCTGGTAACCACTGGTATTCTCCCTCTCTCGACCTCCACCTCCCCCCAGGCTCAGGGCAGAATAATATCCCTGTCCTTCCTCTGAGGGATGTAAGGCGGCTTAAATAATTAACGGGTGTGAGGCCCTTTGAAAAGAGAGCGCAAAACACCATAAATCCCAAGAATTAATTCATAAAACCAGTGGTGGGCTTGACAATTATATATGTCATATTTGTTCAGCTGTGAGAATGGTGGAGAACGTCAAAGTTTGGAGTGTGGTCCAAATCTCTCAAGACCAAGGATTTCCTGCAACTCTATATTGTCTGTGTTCTCTAAGGCTGAGATTGTAAAGTTCCAATCTCTTAAACACAGCATTAGGAATAGCTGCATTTTATTAATTTTTTTTTAAAAAAAAGCTCTCCAATCCTCAGATCTAACTTGCATTGCCGTCTGGGTCTTGGAGGGCAAACGGTGGAGTGAAAAGTGCACAAGGCTTGGATTTACCAGCACTTTCCTGGAGCTCTGGCTCCATCACTAACTGGGAACACTTTAGTTAATTTCTTAACCTATTTTAGTCTTCATCTCCTCCTTAGAAAAAGAAAAAGGCTACTAGAAATTCTAGCAATTCAGGTTATTACAATGAACTAATGAGGAGGTGCTTATACATTCATTCACCAGAAGTTTACGGGGTATCTTATTCTGTATCAGACTGATACGAGGCCATAGCAATCAAAAAAAAAATTCCTTGGTCTCAAAAGCCCCAAAGGACAAATAAACTGATGACTGCAATAGGGTGGGGTGAGATCCTGCCACTCCAAGTGTGGCCCATGGACAGCAGCAGCATCACCACCTGGGAGATTGTTAAAAATGCAGAATCTTGGTTCCCCCAGAGACCTATTCAGTCAGAATCCACATTTTTACATGGTCCTGTGGTATTCCTATGCACATCGTAGACTGAGGCCTGTTGGGCTCAGGGCAATGCTAGGATAAGTACAGGGTGGTATGGAGGATGCAAACTAGACAAAATGTAACGCTGTTGTTATCTAGGTGGGTAGCGCAGGTGGGCAGCAAAGAGAGGCTGGAGGAGCTTGTTGGGCAGACAGTCCCAAGGGAGGATTGTACGCAAAGACACAGAGGTGTAAGCCCACAGGGCAGCTTCGGAACACGACAAGGAGCTCAATATTCCTGCATTGGGACTGGGGTGCTACCAATAAAGGGCTACTGCCAGGTAGTGGTCTTTATTACTCAAACATAACCCCTGAAAATCATCTAAGATTGTTTTTCAAGACGTTTATTTTCCAATTCACGGTATGCATATCGACCTGACTCTGAATTTCAGCTTGAACTACAAGTGTTTCTGTTGTTTAAGCTGCAAGTGCCTTTACTGGCAAGAAATCCCCAACAGGAAGGAGAGGGTCAGATTAAAATCTATAATCTGTGGCCCCTGAATGTATTTGATGTTGCTGAAAGAGAAAGAGGCTGGGAGGAGGGCGGGAGGAAGAGAGACAGAGAAAGAACAAAGCAAAAGAAAAGAGGGACAGAAGGAGAAAGAAGAAAAGAAAAGGCGCAGTCTTTTTGGATGAGCTTTTCCGGCACCACGCGTGATGTCCTTTCCGGCTGGAGTTGCTGCTCTTTGTGGGCACTCTGTCCAAACGACTCGTGTCGGGCTCACAGGGCCTTCCTGACCAGGTGCTTGGTTGCCTCTCTAGCCTCATTCAATTCCTGCTCCCAACTGCAAATTAAAATATTTTCCCTTCCCAGAGAATACCCAGCTCTGTCACATTCAGTCCTTTTGAAATACTCTTTCCTCTGCCCAGAGGCCCTTTATCCTCAGGAAAAACCTCATTCTTTACTAGGAATAGTTGCCATGGCTACCATCTACTTAGGCCCTATTACAGGACAATTTTCATTCACTCTTTTCTAGTTACTAGGAATGCAACTGTGTTATCTGTACCTAATCCCTTGCCTCGGGCTCTGTTTTCTAGGGAACTCTAACTGCAACACTGAGAATTTGCCAAACGGCTTTACATTGATGATCTCATTTTAACCTTCAACTATGCAGGACTGTATACATCAAGCACATTCGACCCTAATTTTAAGCACTGATGGTTATTTACTGGATTTGAATATTCATTTCTTCAACAGACGCTCCCTAAGCAGGTGCAATATCCCAGACACCGCTCAGTACAGTGGTGCTCTACTGTGACACTAATGTCATATCTGGGAATCAG
This sequence comes from Vicugna pacos, assembly GCF_048564905.1. Classification (NCBI taxonomy): domain Eukaryota; kingdom Metazoa; phylum Chordata; class Mammalia; order Artiodactyla; family Camelidae; genus Vicugna; species Vicugna pacos. Next base: position 26,568,746 of record NC_132999.1, on the reverse strand, counting down.
TCCTGGTCTTTGGTACTCTCAGGCTCTTAGAGCTGGTTGACCTTTGCAGTCATCTCATCTGGCCTCTGGCCCAACCCAGAGAGCCTCCCTGGGACACTCCTGCCCATGGTCAGCCTCTGCCTGAACACCTGTGGTGAAGGAGGAACGACTTCGTCACAAGGATATTCTGTAGAGTGTCCTTTGTCCTGTTCAGCTAAAATCTTCCTCCTGAGTCCACCACCCACCAGTCCGGCTCTGCCCTCTGTCCCTTCACAGAAGGTCAACGCTCACTTTTAGATCATTTTACATAGAAGGATCAAATGAAACTCAAGGATTATCTTTGACTAATTTCCTCATTTCAGAAGTGGGGTGACTTGTCGATGACAAGCTGCATGTTAGTGAAATGCCTGCGACTGAAAGCCCCTCAGTGCCAGGCCAACGTGCTTGTCCCGCCGGCTTGTGGTGCCGTGTCCACTCGGACTGACGTGCCCCACGTGCCGGCCGCTTGTACGCACAGCGTGTGTGTGCTTCCTTCGCCTTGAAAGTCTGGTTAAATAAATGAAGATCCATGGCTTATATACTCAGTTGCTTCTAACCCAAGTCATTGAATTATTAAATTATTTTTCTAGTTTCTATCAAAACCATGACTTTTTTTTTTTAATGGAAGAACAACTTACTCATTCAGCAAATGTATATCCAATGCATACTGTGTGTCAGGCATTGCTGAGAATCACAAAATTGAAGATGGCGTGGCATCTGCTATAGAGCTGATCACAGCCGTCGAGTTAGGAAGGTCTGTCCACTAACCTAGAGGCTAGGAAGACGGACTCCAGTGTCAGAAGGAAATGCAGGCGTCCCAGCTCTCTCACTCACTGATCACGTCGCACTGGCAGGTTATTTAACACCAGTAGAGCTCGACTTCATCACTAGTGAAATAAGGTTACGAGTGTTAACCACCCCGCTGTGTACTCTAATGATGATTAATGGCTCAATAAATTGTAGCCGTCTTTGTGTGGTATAAAATAGTCACTTAATAAGTGATAGCCATTATTATACTTACTATAATTAATTAAAACTTTGTCAATTAAGCAAATGTTTGTTATATTTCCCCCAAGAGGCAAACTACGCTCTATGGCTGACATGGATATGGGCCAGACTGCCTTCGACGAAGGACTTTGTGATCAGCTGTGGAGCACGTGATGAACACCCTCCGGCGACCAGTAACATCAGTGTGTGCATTAGGTGGAAGGAGCTGCTTTGCCCGTGGCCACGCCTTCCCCAGTGCAGCCCATACCTGGAGACGTGGCCGGGGTAGAGCGGTCCAGCCATCTGAGTCCGGGTCCCCTCAGCTCAGCTGAGCATCACCTGTTCCAGCACTGTGCACCAGCTCCACCCAAGGTGACATCTCCCCCCTCCCCATCCTGCTTCCTCACTGGTGTTCATCTCTAGTGAACATGCTGCATCCCAAACTCTCTCTCTGCATCTGCCTCCAGAGAACCCAACCTGCGACAGCATTGTGACGCAGAACATGGGCTTCGAGCCACACTGCCTCGGGTCTGAATTCTGACCTCCCCTCCCTGGGCTCCCTCGGATGAGTCACTTAACGGTATGTTTTCTTGGTTTCTTCATCTCTAAAATGGAAACGATCGTAGTGCCAGCCTCCTAGAGCTACCGTGAAGACCAAATTACTTCATCCACGTTAAGTGCTTAAAAGACTGCCTGGCATTTTTAAGCACTCAGGAGATGATGGTTGCTATGATTTCCGACACTAACATGTACTAGGCACTACGCCACACCTGGCACACAGAGAAAGATCAAGCGTGTTGTCTCTTGCCCATGAGGAGTTCTATGAAGTAGTATGGTAGGTATGTTTGAATGAGAAAGACATTCTGTGGTTGTAGAGTGAATTATGTTATGTAAGAATCCAAAAGTGGGACACAAAATTCTCCTGAAGCTGGAAGGAAATATGGGGCAAGTTAGTCAGGGACTACTTCATGGAGGAGGTGACCAACACGTGACTGCACAAAGGGCAAGGTGGAGTTTGAAATGAGAATCAGGTCATGTCATGATGCCCGGCCTCCCTCCATCTGCCCGCCACAGTGTAGACACCAACAATAATGGGCATTGCTGTCCCGCCAGTACCTACAGGACTCTCACTTCCATTCTTTTTCCATTAGCTTCCTTACTTCTACTAATAGATGATGTTCTAAAACCCCAACAATGACCGTAACTCCAAGGTCAAGTGACGCTAGGCCACCAAGTTTGCCCCCACTACAAGCAGAACAAGAAAGTTCTAAATCAACTGGATATCTGAAAATTTTACTCTGGAAATACAGGAATTATTTTATCTGAACGAGTCGCACAGCTACGTGTGTCCTGAATACCACATTCAGGAATTTCTCCCATTCACCAGCTTTACCAGCAGGGACAGCTCAAAATGAACATATACGGGCTTAGTCCCTCTGAGCTGTTTTTTCTCATAAATTTTACTTATAACACAAATAAAAAGACAATGTTTGTTACTTGTGCTTATAACCCATTCAAAGACAAGAGTAGGGTGATCTTTACATTGGATTAGCATTCGCTTGACTTATGTATTTTAATAAAACCAGCAATGTGTGTATATTCTCCCAATATTCGTGGCAAGTCCTGGGAACTGTAAATTACATTAAACGCTAACTTGCTTCGGATTGACACTGTAACATAAAAACAAATGACATACTCAACTTTTTTTTTTAGTAAGCCTCCATTTAAAGAACTAAGTGAGAAAGAAAAGTATGAAAAAGGAATAAAATGTATTCACTTTATCCTTATGACAACTTTTATGAAACAGAGACCATATGATTCCCATTTTCCATAGAAGAAGTGATGAGATTCACCAACAACAGAGTAGCACAGAGAAGCCATGGCCAAAAAAGGTGACCAAAACAAAGAAACACAAACTACTGCTCCACCAGGACAGCCATGCTGTAGGGGAAGAATTCAAACTTCAGAGCCCACGAGACCCAAGGTCAAATTGCAGGTCTGCCACCTACTCTGCGTGTGACCTTGAGCATGTGTTTGAACTTCTCTGAGCCTCAGTCGCTCAACTGTATAATGGTGGCCAAGCAACACCTGTCTCTGAGGCTCATGAGAATTGAACCCGGTGAAGGATGCAGGAGCTATTCAATAATTATTAGTCCTCCTTTTTCACCGCCTCACCATCGCTACTGGACCACTCACTCTGCCTGCAAGGGAAGGGTTTCTAGGCTCACAATGCCAAATCCTGATCCCCCATGTTGGCTGGATCTCTACATTGGAGAATAGTTCAGAGTTCTGTTCCCAGTGCAACCAGTCCAGAGTCCTGATCCCACCTTCCTGACCCCTGTGGCACCACACAGAAATCCAGACTTACTTCATTACTAACAATCTCCTTTGCAAAGAGGTCCCAACCCAGTCTGAATCAAAACATGGAATTCCTAGGATCTCGGCAGTGGAAGGACCTTCTTACACATTCGGCACAGAACTCTACCCAAATGGGTCTCACAGCTCACGTGTTCCACACGGTGTTAACTAGTGTATCCCAGGTATAGCAGGTCTCTCTTGAGGGACCCCAATGCCCATTTGCAGATCAAGTGTGCTAAAAAGACTGGCAGTCAACTCATGTCCTTAGCTTCATTTTCTCCACCATTTTCAAGTTCTGACTATAATTTGCTTTTTGCAGAAGATCTATCTGATAACATTTTATAGGACCAGTGCTCTACAAAACACAGTTTCAAAGATGTGGCCACTACAGTATTAACTCAGCTTCTAATCCACAGAGATTCTTGCTAAAACCTTAAGTTCTAGAACCCAGGAGGTGAGAAAGCATTGACCGTTACCTAGTCCAATTCTTTTATGTTACCCATGGGGGAGAGGGGTGAAGCTCAGAGATGGCAGGTGACTTTCCCAAAGTCAACCAGTAAGCTGGTGGCAGATGTGAGACCTGAACCCAGTTCCCTGGCCCCCACACCAATATTCTCCCTATAACCACAGGGCCTTTCTGTTTCAGGCTGGACCACAGATTGAAGTAAGAGGGTCTGCCTAGTGCATCCATCCATCCATCCATCCATCTATTCATTTACAAATCCTCCTGTGTGCAAGAAAATGCGCTAAGTGCAAGACATAAAATCTCCTTCCAGGAGTTTACACTCTAGTGTGAATTAAGATATAAACGAATAAAAAGAAACCACAATCTGGTTCTGCTCTCACGGAGGTATTTACAAAAAGGAGGGAAATAGAGAGGAAAGAGACAGACGGAAAAGAGGCATCTACCATGTGACTAAGGTCTGGGGAGGAGGACTGCAGACATCCCAGACACAGGACAAGGCCTGTGCCCAGGCAGGGAGGCCTGGGACGGTGTGGGGAGCTTGGAGACTTGCTGAGATGCCTCACTTGGTAACTGAGCACAGAGCGGGAGGCTTATGGTATTCCCCGAACTTGAGACCTGTCACTTCCCTTCCTGCCCTTGTTTACATTCCGTAATTTGACAAATATTGATTAGCATTTACACTGGGTTCTGGTTCAGCGGGTCCTTTCCAGTCACCGTATCTCTAAACCTCTGCTTATCCCCTCATCTCTCGCTCTCTTTCAAGCACACACATTCACACCCACACACATACACACTCAGCAATTTTCTTGCTCTCAACTTAATGAGCACAGCAGAGGACAGTAACTGTCTTGAGTGTAAGAGAGACTGCATCAATTACAACTCCTCGCAGTCTGATACAGCTCCCCTGACCGCCCAGCTCCAGGCACTCCTCCCAGTTCGTAGCTCCCCCTGCGGCCTGCTCTGCCCTGGGACATTTTTAGGGTAATACCCACCTGTCAGAGGGTTGTGCTTTCCTGTTCTTTGAGTGGGAGAGAGTGTCATTTCTATCCTGAGTGTCCACTGAATACTGCAGCATCCCACTTCCTTTTCAGAATTACAGAAATGCTTCCTATAATTCAGGCCCAGTTCTTAAAACAGATAACCTATCTCTGAGATCTAAAGAAACACAATCTACCTTGAGATGTCAGATTTGCACTTTTCTTTTTTTTTTTTTTTACGTTTTTTATTGAGTTATTGTCATTTTACAATGTTGTGTCAATTTCCAGTGTGGAGCACAATTTTTCAGTTATACATGAACATACGTATATTCATTGTCGCACTCTTTTTCACTGTGAGGTACCTCATGATCTTGTATATGTTTCCCTGTGCCATACATTATGCTCTTGTTTATCTATTCTACATTTTGAAATCCCAGTCTGTCCCTTCCCACCCCCCTGCCCCCTGGCAACCACAAGTTTGTATTCTGTGGCTGTGAGTCTGTTTCTGTTTTGTGTTTATGTTCATTTTCACTTTTCTTATAAGAATTTTCCTTGAGAAGAGCCCGCAAAGCACTGAACGTGGTAGTCAGAGAGAATTGAGCTTGGTTTTTGAAGGATTTTGCTTTTCTGAGACTCTGTTTACTGCATCAGTAAAATGCAGATAGTAGGGGGTTCCCATAGGGTCATCACTAGCATTAAATAAGACAACATGGGTAAAGCAGCTGAAATACAATAGGTGAGTCGTGACTATTCTAGACCTTCTTTGGTTTCAACCATGCAGTGTGTGTTTCTTGACAAAGTGTGAAGTCTCAAGTCTCCAAAGTCAACCAAAGGAAGAATTTTCCAAAAGAGAGTTTAATAATTGGCTTCTTTGTCTATTTCCTTGACCTAGTAATTCATTATTGTACCTGCAACCTAGATGTTAACTCTTCCCTATGGACCAAATTACAAATGCTTTTTATCTTCGGGAAATTTTGCATTTAATTCATAATTTTTTAATGAAACTAGAATGGTTTTTTTTTGTGATTACCCATTTGAAAGTTGCACTTCTGACAAACAGCCATAAGTCCCCAGGCTGGTAACCTGTTCTCTGATTTTTCAGTTTTCCTGATGTAATAATTACATATGTCACAGAAACATCGTAAAGAATAAATGAGATGAATGTACATGTAGCCCAATTTTTTCCATGTTATTTCCCTAGTAATTAAAAATGAAAGAAAATTAAAACTCTCCCTGCCTACCATCAGTTAGTGTTCAGGAAAAATAAAAAATAATAACAAACAAACAAAAGAAAAGGAAAACAAAACCCAAAAAACACACAAAAAGTTAGCTGTAAAATAAAGAAACATTCATTATGAATTTTATTACTCCAACTACTGTAAACTGTGTAGGAATCTGAGCTGCAAAGCTACCCATTAAACTGTCTGCTCTTTCCTGTTTAAACAAGGCCCCTCTTGGGTCGTGGCTGCCTGAGCCTTCATGGGTCTGCATCCAGGAAGGAAGACGTTTCTACGGTAACCGCTGAGGCCTTCTCGGGAGGTTCACCAGGGTCTGGTGCAAGTGACAAACCCCAGTTCCCTTGATACTGCACAGAGAGGCAGTGGCCTTGATGTCCAGGCGTGAGCAGAATGAGAGCATTCAGGCGTGAAATCCCTTTTCAATCGCCCGTTTGTTTCCCGTGATGGAGAATTCACTTTGTGCAACTCTTGAGAAGTGGCCGCTCTAGGCTCAGGGATGTGGAAATAATAAGCGGCCCAGAAGGAAAGATATTTTTGTGATTTGGGAAAGGGGGTTGTTGACATCCTTGCACGATTTGGTTCAAGCTCTTAGAAGGCTTGGAATTACAAGGGATCACAGAGAATAGCCTAACAGCCCTATTTTATAAATTGGGAAACAGATCATGAGAAGGGGTAGGGGGAAGGCTGGTTAAAGTCATAGAGTGAGGGAGTGGGTATCAAAGATATCCTAAGCTCCTGATGAATCAGGCTTGGGTTGTGCAATTGTGACTGTCCGATAGAGGACTACCGTAGTGCTCAGACGGAAAGCTGGACACGAAGCAGTGGGAACGAGAAAGATGGACATCCGAGGCCACCGTTACAAAAGACACAGTGCTTGAGAGGAGACTTAAAGAATGAGTAGAAGCTGCCGTCATTTATGTAGTGTTAGTGTGCTAAACACTTTATATGCATTGTCTCGTTTCATCTTCAAAAGAACCCTCTTTTTTTTCTTTTTTTTAATTTATTTTTTATTGAAGTATAGTTGATTTGCAATGTGAGTTTCAGGTTTGCAAAACAATTCAGATATATATATATCTCCAGATTCTTTTCCATTATAGCTTATTATAAGAAATTGAATAGAGTTCCTTGTGCTATACAGCAGGTCCCACAAGAACCCCTTAGTAGCCACTGTTTTTAAGACGACAATACAGGCCTTGAGAGAGTAATTACTTTCCCATACAGCAAGTGGGCAGCAGAGTCAGCATTCAAACCCAGGTCCATCTAATTCCTATACCCAGCTCTTTATTAACTATTGGCATATTGCCTTCTGTAAATATAAATCCAAGAGTCTAGAATGTGGGTAAGTTGGGGACAGTGCTCTGGGCAGGGAAAAAAAAAAACCAGCACAGGCAAAATCACCAGCAGTACAGGGTATGCTGGCTCCATCTGGTACCTATCAGCCCAGCATCTCCACCAAGCTCTCATAGCCTTGTCTGGGGATAAGTAAGCCTCAGTGTTGCTTCTGATTCCTAACGCCTGGCCCTGGCCACAGGGGGACAAATCAATCTACTCCTAACAACCTGGCACTGGCCATAGTGGGACAGTCAATCTAAGACTTACCCAATAGTGAAAACCCACACACAGTTGGTGGCCTGGATGAAGCCCCTACATCGTCCATGGACGTCAGAATAGTAAAATCCATTAGGAAGTGCTTTCTTTTACAACTCACTCGTACAACCCATGGGTTTCTGGAGGCTCAAATCATCTGGATCGCCCTTCGTTCTGGACACTCAGAGCATGAAGATTTTCCATCACAGCTTCTTTCCATGGGGAAATGCTGACCCTTGGTGCTTAGCGCCAAAGTGGTTCCAGTTCAGTAAAAAGTCTTTCATGGAAAATCCATGGTGCAGCTTGATGGAAAAAGTGCCTGCCCATTAGGAGGCTACGCCAGTCCATGCCAAACAGAGTGCAAAACAAAGAAATGAATCCAGATGTCCAGGCCAAACTGGCCACGTTGGCGTAGGAGCTCTCCGGGTTATAAAGAGCCAACATGAAGTGCTTGCTCTGCAGGTCCTCTTTATATACAGATTCTTATCCTCTTCACGGTCCCTCTTTGCCATTGTACAGATGAAGAAACTGAGTCTCAGAAAGGTTCAGATGCTTGTCAGAGACCATAGAGAGTATTCCTACCCAGGACTCTCTGATCCTCAAACCTCCACTTTTTCACATCACCCCAGAATCATCAATCTAGTGGCCAGTTGGAATTTTTGCCACCATTTTGTTCTGGGTTCCACAGATGCCCACTGATTGAAACATATGCCAATGCTTTGGCAAGCAAATATCTTCTGTGTCCGAGGTGCTATACTAGGTCCAGAGAATTTACAGGTTGCTTCATTCTATAGGTTAGTTAGTCAGTCAATGAATATGTTCAAGAGCCAAATATGTGCAACGTGCTGATTCTAAAGGGGGGCATAAAAAGCAGAGGTAGGCCTTCATGAAATGCCCTCCCATTGTAGCAGGAGCCCTGAAAAAGAGGTACAAGGAGTCATGAGTGGGCAAAATGGGTGGGAGAGAGGACGTGGCACTGCCATTAAAGTCAGAGGAGCCCCTGAACAGTCCCTGGGCAAGCCAGGGTGATCTTGAGAGCGGGGTATAAGCTGGGGGAACTGGTGAAACACAGGAGGGAGAGAGATGAGTGGTGTAGGCAACTGTAGGAGTGTGTAATTCATGTTACAGTCAGGAAAGACATCATGCCATGGAAACAGGAGACACATAGCTCACCTGCCAGAGGGTGGGGGCAGCTGGAGAACACTCTCAGGAGATAGTGGTATCTAAGTGGTATCTAAGCTGAGAACCGAGGATACACAGGAATCCAACAGAGGACAGACTGTTTGCCTAGTGCACACAGAGGAACCAGAACACCCAAAGATCCAGAGACAAGAGAGTGTGTGATGAGTCTGGAGAACTTCAAGTGCCTGTATGTCTCACGGGGACAAGAGAACAAAGGCAGGTCCGGGACGAGGGTGGGGATGCCACAGGGAGTGGCACTGGTGGTGCATAAGAACACCACAGAGGAACATGATTCCAATGGCAGATTCACGGTCAGAGCAAGAGATTGGTCCTGCTGTGGATGTTAATGAGGCAGATGCCAGCATCATGAAAGAAGAGAGAAGTGGGGCAGAAAAAAGGAATTGGAAGAGGAACTAGTATTGACTGAACAGCTACTCAGTGCCAGATCCTGTCGGGGGAACTCCAGTCTAGGGAGGAAGAAACGGCGGCCCCAGAAGGTGAAGCAACCCGGCCAAGGTCACACATCCAGGAGGCAGGGAGCCCGCAATCATGCTCCATTCTTCCTCACTGACTTCTGGAACTGTCTTGTGCCTCTGTGTCCAAGGGCTTTCTAGTCCCATGAGAATATTACCCAACTGGCTGATTAAGACTAGCAAAACTTATCTGTGAATGACAAGAATCTAAATTCAACTAGCTTAGGTCAATGATACATAAGAGATATGTCAGAATTAAGGGAATAATTAAGGAGATGTTTAGCACTAGGACATAAGAGGGGCAGGAATTAACTTGGGTCTCTGGAACAGCTGAACTCACTATGGCCCTCTGTCTCTCCTGTGTGACTGTCTACTCATGAGTTTTACCCTCTCTTATTACCAATCATCTTCCTTCCTCCATGTAGCAGGAGCTTGGTTACCCATAGTTCTGGCATCTTTACCACTATAGAATAACATGCTCTCTGTTTTAGTCTTTAAATTCAAGGAAAGATCCCTGATTGGCCCAGTGTGAGTGGTGTCCACTCAACCATCAATGAGCTACAGCTAGCAACACAAGCATGGCCTTGGAGGGGTCGTCCCTGTGTGCTGGGGGCCATTCTCCAGAACTCTCGTGAGTCAAGAAGCCACTCCACAGGGGACTGAGAGGTACAGACTACTGTGTACTAAATAAATAAGCTACAAAGATACGTTGTACAGCAGAGAGAATAGAGCCAATATTTAGATGGAGTATAATCCATAAAAATTTTGAATCATATAGTATAATGTAAATCAACTATACCTCAATTTAAAAAAAGAAAAACATAAAGGGATTGGTATGAAAGTGCAAAGAAGGGCTTTTAATGAATTTTGCCATTTGCAGCAACATGGATGGGCTTGGAGGGCACTATGCTAAGTGAAATAAGTCAGAGAAAGACAAATACTATACGCTAGATATCACGTACACACGGAATCTGAAAAATACAGCAAACTAGTGAATTTAACAAAAAAGAAGCAGACTCACAGATAGAGAGAACAAACTAGTGGTTACCAGTTTGGGGGTCCGAGCTATTAGGTATAAAATAAGCCACAAGTTTATATTGTTCAACAGAAAATGTAGGCAATATTTTATAATAACTGTAAATGGAGTATGACCTTTAAAAATTGTGAATCACTATATCATATACTTGTAAAGTATACAATATTGTACAGCAACTACACTTGAATAAAAATTAATTTTTAAAAGGAAAAAAATAGAAGCCACTCCAAAGAGTATCTACTTAGTTAATGACAATATTTTTCACTGTTTATCAATATTTTATCAAAATTGTTTATCATAGTTGTTCAATATTTTCATCAAAATTGTTTAACAATATTTTTATCAAAACTGTTTAACAGTACTCATCATTCATGGGACAATTAAGATGGAGCAGGCTTTGAAATGAGAAAGCCCACTGTTCTTTGTTGACCTCATTTGATTCTCCCAACACCGATGAGAAGTAGGGATCTCCAATGTATACAGAAGGAAGCCGAAGCTCCGAGGAGCCTACTGATCTGTCCACTTACAGCTACTAAGTGGAGGGACAGGGTCTGAATCCTGGACTGACTCCAAAGCCATGCACTTAACTCCCACACTTAAGTACCCTTACTTTGGCCTCCTGGGGTACTAAAGTGATTTTAGTTCCTGGTTGCAATCCAGGAGTCCTGTCAAGCTGTGTGGCCTTGGGCAAGACCCCTAATCTCTCTGTGCCTTAGTTTTTCACTCTGTGCAAAATGAGAAGAATATTTCCTGCTTGCCTACTTTTATAATCATAAGACTGAGACTGAATGTTGAAAGTGCTTAGAAAAGAACTCCATGCTAACAAAGGTGAGGTTTTATTACCGTTTTATTTCTCATGATTGCAGGATGCCATGATTTTGAAACTTTCCATAAAGCAAAATCCATCCTTTGAAATAAGAGTATATTTCATGTTGCCAATAGGCAATATAAAAATAGGTTAAAAAATAAAATTCTTCTGTATAGCACAGGGACCTGTACTCAATATCTTGTAGTAACGTATAATGAAAAAGAATATGAAAATGAATATATGCATGTATATGTATGACTGAAACATTATGCTGTACACGAGAAATTGACACAACATTTAAATTTAAAGTTAAAAAAAAATAAAACAGCTAAGCTGTCTGTCCTATTAAAAAAAAAAAAAGAGCCAATAAGCAGATCCAAATGTTTAAGGCTCTGCTTTTTGGCTCTTGTTTTTTTTTCTTTAATAACTCCAGATTGACAGAATTTAACCAAGGAAACAGGAATAGAGTTAATTTATCCTGGATCCAAATGTCAGGCTCCTCTTGGTTTTTTTCACAACAGACATTAACATTGTTCCTCTGGATTCATTCTGCGCTGACACCACCTGGTTTCTGCTTATTTTTTCATTTCACCCGGTTCAGTGATATTGAATTATAATTGGTTTCTGCTGAACTTTCTCATGCTGTGAAGTACTGATTAATAAAGAAAATGAAATTTTTCTTTCACTTGGTCAACAGGTTCTGCCCCACTGCAGCATCTCAGAGGGAAGTCCTTTAAGGAATGAAGGTTCTGTGGAATCATTTCCATCCTTAGGAAACAACTGCAGGGCTCTGATGGAAGCCTTCATCAGCCAGCACTCTGTTTGTGGTCCATGAGCTACAAATTTGCCCAGACTAGGAACTGAGGCATTATCCTCCCGCTGCTAAGCCCCACCTGCAGTCAGGCACTAGGCCAGGTGATGGACTTTTCCAGAACGCCTCCAGTCTGTGTCCTCTCCCACTCTGTGTCACAGCCTTAGCCCAGGCCTTCACACCACCCTCAGACTGTGTCAACAGCCTCCTAACCAGTCACCTCACTGGTGCCAGGGTGATCTTCTGTAAACATAGATTCTGACTACATCAGCCCTGCTGATCACCTTTCCGTGGCTCCCTATTTACTAGACAATAAAGTCCAGGCCACTTCCTGGTGTCCTCCATCTCTTGACCTCCTGGCATCATCACACTGCACCCTCGACTACCAACCATCAGCATCCATCTTCCTCTGTCACCATGATGCTGATACTTACTAGCCATACTATCTTTTATGGGATGTCTGATTCTGTAGAACACTTTTTCACAAATTCTCAGAAACATCCTATAAGCTATTTTATCCCTTCATTCTACTCAGATTTGGAAAGTTAAGGAACCCATCCAGCATCACACAGCTGATCTCTCAAGTGACAGAGTTGAGACCCAAACCCAGGTCCACCTGACTCCCAGACTCCTTCCACTCTGCTGCAGGGACGTTCTGAGAAGCTGGCTGTTCTCTGAATGGGCCATGCCCTTTCTCCCCACTGTCCACTGTCTTTGCAGTTGCTGTTCCCTCTGCGTTGAATACATCTTCCCTTTCTTTGACGGGCTGGTGACTGCTAACCCTTCCCTAAGATTTGGCTCAAATATCACCTTGGGGTGAAACTCTGAGCAATTGCAGATGGAGAAATAAGGAAAGAAATAGAACCAGACTGGAAGCCAGGAAACTGGATGGTCTCCACACCTCTCCCAGCTAAGCCTCCTTGTCTATAAAATAGGGATAATAACCCACACCCTACCTACCACCTGGAGTTTCGGGGAGGATCAAATGGGCCTTCATATTTGAAGCCACTTTGCAAACTAGCAAGCCCCATATAAATACGTTATGATTAATTGTTATATTAATTACATAATTAAATCTCAGCTACAATAATGAATCTTCAAAATTACTGTTAATGGCTATTAATCAAAACGCATGCTGATGGTAATTATGCTAATTAAAATTCTCAGTAATAATGATAATGAGCCCTGATACTGAGAGGTGGTCCAGGGGCGTGGACCAGCACGGCACTGGGGAGAATACGACGCAAATGAGAGCTGGCAGGGACAGGGAAGCGGGCTAATGAACAGGGCGAGCAGATAGGCCATGCTTTTCCTGTCTGAGCGTTCTGCCAGGCTGCGGTAAAAGGGGTGGAGAAACACCAAAACCACCCAGCGTTGTCTGAGCCCTTGGCTGAGCACTTGGATCCGTGTCGTTGACTGTGTACATCACTGCATGTTGACACTTTTACATTAAGCTTCACCGTATTGAACTCCATGTGGGTCCAGGGCCATGCCATTCCCTGACTCCACCTATTCATCACGTTGCCATGTCTCCTGACAAACCCAAGATCCTTCCTGGCTTGGTTCATGGGATTCTCTTTCATGAAACCTCCCTGGATTTTTTCTGGAAGACTAGGGATCTCTTTGTGCTCCTCTGCACCTTCTGCAAGCTTCCTTTCTGGGACTTAGAGTCCCAGCTCCACCGCTGATAAGCTGTGTGTCTTCAAAACGTTACTTAAAACCTCTTTTATGCTCTAATTGCCTCATCTACTAAATGAAGTAACAGTAGCATGGACCAGATAGGATTGTTTTTGAGAATTAAATAAGATACGTAAATCTTTTAGAATAGGATTAGACATATAGGACTTGATTAATGTTCATCATTATTACTTTTATTATTATTGTAACTAATTGTCTCTATACAGCCATCGTTCTGCCGGACTGTGAGCTCCTCCTTTTTGTGTCTTTATTTCCTAGACTTACTCTGTAATAGCTATTCCTTTCCTTGTTGGTGCTAAAATGGAAATGGATGGAGGATGCTCTTAAGGAAACTGTGGACAAGACTAAAGGCAAGAGAGCTGGAAAGATCATTGACCATGAAATCAACTTCGGTGTAAACCTTGGTTCCATAACTTGCCCAGACATTGGTTTTGTGCAAGTCACTTCCCCTTGTAGGACACAGCTTTATCATCTAGAAAAGAGAACCAATAATCCCTGGGCTGTTTCCTCACAAGCTCCATCATAGGGCTGGAATAAGGACACAGATGTGAAACTGCTTTGTAAACTGAAAGGCACTAATCAAATATAAGATGCTTTCACTATTATTAGAACCATCTGGAAGTTGTTTGGACTTACAAGTTGATAGAATCAGTCAACACCTACTTGACTTACACAAAAAGCAGTTGTTACACTTGGGTATTTTTGAAGCCCTTAACCCTATGGATATTCCAAGTCTTTTCTCCAGATTCACGCCCAATTTGAGAATTTTCGAGTTTATTTTCCCAAAGACTGAGTAACAGTAGGAATTTAAAATATAGCTAAGGCTGAAACCTCGCTAAAGATTTCAGTTTCTCTTTCCCTTAAGGGAGTTTCTGGAGCCCCAGCTAATCGCTGAGTTATTAAATGCAGCCCAGTTCACAGGGTTTCTCAAGGTATTAAGAAGCTCAGCCTCAGAGGTTACTTTAGGATAAAAGAGAGTTGAGATTAAGATGGCTAGTAAATTGCAAAAAAAAAAGGAGAGAAAGAGCTATCTCGATGGTAAGAACACTGGACTAGAAGTCAGAAATCCTAAATTTTAACCTAACTCTACAGCCTTCTAATTTGAACATCTTATCTATCTGGGCGTTAGTTTTCTCAGTAAAATGTGGATCATCTCCTCCCATTTTATCAACTTTGCCATACAGCAAACCACCCCAAAACTTTAAATTAGTGACTTAAAAGATCAAATAGTTGTTTCTCGCAGTTCTGTGGGCTGGTCGGGCAGTTCTTCTCATCCCCCTGGGCCACTCGTGCAACAGCATTCAGCTGGTGAGTCAGCTGGGACTTGGGCCCAGCTCTGAGCCTCTTTTCTTGTACAGGGTCTTTCATACTTAAGGAGCTAGGCTGGGCCTCCTCACGTGGCAGTGGTCTTCCAGGAGAGCGGAAGTGGACACTGTATGGCTCCTTAAGGCACAGCCTCACACAGTGTCACTCCTCCCATATTCAGCTGGTCAAAGCAAGTTACACGGTCAGCCCAGATCAGTGTTTGGGGAAACAGACTACACCCTTTGATGGGAGGAAGGCAAAGCCAAATTACAAAAAAGGACACGGTCACAGGGAGGCAAGATTCATGGGGATTCATGGGCAGGGCGTGTGGCTTTTGGGTAACAATTCAACACACATCTGTCCTGCCTCCAGGGCTATTTACAAACGTGTAAGTTTATGTAATTAGATTTTATAAAGAATAAAGTTTTGTGTCATACAATGGGTGGAAGAGCTTTCCATTTTGTTCTGATATTTGTACTCATATTATTTAACTGATTTCAAGATGATCTGGGTTAGGTTTTCAGATTTTGATTCACTGTTAGTTAAGAAAAGTGCCTGAGAATACAAAGAGTCCCAGACAGGTGGTAAAATTAGAACAGCTTCAGTCTGCTGCCCATCCTGAACTAGTGGACGCAGTTTAAGCATCAAGGGCTGCTAACATCGCAAACTCCAGGCAGCGAGATATTCTGTATCTACTGAGGAGGAACGCATCACCTACGAAGCTGTCTTGCTAAAATAAAACTGCACCTTAATCTGAACAAGTTGCTAGTTACCAATACCAATTTTCAGGAAATACAAAGGATGGAGATCATATCACATCAAATCATACCACAGAAGGGCAATCAGCAAACCCAGACTAGGAAACCACAACAGGAATGCAACCTAGGTTTCCAACAAATAAATCTTAAAGAGGAAAAGAAAAAACAGTGGGGAAGAAGCATGTGCATTAAGAGAGACCAATAACAATGTGCAGAACTTACATGGATCCTGATTCAAACAAACTGTTTTAAAATTTACGACATTTTTGTAACTTTGGAAATTTGTAAACTGGCAGGATAAAATGAAATTAAGGAATTAAAGCTAATTGTAGGTGTGAACTGGCATTATAATCGTGTTTTTAAAAGACTCCTTAGCTTTTAGAGTACGTATCAAAATATCTACCTGTGAATGGATATTATATCTGAGATGTATTAATACAGAGTGGGAATAAGCGGATGGAGGCACAGAAGAAACAAGAGTGTTCATGAGCTGATAACTGTTGAAGTCAGGTAATGACTACATGCCATCCATTATTCAATTCTGGCTACTTTAGTCTCTCTTTGAAATTCTCCATAATTTTTTTCACAGAGTTGGACAAGAAGTCAGACAGCCCTGGGTTGAGCAGGAGCCCCCATGTCCCCTTTGCTTAACCATATGTTCTGGGCTAATTGATTTCACTTCTCTGAGCCGCCATTTCCTTACCAATAAAGTAGGGATAACCTCCTCCCATTATTTTCCAACGATGCTCTGAGGGCCAAATGAGTTCATGAATGTGAAAGCATTTTATAAACCATGAAAGGCTACACACGTGCTCAGAACTGTTTTTGTTACGATCACTACTGACCTGAAAATAATTTAGATCTTTTGTGCCCTGTCTCCCCCTTAGTAACCGTCTCTCTTTATACTCGGTCTGCTCCTGTGAGAAATTAAGCACAAGGGGCTTGGAAAGCTCTTTGGGCAGTGGCTGTGAGCTTGACAAAGGTTCTGAAGATTATTTTTTAAGTCTCATCCTTTGCCTTTATCTTCAAGGCAGGTGGGAAGAATTTCTGCTTCTGGTCAAGATGGAGTAACAGGGACTATATTTACCCTACTGTATAAAACCAAAAAAAAAAAAAAAAAAGACTCTCTCCTCTTTCTCTCTCTCTCTCTCTATATATATATTTATATGTGTGTGTGATTAATATATAGTTTCATATATATGAAAGAATGTTTTCCAAGGAACTACCTCTAGTCCCTCACTCCCCGCAGTGGGCTGCTAGGAAAGCATTAAGATATTGTCCTCTGGATAATCAGACTGCAGCCTTCCCCCAGCTCTGATAATTTATTTATTCATCAAATGTTTATGGAACACCTATCGTATTTTAGGCACTTTTCTGGGCTCTGGGGATACAAAAGAAGAAACAAAAATCTCTCTGCTCACAGCACTTATATTTAAGCAAGTAAGAGACAAATAATAAACTAGTTAGTATAATACAAAGAGAATCAGGTGGTGAGAAATACCATGGAGAAGTATCCAGCACAAAGGGGACAGAGAATACACTGGATCCTGGAGGGACAGGTGATGTTTTAAGGAGTGTTCCCACCAGGCCTCTAATAAAAAGTGACTTTGGAGCAAAACCTCAAAGGAACTAAAAGATGAGGCAGATACCAGAGTGTAAGATGCTCTAGGCAGAGGGGACACATAGCACCGAGGCCCCCAAGGGGCAGCAATGACAACAATCTAGGACCACCTTCCCTCGGGTGGCACATCTGAGCATCAAGTCTGAGGCCAGTGTGGGCAGGAGAGCATCGGGCAAGGGGCTGAGTGGGAGCAGACGCAGTGGAAGATGGGGTGTGAGAGTATGTGGAGCCTGCAAGGGCAGAGTCAGGACTGAGCCCTTCCCTTTCTGTGAGATAGGAATCTGCTGGAAGTTTCCGAACAACAATATGAGATCGACTGATGTGTGTTTGAAAAGCCTAGGTTTAGCTGTGGTGCTGGGAGACCCGGCAGGGGAGCGAGAACAGAAGCAGACAGAGGCCCAAGCACGCGACCACCTAGTGGAGAAGTGATGGAGGCTCAGCGCAAAGTGCTGGCAGCTGTGGGCTAAGAGGTGGACAAAGTTGGAATACATTTTGCAAGCACTTGCTGACAGATTAAGTTTGGGGATAAGAAAAAGAAGACACAGAAAAGGCAGGACGCTTTTTGGAATGAGCAACCAGATGAACGGGGTCGCTGGGTTTTTCTCCCCAGCTTTACTGAGACATAATTGACATACAACATTGCGTACGGTTAAGGTGCACAACACAATGATCTGATACACAACATCTATTGAGAAATGATTACCCCAACAGGGTTACTTAACACCGTCATCACCTCACATAATTACCCTTTTTTGTGTGTGACAAGAACATGTAAGATCTATTCTCTTAGCAACTTTCAAGTCTATAATACAATATTGTTAACTGAAGTTGCCATGATGTACGTTGGATCCCCAGAAATCATTCATCTTGTGGCTGGAACATTGCACCCTTCATCCAACATCTCCCATTCTCCCCCTCCCAATCCCTGGCAACCGCGTAGCATGACACGCTCAAGGTCCATCCGTATGGTCACAAACGGCGGATTTCCTTCTTTCTCATGGTTGAATAAAAAGCCACTGTATATACAGCTTATCTTTTTTTATTCATTCATCTGTAGATGAACATTTAAGTCATTTCTATATCTTGAATAATGCTTCAGAGAACATGGGAGAGCAGATATCTCTTCTGGATTTTGTTTTCATTTCTTTGGATATATACCCAGAAGGAGGATCGCTGGATCATACGGTAGTTCTATCCTTAATTCTGGGGGGGACCTCTGTACTGTTTTCTGCTGTAGCTACGCCCATTTACGTTGCCGCCAACAATGTGCAAGGGCTCCCTTTTCTCCACACCCTCACCAGCCCTCATTGCTGTCTGTTGTTTTGATAGTAGCCATCCTAATGCGTGTGGGGTGGTATCTTGCTGTGAAATACTATGAGAGAAACAGATCTTGTGGGAGAACAAGGGGGACTGGGGAGTTCAGTCATGGGAAACCGAAGTCTGAGATACTTTTATCATCCAGATGAGATGCCAAGTTGGCAGTTAGAAAGAAGAATCTGGAGTCCCCCAAGAAGTCAGAGCTGGGAACATCAGTTTGGGACATATCAACATAATGATAGTATTTCAACCCATGAGACTGGGTGACCTCATCAATGAAGGGAATGGATAAAGACAGATAAGAGACTAGGGCCTGGGGCTGGACCTGATATGAAGAGGTCCAAGAGTTTACGAGGAACCAATGCAAAGAAAGAGCAGCCAGAGAGCTAGGAGGAAAACTGAGGGGTGGGAGTGGGAGGTGGGGCAGGCAGCGTATAGCCAAGTGATGAAGAGATCAACTATGCCAGCTGTTGGGCCGAATACAATGAGGACAGACAAGCGACCATCAGTCTGAACAATGTAGAAATTGGTTTTGTGGACAAGAAAAGGTTTTGTGAATAATGGGGTGAAAGCTTGATTGGGGGAAGGTTCTAGAGAGAATGGGAGGAGGGGAACTGGTGGCATAGATGAGGTTGCCTTGCGTCTTTGCCTGTGGCAATTCCAGTCTGCACCTGCAGACCGGTGTTGTGTCCAGCGGGAAGTGTCCCAGCCTGCGTGGTAATTCACATAACAATCCTAAGCACAGACAACCCTGTCTCGGTATCTATTATCACACTGTACCCGTTCGTCCATGTAACACTGCGCTTTGCCCTTTCTGACTTTCCTGATGTAAATGAGTGTCAAATCTTTCCTGGTCCAGAGAGCAAAGACCTAGAGACGTCTCCCTAAGGTGATCATTGTCAAGATGGTCCTTGTGGTCACACAAAGGGAGCGGGGCCCTACCCTCAACGGTTTTAATTTAATTGATCTGAGGTACAGCCTGGGCTTGTATCTCCTCCAGGAGATTCTAATGTGTAGCCAGGGGTGGGGACCACTGCCCCGCTTAACGGAGAAGCAAGCAGGTGAGTCTCATGGAGGTGACTGTATAACCTGCAGCCATGTCTCCAGAACCTTCCTCCCTGCCCAACGCCTGGTCAGTGCTCTGTTCTCAGGGTCATTTTCTCTCCTTGGACTATTGACGTTGCTCTCCAGTCTCTCTGCCTCCGGGTTCACCTCCTCTAATTCGCTTTCTCTCGTATTACCAACTTACTCCCCTGAACGGACTCTGTTCTTCCTTTAAAAACTTCTGATGTGGCTTTATTGACTTCAGGTTAAAGTTCAAATTTCTTAAAATGTAAGCCAACGTCATGTGAGTCCTCAAGAGTTCTACTGTGCGAGAGAAAAGAGTGCATGGGCTCAGACCACTGGCGAAAACAGAGATGGACACAGAGGAGGAGTGACAGAACCAACAATATGGGCCCAAATGGGCGGCTTTTCAAGTCCCATCAGAACTTTAGGGCTGTATGAATCTCTGATTGTAAGAAATTTCCAACTTGACACATTCTTGAGCACATTTTGCTCGTGCACACCTCCCCCAGACACGCGTCAGGGTACAGAGAAGAGAGGAAAAGCAGAGCATGAGATCTCTCACCTCTCACTCGGGCTCACTGTCTTTACCCCAGTCCCGCGGGGAAACTGCATTCATTCCTCCAACAAGCCGTGTTCTCTCACCTCCAGGGTTTAGCACATATTACATCCTCCTCCTGGACGACTCTTCATCTCTCATCTTCAAGTAGCTAATTTCTACTCATCCCTTGGATTTCAGCTGCATGGTAAGTTCCCCTGACAAGGTCTCCCCGACACCTGCACCCTCTACTGCACCAACCCCACCAACTGGGGTGAGGGTGTTTTTGCAGCACCCCGCACCACCCTGTGCTCTCCTCGTCGCAGCCCTTCTCACACCGTATTGTAATTGTTGCTTTACACGTCTGTCTTCCCAACTAGACTGCCAAGGCCATATCCGTCTGCTCAAGGCTCAATCCTTCTTTGTCGAAGGAACACTAATATGAATTCAATCTAAAGTCCCCATGGAAATACCTTTAAAAAGCGCTAAAAAGCTCACAGGTGCAGAACCCTCCTTTGAAATCTGACAACCCCAAGGATGTCCCACCCTAACCCTGGCTTGGCTTTGCCCCACCCCCCTTGGTGGACATGTGCTTCACATCGGCCCCAGGGCCTGTGACTTATGATTCATGCTGAAAGCACATTTGAAACCCGCATCTTTATAGCTCTTTTCTGAGAAAATTACCCAATCTGGCAGTCCTTCTGGCCCCAAGGCCACTTGACAGATCCCAATGAGCCAGGCCAGATGGGAGGTGGGGGATGAACTCCACCATCAGATTGTCCAATGCCTGAAAAATGTTGGCTTTGGAATGATGCAGGTCCTCTCTTGTGTATTGCCTAGAATCAGAGGAAGGTGCTCTCCGCCAGGCCAAGGCAGTGAGGTCTCTGTGTTCCTGGCGGAGGCCCCCAAGGCAGCTCTGTCTCCGCAGCAGAGCTCCCTGCCAGGTGGGGTGTCACAGCTGTGGAATCAGAGAAGTTGTGCAAGAGGAGAAAAAAAGTTTTCCAACTCAGCGAAAGAACAAGTCTTGGAGAGAGAGCTCGGGGACAGCGGGAGTCCAAAGCAAGGCCAGGAATCATGAAATAAGGTCCACGTGGCAAGAACTAAGGATCTTAGCAACTGCAAGATTTAGAGGGAAGTGAAGGAGCAGAAGCTAGGGGGAGGAATGCAAGCCGTCAGGAACACACAAGGAACTCCAGTGCTTTCTTACAGCCTGACATTTGCTGCAA
Source organism: Vicugna pacos (assembly GCF_048564905.1). Taxonomy (NCBI): domain Eukaryota; kingdom Metazoa; phylum Chordata; class Mammalia; order Artiodactyla; family Camelidae; genus Vicugna; species Vicugna pacos. The sequence goes on along the minus strand of NC_132999.1, from coordinate 26,547,277 downwards.
ACTTTCTCTAGCGTCAAGTTGTATATTAATTTCCTCACCTAACATCTAGGCAGCCTTGGCACTTAACACTTGGCACTTAGCCCTTGATCTGCACAACTAGCTTAGCTTCTATTATTATTGCCATTTTAATGAGGAAATTGAATTTCAACGAGGTTCACACGTGATCAAGGCAAGTCTTATCCCAGCTTCTGTCTGATCCACAGGCCCGCGTTCTGGATTGAAGCCCACCCCAAACCACCTTATGCACTGGGCGACCCCGAGCAAAGTCATTCTCTCTTTTCATGTCTATAAAATGAGGATGGAATAAACACTGAGATAATCTTTAGGAAATGATTTCCTCATCAACCGGGAAGCATTATGCAAATTTGAGATCCATGGATTTGTTTATTTGCTTGTTTTTTCACACTCTATTTCACTTTGCACTGAGGCCTGCATGAGACTACACGCAGTGAAATAGCACGATTCAGTCATCAGAACAGCAGTGCACAAGAGATTAAACTCTCCTCTTGACGACTCTTGATGGAGGAAGACTCTGCAGGCACAAACAAAACCTGTGGACTCCAATCTCACATTCACAGAATCACTCGGCAAACCCTTCCTGAGCCCCTGCCCTAGGGCAAAGCTGAGTGCAGTTTAAGCAATGAATAAAGCACAGTCCCTGCCCCCAGGATCTCAGCATCTAGAAGAGATGACAGAGGAATCAACGTGCTCAGCACGACAGACGGGAAAGAAAACCACAGCGAGGTGCAGGCGTGGGGGAGCGACAGAAGGCGCTTCACCCGGGAAAGCGCTCCTGGAGGGAGGCGCTTCTGAGCTGTATCCTGAAAAGGCGGACTGGAGTCTACCAGGCAAACCCTGGGCGTGAACGAGGAGCCAGACACTCACACGCAGAGAGGGGAGCGTGGGTGGGTTGGCTGGGCTGTGGAGCTGCAAGTCACTGGCCTGGCTGAAGCTTCGAGTTGTAGGGGAGAGTAGGAAGTGCATGATGAAGCTCCCAGAGCGAAAATAACTTCCCTGGCTCTGCTCGCGCGTGTCCTCACTCCAGAGCACAGTGAAACACCAGGGAGGCTTCTGGAGCCTTCTAGAGCCTTCTGCCTCATGGAGATCCATCAGCTTCTCTAATCGCTCTGATAGGTAAAGTAGGCCTCAGCCACCTCTTACCTAAACCACATCTCTCTTCCCTTAGAAGCAAAGACAAGCTGAGGGATGTGTCAATCTCCCTCAGCCGAGTGTGTGACAGTCCAGGTCCAAAGCCTGTCATGGCTGCTTCCTTGCTATGCAACATTAGGCACATCGTTTATCTTCTTATGTCTCAGTTTCCTCATCTGTGAAAAGGGTCAATAACAGCACCTGCCACATAGGGTTTGTGTGAGAGTTAAATGAGATAAAACACATAAAGAATAAAGAGCAATGCCTCACACAGAGCAATGATTCAATAAGTGTTCCTTATTATCATTAGTATGATAATTGCCTGCAGCATCAACTTCTACAATTCCAGCCACTTTATTTTTTATTTTTTTTAATTGGAGTATGGTTGATTTACGATGTTTCAGGCATGCATTAAAATGATTCAGTTATACATTTTTTCAGATTCTTTTTTATTATAGGTTATCACAAGGTATTGAATATAGTTCCCTGTGCTGTACAGTAGGTCCTTGTTGTTTATCTGTTTTATATATAGTAGTCTGTATCTGTTAATCTCAAATTCCAAATTTATCCCTCTCCCCTCTTTCCCCTTTGGTAACTATAACTGTTTTCTATGTCTGTGAGTCTGTTTCTGGTTTGTAAATAAGTTCATTTGTATCTTTTTTTTTTTAGATTCCACATATAAGTGATACCACGTGATATTTGTCTTCTTCTGTCTGACTTGCTTCACTTAGTATGATCATCTCTGGGTCCATCCACATTGCTGTAAATGGCATTATTTCATTCCTTTTTATGCCAGCCACTTTATTTTTTATTTCAGCTATTTCCAACGACTAGGGAAATGTGCATAAAGAGTGAGAATGAGAGAAAAATACACGTAAGAATCATTGATTAATATGGGGAAAGAACACAAAAACCCAGACCATAAAGTCTCACGTGGCTGCTATGGTTTAGTTTCAAGTTTGACATCCAGTTTCCTGGCAGCCAAAGCAAAAAGGAGAACCGATCCATAATTACTTTCCCAGGACAGTTCCAAAAGAATTTCTTCCACTAGCTTCACAGGGAGGCACAACGTGATGTACTGAACGTGTTCGCCGTGGGGTCTGGCGTGGTCTGTCTGAGCCGCCCTGAGAAAGTAGCACAGACTGGGTGCCTTAAACAGCAGAAATTTATTAAGATTTATTTTCTCACAGTCCTGGAGGCTAGAAAACCAAGCTCAAGGTGTCAGTAGGGCCGTTTTTCTGATGCCTCTCTCCTTGGCTTATAGATGGCTGTCTTCTACCTTGTCTTCACGTGGTCCTTCCTGTGCGTCTGTGTCCTAATCTGCTCTACTTATAAAAACACCAGTCATCCAGGCCGAGAGCCCGCCCACATGATCTCATTTTACCTTAGTTCCCTCTCTAAAGGCCCTATTTCTAAACACAGACACATTCAGAGGTCCTGGGGGTTAGGAGTTCAACATATAAATCTTGGGGGGATGCAGTTCAACCCATAACAGCATCCCTGAAGCAGAGGCAGGGATGAAGGAACCCAGCTTGACTCTACAAATCTCCCTGACAGTGCAGTCCTCTGATCTTCTGATAGTCTAGCTGATTCCAGAAGAGAACCCAGGGCATCCGGAGAGGTGGATGGACTGTTTACATTCCAAAGATTGGGGTTAGGGGGGAGTATAGCTCAAGCGGTAGAGTGCATGCTTAGCATGCATGAGGTCCTGGGTTCAATCCCCAGTCCCTCCTCCAAAAATAAACAAACAAATAAACTTAACTACCCAAAGATTTGGGGGTGATGATCACATAAAGAGTGAGCCAGTTCTAGGAGGTGAGGGTAGGGTAAGAGAAACAGAGACCCAAATTTCCACTGTGAGCCTGGAGAGTGTTCAGTCCTGGGTGCTGGGTAAGGAACCTTTAAAAGGGTAATGTTTTTTGGCACATTACTCTAGCAGGGGTGTGTGGCTAAGATAACGGGGAAAGTGGTTAAGAGTGGGTTGTAATTCCCTAGGTCAAGGATGCAGGTCTGGGCCATGGGCCACGTCATTGGAGACAGATGCCAGGAGATGGGTCCGCCTCGTGCAACCCAGTTCACAGTTCCAGTTCAGGAAAAGTCTCCACTGGGTTGATAGTTGGAGAGAGGTGGAGAGGATGATGACTGGGACAGGCTCGGGGAAGAGGATTCACATTTTCAGTCAGAAAGGATCTATGTCAAAGCCTCTGGAATAAGAGAGCCCACCTGATCTACTCTGTGTTGCTGTGGGCCCTGCCTTCCTTTATTTTTATAAGAGATAAGAATAGTGACTAACTCTGTGTCCAGCACAGAGATGCTCAGTAAGGGGCACAAAGCACATAGGACCTTAAAAGCAGAGACCTTTTTCCAGCTGGATGCAGGAGAAACGTGGCAGAGGGAAGGGTCAGACAGAAGATTTGGAGTGTAAGGACTTGACACGTTGCTTATTTTGAAATGGAGGCAGGGGGCAGTGACACAAGGACTCCAAGTGGCCCCTAGAAGCTGAGAATGACTCCCAGCCAACAGTCAGAAAGGAAACGGCAGCCCCAGTCCTCCAGCCACAAGGAACTGAATTCTGTCAGCAACTTGAAAGAGCTTGGAACGAGATCCCTCTCCTGTGGCTCCAGAAAAGAAGACAGCATGACCAGCCCCTTGATTTCCGCCTTGGGAAGCCCGGAGCAGAGCACCAACTGGGCCAGGCTATGCTCTTTTGAAATAATAAATGGGGATTACTTTTAAGGCACTAAACATTCAGTAATAGAAAATGGAAAATCCTCAACAGCCTTGAAAAGAACGAGTCACTCTAATTCCCATTTTGCTGATGAGAAACTGAGGCAAAGAGTAGTTGGACTCATTCAAGGTCACACCACGAGCAGGTGGCAGAGCGACTTGATCCAGTCTGATGCACAAGCCTTTGTTCCTAGAGACAGCCCCTGGTGCATAGTAAGTACTCAATAAATATCTGTGAGATAAATGGATGGAGGGAGAGATGGATGAGTAGAGGGAAATGGTGGGTGTGAAGATGATGAGGACATAAAAAGCACGGTCACTTGTGTTACATTAAGCAGATCTAAATCCGCCATTTCAAGAATAGTCTGAGACACTCAAAAGGTACAAGCTCCCAGTCACAAGATAAGTCAGTACTAGGCATGTAATGTGCACGGTAAGTATCATTAACCCTGCTGTGTGTTACACATGAAAGTTGTTAAGAGAGTAAATCCTGGGTTCTCATCCGAAGAAAGAACAATTTTTTTCTATTTCTCTAATTTTGTATCTACAAGAGATGATGGCTATTCACTAAACTCATTGTGATGATCACTTATAATGTATATAAATCAAATTATTATGCTGTACACCTTAAACTTATTCAGTGCTGTATGTCAATGACATCTCAATAAAGCTAGAAGGGGAAAAAAAGACGTTTAAAAAAAATAAAGTAGCCTGGAGAATAAAAGGCAATCTGTCAATATGAGGAAAGAACACTGGACCAGGAGACCTGTATTCCATGCCTGGTTTTCCAATTTATCTTCCATGTGACTTAGGCCAATCTCTGCACTGCTCCTAACCTCAGTTTCCTTGTCTATTAAATGGAGATGATAAACCCAGTATGGTTTCCCCATTACAGGCACCATGAAGCTCCCATGGGATGAGGAGCTGGAAAAGTCGTTTGTAAACCACGCTCTACCATCCATTCATCCATCTGGTCATTAACACATACCTGAGTGCCTACCCTGTGTGAGACGTGCTGGGGGTGCAGCAGTGAGTGGGGCAGAGCCTGTCCTAAAGGTCACCAGCCTTGTCATGGCCACATGGGCAAAAAATGTTCTTGGAAAACTAGATGAGATGTGCTTAAGGTCAAATTAGACCAAGAGAACAGTGTGATCAACTCCACATGGTGTGTATGTGCTGGGCTGGTGGCGGGGGAGGAGGGGTCCAGGAAGACTTCCCAGTAGAGGTTACATTTGGGCCACTTCCTGAAGAAGTAGGAGTTGGCTAAGTGTATGTGGGAAGGGAGGACCTTTCAGCCAAAAGGAACAGCCTTTCAAAGCCATCTGTGTCCTGTTCAGAAAGCCACCAAGAACTCTGTTGGGCCATTAAGGATGGTCCCGGTGTCCCCTCCTCCTTTCCTTCCAGCACGTGTCAGGACAGCAGTGCCCTGCCTCTCGGAAGTTAGATGGGGCCCAGGACTGGTGTTGGCTGATGAAATGTGAGAAGTGACTGCTGTCATTTCTGTAAGCCACATATGTGATTTTAAATTTTCTAGTAACCACTTTAGCCACATACTTAAAAAAAAAAAAGAGAGAGAGAAACAGATGAAATTACTTCTAATAATATATTTAACATTTGAACCTAATATATTCAAATATTATCATTTGCCATGTAATCAATATAAAAACATTAGTGAGATAGTTTATATTCTTTTTCACATGACGTGTCTGAGTTGTGACAAGTGTGTACTTTACACTTACAGAACATCTCAGCTTGGACTAGACCCTTTTCAAATGCTCAGTAGCTATATGTGGCTGGTAGCTGTCCTACTGGGGAGCGCTGGTGTAACTGGGGAGGCTCCACGACCCTCGGCTGGAGAGTAAGACATGGAGCAGGGGCCCAGTGAACACTCGGTGAACAGGGAGCGTAATCGGGACACGAGCCATAGATTCCGTAAGCCACAGAGATTGTCTGTTACTGGAACACAGTTTTAACCATCTCAAGCTTCGTGTTGCTAGAGTATAAAGCAAAACCAAAGGAGGCTAGAAAGTGAGGCAGGAGTCAGTGAACCAAAGGCCTTTTATGAGATACTCAGGCCTTCGAATTTTATCCTGAAGGAAAGGTAACCGATCTTCCAACACCATTCAGATCTGCTGGGCTGTACTGGAGAGAGGAGATGTCAACAGGGGGCTGGTGCAACATCCCGGCAGTGAGGCCTGGTCCTGGGACAGATGAAAGCTCAAACAGAAGGATACAATATGCTGCCTCCATTGACATACAAACAGAGCAGCTGACTCCAGGTCAGGTCAAAAGGGAGTTTCCTGGCCCACCAGTGAGGGCACCATCAGCCTGGCCTCCTACACTCTGCTGGGGCTTCAGCTTCATCATGTAGCCAATGGCTGGGAGGAATTATTCCACAGCTCCGTCCCAGTGGAAGGCTTTGCCCTGACGAAGGATTGTGGATCTGTTTCAAGGTCATTTTTCACATGCCAAGGTCATTTTTTTCCTTATTTTCCTTCTCGCTCAGGCCAGACTTCAAAACCTCCAGCTTTTCAAAGCACTCCAGCTGAGGTGGGGTTATTTCCTGCCTGTACTTTTTCCCCCACAAATGATACACTATAAAGAAGAGATAAAAAGGGGGGGGGGGAAGCAGTGATTGGATAATTCTGCACCATCCACAGAGAGGGAACCTTGGACTGGGGTGAATAGGGAAGCCATGCAAATAGATTGATGTTGATTTGAAGTCAGCGCATCAAAATACATTCTGTAGATCCAAACTATTGGATTTTGAGAATTCCACTTGTTTATCTTTTTAAGCAGGAGTCGGGGCACACAATTTGAGCCTGCATTACCATAAAGAACTTTTTTTTTGAGTGCAGGTTTGTAGATGGTGAGTTTGCTCAATTTTCATTTGTCAGAAAATGTCATTATTTCACCTTCATTCTTTTTTTTTTTTTTTTTGGAGGGGCTGAGGGGCAGGTAATTAGGTTCATTTACTTTTTAAAGGAGGTACTGGGGTTTGAAGCCAGGACCTCGTGCGTGCTACGCATGCGCTCTGCCGCTGAGCTTACACCCTCCCCCCACCATGAAGAACTCTTTAGGAAACATTTTGGTAAAATGAGAGTCAGCCGTGAGAAAGATGCGTTTAAAAACGACTTTAAGCCTTTTCTCTGAGACTTTTCTACAGGAGAATGTCTATCGCAGTGGTTTTCAGGCTCTTCAATCAGCCCTGGCCATCCCAGTAGGAGGCAGAGCCCTCTCACAGGCACCTAGTCATCAGAGATTATTTGTTGACTGCTATGCAATGAAGTCTGAGTTCCACTTCATCCGCCACTAACTTGCTGTGTGATCTCAGGCAAATTGAATACCTTCCTAAGCCTTGGTTTCCCCATTGATAAATTGAGGGCAATGATCCCTACCAGCCAGAGCGGTTGTGAGGACTGAGTGGAACATCTGGCATGTTGGCTGATGTTCCATCAAACTCAGTTCTTTACCCGGGTAAAGAAGTACCTGGGCTTGGGGCCGATGGACTTAGGCTAGACATCTTGCTCTGTCCCTCCCTCGTCACACAGCCTTGGACAACTCACGCACATCATTGTCTATATTCTATAAAATGGGATGACAGAACTTTTCCAATTAAACCGCATAATCACCTGACATTCAGTTTTGTTTTCATCCTCTAGAAAGCTGTCAGAGGCAAGGATTAAACTGCTGGTACTTCAAGCTGGAGGTGCAACCAAGCCAGGCCAAGGTGAAGAAGAAAAGCTGGAGTGAATAGAGGAAACTTGTAAACTCATGCAACGTGTAGGTTGCTCTGATACCACCAAAGAGCTGTTCAGCCTGCAAATGCACATTCATTTATTCAGCTTCTGTGACTTTTCAGAGCAGTTCCGAGCAGACCCGCAACTCAGCATGCCGCAGAAGGGAGGGAGGAGAGAAATGGATCCGCCTTGCTTCTCCTGGTCTCCTTTTCCCATTGATCAAGGTTTACCCCATGGGGATCTAACTCCCCACACCTCTGAGTCATATCATTTGGCCCCTCAATAGCTGATCAGGAAGCACTTCATCTATCCCAGGGCAAAGGTACATCCGCGTGGTCCAGCTTGGCCTGGAGGCCATGTAGACCGGGAAGGCCTGGGCCTTCTGACCCCAGAGAGCTCAGTGAGCTGTCACCATGGTGGCCCCAGAACACCCCAGCCCCTTCATGTTGTGCTCTACCCCTGGGCAGGGGAGGAGGTGGCATCAGTGGCACAGAGCAGGAGTCAGATTTGAATTTTTAAGACATTTTGAAAGCTTCAATGGGACCTGTCCATTTTAGAAATGAGGAATTGGAGGCCCAGCGAGGGAACTGGACTTCCCTAAGTCACATAGCTGCCACTGTCCAAGTCCCTTAGACCTGAGCTCCTCCAGCTCTGTATTCCTCAATCTGCCTGGCAGTCTTGTTGAAAGGAGATTCTTCTCCAGTTGGTCTGAGCTGAGACAGAGGCGGGGGGACCTGTGGACTGCATTTTGTGTAGCAGGGCTTCAAACTGCCAAGAGCCACCTTGAAAATCCACACTGAGCACCGCATAAATGAGACTTCAGTATGTTTCCTTCTTAATCCAGAATGGTCCCCTGTGCCCATCACTTGCTTAATGTATATAAAACAGATAAACAACAAGTTCATACTGTATAGCACAGGGAACTATATTCAATATCTTGTAGTAACTTATGGTGAAAAAGAATATGAAAACGAATATATGTGCGTTCATGTATGGCTGAAGCATTGTGCTATACACCGGAAATTGACACAACACTGTAAACTGACTATACTTCAATTAAAATATATATACATATACATAAAGACAGTTTAATGCTCCACTCTTCTTTCTTGGCTAAGATTTTGGCTACTCTCTATCACTTAAGCGATGTCACATGAAGCCGTGCTGAGTACACACGCCCCCCTGTACAACTTGGGCCCAGAATCCTCCATCCACAGGCGCTCTTTGGGGGCAGTGCCTCTAATGGGCTCCACCCAGCTTCTTTTGTGTGCAGATCAAACCGATGAGAGCCCAAGTGTTCTAAGCACTCTCCACTGTGCCTCCCAGCCTTAATTCTAAGGTTTAATGAGGCCGAAGGGGATTTGCAGGGCACAAGAATATTTTTGTGCTGGAACACATACTTGTTCTCAAAAAAAAAAAAACACAAAGCTTACATTCAAACAGGAATACTCTGGTTTCCTAAAAATCACAACCAAAATAGACTTTCTTTCCTGTTTACTCTACATATGAATCAGATTGTGTTTCAGAATTACTGGATGAATGACCAGAAACAGATCTGAAAGTATTTACTAAATGCCTACCATCCTCACTAGTGGAGCAGAGAGCACAGGATGGGCTAGAAGTAGCTGTGAAAGAGAAACTGAGTCACTGAAGGGGAAACAGAAGGAGAAAGAAGAGCTGGGTGTGGGCTGGGGGGCCGTGGGGATTAGATCTCCCAAGCTCTTTGTTCACCGTGACCTAGAGCGGACGGCTTCACAGAGGCCGGGCTGCTTCATGGCTGAGATGCGGAGCTCTGCAGTCCAACCACATCATCCAGACTTAATTACACACTTATTGTATGTGTGATCTGGAGCAAGTTATTAAGCTTCTTGGTTCCTTGGTTTCCCCAGCTGTAACCTAGGAATAATAATAGTCCCCATCTCGTAGAGTTGGCCTAAGTGTTAAATGAGTTAATCATTTGACCATAAGCCATTTAAAATTTTCCCACCCCAGAGTAAGCACCCAACAAACATTAGCCAGATGATGACTGCTGAAACTGCACCACTTTGCCTCCCACTCAAGAAATCACACTGGAACGCGAGCAAGAGTGGAAAGAGAAAGGAAGTCAGTAAATTTGAGGAGACTGAAATCACAGCAAACATCTTTTCCAGCCACAGAGGAATCTATTACAGATACAGCAAATAAGTATTTATGCTAAGTTTATCAGGAACCAAGATTTTTAGTGTATGAGAAAAAGAGACAAGTATTAAATTCAATGAAGTCGAACTTTATATTACTATATTCAGACTGTCAGTGATTAGCTTGGATTCATGATTTTTTAAAATAGATATTTTCCAGCTCTCCCCACTAAAAGGGCCCAGAAGCAACCACAGTCTCATGGCAGTGAGCATCCCTAGCAAAGTGTGTCTTATAAAGACCACTCCCCTCCAGAAGACACAGGGACTCCTCTGAGACGTGGATAACGATTAAGATCTGGAGCAAAAATTGTCCAGGGACTTCTTGTACCAGAATGTAGGGAAACTATCACAGAGTCCCGAGGATGTGATGAAAGGAATCATGGCCAATGTCTTGGAATATGCTGTGTATAAAACCCATGTGCTCAGAATGGTACCCAGTAGAAAAACAACCTCAACGCTCACAGTGTTCACCATTAGTGGTAACTGGGCACCAACTCCTAACTGAACATCAGCCATCAAAGGGACAGAACCATTGATCCTGCCTCTCCTCAATGAAAAATGTCTGGGGGTAATCAGATATTCATGGTGTGTGAGCATAAAGGGTCCTTACAGAAGGATCCCAGCCAAAAAATGTGAAAGGATGACAGAATTAGAAGGGCCCGTCTTCAACCCCTAACAAAATAATTGATTCAAGCAGAGATTGTCTGTGGTTGAAACCATTAGATGAAAGTTTCAAGGAAAATTTGGAATGGAGGTATCAGACGGTCGCCATCCAAAACCCTTGATTTAAATTAGCATCGTTGAAACTGTACTATCAGAGTTTCTAGGCCTTCTAATGTGATGCAGCATGAGGTACACAGCACCAACAATGAAATGCCCTTGAAGAAAACTTGGACTTGAATCCCATCAAGACTTTAGAACTGGCTTCTAGCCTACCGTAAATAGAAAGGGTAGAGAAACCAGTTCAATGACACCACAAGGGAGCAAACAAATTCAGAATGTGGGATTTTTTTATAAGACCTGGTTTCTTCAGTGAGAAAAAACGGCAGAAAAAGGGAGGGATCAGGGAAAGGGGCCAGGGAAGAAGGGCTGCTCTAGATCACAAGAGACTTAGGAAACACAACTGAACGCAGAATGTACGGATTTTATTTAGATCTTAATGTAAACAAAAGTAACATAACATTCTTGAGATAATTGCAGAAATTTGAATACGATCCAAAGGCATTATAATGAATTTCTTTAGGTACAATGATAGCCCCATGGTTAGCTCAGAAAATGCCCATACTCCTATAATAGGTACCCTGCACTGTTCATAAGTGAAATGACATGAGATCTGGGATTTGAAAAAGCAAACAACCGGGTGGAGTTGGTACAGGGGAGGGGATGAAGCGAGAGAGGCGAAGTCCTGGTACCTAGAACACACTGGTTATACGGAGCTCATTACACTGCTTTAAGTATTATGCTACACTATTATTGTAGCATTATTATTATAGTCTCACCACTTTTATGTAGGAAAAAGTTTTGTAATAAGAATATTTTTAAATACCATGGGAAAAAAATCTAGAATCAGACTTTATATACATTTGGTTAAAAATATTTCCATTCTTTTTTTTAAACTAATAGCCAAAAAATTCCCTGTTCCATCACCCACCACCATGCCCAGGTATCACACCTGGTCACCACTCAAGCTGCATGTACGTCACCCCTCAACTGGTTTCTTCAATAAGAAAAATGGCATAAAAAGGGAGGGATCAGCGTAGTGTTTGAAAAAACTGGTTCGATCAGTTGGAGTGAAATGAGGATGTTCGTCTGTCACCCACCAGACTGTGGCTTGGGAGAGGAGCTGTGCCTTGCTCAGCACTGAACCCGCAGCACTGGTACACAGCCAGTGCTCAGAGAAGACCCACATAATTAGTGGATACTCACAGGAGTCAACCAGAGATTGTTTAAGAGGCTGATCCTGGACATTAACACTAGAAGTTCCGATGCAGAAAGTCTGTGTGGGGTCTGGGAAGCCTTCATTTTTAGTAAGTTTTCCAGTGATTCTCAGGCACACGGTTTGGAGCCCACGCCTTGAGACGCACGTATTTATCTGGCCTCTATTAAATAGTCGTGTGGGACAGCTTTCTAGGGGAGCGCAGGAATACGCAACGTCAATAAACAAATGGATGCAGTTTCTTGCACGTATGCAGTCACACTCATGGGCTTCAGAGGCTCTGAGTCCTGAGGTTAAGTGACGAGAAGGGCTGAGGAGTAAACGCCAAGGGAGCAGAGCAGCTTCAAGGGCAGCTTTGATTTCAATTTCAATTTTATTTAAATGGAAACTTCTGCAGGAGTCAAAAGCAAAGCTTCTTGATTGCGGACAGAGCGGCCGTGGATAAATACAAATCCGAGCTTGCCAGCCGGCTTTGTGAGAGGGATAAGGAGCACAGGGCACTAACTAGCGTGAATACACAAGGCACGTGCTTATCATAAGACTTAAATCAATATGGGCTTCCTCAGAGTCCAGCTTATAAAACGTCTCATTCACTCCCATCAGCCCCACAGGGATCTGTTTGAATCTGCCTGCTCATTGGTTGCAGTAATACTATTTCCACACAATTGCCCAGCCTGTGCCAATATATTGTTAGTGGTGGGTAGTTAGTTTCCTCATGAGACTAGAAGTGCCCATGACATCTCTATCCAAAAGCAAATGAATAAAATCTAGGGAAAAACTAAGAGCAAAACTTTAAAATACCTCCACTGGCAACAAGTTGAAACCTAAAAGAAGAAATGTAATGACCAGTAGTGTTAAAATATGCAAAAACTGGGCTTTACCAATCATACAACAGAATAACGTGTCACCTTGTTTGCTAGGTCTGTTAAAAGGCAGATATACCCACATACTCTCCAACTGACTATCTTTCCTACAGTAGTAGAAAGAAGAAAATAACCCTTGAAATACGATTTCTTGAGTCTCACTGTCCTTACCTAATGGGCAAAATAATAGGTCCTGCCATGAAGAGTTGTGCAGGGTTTCCAGGTATGGCTGTGCGGGAGAAAACTAAATGAGATTGTTTGCTCATCAGATTATTTATTGACTGACTACCATGTTGCAGTGAAAGACTGTGGATATATGTAAAGCACTTTACGCCATGCTTAGCACATAGTATATGCACAAAAAACTGGTGGCTCTTATTATTATGATTAAGCCCAGTTGTAATGACCCTGGTTATCCATCCTGCATCTAGAAACAGAAACTGCACCTGCTTTTAAAGTCTCAACAATAGGAGGTCCTGTGCTGGGCTGCTAGAGTTAGCACATCGTAAACGTCTTCAGAGCTCTTTCCTTATCGAGTGTCATTGAGAGTTCTCAGGGTGGTGTCCACTGCCAGACTTCTTAGGACAATCAAGTGTCTGCAAAATCAAGTTACAATTAAGTCCCTGACTGGATCAGCTTTCATAGAAATTCCTCACTTCTCAGCTTCTAAACCCTGTTAGCCTGTGACACACAATCTAGCACTTAATTTTTTACCATCTTGGAGTAGAAAGAACATTTAAGATTAAATTAAAAGGTATTAGCTGAGAGCCTCGGCTTTTTGGAGTCAGACAGTCCTATGTTCAAACCCCTAATTTTCTGACCTTGGGATGTTATTTTGTTTCCTCAAAAGTTCAGTGCAGTACAGTGATGATTTAATGAGATGGTTATGTACCTCGCAGGAACTCACTAAATGGTAGTGGTCAAAAGAAGTAACTGCTCACTGGTTCACAGCCGGTTGTTAGAAGGTCCTCCACGAATTGAGCCAGAAATTTCCTTCTTCTAACTCTGTTCTTCCCAGTGGTCTTAAGTCTGCCCCTTGAAGGAGCACACAGACAGTTTACTTCCTATCTGTCTCTAGGAACATGCTTCAGACAGTTGGAGATAGCAATGATGTCTCCCTAGCGTCACCAACCATCCTGGTTTGCCCAGGACTCAGGCATTTCCTGGGATACAGGACTTTCAGTGCTAAATTCGGGAAAGATCCAGATGAACCAAGATGGTTGGTCATCCTGTCTCCCTCTCTGTTCTCCTTCAGCCTAAAATATCCCCGTGATCTTCAAACATTGCTTTTTGTTAGATGCAGGATGGATACCCTGGACCACATGCATGGTCCCGTCAGCATCCTTTCCTCCCTCCTTATTGGCATTATCCTTTTGTCAGTGTTCTTCTCAGTGTATAGCACAGAAATATTTATGCTGCAGCACAGACGTGGAAGGTTTTCTCTTGTGATATGTGACATCAACTCTTCCTTTATCTTCCCCATTTCAGGTGCAAAGATCCTTCTCCTACGTTCACCGGTCAGCATGTGCATGGCCCCTGTGTTTCTCTATTCCTTGTTGTCTGCATTCTGACTTTTATTTCTCTCTCCCCAGTAGGCTCTCATTCGAATGTGGGAAAGATTAGACGAGGGTTTACGTCACTGCCAGTCACGTAGCTGTTTTTACGCATGTCTGTTTCAATTTGCATAAATGGTGTAATGCTATAAACTTCATTTTCTTTTTTTTTTTTAACTGAAGTCTATTGTTAAGATCTGTCCATATCAGCATTTGGACATCTATTTCCTTGACTGTAAGTGCTGCATAGGATTCCTGAGTCTACATCCAGCTCATTTTCTAAATCCATCCCCTCAACAATGGTAAACAGGAGACCTCCTCCCCCCCAGCTGCTACCTGTCACATTCTGATGAACATCCTCATTCACATCCTCTTTATGAGAAATTCTCCTGGATCAGTTTCCCTTGCCAGATGCTCCTGGAACTAGTTTAGCCAAAAGGGGATCTAATGGAGAGAATTCTTATTTTTAAACGGTTGGAAGAAAAGCAGGATTTAGGCTGAACTTCCAAGAATGACCCCTGGAACTACACAGCAGGACTGGCCCACCAGGGAGCAATGGGGCCGGGGGAAACCAACACCGCCTCCCTGAAGCCAGGATGCCCGTGGCCCAGCTTCTCAATATTCACCACATTATGACTGGGTATCAGGACCTCTGCTACATCTTCTGAAAAATAAACTGCCAAGATCTACAAGTCTTCGTGACCACACACCCCAAATAACAGACAGCAGAAATAAGACCTCTGTCTCATGATAACAACTTCCACCTTCCGAATATCACATCCATCCGTTGCCTAGAGGACGTTAGGTCATTCATGGAACCTGGACAATAAGGGCATCTGGAAAGTATCCATTTTTCCCTTTCTAACCCCCAGAGTCAGGAAGGCTCATTTTAAGTGAGGCAGAAGGAAGCTGAGGGAACCAGTCTACAGAATTTGCCACAAACCAAGAGCATGACTGATGGGTCATGGGCATATACAAACTTAACTTGTTCAAGTCGTGCCAGATTGTGCCACAGAATGACTACCTCTGTCTGCACGTCCACCAGCTGTGCATGAGGGGTCCCGAGCCCCCTTCCCTGACGACGCTTGGCGTTACATAGCTAAAAAATGTTTGCCAACCTAGTGTCAATGCCAAAGTCAAAAGCACATTTTTAGCACCCCACTCCGGTGTTGGAGCTGATTGAATCTGATTTCGAACAATCTTTCCTATTGTTTCTGACATGAGCTGCTACCAAACTAATTTTCCTTAAGCCAGTATTTCCATTATACAGGGAAACTTAAATTCTGGACTTGATATTTATCTTTTAAAAATTTCAGTAGCTAGTATTAGCCCAGGGCCCTGGTCTGCCAAGATGACTTTAAAATCTTTTTACTGTTGTCTATTTTTTAATGGCCCCTTTCAACTTTGAGAGTCAAAAGGAAGGAAAAGGGTGTCAATCTTCGATCTGACACATGAGAAGCTCAGAGAAGCTAAGTAACTTGCTCAAAGGCACCCAGTGATAAGTGGAAGAGGCTTGCTTTGAACCAGGCACACCTGAAAGCAAAGCCTTTCACATGCAGCGTCACGTCATGCTTTGCAAAATCACCAAGCCCATGAGGTATCCGAGGATGAGTCCAGACTCCTGGTTTAACAATTTAAAACATTATTTTCAAAATTACAATAGTCCCTTTTCTGGCCTTTATAAATAAGTTCTAATGAAAAGACATCAAATTTAACCTAATGGAAAATGTTCAAAACCTTAAAAGATATTATTGCCAAAATGAGTTTCTGATTTTAAATGGTTCACAAGGAGGAAAATGTGTTTTTCTGTGACCTCCATGCTTTTGCACCTGCTGTTCACTGGAAATCTCCTTTCTCCATCTGGACAACTCTTGCTCATCCTCAACACCCAATTCAAGGTGATCTCTACTGTTTTGTCTGCTCTGATCCCTTCAGAGAGAGATTTAAATCTAGGCACCTTGATTCCAGAACCCACCCTATTCACCCTTATATGCAAAAATTAGTGTGGGGAGAAACACAAAAACAAACCCACAATATGATGGGATTCACCTTATAAAAGAGGTAACAGAAAGGCACAAAGGGCACAGAGAGGAAGAAGCACCTGATTCAGCTGAGACAGTCATGGGAGATTTTCAGAGGAAGTGACTATAGTGAACTGACTTTTGAAGGAGCAGTGGGATTTGCCAAGTAGACAAGGAGGAGAGAGAATTTCAAGCAGAGAGAACAGCAAAGGCAGGGAGGAATGAAAGAGCATCTTTCCCCTACGAGCAAAATGATATGCTCTTCCCCCTCCAAACATCAGTCAATTAAAGGGCAGTTTTTAAATAACTCCGGATCTTAGAAATTATCTTTGTAGTCAATTTTTATCTTACCCTTAAAGATTAAAAAAAACAAAACTAGCTCGTTATCACTAATAAATCAATGGTAGAGCTAAGCTTGATGGTGTTTCCCCAAGTCCTCTGATGACAAGAATTTTCTGGGGCTCTTGTTAAAAACATAGCTTCCTGGACCCCCTGGAGCTTCTTGTTCAATGGGTCTGCGATGAAGCCAGAAAGTTGTAATACTTAGCTAGTGCCACCAGGAGATTCCCATCAACAGGGAAGCTGGGCGAACACTGTCCTAGCGCGGGCCCTGACGTTCAGCACTCCTCCAACAGCTCTTTGCAGAGGAGTAAACTCCAGCACGGCAGTCTTCCTGGTCAGTTAGTAATTAAATCATGTGAGCCACTGCCCTGGATAACTCGAGAATATATTTCCTTATAGAATGTGATCGTGAGCAATGTACTCAGTGGTCCCGCAGATCTGTCTCTTGCTTCAACAGTGTTTGGATGAAACAGACCCAGGGACACCCCTTCCTCCCTTATTTCCAGTTGCAACTTTCAGAACCAGCCACTCTGCTACTCTCAGCCTCCGGGACCAGCAAACACTATTTTTTGAGCTTAGCTCCTTATTGCCAATCAACCATGAGCTCCCAGATCCGTCAGCGTTACTCCGCGGAGGTGCAGGCTGCCGTGACCTGTCTGGTCAACATACATCGGGGGTCTCCTACACCTACCTCTCTCTGGGCTTCTGTTTCCACTGCGAGGACGTGACTCTGAAGAGCGTGGGCCATTTTTTCCAAGAACTGGCCGAGAAGTGTCAGGGTACCCAGCATCTCTTGAAAATGCAAAACCAGTGCCGCGGCCACATCCTCTTCCAGGACATGCAGAAGCCTTCCCGAGAGGTGTGGGGTAAAACCCATCACATGCTGGAAGCCTCTGCTCATGGAGAAGAACCTGAACCAGGCCCCTTTGGATCTGCCCGCCCTGGGTTCTGCCCGTGCTGACCCCCAGCCCTGTGCCTTCCGGGAGAGCCACGTCCTGCGTGAGCAGGTGAAACGCAACAGGAAGATGGCAACCACCTGACTCACCTCCGCAGGCTGCCTGGTGCCCGGGCGGGGCGGGGCGAGTATCTCTTGGAAAGGCTCGCCCTCAAGCATGGCTAGGAGCCTCTGGAACGCAAAGGCCTTTGAAAAGCCCCTGTGGTGTCCAGGCTTCTACCTGAAGCCTCTCTCTGCTGCCACAAAGCAGCTTTTTAACCACCCTGGAGCCCTCACCCCAGCCTTGGACCAAATGGAAACAATAACGTTCTTTTGCAGAAAGAAACTAACGGGACATTGGCAACCTTGTACCACATTTCTCTTTCTAATCCCAGTGCCTGACACTCTTCCTGCAGGGTCTCGTCCAGTCCCCGCAACAGTCCTGCCAGGTGGATATTTGTCTACATCGTGCACATTTGGAAACCGAAACCCAGGAGCTTTGGGAAACTTGTAGGTCATGCAGCTCATCGCAAGCAGCCAAATTGGAATTTGAAGCCAAATCCGTCCGAATCCAGACCCATGTTCTTCCCATTAATCTGGCTTCTGGAAGGGTCTATGGCAGATTCTGTTCTCACAAAGTCAAGCTATACAAACGTCTAGCCATAATTGAAGTCTGCGTGACTTCACTCAGAATCTCCCCACTTTAGGTTGACCTTTCGCTGACCTCTCCTCCCCCACCCCACCTGCTTCACCCCAAGAAGCCATCCTGTTTTCTCCTGGCCACTCCGCTGCAGTTTTCCACCTGGATTATTTGTGTCTATAACAAGCAAGGCCACACCAACGTCTGGCATGGAAAGAAGCGTGAGCCTTCGTTCCTGAGGTAATGAGACCTTTTTTTTCCAAGTTCCTTCCTCCAAAGTTCATGAACTTAATAAAAAATAAAATAAGACCAGCTCTATTACAGCCCAGACCTCTGCTGCAGGAAACCAGGGCTGCCTGAGTAAAGGCAGTGCCCGGATGAAAAAAAAAAATGTATTCAGTGATCAGAACTGTCTTCATCTTCTATTGACCCAATGTAGAGAAAGACGCAGGGGAGGCAGCCCAGCCTGTATCTGAGATCTCTGCTTCCACACTGCAGGGGACATGTCACACGGGCAAAGTGGACCTTAACATAGAGATGTTTATGGTACTCTCTCGCCCTTGGAAATAGAGCTTTGGTGAAGGCTGATACTCAAGCCTTCAAAGTGATTGGAGACTTGCATTCATCCAATCCCCACACAGAATAGTGGGAAAGACCCAGGAGATGAGGGGAAGGAGTTACCCCAGGGTCTGTTTCTCCTTGGCCTCTTGCCCTTCAACGCCACTAGCCATTGCCATGTGCTTCCACAACTGCCCAGTAATGGCCCCACACTGGGCCTTGACATCACTCCAGATGGTTCTTCTGAGACTCTTAAAGTCCACTGTCCCCCACAACAACCCCCACCTCCCAGCAGCTCACCTGCCTCACTTCTGCTCTAATGCCTCATGAACCCTCCAGGAACTTGTGAAGAACTTGTGCCGGACATTTGGAGCAGAGAAAAGTTTATTGTAGGGCTGAGCAAGGAGAACAAATGGTTCTTGCTCAAAAATCCCCTGAACTCTCTAAAGGGTTTCAGTAAAGCCTTTCTAAAGGCCAGGTGAAGGAGGAGGTTGCGGGTGTGTGATCAGCTTGTGCACAGTTCTCTGACTGGTTGATGGTGATCAACCCCTAGGCAACAGAAGGTCTGGGGGCTGCATGCTCATGATCATCAAGTAATTTCTTCCTTGGTGGTGGTTTTAGCATCTGAAAAACTCAGGAAATGTGCATCAGGGACTACTATCCAGGTGCTTCAGAGAGGAGCTAAAGCAGAGGATATGGGGGAGGGGTCTGTCCCGGGAAGGCCCTGTAGGGTCGTGGTCGGGGACACAGTCCCTTCATTCTGCTCTGCAGGTCACTCACCTTCTCTGCTTTGGCTGCCGAGGTGCTGGGGAGGTTTCCCTAATGATGCTGAATTGCACCCAAAAAGAATTAACCAACTCTGCCTTTGCTAGTTTCTGTATCACAGGGCTACTACGAGAAATAGAGGAGGAAAAGAATCTAAAATCCCTAATATACTGTGTCATAAGTAGGTGTTTAGTAGATAACTACCCCCCACCACCCACCCAATGTTTGAATTCCAGCGGCCCATTCAGTTGCTGCGTGCTCTGAGCCACAGACCCCTAGTCAGGAAAATGGAGGCAGCAAAGTAGGTGTAGAGAGGATTCAGACCCACGTATGCAAACGGCCATTCCATTGTGCCTCCCCTAAATAGAAGCGGCCTGTTGCAGGGAAATGGGGCAGGAGAGGATGGCCAGGTCCCAGGTCCCAGGCGAGTCCCCGGATGCACCCCATCCAATAGGGATCCTTGGCTTCACGCAGGGAAGAATTCAAGAGCGAGCCATAGTAGAGTGAAAGTGACTTTATTCCGGGAGATACACACCCTGCACAGAGTGCAGGCCACCTCAGAAGGTGAGAGAAAGAGGCAGCAGGTGAGAGGTGGCCCCAGAGCATGGGGTCAACTAGGAAACTGAGAACAGCCACAAGGTGTGGGGAGGTGGTCAGTTTTTATGGGCTCGGTAATTTCATATGCTAATAAGTGGGAGGATTATTCCAATTATTTGGGGAAAGGGCAGGGATTCCCAGGAATTAGGCCACTGCTCACTTTTTGGCCTTTTATAACCAGCCGTGGAACTGTCATGGCACCTGTGGGTGTGTCACTCAGCATAATAATGTATGACAGTGAGCGTATAATGAGGCTCGGGTCTACTGGAAGTCGAATCTTCCACCACCCTGGGCCTCGTTGGTTCTAACCGGTTTATGTCCTATCCTCAGTGGCTGAGTCATTCTTTTAGTGGCTGTGCCCTCCCCCGTCCCCTGCTGTCTCATGTCTGCGCTCTGGACCCCACACCATTGCCTGAGTACTAGGTGGTTTCTCATCGGCAGTGTTGCCTGCTGCATCAGAAGAACACTGCGGCTGACATGTTTAAGACCTGTTAGGCTCCTAGAACCCGTGCTGTTCCCTCCTAATTCTCAGCGAACACTATGGCAAAGATTGTAAAGAGATACTGAAAACAAACTCTCAGGAGCCCCTGCGGCCCAGGAGGTTTGGGGCAAGGAAAGTGTAACATCGCAGCGCCTGGAGCTCAGCGCTCCCAGGCCCTCAGCCCCGATCCCAGATGCGGTGGGCAGCGATGATGAGGAGTGGGTTGCATTTCCCATGAATTAAGCCATCGGGCTGGAGAACAATGTCGTCATTGATGGGGAAAGGTCGCTGAAATTCCAAGGACACTTGAGGCCTTTCACTGGGCTGAGACAGAGATGCCTAATGTTAATCCTACGTAATATGAGTCTCTGACAACCCACTTTCTAATGGGCCTGCTGGCAGCTCAATTGACCATTCACTGTGATTCAGTGCATCCTCAAGGAAGTGGTTGGGGCGGGCGGGGGGGACCTCTCATTTTTTTTTAATCTGTGGTCCAAAGCTCCCCCAGAATATATTAGCACAAGTCCTTCTGATTCTTGGAGGAAAAGTTGCTTTGCTCCATTCAAGGCTTACTTAATTTGGGGAGTGGAGGGGGTCCAACCTCCAAGCACAGTGAAATCAATGTTCTTTCATTTATTAAACACACATTAATGGGGCACAGAATGTAACGAACACATAGGCTATTTCTGCTGCCTTCCTTTTGGTGGTTTCTGGCCGGTGACCTTGGCTCTGAGGCCCATCTCTTTACCCTGGTACTTGAGAGTTCATTCCTTTATTTAATAAATACTTAATGTGTGCTCCCCTCTTCCAGACACCATAGGAAGGGACCAAATGGCCAACAAGACAGAGACATTCTCTCCCCTTCCGTGGTTTATCAACTAACTAGAAAGTCAAACCATGACTTTATTCATTACAATTAGGTGTTATGTGAGGGGAAGTTCAGGATCCTCTGAGCACACACAGCAGGGCTTCTGCAAGGGGAGGAAGGAATTGACAAAAAA
The DNA here is from genome assembly GCF_048564905.1 of Vicugna pacos. Classification (NCBI taxonomy): domain Eukaryota; kingdom Metazoa; phylum Chordata; class Mammalia; order Artiodactyla; family Camelidae; genus Vicugna; species Vicugna pacos. Next base: position 26,525,793 of record NC_132999.1, on the reverse strand, counting down.
TTGATGTTTCAGCTGAGCCTGGACAGAGGCTAAGGGTAAGCCCAGGGAAAGGAGCAGGAAACAAGGGGCACCAAGGGAGGGCACTGGACCTGGCCGGTGGGGAGGAGGGAGAGAAAGAGGCGAGGTGTGGCTGACACAGAGCCAGCGTGTACGGGGAGGGATTCCTCAGCCACTCACCCCAGCTTTCTAATCAGCTGCACAACATCTCCAGACCTTCTTCAGCTTCAGGCTTTGCAACCTTCGGTCCTCACTGAGAGCCCAGCCCCCAGAGTCCCAGGCGAGGCCCAGCTTCCCAGTGGAAGGGAATTCAGATCACCTCCCCTCACATCTCCAGGGTCTGGTGACTATGATCAGAAGAACCAACGTGAAGTGAGGAGACTCAGGGCGTCCACTGAGTGGGACCTGTGGTATAGTGTTTAGGACGCGGCGAGCTCAGTCTCCCCACTCCTTTTCTTTGTCTTGGCTGGCCAGGAAATGACGTTCAAGAGGTCAGGACACTGGAAGTGAATGCTCTGTCTTCCTAAATGAGTTCTCATCTCCTGGCTTGGATTAAACTCCGTCCCAGAAATGAGAATTTCTGCAGATAAAACTTTGAGGAAACGTGGAGAACAAGAACAGAGTTGAAGGGCAGCGGTGCGGCCAGCATGATTTTTATGTTCAACAATCAGAAAAAAGTAGACACAGTTAATAAACTTCAGTGGTAGCCTTGACATGGAGACCAAGCCGGGATGGAGCAGGTGATCAAAGAGGCGGCCCTGGGATATCAGAGAAGGAAGCAGTGGGGGCCGGGAGGGCAAGCTCGCTCAGCTAGCTGCCTTTTCCTCGATAATCAGGAGTTGGCAGTTGAGCGGAGGTCCACAGTTTCTCTGGGATTCAACAGAACACATGCCAAGCCCTTCCTCAGCAATCCCTTAAGATATCAAATGTACGCTAAACGTGGTGTGTCTGCAGAGTCAAGGACAGAGAGTATGAGAGCCTAGAAGAGTCACCGACCCCGGCCTGCGGCAGGTCTGCAAGGCCCTGGGAGAGGGCCACCTGAGCAGATGTAGCACATATCTGCACACGACGGGTATGGGGACTGAAGCGCGCCGTGCAGCATGGTGTGAACTCTGCAGCCAGACTGCCAGCTACTAGCCGTGCAGCCCCAGGCAAGCTTCCCTGACTCGCTGTGCCTCAGTTTCTTCATCCGCAAAATGAGAGTAATAATAGTACTTAGCTCACAAGCATGATGTGAAAATTTAAGAGTCAATATATGCAAAAAAGTACTTACAGCAATACCAGTATGTGGTAGGTGCTATATAAATGTTAGCTATGATTAAGGAGATGTGTGGTTAAGTATTTTTTTAATGAATAGACTTTCATTTTTAAGCAGTTTAAGGTTTAGAGAAAAATTAGGCAGAAAGTACAGAGAGTTCCCAAAACCCCTCCCTTCCACACACAATTTCCCCTACTGATGGCATCTTGCATTAGGGTGGTAGATTTGCTACAGCTGATGAGCCAATATTGACACATTATTATTAACTAAAATCCAGAGTTTACATGAGGGTTCACTCTTTGTGTTGTACATTCTATGGGTTTTTTTCTTTTTCTTTTTTAATTAAAGTGTAGTTGAGTTATAATGTTAGTTTCAGGCATAAGTATGGCAAAGTGAATAAGTCAGACAAAGATAAATAAGGGTTTTGACAAGTGCATAATGCCAGGTATCAGCCATTGCAGAACTGTACCGAATGGTTTCACTGCCCAAAACGTCCTCTGCGCTCTGTTTGTTCCTTCTCCACCCCCCAGCTCCATACAATTCCATATCCCCTGGCAACTACTGGTTTGGGTTTTTGTTTTTTTACTATCTCCTTAATTTTACCTTTTGTAGAATGTCATAAGGTTGGCATCCCACAGTATATAGCCTTTTCACACTGGCGTCTTTCCCTTGGCAATACGCATTTACATTTTCTCCACGTCTCGTCTTTGATGAAGTTTTAATGAGGGGTAGGTGTATTCATGGCAAGTTAAATGACAATACACGGGGAGCTGCATAAGGGTCCTTCCCTTGTCACTCTCTAGAAGGTTCTGTTAATACTTGCCTTTGGAAGTCTGCTGTTCCATCCTCCGGTGAAGTCCCACCACTGAGGCTTCTTGCCTCTATTTAAGTGACTCCTTCAAAATCTAAGTGTTCCTGGGAGGTCACATTTTAAGTGTCTCAGACCCAGAACCATAGCATCATTCAGCTCACGGGGGCCTCAGCATCAGATGTCCCCGTAACCTTATTTTATAAATGGGGGTCAGAAGGAGAGGTGACTTACTACACAGGACACAGTCCAAAACAAGGGACCTGTCACTCATCTAGGAAGTCACTTGTCACTCATTCACACAGGTTTGGATAAGTAGGTGCAGTAACCACACAGCCTGGATAGAAAATATTAAAATGCAAGTTTCAACAAAAAGATCTTTTGAATTTCCTCCCTGAATATATACAGGTACAATCACTTATTTCATGCGTAACCTTTATCAATAGTAACAACATTAATATAAGTCGGGGCTATTCATTTACCAACAAATATTTATTGGGTGCTGACAAAATGCAAGACAAGATGCTAGGTGTGAGGATATGCGGGTGAAAATAACACATGCTTGCAGAAAGTAGGCATAGATGACTGTCTGGGGCAATCCAGGAGGGCTTCTTCTGAGAGGTGACATTTGATCAGGCCCTGAAGGATGAGCAGATATAGGTGGGAAAGGAAGCCTGGGATGTTTCTCTAGGAGCAGCAAGTGAGCAGTTCTGTCTGGCCAAGAAGAGGGCACACTGGGGTGTGGCAGAAGTGAGACCCCACACTCCCTGTTACGGTGTCAAGGTGACCACAGGCTGCAGAGGGACTGGGCTGGGTAGAGTCACGAGAAGGTTGACTCTTCCACTTCGCCACCGTTCCCAGGACCCAGGCTGCTCCACCAAGGTCAAGTGTCCAGCCACTTGAACACTTGCCAAAAGCAGCCTATAGCAGGTTCTTAGAGAACTCAAGGACTCCCTGCTTCCCCCCGTGTCCTTGGCCACCGTGTCCTCATTGTGCCTTCTAAGGAACAAGCTTCCTCTGGAAGGGCAGACAATAGAATTCTTCTGAGAAAGCCTTCTCAGGAATGAGACATCCTGAAGCAGCCTTAACTCAGCCTGCGGGGTGGAGGGTGGGTTTTCCTTCCCGGAAATCCAGCTTGCTAGCAAACTGCCTCCCCGCCCTTTTCCGACCCCTGCTGGCGGCCCTGCACTTCCAGTCCCCCTCCCTCTGCTGACGGAGCAGCCTCCCACCAGCCTTCACAGTCAGGCTCCTGGGTGATACAAGCACCTTCTCAAGCAGCCTCCCCAAGCCTGTCAGAGCAAGGACGGCCCATGGTCTGCAGGACACCCCATTCAAACGAACCCCCAGCCACCAGGCAAGAGCCTCGTCAAAGAGGAATCAGGAGGGTGGCTGACAAGGAGGGGGTCCTGAGAAAGCGAGGGCTGTTTGGGCTGATCCCACACCAATTCGTTCAACACTCGTCTCCCTCCTGACTGCCTTCCCATCTCCATGGATGAGCACCCGCATGCACACACATGCACCAGCCCTCTTACTCCTTGCACTCACATCCACTGCCAATCTTTCCAGACGCCACAAGTCCCCACTAATTCTCCATCAGGCACCTTGATAGCACAGGATACGGTGGGGATGGAGAGAACAGGGGCTTTGAAATCCTAGACAGAGGCTGTATTCCAGCCCTATTACCTGCCTGTGTTTATACTGTGTGTAAACCTCCCTCGGCCCCAGGCTCCTCACCTGCAAACTGGAGATAAGGAAATGGGAGGATTAGAGGGGATAAAGCATGTGAAGGACCAAGGACAGTAGATGACACAGAGTGGACTCTCATATTACTTCCCTTCCTCTCCCTCCCTTAACAGATTAAAGTCAATTGCATTCAAACAAGCACAGCACTGGGATGTCCCCTAAAGGCCACAGAGAAGCAGTATGACAGGAAGAACAAGGCTCAGAGACAGACTCCGTCTCATACAAGGTGAATTTTCATTGTGAAGAACAGAAACCCCAACTCCAATCGGCCGGAAGGAGGGAAATAAAGAATTTCCTGCTTTGGCAAAAGGCATCTATCCTCCCTACATCTATTCTCCCATCTTTCCCTTAATAATAGAACTCCCTGTCTCCTGCCACCCAGAGGTGGTGACCATCTCTTCCAGAGGCTACATTTCCCAGCTTCCCTTGCATCCAGATACGGCGGAGCAGGGGGATGTAAATGAAGGGGGTGATACAGTTCTCACATCACTCACTTTAAAGAGAAGCTGATGGTTCTCCATATCTTCTTCTGCTCTTCCCCTGGGTTGAGAAATGGGTCAACTGAAACAATCACTTTGGACCTAGAGATCAAAGCCACACGTTGGGAATGGCAGAGCTACTCCAGCAGCCCTGGACCACTTACCTCTGGATGGTTATGTGAGAGAGAAATAAACTTCTGTCTCACTTCAGTCCCTTCACTGGGGAGTCTATGTTATAGCAGCACATCACAGCCTTGAACTTACTGACAATTTCAGATGAGGTCAATTCAGCGGTTTCCAACCATGTCACCAAGGACCAGGTTTCTTTCATTGTCTAGGCTCTACTTCAAGTGGTGTCTGTCTTATTCTCAGACTCTACACGCCGCCCTGCCATAATTGGCCCCTACTCCCCCATCCCACCCTAACCCCAGCCATAAAACAGTTCTAGGGGCTTCCCAGATGCCAATAAAAATTGCTGCAGCCAGTATGGACCTCAGATCTTCACACAACACACTACAGAGGAGAGTGATATTTTTTTCTGTTAATATAAAAAAAATGGCAGTAGGGATGCTGAAATATAGAAAGATAAGCTACCAAACTTAAATGGCCTACCCTTCCTCATGTTCTCCTTTGAACATCTTGCTTAACTGTCTTCTTAGAGCCATTATCTTAGGGTTTACACCGAGTATAATGGACTTCAGAACCAGGCTCTAAGACTCAGAGTGTGCTCCTTCAGGGTCCTCTTGGGTTTCTATTTTGGGAGGCAAGCAACTATTTCCCACAGCGTCCCACCAAGACACACAATGGAGGAAACAAGTCCCCCAAAATGAAGTTAAGTGCTGTTAGGAAGTGGAAATCAATGCGGGGAAGCAAGAAACAATGGGAAATGTCCACTCCATCACCTATATGCTGATGTCACCCAAACTTGTCAACTCCAGCCCAAACCTCTCTGCTGTGACTCAGACAGGGCCATGACTAGACAGAGGCAGGTCAGAAGCCCAGCGTGAAAAAAAAAAAGGAAAACTTAAGGAAATACTCATTCTCCAGCACTGACCCGGCACTTGTACGACCCTGAGAGCGAGTCACTCCTTAAATTTTGCTCCCTAGGGGTCATGCTTCCCTCATTCCTGTCCTGACCCTTGATCTTCAAGCCTGTGTACTGGCCATTGACCTCCCGGAATATTTAATAGGCTTCTCAAGTTCAGCAAGGGAATGAAAAGTATTGCCAGCCACATCAGTAAAAAAGGATGCTGCGGCCATCAAGTCATCAGCAGCTATCGCCACTCCAGACTGTGAGCGAAGGGAACTCAGGATAAGAACAAGCAGGCAGCCCAGCCTCTGCTGCCACCCACAGTGGGGCACCCTGAGGGGACTCAGGATGGGAAAGGACAGGACACTGGCCCTAGATAGCTAGGTGCACATCAAAGGAGTAATTTCAGTGAGCTCAGGCCTTTGCACCTGCCCACACATAGAAAAGTACTAAATTTCTTAACTTGAGATACCTGGTTTTCTTTAATTAACAGTAATATTTTGATGTTCTGACTACCTGGTCTTTGTTGTGAAAGCTGCCGTATATCCTGGCTTCTCCGTGGCCTGGGCGGAACGGTCTCTTAGAGCGGTCTGAGAGGCTGCCTCCCAGGCTTGAGTCTTCTGAAAGTCCACCGAATACAACATAACTCCCAACTTTGACGTTGTGGGTTTTATTTCAGTAGACAAGCATGATTAAGGTAGATCCCCTCACCTACCACTCCTCCCCCTTGCCCTCCTGTGCTGCCCGTCTCAGGGAGAACTACTGCCACCTACCACCTAACTGGCTGCTCAGGCCAGAATCCTGGGACTCACCTGTGATGTCACCCTCTCTTCACCTCCCTCCAGACCATCACCAAGTCCTAGCCATTCAGCTTTGTACAGCTGGCCCTCTGTATCCACAGATGTAAAACCCAAGAATGCAGAGGACCGACTGTATTCATTGTACTATGCCATTATTTACAAGGGACTTGAGCATCTGTGGATTTTGGTACCCATGGGGACCCTGGAACCAATCCCCCACAGACACTGAGGGATGACTATATATATATGTCTCTCCAGAATCCATCCACTTCTCCAAGCCCACCATTTTCATGACCCTAAGCTACTATAATCTTTCCGCTGGAAATCAGCAACAGCCCATAACAGGTCTTCCCAATTCCAGTCTTGGTTTCCTCCAACCACTTTTTCTTATCGTGACCAGAATGACCTTTTGTACCTTGGCTTATAAAGCAGTCCCCCTCAGTCCTACCCTGTCAGCTTCTCCAGCCTTGGCCGTTGCGGCGAGCCCGCTCCCCTGCCACCACGCCACAACTACGCTGTCCTTCCTTAGTCCCTGCGTGTCTCCGGGACTTTCTCAACATGCTTTTCCTGCTCCCACCCACCTCCCCCATAACTTGTTTATTCCTAGAGTATTAGCTTAAACTTTATTTCCTCCCCAAAGCCCTCCTGACCCATAAACTAGGGGAGCCCCCTCTTTATGCTCCCATAACACATAGTTCTGCTTTTAAGACACTCAATAGATTTTTTAAAAAATCCTTGTTTACTATCTGCCTTTCCTGATTGGCTATAAGCCCCCTGAGGTGCTTATCGTAAGATGGATGAATGCTTGAAGTAAGAATCAACTCTACAAATTCCAAAATTACCGCTCTGGCAATGCGTGTATTTACCCAGCTATCATGTGCTAAGGCCCCAGTAGGTGCCAGGTCTTTGCTAGGCATTGCACCTGCGGAGAATAAAGAGGCACCATCCATGCCCACAGGGCACTCAGAGTCTAGCATTCTAGTGAAGAGCCCAAGCTTCACAGTCAGAGGTCTTGGTTCCGTCACCTGTAAAATGCGACTATCCACTATAGCAGATGTCTCGGATACCTCCATTACCCCTAATTTCAGTTGCAGTGGTGATGGGTATTTCCACGCAAGCTCAAAATCATCTTGTGCTGTCAGCTTCCCACCACAAGGAAGCACCTCCCAGCCCTCAGCCTTCCGCCCCAAAGCTTTCTCCAGGGTTGCCTTCATCTACTTGACCTCTGTAAGTGAGCTCAGCCCAGAAGTGCAGGAACATTAATAGCCTCCAGATTCCAGGACAGCTCGTAATCAGCACGACATGTGGCTGGTGGGCAAACGCCCCAGCCTCCCACTTTTCTAGGAGGCAGAATTGAACCTCCATTGCTGACAGCCGTGACCTCAAAACACAACCTTATTTTGCCTTTTCCTCCTTCCCTGCCTTCCTCTTCCTGCTCCCTCACTCCTCCTTCTTGGGGTCCCCTGTGCCAGTACCCAAATCCTTCCATCAGTCTTCGCTTTGTGTGGAACGCGCATTGGGGTACTGAAATCACAAGGTTATTGCAAAGATTAATTGTGGCAACATGAGTGAAATTCTTAACACATTTGCGAGCACACTGTCAGTGCTTCCTAAATTGTAGTTATTCGTGTTAGCTATTCTATCCTTGGTGAGGGAGATGGACAAGCATAATCCAATAAGATAAATGCTAAAATGGAAGTATAATGTGGTTGAAAGGGCAGAGTGAGAACACACAAAGGAGCCCTTAAGTTTGGAGGAATCAAGGATACTTCACAGAGGAAGTTTCTCTTAAACTGAGCTTTCTTAAAGGACCACAAATCAAAGGAGAAAATTTCCAACAAGGGGCAGAGCAGAAAGGAAAACACGGCACGTGACAGAACATGGCATGTTACGGGACGCAGAAGCAGTTCCGTATCATAGGAGAGTTGAGAGAGGGTTTATGAGGGGTAGAAATTGAGGGCACGGAGTGCGGCATAGGCTCAAGGAACCCCCACCAAGGAGAGAGGCAACATCTGAGGCACCCACAGGGAGGAGATGCCAAGGCTCTCCTGCAGATAGAGGTGCTCAGAGAGAGGGACATAACATCCCCCATCCAACCACACATGTGCTTTCCCCGCTCCTGTTTATTTACACTCTGCGTGGCTGGATGGAATCGAGGCATAATTCATGACCCACCCCCTTCAGCACCCTGCAGAGAGGGGGAAGCAGAGAGCATCCTTGTCAAGTGCCAGATGTTTGGCGGGGGCCTCCAGGCTGCTGATGGCTTCGGAGGTGAAACAGGAAACTCTTCTGGGACAGGAAGCCTGAAAGTGCAGAAGTTTGCTGAGTGAATGGCAAGTGGATTCAGAAAAGTAGGGGATGATGAGATGGAGCCCAGTCGGACACATCTGGGTTCCAGTCCCAGCTTGGCTCCTTCCTGGCTGTGTGGCCCCTGATGAATCACTTCCTCGACCTAAGCCTCAATTTCTTCTGCTAATGGGCCTTCTAGAGCTCTGAGGTTCAAGGATCCCATGAGGCAGGACGCGAACTTCACTTTGAAGGTTGAAAAAGATTTAGTTATCCCAATGCTTCCCTTCATTTTGAAAGAGTAGACTGAATGAGATGTCTTTGAACCAAAAGGAGTTAAAAAAAAAAAAAGTTCAGAGGCCTGCCCACCTGGATTCAGAGTAAACAATGACTTTTAACCACAGGACATACAAAACAATAGATTAATGAAGGGTGGGGAGGGATGGGGGAGTCCGTCCCAGGGGAAAGAGTCAAACTGATTATTTAAAAATGGTGGTTGGCTAACTTTCGCTTTCACTTGGTTACTTTAGTTCCAAACTGGTAGCTAAGAGCTCATGAGATTTTTTTTCCAGTCTCCTGCCCCACCCTGCCACCTCCTCCAGCCATGTTGAATGAACCTCTCTGCATTCTCCTAAAATGCCCTCATCTCCTGTTGCTTTGACTTTGTTCATGCTGTTCATTCATTCAACAAACATTGACCCAGCTCCTTCTCCGGCCTGGGCTCTGAGCAGTGGAAAAAAAAGAAAAAAAAGGAAAGACGTGGTCCCTGCTTTCATAGGCATGTTGTCTAATGTGAACAGATTAACTGGATAGACCGTAGCTACAAAGTGGTACACAGAATGGAAACGTCAGAAGTTGCACATGCTACGCTGGGGGCAGAATATTGCTTATGAGAGTCACAATAGAAGAAACTGATTTTGTTATGGAGGTCAGGGAAGGCTTATCCGAGTCGGTAATGTTTTATGTCCTTCCTTTTAAGGACAGCATCCCATTCAGCTTTGCAAGGCAGCTCCAATATCTCTGTGAAGTCTTCTGAAATCTCGCCACGCAAGGCATTCTTTCTTTTGGGATCTGTAGGGTTTTTGTTATGGACACTAACATAGCTTTGGGGGCACTGGGTTACTATCTTTAGCTGTGTTCTAGTCTGTCTCCTCGCAAACTGTGAGAGCCTTGATAGCACGATGCCTGCACACGCCACGTCTGCGGCGCCAGTGCTGTGCCAGACACAAACAAGACGAAACCGGGCTTAGGTGAAACGTAGATTTGCTGCAAATTCCGGATATTTTTTTTTAATAAGTAACTCATTTCACAATTAGCCATCTAAATAAGGTTCTGATTCATGCTAGCTTTTCTTAATAAAACAAATTCTTTTCCAATAAGTTTCCCTGGATATATTATATAATTAGTCCAAATAAGCCAGGTATGAAAATTCTAGACCTGCCATTCAAGTAACGGATCATAAAAGTCCTTCACTGGATTTTAAAGACATTCATCTGTAATTTCTCCATAAGCCCAAAGTCTGGCTGTCGAAGTGACTAAAGTAGTGAGGTTTCTTATTTCAAATATGAATTTTTATGATGTGGTCTACCTATGTGGGCAGGAACACTTAGGAAAAGGCAGGTGGGTTTCTGGGCTTTGAAACAGAAATAAAAAGAACTTGGTGAAAGTCTATTTCTCAGAAGTAAACCCATCTGTCCCCTTTCCTCCTCACATGGTAGACTTGTTACAAAGTGGGGGCCAGAATTATTTGGTTTCCTATCCCTGCGTAGGAAAGAGTCTTGTACTTTGCCCATTCAATTGCCCCCACCTAGAAAGTCTTTGCTCCTATCAAAATCCTGTGTACCCTTCAACCCCCCTCTCAAACATATCCTTGTTTATTTTACCAATGATTGGATGTTTGGAATTTGCCCAAGGTCATAAAACACATTAGTGGCAAACCTATGAGAACCCTGTCCTATACTCCTTCCTCCACACCAGGGTTGTCCCAATGGCATGGGGTCCGGGTGTTCGGGAAATGTTATCTGTCTTCCTCTCCCCCTATCTAGAGAAGTCTTAATCCCTATTAATACCAAAAGGCTACAGAAAATCCTATAGTTTAGCTGCAATTTAGAAATTTTTTTTATTTAATGCAGCATTTTCCAACATGAACCAGATCTCTGCACCTCCCCCTCCCTTCTCTTTTTCTAGAGCAAAAAGCAAATTCTTTTCACTTTCTCAGGCAGACGAGATTGATTATTCTTGTTTTGCTTAAGTTCCTTTATTCCCAAATAGTTTATCAAGGTGTTTTTATAAGAAAGACTGTTATCTCACTGAGAGGAATTCTGATACTGACCATTAAGATTAAAACATTTCCTTTTTACTTCATTATACACATAGAGGTAATATCACATGGTAGTAAGGAGGCTACATGTCTTGTCTTATGGGGTGTGTCTTGTATAGCTGTGTGGCCTTGGCAAGTTATTTAAACTCATTGTCCTCATATGTAGAATGAAAATTATAATAGTGCTAAACACATACGATGTTTATAAGAATCAAATGAGTTAGTTAATACGTGTAAAACAGTTAGAACATTGCTTGGTACAAGAAAAGATCTCAGGACATACTAGCTACCTGCTTTTATTAACCAGGTTCTTGCTGTGTTTATTCCATCTCCTTCCTCTCCTTGTAGGCTTTTATCCCACTTGGGTCAGCTACTTTAAATACACTCAGCATCTACAAGGCATTACCAAGAAGATGTATCAGTGTGAGCACTGTAGTTCTATTGTAAAAAATAGGCCTCTAACCAATGATGTGTGACAGTGATAGTGAGAGGACTATGCAGAAGGAATAGATTCGTAGGATAACATAAAAATTGGGAGTCAAATAGCCTGAGTTCAAGTCTCAACTCTCAAATTTACTTGCCGAGTGACCTAAGACAAGTCTCCTGATCTTATCTCTAAGCTGGCTTCCTCCTCTGATAAATGTGAGTTAAAATAAAACCTACCTTACAGAGTTGAGGGGATGAAGAGACATGATGTAGAGAGAAAAAAGTGGTACATGCCTAGTACATGGTACATGCTCAAAAAATTAGTTAGAGATAGTGGTGGTGGTGTGGTAGTGATGGTGGAGGTGGTGGTAGTGGTGGAGGTGGAGGTGGTGGTGGTGATGGTGGTAGTGAAGGAGGTGGTAGTAATGGTGGTGGAGGTGATGGAGGTGGTGGAGGTGGTGGTGGAGGTGGTGGTGGAGGAGGTGGTAGTGGTGGTGGTGGAGGTGGTGGTGGAGGAGGTGGTGGTGGCAAACAATCAGCATAACATCTATGTTTAAATAGTGAGGGTCACATTCAGCGTTTTTCACTTGAGAGGCTATGTGCCAAGTCCCAACTCCTATTTAGAAATGATCCGTGGAACAACCAGAGAATATCTGTTACCCACAAACTCATCAACTGTGATAATTCTGATTAAGATTTTTGCATCTTTATTTTGTTCATATCTTTTTATGTCCCAGGAGATCATTCTGTATAAATATCTTATACCCTACTTTTCAGCTTAACATGCTATTAAAAGCATGTTCCCATGCCTTTAAATTTTGCATACACTTTGTGTTAACAATCACATGCTTTTCTCTTATAAAGAGCTGCCATAATTTATTTAACAGCCCTCTTTTTACTGAGCATTTAGGTTGTTTCCAATTCTTGATCATTATAAATAACGCAGCCATGAATGTTTTTGTCCAGAAGGCTTTGTCTGCATTTTGGATTATTTCCTTCAGCTAAATTCCTAGACATAGAATTACTGGGCCAAAAAAATACCTACTCATGATTCATAGTGGCATATTCTTATCCAGATCCTTCACATATCTGAAGACAGTGATCACACTCCCACGTCTTTTCTCCAAGCTGAACATTCCCAGATCCTTCTATGACTGTTCATCTAACTCAATTCCCAGTGCTGCCACCATTTTTGTCCTTTTGCTGTAGGATCAAAGCACAACCTTCTAAGCTGGCATTCAAGGCTCATCCACTCTGACCCACTGTATCTTGGCCTCCTCATCTGCTGCATCTCACCTTACTTTCCAGGCACCCTCCCCTCCAGGCAACCACAGCTCCCTTTGTACACTCTACTCTCATTCTGCCATTTGTTTGTTTATTCTATGCTTTCAGCGCAGATGCCTTTCACCCTTTTTGTGCCTGGGAGACCCAAGCTCCTCTTTCAAGATAGGTATCAAATGCCACCTCTTTCCTGAAGCCTTCTTGGCTCCCTTTTCCCTGTCCAGTCTACTGCGGTGTTACCCAGGACAGTAGTAGGCAGAGTCCCACCACAAAACAGATGACCCACTCATTTTGGGGTAATTCAAGGAGGGATTAATAAAGGAATTATTTTTAAAAGCGTGGGCAAGATGTGGAGAACCACAAGGAATCACAGTACCCAAGGGCCTGCAAGGCCTTTAACATCCCAATACCTGAAGGGTTGAGGACGAGGAGAAGTTACAGGAATTTGGCAGGAAAGGATTGTGTGGCGAGGAGCTGTGACTTCCATCAAGGTGTTATAGAGAAGAATAAATATGACTCCATTTTAGACCTGTTCCTTTAGATCTAATGCTGAATTCTGTTTTCTGTGCTTAATCACGCTGGTTCTGCACCTTTTGTAAAAGAATGCTGCCTGTAGCCTGAAATATACAAGCTAGCCCATTCTCCAGGGCCTGACCTTTAAGAGTATAGTCGTTTTTTTATTCATATAGAGATAAAAAGTTGCAGAGAACAAAGAATAACATTTGTCTTGTTGGAAGTTTGCAGGAACATCATGACCTGACCTATGTGGACAGCTGCGTGATCAAGGGGTTCAGACACCAAGACGTTCAAAACAACCAACAATGCCCCTCCCCTTTTTAGTATAAAAGGAGGCTGGCTGCCTTGGGGAAGATGGTTCTCTAGGACATTAGACCCTCATCTTCTTGGTCTCCTGGATTTCCAAATAAAGTCATTATTCCCCGCCCCAACACCTTGTCACTGATTTATTTGGCCTGTCATGCGGTGAGTAGTTTGGACTCGGTAACAAAGGAACAAATCAGCTCAAAGTAACCCCCAAAAAGAGGGATACAGAGAATAAACACCTTGCTTGACTTCCGGTTATTCTCCCCTTCCCACCTCCTGCCCGGGTTTCTATTAGTAGAACCCAGCTAGACCCAGAGGGCTGGGAAGCCACTGACAGGGTTCATAGAGGTCAGCCCCTTGGGGCACAGGGCATGGCGGAGAAGGACGGCAAGCAGATCTGAGAGGCAAAGGGGAGAGCCCCATCTCACTGTATTCAAGTCATTACCCTTTATTACAGTTCACTGTCAGCAGGTATGCTTCACTCCCTGGACTGAGTATGTATTGTCTAACTCAGCTCCAAAGTATCCTCTACACTGTGGCATGGCCATGGTGCTCTCTGACTCAGCATTCCGCAGTGCCCCCCACCCTGTGCCCTGACCCCACTGCCTGCAGAGCCAACCATAATTGTAGTAGCATGACTAATGTCCCTGGTGACAGGGCTCTCGCCTTTCTCACTCCCTCAGGGTCACTCCCCGTTTCCTCCTACTTTCCGTCCAGCCACGTGAACACTTGTCACTCCCCAAACACAGCATTCTTTCCAAAGAGTCTGTCCTCTTGCCTTGAACACACATCCCCCGCTGCAAACCTCCTCCTCATTCTTTAACACTCAACTCAAGGGCTACTTACGCTGTGAAACTCCTTGCCTCCCCCAGCACACTCTGGGCCTCCTTCCCCAAAAACTCGTTTAACAGTTTATATTTTATAGTACTTAATATTCTAGACGTTTATAACCTTGTCTCCCCAGATAAACTACCACCTCCTTTAAGGCAGGATTGTGCTTTACTTCATCTATTTTCCTGGTAACTAACAGAGTCTCTGGCATACGGTGGACTCTCAATATTAAGTGAATGCATGAGTCATTGGATCAAATAAAGATATTTCCAGAAACTTATGTCCTGGGCATCTCTTAGCATCAGCCAGCACTGGCTTCCGTCAGCCCAGTAGAACCTCTGCATGAAGGTGGGCATCCCTGGAAGGGTAAGTAGGAGACGGTCCATATCAGATCTACCCATTGCACATCCATTTGACAGGCAGACCCTGTTAACAGGTAACTTGCCAACAAGCCCTTAGGAGCTCTTGTGTCTGCTTCCTAAATCCATTTTGGAGCAGAAATCCATTTTATTAGCTGAAGACAGAATAGACCAATTCCAAATATTTGGAAAAGCTTAATCTTGCAAATTAGCTAGCTGTCCTCTGGCCACATGGTGGCCACTTGTGTGGGAGGAAAGCAGGCCCATCTCAGGACAGACCTTTCTCTGTTTCTTGAGCAAACACAATAAAACACCCTTCTCCTTTCATCCACATCTGGCGGCTGCAAAAACAGTGACCCGTGGAATTCACATTTTCATACTTGACTATGGCAGGGCAGCGTCCAGAGGTTATTCTTGCTGTGTTTATGAAAGAGCAAAGCCTGTCAGGATAAGAAGGCTTCTGATGGAGTGCTTATTGAGAAAACATGCAGAAATTTCTGTTTCCCCAAATTAGAGAAGGAGCTTTTGATAAGAATCCTTTTCATTGATTTCTCCTCCTCAACTGCTTTCCCACTGTCCTGCAGGATAATTACAAGCCCTGAGGTCCAGCCTTGTGAAGGAAGTCCGAGATAAAATTCCCCGAAGTGGAGTCGCTCAGGGGGTCCTAACTCTCAGAATTGCACAAAGCTTCAAAGAAATCATATTGTACCTAATAACAGAACCACCATGCTAAGTGAGCTGAAAGAGGATTTTTGTTGTCACCATTTTGGCTGGCGTTTTATCAGTCTGTAATGTTCACGTTACAAACTGTGTGCTGACTGTCCGATCACCCTCTCTGGGTAAGTGGGATGGCCTCGGGAGGAGAGAAAGCCACCCTCTGAGAGTACCAGAATGGAGGCAGGTAAATCACATGGTGAAAAGTGGACGTCAATCCAGAGCTCACCAGAGAAGTCATGAGAACAAATAAGACAGAGACCAGGCGGCACTGGTGGTTCAAAGTGCCAGCAGGCATGCGACGCTTAGGGCAATTTCTGAGCTAACTAGCAGGCAGCTTGCTCACTTTTACCTGCTGCCATGTTTACAGGCCTGCAGCCGCTGACAGCACTGAAGGGACAGTCAAAGTGGACACCTAGGAGAAACCATGTTCAGCAGTTTTGCCATGCTTAATATAAAATTGGGGGAAATTTGTTTGCAGAGTCATTGAATATTTATTCAACAAACATTTCATCAAACTCTTACTTGATGACAGACACCATCCTGGGCCCTGAATTTACAAAGCTATGTAAAACCTCTGTGCACTGGAGAGGCTTGTGGAGAAGAACCACTAATCTCCCTGATCTCCAGACCGACACCTCTTTATCCACCCCTCACTAAAGCTGGAGAGTTCTAACCACAAAGCAGGCCAGGGTAAGCCCTGCAATGGCTCCTTCTTATGAGAAGAAACTTAGCATGGCTCCTTCCTACCTCTCCCAATCACCATACCCTCATCCCAACCCTCCCCAAAATCTCTGCCTGCAGCCCTTTGCTCAGGACTTTCCCTGCACCTGAGGTAGGAGGGAATGGGGCAGAGCACAACTATTAAAAGAATGACACCACAATTGAGGCTATGACAAAAACTGGTTAGAACCAACTAGGCCCAAGATGGTGGAAGATTCGACTTCTAGTAGACTTGAGCCTCATTATGTGCTCATTGTAATACATTAGCATGCTAAGTGGCACATCTGCAAGTGCCACGACAGTTCCTAGGCTGACCATAAAAAGCCAAAAACTGGGCCGAAGTCCAATTCCCGGAAATCCCCACCCCTTCCCCAAAATAGTTGGAATAATCCTTCCACTTGTTAGCCTATGAAATTACCCAGGCCATAAAAATGAAACATCCCACACCCCAGGGTCGCTCTCACTTTCCAAATGACCCCATCCCCTGGGGCGGCTCTCCCTTCAGAGACTGACCTCATTCTGGGGCCTCTCTTGCCCTCTGAGATGGCCTGCACTCTGTCTGTGGAGTATCTCCCTAAATAAATCTACATTTGCTTTACTATGGCTCACTCTTGAATTCCTTCCTGTGGAAAGCCAAGGACATACCCTAGACCTGGGGCACGACCATCCTCACGCATCCCCTTTCCTTGCGACACACCCACAGGAGAATTTCTCCTTCTGTGCCTAGCCAGCTCCTTCTTAGCCTTCCGTTCTTCACTTAGATGTCAGGGTCTCTAGGAAGCCATCTCCGACCCCAGTACCAGACCAGCAATCCTCCTCCTGTTCTGCTGTCAATAGCCCACACGCACTGCTGTCACTGTAAGCATCCCACAGCCGCAAGGCTCTAACCGCCAGCTCGGCTAGCCTGACCCTCTTGCTGGATTGTGAACTTTTTAAGGAGGTGCTGGCCCAGAACGTAGAATCCAGCACCCAGGCCAGGTACTTTGATGGGCAGGCACGATAGAGCAGTGGTCTGCAAATTTTCTCCTCCTGTACCCTTCCCATATTTTGTAAAAGCTCTGTACCCTCTGTCAAAGCTCACATATTTTAACTTGACATCTGAAATTTGTCATCAAAACTTTAAACAACATGTTGTAAATATTGACATTTTAAAATAAAACTGTTACATTGCGCCTTTGCATGCACCCAATTTAATCTAAATACCATAGTTACTTAAAACCCACCACAATCCATTTGAAAAATGTATAAACATGTTCTTCGCTAACAGTTGGAAATTTTACATGGCTTTTTTTTTCTTTTTGAGAAACTCCTTAAACTCCTATTTGTTTCGATTTCACTTCTCCCACAGAATTTTATCCCCATGTATTAGATTTTTATGCTACAACCAAGTCTTCCACTGACCATCCAGTACTTCTGTCAGGTGTGTGTGTGTGTGTACATTTTTTAAATTGATTTTGTTTCCTGAAACCATAAAGCAATAGGTATTTAGGGGGGGGTGGAGATTACAAAAGGGGAAGTAGGAGAAGGGGAGAAACTCTGCCAGTGGGAAAGCTATGAGGAAGATCAGTGCTGGGCAGGAAGGCACATGAAAGTTGAGGTGCTAGGCATTGAGTCCCATAAAACTATCTACACCTGAACATTTCTTGAAATGCCTGTAGGGACCTCCAAGGATGTTTGCACATCAGACTGAAGACTGCCAGCCTGAGGTCTAAGTTAAGGCCATGACTTCCTGAGCCTGGACCCTTTACCGTCAGGTGTCAAGCTGGGTGACAGTTACAGAGTGAATGTGACCTGTACGCCTCAAATTCAACCCCCAAATCACTCAGCTACCCTGAGAGGCTGTTCAGAGAGCTCTGCAACATCTCAAAACACCCATGAGCCCTAAGGGAGCCCCTGGGCACCCAACTTGGGAGAGCACTCATGCACGGGCCTCCTGCTCTCCATCTGCAAACCCCCCAGCCACCTGAAGTACCCCCCTCACCAAGTCATCCCTGCTAGTCATCCAACTGCATGCATGCATCCCTCAGACTGACAATTTTGCTTTAGTATTGCCCGCTTCTGACACTCACCTGGCCAAGTTGATTGCCATAGACTCTGCATATTAGGTAGAGTCTATTATTAAACTTAGCACCTTGTACTGTGTGTGTGTGATTTACCTTCTCTGGAGGCATGAATTATATCTAAATACCCAGGGTCCTATGTTCAACGATCGGCGAATGCCTGCAGTCAAAAAAGGGCGTTCAAAAGAGGTGTTCTCTAGAAGGAAGTTTGATGGGCCAGCTGTGTATAGAGGAGATTTAGGTCTTCTTTTAGCTTCAGTTGTTGAAGCTACTTACTTGGACCCCTAAAGCAAAGGTGCCTAGGAAGAATGGCTTGGCCAACACACTCTGGGAGCTAGAGCACATAGAAGAGCCTGTGTTCACTTTGTGTCTGCACTCCACTCACTTGCTGCTCACAGCACTGAAAAAGACCTTGACCATGTCAGAAAATAGAGGTCATCCCATCTAGCAGAGGGTAAGTTCATCAAGATCCGCCTGACCATCTCCTTAGGACGTCCAACGGTGCATCCGGCCAGGGCTGTCTTCACTTCTAGAGAAATGTGCCATCAGACATTTCAGACACACCGCTGTGCTGGGTGAAGGGGGATTCAGGTTGACCCTTCCGATGCTGACTTTTGACTCACCAGATGGTCTGACCCTACCTACCCCAAGGATGTACATCACATCATGCTGACACTCAGATCATTGTTGCACTAAAGGAACATTGGGTTTAATGTCCCCATTGTCACTTCTATGTCCTTCAGAATGAAACCTTCACTTCAAGCACAGGGAGATTTGATATTATTGTCTTATTTTATTTTATTATATTTAAAATACCCATTTTATTACCTTATTTCATTTATTGTAGCTTCTGTCAGTGTGAATTTTATTTTGTGGTTATTATCACTATCTCCAATTTCTCACATCAAATAATGCAGTTCTGATTTTGACAAGACACTTCCATTATTTCATCAGAGTTTTTTTTTCTTTTCTTTTCTTTTTTGGCTCTATAACAAAGATTAGCATATTCAGTTTGAGTGGTCACCAATTTTATCTTGTGGTGACTGCTTCAACTAAGTTCAGTGTGCTTAATCTGGGAAAGATTATGCAGTTTCAGATGACATCAACACATTGTGATGCTTTGGTCAGTCTTAATCCAAATTAACAGTAAGAGGGAAATTTTTAAGCAGGTGTTTGTCACAACAGGAAGGATTAAGAGGGGTGCCAGGTGGAGGAGTAGGATGTCAAGCCACCCTGCCTCCGGAAGCAGGCAGGTGGTTAGAGGACCCAGGATACAGAGTATCCAGATGAGGCTGAAATACAAACAGCATGGAGATGAGGTTGAAAGGTGAGGAGGGTGACAGTTTGTGAATGGCCTTTAACTAAGATGCAATTAAATTATAACTACTGTTGAAGAAAGGTGCCCCCTCTTCCCGTACTTCCCCACCTCTGCCCCGTAGTTTGCCAGCTCCCGGGAAGAACCATTAGTCTGACGTCAGGTCCTAGGCTAGTTGTGGAGTGTGCTGTACTTGGGTTGGGAGCTGTACCTTCAGGGTCTGCCCACGGGTGCTCTGCCTCCTTCCTTGCCCACCTGTCTCAGGTTCAGGGCAGAAACTGACACAGTTAGGAAGGGGCAGTGAGCGGCAGAGCACATCCCAGGCATTTCCAGGTCCCAGGTTGAAATACAGTCAAAACATCCTAAAACTCTCACCCCTCTTCCTAGTATATCATAGAACCGTGAGCAAGTTGCTTCAACTTTCTGAGGGTCCATTTTCCCATGTGTAAAATGAGACTTAGAGCTGGTGAGAATTCATAGCAATAGCTGAGGTCACGGGTGTCCTCCATGGGTCAAAGACTCTTCTAAGTGCTTTACAGAAATGGGCTCACCCCTCGTAACAGCCCAACCCAGAAGGTGCTATTACTGCTCTCTTCACGGAGGGTGAAACGGAAGCCTCGAGTGGTTGATGACCTGCTCCAGATCTCATAGTGAGTTCTGGGTGGACGTGGGATCTTGGATCATAGACAGGGGCTCTACTTTTTACGTAACTCCTCCCTACACACACACACATACACACACACAAACACACACACACACACACACACACACACACACTCCACCTCGTTAAGTGACATAAGCCCCTGATGTATTTAGAACAGTGCCTGGAATGAGTGGGCTCCTTAGCTGGGAAACCTGCAAAAGGGCCAGAGTAAAGGGCCAGGTGTGGAGGTGATGAGATTATATTTATACTTTAGAAATATTAGTCTGCAATGCCTCTCCTCTCCCAACACTAGGCCTGAATCGCCCTCCCTAGGGTACGAGAAGTTAGAATAAAAAACAGTAAATTCAGACCACAGAATACAGAACAGGAAGGGCCTTCAACGTCAGCTGCCCCAGCCTTCTCTTACTCAGCTGGGGAAAAGGAGGTGCAGGGGGAGGACCGGGGGAGGACCCAAAGCAACTTAGAGCAAGGTACTCATCCCCGGGGTTCTCACTGAAGTTCTAGTCCTGTGTTCTTCCCTCCGTGTGGTGCTACCTCCCCAGTGTTTGGGAAAAGAGATAGAAGTATAACCCAACCAGAACAATCACCATGTTCACACATAAAAGACCCAAAGACACACATCTCTCCGGTCTGACGGCCTCCCGTCCTCTCAGATTTCTCTGGAAACAACAGCCCTTCTCTCTTGTAGTTCCCAGCAGAGTTAACACTGGCGTTTCCCTGGGTACAGAAGTACACAGGGATACCTACTTCTGACTGTCAAAATAAGAAAATCATTTGAAATAGGGCTGGAAGTGGGGGGTTGCAAAGCTTCAGTTCTTCTTTTGATGTTTTTAACCCCTATTTTAACCCACTCCAAACTCATCTGAAGCCTCCTTTTTCCTTCCTCTCCCCTTCCCCAGCCATCTCTATAAGTGCCTGGGATTGGTGACAACCGACTTCGATGTGGATCGTAACTCTGCTACTGGATAGTTGTGTAGCTGTTGAGCAAGTCACTGAGTTACTTAATTTACCTGAGCTTCAGTTTCCAAATCTATAAAACGGGGTAATTATATCTTCCTCAAAAAGCTGTCATGAAGATGAAATGGGATGGCATAAACAAAGGGTACTGTGTGTAAAATCTTTGTAAATGACTCCCCTCCCTGTTTTATGATTAGTCCAAGCAGCATGTCTCCTAGATCAAAGCATAGAAGTAGAAGAACTAAAATGCCATCTTTGAAATGCAAATCAAAACTAAAATGAAGTATCATCTCACACCGGTCAGAATGGCCACCATTCAAAAGTCCACAAATGATAAATACTGGAGAGGGTATGGAGAAAAAGGAACCCTCCTACACTGCTGGTGGGAATGTAGTTTGGTATAGCCACTATGGAAATTGGTATGGAGATTCCTCAAGAAAACTAAAAATAGACTTACACTATGATCCAGCAATCCTCGGCATATATCCAGAGGGAACTCTAATTCAAAAAGATACATGCACCCCAATGTTCATAGCAGCAATATTTACAATAGCCAAGATATGGAAACAACCTAAGTGTCCATCAACAGATGACTGGATAAAGAAGTTGTGGTATATCTATGCAATGGAATACTTCTTAGCCATAAAAAAGAATGAAATTTTGTCATTTGCAACAACATGGATGGACTTGGAGGGCATCATGCTAAGTGAAATAAGTTAGACAGAGAAAGACAAATACTGGTATGATATCACTTACATGTGGAATCTAAAAAGTACAACAAACTAGTGAATGTAAAAAACGAAACAGAGTCACAGATACAGAGAACAAACACGTGGTTACCAGTGGGGAGAGGGAAGGAGTGGGTAGGAGATTAAGAGGTACAAACTACTATGTAAAAAATAAGTTATAAGGATACATTGTACAATGAGGGGCATATAGTCAATATTTTTTAATAACTATAATGGAGTATAACATTTAAAATTTTTTAATCACTATACCGTACACTTGTAACTTACGTAGTATTATATATCAACTATACTTCCATAAAAATAAGCAAATAAATAAGAAAGAAAGATGATTAAAGCTGGAAGAAGGGACAGGATTTGTGCCTTTGCAAAGGTCTTCACTGAATACATTTAATAACACTACCAGCGAGTGAGTGCTGGGTCTCCCCTAAGCAAGCTGTCCCCTCCCCATGCCCAGTCCCTTTTTCCCAGCACGGGCTGGCTCACATGGGCTCTCTATTTAGTGATCCCTCCCCTATAGGTAGCTTGGGTAGAATTTCAGTGGCTCCAGGCCTGCTCTCTCTCCCACATGGTCTGTATCTGTTCTTCAGGAAATACACAAATCTTTGGAACTGCCAGACTCCGGGAGGCAGGATAATCCAGTGTCTCCACCTGTCCTTTCCAGCCATCGGCAGCTAGCCAGGCTGTCTCTGCTGCCAGCTGTCCCAGGCAGGAGGCAGAACCGGCCCAATGAGTCATCCTCACTTAGAGGACCTTCATCAACCTCTCCAAGTGGCCCCAGGGAAGCCCTCTTATTTGAAGGAAAGGGGATGTGCCCTGACCCCACCTCTTCCCTGGCAGTGTAGGATTCAAAGTGTGCTAGGGAAGAGCAAACCCGACTTCATATTAGATCTTTTCCTTTAGCTCTAACCCCGTGCTTAGTTATGCTGGTTCTGCACCATTTGTAAAAAATGTTGCCTAGAGCCTGAAATATACAGTGTAGCCTGTTCTCAAGTTCTGACCTTTAAGGGTGTAACAATTTTCCATTCAAATAAAGATAAAAACTTGCAGAGAACAGAGAATAACATTTGTCTTGTTGGAGGTTTACAGGAACATGGTGACCTGACCTGTGTGGACAGCTGCAAGAACAAAGGATTCCGACACCAAGAAGTTTGCGACAACCCACCACATTCCCTCCCCTTTTTAGTATAAGAGGAGCCTGAATTCTGACTTGGTTAAGATGGTTCTCCAGGACACTAGTCTGCCATCTTCTCAGTCTGATAGCTTTCTAAGTAAAGTCATTATTCCTTGCCCCAACATCTCGTCTCCCAATTTATTGGCCTGTTGTGCAGTGAGCAGAACGAGTTTGGACTTGGTAAGAAAAGCACACCTCATGTACATCAAAGACATATTCCTCTGAAATCCTCTTTTAATCTCCAATTTTTTAATTTATCTCCAATATTTTATGTCTTCATTTTGGGTGTAGAATCCAAGAGCCACAGACTTGATTTGGGGCTCTCTCCTTTGTAAATTCTATGCACAGTGAAAGCAGCTTCAAAGGTGCCTTGGCACCATGGCCAACTTCCCCTGAACATCCTATTACACACACGTTAAGTATGCCCCACTTTTCACTTAAGCTGGTATACAATTTGCAAATTAGCTCTTTTGTGGAACCTTTCCTCTGAAAATAATTCTTTTCAGTGCTAGTCCCACCTCCTCCAGGCCGTCTTCCCTGATGGCCTCCACAAATGATGATCTCTCTCTCTGCATCCCTTGCTGTCTGAGACACCAAGGGGGCATAAAGTAAGTCTATCTTGCATGTAGAAGGCCCTCTGTGATTGATCTGTGATTGATTTATCTGAAGATACCATGGGCTGCAGTTGTATCGCATTACCTATTCCCACTGTATCCATTGCCAGTCTTCCTGAAAGAGCCTTCAGCATCCATTCATGCTTGGTGTAATGGATACACCATACCCTGCACTGTAGCTACTGCCCTTAAGGTATTTCTCTGCTGTAAATAAAAGAGGGAATTAATCTTTCTGAACCCCTAGATGTCAAGTACCAATCCCTATTTCACATATTTTCCAAAATAACCCTAAGGAATATCTGTTACTTTACCACTTTTCCAGATAAGAAAACTGAGTTTCAAGCAGGTTAAGTAATGTGCCTGAAGACACACAGCATATGAATGGGAGTTAGATTTAAGTACCTTTGACTCCAAAACCCATGGACCGTCATGGAAGGCGGCATCAGTTACAAGACAGGAGACCTGGAGCTTATCCCAGCCCTGCCATTAATTTGACTGTGGCCTTGGATAATTTCCTTCTCCTGTCTGAGTCTGAGCTTCCTCATCTGGAGATGAAGGAACTGGATATGGTGACCATTTGAGCCCTTCCAATTGCAGAGTTCCGAGCTACTGAAAGGTGCTTGTGTTACTCGCGTCGGCCTGCCCAGATGTTTTAATTCACAATTTCCCGTGCGGTGATCAGTCTCATCTTGTTATTTCCTGCCTGCACTTCTAACCTCCCTCATTTGGGATCATTTCTGTCGCTTTTCTGTGGTGCTCTGTGTTTACTGAGGGCCCGATTTAGAATCATCTGCAGATTTCATCAAAGGGCATTTATTTATACACCCACCACCTACCCAGGGAAACTTCGGGGGCCAAGTGATATACCAACGGCAGAGCTCACATTCCGATCACACTCTTCCTTCCTATGTGTTTCTCTAAATATCTGCCCTTGAACTGGGCTAGCACTGACCCGAACACCTGCGGTTTGGGGTCAGCCGGACATGGGTAGGAACCTTGGGCAAGTTATTTAACCTATACTTAACCTTTCTGAACTTCAGTTTCTTTGTCTAGGAAACAGGAATCATTGCGCCACCCCCAAAGGGTTAGTTGGAGTACTAGAATTAGGTGTGGCATCTGGAGCATTCCAACCCAGGGCCAGGAATCAGCTACTCTCCTCCCCCTTCCCCATCTCTACAAACTTTTGGGAACGGCCGTCAAGCAAACAGAGCTTTCTAAAGAGGTTTCTCTCTCTTTATCCAAACAGCATCATGGGAAGTTTTCCTAGCAAGGACAGAGCATGTTGCCCATATACTTCTTAACACCCTTAAGCATCTAATTTGTATTTTTGGCCTGCAAATAAATCTCAGGTCTCTCTGATGACCTTCGAAGAGTTCTTTCATCTTGCAAAGGCTCCTTTTATTAAGCCTCTCGGTCTCGATACTTTAACAGGGCTGGGTGGATTAAATGGAGTAATGTTGAGTGCGACGTCAGGCCACGGTAGGTACTCGATCCATCAGATGGGTCTGTGTTGGAATCCCTTCTCGCATTTACTAACCCAGAGACCCTTGAAGGCCTGACTTCCACATCTGCCAAATGGGGATAACAACCCTTATGTTCAGTGTGGTTGTTAAGGTCCATGCAGTAACATTAATGGGCCTGCCTAACACAGAGAAGGCTCTCTGTATGCGGTTAAGACCAATCCCTCCCTTTTCCTGAATGTTTCTGAGTTGCTTTGTCATGATTAACAACAAGTAAGGACACTGATTCTAAAAAAATTAAAAAGTAAAAACGCATGAAGGTAAAACAAGTGAAATGTATTCCTTCCTTTGAAGGGTCCCTAAGAGTTAAACTTAGGACGTGGTTGAGGCATCAGGATGGTCCTCCATAAATAAAAACTTTACTAGGCCATCACATTTGGTTCATATCAAAATCACTCAGATCCAAAGATGCATTCCAAGCAGTTGACATCCATTTCAGCTGGATGCTAACCCAATTTTTAAAAATTAATCCAAACTTGACAAGAAGCTGATCTCATGTATCTTACCAGAACATCCCACTCCCAGTTGGTTTCCTGGGAAGGAAATGGGTAGCCTGGCTCTCAGAAACAGAACTGAAGACACGCCTTTTCCTCATTTCGGCTGGAATCTGCAGTTTCAGAAAGGATTTAAACAGCCCAGTTGATTCTCATAAATTACTCCTGTCATAGCCTTTTGGCCTTTCACTTGAGAGTGACCCAAAACCAGCAGGGCTCATGTCTTTTCCTACAATCATTGGATCCTAGAACCCCTGCACTGGAAGGGCTCTCAGAGAGCTTGCCTCTTCCCTTCTCATCAGCCCCTCACATCCAACAGTCATCAGATCCCACTGGTTCTATCCTCTTGCCATTTCCCAAACCTCTTTAACTTTATCCTAGCTTTTACTGCCCCAGTCAAGCCCTTGTCCCGTCTCACCTAGGCTATTGCCATCATGTTCCAGATCTTCAGTACTCTCCCAGCCACCCAGCCTCAGTCTTCATAATATGTCTATATGCTCATCCTTCTCCTTGCTTAAAAGCCCCCAGTGGTTCAGCACAAAATGCTTCCTTTGGCCACCAACCCTCAGCAGGTTCTGGTCCCTGCCTATCTTTCCAGATTCTTCCTCTGCCACTGCCCTTTTTATACTTTGTACCCTGGCCATAAGTCACCTTGAACTTCTCTTTTGTTTCTGGAAATCTTTAGTACCACCTGAAGAGCCCCCGTGTGCCTTTCAAAATGATGTCAATATAATCTCCTTTTTAAGGCCTTTTCTGACCTCTCTGCTCACCCTCAAGCACAGTTATTTGCTCTCCTGCCTGTGGTCCCATCCACATTGTATCCATTCTGTTTATACTGTCTTAGAATTATCAGTGTGCATGTGTTTTCTCCCCTATGCCTTGAATTCCTCAAAAGCTAAAAACCTCTCTTGTGTCACCTTGGATTCCCACATTCATAGTGTAGGTGTGTGTGCACTGAGAGTTTGGAAATAGTCACTGAACATCTACTGTGTGTGTAGCGCTGGAAGTCTAGAGATGAGCATGCATCCTGCGCTCAAAGACCCTCCAGCCTGACGGCATAGCCAATACGTAGAGAGGCAAATAATAACACAATGTGACATGAGAGAGGGGAGCACAAGATACTCTTATTAGAGTCCCAAGGAGAGGCCCTGACCAATCTGGGTGGGGAGACAGGGGAGAAAAATGCTTCTAAAAGGAGATGATAGAAATTATCTCCTTTAAATTTTAATTGTGTTTAGACTTTTAGAATTTCAGGTTTCTGGTTCAAGATGGCAGACTAGGTGTCCCTCCCAGCTGAGACCCCGTTGAACAGATAACAAGACAGAATACTTCTTTTTGATGGTTCCGATTTTTAAAAGAGAGGCTGCTATCTACACACAAGTTTCTGAAAGGTAAGGCAAATAGGATCACTGAGGCATGAACTAGAAAATAAAAGGTCAGTACAAAACCCAAGGAGAAGACTGCAGTGAGTGTGGGACCCGATGGGACCTGATGGAGCGGGTCTGGGGAGCCAGAGAGGGCCATGGGATGGCCATCCTGAGGGAATCAAGACTAGCCTGGGGAGGGCCCATAGTCTAGGTGGAGGCTTGGGATGGATGCAGAGAAGAGTTCAAGGGAAACCCACATTTCCACCTTGACCTGAAGAAAAGGATGGAAGATGCTTCAACCCAGGAGGGAAAAATGTACTGCAGGGGTCTCATTTTCACTGTGGAAATTGTAGAGGTTCAAGCAAACTGGTCTGCTCCCTATGGTACATGATAAAGGCAAGCCTGCCATTCTTCAAGAGCTCTCCATCTGTCCTCCCAGGTGGACAGAAAAAGCCCTTTGGGGTAAACAGACCTGCTGGATTACTGAGGGAAATCATGCCAGCTACCTATGCTGTCAGACAAGAGATTCACAAAAGTAACACAATTCAGTCAACATTGGAGGAAAACTGATGAGAAAGTTCAAGATTAAAATACGCAAATAGCAGGCTCTGAAGGGAATAGAAATAAGCAAGAATAAGAATAGAATAAGCCAGCAATAAAGGAGGATTTTTCAAAATAAATTTAATCAGGAACCTTAAAGAAATTTGAGAAGTTATTGTTACTAGGAGAGACAGGCTGCCAAGGGTTCTCGGAAATGTGAACAATTTTGTCAACATTTTTAAAATGCTGTGGATTGGTCATGGTTAAAGACCAAATTAGTAATCTGGAAGATGAAGTCAAGGAGCTCGCATGGAACATGTAGCAAAAATGGGGAGAAGGAAAATATGAGAGAATTAAAAGTTGAACTGAATGGAGAATAGATCCCGAAGGCCCAGTGTTCTTGCAGGAGGGAGTTCAGACGTGGAAAGAATCGATGCAGACATTAGTGAAGGCCATGGGGAGAGGAAGGGAGCAGATATTGAAGGGAAAACAGAAAAAAAAAATTGTCCTTAAATAGAGATTGAAGTTTTCAGGTTGAAAGGATCAATGTGAAACCTGGTGGATATAAACATAGCAAACAAACACACAAAACAAAAACCCACTCCCAGTCATGATCTGGTGAAATTTCAAGGAGAGAACCTTAAAAGATGCCAGGGTCGTGGCAGTAAATTGTGTCTCAAAAAAACAAAGGATCAGACTGCCCTCAGACCTTGTGTCAACAATTGTTGACCCCAGATGACATAGGAGAGGGTCTCCAAAGTTATGAGGAAACGTATTTTTGAACCTACAAGCAATGTGAATAAATTTCAGAGTTTGAGGGGATACCAGAAGTTTATATGATTGGCAAAATAATGACCTCCCCCGAAAGGTGTCCACATCCTAATTCCAGAAACCTATGAATATGTTTACCTTACATGGGAAAAGAGGCTTGGAAATGTGATCAAATTAAGGACCGTGACATGGGTCATTAAAAGTGGGAAACATTTTCCTCTGTGGTCAGTGGAAGATGTGAACACAGAAGAATGGTCAGGGAAATGTCACATTGCTGGCTTTGAAGACAGGAATGATGTCATAAGACAAAAGGATGCAAGCGACCACTAGAAGCTGGAAAAGGCAAAGAAACAGATTTCCCTGAGTGCTACAGAAAGGATTCCAGCCCTGCTGATATTTCAGTTTTACCCTAGTGATACCTAAGTGGCACATCTAAACTTATAGGACTGTTGAAGTAACACATTTGAGTTGTTTTAAGCCACTAAAGTTTGTAGTGATATGCGACTGCAGCAACAGGAAACTACAGTTGCCTCTTACTTTTCCCTCCTGAAAATTACTTGAGGATATACTCCAGCAAAATGAAAAAGGAAGCTAAGAAAAAGAAATCTATGTGATGCAAGAAACAATGGAATGATTCAGAGGTAAAATGGAACGATCAGATTTACAGCTGTGCAGAAATCCAGCAAGCATTCTATCAAAATTAGAAAAGAAAGCTAGAAGGTTTCATAAAATAATATCTTAAAGGAGAAAGTGACTTCCATTGCAAAATTATGAGACTAAGAAACTCAATGATCTTAAATATGTGATGAAAACACTTGTATGTTTTTTAAATTTTTTTAAAAGAGATTAATTGAGATTTTGTGAAAAATCAAAAGTTGTATATGGAAGTCATGTGACCCCCTTCCCTCACCTAGCCTTTAAATATGTTTTGTCAAAACTCTTCAGGGAGTTCAGGGGTTTTTTTGGGCAGGAGCCACCCCGTCCTCCTTACTCGGCCCAGCATTGAACCTTTCTCTGCTCCAAACTCTGATGTTTTGGTTTGTTTGGCCTCATGGTGCATTAGGCACACAAACTTGCATTCAGTAACAGTTTACCCATTTGTAAATTATCCATATTTGTAAATTACCAATATGTATTTGAAATGCCTTTTTTTTCAGTTGAGCATTTTTAGAATCAACCCATGGACAAAGCAAATAAGATTTAGTCATTATTATGGTACAAAAATCTAGTATAAAAATAATGCTGGCCATCAGGAGTTAGGTCAAAGAATGTCCTCATTTTATGGGGTGGGAAGTCAGCAGATACTGTCTAAATGGCTGACAAAACAAAAGTTTAAGTATGATATATTTTAACTTAAAGATAATCAATTGTGCATTTCACAGATACCCTTTGAATGACTATTGTAGGCACCTTTGTAGGTATTAGGAATGTAATAATCAACAACATAGATAAAGCCCTTTTCATCACAGATGTTACATTCTAGTGACACAAGACAGACCTTAAGCAAATAAATTAATGACCTATCTAGTAAGTCAAATGGAGATCAAGGCTGCAAAGCAGAGGTCAACAAACTTTTTCTGTAAGTACTTCAGGTGTTTGCAGATCCTAAGGTCTTTACCATTATAGCAAGAAAGCAGCCGTGAACAACACATAAACAAATGCAGGTGGCTTTGTTCCAATAAAACTTTATTTCTAAAACAAGCAGAGGGCCAGATTTGAACCATGACCCACAGGACATAGTTTGTACATCCTTGCTATAAAGAATAATTAAGCAGGAATGGGGTTACAGAGAACCATAGAGAGAAGGGTTGCCATTTTAAATAAGGAGATGAGAGAAGGCTTCAGAAGAAACTGGTATTTGGGATACAACCTGCAGGAGAGGGAGAGAATGAGCCTTATAAATATCTGGGAGAAGATGCTCTAGGCAGAGAGAACAGTAAGTGCAAAGGCTGAAGTGGGAGCGTTCAGCAAAGAGCCCATGAAGCCGGAACAAGAAGGGGGGTTGGAGGGGGAATAAGACGACAGCCCGAGAGGCAAGGGAGGATGAGGATGCAGGTGGGGGAGGTCAGGAAGTCTTGTAATAAAAGTGTGGCCCATGAACCGCATCAAATCACCTAGCATCACAATCTGCACCTTATCAAGACCCCAGCTGGACAATATGTACATTAAGGTTTGAAAAGCACTGATGAGGAGCCTCCTGGTCATTATAAGGACTTTGGCTTTTATTCTGAACAAGAAAGAAAACCATTGGCTGGTATTGAGCAAAAGAGTATGATGAGCTGATATTTATTTTTTAAAAATATCTTGGCTACTATTTTGTAATCAGACTCTAGAAGCACAAGAGGGGAAGCAGAGAGACAAATTAGAGTATTTCAATAATTCAAATGGGAGATGACAATGGTTTGGACAAGGGAGGGTAATGAGAAGTGGTCAGAGTCTGGATGTATTTTGAGGTAAAGTGAACAGGATTTTCTGTCACTGTGGATGTGAGGCATGAGGGGTATGAAAAAGAATGGGGTATGATTACAAGATTTGGGGTCCAAACAGCTACAAAGATGAAGTTGGCCCTTTCAAGTAAGGAAGACCATGTCTGGGGAGGGGGTGGTTGGAGAGGGCAGAGGATGGTGGGGCCAAGGGCCACGAATTTAGTTTGGGATGTCTTAAATCCGTGGTGTTTGTTAGACATTCAAGTGGAGATATCAAGTAAGCAGTTGAGTATGAGTCTAGAGTTTAGTAAAGAGAATCACCTACTTGAAGAACTAGTAATACCTTAGAGAAATAAAAACCATAACATGAGAGATGGGATAGCATGAAGGGATTTTGGAAGTGGAGCAATAACGTTAAATTTTTCATTGTGAGGAACCAATAAATACTGTTTAAATTTGAGAGATTAAATAACATCATATAAGCATATAAATTAGAGTTATGGTACTAACCTACCTAAAATTAAAAGTAGTCAAAAAGAAATTATTTACATTAAGGGAAATAAGCCAGTCACAAAAGGGCAAATATTGTATGATTCCACTTATATGAGGAACCTAGAGTAGTCAAGCTTATAAACACAGAAAGTAGAAGGGTGTTTGCCAAGGACTGGGGGGAAGGGGATAGGGTATTTACTACTCAATGAGTACGGAGTTTTATTTTGAAAAGATGAAGAAAGTTGTAAAGATAGAAGATGGCAAGAGGTTAATATCTGAAATATATAAATAGTTCATACAACTCAGTATCAAAAGAAACAAACAAACCAAAGAACTCAATTAAAAAATAGGCAGCAGACCTGAACAGACATTTTTCCAAAGAAGCTATACAGATGGCCAACAGGGACATGAAAAAAAAAATGCTCAGCAGTGTTATGCATCAGGGAAATGCAAATCAAAGCCATAATGAGATATCACCTCACACCTGTCAGAATGGCTATCAACAAAAAATCTACAAATAATAAATGTCGGCAAGGATGTGGAGAAAAGGGAACCCTTGTACACTGTTGATAGGAATGGAAATTGGCACAGCCACTATGGAAAACAGTATGGAGGTTCCTCAAAAAACTAAAAATAGAACTACCATATGATCCAGAAATTCCACTGCTGGGAATATATCCAAAGAAAACAAAAACACTAATTCAAAAAGATACATGCACCTCAATGTTCATAGCAGCATTATTTACAACAGCCAAGATAACAGAAGCAACCTAAGTGCCCATCAATCGATGAGTGGATAAAGAAGATGTGGTGTGTATATATAATGGAATACTACTCAGCCTTAATAAGAATGAAATTCTGTCATTTGCAACAACATGGATGGACCTAGAGAGTACTAAAGCTTAGTGAAATAAGTCAGAGAAAGACAAATAGTCTATCACTTAAATGTGTAATCTAAAAATTAAAACAAATGAATAGATATAATAAAATAGAAACAGACACACAGATGTGGAGAACAAACTAGTGGTTACCAGTGTGGAGCAAAACAGGGGTACGGGACTAAAAGACACAAACTACTATGTATAAAACAAATAAGCAACAGAGATATATTGTACACCACAGGGAAATAGGATATAGCCGTTATTTTTTAAATAACTTTAAATGGAGTATAATCTATAAAAATATTGGATCACTATGTTGTACACTTGAAACTAATATAATACTGTAAATCAACTATACTTCAATAATAAAAAAAGATAGAAGGTAGTGATGCATGTGCTTAATGCCACTGAACTATTCAGTTTAAAATGGTTAAAATGCCAAACTTTACGTTATGTATATTTTACCAGAATCACTTAAAAAAATTTTATAAACTCACATAGGAATCGCAACAAAAAAAAAGAAAGAAATTGTTACCTCATGGGACGGGAGATGAGAAGAGATGGAAGACGGGAGATTTTTGCTTTGTGTTTTGTAATTTTCTGTGCTGTTTGGATTCTTTAACCATATGCACACATTATTTTCATATTTAAAAATAAAATATTTTAGAATGAGTATGCAAAGGGAGTATTTCAGTCCATGTTTCTGCTTGACTTGCATTCAATTTCTCAAACACTATTTTATAGAAGCTGATTTCCAAGAAGCCTTCAAAGCCCCTTTTTATTATTATTTTTACTAGCAGCCATTCCCTTGGAATCAGACACTCGTGTTTTTCCGATGGGGCTCGCATTCAAAGCCTGGGAGGGTGAGTGCATTTGGAACCCTGCTCAGCACAGCCCTCTGCCTTTGAACTGCTATGTTTTCCTGGGCTCCTCACGTATTCCCCCTCCAACTGGCCTCCCATCCAACACATCCATCAGGCAGCCAGGATTTATCGAGTTGCCCGTGGAGGTGGCCAGAGCCTGCTGGAGCATGCCCATTAAAGAAACCTCCCACCAGCAAAGCAGACCTCAGGAAAGTCCCTGACTACGGCTGCTCATCACCCGGGCTCCGACCAGCAGGACATATGATGCCAATATGAAGGCCTCAAATAAGACCATCTCACCTTACAGAACTGACCAGCAACTGTAGATTCCAATCAGAGAATTCTAGCACGTCAGAGTTGGAAGAGACCTCAGAAGTTATATTATAAAACCATTCCTTATTGTAAAGGGGGAAACAAGGACTAAAGACGCACAACCACAGACAATGAGTTGGAAGCAGAGCCCCAATTCAAAAGTAGGCGTGGCCGTCAGGAAACACGCCAGGCTCTAGGTAAGTCTGAAGGGACCTCCCAGGATGGCAGGTCCTGTCCTGGGGGTGTAGGTTGAGGAACAGATGGTGATAAGGGGAAAAGGAAGAAGGAAGGAAACAGAGAAGGGGTACAGTTACTTTGGCCGAGAGAGTAATGGCATGATGAATAAGCCAGAATTATTTGATGGACTATGAAGTCATTCAGTTCATGGAGTGTTTCTCTGTTGATTGACTCTTTTTTCTTTTTTCATTTTATGTGCCGGACCTTGTTCCATGTGGTATGGACGTAGACTTGGATCAGACATGGCCTTGCCCTCAAGAGACAGTCCAGTAGGCCAGATGGTTACCATGGATGCTAAGAGAGGCAACTGCAATACCGTGTGACGAGCAGGGCATAAAGCAGTCTTTCCTAAACGTTTCCAATCATAAGTCTTATCCACTCTAGACTTACTGAGTTGGATTAATCAGAGGAAGGGCTTAGTAATCTGCCTTTTTACCAAGAATCCACCCCTAATCCCGTCCCCAGTCCTACCCCCAAATGATTCTTACGATCAGTCACTCTGGCTTTAGAATCATTCAGAACTGGGTTCTAATTCTCACTCAGGCCAATGGTATTATCTGTCTGCCAAAAACATTTATCTAGATATTCACCTTTCACTTCTTTCCAAATCCCTCAAGACTGTGGCTTTCTCACCTGTTAAGATACAGACCACTTTGCATCATTGCACAGGTTGTGTACTGCACAAAGACACCAGTCAAGAGACTGAATGTTGGCTGAGATTCCAATTTATACTAATTCCT
Organism: Vicugna pacos; assembly: GCF_048564905.1. NCBI lineage: Eukaryota > Metazoa > Chordata > Mammalia > Artiodactyla > Camelidae > Vicugna > Vicugna pacos. Next base: position 26,491,743 of record NC_132999.1, on the reverse strand, counting down.
CTGTCCAGAGGAAAGGGCTCCATTTTTCTTCCATCCAAATACCCTAAGCTTTGCAGTCCATTGAGCTGCATCTTCCCAAAGGAAGTGACTATTGTGATTCGTCTGCCCAGAGGGAGCACTTTTTTCTAATTTGTACAAAGGTACCATATAGAATGGCAGAATCCTTCAAACAGTACTGGTACTTGTCACCACTTCCAGATTTCCCCACCACAGATGACTTCTTCATCTCTTCACTGCCTGCACCAGTCTAACATATGAGCCAGTTCCTTGCCAACCCACTCAGCCCTGCAATAAAGGACGCATCATCCCAAATACTGTCTGCCCCATGCATGAACAAGAGGCAGTGTAGCCTGTGATTAACAGTATGAGCTTTGGAGCCAGATCCGACTTTAATTTGCAGCCTCACCCTTTACTATGTGACTTGAACAAATTAAATATTATCTTTAAATGTAGGTTTAAAACTTTCTTTTAAAGCAAATTGTCATTGTAAGGGTTGAACAAGATAACGCATGTCAAAGTCCTTAGCACGGAGCCTCGGATGTAGTGAGTTTGCTTCCTACGTGCTATGTTGTCTGATTTAAGCATCGCCATAACACCTTTGGAGAGCTACTAGTATTATTATCTCCACTCCACAGATGAAGAAAATGAATATTGGAGGGGAGATGCAGGGAAGTGGCACAGAGCGGATACCAAAATCCAACTCTCATTTTGTAATCCATTTTCCTTCTAATTTTGCCTCTAGATTCAGACCTCAGATTTTCTCAGGATTCCAGGTTCAAGGAGAGGAAAGGATAAAATTGCACCCTCAGTGTGTAAATGCACCTAAATTAGGCCTAGCAACTCATGCAGAATGGCAAATGGGCTTCTGATCTTGAGTGCCAGCTGACAGGGTTAGTAATTACTGCGCAGAGGACCGTGTTGTGAAGGACTGCGAGAGTAAGTCAGGGTTCACAGAGTATCGTGATGGATTCATGACATCAGCCACGGGAATGGGGTCCAGGAATGATGGCAGACCCTACAGAATGTACACCTCACCCCCTTTCAGATCTCAAAGTCTGCCCAAAGTCAAGCACACTTGATAAAAAGGGAGGTCCAAGGGTACTAAATAAAGCTGTTAAAGACCATTAGCACCTTATTAAGACCTTTTCCCAGATGCAGCCAGAAACAGCCAAAGAATACAGAATGGAGGAACAGTTTGGAGAGAAAGCATGGAGCTATCTGATGCATTTGGCATCGGAGCAAAAGCTCAGTTCTGCCTATTCCCAAAGACTCCAGGCTTTATCTTCCTGAGTATCCAGGTAGACGGAGGGCGCTTACTATGTAATTCGGACACCTCCTCTCATGTGAAGAGCTCCTGTGATCTCGGGCAACTAACTTAGTCTCTTCCAACCTTGGGTGTTTCAACTGTGAAATGTGGACAAGAATCTCTAACTCCTTGTGGTTTTGCAAGTATTAAGTTAGGTAAATAATCTAAAGAAACTACAGAGGACCCCACCCAAAGTAGATGTTAGAGAATGTTCATCCCTCTGCTTCCCTTTCTCCCTCAAAAGGAACACTGTGACATGTTTGTAAGTCAAGGCTGTTGAGGTATCATTCACACACAGTAAAATTCATTCATTTTAGTTGAACAGTCCTATGAGTGTTGACAAACATACAGCCATGTAACTGTCACCACAATGAGATACAGAATGGAGTCATCACCCCCAAAAGTCCGATCATGCCCCTTCCCAGGCAATCCCCAGCCCCCCACCTCTAGCCCCTGGCAAACACTGATCCCATTTCTGACCCTATAGTGTTGTTTTTTATTGTGACCTATTCTAAAAGCATAAATCCAAATAGAAAATAATTCTCTAGAGGTTTTTTGGTTTTTTTTTTTTCACATCCTACTCAAAAATAGCTCAGCTCTGACAGCTCAGCTTTCTTCCAGGAAAATTCTTCATTAAATAAATGAATTCCATGTGCATATTAAAAAGACATTCTGCTTAGTATTCCTTCTATTTATAACCGGAGTTCAACCAGCAGGGGCCCAGCGAGCCTGGCAGGGGCCTCTTGAGCTCCCACTTGCCCCTCCCTGCTCCGGCCCAGCTGCAGACCTGGCTCCAGGCCCAGGTGGTACAGCCGAGTCCGAGTGCCGAAAGGGGCTTGAGGAAACTTTCCCCACAAGCTCTGCTCCTGAGCTTTTGGGCGAAAACTACAGGACCCCCTGAAATTCCCATGGGGAATATATGGCCATATAATAATTAACAGCATGTAGAAGAAGGGATTTAGACTAGAAACAAGGTTAAAAGGAGGGATGGGTGAGGCTAAGTGGTTTCCAAAGTCCTTTCCTGCAGAGAAGTCCCATGACCCAAGCGACCAGAGGCCGCCCCACCACCACCGCCGCCACCATGTACCAGATATCATACCAGGCATAAGAATTAAAGGTAAGCTAGTAGCAGAAAAATAATTAGACCTGGTTTCTGCTCACAAAGAACTTACTATTTAACAGAGAGACGAAACATGCAGAGAAGGGTGTGGTTGAATGGAGGAGTAGGAGCATGGGCTATGGAGCTGAAAAAAGTGAGTTTAATCCAGTTTTGCCATTTGCTAGTTGTGTGATCTTGGTACTGTTGCTTTACCTCTCTGAGCATCAGTGCTCTCATCTGCAAACTGCAAATTACATCTGCCCTCAGAAGGGTGTTATGTGAAATGAATGAGGTAATGGATATAAAGCACCTAGACCAGTTCCTATGATCTGCGGGCTCAGGACAGTGTAGTTTCCTTCTAACCCTCTGTATTAGTCAAGGTTCTCCAGGAAAACAGAACCAGTAGGAGACAGATAGACAGACAGATAGATAGAAAGATTGATTATAAAGAATTGGCTCAGACAGTTTCAGAGGCTAAGAAGTCCCCAGATCTGCAGTTGGCAAGCTAGAGACCCAAAAGAGCCCATGGTGTAGTTCCAGCCCAAGTCTGAAGACCTGAGAACCAGGAGAGCTGATGGCACAGGTCCAGTCCAAAAGCTACCAGGCCCTAGACCCAAGAAGAACTGATTTTTCAGTTTGTGTCTGAAGGCAGCCAAAGACTGATGCCTCAGCTCAGCAGTCAGACAGGAGGAGTTCCCTCTAACTCAGACTTCCTGTTCAATCGATTGAAGAAGATCTACCCACAGTAGGGAGGGCAATCTGCTTTGGTCAGTTTACCAATTCAAAAATATGAACTTCATCCCAGAAACCTGCCACAGACATGCCCAAAATAATGCATGACCACATGTCAGGGCACCCTCTGGCCCAATCAAGTTGACATGTAAAATTAACCATTGCAGCCTCCAGGAAAGGAATTAGTGTTCTAAAAGGGGTACATATGGAGAGCAAGTGCATTTAGACTGAGAAGGTGGTTACTCTTGGCTGAATGATATGGTGGAAGTGATATTCAAATCTTTTTCTCTTAACTGCAGCCTCACCATCCCTTGAGAACCTTCGCCATCCTACAGGACACATCCTGGCTTAAGTATCATCCACTCCCCATCAGCCTCAGCTTCATTCCAAGACATGACCTCTCACTTTCTACCTTGCATTGTATCCCTGTCTCCATTCTACTGGTCTGTAGGCTTCTTAAGAACATTGACCATGACTGATGCAGCCTAAGTGCCTGACACATGGTAGAGGTTCAGGAAATATTGGTTGAATGACTAGGATATCTAATCAAACCATTTCACGCAACAGATAAAGCAAATGGGCTTAAGACTTACTTCTGATTTGCAGACACTAACTACTAGATATAAAATAGATTAACAACAAATTTCCACCATATAGCACAGGCAACTATCTTCAATAACTTTTAGTAACCTATAATGAAAAAGAACATGAAAATAACATGTATGCATATGACTGAAACGTTATGCTGTACACCAGAAATTGACACAACATTGTAAACTAACTATACTAATTTAAAAAGAGACTCATTTGTTTGTTCATTCAACTAGCATTTGTTGAGCCTCTTCTATGTTCTGTGACAGTAAATAAGAATAAACATCAAGAGATAAGCAAGACATCATGTATGCCCCTAAAAGCTTAAGCTAATACAGTGGAGGAAAATGGAAAAAAGGAGCTCCCACTATGTGCAAAGGTCTTTATGTACATGGCTTCACCTTATATTTCCAATGTCCATTCATTCATTCATTTTTCCAAACATATTGTTTGAGCACTAACAATTCCAGGCATTGTCCTACGTTCCAGGGATACCATGATAAACAAAGTAGGTAAAGATCTGCTGACATAGAGTTCCCAGTCTAGTGGGAGACACAGACAAATAGAGAGATAAAAATGAAATAAGGCAGTTATGAAAATGACAGTATTTGCAAAAAAGGAGAGGAATCAAAAGAGAAGGAATATACCATCTGCTTGGGGAAGTCCAGGAAGGTTTAATAGTATTTGAGCTGAGAATTGAAGGAAAAGTACATGTCCTGCAGTCAGACACATCCTGCAAATCAGACAATACATCCAATATTGTATACATTGACTGTATAAGACACTGCATCTTGGGCCGTGAGAACCGCCTATACAAATGTTTGGCAATATGGAAGAACATACACAAATAAAAGCTTTTGTTTCATGGAAGAACCTCTTACAGTTTAATTTTGCCTGAAACATTATATTAAAACGCATGACCACAAACCATTGCACACCACAGTCGAGCTCTGATTCTTTATTCTAGTTGGTGAAATGTAACCGTCTGTGTGGCTGAAACCCAACTGCTTCCAACATTCACTGCTCAGAAAATCATGTCAGGCTGGGCTACAACTGCTGGATCAGAGTGCCCTTGGGGGGGTACTCCTCTACCACCACCATGAGGCCCTTTTGGTAATTGTCTCAACCAATCATCATTACTTCCTTTGGATTAAATCCTGCTATCAAGGATCATGGGCATTGAAAACTATCAGAGCTGAGTTGGCGGCTTAGTACTGCCCCTTACTTGTTCTGTTACCACAATTAGAACAGACTCATTGAGCCTCTTTTATTAACTCATCATTATGCATCTTTATTGAGAGCTTAGTACATGCCAGGCACTGTTCTGGGCACTTACAGTCTATTGTCAAATGCATGTTATCGCATCTAATCCTCATTACAACCAGTGGATGTGGACATAGGTGTTAGGATTCTCATTTTACAGTTGTGGAAACTGAGGTCCAGGAGTGATGAACTCATTTGTTGAGAGTCGCAGAGATAGGATCAGCAGCTCAACTCCTCATCTCTACCAATTCCCTTCCAGAACTGGAGGCAAATACAATTCAACCACATAAAAAAGAGATGTGTAAATGTGAATTAGACTACCAAGCTTGAATCTGCCATTCCTAAACTTAGACTGATTGTTCAATTCCTCCCTCCCCAACCACAAGAGAGTCCCTTCCCCTTGAATGGCATTCAGCATTCCTTTATAATCTGGCTCTGCCTACCCTTTCAGCCTCAACAGTAATCATCTCCTCAACCCCACACCAAACACTGCACATTGTATCCCTTAAACACCAAATACCTACTATAGATAAGACATGAACAATTTCTCAGTTTCCCAAGCTGTAATAATCAGAGGTTTGACAATAGACAATAAGGGTTCTTAATGCCCAAAGAAACTGTGAAGATTTCTACTTCTGGCCAAAACGGAGTATTAGGGACCAGATTTACCCTCCCATCTGAAACAATTAAGAACAAACAAACAAGCAAACAAAAACAATGGTTCTCAAGACATTGGACGTTTAGGCAATGAAGGACCACGATCCCTGAGAGCCAGGAACAGGTGAGGTAAGTCTTACAATTGCTCCTTTACTGCTGTGAGTTTCTAGATAACAGCAGGGGATGGGGAACACAAGTGGAGGCCAATGGACTTCCTGAGTTGCAGAGACAAAACTAAGAGTCTGGGGAGACCAAGATGGCAGTGTACTGGGAAGACAGACTCACAGAGAGAGGGAACCCTTAGATTTGCTGATGATTCCCTGTAACTATTCAGCACAGGCACATAAGAAAACTACTCGAAGCAAAGGAAAAACCAGTTTGTTAGGAGGAGAAGCATGAATCAATTTACACAAACCCAGATGATAAAATTAGTAGACAAGGACTTTAAAACATTATTGTAATGGTACTTCATATGTTCAAGAAGCTAGAGGAAAAGATTGAGCATGGCAAGTAGAGATGTGTAAGATAAAAAAAAAAAAAGACCCAAATCTGAGGTAAAAACTCAATTGGATAGGATTAATGGCAGAGTCAGCATTGCCAAAGGTAGTAAACTTGAAGGCTATTCACAATAAAACACAGAGAGGAAAGAAAAAGACTGGGAAACCATTGAGCAGATGTCAGTAAGTTTTGGGAGGACCCTACTTAGAAAATGAAAAGACAAACCATACACTGGGAGAAATTATTTTCGAATCATATATTTGATAAAGGACTTACATCCAGAATGTATAAAGAATTCTCAAAGGTCAACAATATAAAAATGAGCAACCCAATTTTAAAAATAGACAAAAGATTTGAAGAGATGTTCTACCAGGAAAGATATATGGATGGCAAAGAGGCACATGAAAAGATGTTCAACATCACTAGTTACTAGAGAAATGCAAATTAAAACCACAATAAGATACATTACTCACCTACTAGAATGTGTTAAGTTCTAAAAGACTGACATACCAAGTGTTGATGAAGATATGGAGCAAGTGGAACTCGCATTCATGACTGGTGGAAACGTAAATGTTGCAACCATAGTGGAAAAGAGTTTGCCAGCTTTTTAGAAAGGTAAACGTGTATCTATCATGTGGCCCAACCAATTTACTTCTAGAAATTTAACAAGATGAATGCTCTTGGCAGCTTTATTTCCAATAGCCAAAGACTGGAAATAAATCAAATGCTCATCAACAGGTGAATGGATAAATTATGGTATATATTTATAATGGACTTGTACTTGGCAATAAAAAGGAATAACTCTGCCTGCATGGAATAACATGGTAGGCCTCAAAACAATCATGCTGAGTACAAGAAGTGAAATTTTAAGAGAGTACTGCATGATTCTGTTTACATAAAATGCTAGAAATGCAAACGACTCTGTAGTAACAAAGAGCAGGTCCGGGCTTGCCTGGAGAGTGGCAGAGAAGGGCAGAAAGAATTCTGAAGGGCAGAAAGAGATACCTGGGAGTGATGGAGGTGTTACCCACCCTTAGTCTGATGGCTTCATAGGCATACACATACACTTATCAAATTGTGCACTTGAAATATGTGCAGTTTATCGTATGGGAAGAAGTAGGAGACTGACAAGGAGCAGAAACGTAGCTATGATGCCAAAAGCAGCCCTTCTATCCTGTCCCAGAGGCAAGGGATGACTCCCTCAGGACGCCTGCCCCAGGCTAAAATAGGAATCATAAAATAAAGTCCCTACTGAACAAAACAGTTGTGGAGATGATTCACTTAGCAAACATTTTTTTGAGTGCTTGCTGTTCGTCAGGCTGTGTATTGTCGACTGAAATGAAATCACACAACGTCAGAGCTGTGGGTTAAGTTTTCTTTGAGGCAAAATGATGACTATAGCCTGGGAGACAGCATCTCGGATAGCTCTGAGGAACTGCTCTGAAGAGGCAGGGAGAAGCTCAGTATTATATATGATTTGAGTGAAGAGAGTACATGCAGTCAAGCATATATTTAAACAGAGGTTTGCCGCTAGCCTTGAGGAGCGCCATTCATGATTTTAGTGCTTTTCTATATAGGAGGAGAGGCAAGAATTTGGGCTCATAAAATCTTCTCCTGAAAATATCTAACTATCTGAAGGCCTGTGCTGCCAGTTTTCCCAGAGCACAGAGGGCCTCATTCCTGACCTCCACCCTGAACTCCTTTCAGGGAGGGTTGGAGGTCAGCGGCTGCAGTGGCTTGTGACTTAATCCAAGCAGAGGTCGATGGCAAGTGCCAACGTGATCCAGTCCTTGTAGAGGCAGATGGCGAGTGCCAACCTTTAGTTGGCAGTATTAAGTGCTTTGCCCTGTTTGTCTCATTTATTCTCATTTTTTCCTCTCATCAGCCCTCTGAGGTATGCACTATTATTATTCCCATTTTACAGATGAACATGAGAAGATGTTCAAAGTCATTAGTTATTAGAGAAATGTCTGGGTTAAATACCTCACCCAAGGCTACATAATAAAGCTAAAATTAAATAAAGTTACAGAAAAACATCTCATAGGATCAGCACAGGGCAGGTGTTCCATAAATCTGAGTTGAGACAGCTCTCCGTGGTGTTCTGACAGTGGAGGCACCCTTGCCCGGCCACTGAGAGCACAAACTCTTAAGTCCCAGCAAACTGGACTCAACCCCACTTGCCAGCTCTGGGGCCTTGGCTTGGGATTTCGTCTCTCTGCACTCATTTTTCTCATCTGCAAAACAGAAATATTAGTGCCTGACTTGAAGATTAATTGGAGAAATGTGCATATGGCATGTGGAACAGTGGTTGATGGTGATAAAGTCTCATATATCACACTTACCATGTTAGTGGAGTCTTGGCTTGTGCAAGTTTGTTGACTGACTGATGATGGAAAGAACGTGTCAGCCCTAACACAATCCACCTGAGGCCTGCCCAGGATGCAGTTCTGCTCTCACTCACCATGCCACTGGGAGTGAGAAAGAGACCTATTTTCAAAACAAAATCCACCATTTGTGTTCTAACAGATTCAGGTCTTGTCGCTGATGCCTCTCCAGGCCTGTCTGTCCATGTCAAAACCCCCTCAAGGCCTCAGGAGGGAGCCTCGACCTGAGTGCACTGTCTCTTCCCAGACAGAGCCCCACAAGCCAGTGCCTTCCCATCTTCCACCTCATCTCCTCTTGAATATCCTCATCCTATCTTGAGGGTCCTAAGCCCTCAAAAGAAATGGGTCCCACACCAAGACATATCATAATCAAGATGGCCAGAGTCAAGGATAAAGAAATGATCCTAAAGGCAGCAAGAGAAAAACAAAGAGTGAGTTACAAGGGAACCCCCATAAGGCTCTCAGCTGATTTCTCTACACAAACACTACAGGCCAGAAAGGAGTGGCAAGATATATTCAAAGTCCTGAATGAAAAAAAGATGCAGCCTAGGATACTCTATCCAGCAAGGCTATCCTTTAGAATAGAAGGAGAGATAAAGAACTTCACAGACAAGCAAAAACTAAGAGAGTTTAGCAACACTAAACCCAGGCTAAAAGAAATATTCACAGGTCTACTCTAAATAGAAAAGAAGCAGGATGCTACAAAAATGAGAAACTCATAACTGGAAAGGAGATAACTGCCATGAATTACAAAAAGAATAAACACAAAATTGTAAAAGAAGACATCTAAATCATTAAGAGTGGGAGAGGGAAGCAAGGAAAGCCACTGTGGAAAACAGCATGGAGATTCCTCAAAAGACTAGGAATAGACTTACCATATGACCCAGGAATCCCACTCCTGGGCATATATCCAGAAAGAACCCTACTTCAAAATGATACCTGCACCCCAATGTTCATAGCAGCACTATTTACAATAGCCAAGACATGGAAACAGCCTAAATGTCCATCAACAGATGACTGGATAAAGAAGAGGTGGTATATTTACACAATGGAATACTATTCGGCCATAAAAACCAACACCATAGCGCCATTTGCAGCAACATGGATGTTCCTGGAGAATGTCATTCAAGTGAAGTAAGCCAGAAAGAGAAAGAAAAATACCATATGAGATCACTCATATGTGGAATCTAAAAAAAAAAAAAAAACAAAACAGAAATACAAAACAGAAACAGACTCATAGACATAGAATATAAACTTGTGGTTGCTAAGGGGGCGGGGGGGGTGAGAAGGGACAGACTGGGATTTTAAAATGCAGAATAGATAAACAAGATTATACTGTATAGCACAGGAAAATATATACAAGATCTTGTGGAAGCTCACAGTGGGAAAAAAATGTGACAATGAATATATATATGTTCATGTATAACTGAAAAATTGTGCTCTACACTAGAATTTGACACAACATTGTAAAATGACTATTACTCAATAAAAAAATGTAAAAAAAATAAAGAAGAAAGAAATGGATCAGGGCCATTTATGGCATGTTGTCCTCTTTGGAGTGAATACCACTGTTTACTGGTTTACATAATGGCCAAAAGCCCTGGTGTGAGGGCCACTAGGCTGACTCCGAGTGCCGGCTGCATGACTTCAGACAGGTTACTTAATTCTCTGGGCCTCAGTTTACCCACATGCTAAACACTAATCATAACAGCCTCTACCTCGGGGTAGGGGTTAATTTTGAGGGGTAAAAGAGAAAAAAAGTCACATAAATCATTTAACACGGTCCTTTGGTAAGAAGGAAGTTCACCGCGCATGTGTTTTGTTTCATTATCACCGTTGTGTGTTCCAGCTTACAAGGCGCTTTCACATTTGCTGTGTCCCTGGGCACCGCCTGGTGAAGGACCAGGTTTGTCCTGTCGGAGAACTGAAGACTGGCTCTGAGAAGTAAAATGGCTTTGCTCAGGTCACACCTGGCAGAGCTAGGACCTTAATTCTGAATATTCTGGACATTATCGCTGCTATTTTGATGTCATTCTAACACTCAGTTCTGCCACTCGTTCCACAAAGTAAGGAGGTGTTGCTGCAAGGCCTCAATTTGCTGCAACACGTACGTACTGAAGTCGACGAGGTGTTCAGAAAACCAGAAGCCCTGGAACGGAATACATTTATCACTGACGGCTTTCTCTTTGGGAGGCAGTGCCAGAATGGTTACAGACCCAGCCTTTGGAACGAGGCCTGGCTTCAAATCAGCACTCTGCCGCGAAGCCGCTGATGTGGCCCTGGGCAAGTTCCTTGACCTCTGTAAGGCTCAGTTTCCTCAAGTTCAACGTGGGGTTGGCGAGAGAACCTGCCTACATCTTCTAAAGCTCAGAGCACGATGCAGGCCCCCAGACGTTCTGAATAAATGTTAACTAGTGTTATCTATTTTTTACCCTCCAGTTGGTACCTCCTGCCCTTGGGGTAAAGACCAAACTCCTTAATGTGGCCTACGGAACCTGAGCCTGTCTCTGTGCACCCACCCAGCTTAGCGCACCGCTTCGTTCACTGCCCGGCAGCCACGTTAGTGAGATGACTGTATAATTCCTCATCCAAACAGTGGGCACGAAGGCTCTATTAATGAGCACTCTGAGACCAAAAAGGGACTGCCCCCAGCAAACAGGGCATATGGTCACCCTACCCATTGGTCTTCCCTCCTGTCCACTCCTCATTTGTGCCAGACTCCTTGGCAACTTGATACGTGGGGCTTTACTTCACCAAAATGCCCTTCCTCACCCTCTTCCTTCGACCACCTATTATTCATCCCTCAGGACACACCTTAAATGACACTTCCAGCCACAGGTCCTCACAATCCTTTCCCCTAACACTTCATACAAAGGTATCATTCAGCAATTATCTCTATCAACGTTGATTTATATCTCTCTCTCCCACTAGACCTAGGCATTGGCCACAACCCTCTAATTCATCGCTGTATCTCAAGTGTCTAGCAGTTACTGAATGAAGGAAAAAATGAATAAATGAAATTCTTATCACATTTGTCCCGCACAATGACTATGTAAGATGGGAAAGTGTTATCATCCCCAAGATACAGATGGAGAAATGGAGAAGTTAAGCAACTTGCCCAAAGGTATCCAGTGAGTGAATCATGGAGCACATGGGGACACTGACCCCTAGCTCAGTGTATTTTCTGCTACTTCACATGGTCTCTTAATACTCCACCTCCATGTCTCCTGGACTGAACAAACCAACCTCTACAGCGAATGGCTAAGAAATGCAAAAGAAATCTCTCGGAATACAGAAAAGCCCTCTACTTCCTGTTTTAAGAGGGAGATTGGGGGAAGGAAGCTTCCTTCAAATAGATACAAGAAATAAACATATTCACCAGATTGAAGATAGCCTACTCCAGTGGTTATTTGGATTAAAACCCCAGGGAAGTGTCCTAGCCGATCTCATCTCCCTGTGGGCAGCAGAGTGCCACCAGGTCCAGGCCGCACTCAGGAGCCTGGGCCCAGGAGCAGCACACCAGGAAATAGCTGAGAATCCCAGAGCTCCAAAGCAGCCTTGATGACTGTAACCTGAGAGGCCTGTTGAACTTGGGGGAGAGGTCAGTCGACGCAAATGCTCCATTGTCCACTGAGAGACACCCAGAGCAATTTCAGATGCCCTATAGAATATTATTTTTTTACAGCAGAGAGATTTATATTTTTTCAGTATGCTTCCATAAACAGGCTTGTCTTCCTTTTATCCTACCAACAACTGAAAAAAAAAAATGTATGGGACCAGGCAATGTCACAAAAATGGGGAAGATCATGGGATTTAGAGCCAGACTGGTTTGGATCCCATTTCTGACTCTTTCTGTCTATAGAACTCAAATAAGTCTCTGAGCCCTTCTGAGCCTGTTTCCTCATCTATAAAATGAAGAGAGTGAAATTACATACAGGGAACACTGTGGAGATATGTAAAATGCCCGACTCGTATGTTCAATAGTAATATTCATAGTCCTTTGGTCTAAATTTCTGGGTTCCATTACATGGAGTGGGATTTCTTTGTAGGGAGGCCCACCAGGAAACACTCCCCACCCCATCCTCAGTGAATCTCCATGGTTAACCAGCAGGCTGAGTAAATATTTGTGGGATACACCAATACACCACTGAATCTCTGTCCCATGATGGCATCAAGAAGCCTTTTCCCACTTCCTGGTTCAGAGCGTAAATGCTTCTGGAGTAACAGACTGTCACGGACTGACGGATCACAAACTGGTGAGTTTACCAGTGCCCTCGGAGCAATCAGGTTTCAAGAACACTCCTTTAGGGCACACTGATGGGGGCGGAGGGCAGCCTGGCTGGGTCCTGATGAATCCCACACTCAGCCTGACAGAGTGAATGGCAGCTTCATCAAATGGGTTCTTGGCAGGGGCCCTCAGGGAGTTCTCACTTACCAGCCTCTCCAGACCTGTCTGTCTGTCCACGGCAGTCCCTGCCTCTGATTGGGGAGGCCCGAGTCAGGCAACCAGGGGGCCTGTTGATTGGAGTCAGCTCTCTGGGCTGTCAGCTGGGGAGAGGGGGATATTGAATTCATCAGTCATGTTGGCAGGGGATGGGAGTGGGGGAAGGGCTCCCAGAGGGCAGGGGAAAACCCAACGGCGGACAAAGCTGTGAAGAGCAACTGGTTTGGCCTTGAGCAGGGTGACCCCTTAAGCCAGATTAATGATCCACAGATTCCCATTTTTGTTTCAAATTGCACTAAATGATGGATGATAAACATTAGCCTTTGGTCCTCACTCATATAAGAAAGAAAAGCAGTAGACAATTTCCTAAATTTTTTCCTTAGTATTTTTATGTATTTCTGATGTCACACAACATTTTGCTTTTCAATAATTGGACATTGTGTTCCTTCTGGGGAGGGGGAGAGAAATTGGACTTTATTGAACACCTACCATGTGCCATGTACATCAGTCATTTTATTCCTCTGAGACTTGGGCACGAATATTGCCCCAAGTTAGAGATAAGGATACAGGGAAAGACAGGTGATTAACTTGCCAGGTCACCTCGAGTCAGTGACAGAACCAGAATTTCAACTAGTGCAGTCTGTCCATGCCCTACCCACTTCACTTTGGCCTCAGGAAGCAGTAACCAGAGTTGATGTGGCCCATTATTCACTTGTTGATAATATGTATATATTTTTCACTGGTTAAGTCTTGAAGTCAGTTATTTCTCTCAATGCATTTTAGCTGGAGCCCTGTTAAATGACCAGGCTAAGTCTTCAGGCCAGTTGTCTTCTGTCCTAAGTGTCATGAGGAGGTCTAGTCGAGGTGGAATCTAGGACCTGCTCAAGCCTGGTCCACTCCAGGACCCATCAAGATGCACGTTTTCCCAGATCCTCAGAGTCAGAACAGACCTTGAGGCTCTTATTTTCCAAATTGCTGGGGCTTTCCCCCGTTAGCAGGTGTTCGAGGGGCAAAGACAGTTCTACAGTTGGTGCAGGGAGCTGAGCCAAGGCTCCCTCTGGGTATGCGGCTCTGGGACTCTGTAAATTGAAGGCTCTCTTCTGGTTCAGAGTCTGTATCCCACACTTCTGCTCACCCAGCCTGGCTTCCATGTCCATGGATTATGTTGCTAGTTTTAGTGCTTTCAGGTTAATGATACTGACTCAAGGTTTGGAAAGGACTTCTGGGTTGTTAAGTCCAATCTTCCATTCAATACTTGGATTTCGTCTGCAACACCCTGCTTTCCCTTCTCCAGCAAGGAGGAGCTCATTACCTCATTGCTTCTTTGGTTAATGTGACTATTAGAAAGCTCTTCCTTCTCTGTATGTAGTTTCAGGCAGAGGGGACAGTATGAGCAAAAGCATGGAAGAGACAAACAGTCTCGTGCATTCAAAGAGGATTTGGAAAACTAGAGTTCAAGTCCAGACTCCTACTTCTCAGCTGGTGACCTTGGACAGATCGCTTAACCTTCGTGGACTTGAATATTTCTTTTCTTGGTTACAAAACAGGGCAGTAATGCCTGCCCTATCTACCCCAAGAAGTTGCAGTGAGGTTCAAATGAACCATGAATAGTTACTTTCACAGAGAAAGACTGTGCACATTTAAAATACAATAGCTATCACCATTGATATGTTCTTAATCAACCTTTTCCACTTTAAGCAGAAAAGGAAATAAAGCAGTTGTCTTTGTTTTGTTGCTGTTTTGTTACTATTTGCAAAAGAGAAGTTTGACGCCTATTATAAAATCCAGAGGTAACCCTTGCTCAAGTTTTGCCATTTAGTGCACCCAAAATACTCCCAGACAACACTGTGAGATTGTTTTCCCCTCATCCCAAATGCCCTCCCTGACCCAGGCATATTCTCTGGGCTTCTCCAGGGAGAAGGCTACACTTGTGCTGATTTGTACCCAAGCTGCCTGGGGTTTGCATTGACAGAGACAGATGTCAACAGGGTGAAACTAACAAATTAATTTTACCTGATGACCTAAGCCAGATGTGACTGAAGGAAGAAAGAAGGGAGAAAAGATATGGACTCTCTTGTCTTTGTCACAATCCATGCTGTTTTTTCAAGATTATCTATCAAGCACAAACCTCAAAACAGTTCTATACCCTATGAAACCTTTCTGAAACAGTGTCTCCAGGTTAACCAGACTTGAATACCTGTAGGTAACTGTGGTTATCACCCTTCAGATAAGTCCTGCTTAACAATTTCAAATTCAACAAGCAGTTCTTGATCTAGATGGCATCTCATTTAAATCTCAAAAAAATCCTATGTGGTTTTATCACTCTCATTATTTAGACGCAGAAAGTTAAGCCAAGAGAGGAGAAAGTGAATATCCAAGTTCACAAGGTTAACAGAAGCAAAGCTAGAACTAAAGTCTTTGACCTGGAGATAAAAAGAAGTGTTAAAGGCAACTTCTTTTATGTGCACATTTCAACAAAGATGTCAATATTAATTAAATCCCTTCTCTGTTCAGGGCTCTGCACTAAGCATTGGAGGTGGGTAAGGATGTAGAGGAATGTCTCATTCTATTGAGGAAGATTTTGGGGAGATGTTTCTTTTCATAAGCTACGAATTGTGAGATTCTCAGGTCTGCCCATTCAACAAATATTTAGTGATATCCATTGGTTGGCAAACCAATGTTCTGGGTGTAAAAGAAAAGAGAGAGAGAGTGAAAGAGAGAGAGAGGAGATGAATAATCTATGCTCTCAAAATGAAGATGAGATTGGAAGGAAGTCGCTCCATATGGTCAGAGAGATGCAATGATCGAGGTCTTTGTAGGGCATATGGGAACTCAGACAAGCCCTACATAGCACAGCTCTGGGGTGAAGGAGTGGAGGGATGGGGAGTCAGAAAGACTTCCAGGAGGAGTTCTCAGGTGACTTCAGTCTTGAAAGTCAAGTATGGCTTAATTTAGTTAATATATGAAGAAAGGGTATCCCAGAGAGTAGGGACAGTAGAAATTAGGCATAGGGCTGACAAGAGAGCCAGGTATGGGAGGCCACAAGCTTAAAACCTGGTGAGAGAAGTGGTGAGGGATGAGGCCATATAGAATGGTGAAAGTTGGATTAGGAAGGCTCCAAGAAGCTAGATCATTAGGGTGTACAAATGCCATTGGTTTCTGTAAGTTGATTTTGTATTCTGCAAATTTACTAAAATCATTCATTAGTTCCAACAGTTCTTCGGTTGAGTCTTTGGGATTTTCTATACACATCTTCAAATAGCAACATTTTTATGTCCTCCTTTTCAATTTGGATGCCTTTTATTTCTTTGTCTTGCCTGATTGCTGTGGCCAGGACTTCCAGTACTATATTGAAGGACAATGGTGGAAGTGGACATGCCTGTCCTGCTCGTAATCATAAAGGAAAAGCCTTCAGTTTTTCTCCATTGAGGATAATGTTAGCTGTGGGTTTCTTGTATGTGGCTTTCATTATGTTGAGACACGTTCCTTCTATACCCATTCTGTTGAGGGTTTTTATCACAAAAGGATGTTGCATTTTGTCAAATGCTTTTTCTGCACCTACTGGGATGATCATGTGATTTTTATCTTCACTTTATAATAAGTACATAATGTTTAAATCTGAGATCGTTTTCTTCTCCAGTCATAATGTGTTTCTGAAAACACTTGATTTTGCAGGTAATTAAATGATTTGTGAATCCATTTGATCCCTTAGGCTCTTCTAAGGCAGTTCCAGAATAGGCTTTACTGGAGGAATTGTTCAGCCCACAATAAGGGATGATTCCTCTGGAGTTTTCATTGAATGCCCCAGGTGATCACCAAGGCTTTTGGATTTGACTAGTTGAAACTTCAATTTTTCCCTGGCTTTTTATGAGTAACGGGAATTGTTCTAACTATAACTCCTTGTCATTCCTGGTCTGGCCTTTTTTTACTCTAAACACATATGACTTTTTATTCAACAAATTCCAGGGGACCCCTATGCAGCTTTTTGAAGATACTTTTCTGCATAGCTCCCTTCTTTCTGTGACTCTACCCTAAAAGTTCCTAACACCCCAGCTTGCTCATCTTTGCTCTTGTCCTCAAGTCAGTGAGGTCTCCAATCTCATTCAGGTTCTCCCTTCCTGAACCTGCACTTAGAGATGTAGGCTCATCTTATTTATTTACTTTTTTGCAGGGATCACGGCCCTGCACTGCCTTTTGTCAATATTGGGGAACAGCTTTTTGTATATTTCACCCTTCTGTTTGTTGTTTACAAGGAGGTGACGCTCATTCATTTTTACTCCGTCCTGGTTGGAAGTGGGGCTCTCCTGCCCTGGTCTTTTACTTGCTGGCCCTCCTGCTCTCTTTCCCAATTCAAATCAGATCCCTGATTCTGCAACCCACTTACAGCTCTCCTAGTTACTCACATTACCAGTTATCACCAAACTAAGACAGCTTTTACCTAAGGCTATTTTTCTCCTTTAAGGAATATTCTATAGTCTGTGTTTTCACTTTCTCCTTTCCCTTTCATGCTTTGATCCAATGCAATTTGAATTTCACCAGCACCGTTCCAAGGCTACTGCTGTTACTGTGGATAGATGCCAGTAACTTCCTCCTTCTCAAACTCAATGGATGCACTTCTACTCCATTTTCTTTGATTTTTCTGCAACATTTGATATTGCTGACTCCTTCCTCCTTGTCAAATCTGCATTCCCATGGAGGAAAGAAAACAAAACATTGTGGTTAAGAGTTCAGACTTTTAGTCAAGGAGACCTTGTTCTAATCTAAGTTCTGCCACATATATGAGCCATAAAAACTTGGACTAATGATTTGACTTCCTTGAGTCTCACTTCCTTCGTATGTAAAAAGAACATAATAACATCAACCTCACAGTATTGTTGAAAGAGTAAATGAAATAAATTCAGAAGGTGCTTAACCAAGTACCTTAACCAAGAAGGCATTTCATAAGTGAAAGCCATAATGATTACCTTCCTCCTAGTTTCTTTGACATTATTCTCACCTGGCTGCCTCTGGCAGTTAGCCTCCCTTAAAGACTCCTTTTTCTCTAACTACCCTTTGAGATGTATTGCGCCCCACAACTCATCCCCTTTATATTTTGTTTTTCGTTTTCACATTATAGATTATTACTTTAAAATACAGTATTAAAAAGCATTGAGTAGAAACAAAAAGAAATATTTGTGAAATAGATGTAAGTTGAAAAGGAAACAAGGACAACTTACACCCCTGTTCCTTCCACCTTTTTGAAGAAACAGAAGATTATAATCATCTTTGAAACCCCCCGTGTACACTTTTGGGATCCGAACCCCTACCCTTTCCCTGCAGAGACAATCATTTCCTGATTTTTTGTGTTTATCATTTCCTCACTTATTCTGAAAGTTTTTCCACAGATGTTTAGTTTTGCAAGCATCTGAGCCTTGTATAGAAAGAACCATACTAGATGTTTCTTCTGTAACTTTCTTTTTTCTACTTAACATTATGTTCTTGAGGGTCATCTATGTTGTTTCTGAGGTTCTGTTTCATTATTTTTTTATTGCCTCATAATTCCATTGTACAAATGCTCCATAATTTATTGAGCTAGCTAGCCTTTCTATTGTCAACAGATGTTTGCCTTGTGTCCCATTTTTGCTGGTACAACAATGCTGCTGTGAACTTCTTTATACATCATCTCTGAAATTGTCTAGGATATACAATCAGGACCAGGATTGCTGGATGGGAGGGTTTGCACGTTTTCGCTGGGTTAAAAATTGGTTTTCAGAATGGTTGTATCAGTTCGTACTTCCACCATCATTGCATAAATATTGTTGAAAAATTGTTCAACATACTTACCAACACTTGATATTGCTATACGTATCTCCATTAGGTTTTACTCTAGCTGCTCTCCCTTAGTGTCAACCATCACTTCTGAGCTGATAACCACCAGACACTTACCTCCAGCCAGTATGTTTCTCCTAAGCTCCAGATCCACATATTCAACTCCTAGTTAACGTCTCCTGCTGGCTGCCTTCAGACAGAGCCAATGCAACATGTTCCAAAAGGAGTCTCCTTCAGTAAATTGCACCATCTTTAGTCAGTCATCCAAACCAGAAATCAAGGCATCACCCTAAACTTCTTCCTTTCCCTTGTATCCTACATCTGAATCCTGTTCATTCTACTCTCCAAATACCTCTTGAATCTACTCACTCTGTTCTACTGTGCTTCCCTGATACTTCTGGTGCTTCTCTTTCAGGAATCAGAGTAAGATGGCACTTCCTCATTTCATGAAGTTATTAAGGCCTTATGACTTGCTCGGCCAATGAAATGTGTGCAGAGGTAACATCTGTCACCACCAGACAGAAGTCACAAGAAGCGGGGTGTGATTCACCATGACCTATGCCCCTGCGGCAAGGACTGGCAACAGCACACCAGCCTGGGTTCTGGAATGAGAACAACAGAAATCTGCTTCCATGTAATCAACATGTAGCATTCATTAAAAAAAAAAAAAACCTGTCTTAAGTCACTGAAATTTTGAAGTTATTTGTAATGACAGCATAACCGAGACTCTCCTGACAAATGCACTTTTTTCCATCTTCCTGACTGTTAAACATGTGCAAGCAGCAAAGTTAGAGACTTTTCCAGTTTCCTTGGAGGTCACTGCTATGAGATGGGTTTTTTTTTTCAACTTCCTGAATAAACTCTTATGTTGGCATGAAAATAATAGCCTTTGAATGCCCAACTTCAGAGCTTGCTGAGTTCTTTCCAAGTGGCATTAGTTGAGGTTTTGGCACTTTTCTTCAGAGCACAGCCATCTACTATCTGCATAAAAGTCAGCTGTTATCTTCTTTCCAAAGCCATCAAATCCCAAAATAGAGTAAGTTAGGAGTAAGCTAATATCTTCCTGGCAAAGACCAGTGTCAGGTTTCAAGGGCACCATTTGACACCTAGCTGACAAGGGACATCACTAGACTGCCTACAATGCTCAAAGACCTACAGAACGTTGCTTTTAAGGAACTAACCAAATTGAAGCCATGTTATGACACTAATAACCGAGGAAAAGGAAATTAACATTGGTTGAGCACCTTCAAGTGCCAGGCATTTTATGTATACTGTCTTGTTCAGTCTTCAAAACCACTTTGTGTGTTAGATATTATTAGTCTAGCTGACAAATCATTCCCAGAAAATAAATTCAACTTGAGTAAGTGACTGGCCAAGGTCACGGTAAAGACTCTGGGTCCAGAGCCCAGAGCTCAGGGCTTCCTGTAAGGTGCTCCTTTGACGCCCCCATAGAGTCTTAATTGTGTCCCTTTATTTCCTTACATAAAGTTAAAAAATAACCCAAAGGCAGGTAGATGAGTTTTCTGAGTCTTGACTCACTCACCTAACAAATATTGCCTCCTACTTATTCAGTGTGAATAGCAGTGCTGGAGAGGGAAAAAATGGAATACGACGAAACAGAATAGATCAGAGGAAAAAATCTCTGCCTTCAAGGGGCTCATGATATACAGTGGTGCACTGTGGTATGTAGGCAGATTAAATACAACATGATGTGACGCATGCATCCACTCATTCATTTGCCAGACATTTACCAAGGGTTGATCTGGAAACAGAACCAAAGCCCCTGTCTTCAAGGAGCTCACAGTCCAGTATCACAGGCTGAACAACAGAAACTTGCCAAGTGGAAGCATCGAGAAGGGTAAGGCTCATTATCTCAGGTGAGTCAGCAAAGTCTTCATGCCTGGGGTGATTCTGGAGACAGATTTCTTTTTAATTGCAATGTCAGCATCATGCAATATTGTGTAAGTTTAAGGTGTACAATCTGTTAACTTGATACATTGATATATTGCAATATGATTACCATGGTAGTGTTAGCTAAGACCTCTATCATGTCATATAATTATCCGGGAGATAGGTTTGGAAAGAGAAGTTCATGGCCACTAGAAGAAGAGCGTTCCAGGCCACTAGAGCAGCATACACAAAGACGCCCAGGGCAGGGAAATTCCATCCTGGAGAGAAAGGGAAATCTTCCCCATAGAAGCAGCCGGAGAACCAAGCCTTGAAGTGGGGCAAGGACAGACCTCACGGACAAGGTGCAGAAAGGCACCACCCGAGCAGGCGGAACAGCAGATGCAAAGCATGGATGCATCTCTGGAAGAAACTGCAATCATTCGGGCTTGCCTGTGGTTCAAGATTCCTGTGGGGGAGTAGCAGCAAACGAAACTGGAAAACAAGGGTCAGAGGAGGATCACGGAGAACCTTGAATGATTTGCCAAGAAAGCTGAGATAGTGCGTCTAAGCAAAGAGAGCTATGCATGCAATGTCAGTGCAAATTTAAACAACAACAGCAGCAACAACATAGCACAGAGCTTCACACGCAGTAGCAAATGTTAGCCATGATTATTTTTAATTTTTGTCTTAGTTCAGACTGCTACAATAAATACCATAGACTGGGTGGCTTAAACAACAGCACTTTACATGTCATAGGTTGAGGGGCTAGAAGTCTGGGATCAGGTTACCAGCATGGTCAGGCCCTGCTGAGAGCCCTCTCCCTGGCTTCCAGATGGCCACCTTCTTGTTGTAGCCTCACATGAAAGAGAGAGACAGAAACAGACAGACAGAGAGACAGCTCTCCAGTCTCTTCTTACAAGGGCACTAACCCCATCGTGGGGGATCCACTCTTAAGATCTTGTCTCAACCTAATTACCTCCCAAAGGTCCCACCTCCAAATACCATCACACTGAGGATTAGGACTTCAAGATATGAATTTGGGAGAACACAAGCGTTCAGTCCATAGAAATTATCATTATAAAAAGGTGGTATAAGAAGGAAATAATATGGTCACATTAGCGGCTTAGAAAGCTAACCCCGGCAGGCACTTGGGAGTCATCAGTGAAGGGTTCTCTCCACCACCGGCGAGACCTATGCGTGTTGGCCAGTTAGATCTGGGTTCCTCTCTGTTTCCACAGCCCCTCTGCTTCCCTCTCTCACCACACTTAGTACGTGTTAGATTATTAATTCCCTGAGGACAGTGATTATACTGATCTCCATGTCCGTAGCATGTCTGCCAGAGGGGATATATTAAAAATATTTAGAGGCATGAGACTCCACATTCCCTCGTGGCACTGCAGGTGGGCTGCCCTCCTCTTAGTCCCCACTCCTCCCTCCATATTCCACATTCAAGTGCCCGAGCCTTGCAGCCTGATCTGGTCCTAGGCTTAGGAAGTCATGTTTCCAAAGTCCCTACTCAGACCATGGGTGTTAAGAATAATGTCTTCCCCACACCCTCTCACTTTCCAGAACCATCCACATTCGTGTTTCTAGTTTCTTTGCACTTGCCTTGAAATTGATGACAAATGAATTTTGCAAGCCCATCTAGGAAATTACCTCAGTATCCAACTCATTTCCTGGGGCCATTTACATTTTTAAATGTATGGAGAAGGTTGAAGTGCTTTTTCTTTCTGAATTCCCTGGACCACTGGTAAACCCCTTTCACCCTTATAAATGGACAGGAGATGATGTCACAGCACAGTAAAAGCTCTCATGGCTTTAGCCTTCCCTCCGTGGTTCAGGACTGACTCAGATGTCTCTGACCTTGGCTCCCTCTCAGAGACTATGTCAGATCACGGGGACTTGTCTCAGACCTTCTGCCACTAGAGGCAATGGATGATCAGAGAGCTCTTGGATGAAAACACTGACTTTCAACATCACACTGTTAGGCTGCACATCCCACTGACTCATCCTGCACGGACTAGCCCACTTAGCCATTCATTAATTCAAGCAACCTTGATAGAGCTCTTACAGTGGTCAAGGCTGTGCTGGATTCTGAAATCGCAGAAGTGAGCAAGGCACATACCCTCCCCTGGAGGAGACAGACCTTTATGCCAAGATGCAACAACCGTGACTAAGAGTTGCTCACTCATATCAATGAGTTTGCAGGGTAAGTAGATAAGCAATATGTATATCCACATGGCTATGATGCAAGTAATACAATATTAGAGGTAGCAAGGACTTTAAGAAACATATATATGTATTTTAAATAATTATATATCTACTATATATGCATATGCATATATATGGGTATGGGTACTTACCAATACCTAGCCTATACACAGTCTGTATATTTCCTATATCTATATTATATTGTTTTTCATCTATATATATTTACTACAGTGTTTACTATGAGCCAGGTGCTTTTTCAATGTTCTCATAAATTAACTCATTTGAGTCTCGTACTAGCTCCATGAAATATGCACTATTATCATCATCCACATTTTACAGATAAGGAAACTAAATCTTAGACATTTTAAGTAATGTGCTCATAATCTACTAAGTTCTTGAGCAAGGATTTGAATCAGGCAGAATACTTCCAGAGGCCATGTTATTAAACCGCATGCTATAAACTGTGAAGGAGGTAAATAATAGAATTCTTCCCAACTGAGGTGGCTGTATTTACATATGGACTTTGAGGCAGGGGAGGCGTTCGTGAACAAATCCTTTGAGGTGGAACTCTGTAGGCCACCCTTAAAGAATGGCAAGTGACTGAATTTGGTTGGAACATAAGAAGATGATGCCCATCTTTGGCTCTGCACAAGGTCGTGTGGAAGAGGGGTCTCATTCTGGCGGGTAGCCAGAAAGCCACTGGATAGAGGGTGCAGGGACACAGATGGTGGCTGGCTTCCTGCCAGCAAGGATGTACAGGAGGGGAGCAGAGCCTTTTGGGGGCCCAGCTTGGCCTATCTGAATAGTCTAGCCTGCTGGCCAGTCTTGGTGGTAAAGGATTTGTGCTCTGGGATTCCACTAGGTTGACTTTTTAGCACAACAGCACCAGATCCTGAGTGGTACTCTTTCTTGCCTGAAGGGACCACCAGTGTCCACAGCTGAAAATAAAGGCACTAAGGATCTGCCCAGTTGTCTGCTTCTGTGAATTAACCCACCCCAAACTTGAGAGTGTACAACAGCAATCCTTTTATTGTGCTTCCAGATTCTGTGGGTCAGGAATTTGGAAAGGGCATGGTGGTCACTTCCGCTCTCTGCTCCTCCATGTCTGGGGCCTGAGCTGGAAGACTCTAGGCTGGGTGACTCTACAAGTGGGAGCAGGGGTCATCTGAAGACACCTTTACTCACATATCTGGGATTGATGATGACAGTTGGTGACAACCTCTGAAGCTGTCAGTTGGAACATGTATGGGAAGCCTCTCCATGCAGCCGCCTGTGCTTCCTCACAGCATGGCAGGTGGTTCTAAGAGCTACCAGTGCAATGGAATCAAATGGAAGCTGTATTGCCTTGGATGACCTGGTCTCTGCAGTCACATAGAGTCACTGCTAGTTTAGTTACAAGCCCATCCAGATTTAAGGGGAGGAAACTAGACTCCCACAATTAAAATCATGAATGTCAAGGTTATATTGTAAGAAGAGCCTATGGGATGGGAGAGGTTGCTGTGGCCATCTTTGGAAAATCCAATCTCCCGTAGCCCCTCAGATTCAGAATTCAGAGAACTGTCAGCAGTTAAACCCAACCACTTCACTATGGAGTTTACTAGGGTGGGGTGGGGAGCCAGTTCAGCCAAAAGGCACCATCATTAGCCCCATCCAATTTCCAAAGTCATTTGACCACCGAACCCCTTCCCTATAAGATTCTTAAGACACAGGTGTCCCTCAACGCTACTTTTAAATACAGTAATCTAAGATTATTCATCCAAGATGTGACCTCAGCATGAAGCTTTGCCCAAGCCCCCTCCTCAGGAATTTTGCACCAGCTCTTTCCTCTGTTTTTAACACTCTCTCTCTCAGATCTTTAAGGTTGACTTTCTCTCCATTCAGGACTCAATTTCATCATCACTTTTTGGAGAAAACTTTCCAGGTTACCCAAGCCCATGTCCACTCTTTCCAGCACATCATCTGGTATTTCCCACTGTCTGAAATGATCTTGTTTACTTGTTTATTTCTGTGTCTTCTCCCCACCTCACCCATTCTGCATAGTAAGTCCCATTAAACCCTATACCTTGCTCTTTCTGTTCCCTGGAACCTGGCCCAGTGCCTGGGTACACATCTATTAAACAGTCATTGAATGAGTAAGTGGAAGACAGTGCTATACCCAGAAATCTTTTTGTTTCTTATTTGTGGGATTTGGGATAAGGAGAATAAAGAACTTCTACATATATCTTAATGAAATGTAAGCTTCCTTTCTTTTGTCTCTCCACTCTCTGAATCTCTTCCTAAATTTTCTCCTTAAAAAAAAAAATAAAGTATGATGCCTAAAAGAAGACTGTGCATGATTTTGCAAAAATCTAGAAAAGCAGAATATAATGACTACTTCTTGAATCGCCCTACACAGAATTCCAGGTGATTCAATATATTCCATTATAAATTCCTTCCTATGGAATTCTTTTCAAGTGTAGCTAAAAATATAGAAGAATATATAATAAAATATATTAGGTAATTCATTTATATATAAAATATTTACATTTATGTATTTTATATATAAATATATTATAACATATTTATTACATTTATACTTTATTTAAATTTTTGATATTTATAACATTTTATATAGTATAAAATTCTACCATATAAATATTTTATTTATGTAACATGTAAAATACAAATACATATTATAAATGTAATGAGCAACTTGAAAACCATTTTGATCTTTCTTTTAAGTGTCTGATCTTTCTTAAAGATTTCATTCCTAAACGGGGGGGGGGGTGGGTGGGGGGGGAGCTAATTTCCATCACAGTGACACAGAAGTGCCTATCAAAGAAAGTACTAGAAATATCAAAAGCATTATAAATAGCTCACTTGAGTCCAGCAAAGCCATGGTTTGAAAACCCTCAAACATGAACAAAATGGGAAGTCAAAGAGATATAGCAGAATTTGATCTTCATGTAGGGTCACTCAATCTTCTTTATTCTCCCAAGAGAGGATCAACAAAGATGGCCAGCCTCCCTGAAGTAGATTTCAATCTACAAGGACTTTTTCATCCAAGATCCTTGGAAACGATGACCCTCAGGGAAGGGGAGCTCTTTGCTCTTACTGGAACATCCTCCGAGTCCCATCCGCCCACCCCGTCCTGTTCCCCTCCCCCACCCCGCCCTGTCCACTAATGACTCAGCGGCGCTCCTTAGCCACCTGCCGGGGCACAGGCTTAGGCACATCAGATCTGCCCCAGGACTTCTCACAGGAGTCAAATTATACTCACCCACACACCAGAAAGGAGGTCTGCTAGAAATCTTTAAAAACCGGGTGCTTAATTTATATGAGACGGCGTCTAGACATTTATTTTCTGGAAATATTTAACTTGGATAAGACATGTGGCCCCCAAGATGAATGCAGGATTGAAATAGTTCACTTGAAAATTTGTGCAAGGAAACGTCTGGTGGAGTGCAATGAGGTTAAACATCAACATACTTTCCTAGGTTGGAAAGGTCATTCTGTTTGCCGTGTGCTCTCAGGGCCCTGCCTCTGAATGCTCCCGGTATTATGTTAGAAATATAGAGTTAGGTGATAATTGCTTTTGCCATGCCTACTTTTCTGTACTTCTATATGCATTTTCATGACTCTATCTGTGAATACTACCACTTCGATGGTCACTGGGGGTGAAATGCTAGAGATAGAAATTCTGGAGATTGTATACAATGGGAGCTTTATTTGGCTTTGAATTAGAAGGTTTTGCTTCAATATCCCAGACCATAGGGGCCAGCAGACTTTTCTGTGAAGGACCAAACAGTAAATATTTTAGGATTTAGGGGCCATTCAGTGTGTCATCACTACTTAACTTTGCCACTGTAGTCTGACGGCAGCCAAGGACAGTACACACACTAGTGGATAGACTGCATTTTGATAAACTTGGTTCACAAAAGCAGGCATTGGGACTCCTGTCTTAAAGCAGCAGCCTTCAGATTGTTTTAACAGTGACTCATAATAAGAAATGAAATTTATACCATCACCCAAAACAAACATACATTTATGTGTCTGTGTCTATCTGTGCATGTCTGTGTATGTGTATTCAGAAAACAACACCTACTTTTACAATGCACATACACCGATATTTTCTACTGTATCCAATCAGATTCTAAAAATCACTTTTTACATGCTGGTGGGGCACCATCTAAGTTGATTTTCAAGACCCACTAAAGGGTCATGACCCTCAGTTCACAGAACACTTTACCAGGCTAACTCTCCACTTGTGTGCAAATAGCCAGGAGCAGACAAAGCATCAGTGTCCCTCCGGTGATGAATGAGACTGCCTGCCCTTCACCAAAGCCTCCGCTGCTGGCTTGGGTCTTCCCATCTCTTGAATCTGATAAAGTTGTGACCCAATAATGAGGGCGATCACGCATTGCTGAGAATGCATACAAACGCTCTGGGTAAAAGCCACAGGACAGGAAGCTGGATGCCGTATCTTTTTCAAAGCAGAATAGGGAAACAAACTTTTCTCTTTGAGTGAGTCTAGCAGAGCTCGCAGAGTCCTTTCTTTAAATGTAAATGGAGTCCCAGTGGGCAAGGAAACAGGAGGAAGAACCTTTCCGATATAACAGACCAAGCCCCAGAGTAAGAATCAGACACCTCAGTCCTAACCCTGGCCATGGCCACTATTTAGCTGATGGTCTGGGCAGCTCAGTCCTCTCTCTAAGCCTCAGTTTCCCACCCTGCTAGCTGGGAGACTTGAAGCAAGATGCTGTGCCTCTCTGAGCCTCAGATACCTCAACTGTAAAGTAATGTTGGCTCCCTCAGAAGATTGTGATGAGGATTAAATAATTAATGATGAATGTAAAGTACTCAAGACAAGCCCAGCCCAAAGTCAGTGCTTGATAAATACACTTGCTACGAGCATGCAGTAGTTCAGATGCAATGCTCTTGCTGCTAGACGCATAATAAATGATAGATAATACCTGCTACTGTTCCACCCGTCCCTTTATTCTGAAAAGTCTCAGAGAAATTTCAACAGAAAAGTTAATAATCCAGTTAACTCCTATTTTTTTCTATGCAGGTTTACCAACTGTTACTATTTCACCACATTTGCTCTCTCTCTCTCTCACACACACACACACTTTCCTGATCAATCTCTCTCTGTACGTTTAACATAACTTGCCAACATCAAAACACTACGTCTCTAGATAATTCAACATGCATCTCTTACCTCTTATAATTATGGTATCACTAAGATGCCCCCCAATTTAATGTTTAACATTATCTAACACATGCTTATATTCAGAGTTTCCCAATAATGTCTTTATAGCTGTTTTTTTCTTTTTCCCAATCCAGAATCCAACTTTCCTTCTTTCATGACACTGACATTTTCAGACTCCAGGACAGTTATGTGTTTGGGTTAGAACAAATGAGTAAATACTTTTGTGTGTGTGGAAACTTTTGTGGAAACCAGGATTCTCACTGTAAAAGATGGGAGATAGAAATACGAATAAAAGCTGAGTAAGAACCCAGTGGTACTGGATTTGAACTAGGGAAATCAGACTTCATTTTAGTTGGGGTTCTCCAGAGAAACAGAACCAATGGTATGTGTATATCTAGAGAAAAGCAGATTTGTTTAAGGAATTGGTTCACACAGTTATGGAGACTAGCAAGCCCAAAATCTATAGAGTGGGCCAGCAGACTAGAGACCCAGAGAAGAGTCAGTGTTGTGGTTCAAGTCAAAAGGCTGTCTGCTGTAGAATTCCCTCTTGTTCAGAGGAAATTAGTCTTTTTTCTAGTCAGGCCTTCAACTGATTTGATGAGGCCCACCCACCTTATGGAAGGCAATCTTAAATAAGTTCAAAGTCAGCTTACTTAATTGTTAACCTCATCCAAAAACATCCTTGCAGAAACATCCAGAATAATGTGTGCCCAGCCAAGCTGACATATAAAATTAACCATCACAAACTTCAATAGAGGTAGAGACAGAGACAGATACACACACATATGCATTTATTTATTTTAGCTCTGTACTGAAAGGGCCCAAAAGCAATGATTTCCCAGTAATACAGAGCACACATGATGTCCAAATCTTGGCTTCTAAATATCATTCTCTACTAAAAAGAACCAGTGCTCCTTGGAGAAACAGCTGATTCTGACTCTGGGGCAAGGAAACTACAAGGAAAGTTTGGAACATTTTGTGCCAGAGAACGAGGAAGCACTCAAAGATCACTGGAGACATATCAAAAGAACAAACATTGGTTGAAAGGAATTCCCACTGGTCAAATCAATGGGGGAATCAAAATAAATAATGATGATAATGATTTACAGCACACTCAACAACAATAAAAGAGAAAAACCTATAAGACCATGATAATACAATAAAAGTAAAAAGTTGCACTGGGGCAGGGAGGAAGCTATTATTTGGAGTACTTGATACTAGAAGGAGGAGACATTTTGGCTGACTTCATTAGAATGCTGAAACCAATCCTTGGACATAGATAAACAGGATACTTGCTATGGGGAAACTTCCCTGATATTGGTTGGGGGAGGGGGAAGGTGTGGGGAGAGGGTAATAGTTATTGAAGTTATTAAAGAATGGTTGAAAAAAATTGAAATGATGATGCAGGTGGTGATAGTAACTGTTGCTTACAGAGTGAATACCAAGGGTTAGACATAGTACCAGTCCACTAGCCCTTTTATACACTTTAGGTATTCCTCCCAATGTCACTCTAAGAAAGCTAATAGTGACCCCAGCTCAGAGGGTCAGGTGGGGTGCCCAAAGCCTCACTGCTTCTAAATAGCAGAGCTGGGATTTGACCCAGACCTGTGGGCGCCAGTGTCCCTGCTCGTGTCCCTAGCACACACTTGTCTGTGGTCTGGATGTGAGGGGGTAGGTAACCAGAAGCAGACTCCAGCTCTGTCTCTTTGTGACCTTGGATAAACTACTCCCCATCTCTGAACCTCAGTTTCTTCAGGCGTTTCTCAAAACCTCAGCACCTCTTGCTCTCCGGGTCCTCTCCCCCTTTTCTCTGACCCACATCCCTGCCCCACCAGAGTAGCAGGACCTTCCGAATGAAAATCATTTCATCTCTTCCCCACCTGCCCAGCAGTTTACTTTACCCCCATACACACACACACACACACACACACACACACACACAGGCAGGGCCAGGAGAAGAAGGATTGGACACTGCAGAAAGGGCATCTTCTCTTCCATCGCTGTCTCCAGAGCTTTAATGAGGAGCACATGGGATAAGGTTAGGGCAGTGGCTCTGGGTTACTCAGCTGTTGGCTTGCTTTATAAAATCGCCCGAACACACAGAACAGTTCAAAGACTAACAGAACAAACACACTGAACCCACCGCCTGGATCTAACAATGTTAACGTTTTGCCATATTTGCTTCAGATTTTTGTTAATTAAAACATTCAGCAGAAGGTTCAGTAGAAGTCCTCTTTGCAAACTTCCCTGAGCTCAGTCGCCACCCTCCTCCCCAGAAGTCATTATTATCATGCAGTGGCATGTATTCTTCCTGACCAGATCTTTATGGCACATAAAGACAGCTCACTTTAAACACGCAGGGTTGATTTACATGTTTTTGAAATGTGCATAAACGATATCATCTTGTCTGCCTTTCTGCAACTGGCACGTATCTATTTAACAGTAGGTGTCTGCAATTCATCCCCGTCACAAAGTGGAGCTCTGATGTACCCCTTCAGCTGCTGTTTCATATTTCGTTTACAGATGCTTGGTTTATTGATCCATTCTCCTATTAATGTGCTCTTAGATTGTTTCCAATATTTCAGGATTATCTAAAATGCTGAAATCATTTTTGTGCATCTCCTTCTGCACATACGCAAGAGTTTCTCTAAGGTTTTTACTTCGTACAGGAAGCCCTGGTTCCAAGGGCATGCTCACAGTCCCCTCTTTAGGTATTACCAGCTGCTTCCCAAACTGATTTTTACCAATTTCTAGTACCATTAGCGTGATAGGCTGGTTCCCATGTCTCCTTATCCTCATCAGGCCTTGGTGTTCTCTGCTATTTTTGCCAATCCAATGGATAGGAAATGTATCTCACTGTTCTCATGTGAATTGCCCCCTGACCAGTAATGCCAAACATGTTTTCATGTGATTATTGGCTATTTGAAAGGCCTGTTCACAATCGGTCAATTTTTCCACTAAGTTGTCATCTTCTTATGAACTTGTTTGAATTATTTTATATATCCAGGATAATAATTTTTTTAAACTTGAATGTGTTGTAAATACTGGGACAAGCTTTGTAAACTTCAAAGCAGCATGAAAAAAAACCATTAGCTTTTATTACTGTTCACTTTACTCTTACATACGTCTTATCACCAGAACCCCCAGAGGACAGAGAACATGGCTTCCTTATGTTTATTTATCCAGAGTGAGTGTTAATAGGAAGCAGCCTGGAATTATGGGGGGAAATTATGGCTTTAAAAATAGAAATGGAGTTAATGCTGCATCTGCCGCTCAGTAGCTATGTATACCTGCTCAAGCCACTGAATCTCTCTGAGTTTCTGTTTCTTTTGTTCTAAAAGGGGAAAGATCTCGCCCAAGGTTGTTGTCAAGAACCATCTAAGATAAGTTCGAGATTTGCAGACACTAACTACTGTATATAAACTAGATAAATAACAAGTTTCTACTGTACAGCCCAGGAAACTATATTCAATATCTTGTAGTAACCTATAATGAAAAAGAATATGAAAATGAATATAGGTATGTATATATATGACTGAAACATTATGCTGCACACAAGAAATTGACACAACATTGTAAACTGACTATACTTCAATAAAAATAAAATAAATACATAAAAAGAAAGAATCACCTAACATAATGCATGCATGTAAAAGCGCTAGTGTGGTGTATGCTAGATCTCAGTAGATATTAGCTGAAGAGAAATCCTGGTACGTTTTTGTTGGTGGTGAACGTAACTCTTCAAAGACTGAGCAATCATAGCCTCAATTCAGTGACTATTTCTTGTGTGCTAGACACTACATAAACTGCTACCATCCATTGTATTTTTATTTCTTTTACAGATAAAGTATGCCAGACTGAGAAAGATGAATTAATTTGGACAGTTTTACAGCTAATTAATAGTGGTACTAAGTGGCAAACACGGATCTATCTTATTCTTGTCCTGAAATGTATTCACTCTTCCAACAACATTTATGGACTGTGTACTATGTGCCAGGGACTCCACTGGGCAATGGGCTACATTTGTTAAGAGCTCTTTCAAGGAGCGACACGTTTTACTAAAGGATCAAAACAGAAAGCAAACAGGCAAATAAAGATGTGCCCTATGATATGTTATGAGACAAACACACAGCGAGGAGAGACTATGGCAAAGAGCTCAGAGGTTCTCTTTCAGGGAGGTGATCAGAGGAGGCTTCTCCAAGGAGATGACATCGAAGCCAAAAGAAAATAGATGAGAAAGAGTAAGCTGGCCATTTGAAAAGTAATCGCATATCAAGCAGAAGCAACGATAGTCAAATCCAGTTCCAATCGATCTCATCAATGAAATTGAAACTATTTTTTGATTCCATATCCCAGACTTGGGGCTCCTGCTCACTCCATCTGGCCTAACCCATGGCAAAGGAGAAAAGAGTACAAGCTCCAAGCAGCTGGGAAATCCATCGCTCTGTCCTGAGCTCAGATCCCCTCCAGCTAGGCAGCCGCCATCTGGACATCTTCCAGATGCAAGCCTCCCTCCTCCTACCAACTTCCCTTCCACGTCACTGTTCCACCTCCCAGGCCCCAAGCCTGTGAACTTGGCCAGAGCGGTTTGGCTTTGTTTCCCAGGTCAATACTTTTCACCCTAGCGCTCCCCACACTGTCCACAGGGTGGGCATTTGCAGACTGGCCCGTACGTGCATGAGCTGACAACCCTGGAGGATTGATTCAAACCTGGAAGGGTGCCAGGTTTTCATTAAACCCCCTTGTAAACCCGCACTGCAGTTGGACAGAGCCACATCTGCCGAGGAAGCCATCTGTGATTTGCATCGTTGTGCTCCAACAAAACACCAGCAGTGTGAAAAGCTCTCCCCTTGCTCCGCAGTGAACTGGAAAAGTAACATGAGTAATCACTTCTGCAGGTTCCATAATGACCTAATGGGCATTGGCTTAAGAATGAAACCACGGCTGATGGTCCCTGCCAGCAATCTGGGTGGATCCAAGTTGTCCTAAAACTTACAGGTCATCACTCATGCCTGCCTCTCTACCTAAGAGAATATAGATAAAGAATTTGCACGCTGTGATGCAGGGAGGAAAAAGTAACTAACATTTAATGAGTGTCTGCTAAGTACCAAGCACTTTACAACCATGACAACCTTCTAGAGCAGACATTTGTATACTCATGTTACAAATGAAGACACTGAGGTCAGAGATGTTAGATGACTTACTCAAAGTTGTGCAGATGAACGACATGGCTGAAAGCTGAACCCACTTCTCACGAACTCCAAAGTCGGTGAGCTTTCCACCGCTCCCAGGAAATAAAGCACTAAGCATGGCATGCAAACCAAGTGTTTGGTAGCTTGTTTTGATTTTTTCTCAGACTGAAATTCAAAAGATCATTAACAATTAAATAAGGTAAGACAGGTCGGATATCTTCCACCTACAGTGGCCTGGATCTAAGTAAAACCACTCAGTAATGGAACTTGTGAGTGAGTAACTTAAATCCACGATACTCACTTTGAATTGGATGAACTAAAAGGAGCTCCACTTCCCTGCTTCTTTCTTCCTCTTCTCTGAAGCTCAACCCACCCTGCCCCGCCAAAAAAAAAAAAAAAAGATACAGCCTGTTCCTGATGCCTGAACTCACATCCAAAAATAGAAACATCCAGCTGGTGTCTATTTCACAAAAAGCATCTTCCAAAAGTTGGGATCACCGCGTTAGTGGGTGCGAACTTTTGGTAGTCTCTATAGTCTCAAAGCTGAAGTCCCTTTTCTTGTGAATCTGCAGGTATGCAGTTATTCAGGACCTCCCTGAAGCTACCCAGAACAAAGGGACAGGTTCCTGCAAGGAGTCTAGAGGAAGCAACAGCTTCCATCATACGACGTAGGCTTACAGGCTCAGAAGCAAGGAGTAGCAGAAAAAGAGCCTGTGCTTAAGCTGAGGTTTGAATCTTGGCTTGGACACCCCATCCTTGTGTGATCTCAGACAAATGTCTACCTTTCTGAGCATCCTTAGGTGACAGATGGGTCTAACAACACTTGCCGCACAAGGTGACTGAGGAATTCAGAAGACAATCCATCCAGACACAGGCACAGGGCAGGTTTTAATAAAAGCTAATTGGCTTTCCTGATCTTCCACATTTATCTCATATTTGGCTGAAGCTTCAAAGAAAGACTCCAAAAAATGTAAAAGAGTCAATAATTTTCTTTTGGAAAGAGAGTTTCTGATATTTCAGATATTGTTGGGTCGTCCAAAAGCTTAACTCTCAGCAGCTTTTCCTCTTCCCTCGTATAAACACCTAGAAATAATTTCCTGATCTCTGTCCCACAGAAACCAAAAGGCACCTGGACAAAGAGAATCAAATCACGTTGGAATCGCTGCGTGGAGCTCACCCTTCTTCCCCAGACTGCCAGGTTAGCCAAAGGTTTAGCTTTCTTTTTACAAAAGGGAGATGGGGGGAGAAAAAGTGCTGACAATAAAGGAAAACTGCTGCCATGGGAGAGTTTCAGGCTTGACTAAGATTCACGAAACAGAATCATTTTGTGCGTTTCCATAGCGTAATCCGTACAAAGAGAAGCCAGCTGAGTTTCAGGCGCTCTCGCTTGAGCAAACTGCCCCACGCCTCTGAACTTCAGTCTCCTCTGCTCTGAAGTGCAGACTGGCGATGATAATAACTACCTTGCAGGATGGTTAAGGGAATTACAGATTAAATTCATCCAGCTACTAGGCTCAGTGCCTAGCAGAGAGCAG
The DNA here is from genome assembly GCF_048564905.1 of Vicugna pacos. Classification (NCBI taxonomy): domain Eukaryota; kingdom Metazoa; phylum Chordata; class Mammalia; order Artiodactyla; family Camelidae; genus Vicugna; species Vicugna pacos. Next base: position 26,456,942 of record NC_132999.1, on the reverse strand, counting down.
GTGCTTAATAAACGGCAGGTTGTATTGCTCACAAAACACTTTCGATAGCCACAACCACCCTGGACGGTAAGAATCACTGATCCCGTCTTTTTAAGATGAGGAAATGGAGACTCAGAAAAAAAAAAAAAAAATCTGCTCGAGATCCCACAGCCTCTGGCTTTGCACTGAGAGGATCGGCTCGCAGATTTTTTTGGCTGCAAATCCTGTTTTCCTTTCCTTCCAGCACACGCGCGCATGCGCGCACACACATGCTGCCACGTCTGTTCCCCCGGCAGAGAGGGGAAGGCGATTTTAAGTGCGTTTCATCTCCATCTGAGCTGCTTCCTTTCCTCTGGCTCATTTGTTCCATCTCCCAAGGCCCGGCTGAGGCCTCCACTGCGCTGCCAACCTCCCCTACCCACCTCTGCCGCCAACTGAGGCTCCCACGCAGCCAAAAAGGCATTCGAGAAACCACATCCCCCTCTCCTCCCCACCGCGAGCCTTTGAAGTGAGCCTGTCATCTGACCGGTACCTACTCAGGCTACAAATCCCAGACTCTTTTCCTACCTGGAGCCCCAGGTTCCCCCGTGGCTCAGTGCAGACACAAGCTATGTCTGCCTTATTTTTCACGGGGCTTAATTTCTCTCCAGCCTGAGAGGACTAAGCACCTCCTCTGTGCCAGACACTAGGGTTGGCCCTGGGAAGAGAGAAATGAGTAAAACACAGGTCCTGCCTTCAAAGAACCCATGGAATAGGACAGAATCCAACTTAGTTTAATAATCACCGAGTACCTATCAAAGCCGGAGCCTGTGGGAGTACAAAGATACATAGATGTCAGTCCCCGGAAGAGCTCACAATCACTGCAACCTGCTAATGAGCACACAGGGACCTGCCAGCCCTCCGGTGCCTGCTCTGGCCCCCATCCTGTGCTTTATACACATCCTCTCCAGGCCTCGAAATAAAATAACCTTCTGAGATAGATGTTTGAAAGGGCAGAAAAGCCCCTCTGTCCAAAACCAATCATGATGATGAGGATTCTAGAATCTGGGTCTGCTTTTTGTCTCAGAAGCTGCTGGGGTTTTGGCAGGGTTGTGACAGATTCGTTGTTGCTATTATTACCTCACACTTGAATGGTGTCTTGAATTTTCCAAAGCATAGTCCTTCTATTATCTCATCTGAGCTCAGTATCCCGGCCCCAAGAAGTCCAGGGCTTTTTATGAGGCCCAGAGATGGTGACCAGTCAGGAGAAAGAGAGCCGACCAGCGCCAGCCCTGGCAAGGCCACTTATTCCTCCCAGTGCCCTGGAAAGGAGCTGAGCCCTTTCCCTCTCTTTAGCTTCGATTCAAGGAAACTGAGGCTTGGAGCATCCTTCCCGGGAAATGCAAAACTAGGCAAGAGAAATGCTGGGCTTGCACCCCAGTCTTGCAGTAGCCAGTCGCTCCGACAGCCAAGTCTGTCCTCCAGACAAAGCCGCGCTCTGATCCCAGCGCTGGATCAGCCTGGCCTGCCTGGCGGAGAGGTGGGAACGGCTCCGTGGGGGCTCGGTGCAAGCTCGACCCCTCGGCCTCAGGACTCCGGGAGACTCAGCAAACCTCTGGGCCTCCGCTCCTTGTTTGTCAGGAGGCAGTGCTCAGCTCTACGGCCTGCATCACAGGGCTCAGTGAGGGTCTGCTGAGATGTGAAATGGCTGAGAAGAAGGCATTGGAGGAGCCAGAAGTGTGCAGGACCATCCTTCATGGAGGGTCCGCTGACATGTTACTGTGGAGTCAGAAGCCTCAGAGACAAAAAGCAGACAGGCCTCAATCCCCTCCAGGAGCCCTGCTCTGGAACCAGGACCAGCCCCTCCGAGGGGTCCAGGGGAGGGCCATCGTCCACAGAGCCAGACCCCTGCCCCGGTGATTTATCTGCCTTTGCCTCTCCAGCCGGGCTCAACTTGCCGGTGCAGGGGTGGGGGAGGGGCCGTCACAGAAACAGACGGGTCTGGTCACAGGGTGACAGCATCCATGCCAAGAGCCCACTTTGTTTTAATGAATGACACCAAACACTTAGGCCATAAACTCTTCAGATTGCTGTGTCTGGCAGTAATTACATGCCTCCCATTAATAAATCCTAGTTCTGAATGGTTTACTGCACTGCACCCCTCTCTTCAAACACTGCAGGCTGAAACCTGTCAGATGAGGCCAGAGGCAGATTAGTGAAGAGAAGGCGGATAAAACAAGGCAGCTTTCTGGGCAGAAAGGGGCAACAGCCACAGGCAGGAAAGAGCCAGGGGCTGTGCTCTGCACACAGGTTCCGGGGGCGGAGGGAGGTTGGCCATTCTCACCCCTACACTCAGTCACTTGCCAACTCCCCCAAATTTTGACCCCCAAGGTGATCTTGAAGCCATCTCCACTGCCTTGGTTCAGAATTCATCAGTCTCACCCGGAATATAATGACAGTCTGTCATCTTGTCCCTAACCAGCTCACAGGCCACAGGCTGCCAGAGCAATCTTACTAACATCAAAGTCTGGCCACATCATTCTCCATAAAAACTCTTCAGGTGTCCCCAGTACTCCAGGAGAAAGTCCACTCTGTCCCATCAAGGCCCTTTGGAATATGAATCCTGCTACCTGCCCAAGCTCACTTCCCAGAAAGTACCCTTCCCGCTCTACTCCACCCTGGTGGTTCTCAAAGTGTGGTCCTTGGACCAGTAGCATCAGCCAGGACCTTTTGAGAAATACAGATTCTCAAGCCCCACCCAGAGCCACTAATTCAGAAATGCTAAGGAGGGACCCAGTGATTGTTTTTCTTAATAAACCCTTCAAATGATTTTGATACATGCTACGGTTTGAAAAACACCTCTTAACCTACTTTTTCTCAAACTTTAATGTGGGCAGGAGCCACCCGGAGATCTTGTGAAAATGTAGATTCTGGTTTAGCTGGGCCAGGGTGGAGCTCAAAATTCTGCTGTTCCAGCAAGTTCCCAGGTGATGTAGGTCCTGCTGGTCCCCACCCCAAACTGAGCAGCAAAACTCGGACTTCAGTGAATTCCTCATGATTTCAAGGCAGGCCTCCTTCCCCTTCCTTCATGCATTCATAAGCGCTGTTCTCTCCACCTTCCCCAGTTTTCTTTTCCTGCCTTTCAAATGTCCTTCACCCGGCGAACTATTCTATTCATCTATCGAAAGTCAACATAAAGAGCCCCTGCACTTGGAGGACTCCCCCAGTGGATGAGATCCCCTTCCCCTCCCTGCTCCCATGTGACTCTGCAAACACACACTGCATCAGAGCACTAATCACACTATACTGTCCATCTGTCTGTCTGTGCTCTCTCTTCTAAGAAAAATACATAGGGAACAGGACCTCTTGCTTCTCTGTGACCACAGCCCCAAAACAGCACCTGGCACAGAGAGAACAACAGATAGAAAGTGAGTGAATGAACCCTTAACACCCAGTCCTACCCATGGGTCAGGCAGTCAGTGAAGTATTTGGGAGGACTGGCTGCTTGTTACTCTCCATCTCTCCTTTTAAAGCAAGAGCAAACCAACTGCCTAATCCTGGAAGACAAAAAACAACAGAGAGATGGTCTCCCTGAATCAGGAACCCCAAAGAAAATTTCCAAGAAGGAATATTCAAACAGTAGATAGGTATATAGGGACTTCTCAGAGAGGAAGACTCCATGCAGGGAAATTTTACCAAGGAAGTCCCTTTATTTATTAAAATTTGCATTCCCTCTACCAGCATTTATCGAACCCTTACTATGTCACAGATATTTTGAAGTGAAAATGTAAGATGAGTAAGAGCTCATTCTTGCTGTCAAGAGGTCTGTCTGGTGGGGAAAATGGATAAAGAAATGCGTCCAGACAACGCAGAGTGGTGCAGGCTGTGATTCAGTTGTGCACAAACCATGGAACAGATGCTTTCCATTTTTCCACGAGGGATGGGGACAAGCACCAGAGAGGAGATGATAGTTGAGCTGAGTCTTGAAGGCTGAGTTAGTTTTTCAGGAGGCAGCTAGGGAAGAGGGGTATTTCAGGCAGAAGGCACAGCGAAGGCACAGGAGCGGAGGGCAGGAAGGACGCTGCCCTCGGGGGACAGCACGTCCTCTGATACGGCGGGGAAGTGGGCTGGGGTGGAGGGTAGTGTCAGGCAGTTGAGCAGAAGCAGATCGGTCATTGAGCAAACATTGATGGAGCCCCGGCTCGGCACTGAGGCAGGCACTGGAGGTACAGACAGCCGTGAGCAACACAAAAATGGCTGTGGCTCCCCTGGAGTTTCCAGTTCACAGTTCAGTAGGAGTTGTGGTGGAAACACAAATGAACAAATGAAGAAAAAATCTCCGCACATTGTCCTGTGCAAGTAGCTGAGTCAGAAAAAGAGAGCTTAACTTTGGGTAAAATGGACAAGGAAAGGCTCTCTGAAGAGATGAACTTGATCCCAGGAGGAGGAAAGGAAGGGGAGAGGACCCCAAGCTGAGAAAGACGATGAGGCAAGACTCCCAAGGCGGGAAGGAACTCCCGATTCAAGAAACTAAAAGTGGATGGAGTCGATGAGTGAAAGGTCAGTGGCACTGTTTGACAAGAAGGGATTGGAAGGGTAGACGGCCACACTGCCTGGGCCCTGCAGGCCATGGTGGGTGTTTGTCTTGATGCTGAGTGCAGACGAGCCTTCGGGGAGTCTCTTGAATAGGAGGACGGCATGACCTAGTTTGGTTGGACTATTTTCTTTTCCCTTTTATTTTGTTTTTTCCAAGTAGATGACTGTAGTTCCTTAGTTTAAAACAAAAAATGGATTGGAAGGAGACTGGAGACAGATCCTCACTAGAGGCTCAGAAATTGTCCTGTTGAGGAAAAAAAAGCGAGGCCAGAACTAATGTGATGGCAACAAGGATGGAGAGAGCTGCCTCAGAGAAGGTCCACCTTAGGAAAACTCTATACTAGGAGCCCCCAAACAGCAACTTCCTCTACTTAAAGTGAATATACAGCAAGTGATCTTTCAGGATGTGTTGATTGAAAAGGGTCCCTCTCCTCTTTGCAACGTGCCTTCCGTCTGCCTGAATTCTGGGTTGGGGATCATTTGGCTCAAGGCCTGGGGAAGCGCTCCAGGGGCCATATCCCTGGCTAACACGTGCGCTGATGCCGGCAGGCACTGAAATAGGCGAAGGGAACTCACACATCTTTCACCTTGCCGCTGTTTGGCTGCCCTACGGCAACTTGCCCCGCCAAGTCTCCCACTGGGCTGAACTCCTGAGAAATTGGTATTGGAGAAATACCTGGGAAGGGGGTGGCTCCATGACGAGAAGGGTTAATTGCACACGGGAGGCATGCAGCTGCTTCCTTTCCTTAAACCCTCTAGAACGCCTGTCCTGCGAAAGACACATCGTGGCATTTGGCAGCATTTTAGGGAGTTTTACTGGGGCTTTTCAGACCTTTCAACAAATCCTAGTCTTAGATCTAAAAGATCTCCAAGGATAATTTAATCCAAACTCCTATTTGACAGACAGGCAAACTAAGATGCAGAGAAGAGTGACTTTATCTGAAGCCATGAATCTGTTTTTTTAGCAAAGGCATAGCAGCGAGGTTGGTCGTAATTCTCAACTCTGAGCCCTTTCTCTGTGATTTCACACATACTTCCGGGAATAATTTACTGAGCATTTACTACATGCTGGCGTCTAATTCTCCAAACCACTCTGGAAATGCAGTATTGTGGAATGGAATACAGGGCTCGTTCAGAGTCTTGAATGCAGTCACGGCCTCTGTGATACTCTGAATTCATGAGTACAAGGGATCGCATCTTATCGCTTTGCAGGCAGGTCTCTGAACGGAGACTCTATGGTAGTGGGTGGGTGGCAATGATTTTTTTCCCTTGCTGGTCAATTGCCTTTTCAGGTGGTCTTTATTAAGCCATCAGTCTTTTAACCCTGACAGTCACTGTGACCCACTACAGCTCAGGAAAGGAATCTTTCTTAATTACCAGCCCTTTCTTGCTCCCTTGAGATCTTTGAGTACTACACCAGGTGGAGTTGATAGATGTGTCATTTAGTTCTACCAACAAAAGCGGGGTGTCTCATTTGCTCAAAGCTGAGGGCCCAGCTGGCTATCCCAGCACAGGTAGAGGCAAGACCTATGATCCATGTCTCCAGGAAAAGTCTTCTTTGCTCCAGCCTTGGGAGTATTGCTAAGGGGTTAATAACACAGACTGCAGAGTCAGACCCATGAGCTTGGATTCCCATCTCTGCCACCACCGTGAAACCAATAGCTTGATTCCCCAAGGTTTGATTTCCTCATGTGCAGTGGGTCCCCCCCACCACCTATGCCACTTTGAGATGCTGGAGGGCTCTGTCCTCTGCTGCCTCTCTTGTCTGTCTATACTCATGTCCGTGATGATCTTAAATACTGTGTATCTGCCAAAGATTCTCAAATGTTTATCTATCTCAGACTTCTCATCAAAACCCCAGACTCAGATATTTAACCACTTACCCAACATCTCAGCTTGACCATGTCATGGACATCTCAAACTTAATATGAGATGTGGTATATAGAGAGAATGGAATATTACTCAGCCTCAAAAAATGAAATAATTCCATTTGCAGCAACATGGATGAAACTATAGATTATCATATTGAGTGAAAAAAGTCAGAGAAAGATAAATATCATATATCACTTACATGCAGAATCTTAAAAAAATGATACAAATTCTATTTACAAACCAAAAATAGACTCATGGACATAGAAAATAAACTTATGGTTACCAAAAGTGAAAGGGTGGGAAGGGATAAACTAGGGGCTGGGGATTAGCAGACACACATTACTATATATAAAATAGATAAACAACAAGGACCCAATATATAGCACAGGGAACTATATTCAGTTTCCTGTAATAACATATAATGGAAAAGAATCTGAAAAGAAAATATATATGAGTGTATATGTATAACTGAATCACTTTGCTGTACACCTGCAACTACCACTGTAAATCAACTACACTTCAATAAAAAAAATTTTTTTTTAATTTAATATGCCCCAAACCAAGCTTGTGATTCCTGCTCCACCCTGTCTTCCTTATTTTTAGTAAGTGGCAACTCCATTTTACGGGTTACTTGGGTATAAGATCTTCACGTCATGTTGGACTTTCACACCTCACTTCTGTTCCGGCGGCAAAGCCAGGCTGCTCTGCCTTCCGCAGTCCCACCTCTCCTCACCACCCACCCCATTACCACCGAGATCCAAGTTCCCATTTGTCCTTGCTTGGATTATTGCAGGAGCTGCTTTCGCAGCTTCCAGCCTTGCCCCTTCTAGACTTTTCCCCCTCAGCATCCATAGTGATACTTTATAAAATCGGATCACCTGTCATCTCTTAAATCCTTCCACGACCTCCCACCTCACTCAGTAGAAGCTAAAATCCTTACAGTGTCCTACAGGGCTCTACAAAATATTTCCTCCTCTCCCACAGCCTGTACTTCTTCTCCACCTGTTCTCCCCCCACACTCCCTGTCATTCAAGCCATCCCACCTCATCCCACCCCACCCCCTTGCTATCCTCCAGCAAGCACATTCCTGCCTCAGAGCTCTCTCAGGTGCTGTTCCCTCCGCCTGGAATGTGCTTCCCCTGGTGTCCACATGACTCACTCTCATTTTCCAGGGTTCTGCTCAAATGTCACACCATCAAAGAAAAGCCTTCCCTTTTCCTCCTGTATAACAGCAACTTCCTCCTTTCCTGCACCATTATCCTCCGTACCCTGCTTCATTCTCTTGCATAATCTTACTGCCACCTAAAATATCCATTCAATAGTTAGCTGTCTGAGAGCAAGGACTTTACTCTGGTCACCACTGTGCCCCCAGTGTCTAGCATAGTGCTTGGCACATAGAAGGTGCCTTATAAACATCTATTGGATGAGTAAGTGCATAAAACGGAGGTAATACTTCACCTACCAGGATGATGGAGGGGTGGACGGGTTGGGGTGTGTCAGTAGTCCTGCATATTGTCTGGAGCTATTGATCCTTCTCCCAGGTCATGAGAAGTGACAGGGTAAAAACACCATTTCGGCCCCTTTATACAATAATAGTGAACTTTAACTTCCTCCAGTTCTTGTATTAAGGTTTTCCCTTCTTCATATCATTTCAGCAAACCTGCAATGTAGATATTTTTATGATTCCAAATTTTGCAGCTGCAGGAACTGAGGTATGGAGAGGTTAGAACATTTAGATTACACGTGTATAAAAGAGCTTGTCATGTACTAGGTATGTAACACAAGTACGATGACTTTTCCACCCAAAGTTCTGCCTCTGACGGGGAAGTTCGGACCTGCTGGCCTCCAGGACCTCAGTAGAGCCCAGCTGTCTCCATAGACTGGGTTCTAAAAGGCCAAGAAGACAAGAAGGAACTGTAAGACAGAGTGGGGTCCTCTTTCAGAAACTGGCCTTATGAAGAAATCTGCCTTAAAACTTCAAGTCTTTCATCAGAGAGGCAATTAGGTCAGCCAGGCAGGGATCTCGCCAATGCTCCTTCGGAGAAAATCTACCAGGGATGCACCGAAGGGACTGCGTACATGAGCACACACGGAAGATTTACCCTGTGTTTCTACTTCCATATCTTGCCAAGTTGCCCTCCATCCATTGAAAGAACATGGCCGCACATAGAATCAGGTCACACACACACACACAAAGCCAACCGTGTCACTCCATTCAGACTCACAGATACAAGATTCCCCAAGCACCTTGAAGGTGTGACCCCAGGTCTCAGGCCTCTTAAGCAATTCTGAATCAGGAGGAGCAGACAACTGTAAGATTAAAGCATTGAAATGATGAGAGCAAAAGAGGAAGGGATGGTAGAAAGAGCCAGAAGTGCATTGTTGGGAGGAAAAAACCTCCAGATAGTAACATACAGAGATGTGGGAGTGTGCGTAACACACACAAGTCGTGTAATGTTCTGCATATTAAGGGAGGGAGAGTCTGAAAGCACAGATAATAAAATGTTAAGGGACTTATCTCTGAATAGTGGGAATATATGTGTGATTTCTTATCTCTTTTATCCTTATCTTTATTTTTCTTTTCTGCAATGAACATATTCTAGGTATGTAATAAGAGGGAAAAGAATTTATCAGCCAGAAGATAGCAAGCCTCTCCATGTCCCAGACAGCATGGACACTGGTTCCAAGCATTCTATCAGTGAGTCCGGCCTCTCCTATGCCGGGCTCAAAAGCTCCTGGTTCCCCAACTTTACCCCTCTCCTCACCCTATTGTATACTTCACTCATCCTAACATGCAAATTTTTGCTTTGAAAAAATGGCCTTTACAAAAATAACAATAATAATTAAGAAGAAACTGCGAGTATCAGTCTCACAAGAGGGGACATGGTCAACCTCAGTCACAGGGCAAGAGATGCAAATCATAATGAACGTGACTGACAGGCCGCAACATGGATGGACCTTGACAACAAGATGCTCAGCGAGAGAAGCGGGACGCAGCAGACCACATGTTGTGTGATTCTACCTGTAGGAAATGCCCAGAACAGGCAAATCCATGGAGACAGAAGGCAGATTCATGGCTGCAAAGGAAGGGGATGGTGTGGGGATCGGGGAGTAGGGGTGACGGGGTTTCTTCATGAGGTGATGAAAGTGTTCTAAGATTGATGACACAACTCTGTGAATAAACTAAAAACCATGAATTGACCATTGTAAGCTGATGGATTGTATGGTATGTGAATTATATCTCAATACAATTGCGTTTTCATATTTAAAAAATTAAAGTGATAGACCATATTTCTCCTAATAACTTTACCAATCGTAATAATAATAATACCCAGTGCTGGCAAGGGTGCGGTGAAGTTGATAGCCTCCTACATTCTAGAGGACATTGTGAATATGTTCAGCCCTGTGGGAAAAGCAAATTGGCAGTATGAATTAAGATTCATGAAATGCGTCGCTATATTCCATTCAGTAATTCAACATCAGGAAATGTATCTTTAAAACATAATAAAAGGTGCTGTCAAAGATTTATGCCCCAAGATGTTCATAGTAACAGAAAAAAAAATAGCCCTGGTATATCCACTCAATAAAATATGAAACCACCATTTAAAACGACCGTCATGAAGACAGGGGCAACGAGCTTGTGGTATCCATAAACCAACAGCGCTGCTAAGGTTCCAAGTAAGTCGCAGAGGAAACAGGCCAAAACATTCTCAGGGGAAACATACCGACACACTCACGCTGGATGCAAAAGAGGGGCAGAAAATGAAACTCTTCTGAACGTTCTAGAATGTCAGCATGCCTCTTTAAGAGTTTTGTTTAATCCATCCTAAATGAAATGGGGGTGGAGACATGCCTTCTTTGCACCTCGCCTTCTCCACACCTCAGTTTCCTTACCTCCGAATAGTGTTAAGAAGAGTTTTCACCTCGGGTATTGTGGACACTGGACACGTGAATACACTTGACATCTTCAATAAGCTAACTCTTTAATGTGCTTGGAGCAGTGCCTGGTCCGTAGCAAGTATTCAGTGCATGTTAGTTATTATTGCTGTTCTTCTATAGTTTGTCCCTACCTTGCCTCTCCACTGCTCCGCTACCACATTATTCCAGGGAATTCCTCTTCTCACTCAAGCCCTTTAAGCAATTCCCTACAGGATCTGCCTCCCGATTCCTATGTCACCTACTCTGAGCACAATTTTCTAAAAACAAACAAACAGACCAAAGCAAACACCAAGCTGACTTGTCCACATCACACATCACTTCTCACAGAGCCCCGCCCTCTCCCGGCTCAGGGACGCCGTTCTAACTCTTCAGTCTATCATTTTACGCTTCATGACCGACCTTAAGCTTCCTTCTAGACGTGGCATCACCCACACACAGCCCTTTCCGCCGCTGAGAGACGGCACTGTTTGACCCCGCACACCTAACAAAGCAGGCCTGGGCCACGCACGTGCTGTTGACGCGCCCGCTGACACGCAGTGCTCACCGCCTCCCTGCAGCCGGTAGTGTTCTGATCATGGCACAGAAGAGGGAACCAGCCGAGATCAGGGACTTGCCCAAAGTCACACACAGCTGGTAAGTCATAGGATGGAGACTTGAAATTCACACTGCCCCTCCCCACCTCCCCGACACACACACACACACACACACACACACACACACACACAAACAAACACACACACAAACACACACACACACATACACACACACACCCCCCAACCCCAGGGCCTGCCTCCTGCCTTCCTCCTCAGCTGCCTGCCTCCTCACCTGCCGGCCTCACTTGTACACCCTCCAGGGCAGGCCTTCAAAGTTACCATTCTGCAGACACACACCTTGTTTCATGCAGGAATCACTTAGGTCATTGCGTCTGGAATGGCCTATATGCCTACACACAGCCTCATCCCACAAATGTGAGCACGCACACACACACACAGACATGTGCCCCTATCTAATCCTAATCTCTCTCCTGAACTCTGTTCTTCCTTCCAAAACAGTTTAAATCCTTCCTCTCGCATAAAGTCTTCCCTTATCCTGCCTTATTCGTTAAATTCCAATGATATTTTTTAATGGAGGCACCGAGGAGTGAACCCGGGGCTTCATGCATGCCAAGCATGCCCTCTACCACTGAGCCATGCCCTCACCCAACAACCCTGAATTCCATCTGTCTTAACAGACAGTTCACCTGCAGTAAACCGAGTGCTGAGAAGCAAGCTAGAGGCCCAGTCAAGGGATGGGAGGCACAGTTCCACCTGCAAAGTGCTTACAGTGTAGCAACTGAAGCTCTGCGGTGCCACCTCCAAGGAGGGTCAAACTCCTAGGCGAGACCAGGGAGGCCGGAGGAGGAGGCAGTGAGGGGGTCAGGGCTGCTTGGTGTGAGAAAGATGTCAGTGAGAACGGCACCAGGTCCTGACTGAATCTGTTACCCCAGGTAAGTTACTTCTCTCTGGACTTCAATTTTTTTCTATATAAAATGGTATTCATGAGCTGGATGTCTTCTAAAGACCCCCATCCCCACCCCAGATTCAGCATCATGTCTGGCATGGATAGTCAGTAAATATTTGTTGAATGAATAAATAAACTCTGACACTCTAAGATGCGCTTTAAGATAAGGCCCAGCTATGTGGAAGGGCAAGGAAGAGAGTTCTGAGACCAGCTTTAGGCTCTCAGGGAGAAACGCTTCCTGCCAGGGGTGCACAATCACCCTGCTCCCTTTTCTCGCAAGATCCAGGCCAGGTTTTCTGTGAGACTCTGACCATGCTTAGGCAGGGAGTGTTTAATTATTTCTCTGCGAGTCTGTACCCCAGCTGGATAGAGTTAATAAACCAGCCAGGTCTTTATCTTAACAAGGAGTCTTAGGATCAAATTCTCCTCTCATTAAAGGCCCAGAAATCTCCCTGACAGCAGTGGGAGTTCTGCAGTCAGCCTGGATGTGGGGTTTAGTTTCTTCATGAATTCCTCCGTGGGTACCAGCCTCTAAGAGGGAAGGAGGGAGGGAGAGAGGGGAGAGAAGGAAGGAGGGAGGGAGGGAGAGAGGGAAGGAAGGAGGAGAAAATCAAGCCTTTGTTAGAACCCAGGACTCAGAGATGAGGCAGAAAGGAGGTGGGGAGGGAGCAGAGCCAGAGCTGGACCCTCACAGACGCCTTCCTCTGGGCCGCCCTGCTGGGTAAGTATTATCTGAAAGCAGACTGACCAACCTGAGCTCTCCAGCTGGTAAACACTGAAGCCCATTCTCCTGACTCCCAAGCCTGAGCTCTTTCCATTAACTACACAGGTTTCAATAAACAAGAAACTTCAAAATATGGCAGTCATCAGAGACAATTTTTTATTCCTATTTCTAAGTCTCACAAGAACCATACAAGACAGATTTGGAGCCAAACATTCCCTTCCTCTTTAAGATAACACCACATCGTGGAGGTGAGAGATAAATTAGGAGTTTGGGATTAATATATACACACTGCTATGTATAAAATAGATAAACAGCAAGGACCTACTGTATAGCACAGGGAACTGTAGTCAATATCTTTTAACAACCTGTAATGGAAAAGAATTTATATATGCATATGCATAACTGGATCATTTTGCTGTACACCTGAAACTCACACAACATTATAAATCAACTACACTGCAAGCAAAATAAATAAATATAGGGGGAAGGGTATAGCTCAAATGGTACAGCACATGCTTAGCAAGCAGGACCTCCATTAAATAAACAAATAAACCTAATTATCTCCCCCACAAAACAAAAAAAGGAAAAAAGAGAACTAAAAAAATTAATTAAAAATAAATAAATATAACATATAGTCACGTATTTATAAATACGTGACTATATATAGAGGGATTTAAAGGTATGCCTAAAAGCATGCTGCTCTATTTTTCTGCACTATTTTCTGGTACATTCTTATGTAAATGTGCCTGTGGGGTCCAATGTGAAATCATGAGACCTAAGTAAGAATCCTGCCTGGATCACGTACTGTCTGTGTGCCACTGAACAAATTTCTTCACATCTTTTAGATTTTATTTCCTCACCCATCAAGTAGAAATAATAATGAGGCGTATCGCACAGGATGGTTGCAGTGGTTAAATGAGGGAATCCATAAGCAGTCAAAAAGACAAATACTGCACAATTCCACTTATGTGAGGTACCTGGAGCCGTCAAACAGGGCTAAGACAGAAAGTAGGATGGTGTGGTCTGAGGTTGGGAGGAGGGGAAAATGGGGAGCTGCTGAATGTGTTCTTGAGTTTCAGTTCTGCAAAGTGAAAAAGCTCTGGCGATGGGTGACACAGTAAGGTGAATACATTGAACCCTAATGAACTGTGCACCTAGACATGGTTAAGATGGTACAATTTTCACATTTTGCACTTTTGCCACAATTAAAAAATAAGTGCAAATAGGAGAATACACGTGAAAGGGCCCTGCAGAGCATCCCGCACATGCTGTGCTTAGGTTTATCACACACAGACAGGCACACACACCCACGGGGGCACGCAGGGCTCTTTTGTAGTGACTCTTACAAGGCGGCAGGCTGGAACCCTAATTTAGGAAGTTTGTTTAAAGAAATTAACAAGCCCATTGTTAACTTGCCTCATTTGATCAGCACAGCCAGTCACAAGCTCGCTGGTAGGTAGGGCGAAGGGAGAAGATGGAACTGCGGGGTAGGTGGGGGGTGAGAAACATCAGGTAATTTCTCAAGACCTGAGGCCAATGCTTTCTTTTTTCCTTCTCAAAGTACGCCAAAGTGTCTGTGAGCGTGCCTGCCTTTGTACATAGCTGCCATTCCTTCAGCAGCTCCTGAATGCCAAGTATTTTAAATACTTAATCCCACTGAATATTCCAACCCACCTGCCGCCACGCGAGGGAGTGATTGTTTCCATTACTCAGATGAGACAACTGAGGCTCAAAGAACCAAGCAATTTACCCAAGTTCACTTGACTAGTTGACACAGCTTTATTTTGAACATGAATTTTTTGAATTCCAAAGTCCACTTCCCTTTCCTTATAATGGTAACCCAGCACAGCACTGGATACCCTGTAAATGCTGGAAAGGAAGTGTAATGTTAGGTGAATGCATTCCCTTGGAACTAGAGGAAGGTACCACACCCTGGAGCATGAATTGACTGGGTCAGGGGGCAGGGCGGGCAGACCCTGGGCAATTCTGTATGTTAGTTCCAGCTTGTGGGGTCCCCACGGGCCCCAAGGGATTGCCCAGGGGGGAGAATACCAAGGTTGGTGGGTTCCAGGCACAAGTCAAACCACAGGGGACTAGAATTCAGGGTTGAAGGGAAACCCCAGCAGTGGCAGAACAAATAAAGCTGGTTATCAGGGTCAAAGGTCAGGGCAAGTCCAGGCAGCAAAGCAGAAGCAATGGACGTGAAAGCAGCGTCAACCAAACGTAGTGTGAAAAAGAGCATGGAATGGGCCCCACCGGCATGTCTCAGAAGCTTTCCGTGAGGAGGAAGCAACCAGTGGGTTTCTCCTTGGAGTCGCACTTGAGACGTGACTGAGCTTGGACTGCAGGGGAAACACTCAGCAGGTTTCTGAAATGTGCCTTTGATTATTAAGTGTACCGTGGGCACTGGCCTGTGAACCAGAGCTCAGAGGTGATGGCCTGACTCCACTGTATCTTTCTTCAGAGAATGTTCGGTCCCTTGTCAGCCTTACCAGGGAGCTAAGGCTGAGGTCTTCCCCTCCACCTTCCCTGGAACCTATGTGTTTTTGAAAAACTGAACAGAGCCAAGTGAGCTTCCCATTGGCCAGAGGGCATGCATCACAAAACGCTGATAGAGTGAGGAGGGCCCATCTGAAGACAGCATGGGGGTGGGGCGCTCAGAAAAGGGTCTTGTGTCGAGTTGGCTGCTCTCAGCCCGCTCCTCTGTCTCTTTCAATTCTCGGGTAACGGGGCTGGAGATGGCAGTGATGACATTCCTGACCTCAGTCCTGCGATCCTCACTCAAACCCCACAGACTAATTATAAGACGGCCACAAGAAAGGCACTCGTGCCAATCCAGAAGTTTTGGGTCTTGTTACTTGCTTTCTTGCCTGTCAGGAGACAAGAAAATCAGGGAGGTACTGCAGCCCACAGTCAGCCTGTATCTGGGCGTCTCACTAGTCCTTGGAGAAACAGGACCAAGAGAACATGACACAGAATAGTGCATCTCGGTTTGCAAAGTTCTTTCGCCTGCCTAGCATCATAATGTGGAGAGAGGTGATCTCCACTTAGCAAGTGAGAAGTCTTGAGGCCAACATTGGCCTCTCCCACCCCTTTAGATATACTCGGCCTCACTAGGTGGGGGCCTGCCTGCTTCCAGCTACGCTAATCTTCTTTCCATTCCTTGAACTCTCCAAAACCATTCCTACCTCAAGGCTTTGGCACCTTCTAGCCACCCGCTGTTCCCTCCTTCTGGAATGTGCTCTGGCATCTGTTTACACAGCGGTTCCTTCTCACTCGGGTCTCAGCTCAGAGGCCACCTTCTCCAAGAGCCCTCCTTGTCCACTCTCAATCAAGGAGCCCCACTGCCCTGAGGCAGGAGCACCAGAATTCAAAGCTAGAGCTTCCTGCTTCCGAGGGGCAGGGCGGAAACTACATTTTAGTCCTTCGTAGTCAAAATACGGGTGAATTTCCCAGTCACTTGTCACAAGCTTGAAAGCCACTCGTCTGTGATGCCCATTAACATGGGGCATCACTTTGATGGGTAAAAGTGAGTCTTGCTGAGAAAACTGTTTCTTTTTCTCTCATTTTGTACCTATATGAGATGATGGACAGTCACTAAACCATGATATCATTTCATGATGTAGGTCAGTCAAATCAGTACACGGTACAACTTAAACTCATACAGTACTTATGTGTCAATTGTGTATAAATAAAACTGGAAGGAAAAAAAATCTTTTTAAAACTGAGTCTTGCTTCTGAATGGAGCAGAGGCAGGAGTCAGGTTCCCTGAATGTTCCTGAATGTTCCAACAGTGTAGGCCCCTCACACAGAGGCGTCCAGGCTGGGAGACGCTTGTGAGACATTTTCTGGCTAATTCTTGCTGGAACTCTTTGAGACCAGGAACAGAGTGATGAGTTCTGTGGGAGGACTTTCCAGCTGTACCGTGAAGAACATATTATTAATATTCTAATGGTGGTGGTGGTGGTGACCTAGAATTCCCTCCCACACACCCAGTCAGGGTGGGGAGCAAGGGAAGGGAGTCTCCTCGTCTGAGTATTTACCCTACATACTTGCACTCAGTGACAAAACATCCATGCTCCATGGGTGAAACCCCACACCTGCCCGCTCCCCACCGTCAGGTCTTCCGTGTCATGCCTTTTACATGTGTGCAGGAGAGGGAGGGCTTGTCACATCCCTGGAAAGAGCTAACAGCTGAGAAGAATAAACACTGGCCTGAGACTTGGAAGACAAGGGTGTGAATTCTAAATCCGCCCCTTTCCAGCTGAGTGAATTTCGGGAAACCACGTGATCCCTCTGAGCTTCAGTTTCCTCACCTAGGAAACAGAGACTTGAATCTCACCTTAATCTGCAGTTCTGGATTGCTCCAAGAACACCACAGAAATATGAGAGTCAACCAACAATTTGGTTTAATAAAGAAGAAAGAGGACCGCAGAGGTGCCAAAGTTACACAGAGGAATTGTCTCTTTCCTGTAAGAGCGCCAGGCGATACAGGTGCATTCGACCACAATTGGCGGCAGCATCAATTTCACAGACTGGCACTGGGATAGCTTTATACAGGAAACCTCCTTAAGGCTTGGAGAACGATTTGCTTTACATACATTCAGGTTACAAACATATTCAGGAGCCTAATTCTCCAGATGCATAAAGAGACAATGCCCTTATTATTATAAGTTTATTCTTTATTTGTCCTTTGTTTGACAGATGGCCTTTTGCCTCTCCGCACCTGCCCACCCCAACCTCCTAGGAGCGGTATTTAGAGTTATGACCCTTCATACAGTTGCTAGTATCTATTTACTTTCTGCAGGGTGCTGGACATGGTTTTGGCAGATTTCACCCATTTTTTCTTATTCTTGCAACAACCCTCAGCGATGACTGCTCTGTTTATCCCCATGACACAGACAAGAACACTAAGGACCAGAGAGGGTAAGTGACTTCCCCAGGGTCACATGGTGCTGAAGTAACAGAGCAGGCTAATTTTGGCTCCTAAGCCCCCACTTTGCCCACTGCATAGGGAGGCGACAGCAGAGCTTGCTACTCGGACGGTGTCTTCTGCTTGCTCTACCACAGAAGTGACCACAAAGAGGGACCCACCCCTCCCTGCATGCCCCCAGCTCCCCCTTACAGAGGCTCCAGGCCCCACAGCCATCCACGCAGCTGTCCGCACAGCCCGCTCTGACCTCCCGAGTCAGCCGTCCAGGGGAAGTTCACTTGTGGCAGGTCGGAAGGACTTTCCACTCCACAGAGGACCCCAGCCTTGCCAAGTTCTCCACCAGCCAGGCTCCGGGAGGTGGGCCTCATGTGTTCCCATTGCATAAGTGTTATTCCAGCCAGTTCCCGGAATCGGAAATATGGCAGACCATTCACCTGGTGGGGAGCCCTGGCCCGGGAGGGACGGTTGTTTGGTTAGCTGTGCCTTCCAGGCCCTTTCCAGGAGACCGGCTCATGAAAAGGGTTGTCTAGCGAAGCCCATTTCTTAAGTCAAAATGGCTCTATTTACCCCGTCCCTCAGTCCCCCATCACATGCTATTCCTCCCAGTGATCTCTCAGACCCACCTCAGCAGCCTCCACCCTAGGCCAGGCCCCCCATCCCTGGGTGCAGTCGCACCACGGCCTCATCGCTGGTCTTCCAGACTCCTACCTCCCGCCAGGCCCAGCTCTGGGCCAACCTCCACGCTGTAGCCGGAGGCGCTTTCCAGACGCCAATCTTAGTGCAGGAGGCCCTAGCAGAAAATCCTTCGACGGCTCTCCAGCACATAAAAAAATAAATACTTCTCTACGGTTCAAACTGATTACAATGCGACTATATTCCTATAGTAATTTGGAAGAAAACATTTTAAGATGTGCTTTCCTCCCTAGACAGAACATTTCTTGAAGTAGGAAGAATGTCTTTCTTGTCTCTATGTCCCTAGAACACAGTTCAGTGCCCTCTACGCAGTAGGTAAGAAGTCAAGATGTGTTTATTGGGGGAAGGGTATAGCTCAAGTGGCAGAGCGCCTGCTTAGCATGCATGAGGTCCTGGGTTCAGTCCCCGGCACCTCCATTAAAATAAATAAATAAATAAGTAGACCCAACTACCACCCCCCAAAAAAATTTTCAAAATAATGTATGTTTATTGAAGTTCAACGAATTGGTCCTTACCAGTTAATCAGAGCTCATGGAGAATGATGAGATCCCCAGTGTAATCAGACCGAGATGAAAAACTTGCGGCCAAAACAATTTAGACAGCATGTACAGCAGTATGCAAGATTAAGATACCATTTCCAATATAATTTTTGATATTGGAAATGGCTCTTAGACCCTCTTTATCAATTTGCCTTAGAGCAGAACTCCAGACTGGGATCCACTTGTCCAAATCCGTTGCAGACTGGTGAAGAAAATGGCGTTCTTCAAGATGCGTGGGGGCCCTCGTTTTAGTAGGAGGAACCGGGGAAGTGAGTAGAAATTAACAGGAGGACAGTTACCGCCCCACGCTGTCTACTCCCATCCATTTGGAACTCCAGGGACAGCCTTTCCTGCAGCCTGTGTCTCGGGGGTTAAGTCTGTGCTCGGTCATGTACCAGCTCTGTGACATGCAGCCAGACACTTTGCTTCTTGAGATTGTGGGTTGGCATCTGCTCACCGGTTGGTTGTGAAACATAAATAGAGGCACATACATATATATGTTTTGTGTATTGGCTGATGAATTCAAGGAACACAGAAAACCATTACAATGATTAACGTTCTTTGTGCACAACGCTGTCTCTCCTGTAAGATTAGGCACTTGAGTTGGAGGGACGGTGTGGCCCTCATCCTGCCTTCCTCCAAGCTCCGAGAGGAGGCTTGTGAATTGATGGGGTGTTCGGCCAATGATCTGGGGCAGGAACTGACGTAAGGCCTGCATGTGTCGGCACCACTGGCCTCTAGTGAGAACAAGGCCAAGGTTACAAGCACAGTGTGGGCCCTGACCCAGGCCTGAGAGCACACTGCCAGGGGAAGGCAGCAGACAGTTCTGTCTTCCAAGAGGCCTTCCAGGGAAATATTTCATTCACTTCCTTACTGAATTTACCCAAGGTTAGGATTTATCCTGCAGTTCCACTGGCTCTGAAACCTGGTTTTGTCAGCCCCCAAGAGCTGATGCTTCTCTCCTGCACATCAAGGTCTGGGTTGCTCTCGGGTTATTGTACAGAGAGAGCAAGAAGGTACCAACACATGGAGTCAGAGTCCACACCTCGGCACAACCAGTCCCTTCTCTCCCGGGGGACCACACTGCTGGGGATGTCCTGTCACACTCTAAAGGTTGCCGGGTCACCTAGGTATCAGCACAAGAGAAATCAGATGAACAAACTGTCTAATAGCACCCAATTAAGATAGCCTCATGTGATTCCTAGCACACAGCCTGGACAGAGTGCCAAAACTTCCCTCTGTGACTCTGCTCTTTTTCCTTCTTCAAATATATTTGAGATGTAGGGTCGGATTAAGATCAGCTGACGCTCACAGTCCCGGGAGCCATCCTGTCTCCTCACTAATCCTCTATGCCTCTCTTAAAGTTTAACTCTCAGAGGATAAACTTGTTTCTATATTTCGGAGTCCTCCCAGGAAGTGCTTTATAATCCTACGTACTGGCAACAGCGGTTTTCCCTGAGAACAGCCTGGTTGAGCAGAATGAGCATCAAATCTACAGTCAAGAAAGTGGGATTAAGTGCAAGCTCAGACGCTGGAAAGAAATTAACCGCACCCCATCATCGGTTACGTGGAGATAAAAGGCTAACAACCCTCCTCTGGGGTGGCGGCAAGGGTCAAATGAGGCCAAGGATGTTATCAACCTCATAAACTTGCTAGTCATTATTTCTGTTCTTTTAATATAAAGACTGGAAATAAGAACAATACAATTTGACTCGCGTTCAGCCACTTTGTAACCAACACAAACAGAAAAGCCACTTGTCAAATATGACGTGGGGTTTAACACTCAGTCACTGAGTAGCTGTCTTCTCTCCCAGACATTCCACATCCCTTCTGCATCTGAAATACTGGTCCCAGACAGCCCTAAAAGATACATCTGAGGAAGCATCCAATTGGATGTATTTCCTGAAGAGCTGTCTGGGGAGAGGTTCAATGTTCTTGCCCCATCTTGCATATAGCTGGAAGTTCCAGTGATATGAAAGCCAAGAATTGGGTGGAGATTCATCCAGAAAATAGCCAGACTTTCTGGATACCAGAAGGAGTTCACTTGGGGTTGGACTGCTTCAGCTGTCAAGTAGCAGCAGACAAGAGGATTCTTTTTTAATGAGAGCTAACCGGCCCACCCCTTGTAGAGTGTGAACAGCATGAAGAGTATTTGGCAGATAAATCTACCTACTGTTGGGTCATCCATGAGGGATCGGTTCAGATGTGGCCCCAAGAATTAGGAGGTCCTTGCAAAACGTCGCTCTGTTACTTACACAACAGAATGCCACTGAAACCATAGCAGGTGCTGACTCCCAGATTTTTCATTCTTTTACCGGCATCAACTTTCATGCCTCAGTACTTCCTAACACCCTGCTTTTTGCTTCCACGTGATGTATCTTCTGACTGTAATCCCCACAGGCCATGACTTTCCTACCTCGGTGTCTTTGCTCATACTGTTATCTGTCAACAATTGGCAGGAGAGTGAGGAGACACAAAAGCCTTATCTATAAACCCCTAGCACCTAGCATGGTGTCTAGAAGTAGCTCATTGAGTGTTAGGTAGACGAAGGAATGAATGATTCAGTGAATGAAATACTGAGTGAGTAAGTGGATAAATAAATGAATGAGTTAGTGAATGAATAAGTAAATGAATCCATTAACAGACAGAAGCCTTTGTTTTCCTTCCTTACAGATAATCTAGCTGATTTCCTTGTTTTATTTTGGAATGGTCCAGACTGCATGGTTTTCACGTCACAATGGAAAAACAGGTCAGTAAAACCCAGAGAACCAAAATGAGTTTCAGATAGGCTGAGTTTAATTCCCAACCACCCAGTGATGGCCTAGGGGAAGCTGGACCCAGCGTGAGATCCGGGTGCACAGATGGGATGTGAGCTCTGAATAGTAACCTGGTCTGTTAAGGAGATGGGTTGTTTTCTGAAAGCTCAGGTGGTGTCTCCATGGTGAATGACCTGGCTCAAGGCTACTTCTCTCCTTACGTTGGAAACAGGGTCCACAGAGACAAGAACTGATGCTTTTCAAGTGCCTGGCGGTGTGTGCTTTTCTTTCAGCTGCTGTATAACCTAAACATCACTATCCCGCATTTTACCGCTAAGAAAGTTGGGTATCCAAGAGGTGAGGTGACCAGCCCAGACTCACATCACTGGCTCATGGGTTTAGGATTCAAATCCCGGCCAGTTTGGATCTAAGTCCACGCTTTTTCCACCCACGACACAGATGGCTAAGTCAGTGGTTCTTGAACTTGAGAGTACCTGGAGGGATTGTTAAAACCCAGATTGCTGGGCTCCACCTCCGCATTTCAGTCAGTCTGGGGTGCAGCCTCAGAATCTGCATTTCTAACACATCTCCCAGTGAGGATGCAGATGCTGGTCCAGGGATTACACTTTGAGAAACATTTGGCTAGAGTATCAGAAAGGACTCTTCATTGTAGTTAAGAGGTAATTTGAACCAAAAAGGAGCATTTTATCACACAGATACAGGGACATGTCCTGATATCCAAAGAAAGGAACAGAATTGGATCTCAAATAGGTCTGGAACCACAGACAGGACTCAATCTCCCACTTTTATCTCTGTTTCTCTCTGAAATTTGCTTTAGTTTCCTTCTACTTCTAGTAGCTTCTGGATCTGCTCTCCTGACCAGTGATGGACCACATGGCTGGCGGCATCATCCAGGGTTCTGTAAGCCACAAAGAACCAGCAGCCCAAAGAAAGATTGACTCTCTCCCACTGTGCCAGACCCGAATTCCCAAGACTTGCTTGAGTGGGGGACACATTCCTGATCCATTCATGTGAGCAGGACAACGATGTGGATGGCATCATACAAAGTAGCGCCCGGGGCTTCATCACTGCACCCGTGGACTGCAGATTGACAGGGAAGTGTCGTTTGCCCAGAAAGGAATTGGGCAGTAAACTCAATTGGGGTGCAAGAAATCTGCACGCATTTCCTACCTTCCAGATAGATGAGAAGCGAGAAAATCATATTCAGCCAGTGTCATGACCAGGATGCAAACAATGCCATGTTGGGGAACCTTTCAGAACACATCGCTGATGGCTTTCAGAATAATAGTTTTCCTCTGGACTAGAGGAGCCACAGTAAACAGTAAATCGATCTGGTTTGCAAATTCTCTTAAACACGTCTACAAAGACAATTCCTCGGGCTAAACAGAACCAGTTCTGTTTTCTTAGAAGGAAAACAATGGGATGTGGGATTTCAGATCAGTGCAGCTGGTGAAGCTGGGTCAGGAAACAGGCACAGATTGCATTCATTAACGGTTTGCAAACCCACCCAGTCCCCACCCTGCCACACCCCTTGCCTGTCTTCACCCTACAAGGGAAAAGCCTAGCATTGCTAAAGAAGGGTAGAGACAAAATTGGAAGCAGATCAGGTCAGATGCCCAGCGAGGTCTTCCCTTCAGCCTCTGGCTCTAGCACAGGCTTGGGACTGCGTGTCTGAGGACACATTCCCTCCCACCAGACTGCCTGCCTGCGAGCCAGGGTCCCTGTCCCAGGAGCCCCTCTGAGTCTCAGATTGGCTTGCTGGGAATTCCAATGACGGGACTCTGCAGAGAGAAAGGTGATGGCAGGAGGCACAGTGGAAAGAGCATAGGATTTATGATCAAGCATCAGCTGGTGCAACTTCCGACTCTAACAAACTGAGAGACGAGCCCAAGGCAGCCAGCTAAACTCTTCTGCCCTTCCTTCTCCTCAACTGATACTGGGGACCATAACCATCAGTGACCTTCTGATTCTCTAGGTTGCTAAAAATTGCAAATGTGCTGGGCTGAGACATCATACACAAGGTCAAGACAAAGCCACCACTGACACATATGATGTTTTTATGTAAATTAGAAAAAGGCCCCCCTTCCTCCACATCGGAGCACATGGCTTAGCAAGCAAGCTGAGCATGGGCTGCATTTTGCCCCCTCTACCGGGCATCCTTGCACAGGGAACACCTCACCACCTTCGCGGTGGCCCCTGGATGGTGATGTCCCTTAAAGAACAAGGTAAATCTGCGCAGTTACGGAGAACGCAGGGCGGTCTCCGTGAGCCTCGGTGATAACAAGAGACAAGGAGAGCCAGCCCCACGAGCATCCTTATCCAGGCTTAAAAACTAGCCAGGATGATCTCTTCCCATCCAGAAACACCCTCGCACTGATGGGGGAAGATAGAAGAGTCATGAATGCACTCAGGAAGCTGGAAACTCCTGCACCACCAAGAGAACCCGCAGGTTTTAGAAGCTTCAGGCTGGCTGGTTTGAACTTATGTATATTCACCAAACCCCCTCCAGCGTCTCCTTTCCAGTCTTAGGCCTGTACTTACAGTTCTTTCCATTACTAGATTTGTATCATCTAAGCACAGGTTTGGTGTTTAAATTTCTAAAAAAGCCATGTGCTCTCAGCCACTCGGGCTCATTACCACAAGTGGGTGTTAACCCTCCCAGTCCCTTTTCTCCTCTTTTTTTTTTTTTTAATTGAAGTAGAGTTGATTTACAATGTTGTGTTTGTTAGTTTCTGGCGTACAGCACAGTGATTCAGCTATACATGTATGTATTCTTTTTCATTTTAGGTTACTACAAGATATTGAATGTAGTTCCCTGTGCTACACAGTAGGACCTTGTTGTTTATCTATTTTATATACAGCAGTTAGTATCTGCAAATCCCGATCTCCCAGTTTAGCCCTCCACCCGCCCCTTTCCCCTCTAATAACCACAAGTTTGTTTTCTATGTCTGCGAGTCTGTTTCTGTTTTGCAAGTAAGTTCATTTTAGACTCCTGTTTTTCTCTGACGACTTGTTTTGCTTCTGTCTTTGTCTAAAGCACTCTTAGACCTAGATTCCTTTTCAAATTGATATTTGGCTTCATGCTCTGAGTGCGTCTACTGAGCCACAGTACCTGAACCACAAAAG
Organism: Vicugna pacos; assembly: GCF_048564905.1. Lineage (NCBI taxonomy): Eukaryota > Metazoa > Chordata > Mammalia > Artiodactyla > Camelidae > Vicugna > Vicugna pacos. Next base: position 26,432,285 of record NC_132999.1, on the reverse strand, counting down.
GAGGCACCCAGAACGATTCGTTCTTTGTCCACTGAGTCCTGGACAGGGTCTCCTTGTGTCCTCCTCCAGCCTCACTCCGCCTTGCTCCTGATGCTCCCACATTCTGACCTCACTGCTCGTTTCTCATGTACATCTTCACCTCGCCTGATGAACTTGACCCTCCACACCTTCCCCGCAGCTACAGATATTGAGATCACCTTCCAGCTAACGACATTCTGGTTCTCTCCTCCCAGCCCAAGCCATCTGGGGTAAATACTTCCCATTTTGGCTGTGCCTTGCAGGCCTCACACACTCCTCAGCCTCACCCCCTTGACTTATACCCAAACTCAGGGACAGGAAAAAGTAAGGAGAGCGGAGGGGGAAATTTCAGGGAAATTTGGAAGGAGCAGCAAGGCTCCCCTCCTTCGTGAGGGGAGAACCACCCCACATCCCACTTGGGAAGATGACACCATGAACCTCCTGGGAATAGAGCATCGGAGCCCCATGCTAGTAGACTAACGGGGAGACTCTGGTGTTGCCGGAAGGGAGTTCCAGGAGGTTCCAAAGAGCTTTAAACATGTTTCGTAAGCTGTCCAGTGAGAAATCAATATAGGTTCTCGTTAAAGCTGTCACTTCATACTTCCCAGATTGTGCTGCCTGTATCTGCATACTTTCTGAAATTCCTGACTATTTCTGAAATCCGAGGGTCTCACTCCTTCCACACTTGTCCCACTCAAAGTCACCCTCGCAAGCGGCCAGAGACCTTGCCCCTTGCCCGCCAGGAAGCCATCAGCAGTTTCCCAGCACCACCACCGGAGAACAGCGTGACCTTGGTCTGGATACAAGGCCCTGCAGGACCGGGCTTGTCTGCTTCCCTGATCAGAAATCTGTCTGCATCACAAGACTCCCCTGAGGCAGGGCCTGCGTCTTCACTGCTGGATCCTCGTCACCAAGAGTCACACCCGACGGGAAATGGACACTCCAGAAACGGTGGTTGTATCCACTGGTTGATTGATTAATATCACGGACAAAGAGCTCCTCATCGGGATCTAATCCTGTTTATGTTAACTTCTCATCTTTCTGTGAAGGAAAAAATTAAGTGCCTTCGCTGTGCTTTAAGTGCTGAACCTCAGTGGCCCTGGACTTGCCAAAGCACCCACAGGCCCAAGGGATCGTGCAGCTGGCCTCCGTCCGCCGTCACTTCTGCAACGTTTAGGTCCTTGCACGCTATGCCTGCCCTGGTTGGAAAAGTGGGAAACAGCTAATAGCAACTGGGAGTTTTGGCCAAGGAGATGTTTTTCTAGTCTGAACCCACACACCCAGACAGCCCCGAGAGACCCTGAGAGCAAGTGAACGTCCACTGACACAGGAACTGGACTGCCCACCGAGGCCACCCCAGCACCAAGCCCACCCACCCTGTCTCACTCCCCAGGGCCCAGCGGTCTGACGCCCACTTCCTCTTGCACGTTCCATAGAAATGAGGTCTCCTAGGGTCCAGTCTAGCAACCGTTCCCACTTGACTTCATTCCAGAATGCCTCATGGAAAGAATTTCTACTTCTAAGTTTTCTCCCAAGACGGAGGGGACCCTCTGCTGTCCAGCAAAGCCAGGATCCTTTTGTGTACTCAGCAGGCTTCAATTCGAGAGACTTCTCTCAGGAGATCTTGGCAGTTTTAAGCCCTGGGAGCAGGGCTTCCCACTGTAGACCCTCCTATCATTTCCAAGGCTCAAAATTGCCCAGAAATCTGGGGAGGGTACAGTGCAGCGGTAGAGCATGTGCTTAGCATGCATGGGATCCTGTATTCAATCCCCAGGACCTCCATTTTAAAACAATAGCCCAGAAATGGAGGCATGAAGCAAAGGTTAGAACCATCTCAAGGGCAAGCAGGCACTTGACAACCGGATGACGTTTCTGCTAACTTGGGACCCTTTGTAAAAGGAAACTTCTCTGGCAGGTAGCTGAAGTTAAGATGCTGGGGAGAGGCAGTGTGTATAGTGGTAGGAGCAAGGACCATGAAGTTACAAGGTCCAGGTTTAGGTCTTTGTAAACTGGCTGAGGGATTTCTGACAGGTGATTGAAATTTTCTGAGCCTCTTTTGCCAAAAGTTTATGAAATCAGGCAGACATGACTCTGCCACATGGACAGCAAGCAGAGAACCGGAAAAGTAATGCCTTGTGAGGACTGTGTTCTTCATCCATAAAAACCAGGACCAAAATACTTCCCCCTTATTTTTTTCTTTTTTGGTGGGGAGGTAATTAGGTTTATTAATTTATTTATTCTTAGAGGAGGTACTAGGGATTGAACCTAGGACCTCATGCATGCTAAGCATGTGCTCTGCCACTTGAGCTATACCTTCCCCCCAAAATACTTCCCCTTGAATCTTCCTAGCAAACTCCTGAAGCTCAGAGAGGTTCTACACCATGCCAAGGTGACACAGCAAATGTCTGGAACCCGGATGGAACCCAGTTCTGTTGGATTCCCAAATCACATTTCCCAAGTTTCATGCTTCCAAAGTCCAATGAGACACATATGTGGTCTTTGCTTTAAGCCAACTCAAGTCTTTGAGAGAAGTTATCTTGACATGTCAAAGAATGTGTCTTAGATGAATGGGTAAAGATGTAGTATACATATACAATGGAATATTACTCAGTGATTAAAAAAGAATGAAATAATGCCATTTGCAGCCACATGGATGGACCTAGAAATTATCATACTAAGTGAAGAAAGTCAGACAAAGACAAATATCATATGACATCACTTACATGTGGAATCTAAAAAAAAGATACAGATCTTATTTACAAACCAGAAATAGACCCCCAGACATAGAAAACAAACTGTGGTTACCAGTGTTGCAGCAAAGTATGTTATAGCTCAGTGTTACAGCTCAGTTGTGACAGCAACCTGGATCCAGGCAAGAAACCAAGCAACACTCGGAGCGCTGGAGAACTCAGGTTTATTATGCCAGCGGGCCCAGACGAGTTAACACTCCAAGCTCTGGACCCCCATCTATAGGTTTACACAGGCTTTTATAGGCTACCAGTCTAGGCTTTGCAACATTTTGTAACATCACATGCAAATAAAGTATAACAAAGGTGACTAAATTGGAACAAGCTTTGTAGAAATGGACCAACCAGGAGTGAGAGAAATGGACCAATCAGGAGTGAGGGAAATGGACCAATCAGGAGTGAGGGAAATGGACCAATCAGGAGTTAGGGATATGGACCTATCAGGAGTTAGGGAAATGGACCTATCAGGAGTGAGGGAAATGGGCCAATCAGGAGTTAGCTCAAGGAACCAATAGACTCTTAGGGATAAATTCCGCTTTCCTAGAAGTAAGCCACTTCAGAGTTTAAAAAGCGAGATAATGCCACAGAGCCAGGGCACTGAATGGTGCTGGCAGGAGGGTAGTGGCCCTGCCTTGGGGTCCTGCTGTCTTTTTCATGGGGCTTCCCACCTTACCTGGAGGGAAAGTGGGTAGAGAGAGATAGATTAGGAGTTTGGAATTAACAGATTCAGATAGATAGATAGATAGATAGATAGATAGATAGATAGATAGATAGATAGATACACACACACATATATAGGTATAACTGAATTGCTTTCACCTGAAACTAACATTGTAAATGGACTACACTTCAATAAAAAATAAGAAGAAAAAGAAAAAGAAAGTGTCATACCCATATATATCCAGCAGAGACTTCTTGGAGGAGGGGAGACATGTGGGTTGGGCTTTAAAGAATGGGTTTGCACACCCCTTTTCCCTGACTACTAGACAGCCTGACCCAAGCGTGTGGCTCCCAAGTCACATGTATAAAGGACTTGGGCCCGTCTGTGGTGTGTGCATTCACCTCACCTGCCTATAGCTTCTTCCGTCTTTCCCACCTGAAACTTTTCTTTGCTGAACTCTTTGGCTTGAAATGTACTTTATCTTGTTAAACGGAGTGTGTCTTGGTAAGTAAGCTGCCTCCACGTGTTCTATAGCAAGGTGGAGGGTGAGTAAACAAATAGTTTATAGCGTGCAGGCAGTTCCCGACCTCGCCCCTACTTAGTATAGAAGGCCAAGTTTAGACACTGCTTGGCTAAAGGCTATTTTCAGTCCTCACAGTTTGCGAGGCCCCTGCCTTTAAAGCTCTCTCATTCCTGCAGCGGGACCACCTGTCCTCTCCCACCCTACTTACAGGTTCACCGAGGTAACTGAATAAGGTGTGCTGAGGAGCTCTGATGTGAGCAGTCAGGGTTTGTGGGAACAAGTAGCCAGCCTACTGAGCCCACTAGGATGGTGACCCCAATTTCAGAGAAGGTACTCCTGGCAGGCCTGGCTCTGGGCCCTGACCGAGGGGCAGGGTCCCCATCTGTCCCTGTACCTGCCGTCTGCTGAGATTTCCTGCCCAGTCCCCAAGTTCCTCCAGTACTGGGCCTTTGCTCTGGTTGGGCTCCATCCTTGAGCCTGGAGTCCTAGTGTCGACCCCCAGGCCTTCAGCGGGGGCAGGACAGGAGCACAGAGAGACAGGCTCAGTGGGGCAGGACAGCAGTGTAGGAGGGGTCCTTTTTCTCCACCCCCTCTCCAGTATTTAGTATTCATAGACTTTTTATGGATGGTCACTCTGGGAGTGTAAATTGTGCAGCCGCTGTGGAAAACAGTATGGAATTCCTTTAAAAACTAAGAATAGAGTTATCATATGATCCAGCAATCCTACTCCCGTGCATTTATCTGGAGAAAACTCTAATTCAAAAAGATACATGCACCCTAGTGTCCATAGCAGCACCATTTACAATAGCCAAAACATGGAAGCAACCTAGGTGTCCATTGATAGATGCACAGATGACTGGATGAAGTATATAAACACACACACACAATGAAATACTACGCATCCGTAAAAAAGAATGAAATGATGCCATTTGCAGCAACATGGATGGACCTAGAGATTATCATACTAAATTAAGTAGGTCAGACAGAGGAAGACAAATACTAGATGTTATCATTTTTTGTGGAATCTAAAAAAGTGATACAAATGAACTTATTTAAAAAACAGAAATAGACTCATAGACAAAGAAAACAAGCTTATGGTTACCAAAAGGGAGAGGGTGTTGGGGAGGGATAAATTAGGAGTTTGGGATTAGCAGATACATACTACTATATCTAAAATAAATAAAGAACAAGGACCTACTGTATATAGCACAGGGAACTGTATTCAATATCCTATAATAAACCATAAAGGAAAATAATATATATATGTATAGCTGAGTTACTATGCTGTACATCAGAAAGTAACACAACATTGTAAATCAACTCTACTTCAATAAAAAAAAAATTTTTAAAAGAACAGAGATATGCAAAGTCACCCGAAGAACCCAGAAGGGCTCTCAGGCAGGAGAGGCTGAAAACCCCCATAACTTCCAAAGAAAGCTGAGTCACACTGCAGGGGAGCTGGCCAACCATATTAACTGAAAAAAAGAGAAGGTCACAAAATCAAACCAAGAGATATGACTTATGGAGTGGCTGGAGCCAAACAATTTGTGGTCATTAAAGCTCCGTTGTCGGGACCTTTCCCTACTATGAGATAAATAATTGAGAAGTCTTATCAAGATGTCATTAAACGTTTCTCCTAGTTCCTATTTCATGCTTACCACACAACCTTGCGTATAGGGCTGAGTTTTCCCAGTAGGTCTGCCTTCTGGGAAATCATGAGCTGGCTGTTGCCAGTGGGAGCATTCCATCCCTGTAACCTTGATTAAGCAAGTGACACAATAAACAGTTTTGCTTCCGGGACCTCCTTCAATCTCACGAGCAGAATCTACCGCTGAGTCACAGATACACCGCCAGGACCTCACAAAGTAGACGTCTGAGTCTAAGAGCCCTCAGGATTACGGAGAATTCACCAAAACAGTGGATGACAAATTGTGAGACCCTTTGGTAGCCAAGCCCTTTGGGCTCATTGGGTAGGACATGCGGCTGCCAAGAAGAACGCTCTTTCCTATACTTGAAATTCCACTTCTTCCTGCTCCTCCGAAGCTGCCACCCACAGGAGTACACGTCTGTAGTCCCTACTGTCTGCCCCCTATTGAGGTGCTAGCCCACCCCTCTCCCCACAGACGTCACTTGCCCTGGTGGGCTTCTTGGCACCTGCTCTCTGTCTGGACTGCCCACCACAATCCCTGGGGGGCAAGCACACCTTGGCAGGATCCACCCTTCCCTGGGGCAGTTGGGCCAGGTTCTAACCACCAGCCACCACCCCATGGGTGAGAGTAATTACTGGTACCCAGTTCCTCTTCAACCAACGCATCCCACTGCCTAACCAAACTCAGCCCCATACCTCCCCTCCCACTTGACTCCCTGGTCGCTGCCACCCCACCCAGCTCAGACCAGAAATACAGATTATCTTCTTGGGTCACAAACATAATTAAAATATTATAGTATATAGCATTATTCAAACTGGATCAAGAAGCAAAAAGGTGGAATTGAAAGAATATGGTATCTTGTGTTTGCCAAAGATCTTTTTATACTCACTTCTTGAGGGAGCAGGAATGTTCACCCACTGCTGGTGGGAATACAAATTTTCATAGCTTTCCTGGGGGACAATTTGGCAATATAGTATATTGAGTTATCTTTAAAACCCAAATGCACTTTAAATCCTCAATTCCATTTCTAGGAATTTATCCTTAAAGATAGACACAAAAATTAAGCTGCAAGGATGTTTATTGCAGCATACTTTTAATACTAGTAAAGAACTAGATATAAGCTAATATTGAACCCCAGAAGGTTGGTTAAATAAATGGTACGTTCATATAATGAAATACTATGTGGTCTTTTAAAATGATAGAAAAACACATTTATAGACTAAAAGCCATTCACAATGTATTGTTAAACAGAAAAGCGAGTTACAAATGCATACATGGGGGAAAAGTCTGAAAAGATGCATCAATGTGATAACTTCTATATTTGAATGGTAGAATTTATGGGTAACTTTTATTTTTCACTTATTAGTATTCTCTCACTTTGAAGCAGTAAATGCACATCACTTAATTAATAATAAACGCAATAGAACTTGTGTTTTTAAAGGGTATGGACATGGTATTTACACAGACGTGGTTCAAATCCCAGCTTAGCCCACTGATAAGCAGTGTGACCACGGAACATTGCTTCCATTCCCTGAGCCTCAGTGTCCTCATATCCAAAATGCACCTTCCTCATGAGGCAATTGTGAGGAATAAATTAGGAAGCATAAATAAAGCTCCTGGCACAGTACACACCGAATGACAATTTTCCCTTCCTTCCCGGATATCCAAAAATACCTCAGAATAACAATTCACAAAGACAAGATGGTCAAACATGCACCTAGTCATGTAAGATGTAGGTTGGAAAAATTAGGGAGAGAGTCGATTTCATGCTCCAGGCTTAATTCTTTTAGCTCTGATCTCCCCAACCCCATGGAGGGGCAGACCCAGAGAGTCCCCACTGTTAGCAAGTCTGTCTTGCAATCCAGGTGGAATCAGGCAGGCTGTGTTACCCAGCCCCATCAGCAGGGGGGGCCAGTCTCCACCCTGTGTCTCTATATTGCCTGCTACACCCACTGGCCAGCACCAGACCACAGCTCATGAAAGTTATCCACCAGAACCGACTGCAAACACCTGCGACCCTCCTCTCTCATCCCTACCTGCTCGCACCTCAATCCAGGTCCTGTTCATGTCTGCCTCTTACCTTTTTAGACTTGAGCCTCCTGGTTTATGAATTTGGTTGTCTGTCAGGAATCCCAGCTGGGATTTGCTCTGCCTTCTCCCAACTTCTCATTCATTCACTCTCCAAACTTCATGACCACCTAGGGGATACAAAGCTTTGCGCTAGGATTTAGGAATAAACGAAAGGTAGACCCTGGTCTGGGGGGGGGGCCTCACAGCCTGGTGGGAAAAACTGGCAGGAACACAAACCATCACACTACAATGCTGTGTTATAGTGACTATTATTATCATCTTTATATCTAGCGCTTGTTCTATGCCGGATGTTCTAATCACTTTATATTATGTCTCTTTTAATCCTCACAACCTACCTTTATGGGATAGGTTAAAATTATATCTATTTTGAGGGAGAGGAGAAAGTGAGGCACAGAGAAGTTAAGTAACTTGCCTGGGATAGCACAGTGGGTAAATGTCAGAATCGAGATTTAAACCCTTAAAAATGAAGATACTACAGAGATTTCATTTATGTAGGTCATACCTAGTGATATTTACTATATTAGAAATTAAAGTTGAGAGCTTTTCAAAACATTCATTTATTAATTCTTCAAAATAATAGTAATAAACCCATTTCATGTTCATCTAAATAACACTTTAAATGAAAAAACTCAACATAAAAATTAGCAAGAAGAATGACCATTTCAACATTTGCAAATCTCTTTAATGTTCAAATTATTTGCATGTAAGTGGATTCTCATGTCTCCTCTGGCATCGTCTATTGTGATGTGTTATTTGGTTGTGTTCAAAGATACCCTGAGGCATATTAAAATCTTTAAGAGCTTATTTAAGCAAAGATCAGTTCTAACTGGGCAGTGCCAAAGCAGTAGCAGTGAGCAGCGCTCTCCGGACAGGAGCAAGATGATTATAGAGCAGCCGGGGAAGCAAGGAAATGATCTGATTGGCTGCAGCTTAAGTGGTTGCCTCACTTGGGAAAGCCTATTGGCAGTTTGTGATTGGTTGTCCCTGGGTTTCAATTTCTTAAATTTGGGGTCACTACGGCTTAGGCTTTGGTTTGCTTGCATAAACTGTGAAGGCATTAGAACCACCTCAGTCTGATAGCCGCCTTGTTTAATACCTTAATAGCTGAAATATATGAAGAAATCTGGCCTTGCATAGACACAGAGTTGCAAAAGGGAGGAAGGACTCTCTTGGCAGCCTGTTCAGGTGGTTGTGGAGAGCCTTCTCTGGTACTACACCCAGACTTGACACGTGGCAGTTTCTTAAAGTGTTGCTGCAATGTGGGATCTGACAGCTCGCAGAGGAGAACACCAATTCTCCAGAATTCTCCTTCTTCATCTGAACTCTCAAATTTTATCACTGGCAGGAAATACCATCACTTCTTCTGCTTTTCCTTGAAGTAACAGCCCTGAGTCCATCATTTGAAAAAAAAAAAAATCTACCAACTACCAAAGTCTGAATCACCGCAATGTGTGTACCAGTCATTCTTTAAAAAGACAACGGTGCTTCGTGAGAAAAATGGCTGGTTCAGCCCCCAACCCAAAAACTGCCAGAGCTTTTCCTGGAAGCTTCTGTTGTGCTTTAGCAGGCAACAGAAGTGTCTCCTGCCGGCGTCCCATTTCATCACACAAAGCATTGTAAAGACGGGTACTTATGAGTTGAAATTTAAGAAATTTGACCATTTTTCCTGTTTCTTCAAGGATATTCCTTAAGTGAAACTGGCTAATTTTTTTTCCTTTTTTCATGTGCTTGTGTGGTGGTGAAGAGTCAGTGATTACAACTCCAGTTTGGTACCATCGCCTTGATTCACACTAAATCAAGTGTGTGAATTACCCACTGTTAATAGGATTACACATTATTACCCATTGTGGCTTCTACACTGTACAAACACTGACTCAATGAAAAGGGCAAGTAAAATCTTCGTAGTAATCTAAAAATAATCTCGATCTCATGGATGCCTGACAGTGTCTCAGCTTCCTGCTGGGTCCCCAGACCACACTCAGAGAACTGCCGCCCTCTACGATACCCTCTGGGATGAACGTGGGGCCACAGGAGCTTCCTCAGGGATCAGTTTGAATTAAAGGCCTGCCTGGAACCTGGTGATTCTGACAACCTGTTTGACCTTGGCCAGCACATCCCCCACGTCTAAGAGTCAGACCCAGACCCCTGAACACCACGTACTGGCTTAGATGGGCCAGTGACTACCACCTGTCCTCAACCCAGACCCGCCTAGCCTGGACCACACCTCCGTCCACCTCACTTCTGTACAGAGTGGAACTCACATGTCCCGAGCCTGACTATGTGTCAGGCATGACGGGACTGAATTTACTTCTCACAACACTCCCAGGAGGCAGGTATCACCATCCCCGTTTTGCCCGTGAAGAAACTGAGGCTCAGGGAAGCAGGATTCCTGTACAGATCTGTCTGATGAGAAAGCCACATCCTTGCACTGCCTTCTGGTCAGTTCCCACAGTTCTAGTCCCAGCCCCTGTCTGGACTTCCTCCCCTTTGGTCCGCCTGCTGGTGAGGTTCCAGCATGCCTCACCACCAAAATTTCCTGAAATGAGAAAATTCCCAGCACTGGCGGTTTTCATCATCCAGTGTCTGAATTCCTAATATTCACAAATCACTCAGATGCTGGAAACTATGAGACACAGCCAGCCGTCTCCGGAATAGATAATTGATAAAGTCTGAGCTGGGCTCACCCCCACCGCCGTCCGGAGTGTGCGGGACACAGGCCTTCCTTTGGGGAGCACTTCCACCCGGGGGGGTGGTTGGTCATCTTTGTCCTGCCCTCGGGAGGTGACATCCTCTGGCCTCTTCCTCAGCGCCAGGGCTTCCCTGGAAGAGCCAGAGCCCATTCAAACAGGTCACAAAATAACTCCCCAGGATGTGACCAGGATAAGAATCACATCCGAAGACTCAGATTCAGGAAAGTTTCTCCCAAAATAAACCCAAAGCTGAAGTAAATAAAACATTAGGAATATTTTGGGAGAGCAATTTCACAGGACTACAAAAAGGGGAAAGAATACTGTTGTCCGGAGACTTGGTCCAGACATTCTGTGTTCCTGGTACATCTTGTTAAGTGGTGGTTTCGCATCTACATTGATGCAAGGGGGCAGTGACCCATGTTTATGAAAATTATACCATTTCTTCTGAGGGTAAGAGTGGCCTTTAAGCACTGGTTTGAGATGGGGCAGAGAGTTTGATGAGGCTTCAAGGTTGTGATGATTAAAGCCAGGCTAGGAGAAACATGTAATTTGTCCAAAGGACCAAGCGAACAACAGCAAAGGAAGAACTGCACTAAATACAATTCAAGACTGCAGTGCAGTCTCGGCTCCAAAGGGGCAGAGGGGACACAAACAGAAAGTATGATTTCACAAGACAAGAGAAGAAACCACATGCGGCAAAAAGAAGGACATCGGGCATAACGGACACCAACAGAGACTTCACCCACACATTCCACCAGAACAGATTCTATTATCACGACCGTGATCTCCTTGCAGTCATCCATGCATCCGATCTTTAGTGAGTCTACTCTCCTTATCTGGGCTCTGGGAATAATGCAGTGATGAGAACACTGTCTGTGTCCTCAAGGAGCCTCTGGACCAAGTGGGCAAAACAGACTTGCAAACATGCAAGGGTAAGAGAGTAACGAGGGCTGTTAGTTCTGCTGGAGAAGGAGGTCCACCCCGGAAGCCATCCTAGTGAAGGTGGCAGTTGACCCAGCTGAATTCCCGGCAAGGGTGATGGAGAGGGTCTATGACAGACGGAGGTAGATGGGGATGGTCACCGGGATACTCACAAAGATACTGGTCATCAACTTTCTTCAGTCTGCACGTGTATCACTCTGCTTAAATCCTTTAGAACTGGCATAACTTCCATGCCATAAACATGATAAGCAATACGTCATTATATTTGACTTCAGAAGCAGCATGATCTAGTGGCGAAAAATGAGGGCTTTGGGGGTATACAGAGCTGGGCTTGAATTCTGCCCTCTGTACTCACTATTGTGCAGTCAAATGCTCTACCGCTGAGCTAGACCCCCACCTTGTCTTCACTATTGCGGACAAGTTGTTTAACCGCGTGGAACCATACCTCCTCACAAGGACATTACAAGAAATAGAATGAAGCAATTAGACTGTCTGGTGCATAATATTCCATTCATTCTCTGAGATCAAGTAAGCACATCCCAAATATCCCTCGATTCCTGGTATCACTCTCTCCAACCCACAGCCTTAATCCAGGCTCCATCATTTCAGCCTCAGTGCCCTGGTCCCCACTTCCTGCCGCATTCTCCTTCAGTCTCTCCTTCACACAGCAGCTAAAAGTGCTGTAAAATGCACGTGTGCCCATGCCTTTGCCCTGCTTCAAACCCTCCAACACCTCCCCCTTGTCCTCAGATAGAGCTGAAACAAAAATGGCTCTCCGGGCTCTCATTACTCAGCCCCTGCTCATCTCTCCGCAGGCTGCCCCCACCACCCCATCATACTCCAACTCACTTTTGCCTCCAGACTTTTGGGTGCACTTTCTTCTGCCAGTAGCACCGTCCCTGCTGCCCCTACCCTTCCCCTTCTCCTGGCTAATCCCTCTTCCTTAATGAGGCTTTATGCCTCTAGGCTTCTTTCAGGAAGCCCTCCGTGACTTCCCCCACAACAAGACTGGATTTAGTGCCCCCTCCCTGCACTCTTATAACCCCCTGCTTCCATTTTTTTTCTCACCTATACTCGATTATAATCTACTTCTCTGTATCTCGTGTTAGAGAGTCATTTCTTAGGAGTGGGTTTTGTAGTTTTTATCCGCAGTATCTGGCCTGATTTAACGGAATGAACAATCTCACAACTAATGAGTGGCAGGGATGAGACTCAAGCCCAGGTCAGTCTAATCCTCAAACTCGTGGGTTCCCACCACCCCCACTTGAAACCAAACTAAAAACAAATAGTGCTGCCCCCCCCAACTCCAGATGAGTGCGGACTCATTTCCCGCCAGGAATTCAAACCCCCGTTGCAGACTGAGCCACTATTTTACTCTGCAGAATTGTTATTCTCAAGGAAAACATGCAACCTACTGATTTTTGGTGAAAACATTTTGGAGTGACAGTGAAAAGCAGGGGGCTTTCCTAGGCTCAGGACACTGGCTTTGGGGATTGGCAAAAACCACATTGCAACTCAGTTCAGGAGAAAAATTCCTGGAAATTTGAGCAAGCTGGTTTGTTTCTTACTCATTAAAGTGTACTGAGCCAACCCGCATTCTTCTGGCAATGTCTGCAGGCTAACAACATGACAAACCACCCTCTGTGCTGGTCAAGATGTGGACACTCACTGGTAGGACTGGAGATAAAATCCCCTGGGAACAAAACAGGAGTTTCATGAGTGGCCACAGGTAGCTTTTCCCCATTCTGGAAGGTTCCACCATGTGATGGGAAGAGCACTTGCGTTGGTCAAACCCTGGAGACTTCCCTGCGCCTTCCCCTACGCCTTCCCCTACCTGGAGTGATTTGAGTCCAGAAACATGAAGGCACTTGGATGTCAGCCTAAGGAGTTTGGACATTAATACTAATCATGCTTCTTCTGAGGACCATCCCTGTGGCAGGCTGTTCTAATGTATCTCTCAAATCCCAAAAGCTGAAAGTTTATACAACCATGTTATGAATTTGGAAAATGATGGAGTGAAGTGAAGATATGGACCACTGCCACTCAACTGCTAAGGGACAGAGACAGGAGGCAAACCTGTTCTTTTGGCTCTGTCTCCCCTGCCTCCCGCCCTGGGCCCAGCCACCACCAGCTCCCACTGGAAGAGCTCCAAGTGGGTCTCCCTGCTTCCTCCTTTTCCCTGCTCCAGTGCAGAGTGATTTTTCCAAATGTAAATCAGGTTATACCAACTTGCAACTTGAAATCAGCCCCTGGTGGTAGGCATTATGGTTATTTCCCAGCATCCGTCCTGCCCGCCCGTCTTCCCAGGGTTTGGCCGATCCTGGGGGTCCCATTGGCCCTGCTGCAGGATTTGGTAATCCTCATGGCATTCTCTTGGCCACAGAGATCGGGCTGCAGAGACTGAGTGGAGTATGAGGAGAGGCCATTAGTTAGAAGCTCAGTATTGAATATTGTTTGAGGTGATGGGGAGTAATAATCTGCTCTTGGCCTTTCTCTCACTCTGTCCTTCCAGGATATGAATTTAAAAGCACAGTCCCTGAGCCTTTGTGACCTGGAGGGACACCTATGGAAGGAGGACCAAGGCGGGGGAATCACAGAGACACGGAGCTGGAGCCCTGATGGGACCACATCTGAAGCCTACCTACCTCTCAGCCTTTCATTTATGGGGAACCAATAAACCCTCCTGCCATGCCAGTGTGGGTTAGGTGGTCTGTAACCTGCCACAGAAAGTCTCCTGGGTGATTCAGGCACCTCCCGGTGTACTTTGAATCGCGTCCAAACACACCCTACCTCGGTGTTCAAGGCCTACCCACCTATAAGATCAGTGAGTGATGAAGGCAAGGTGGACTTTCATTCACCCTGGTATTACCAGCCCCTCACACCAATCTAGCACACAGCAGACACTCTAATTTCTTTCTTTCTTTTTTTTTTTTTTTGAGCCAGTAAACCTAGATCTGTCTCTAGTACATTGTATGCTTCCCAGAGGCGGGGAGTCCCCAGGGGGTCCCGCTGCATCACAGGCCGGACCCACATCTCTGCAAGTCAGCTGCATTTAGCTAGACATCAGTTTTGTTAGACACCCAGCTCCCTCATCAGCGTCCCCCAGGAGACCACCTCCAGGCAGGGCTTGGCAGCTCCCGGGGCAGCGGTGAGCCATGCCCAGGCTGCAGACTATTTAAGCACTCCCCGAGAAGGAGACACTCTGGAACCGGCTGGAATTCTCACAAGTAAACAGAGAGGAGACTCAGAGCCGCTGTGATCTGCGCAGCAATGAGTATGACCGGCGAGGCATGGGGAACATCCAGGTATGGGTCCCAGGGACACTTCATTCCATTTTTTGCCTAACCAGCAGGCCCCTTCTGGCCATAGGCCCTCTGCCCTGTGGTTTCCTCGGCCTGATCACCCAGCTACTGCACTCTGTGACCCAGCTTTGACTTCATTCTCTGCAGAGTGTTTATCAATAACTGATTTTCTTTGTTGGTTTATTTTCCTCCGTTCCCACCTCCAAAATATCAGCTCCATGACAGCAGAGACCTTGACTGTCTGGCTCACCACCACATGTCGACTATCAAGAATCCCGAACACACACACATTAAATCAGCGAACGGTAGCCCCACCTCCCCCCCTCAGAGGCCCCGCCCCCTCGTGTAGAGTAACCCCTCCCCCCAAACCGCTTTCTGTCAAAGCCTATCCTGCTGTCCTCCGTGGCCGTGAGCACAGCATACCGTTATCTCATGTGTTTCCCTGTTTGTTAGCCGCTCTCTCTAATGAATGTAAACTGTCTTTCCCTGTTGAGTCTCCAAAGGGCGAGCTCACTTCCAGACATTAAGTAAGTGCTCAGTAAACTATTACAGCAGGAGTGGAGGAACGAGGGAGAGAGGGAGGGGATCTCCAGGGCTCAGGAACCAGTAGACAAGAGGAAATAAAGGAAAGAAGGCATCAAGGCTGACTGCAGAGCAGCTTTGTGAGGTGAACGGGGCGGGTTGTGTGGCCTGAGGGAAGCACAGGCCAGCCAGGTTGTGACCGTCTCGAAGGCGCGTGTGTGGTGAAGTTCAAGTCTGAACCCAGTTATCTCTGATTCATTTTCCAGCCTCCTTCCTACCGAATCATGCCGCGTTCCTGTTGAAAACTTCTCCACGTACATACTGAGAGGCTCAGCAATCTCCCCGAGCCCCATCAGTCCAGGTGCTCAGGAGGTGGACACTGGCTGCTTGAGAAATCGTAATTGAATCTCTGGGTCTGCTTGTCTTCGCAACGTTTCAGAGCAACCGCTTTCATGAGGTACAAGCAGCCAATAGCCGCCTGGTATTTTAAAAGCCTCTGCACGCCTTTGTGCTACAAGCAGGCCTCTGACTTCTCTCTCTCTCTCAATTATTACCTTAACCGTGCCCTGGAGACCTGAGGAGCCAGTTTATTTTGACTGGGAGATTGTTAAACTGCAGGAGGCAGATCTGAGTCACTGCCAGGCTGTGGTTTGCACTGCTCCACACGGCCCGGCCATTGAGGGGGCGGGGGGGCCGCTGAGAACGGCCAAGGCTGCTTCCTGCTGGAGGAGGAAATGGCGGTTTCCTCAGCTCCCGGAAACATCACTTCCTCTCTGGTGCCTAGCTCCGTGTCAACCAATTAGGCAGCCTCTTCCCACCCCGAGACCCCAGAGACCTGGCCCAAGCCTTTGGAAGACATCCTGTTTCCCCCGAGGAAGCGGCCCTGCTTGAAGGAGCCCCCAGGGTAGTGGAGCGAGGGGCGAGAAGGCAGAAGGGCAGGAAGGGATGAGCAGAGGTAATAGTAAGTGTTATCCACTGTCAGCAAAGGACGGTGCCCCCACCGCCCCACCTCGTCCTGATGCTCGGAGAGCTAAATAAACTTGCCCTAAACTCTCGCTGGCCTTTGACAGTCCAAAGTCATCGAAGACAGAAAATTCAGTCCTTTCCTTGTTTCTACGGAAAATATGCTCACACCACACATTCCAGGGACTTAGAAACAATGCAGAGGATTTGAGTGGGCACAGGGCACCATCATATTTCCCAGCAAGCAGCCTTTGGGGCCAAGCTCCCTGGGTTCAAATCCTGCTTCATATTCCCTGTCCCCTGTTAGCTGTACGTTACTGGGCAGGTCAGGTTCTCCGGGTATCAGTTTTCCCTCTTTTTCCCCCTCTGTCTAGGAAAATAGTAGCGCCTACCTCATCAAGATTCAATGAGATATGAAAATGGCCAATGGGGACATGGGGAAAATGTTCAGTATAACTAATTATCAGAGAAATGCAAATCAAAACTACAGTGAGGTACCACTTTACACTGGTCAGAATGGCCATCGTTAAAAAGTCCACAAATGATAAATCCTGGAGAGGGTGTGGAGAAAAGGGAACCCTCCTGCACTGCTGGTGGGAATGTAGTTACGTGCAGCCTTTAGGGAAAACAGTGTGGAGATTCCTTTAAAAACTAAAAATAGAGTTACCATGTGAGCTAGCAATCCCACTCCTGGGCATATACCTGTAAGAAACTCTAATTTGGAAAGATACATGTACCACAACATTCATAGCAGCACCGTTTACAATAGCCAGGACAGGGAGACAGCCTAAATGTCCGTCGACAGATGACTAGATAAAGAAGTTGTGTTATCCATATACAATAGAATACTACTCAGCCATAAAAAGAATAAAATAATGCCATTTGCAGCAACATGGATGGAACTGAAGTTAAGTGAAGTAAGCCAGAAAGAGAAAGAAAAATACCATATACCGCTTATATGTGGAATCTAAAAAAAAAGAAAAAAGGACACAAATGAACTTATTTACAAAACAGAGACAGATTCCCCTGCATAGAAAACAAATTTATGGTTACCAGAGGGGAAAGCGGGTAGGGAGGGATAAATTGGGAATTGGGGATTTGCAGATACTAACTACCATATATAAAATCAATAAACAATAAGGTCCTGTTGCATAGCACAGGAAACTATATTCAACACCTTGTAATAGCCTATAATGAAAAAGAATACGAAAAGGAATATATATGAATGAATCACTGTGCTATATACCAGAAATTAACACAACACTGTAAATCGACTAAACTTCAATTAAAAAATAAATAAATAAAAATCAGGTTAAAAAAAGATTCAATGAGATAAATCACTTAGAACAGATAAAGCACTGAGCATAAAGTTCTGCACTCAATAAATGTCCATTTTTGTTTTATTCTGCTTCCTCCTCCTTTTCAGAAGGGAAAAAAAAACTTTCCTTGTCTCACGCAGAATAATGGCACCCCTTCTCTGAAATCTTGGCATCACCAGGACCCATGCCCTTGGAATTCCACTTTCTGTAAGAGCAGGCCTCAGTGGGGCATTCCTCTGAGTGCTCTCCTTGTAGGCCACGGAATGGATAAAAATGTCTCAATCTCATTATCATTTATTACCCTTTAATAACAGCCATTGACCAAATGGCTTTTATGGTATCATGCAATTTTTAAAAATAAACTTCGCATTTTTGAATAGTTTAGATTTACAGGAAAATTGTAAAGACAGTACAGGGCTCTCATACATCTCAGCCTCAGATTGCACAGTTATCAATGCTGCACCTGAATGTGGTACATGTGTTACAGTTAATGTGCCAGTAGTATAACTGAAGTCCGTAGTTATTCGGGTACCTTTAATTTTTATCTAACGCCCTTTTTCTGATCCAGGACCCTATCCAGGATAGCATATTATACTCAATTGTGCTGTCTCCTAGTTTCCTCTGGGCTGTGACAGTTTCTCAGACGTTCCTTGTTTTGAATGATCTTAGCAGTTTTGAGGAATACTGGTCCCTCAGTTAGGCTTTGTCTGATGTTTTCCATATGATTAGACAGACTGGGTTTGGGAAGGGAGACCACAGAGGTAAAGTGCCTCTTTGATCAGATCATATCAAAGACCCGTACCACCACCATGACTTAGCCTTGTTGGTGTGGACCCTGATCACCTGGCGGAGGTGATGTTTGTCAGATTTCTCCACTGCAAAATTACTCTTTTTTTCTCCCTTTCCTTACTGCACTCTTTGGGAGGAAACCACTACGTACAGTGCACACCTGAGTGGGGAAGTGGGCCTCGCCTCCCTGATGGCTGATTAGCTACATAAATTGTTTAGAATTCTGCTATAGGGGAGACTTGTGTATTTTCCCTTGTTGATTGATTTATTCAGTCATTGGTTTACATCAGTACAGGCTCGTGGATATTTGTTTTATATTTTGCGCTATGGTTGAATATTAGCTTATTTGTTTTCTTGCTCAAATTGTTCCAGCTTTGGGAGCTCTTTCAGTGGGTTCCTGCACCCCTTTGACATACCCCCATCATAGTGTTACCTTGTTTTGTTTAACCTTTGAGCACTTCCTTACTTTTTGGTACTATGAGGAGCTGTAGGCTAAATTTCCTGCCCTAGTCTGAGATTCAGCCACTTCTCTGAGGAGAAACGGCTCCTTTTATTAAAGAACAGTATTGGAAACCAAGATCTGGACACTAGGTGTATTGATGGTGACTGGAGCGTCATTGCTTCTTGGATCTCTCAGCGGACAGAGCAAGGAAATAGATGTGTCTATACTAACCAGTAATCCATGCATTTATACAGATCTGTAAATATTTCTGGATATGTCCACCTATCTTAAGCCAGACATAGTTCACACTGATGTCTCCAACTCTGATCCGTTAACTCACTGATCATTCTAGCTTTCTCCTCCTGCTCAGCTACACGCTCTCGCTTCGATAGTAAGAAAGCTGGCTCCCATCAGCACCCATTTGTTTCCTTTTTTATTTTTTATTTTTTATTTTTTATTTTTTGTTGTAATGGAGGTATTGGGGATTGAACCCAGAACTTTGTGCATGCTAAGCACACACTCCACCACTGAGCTATACCCTGTCCCCCACCATCCATTTATTTAACTGTTCGATTCCAGTATACTTGTATAGCAGTGTCAGAACTGCTAACTCATATTCCCGTGGGAAGTGACTTTTAACCAGAACACAGTGCTTGTATACGGTGTGTTTTCCCTTTAGATTTACAGACTCCACTCACTTCCAAAGTTATTTAGCATAGCAACTTTTTCCTCCACTCCCTTCACTAAAGTTGCCTCACACGTTTGTAACACAATTAGATTATTCTGTCACATTCTGCAGCCCATCCTGGGATCCCTTGACCTCTTCAATGATTTTTTTTGTTTAATTTGCATACATGAAAGTTCACTCTGCTGT
Organism: Vicugna pacos; assembly: GCF_048564905.1. NCBI lineage: Eukaryota > Metazoa > Chordata > Mammalia > Artiodactyla > Camelidae > Vicugna > Vicugna pacos. Next base: position 26,412,753 of record NC_132999.1, on the reverse strand, counting down.
CAAGTTCAATGTGTTTTGATAAATGCATAATGTCATGTATCCACAGTTATGGCATCATACAGAATTGTTTCACCACTAAAAAAGTCCCCTATGCTTTACCTCAACCCTTCCCCCAGGCCCCTGGCTACTACCTCCACTATCGTTCCCCCTTTTCTAGAATGGCATGGAATTGGAACCATAGAGTATGCAGCCTTTCCAGGCTGCTTTCCTTCACTTAGCAATAAACATTTAAGATCCATCCACATCTTTCTATGGTTCAGTAGCTCTTTATTTGTTTTGACTGAGGAATAATATTCCATGGCTTATATGTACCACGGTTTATCCTTCTACCAAGGGACATCTTGGGTATGTGGTAGTCGGGGGTGGTGTCAGAGCTTCCTGACTTTTGGCAATTATGAATAAAGCTTCTCTAAACCCTAGTGTGCAGGATTTTATTTGGACATTAGTTTTCAAATCAGCTGGAGAAATATCTAGCCACGCGGTAGCTGAATTGTACGGCGAGGCTAGATTTAGCTTTGTAACAAACTGCCAAACTCTCTTCTAAAGTGGCCGCACTACTTTTTACATTCCCACCAGCAATCAAGGAGAGGTTTTGTTGTGACACACCCTCACCAGCGTTTGGTGTTGTCAGCGTTTCAAATCTGGGCCGTTCTTCTGGGTGGGCAGTGATACCTCATGTTGTTTGAATCCACGTTTTCCCCAACGACGAACGCCGCACGGCATCATTTCGTGTGATTACTCGCCCTCTGGAGATCGTCTCTGGTGAGCAGTCTATTTAGATCTTTTGCCCACTTGCTTACTGTTGAGTTTGAAGTGTTCCTGTATATTTTGAATATGTCTTGTATTATATGTACGTTTTGCAAATATTCTCTCCCATTCTGTGACCTATCTTCTGGCTATCTCAATAGTGTCTTTCACAGAGTAGAAGTTTTTAATTTTAATAAAGTCCAAGTGACCAGCTTTTTCTTTCTTGGGCCCTGCCTTGACTATTGCACCTGGGAACTCAGCACCAAACTTCGAATGATGTTACATATACTCTCTCAGGTATTCGAGACACCACTGCTGTCAGGCCAAGTGCGTGACGTCTCTTCTGTAGGAGAAATGGCCGTCTGTCACACTTTTCTCTGAAGTGTCTTTCTTTAAACAGGCCAAAAACTGAATGAGTAAGAACTAAGAGACAATGTGCAGACAAAAGCTGGTCAAGACAAACATTGAATATCTTCAAAGTTCTCTGTCCAGACTTCAAATTCATGGGCATGTGACTCTCCCCTACTACCTAGCTGGATTTATTTTGATTTAACTATTATATGATTGTTGCTGTACACACACACACACACACACACGGCCAACATTTTGATAAAACTGGTGCCTCATGAAGAAATTCTGGGCTGGGTGGCTGCTCCCCTCCCCCCAGCACAGTGAGACGCTCCTTCCAGGAATATTTCCACTTCAGTTTGGGAAGCAAACTGGACTAAAGGAAGGGGCAGCTGGAGCACCTTGTCTGATGTCACACAGCCAGCAAGCAACAGAGCCAGGAGCTGAGTCCCACATGAGCCAACTCCGCAGCCAGTGCTCCTGGAGGCCCGGTGGGGACAGCCTGTGTGCCAGGGTCCTTGGCCAGAGACAGCCTGGCTCAGGGTGGCTGGGGGCATCTCCGTGTCCAAGCGTCACCCGTCCTCCTTTCCTCGCTGACCTGGGCTCCGCCTGGCCTTCACAGCGTCTAGAATCATACCATATAATTTAGGCTTCCCTCTCCCTCCAAAGCATAAACCAGAGAAAGGGAAATGCAACCCCAGGCTCTGCCTGTAACCGAAGTGTGTGAATGTGGGGGAGAAGCTGCCTTAAGAGATGATAAAGAACTTGAAAAAAAATTACCTTTTTTTTTTCAGTAATAAAAAACTTTTTGTGTCCAATTTTTGCAGCAACAACAATGCACATAGTAAAACGTATTGAGGAAACAGAATTATGCCAAATTAAACTGTGTAGAAGCGTCTCTCTCTGGCCATGAGAACCATCGATTTCTCGGTGCAATAGCATTCAAAGGCTGGGGCCGGGGTAGCCCCAGTTGTGAAAGAAGCAGCTTCGAGAGAGAAAGAAGTCATTCTCTCAGAGGAATGGCCTTTGCCCTCCAGAGCTAGGATCTGACTAACTCCTCTGGAAAGAAGGGAGCGGCAGGCATCCATCCGTCGGAGACAAGCCTGCTTTCAGAGCCCAGCGCAGGGCAGACAAGCCTCTCTGCTCTCCTCCTGGCTCTTCTGAATTGTATCCGTTCAGCAAACAGGACCATGTACCAGCATGCACCCCCAACCCCAACCTCCTCCTCAGGGTTCAGTGGTCCTGCACTTCCCTGGAAGTGTCTCCCTTTTCCCAGATGCTGTCCTGGAGTCCGAGACCTAGTAACATCGCTGCCGTACCAATGACGAATGCTGTGAGCCTGCTTGGCCTCTCTGGGCCACTTTCCTCTCACCTGCAGAATGAGAGCAATGGGACTCTCAGTGGGGCTGAGCAGGATGCTTTCACCAACATCGTCATTTGAAAGAGATTGCTTCCCTATCAGGAAAACTGACAAGGAGGGGACTGCATCATTGAGACCGGCCTTCAGAGATTTCTGCGAAAACTTTCCGTCCTTTGGGTAGCAAGTGCTCCCTTGCAGGTGTATGCAAAACGTTCAGCCCAGTGTGCTAACTCAGCCTTGTCTTCCCTTTTCTTGCAAGGGCTTCAGAGAGCCCCCACCCACTTTTGCCGGCCTCACTGCCTGGGACAAGGCAGCTCCCCGCCTTCTCACCCTGAACCTCCCTGCATCTTCAGCGAAAGCGTTGGGGTGACCGCTGCCCCTGACATTTCAGAGACTCCAAGCAAGGCTCTGCGCCGTACGCCGATCGGCGTGACGGAAGGGTGGAGCTGGAACAGGGGGCGTTGGAAGATTAAGCAGCTCTCCCACTGAGAGGCCAGGCAACCTGTGTTACTAAATCCTCCTCCTGGATTAAGGCCGAGCCCACAGATCAGCCACGGCCTGGAACAGATGTGACACAATGGGACACTTTCTGGGCCTGGGTCCAGTCAGGAGCTGGAAGTGGACGGCGCATGGGCACAAGGCACTTGTCACTCTCTCTCTCGTGGTATTTGTAGAAGCAGCAGGGTGTCTTGAAAAATAACATGAGTTGAAAGATCCAGGCATGCCCCCCGGCTCTGCTGCTTGCCAGCTGTGTGACCTTGGGTGAGTTACTTCACCTCTCTGGGCCTCAGTTCCCTCAACAGAAAAACAGAGCTTGTGGTATGGATTTCACAGAGCCTGGAAGGATTCTGAGATAATATCACACATTCATTTCCTCCAAGAGCATGCTCAGGAAACGTGAATGTGACTGCCCCGGGCTAGGGCGAAGGCCTGGCTCAGATGTCACCTCACATCTGTGGTTCCCCTCGCTCTCCCCCCTCCCTCCGAGTTTCGTGGTGCCTTGCACCTGCTTCCAGCTGAACATGCAGTCTTTGGAGTTTCACTCCTCTTAACGGTGGCTTCTCGGAAAAGGAGGTTCTGTGGTATCTATCTTTGCTTTCCCACATCTGACCACACACGGATTCCCAGGACTGTATATCAGACTCAAAACACTGATATACAGTGATAGATGCCCCTGTGGGATCATTAGCTAGTGTGTCTGTCCGTATGTCCCGTCTTCCTTCCCGGGCTAGATGCTCTAAGGGCAGCAACCAGATCTGACTCATGCAGGTACCTACCACGGCACCTAGCTAGACACACAGCAGATGTTCAGCGAGGACTTGCAAAAAGCAAGAAGAAAAATGGGGAGGAAGAGAAAGAAATAGGTCCCCCACCCGACAGCAGCACAGCCAGCCCTTCCAGCCACTCAGCCGCCGAGCAGGCCCACACTCTTGCTTCTCGCCCTGAAAAACTCTACAGAATTCTTTCCAGCAGGACTTCCCTGTATGATGTTTAATGACTCAACCAGTCACCCAAAGGTTACAGTTACTGTGGGATTGTCGGGGCCATGAGGTAACCCATCCTTGGCTCCAATATGCAGGAAGATCGCCTGTATAAACTCTCCATAATGATGGGGGGGGGTTGATCCACTTCCCAATCATTTTCTCCACTTAGAAACAACCTGCTGCTTTCAAGCTCTGTATCTTGGCTGCGCTGTTCCTTTTTGTCTGAAATGCCTTTGCCCATCCTCTAAACCACACCCTCACGCTCTGTGATTCCAATAACCACCAGCCTTGCCACAGCAAATTTGCCTGGCTGACTCATACTCATCCTTCAAATCCGACTCAAGTGTAACCTCACTAGAAGGAGGCGGTCTACACAGCAGGCATACGGAAGAGTGGTTAGGAGCCCAGGCATTTGAGTCGAACCCCACAGCACTAGCACGTATGAGCTGTGTGACTTTGGGAAAGTCACCTCCCATCTCTGAGCCTCGGTTTGCTCTTCTGTAAAATGGGAGTGAGAATACCTTCTTCACGGGATTGTTCACAGGGTTAATGAATGAAAAGAGCTTAGCACAGAACTTGGCGTGTAGAGAGCTCTCAGTGCTCAGCAGCTGTAGCTGTTCCGCGACGCATTCCGCGGACCCCAGACTGGATAAGCTGCCCCTCCTCTATAGTGCTAGAGCGCCCTATGTTTATCCCCATAGCTGCCAATTATCTCAGTTTTGACATCTGCTCATTGCTTGTGGTCCTACTAGACTAAGCAACTCATGGGCAGAAACTCTGTCTTAGTATCTCCTGGACTCAAGACCAGGACTGTTGGTTGCATGAGTGAATGAATGGGTGAAATGAATGAATGATCGTATAAGTAAATAAAGTAAATGAATAGACCTTTAGGCTACCTTGACAGCAGTGCCTATTCTAAGCCCCACTAGGGCTAAAACTGGGCTTCCCAGAGTGGCTCAGGTCTGAACCACGCCGGGGATGTCACACTGGGCCCATGAGAATACAAAGCAGCGGGGACAATGAGAACTAAAAGGCGGACTCCAACATGGGCTTTGTGACTGCTGAGCTTGTCCCTCTCAGCTCCTCCCAAGGCCCACCAGGTGGTTGACCATCAATAAATATGTGCTTGGAATTCACAGATTCATTTGCTGATTCAACACATATTGATCGAGCCAGACACTGTTCCAGGCAATAGGGTACAGCAGTGGATAAGACGGATGTATTCCCAGGAGAGACAAATGGAAATACAATTCCTTAGAGAGGTAACATAAGCCAATACCACCTTTTTATTAAGGATGTGGAGCTGGGAAGGGAGAGAGGAGCAGTGGGCAAGGAGTCAGGAAACCCAGATTCCTGTCTCTGCTACAGGCACAGTCATCTCAGCCAAGTCACTCAGCTTCTCTTTGCCCAGGTGACATGCCACTTACACAGGGTGGCCACATCTGCCTTACTCATCACAAGTCAGATGTTTGTATTAGGAATGATCACAGAAAAGGTTGCAGAATCATGGCCATATGATAGCTTGTCGGCAAAATGACCTGGCTCCATGACTTTAAGCACATCATCCACCTCTCCAAGCCTCCACTCCTTCATCTATAAAATGAGAATAAATACTTGGCCTCCATGGCAGAGAGTCCTTATGGGTCTTAACCTAGACCACAGAAGGAACCAGGGCACTGCCAACAGCAAAGAGCACCGACATTACTCACATCTCATTTTCAAGACCTAGTTTCCCGCAGGTGGATTAGGAAGCCTCCTTGACCCTCAGGGTCCTCATCTGTAAGATGGGAATATTAATCCCTGTCTGGCCCACCCCACAGTGCTATGAGAATCTGATGACATTACGGATGTGAAAAACTTCGGCAAATGTTGACATGCTATGTGAAGGACCAAGTGCTTTGTAAATTGGAGAAACAATTCATCTTTTTGTCATCATGAGGGATTATACTCATTGTAGTAGAATTGGACTTGATCCCATGTCTGTTACTCCCCATCTAGAAAGAAAGAAAAAATCATGGAAATGGTCTCCATGTATTCCAAACACGTGTGGAATCTCACTTTACTCTTGAGGTGGCCCCATGTATGGTGCATGGAAAAAAATTGTTTCCATCAGAGAGGAAGAGAGGAGCACGGGATTCTAAGTTGCCCCTGTTGTGTCTATGGTGTGACCTTGGGAAAGTTGCTTTCCCTCTCTGAGCCTCATTCCCCACATTTGTCAAATAAAGTGATCAGACTCTATTTAAGTTAGGAAACGCAAATATCCTATTCTTGGCTGCAAGAAAAAAGTGATAATCAATAACATTATTGGTTATAGCAAAAGCTCCAGATATGGGCACCCCAGGTTGGGTAGTATAGTGTCTCGAAGCTGTTACAACCACAAACCAGTTTCCATGTGATTTTTTAATGGTGTCAAGATGACTCCTGCAGCTCCAAACTTCAGACCCTCACTCAATAATGCCCAAAGGCAAGAGAAGATCAGTGTTTGTCTTGGACTTTTTTTTAAAATAAGAATATGGGAAAGTTTCCCAGACATGCCCTTGTAGTTTATAATGAGGGGAGGGGCGGGAAGGTGATCATATGCCTCTCACCTAAATAAGTCAGGAAAAAGGAAAAGGAATTACCATGTTGAGCAACAAAATCAGTGCAACAAGAACCAGCGTGGAAATGGCTGCTAGGCACACGACCCTCAGTTCTGACATAGGCTCTGGATTTCTGGAGTCCATTCAAGCCCCAAGTGCCAGGCTGAGATCAGCCCAAGGTTACCCAGACCCCGCTTTCCAGCCTCCAAGTTCTGCCCTCTCCCTACTGGGTGGAGCTGCGTGGGAGGTGGGGCTGGTGAGAGAACCAGGACCCCACAGCCATAAACTGCCCTCTGAGCTGCAGGCCACCCGTTCAGGTGGCACCTCTGGAGGCTTTCTAGACTCTTTTTCTGAAAACAGCCTAGCCCACCAGGCCCAGAACTGATGACCCTTATTTGCCTTCCTGCACCTTCCCATAAATAAACAGAAACTGATACGAGTGACTTAAAATAGAAGCCTATCTTTTTCTCACGTAAGAGGTCTAGAAGCAAGCAACTCAGAGCTCTCTGGCCTAAAAGAATCCAAGTGCCTTCTGTCTTTCTGCTCCTCCATCCTAAGCATACGTCCACCCTCAAAGTTGTTTCATGATCTCATATTGCTTCTGCAATTCTATTATTATCATCATGTCACATTCTAAAAGGAAAAAAGAAAACTTAAAAAAAACTGTATTTGCCATATCTCCTTTTATTTTTAAGGAGATTTTCCCCATATCCCATCCCAAAACTTCTTATATCTCATTAGCCAGAACGTGGTCACAGGACCAAACTTTGCTGCTAAAGAACCTAGGAAATGTCCTTTTTAATTGAACATCTTACAGCCATCAATTCACTTAAATTAGTAAGAGGAAAATAATGGATATTGGGCAGGAAGCTAGCAATCTTAGCTACAATTCTGGGGCCGATCATCAGAGAGCAACATGAGTTCTGAATAAAAGATCTGGGCAGTTAATCAGTGCAAAGAGTTGGAGGACAGGGAACTTTGGGTGGTGATTGTTTTGTTTAGTTTTTTTAGGCTTTCATCTGCTCCCTATGGGATGTTGGGCATGTCATTCCATCTCTCAGAACCTCCTCTGGTCTAAGATGGAGGTGAGACTACTAGATCAACTGTGGTGAAGGGAATCTGAGGGCAGGATTCATTCTTTCATTTGTTGACTCATTTATTCAACAAGAATCTCATGACATGTCTTCTGTATGCCAAGTGCTGTGCTAGACATTGAGAATTCAGATAGTCATAAAAAAAAACCCTGCTTCTGGGGCATGTGGAACATTCTCCAGAATATACCACATAGTAGGACACAAAACAAACCTCAACAAATTTAAAAGGATAGAAATTATTTCAAGCATCTTTTCTGACCACAATGGCATGAAACTAGAAATCAACCATAGGAAAAAACAAAAAGAATAAGAAAAAAACAATTACACAGAGAGTGAAAAATATACTACTAAAAAACCAACAGATCAGTGATGAAATCAAAGAGGAAATCTTGAAAATACCTCAAGAAAAATGACAATGAAAACAGAACCATACAAACTCTATCGGATGCAGCAAAAACAGTCCTAAGAGGGAAGTTCACAGCAATACAGGCATTCCTCAAAAACCAGAAAAAACTCAAATAAACAACCTAAACTACCACCTGAAAGAATTAGAAAAAGAAGAACAAACCAAACTTAAGTCAACAGAAGGAAGGAAATAATAAAGATCAGAGAGGAAATAAAATAGAGATCAAAAAAAAAATAGAAAAAAAAATCAATAAAACCAAGAGCTGGTTTTTTGAAAGGATAAACAAAATCAACAAACCTCTGGCCAGGCTCACCAAGAAGAAAGAGAAGGGACTCAAATAAGCAAAATAACAAATGAAAGAGGAGATAGAACTACCAATACCACAGAAATACAAAAAAGAGAGAGAGAGAGGAAGAGGGAGAATACTACAAATAATCACATGCCAAAACCAGACAACCTAGAAGAAATGGACAGGTTTCTAGAAACATACAGCCCACCAAAACTGAATCCAGAAGAAATAGATAATTTGAACAGACCAGTCACTAGAAGTGAAATAGAACCTATAATTTTAAAACTCTACAAACAAGAGTCCAGAACTGAGTAGCTTCACTTGAGAATTCTACCAAAGAACTTAAACCTACCCTTCTCAAACTCTTCCAAAGGCTGAAGAGGAGGTAATACTCCCAAAGTTATTTTATGAAGCCATTACCACCCTGATAGCAAAATCAGACAAAGACACTACCAGAAAAGAAAATTACAGGTCGATATCTTTGATAAATACAGATGCAAAAATCCTCAAAACCAAATCCAACAGCATATAAAAAGGATCATACACCAAGTTGGATACATTAAGTTGGATTCATCCCCAGGTCACTAGGATGGTTCAACATATGCAAATCAGTCAGTGTGATTCACCACATTAATAAAAGAAAGGGAAAAAAATCCCATGATCATCTCAATAGAGGCAGAGAAAGCATTTGTTAAAATTCAACATCCACTCATGATAAAAACTCTCACCAAAGTGAATATAAAGGGTACACAGCTCAACGTGGTAAAAGTTGTTTATGAAGAACCCACAGCCAACACTCAATGGTGAAATACTGAAAGCCTTCCCACTAAAATGGGAAAAAAAGACAAGGATGTACACTCTCACCATTTCTATTTAACGTAGTATTGGAGGTCCTAGCCACAGCAATCAGGCAAAAGAAAAAAAAAAGAAATAAAAGGGATCTAAATTGGAAGGGAAGAGGTAAAACTGTCACTATATGCAGATGACATGATACCATATATAGGAAACCCAAAGACTCCACATAAAAACTACTAGAACTGATAAAAGAATTCAGCAAGGTAGCAGGATACAAGGTTAACTTATACAGATTAGTTGCATTTCTTTATACTAACAATGAAATATCAGAAAAGGAAAGAAAAACATCCTTTTTAAAATTGCATCAAAAATAATAAAATACTTTAGAATAAACCTGACAAAGGCACTGAAAGACTAATATATGGAGAACTACTAAACATTGATTGAGGGAATTAAAGATGATTTAAAGAAATGGAAAGATATCCCCTGCTCTTAGATTGGAAGAATTAATATTGTTAAAATGGACATACTACCAAAGCAACCTACAGAGTTAATGCCATCCCTATCAAATTACCCAGGACATTTTTCACAGAACAAGAACAAATAACCCTAAAATTTATATGGAACCACAAAAGACCCAGAATTGCCAAAGCAATACTGAAGAAAAAGAATGAATCTGGAGGAATAACCATCCTAGACTTCAGATAATACTACAGAGCTACAGTAATCAAAAGAGTGTGGTATTGGCATAAAAACAAACATGTGGATCAAGGGAACAGATAGAGAGCCCAGAAATAAACCCACACACCTACAGTCAATTAATCTTCGACAAAGGAGGCAGGAATATACAATAGAGAAAAGACAATCTCTTTAGCAAGTGGTGCTGAGAAAGCTGGACAGCAGCATATAAATCAATGAAGTTGGAACAGTCCCTCACACCATACACAAAAATAAACTCAAAATGGCTTAAAGGCTTAAACATAAGACAAGATATAATAAACCTCCTAGAAGAAAACATAGGCAAAATATTCCCTGACATAAATTGTAGCAATGTTCTCCTAAGGTAGGCTACCCAGGCAATAGAAATAAAAGCAAAAATAAACAAATGGGACCTAATTAAACTTACAAGCTTTTGCACAGCAAAGGAAACTATAAACAAGATGAAAAGGCAACCTACGGAATGGGAAAAACATATTTGCAAATGATACAACTGACAAGGGCTTAATCTCTAGCATATACAAACAGCTCATACAACTTAATAACAACAAAACAAACAACCCAATCCAAAAATGGGCAGAAGACCTAAACAAGCAATTCTCCAATGAAGACATACAAATGGCCAATGGGCACACGAAAAAATGTTCAATATCACTAATTATCAGAGAAATGCAAATCAAAACTACAATGAGGTATCATCTCACACCAGTCAGCATGGCCATCATTAAAGAGTTTACAAACGATAAATGCTGGAGAGGCTGTGGAGAAAAGGGAACCCTCCTACATTGTTGGTGGGAATGTAGTTTGGAGCAGCCATTATGGAAAACGGTATGAAGATTCCTCAAAAAACTAAAAATAGACTTACCATATGATCCAGCAATCCCACCCCTGGGCATATATCCAGAGGAAACTCTTATTCAAAAAGATACATGCACCCCAATGCTTATAGCAGCACTATTTACAATAGCCAAGACATGGAAACAACCAAAATGTCCATCGACAGATGACTGGATAAAGAAGCTGTGGTATACTTACATGATGTAATACTACTCAGACATAAGAAAGAATAAAATAATGCCATTTGCAGCAACACGGATGGACCGGGAGATCATCATTCTAAGTGAAATAAGCCAGAAAGAGAAAGAAAAATACCATGTGATATCACTTACATTTGGAATCTTAAAAAAAAAATGACACAAATGAACTTACTTACAAGATAGAAACAGACTCACAGACATAGAAAACAAACTTGTGGTTACCAGAGGGGGAGGGGGTGGGGAGAGATAAATTGGGAGTTCAAGATTTGCAGATTTTAACTACTATATATAAAATAGATAAACAAGTTTTTACTGTATAGCACAGGGAACTATATTCAATATCTTGCAGTAACCTATAATGAAAACGAATATGAAAAGGAATATATGTATGTATATGTATGACTGAAACCCGCTGTACACCAGAAATTGACACAACATTGTAAACTGACTCTACTTCAGTTAAAAAAAAATTTTTTTTAAGATGAACGGAGGAGCTTGTGGACAGAGGAGGTTGGAAATTACAGGAGAACAGCACATGCATAGGTATGAGCCTGTGAAAGAGTATATGGTGTCTCAGAAACAATTTCCCATGGCACACTAACCCTCAGGTAAGGCTGCAGTCTCTGAGCTTTTTTTTAACCAGCTAGTATTGTTTATTTAGCTTATTTGAAATCAAACAGATCTGAGGTTGGATCTTGGCTGCACCACCTAAAACATGAGCTGAGGCTAGGGGCTTCATCTTGAACCTGGGCTTCACGCTCAGCGTGAGTGTCAGTGTCTGTACATGCCCTCAGCCCTCAGTGCTAATGGACTAAGTGAGATCTCGTATATTAACACGCCTGGAGTGGTCCTGACACATGGTGTCCATATTTCTTCCTTCCCTCTTCTTCCCCAGGGCTTTGGAGTGAACCTCATGGGTTTCAAGGAACCAGAAAGAGGAGACAGCCACTGTTCAATGGCTTAAGTAGGGCAAGAATGGTTTCTGAGTTGATGACATTTTTAAGTGCAAACCGGAACAGGAAAAAAATCAGGTGAGATAAACCACGATGCCTGCCAAGGAGTAGACTGCTTTGTTCACCCCTGGTAAAGCAGCAGCAAAGAGCTTTCAAAGCAGGGGAAAGGTCTACCCCTCGTAAGGGAATAAACGGCCATATCTTGTGGCCCTGGGACCTCCCTCTTGCAATTCCCATAACCCCCTGTGCTGGTTTCCTCCCTGGAGATGGAGAGGGGACCTCTGCCCCGCCAGGCTGTTTACGCTGTGTGCCTGGGCTGTTAGCAGGGGGTGTGTAGAGTATAAACTCCAGGCAACCCTGATGCGGAAGGTGGATTTTGTTTCCGTACCTTTGCAGGCTGGCCTCCTCATCTCCACGCTCTTCACTCAGTGCTGCCTCTGCCTGCCTCTGCCCTTCTTTTACTTTTCAAATCCTGCCCATCCTTCACAACCACACATCCAAGGAGCCTGTCCTGATGCCTCTAGTCTACACTGATCCCAGGCCCTCAACATGTCTTCGGACAACCGCACCGTGAGATGGTCACTCTCTTCTGTTTTCGTTTTTGTTTCTTCTCTTCCCCTTCGTCCTCACCCCACTTGAACAAGGACCATCTGGACTTGCACTTGCCTGAACTAGCACCATCAATCAGCTGGGAACTTGTTAAAATGCCAATTCACCCAGAGGGGTGGGGCTAGCAAGCTGGGCTTCCCCGGGCCTCCAGGTGATTCTAACACACACTCAAGTTCAAGAACCAGTGCTCCCAACAATCCTGTCTTCAAAGAAGGGAAAGGATGAGAGAGTGATATTCCTCCTTTGGCTTCAGAGTTCTCTAGAAACACATCAGAGCATTCATTCTTTCCTCCAACATCACAGCACACCGACTGCGTGGAGATGGAAGACACAATGGTTCATCCCCCATTCACTCTGTAATTTACTGCACAGATACTATTGGGCACATGCCATGTACGCTTCCGGCTTGAACATCTGAGTTTGCATCTGGGCTCCACCACTCATCTCCAGGAACGGAAACAAGGTGGGGCGAGGACTCCAATGGGGAAGTGAGACAGGAGAGTTGACAGAGCTCAGTACCGGCTCTGCCTGCAGGAGGGGCAGCTCCAGCTCGTGGGGACCTCTCTCTATGTGTAGGGCTCCGTGCCCCACACCCCTCAGCTGCACAAGGGGCTCCCACCATGCCAGGAAGGGCACGGGGTGGGGCACTCTAGCAAACAGCAATGGCACATGTTTCATATTACACGCAACATTCTTTGTGGGCACCCTGGTGAAAAACATACACGGCCAAGCATCCCTTTCTCAGGAGGAGGGATCCCAGGAAAGGGGATTTGGGCTGCTGGCTTTATCAACAGTTAGAAACAAAGTGAAGGCGCGAAGCTTGTGAGAAAAACAAACTGTTTGTGTTTGGGCTTTTCGCTTGAAGGATCAGGAGACGGTCCGGATATCAGCAGATACCTGAGGAACCCAGCTGGGTCTCCAGACAGTGGTGGAAAGGGCGCGGGATTTGGCATCTACGCCGGCTCCCTGACTGCCTGGCTGAGTGGCACCAAAGGGCCCACCCGCCTGGCTGAGCTTCTGTTTCCTCATCTCAAGTATGAGGATAATAACACTTCACCTCAAAGGGGAGACCCTGTAATGACCCTGGGAAGTGGCCTTTGCAAGTGTGTCCTTTGTAAAATATGTTACATGAAAGGAATTCTTACTATCATTATTACACGTTGAAAATTCAGAAGGAAACATTGTCCAAAACAATTGGCAGCGTGATGTAGTAGAAGTAAGGACTGAAACACCTACAGAACTGGCTACAAACCCTGCCTTCACCACTTACTCGCTATGGGGCCTCAGGCGTGTTCTCCCGTCTCTGAGCCCCAGCATTCTCATGTGCAAAATGGGGGTGAAGTACTCCCCACCAGGCAGGGTTGCGGCAAGGTCTACCTCTTACTCTCCGTAAATGTCCCTGGCCTCCAGAAAGTGCCCCAGACAGGTGAGCCCTGAGGCCCAAGGATGCCCCAAGTGACACCACCACCCTCTCCGTCCCCTCCCGGATTTGAGGCCACTCCAAGAGTCAGCTCTGCTCTGCACATCCCCTCACTCCTCCCCCTGACCCTCCTCTGAGAAGCTATTCTTCATCCTCACAGCTCTGCCAGCCTCCCCTCTCCGCCTCGATCAAGTTACAGACCCATTTGTTTTCCACTCACAAAGCACTGCAGTCTGCCAGCTTCTCCCCCGTCCCCTCCAGCCAGGCGAGCTGGTTCGAGAGTTCAGCTCCGAGCCCACAGCCCCAGCTCTCCTCAGGGGGGCACGCAGAAAATGCTCGTGCTCGTTACCTTGTAGGCGTCTTCATCAATTTCCAGGCCCCTGGAAGCAGTTCCCAGAGTCCACGTCTTTTCAGCTGAGTTCCCTCGAGGGGAGGGGGAGTTTCTCAAACCCACTCAAACGCAGCAGGTGTCGCTAAGGGATTTGATCCCAGGCAGAGGGGGCAGGAACTAACGTTGGTGACCACCTCCCGTGTCCCAGACTCCTTGTATGCACGTCAAATAGCGTCACCTTTCCGAGGGCCCCTGTCTTGACCTCCCCACTCACCCAAGAATCAGGGAAATCCCAGTGCACGCTCCCCTGGCAATCTGCCTTTCTTCTTGCAGGACTCAGAAATGCATCAGTTGAGTTTCTTTCTTCTCTGGTAAGCGTCAAGAGCGGCGTGGTCAAGTCTACCTCGTTCTCCAGTGCTGCTTTCGCACAGACCACAGTGCCTGATGGGGAGCAGGTGCTTAACAGATACCTATTCAGTGAACGAAAGACAACCCTCATGGCCATGCTGGAGAGTATATATTTTCATTTTCCTGATGGTGCAGACTCTGAGGGAAATGCCTCACACAGCCTGTAAATAGCTGAACTAAGGTTCAAACCCAGGTTTCCACCAAATGACTTGCAGCGCTGGATGTACATTAAGATCAGCTGAACGTGTTCACAAAGGCAATTTTTCCAAGTAAAGAAGCTGGAACTGTGTGCCCAGCATTCCCTCTCCACCCCCAACACAGCGTGACTTGTACAAGCGAGAGGGTTTCATGAGCTGAGAGCAACCCACGCAAGGCGGAGGAAAGGAGACAGGGCCGGCCCTTGTCCCTCAGCTGCGGGGACTGTGTCCTCACCCGGAGCCCCTCCCGGCTTGTCCCCACCAGGGCAGGACTTGGAGAAAAAGTCTCAGGAGAACAAAGACCACATTTTCCCCCTGTGAAGCAGAGAGGCCAGTGCTGGGGAAACAATGGCCTGGCTGGGATCAAAGAGCACTGGGCCCCGGACTGGGGACAAAAGCTGAGCCCTCGCTTGGTAAGAATGACAACCTGCTCTCCTCCTCCTTTTGCAAAGGTCTGGGGAGAGCATGCGAGCAAGTCCGTGGAGGCCCGCGCCCCAGCCCTGCATCCCCTCCCAGTCCCCCACCCCCTGCCTCATCCCGTCCCCGCACAGCCCCAGGAATGCACACTGCTGGCTCTCCCCTCAGCCAGCCACCTTCTTTTCCACCCTAGGCCTTCGCTCAAGTTTTCCCTCTGCCTCACTTGCCCTTCCTCTCCTTCCCCCTTACGTGTGCTTACTCAGACTTCAGAGCCTCAGCTCCTAAGCGGCCCCCTCTCTGCCCTCCTTGACCCTTTGAGGCTTGGATCAGTCACCTCCTGCCGAGTGCTTGCCCCAACCTGGCTCCTGCCTCCAGTGACAGCACTGGTCACACTGAATGGTTATGACCAGTGTCAACACCTGCCCCCCAACAGACTGGACCACACAGAGGCTGACACTCTTTTGTTGTTGTTGTTAATTTTATTTTCTATGGAAGTGTAGTTGATTTGCAATGTTAGTTTCAGTCATACAGCAAAGCAATTCAGTTATACATGCACATACACAAATATTTTCTTTCCAGATTTTTTCCATTATATGGTATTACAAGAAATTGACTACAGTTTTCTGTGCTACCCAGTAGCCTCTACTCTGAAAACTATAAGACACTGATGAAAGAAACTGAAGATGACACAAACAAATGGAAAGAAATACCGTGTTCTTGGATTGGAAGAGTCAATATTGTTAAAATGGCCATACTACTCAAGGCAATCTACAGATTCATTGCAATCCCTAGAAGAGAAAAATTCTTAATGCTTTGGTAAATGCATTGCCTAGCACAAGAGGAGACGGATGGGTAAAGGTTTGCTGAATGACTAGAGCAGTGAATGGTGTAGAGGGAGCTCTCCTACAGCCTGAAAAGTCACTTGGGGACCATGTCTTTTGAATGAATCAAAACCCCTCTGACCTCTCAATCTCCTTCATTGAATTTTATGCAACTAATATTCTTACAGTGCCTCCTCCATTTGCGGCATGGCTGGGGGCTGAGAACGGAATGGCCAGCAGAGCAAAGATCCTGCCCTCATGGAGTTTCAGTCTAAAGCCAGGGACAGGGAGACAGACATCAATCAACTACATCATTTAAAGTTATGACCAATGCTATGAAGGGAAAGCCCAGGGCAGGGCAGTAAAAGAGCATATGGACTTGTGCATCAGTGTCTGTTGAGAGTCCACTACACGCCCGGCAGGGGTTTCGGCTCTGGGAGGGATGCATCTGGAAACTGTGTGTCCACTACGGAGATAACCTAGCTACTAACAAGGGAAGCTGGTCCAGGCCGAGAAGGCTTCCCTGAGGAAGTGACAGCTGAGCCAAGATCTAAGGTATGAGCCAGCAGCAGGAGGCAAAAAGCAGGAGGTGGAACGTCTAATAAAAGCTGGCTGTGATTGGCCAAGGGATTAGGTTGCCTATAGGAAAATATCAGTGCTTACACCCTAAAATGCCACCAAGAAGCTGGTAGCAGAATTTGTCAAAGCAATCAGAATGGGTGAAGGTCAGACTCAAATGCCCAGAGAGACTGTGTCCTTTGCCCAAGGTCACCCGCCAGACTGGCAGATGGAGAGAAATGGAGTCCCAGGGCCCTGGCTCCAAGTCTGCTGTCTCACAAGGCCCTGCAATGGGGAGACAGATCGGGGAGACCCTTCTCCAGCCCAAAGGTGGGCCCCTGGGACTGAAGAGCAAAGCATCCCCAGGAAGTGGCCTTCTGGAGGACCAGACTCCACCTGGAATTTCCTATAAGGGACTGCCACTTACCACAGCCAGAGTAATCATGAGGCCTCATGATGGTGTGTTCATTCAACAACCATGCACAGTTAGCAATACACTGTCTCAGAAATGGTCCCATGTCTTCTAAGAGAGATGCTCAAGCTCTAGGTTTCAATAAGACTGGGTTCTAATCAAGTTTTCTTATTAACTGTGGCCTTGGACAAATTCTTTTTCTACTCTGAGGTTGAATGTCCTCATTTGTCACTTGGGACTGAGGCTCCCTACTGGCAGGGCCATGATTAGGATGGTGTAGTTTTAGTCATCTTGGGCTGCCATGACAAAGTGCCACAGGCTGGCTGGCTTCAGCAACAGAAACTCATTTCCCACAGTTCTGAAAGCTGGATGCTTGAGATTAAGGTGCCAGTAGAGTCGGTCTCCTCCGAGGCCTCTCCTCCTGACTTACAGATGATGGCCTGTTCCCTGCGTCTTCACATGGTCTTCTCTGTGTGCTAATTTCCTCTTCTTATAAGGACATCAGGCATGGGAGATTAACGTTCACCCTCATGATCTCCATTTAATTGAATGATCTCTTGAAAGGCCCTATGTCTAAATACGGCCACATGTCCGAGGTACTGGGGTACAGAACATCAAAATATAAATATGGGGGAGAACCCAATTCGGCCCATAACAGATAGAATGTTTCTAAATGACTGCCTGATGCCCAGCACATAGCAGACACTGACCAGATGGCAGAAATCATTAGCATGGCTATCATGAGGAGGAATTGTGGGGTAAATTCCCAGTTCTCCCTCACATGCTCTAATGGACAAAAGTGAACCGTGAGGTTCTAATCCTGCCTTGCTGCCTGGACGACCTTGGAAAGACCTTGGCAAGACCTTGGCTCTTTCCCTGCGGTAACAACAAAGAGGATTCGCCCTCTAATGTCTGCGTCCATTCCTTCTCACGCAGTTCCATGGTATAAAGAGAGAAAAGTGAAGTCCCCAGTGCTGGCTGCTCCAGCAGCAGGAGAGGAAAGAGGAGACGCTTCTGCCGTTCTCAGGACCAGCCACACCAATGCTCACAGAGGACTCAGCATCCTGCTGCTGCTCTGAACAGGCAACTGAAGCCTCTCCAGAAAAACATCCTCTTCCTTACCTTTCCCCTGCTGCCCTCCCCAGCAAGTGGGAGGCAGCACTTTTCTTAGAGGCCATCAGTTATAACATTATCAGGCCCAGAAGACATAACTTGGAGCTGTCCCGATAAGACTCAGTTGTGCCCAGGTCACCCGATGGTATCTTAGACCAGACTCACTCATGTGCCAACCCGCCCTGCCCAGTCTGGCCCAGCATGTCCGGGACAGCTGACCCTCCAGGAGCAGGTGCCAAGTCCAGAAGACCACCTTGGAAGTAACCTTCCCACTGTGCTATTTGTTCCATGAGATGCCAAAGAGGTTGTTAGTTTGGGTTTGTTTTTGTTTTTGTTTTTTTTGAAAAGACTATCTCAGCACATCCTATTTGCAACATGAGCCTGGGCGGTTCCTACAGGCTGGCTTTAGTCTATTGTATTGGCTTCCTCTTTGAGTCCGGTCGTATCAAGATAGTGACGCCAAAAGAGATGAGTGAGCAGAGGAGAGACGCTGAAATGGCACTTTGGCACAGCAGGAAAAAAAGAGCAAAACAAAACAAATGGGTTTTGAAAAGGCACTAACTGATCTTAGGTCCAGTGAGGCCCTAGTTAGGGGTTGTTTTCGTGCTCCATTCTGAGCCCCGTATTTTGTACTGATTTACAAAGTGACCCATGCTCATTGCAGAAAACATGGAAAGCAGAAAAACATGAAGAAGTGCATGTGCGCACGCACACACACGCATGCAATCCACAAGCCATCATCTTAAGACAATTGTTGACACAATTATTCTTAGTGTCGGGATGTATTTTACTCCAGTCTTCCTGCGGACTTGGGATCTTACTAGAGATAAGGTTTTATATCTTGTTTGGGGTTTTTTTCCTGGGGTTTTTTTCCAGCTTTATTGATGTGTAATTGGCATATCTTGCTTGTTTTAGTTAGCGTTTTACCATAGGCATTTTTTTCAAGAGAAATTTAAATGTCTGCCTGACATTCCATGAAACTAATATACCACTATTACTTACCCATTCTCTTGTTGTGACTCTAGGTTAGTACTAGTCTCTGTTTCATTATGAATGGGTTTTCTTTTAGCTGTTGGGCTGTTATAAATAACACTACCTTGGACATCCAAGATCTTTATCTACCTTTTTCTAAGGAAATATCACACATCCCGAGTTACATATTCTGTATTCTTAAAACAATCCTGAGAATTAGGTCATATTTGTGAAGAAGAGATGAGGTAAGTGATGAAACACAGCTAGTAAATTCGGAACTGAAACAGAGCCCACTTCTTTACACCTCAAGCCTGATGATCCATCACCCTGTGATTCATGTGACAAGGTGAATGACAGGAGCATGGACCACCTGACAGCCACATCCCATCAAGAAGAGTTGGAGAAACTGGGAATTCTACACCTGGAAGAGCCAAGACTTAGAAAGTAAAGATGTCATCCAGCATCTGTCAGGATGGCTAATGGGTGAAAAAGCAAGCAAGCTTGTCCTGTGCAACCACAGAAGGTAGAATTGAGACATCTATACAGGCGTTAGAGATGATCACCATTCAGTATAAGAAGAAAGTGTGGAGCCATGAGTTTGACCTAAGATGGACTTCGGTTTGAATCCTTGCTCCATGATTTACTGGTTGTGTGACCTTGGGCAAGTTGCTTGTGTTCTGTGAAATTAAGATCCCGCAGATTTAAACCATGTAAGGTCGATCTGAAGATTAGAGGTAATGTGCATTTAGTATACAGTTGGGTGCATGGTAGGGGCTCAATAAATGGACACTGTTATTTTTAACACGAGATTATATCTGTCCGATCCTGGAATGGGCCACATTGGATGTTCAAGCCAAGTTGGGATATCCACCTGTCCCATGGGTGGTGGAGGCAGCCAGAGGTTAAACCAGGCAATCTCTAAGTCACATTGTAAGAAAAATGTGAGCTGGAGTTAGGGGCCCTGGACACAAGACTTTTTGCTCCATTACTTAGCAGCTGAGGCCTGAGGACAAACAACTTACCTTCTCTGGGCCTCAGTCACCCCATTTGTAAAAACAGAGATAAGAACAATGCACTCCTCACAGAGCTGTTGGGAGAAAGAAAAGAGACTGTCGACATGCAAGCAGTCGATATAACTCCAAAAATTTCCACCAAAATTCATTAATTGTATGATTATCATTCCAACTCAACAATGCAATGACACTCCCGGCGTTTCATGGAGAAAATAAACTGTGCTTCTGAGAAAACTGCTGCCTTCCAGCACCCGCCACTCTTCACAGCAGTACCTGTATTTTCCAACGTTGTTTAAAGAGGGAGCTAGCGAGGATGACCAGTGTGTATCTGGAGCTTGGAGGGGTTTACGATGCTGCCTGTGGAACTGTCTTTCATCTCCCAGGAATGTCTGTGGTATTTACAGAGCAGATAGCACCTCATCTCCAGGACTAGGTCAGAGGTCATAAGAGCCCTTCCCCAGCCCCCTCACCTCTGGATGTGGGACGCTTACAGGGTTTGGACAGCTGACCCTTTGGGCTGGAATGCTGTGAGCTAGGCCTGGCACAGATTCCATCAACTTCCTTGGTAAAGAAAGATCCCAGAGAGGCAGCCTGCACTCATATATCTGATCTCAGCCATCCCAGGTATCTTTGGGGTTTCATTTGTTCATTGATCACAGTGAGTGACTGGCGCCCTTCACTCAAATGCCCATTACATGAAGCCAAACATTCCTGACCCCCGTGCCCAGGCTTGCAACCATCGCTTAGGAACAGACAGGAATCGCATTCAGAGGAAGAAGTGGCTTGTCGCAGCTTCACCCTGTTACCGAGACCAAACTCGTTCTGCTTGCCACACGAAAGGCCAATAAATCAGGAGACGAGGTGTTGGGGCAAGGCATGACGAGTGTGCTCGGAAAGCCAGCAGACCGAGAAGATGGCAGACTGATGTCCTGGAGACCCATTTTCCCCAAATCATCATTCAGGCTCCATTTATACTAAAAAGGGGAGGGGGAGTGGTTGGTATTGCAAACTTCTTGGTGTCTGAATCCTTTGTTCTAGCAGCTGTCCATGTAGGTCAGGTCATGATGTTCCTGTAAACCTCCAACAAGACAAATGTTCTTCTCTGCTCTGCAACTTTTTAATCTCTATATGAATGGCAAAATGTTAAACTCTTAAAAATCAGAGCCTTGAGAACGGGCTGTCTTGTATGTTTCAGGCTCCAGGCAACATTCTTTTACAAAAGGTGCAGAGCCAGCATGACTAAGCCCGGGACACACAGCACAGGGTCAGAGCTGAAAGAACAGATCTACTATGGAGTCAGATTTGTTCTTCCCTGGTACAGTTCCATAAATTCTAATTAGGTATCATCTTAACCAACATTATCTTTCCTCCACTGAAGTCTTGGAATTTCTTTCCACCCCTTCAGTCTCCTTAAAACGCAATTGAAAGCTCTGACAGCAGGTAGACCTGATCGTAAATACCTGTTCTGGCATTTGTTTGCAACCTGAGGCAAGCTGTTAGATAGATTAAATGAGATGGTGTATATTAGACCCTCAGTCCACTGCCTGGGCCACAGTGAACGTTCTGTAATTAGCTCTTCCTTAGCTATACAATCTTGGTCAGTTCACCTAGCTCTTTTGAGCCTCAGTTTCCCTATCTGGGAAAATGGATCACCTGTAAAAAGTGGCTGGGAGGAAAGCACTAGGTTTCATGCTCAGTCTGCTTCTTCCACTTAGTAAACTGCGTTTCCTTGGTATGTTGTCTAAAGGAACCTCAGAGCTGCAACTTCCTTTTCTATAAAGTACGAATAATAGTCCCTATTTTTCAGGGTTGCTGGGAGAATCAGAGCTAATAGCCAGAGAGTTTCTAGCCTGAAGAGCAACTGTGACCTTATTCCTGCTGGATGACTGGCAGCTTGTTGGCCACTTTGGTTTTGAATTTAACTTTGGCGGCTGAAGCCCTCGCCTTCTTCAAAGGGTGGAGCGGTGTAGTCACCAGCCAGCCCTGCAGCAAGCAGACCCTGAGGTAGACGCTGTGGGGGCAGTAGATGGGCCACGGAGGCCAAATCAGAGCCAGGCTCAAAGTACACAGGCAGGCACCACGTGCTTTGGTTGAGGAGATGACCGCTCTCCCTCTGTCCTTCCCCGCTTCTCCCTGCCCTGGTCAGGAGTGGAGCATCCCTCTGCAACTGAATTTGCGGAGTAACCATAATAAAATAGACTTGCCCTCCAGCTCTCATCGCATCCTCAAGCACCACGTTTACCCTGGTCATTCATCACCCCAGAGCAGCCTTGTCACATGACTCCCAGCTCAAAGAGCTTGAGTGCATCCCTAGTAGCTCCCAAATGAAGTTCAAATTCAAGGTCTTGAGGGCAGTTGATAAAATGAAGGTCTTCTAGAATCTTCCACCACTGACCCTGAGGAGCGCTCAGGGCGTAGTGGGGGTGGGGGCTCCAAGCTAGGAGTCCCACACCCCCAGCTGAAGCTCAGCTCATGCCCCGCAGTGCCTGAGTTGTGTGGAGAAAATGTCCTGGAAGAAATATGTAAAGATTCCTTGCACATTTCAAGATGAGACCTGGTGCTGGGCATCCGCTCATGTCATTTTGGTTAATTCTCGGGACCCCTGTGAGGCAGAGACAGACCCCTGTCTCCGTCTTGCAGAGGTCGGGGGGACACAGCTCAAGACCAGGCAACACAGGCAGAGTCTCTGAGCTCCCCTTCATGTGGGGAAAATGGGGACCCAAGGAATGTCTCCCCACGGGAAGTAGGAGGACTTTCCCGAACATTGTGAGGCACTGGCTCTTCCCAATGTCACTTCAACTCAAGCATTGGTACTCTTCCTGTCCTCCCCATCCTTCCTTCCAGATCTGTAGCTAAAGCTGTAGAGACCAGCATGGAGTCTGGAACCAGTATGGAATTCATAAAAATCTGCATAGACTTTTTTAGAGCCTGGACTCATCACCAGGTTCCCATCAGAGAGCAAGGAGTAGGCAACTCCCACCAGCCTTGCCTGGAGCTGGCCTCCCTGTTACACATCCTCAAAGTTGCACTGCATGTGCCCAACGGCTCTTACAAACATGCACAGTGGGGACACCGAGGCTGTGGCATTTATGAGGACAAGGCGTGTGTCTAATGTGCTCATCGCTGCATCCTCGGTGTGGCTGACTTACATGTTCTGAATGAACAGATGGATGAACAGGACAGCTTTACCTGGCAGCATGGTGTGTGTGACATCAAGTGAACCAGAAGGAACATTTAGGACAAGTCACATAGGTTCATACTGATGCAACCCAGAATCTGCTGGCTTGGGTTTGTGATATCACAACAGCAATAAGGAGACTAAGGTACAGTCAGTAACGAATTCGCAGGAGAGCAAACGTTTAACTCCCCAGGACTTGAGCTCAAGCCCCACCTCTGCCCCTGACTCACAACGCACGGCCTTGGGAGGTGCCGTCTTCCTCACCCTCATGGGAGGAGGTGGGATCAGAACTCACAACAGGCTTCCAAGTCAGATGCTAGCATTTCTCAAGTAGCTAACTCCTCTTGCTCCAACTTTTAGGGACATTTTGAAAATAGCTGAAAGGGTGTCCAAAATTTTAGAACATTAGAAGTCGTTACTGAGGGTACAACTCACATTGACCAACCACTTACCTCAAAATGGTGCAAAGATTTAGGATATAAGTGATTAACTCAAAAGGGGACACAGGCCCCAAATATTAGAGTTAGGATTTTAATGTAATCAGAAGGGATTCTCAAGAGAACTCTCCTACATTGTTGGCAGGAATGCAAATTGATGCAGCCACTATGGAGAGCAGTATGAAGTTTCCTTTAAACACTAAAATAGACTTACCATATGATCCAGTAATCCCATGAGGTGGGAAGCCCCAGAAAAAAGACCTGCAGGACCCCCGGCAGGGCCACTACTCTCCTGCCAGCACCATCCCATTCCCAGAGGCTCTATCTCACTTTTTGCCTCTGAAACAGCTTACTCCTAGTAAAGTGGAACTTACTCCTAAAATTCTATTGGTTCCCTGAGCTCACTCCTGATTGGTTATTTCTCTCACTCCTGATTGGTCCATTTCTACAAAGTTTGTTCCTAATTAGTCAACTTTTGTTATACCTTATTTGCATATGATGTTGCAAAGTGTTAAACTGGCAGCCTATAAAAGCCTGTGTAAACCTACAGATGGGGTCCAGAGCTTGCAGTGTTAACTCCTCTGGGCCCGCTGGCGTAATAAACCTGAGTTCTCCAGCTCTCCGAGTGTTGCCTGGTCTCTCGCCTGGATCCAGGCTGCTGTCACAACTGAGCTG
Source organism: Vicugna pacos (assembly GCF_048564905.1). Taxonomy (NCBI): domain Eukaryota; kingdom Metazoa; phylum Chordata; class Mammalia; order Artiodactyla; family Camelidae; genus Vicugna; species Vicugna pacos. The sequence continues at coordinate 26,388,383 of NC_132999.1, read as the reverse complement.
TAACACTGAGCTTTAACACTGAGCTGTAAAACATTTTTTTCTGCAACACTCACTCCTGGAGAAAACTCTAATTTGAAAAAATACATGCAATACAGTGTTCATAGCAGCACTACTTACAACAACTAAGACATGGAAGCAACCATCAACAGATGATTGGATAAAGAAGATGTGATACATATATACAATGGGATATTCTCAGCCATAAAAAAAGAATGAAATAATGCCATTTGCAGCCACATGGATAAACCTAAAGATTATCATACTAAGTGAGTAAGTCAGACAGAGAAAGACAAATATCATATGATACCACTAATTTGTGGAATCTAAGAAAATGATACAAATGATCTTATTTACAAAACAGAAATGGACTCAGACATAGGGAAAAAAAGGTACGATCTCCACAGGGGAAAGGGAGTAAGGGATAAATTAGAAATTTGGGATTAGCAGGTACAAACTACTATATATAAAATGAATTTTTTAAAAAAGGACCTACTGTTTAGCACTGGGAACCATATTCAATATCTTGTAATAACCTATAATGGAAAAGAATCTGAAAAAGAATCTACACATATGTATATGTATAACTGAATCACTTTGCTGACACCTGAAACAGAACATTATAAACCAACTACACTTCAATAACAACTTTTTAACTAAAAAAAATTAAAATTAAAAAAGAAGGGATTCTCAAGCTCTCTCTCTCTCCCACTCTCTTTTACACACATACACACACAAACCCAAGATAATCCTGCTACACCCAGAAAAAAAAAAAAAATGAAGAAGACAAGAGGCTGAGAGAAGAAATTGACATTTTTTTCTATCCTATCCTCTCTCTTCTCTCCAGGTTCTTTCTTCAAAGCTTAGTTCAGCTGAGCACTAAGCATCACCTCATCCACATCACCCGGAGTGAGGATGGCCAGCCTGCTGAATGCAGATTCCTGGGCTCCACACAATCTTCTGCACTCCTCATGTTCTCGCCCCCCTTCTTATGCTTTCTAAATTTTAAGACTCGCTGTGTAAACCCAATTCAGGGACTGTTCACATGGGCCAGGCACTTTATATGGTAGCTTGAAGCATAGGAAATTGCCAATATTCAAACATTTTTGACCTTCAAAGGTGGCAGTTTCATATGGTGCAACCATTGGTGTATTTGATTTAAACCTCACCACACAACCTCTCAGGTCGGCATAACTCCTCCTGGTTTACATTTAAGAACACAAGGCCCCCGGGGTTACGTGTCTGGATGAAGCTCACACAGGCAGTGGAAGGGAGGCAGGGGATTTGAACGCAGGTGTGTGGGTCCCCACAGCCCATGTATGCCCCTGTGTTCCTGAACTTTCCACCTCCGCTGCTCAGGACGGATTTCCTAGACAGATGCGCACTGCTTGGGCTGCCGTGTCCTAGGCTGGCGCCACCTCTGGCCCAAAATGGGGCCGTGGGTTGGTCCCTGGAGGCCTGGGCTGTGTGTGCAAGTTTTCAGAAGGCTTTGTTTCATGTCAAGAATTCAACTGATGTTTTTCCTGGAATGGCTTTTGGAAGGGAGCACGATTGCTGATTAAATATGAAGTGGTTTGAAACCTAAGTGTCTCCCTGAGTAACGTCATGTTTACTCCTGACCAGGAAGAGGTGCCAAGGGGCTGTCCCCTCAGGGTTATTTACACGTCCTGGGCTCTGATATCCCGTTTGGAAGCTGCTGCTGCTGCAGTGACCTTCTTTGGGTTTGACGCTTCCCGCTCAAGGGGCCCTTGTCCTGAAGTGGCCTGAAGGCTGGGAGGGCGCGAGCACTGCTGTCCCCAGAATCCCACGCCCTGAGGAGGAGGATGCAGAAATCCACACACACCCTCCTGCCGCTGCAGCCTGGGGACGGGGACCCGAACCCGTGGGGCTGTGGAGGGAGTCCAGGAGGAAAGTGGAAGGAAAAAGAGAAGCGTTGTCTAGAAGGGCCTCCTATGTTACATCAGACATCTCTTTGAATTCCTCAAAGACCCCACCATGTGGTCATTCTTGCTGCCACTTTATAAATAAGCAAACCCAAGACCCCCAAAGTTAATACTTTCCCTAAGTCCACACAGGATTTGAACCCAAGATGGTCTGATTCCAAAGCACCTGTTCATGTCAGGAAGGAAGGGGGGACTGGAGGGACAGGGTACTTCAAGCACTGTGCTAGGGGCCTTCCTCTTCAGAATCTTCTCTAGTCCTGTAAGGAAGGTATAATTATGCCCATCAGGCAGACAGAGGAAGACAGATATCATATGATATCACTTACATATGAAAATTTTTTAAAAAATGATACAAATGAACTTATTTACAAAACAGAAATAGCGTCACAGACATAGAAAATAAACTTATTGTTACCAAAGGTGAAAGGGGGCAGGGAGGGATAAATTAGGGGTTTAGGATTAACAGATGCACATTACTGAATATAAAATAGATAAACAACAAGGTCCTACTGTATAGTACAGGGAACTATATTCAGTATATTGTAATAACCTAAAATGGAAACGAATCTGATAAATAATAGATAGATAGATAGATAGATAGATAGATAGATAGATAGATAACCGAATCACTTTGCTGTACACCTGAAACATTATAGATCAACTATACTTCAATTAAAAAATGGAAAAAAATGCCCATTTCACAGGTAAAAAAAACAGAGGTGCTGGGCATCAGAGTGTTGGCTAAGGACACAGGTGATAAAGGGCAGTAGCAGGCGATAGTCCAGGCTGGTTTCCCATCCCTCTTGCCCTCGGTGACAGTGAGCCCCCAAGTCCGGGTCTCTCCCTAACCCTGCCACTAACCAGCGAGTGATTTGGGGCAAACCCACTTTCCTCTCTCAACCTCAGCTTCCCCTTCTGCATTATGGATACGCCGTGAGTGCCTCCCAGGTTTATAAATATGAGACAACAGAGCCCCCTGGGAATAGTCTCAACGTGCTGGAGAGATGACCTGACTCCTGGTTGGATTATGAATAAATATTGTTTAAGTAGCTGGTCCTTGAGCTGTCTTGGCAGAGGGAAAATTTCTCAGAAGGCACCGAAAGAGCTTGTGTCAGTCACTAGGGAGGGGCTGGGAGTGGGGCTGGAGTGTGGGAGTGTTTGGGAGAAGCCAGAAGCTTCCAGAAACCTTGGAAAGCCCCTGCAAGAGCTCATGCAAGCAGAGCCAGAAAAGTGTCTAGGAGCTGGGGCTGGTGCGAAGTGATTCTGCACTTGCTTAGAAGGAGGGTGGTATTTTCTGCCTACCTGCCTATAGCAAGTGGACTCCCAGGTCATCACCCCCGCTCTCTTCGTCCTCGTCCAGGCCCCTGACATGTGCCAGACTCCAGCTTCGTGAACCCCCTGCAGACGTTCAGTCCTGGGGCTGCCAGTGATAGTAGAGGCTACCACAGACTCACCCCTAGAAAGGAAAGAAACAAATTTGTGGCAGTTCAGCTGTATACCAGGCATATAGTCAACGATCAAAGTAACTAATGGTGTAGTATCTTTTTACGTAATAGTAAGAAATAATAGCAATGAAAAGGAGAATAAGGAGAGAAGAACAATGACAGTGATCGACACCTGCAGGGCTCTTTCTCTGCGCCAACGTGCAGGTCCCTTTGCATACGTCGTTAATCCCCGCAAAACTCAATAAAATAGTTACTGTTACTGTGCCCCTTTCACCAACACAGCCCCCTGGGGCTCAAGGAGGTTGATTAGCTTAAGCAAAATCACGCAGCAGGTAGCTGGCAGACCGGGAATATGAACCCTGGTACGCTGGTCCTGGGTGCTTAGGCTGCTGCCCATCACACCTCCTGGAGGAACTGCCTCAACTTCCCAGTCTTTTCCTTTATTAACCGTGTCACCTTGGCCGAAGCGTTTATCGCCTCTGAACCTCAGTTCCCTTATCCGTAAAATGGAGTCACAAAGGCCAAGAAGACCAGATCCACTCCTTCGTTCAGTCAGTCAACCCACAGCCACTTCTGGGGCTCCCGTGGTGGGTCAGGCCCTGAGCTGGGGTCTGGGGTTCGGGAGCTGAATGAGAACACCCACTGACAAGGACAAAAGACACAGGCGCAGCCAAGCCAAAGGCAGCAGGCGGAGCATGGTCACAGAGCCGTTGGCCTCCCAGATGCGCCGGGTAGATGGTTCTCCAGAAGCGTAGGTGAATTATCGTCGCTAGTCACTGGAGCACTGAAGGCCCACTTCCCTGTGAGTCTCACTGCCTAGGCTTCCCCTTTTCCACCCCATATTCCTGGAGGGATGGATGCCTGGGCCAACAGGACTTGTGCTTGCAGCTGGCTTCAGAACTTGTGACACGTTGGGCTTTTTTTTTTTTTTAACCCTCCAGGAGGTAGGTGATAGCCTGGAAAATCCCAAAGGTGACTCAGAGATTTTCAGGGAAAGTGACCAAACTTGAGGCCTCTACAGCCCCTGGATTCTACACACTCGGCAGCTGCCCTTCTCCCAGAGCAGAACAGATGGTGTGAAGCACACAGAACTTCTCGCTCCCTGCAGCAGCCCAGCCGGGGGCCTCAGCTTCCAGGCTGCACTGCCCCTCAGATCTGTGTCAGTTGAGGATCCCTGGGCAAGTCCCTTCGAGTTCAGTGTCCTTATCTGTAAAGTGGAGATAGAATTTCTAGCCTCTCTTCCTCCCAAACCTGTTGTAAAAACTAATCAGGAAAGTACCGAATTGTGCAATGATACACCTGTCCCATTCATTCTCCAGGGAGCATGCACTTTTTGTCACCAAGTGATCCTAACACTTAACATTTTCTGGGTACCAATTATTAACCAAACTAGTTAATAATCCCATATATTAATTTCTGTATGTGAACCAACTTAATAAATATAAAACTAAGTATTACAAATATTAGTTAATATTAACACTTAGTTTTATATATACTTAGTTAATATATAAAATTATAAAAATACTTAGTTTTACATATATTAACTGATGTAATCCTCACAACAACTCTAAAGGGAGATATTTCTGTATCCCCACTTGGAGGTAACCGTTCCAAGGGTAAGGGGCATACTTAAGGCTCAGCTGAGAAGTGGAGAGCTGGAAATGAACCCAGGCAGGATGGCTGCAGAGTCTGTGCCCTTAACCGCTCTGCTGTACAATCTCACTCTCCCCGGGCAAGATCTGGCTCCTGGCTTCCAGGGGTTCACAGTCTGGTGGGAAAGAAAGACAAATAAGCAGACAATGGCACCGTCAGGATACATGCTGTGATGGGGGATTACAAAGGGACCTCTGGGGCTAGAGGATCCAACTGAGCCTGGGGGCATCAAGGAAGGCTTCTTGGAGGAAGTGGTACAGAGTAACAAAGTGATCCTGGCAGAAGCCCCAGGTGTGGGAAAACACTGGGGTGAGACAGACGCTGGTGGGTGTGGATGATGGGGAGAGGTGGGCATGTAGGTCACAGGACGAGACCAGCCAGGGCCCATTGTACAGGGCCTTGAAGGGTGTGGGTTCCAGCAGGAAAGAGGTGACACACTCACCTGAGTGATTTAAGGAAAGTGTAAGAAGCTTTACACAGAGTGCAGTCAGGGGGCAGGAAAGTGCTAAGGGATGCTGCAGTGCTCCCGGGCTAGTAGCCAGAACCGCCCTGAAGTCTGCAGGGGCCAGAGAGGACAGGGTCCAGGGAAGACCACGACTGGAGCTGTGGCCAGTGGCAGGGGGCATGACCCTCCCAGGGGCTGGCAGAAGGAAGACAGAGGACAGTGCTCTGAGCCACGCTTCCTCCCCTCCCAACTCCTGGGGCTTCACTGGCTGACCCCAGCTGGAAGCATGAACGTGGTGGGCCGGCCGGCACTCTCAGCATGGGTCAGGGTCTTGAGGCCCAGAGCAGGGCAGACAAGGGAGGATGGGGGCCCTGCGGGGGGCAATCAGAAGACATCCTCATCCCAGGCTTTGTTATTTATGCTGAGCACGGCGAGGAGCCAGGCAGTGACGCTAGATCTCCCTTTTAGAAGGATGGCTCTGATCACAAGGTGAAGGAAAACAAGCTGCACACGTGTGAGACCGGAGGCAGGGAGGCCAGTTAAGAGGCTGCGGCTGATGTCTGGTGGGAGAGGGGAGGGCAGAGCCACAGCAGGGGTGTTTAGGATAAAGAGACTTCAACAGGTTGTTAGGTAAGGCCTTCCCAAACCTCAGGAAGGCACAGACGTTTCCTGACCCTCCTCCCCCAGCTCCACGGTGGGACACCCACACGGACACGTGCACCCTCACACACCCCGCCTCTCCACCAGCCCTGGTGCCATCACAAGCGGAACCCCCCCAGCCTCTTGCTGGGCATCCCTGGTGGCGCCGCCGCCGTGCCAGGTGTTCTCACTGTGCTGTTTCATTCCCACGTTGCCCGGATCTGCTTTCATCGTAGAGAAGAACCACATGAAGTTCATATGAACCCAGAGACTCGTTTTAAGGCTCCTGCAGCAAAAACGAGGTACAGCTAGGACTTGAACTCAAGTCGGCCCGCCCCCACCCCGACCACCTCCTCTTTCCCTCTTTTCTCCCGCCCTCCCCTCTTTCTGGCCGGAGACCTCCAAGTCTTACTCTTTGACACCGTCCATCCCCCACCCCGGGGTTTCCTTCCTGGGAGGCACCCTCCCTTGTAGAGTCCCCAACAGACGGAGCTGGGCAGAAAGTCATTTCCCCACTGCCACAGGAAGCCACGTGCATGGCTGGAGCCTCGCAGGCCTGAGGTCCCAGCCGAAAATGGTGTGCCTCCCCCACCCTCCTAAACAGAGGGCCTTGCCTGCTGTGGACAGGGTGACGGCCACAGTAAGGGTTTCTCTGTGGAGGCTGTTTATTCTCTCCAGGCACTATCTGAAGTGCTTTACCTTGAATCGTCCCGAAACCCCCTGTGGTGTGCGCTCTGAGTATTCCCATTTTACAGGTGAGAAAACTGAGGCACAGAGCATTTAACTAAATTACCTGAGGACACAAAGACAATGAGCAGCAAGGCTGCATCAGATCTCAGGCAAGGCAGCTCGAGGACCTGTCTACCTCATCTCCTCATGCGGTTGCTGTCTAAGCTGGACAGCCCCAGAGCACATCTAAAACCACCCCTCATTTTGAAAATGAAGAAAATGAGGCCCAGGTAGAGGGAGTGATTTGCACCAGCCCGGGACAGAGTCTGGACCAGAGCCCCTGACTCTGCCGTCCAGTACCCATCTTGCCTCCCGGCACTGCCTCTCCTCCAGCCTCCTCTAGAAGGTCCACGTGCCCCTGGCTGGAAGCAGCCTGAGCTTCTCGCTAACGGCGTGGTTACGCGGGCTGAGCTCTCCCCTCCAGGAAACCAGTTTACGGGACATTAAAGTCTCTTGCTAATGACCTATATTCCTCACATTCAAACTGGAGCTCGGCCAGGTACTCCAAGCGACTCTTTGCATGGGTCACGAAGGTTGGGGCTGGGGAATAACCAAAGCCAGATATTTCCAGAAGCAGGAAAACCCCTAGGGTCCCATTCTTCAGCCCCTCCTCAGCCCACAAGGAGGGTGCTCTGCAGCCAATGGGAGAAATTTTCATTTCTTCTTGAACTCTCAGGGATGACACCTAGTTAGCTGGGACTGCCAGCACCTCCTAATCATCCTCACCCCATAATTATTCTAGAGGTGAAAAACTTGAGGATGGGAAATGCCTTCAGCCTCAAATCCTGCATTGAGCCAATGGGGAAACTGAGGTCGTCACAGAGACGGACCAGCTCCAGTTACAGCAGAGCCAGCAGTGGCCAGAGGCTGGCTGGATACCCCACTGTTCTGTTCTGCATCCTCCTCCTTCCCAGCACACCTCGCAGGGTCCTCCCAGCATGCACAGAGAAAACCCTTACTGTAAGTGTTTTATAGGAATCTCAAAACAAAATCCTGAAAGGTTGTAGATAGCTTTTCAAAACAGATTTGTAGAAATAAAGAAAAAACAGTTCAGGGAATAACTTGTCTCCCTCGGGCCTTACATAATCTGTTTACTCAGGGTTACCAGGCCAATGACCACGCTGTCCCCTCTCCTTCTCGAGGGACCTTGAGGAAGGTAAATTTAGGACATAACAATGAGTTCAGTGCACTAATGTTTGTGAAGTGCTCCAGTTTATGCAGTGTTTTCACGTTACCCTTTACAACAGCCTTGTGCAGTGAACGCACGCCCATCGCCAGAGAGACAGCGTGGCCTGGCCGTGTCTCTGCTGGACACTGGAGCCAGAGAACCCTAGGGCTGGTCCCCAGTCCCAACACACACATTGTGTGAGCTCAGGTCAGTCATTCATCTTCTCAAAGCCTCCGTTTTCCTCATTGACAACACGGACATCGCACCCACCTCGCAGATGGATGAGATGAGGGCCCAGCACATCATAGCCCTCAGCAAATGCGGAGGTGCTGGCCGCCATCCTGCCGCTCTGTGGAGACTGGGGGTAAAGCCAGCATGGAGGGAAGGAGACCTAAGAGAGGAGGAGCGATGGGTCCTGATGACATCGTTTGATCCGCCCCTCCAACAGGCTGTACCCCAGGACCTTTAAATTGCATGGACCAAAGCATTCTTTCCTGGTGGGGGAGAGTGTCCATCGCTTGCAAGTGAAAGAATCCTGCAGATTCACCCACTGGCCTCAAGGGCTGTTGAAAAATCAAGAGAGACACTAGCCTGCAGGGTGAGAAAGGTTGGATGGTCCCTCTGGAATGACATACACAGGGCACTTCGGGCCTTTGTGGAAATGCTCTACTTCCTAAACAGAAGAGCATGTATACAGATATTTTTATGCTATTCTTTGTGCCTTGCACGTACGAAAAGTCTCACAAAATTTTTTTTTCTTATTCTGCCTACAGAAATACAGCTCGAAACAATTTTCTAGAGATAGTTTGTCGATCCAGATCAATTCCAGTGCACAAATCTATTTATCAGTTCCATTAATTAAATTACCCGTGTAAAACGCATGTATCTTTTAGCCCTAAAATTCCTCCTCTTATCCTAAGAAAATATTAAAATGTGCACAAAGATTTCTTTTCCACATTGTTTATCATTTTCAAAAATTGAAAAGAACTTAGGAGTTTTATTAATAAGGAATCAAGTAAATTATGGTAAATCTCTAATACTTATGTAATCCTGAAAAGAATGTAGTAGATTTTTTTATGCATTGACAGGGAAAATATATATATAATATAAAGTTACATGGAAGGGGTTGGGGAGAACCGTGTATCATTTAGAAATTGTGTCCAGGTACCAGTAACAGAAGACCTCATCACGGTGGCTTAAAGTCACAGGGAATTACTCTCCAAAGCTAAAGGAGGCCTGGAGAAGGAGCACGGAAAGTGGGATGGCTATTCCTTTAAGTTATCAATGAATGAACTGGATCCTCTCTTCTGGTCCTCAAGGTGCGGCTTCCATCCTCCGAGTCCCCTCGTAGCCTAAGACGACTGCTGAAACTCTACCTTCACATCTGTTTTGTGGGTCAGAAGGAGGCAGCAAAAAGGCTGAAAAGACACACCTCCCACTGAATCGGCCTCTCTTACGCAACTTTCTTGGTGCTGCACAACCTGACTCCTTTGTGCTATTGGCTAGAACTTCGCCCCGTGCCCACCCCTTGCTGGAACAGGGACTAGGAAACATTGTCCCTATCCAGGGAGCCGTGGGCTCGGCTACAGCTCAAGATTCGGCACTAAGGTGCGTCTGCGTGTGTCCGTAGAACACAACACGTAGGTTTGTACGAGCACAGAATAAAGTCCATAAGCACACGCACGTAACAAAACATAGTTGTGTCTGAGAAGTCAAGTCAGAATTCTTTCCGTCGCAGCGCCACATCACCCTGAATTAATAAAATTATTTTCAACTGACTTATTCTTTAAATCGGGGGAAAGAACATAAGTATATCTCAATTTAGAAGAAACAAGAGAGAATGGTGTTAAAGTCCTATCGACTTCTGCACGCACTGTGTAGTGAGCAACAGTGCTTTATGCCAGGGATGGAGTACAGCATTTATACTCGTGCAGTTGTCAAGTGTTCCGGGAGCCTTCAGAGTGTAGTAGGTGTTGAATCAGGGAAAGGCCAGACGCAGAAGGCATGAAAACCTCTTTTCTCATCTAAAGAAATTAGAATCTACTGATGATGCTCTGAATTTGATTCAATGACTTCCTTCTACAAACATTTCATCCCCCCATGAGATTCATCCAGTGAACATGAATTCAGTGCCTGCCACGGGCCAGGCAAGTTATGAGGCTCTCTGAACCTCTTCTCATTTAATCATACACACACACACACACACACACACACACACACACACACACACACACACACACACACACACATATACACATACATATATATATATATAGTTGAAATATAGTCAGTTTACAACATTGTGTCAATTTCTGGCACACAGCACAATGCTTCATTTAATCTTCAACAAAGGCTCTGTTGGGCAGATACTATCGTCCCATTTCACAGACAAAGAAGCCAAGCCTCACTGAGATGAAATGAGTACTTGATCAAAGGTAGCTCAAGGCCGGATCAACCTGACTCCAAAGCTCAGCCTTTTCCTACACCACTGAAGGACGCCATCAGATCAGCCCCAACCCTTCTTCCGGAGGCCAGTGGATGATAAATGGCAAATAACCCTCACCTGAGGTCCCCGTCTTGTACCTTAGGAGCCTCAGAGTCTGAGGCTTTCTAAAATTAGGTCGATCGCTTCCTTCCTCACCTCTAGCCAGTTTTAAATATAAGCTCTCCTATCCATCTTCCTTACTCGCTGGTGTTTCCTCTCCACCTTCATGGACCATCAAAACCCAGCAGTATTTTTCCTATTGCCCTCTCAACTTCCTTTGGGAGTCTGATTTGTGACTCATTTTGGACCCCGTGTCTTGTGAACTTGTTAATGGTCTTCCTTACCTAACTCAGCTCTGACGCAAGCCAGGAAGAGCCTCCCATGTTTTAGTCACCCCTTCGGGATAGGGCTCTGAATGTCATGCCGTCTCTACAAATTATTTTCAGTGAATTTCCCGGAGGCAAAGGGTGTGGTGGAGGGAGCCTGGGCTTTGGACCCAGACGAACTTGGATTTGAACCTTAGTTGTGCGATAATTCTGAATCATGATTTCCTTATTTCTAAAATGCAGGTGATAACCTCTTTTTCAGGCTGCATCTGAGGGTTAATTGAGATAATACAAGTATTTTATTGCCTGGCACCTGGGAATCGTTTAATAACTTTTGTTATTTGTCTCACTTCGTTTTCTTGATTGAAAATGCCCCCAAATTCTCACCTTATAGCCAAGGAATAACATCAATTATAATTATGCCAACAATTACATGGACTCATCATTAAAAGCACGCGCTCTAGGACCAACTGCCTGAGTTGAACTCGGCTCTGCCACTTAGTATCTGTATGACCTTGAGCATTTACTTAAACCCTCTGAACCTCAATTTTCCCAATTGCAAAATGAGTTTTATGATCGTATGCACCTCATGGGGTTAAATCACTTAGACTCTGAAAAGAAAATATATATATACGTGTGTATACATACAACAGAATCACTTTGCTGTACGCCTGAAACTAACATTGCAAAGCACCTGCCCATCGGTAATGTTTGTTAATCACTTGGAATAACGCCTTGTCCACTGCAAGCACTAACCTTGTGTGGGGTACTCTCATTGCTGTCGTGCACTGAGCTTTTGTTAAATGCCAGGTTCTGTGTTAAATTCTCGTGCATTCTTTCGTGTTTTCACAGTGACGTGTGTCGTAGAATCCCCACCTTTGCGCTGGGGAAACTGAGATTCACCGGAGGATGACTTACCCCGGATCCCCGAGCTCGTAGGTGGCAGAGGCTGAATTTATGACAGGCAGTCACTCTGGAGCCCTTTCCACTCCGCTTTGAGGTTATCTCTGACTTCTAGCTTATTCTCCAAGGAGCCCCGTTGGCTCCCTCCCAACTTCCTATCCTGATGTCTCAGGGACATTTCCACATTAATCTCGGTTTCCTTGGCTATTTACGTCCTGTTACCTTGCCCGTGCTGTATCACAAGGGTGGATTAATCATAAATTGTGTCTCCCGTGGTTACAACCCTAAAGGAAATGTCTCAGAACCCCCGTAACCCATTCCTGATCCCAGCTCCTGAATGACAGGCTGTTTATATGAGGCAGAAGGCAGCCTACTGTTGGGAAGTCAAGAAAAGATGACCAGGTGAGAGGGCTTCATATAAGACATGGGCCCCCAGGACCTGCTGAGTAAGCTGGTGTGCTTGTGGCTCTTGGGAAGCAGGACGGTGTGGGCCCAAACTGCTGACACTCGGCGTTGCTGTGCAGTGAACTGGGTCTTCTAGGAGCAGGGAGGCATCGCCACAGAGAGGGTCATGCCTCCATCTAACCCCCAGTAGGAAATGAAATCATAGCAGCTGCCTCTGACTGGGTGCTTCCCATGTGCCAAAGAGGTGGTCACATATCTCCCAAGTGACAGCTGTCACCAATCCTTGCCTTGCCCTTGGAGCTGCAAGAATCCCAAGCAACCCAGAGCTCCCCAGGGCACCATGCTTTTTCCTGTCTCTGTGACTTTATCCATTCCTTCCCTCATTCAACACATAGATTCTGACTTTCAACTATGTCTTCTGTGGGTAGAATTGTGCCCCACCCTTAAAATTCATCTCTTAAAGTCCTAACCCCCAGTACCTCAGAATGTGACCTGATTTGCAAATAGGGTTATTGTAGAGATGTAATTAGATGAGGTCACACAGGAATAGGGTGAATTGTGTCCTTGTAAAAAGGGGAAATTTGGACACACACACACACCCCCACATGCAGAGGTAATGCCACGTGAAGATGAAGGCAGAGAGCAAGGTGTTGTGTTTACAAGACAAGAAACACCAAAGATGGCCAGCAAACCACCATGAGTGAGGTGAAAGATGTGGAACTGATTCTTCCTCAGGAGAACCTCAGCTGGAACCAACCCTGCTGGCCCCTTGATCTCAGATTTCTAGCCTCCAGAAACCTGAGAAGATAAATCTCTCTTGCTTTAGCTGTCCAGCCTATAGCACCTTGTCACAGCACACCTGGCAAATGAATATGGTGCCAGAGCCGAGGTGATGGGGCCCTGGCAATGGATGAGACAGAGGAGCATCCTGCCCACATTCAGCTGATAGAGACGCTAAGGGCACAGAAATATGGTAAGTGGTGTAAAGGAAACTGAAGCAGGCTAGAGGGACAGAGAGTAACCTAGGCAGAGAGAGAAGCTTGTGATGAGTGCACATCTGGAGCAGAGCCTTGAAAGAAGTGAGTGAGCAAGCCGTGCGAAGTGACAGAGAAAGAGCATCCCACGTTGGCCCCTTTGTCTGGGCGCTGGTCCACCTCACCTGGGGCCTCTCCCAACCCTTGCACCTGGCTGACTCATGCTTCAAGCTCAGCTGCCATCTCCTCCAAGGAGACTTTGCTGACCCCCAGGCTAAGCTAAATGCTGCCCTTCTCTGGGCTCCCAAATACCTGGAGCACAGGTGTGTCCCTGAATGCCTACTTTGTTTTATAAATTTTTTTGTTTAGTTTTGTGTCTCTGTGCCTACATTGTGTTTTCATAGAGAACCGGACCCTGTCCTATTCATTTCTGTGTCCCCAGTGGTCAGCATATAAACTGGTGAACAACACTAGTGCAGTATAAGTTTGTTGGATGGATGGTTGGGTGGATGGATGGATAGACAGATGGGTGGATAGAAGAAGAGGTGAATGGAATTACATCTTCTATTCCTCACTACAGCTTTGTGAGATGGTTATTATTGTACTCACGGTACAGATGAGGCAATCTGGATCTCCACTAAGGAGGGGCCCTGCTTGTTCACACTATCAACACTGACCGTGTTCTTGGCCACAATTCTAGGCCCGAACTGGAGAAGGTGCTGGCTGGGCAAAGTCACCAGTTGTGCCCAAGTTCCCTGAAGTGCATAGCGTTTTACAAGTTAAACTCTGACATTTCTATTTGGTCCTCACAACAGCATGGAAAGTATGCAAACAGGATAACTGTCGTCATTTGACAGACAGGAAAGTCTTGACTTGGGGAGGTCGACGGCCCGGTGTCTCACGGCTGCCAAGTAGAGCAAGGACTCCCACCTCCCTGCTTTTTCCATTCATGGTGCTGCCTCCCCACGAAACTGACCTTCAGAACCATCTCTTAGATGCTTGGGCATAAGAAGACTTGGACTTCATCTGGCCCCACGTTTCACAGGGAAGGAAGGAGGGACTCAGGGTCAACGACCCCATGCTCACCATCCTGCCCTCAGACTGGCCCCATGTCACCTGCTCTAAGAAAATACCAGCCAGATGCTGCTCTGTGCAAAGACAACAGGAAACACCTGCCTTTGGAAACAAAATGAACAAAAAGCAAGATAAAGAAAGAAAAGGAAACCATTTTCTAGACATAGTCCTAGAACCCATTTTTCCCTGAGAGCTGCATGATCTTTCTTCAAAGCCCCTTTCCCTTTAAGACCATAAGCTTTTCTGGAGGATTAAGTTGGAGGGGACAGGGTGATGATAAATCGGCCCACCACAGCAGCCCCTCCACCAGGCCTTTAATGAGAAACACATGGAGGTGGAGGGGGACTGGCGGCAGGGATGGGCAGAGCTAGAGAAGTTCCTCCCTTTCGGGGAGGCTGTTGCTTTTCTCCAGTGGCCCAGCACTGCCAGAGGGAAGTGGTGGAGAGAGAAGGCCCACCGCAGACGGCAGCCTGCGGGGCAGCAGAGGTGGCCAAGTCCTCCTCTGAGCCGGCTGAGGGTCGCTGTAATGTCACTCCCGCCGTCCACGCTGCCTGGCAGCCCTCTGTTCTGTCTGCGGCCTCTGTGCCCCATTCGAGGTTATGGATTCAACCCTGAGAGCTCAAGGGCAGACCCAGGAGCTGCAGTCAGCCCCGGTTCCCCATATGAAGAAGATCTTCCAAGCTCCAAAGCATTTGGGGGTATCATATCCCAAAACTGGTCTAAAATGGAAGGCTCTGACTCACCCCCGGAAGCCTGCTTCCCCTCCTTCTCAGTGTCACCAATATTCAGCTAGAAAAAAACTCAGTACCTTCATTCCGTCCCCGCATCAGTCCCGTTTCTAACGGCGAGCAAAGGCAGCTGGCCCTATTTGAGAAATGCCTCCTCCGTAGCACTTCCTTTCCATCCTGACCATCCGCGCCAGTTCCTGCCCATCACCTCTCGCGTGGCCTTCTGATTGAAGCAGCCTCTCCCTCCCCTGACAACCCTCCCCACCTGTTGGTGTGATCTTCCCACACAATTAACCTGATCAGCTCAGCCCCCTGCTCCAAATATTGGGGCCCTGGAGATAGGTCCAAACTCTTTATCAGGGCGCACGAGGCCCTGTATTACCCAGCCTCATCTCCACATCTTCTCCAACCTCCACCTCCCGTTCTTCTCCCCAGGGGCTCTCAACTGCTTCTCATTACCACATTGGGACATTTATCATCTCCATTCATTTCCTCATATTCTTGGAATTTCTCACTTCCCTCACCATTATCTTCCACCCCCTATTGCCCTGTCTAATTGCTTCTCATTCTTGGGGGCACAGCACAGGTGTCATCTCCTTGAGGAAGGTTTGCCAGATGTCCCTCACCCCAGACCAGCCACCCAGCAGGGGTAGGTGTCTTCTCCGTGCTCCTGCAGCCCACCCATGCTACCCTGTGCCACCCAGAGTGACAGCCACCTGCTTATGTCCCTTTCTTCTCGCTCCACCGTGAGCTCCTCGGGGGCCAGGGCTCAGTTTTACTCATCTCCACATCACCAGCTGCTAGTCAAAGCCCTGATCAAAGGAAAACCTCCATCGATGTCTGATGAATGAACGGATGGTTGATGGACTTGATGTAATTCACGAGGGAAAGAAAGGAATCTAGGATAGTTCCAGCTTTGAGGAGACAACGAGGGGCTGGCTATTGGTGCTTTTCATAAGGCTGGAAATACAGCATGAATGAAGGTTTAGAGAGCAGATGGCTGCCCCAGTTGGGCAGAGATGTCCACTAGGCAGTGAGATCTCGGTACCCATCCAAAATTCAGGAAAGAACTCATCAGGAAGAGACACATCATTTGGGGAATCATTGCAGTGGGAAATTGCTCAGAGGAGGGTTGAGAATGAGAAAAACAGGAGAGGGAACCCTAAGGAACACTGGCTTGTAAGCACAGGCAGAGAAAGATCACCCCATGCAAATAACAGGGGGCGTGGCCAGAGAGGCAGAAGCCACTCCATCACAGTGCCATGTCACCCAGACCAAGGGAGGAGAGCATTCCCACAAGAGTGACCACTGTTTCCAGATGCAGCAGTTGCTCCTTCAGCGATGGGAAAGCCCCTGTACAATCTAGCCCTGGCCTAGACTTCCCACCTCCTCCCCTCACACTGTGGATTCTGGGCCGTCGGCATGGCTTAGGGCTCCCCAAATACCCTAGGACGTTTCACCCAGAGTGAGTCGTCTGGGGGCACGGGTTGTCTACTTATCTCTCTAATGCCAAGAGCAGACACAGAGTCTGGCATAAAGTCAGCAGCCCATATATTTCACTGACTGAGAAAAACTGAATGAAAGACTTTACACATCAACATCACTCAGGGCAGAAATCAGCAGAAGGGCAAAAAACAAGAGCTGCTGAATTGAGGGTTCTCCTTTGTTGGGTTCTGGTTAACTGACGTTCCCCCGGGTTAATATTAGCCCAGGCTCATATTACACAGGATGCACCGAGTTTTGCTCTGGCCAGTGTGAGCTCTCGAATGTGGTTGCAAATGGACTCATCTGAGTGGGAGGGATCACCTTTGTGAGGTTATATAGAAACATCCGTTCGTGTCGAGGCTGCCAAACTGGCTTTCCCTTGGTCCCACTGCACCAAGGGTGTCCCATAAATGTTAAATAATCATAATGACCAGGCTTAAGGGGGTGTCAGTGGTCATAAAAGCCGGCTTTAATGGATGCTTCCCTGCGTCTCCTGGTGGGTGGCTAGAAGTTGAGGAAGGCCGACGGCCAGAGGTCTCCACACAGGCTGCATCTGAGAGACCTGTATGCTTGGGTGGCAGGTGGGGATACAATCACAAGCTGGGACGCCCAACCATTGATGGATTGAGGAAGCCCACCCACACTGAGCCTTCTGGAATCCATTGGTGAGTCATGGGCCAAAGGGTTATGTCTTCAATACGGGCCGTTGGGCCTGATACCTAGGCATTTCCTGCTCCCAGCTTAGGGGAGCTGTCCTTAATGAGGGTGATGACCTGTAGGTCCAAGAAATAACCAGATGAGAGGAAAACCCTATTCTCATTTACACGTCGTGGGACGTGGCTTCCTAAGCCTTTTCTGTTTGACTCTACACTCTCCAGCAGACCTCCGTTTCATTCATTCCATCATTTATCTGTGGTATTCATGCATTCCATGGACATTAAATGAGCTCCTGGGCTAGATGTTAGAAGTACAGAGATAAATAAGACATGGTTCCCCGTCCTGACTGGGTTAACTGCAGAGAGCTGAGATACCCATTCCTATGCCATGTGTTACGCATACACAGCCACAGAGGTACGTACAAGGGGAAGAAAGGGGACCGGGGAGGTGACATTTATACGGGTTTTAATGGATGAATAGAATTCCACCAGGCAAATAAAAGGGTAGAAGAGAGGGTGCTGGGTATCCAAGAGGGTAGAGGAGGCATTTTAAACAATTAGATACATAGAAAGAGAAAAGTGCTGTAATGGGGGTCAGGAGCAGGACCTCTGCCTCCGTAATTCCTGGGGTACCACTCACATCAGAATCTGCAGGGTCACACAGGGCATAACCTGGTGGTTACACGGCCCTCAAGGCCCTTGTCAGGAGACTTGGGTTCATTGCCTGACTCTGCTGTTAGCCAGTTGTATGACTTGGGGAGAGGTTCTTCCTGTTTCTCATTCTCTTCAAGTGTAGGACAGAGAAATGGCACAGGATGGCGTCCAGATCATCTCCTCTCTCTAGACCCCTCCATGAGCCTGAGGCCAGCTGAGACGAAATGACACTGGAGTTAAGGCTTGTCCTTTCAGGGCTGATTGAGCATTGTCTTTGGAAATAAGACTTTCATCTTCCCCAAACTCTTGATTTCTGTACATATTTTTTTTACATAATGTTTAAACATTGATACATAGAATATTAGCACGGGAGGGAATTTAAAGATCATTTACAGGGATCCAAATTGGAAAAGAAGAGGTAAAAGCGTCACTGTATGCTGATGACATGTTACTATATATAGAAAACCCTAAAAGGTCCACACAAAAGCTACTAGAGCTGATTGAAGAATTCAGCAAGGTAGCAGGTTACAAAATTAATGTTCAAAAATCAGTTGCATTTCTTTACACTAATGATAAATCAACAGAAAAAGAAAGTAAAGAAACAATCCCCTTTAAAATAGCACCCAAAGTAATAAAATATCTGGGAATAAATCTAACCAAGGAGGTGAAAGAATTATACACAAAAAACTATGAACCATTGATGAAGAAAATTAAAGAAGACTTTAAAAAATGGAAAGATATTCCATGCTCTTGGATTGGAAGAATCAATATTGTTAAAATGGTCACACTGCCCAAGGCAATCTACAGATTTAATGCAATCCCTATCCAATTACCCAGGACATATTTCACAGAACTAGAACAAATCATAATAAAATTTATATGGAACCATCAAAGACCTAGAATTGCCAAAGCATTACTGAAGAGAAAGAAAGAGGCTGGAGGAATAACTCTCCCAGACTTCAGACAATACTATAGAGCTACAGTCATCAAGACAGCATGGTATTGGTACCAAAACAGACATATAGACCAATGGAACAGAATAGAGAGCCCAGAAATGAACCCACAAACTTTTGGTCAACTCATCTTCGACAAAGGAGGCAAGAATATACAATGGAATAAAGACAGTCTCTTCAGCAAATGGTGTTGGGGAAACTGGACAGCAGCATGTAAAACAATGAAGCTAGAACACTCCCTTATACCATATACAAAAATCAACTCAAAATGGATTAAAGACTTAAACATAAGACAAGATACAATAAACCTCCTAGAGGAAAACATAGGCAAAACATTATCTGACATACATTTCAAAAATTTTCTCCTAGAAGAAATAAAAGCAAGAATAAACAAATGGGACCTAATGAAACTTACAAGCTTCTGCACAGCAAAGGAAACCAGAAGTAAAAGAAGAAGAAAACCTACGGAATGGGAGAAAATTTTTGCAAGTGAAACCGACAAAGGCTTGATCTCCAGAATATATAAGCAGCTCATACAACTCAATAAGAAAAAAATAAACAACCCAATCCAAAAATGGGCAGAAGACCTAAACAAGCAATTCTCCAAGGAAGACATACAAATGATCAAAAAGCACATGAAAAAATGCTCAATATCACTTACTATCAGAGAAATGCAAATCAAAACTACAATGAGGTATCACCTCACACCAGTCAGAATGGCTGTCATTCAAAAATCCACAAATGACAAATGCTGGAGAGGCTGTGGAGAAAGAGGAACCCTCCTACACTGCTGGTGGGAATGCAGTTTGGTGCAGCCACTGTGGAAAACAGTGTGGAGATTCCTCAAAAGACTAGGAATAGACTTACCATATGACCCAGGAATCCCACTCCTGGGCTTGTATCCAGAAGGAAATCTACTTCAGGATGACACCTGCACCCCAATGTTCATAGCAGCACTATTTACAATAGCCAAAACATGGAAACAGCCTAAATGTCCATCAACAGGTGACTGGATAAAGAAGATGTGGTATATTTATACAATGGAATACTACTCAGCCATAAAACCCGACAACATAATGCCATTTGCAGCAACATGGATGCTCCTAGAGAATGTCATTCTAAGTGAAGTAAGCCAGAAAGAGAAAGAAAAATACCATATGAGATCGCTCATATGTGGAATCTAAAAAACAAAAATAAACAAACAAAAATAAAGCATAAATACAGGACAGAAATAGACTCACAGACAGAGAATACAGACTTGTGGTTACCAGGGGGGTGGAGGGTAGGAAGGGATAGACTGGGATTTCAAAATTGTAGAATAGATAAACAAGATTACACTGTATAGCACAGGGAAATATACACAAAATGTTATGATAACTCACAGAGAAAAAAATGTGACAATGAGTGTGTATATGTCCATGAATGACTGAAAAATTGTGCTGAACACTGGAATTTGACACAACATTGTAAAATGATTATAAATCAATAAAAATGTTAAAAAAAATTAAAAATAAAAAATAAAGATCATTTACTCCAAGTGGTTAATTTTTGAGAAGGTGAGGCTGAGGCCCAATGACAGGAAATGATCCACTTAAAGGCACATGGTAAGTTGGATCAGGACTGAGACTCAAACCAGGACAGAAGTGCTCTTTGCCCCAAGCCAAGCAGTTACTAAGTTTGACTTCGACTCCTTCCAAAACACTGTAAGCTCCTTGGCCCAAGTTTCAGGTTTATTAAAAAAAAAGAGAGAGAGACAAAAAAAGGAACCAGGAGGCAAGGCAAAGCGAGCACACTATTAAGAAGCATGCTGTTGCTAACAAAGGTTGCCTGCAGGTCTCCCCCCACGCCTCCTGGCCCCCTGTTCCCGCTCTGCTGGCTCCCAACGGCACAGCACCCCGTTGACAAAACCTGCAGATCTAGGACCACAGCACACCTCCACCTAGTACCTCTCTAAAATACAAGAATTCCAAACCATTTTCCTCATAGCTAAATTAAATCTATGTATATCTTCAAGTCCCTTTAGACGTGGCCCAAATATTCCAAGCACCATCCAGCCAGGCACCCAAATGAGAAATCCAAGTGGGCTTCTAGTCCCTTCTCCTTCTTTCTCCCATTCTCTCCTTCCAGTTCCAAAGCATGTCCCTGGCTCCACCCCCACTGACCTGCTCCAGAGACACGCTCTTCCTTCGCAGAGCCGTTGCATTCGTTGTCTGACTAGTCTCCGTCCCTCCCATCCATCTTCCTCCTCCTCCCACCGTGACGGTTTTGACTCTGCCCTGCTCAAGGGCCAACCAGGGGGCACTCTCACACCTATCAGCCAAAACCCAGTCTTAGGCCTGGCACCCCACATCATCTGTGTTCTTCCCCCACCCACCTGTCGCTGTTCACCTCTGCTTGTGTTCTCTGCCGGAGAGCAAGATGATTCTTTCTGGTTCCACAGATATGTTGGGCTGCCTCAGGTCTCCACACCTCTACTTGGGCTGCTTCCTGTGCCTGGAATGCTCCCCCCATCCTCAGACTGACCTGCCTTATACGTCCCTCCTATGCAAGTCTGCTCAGGAGACCACAGCAAAACACCACAGACCGGGTGGCGTCAACAACAAAAACGTTTCCTCACAGTCCCGGGAACTGGAAGTCCATGCTCAGGGTGCTGGCAGACTCAGCTTCTCTTCCTGGCTTGCAGACAGCCGCCTTCCTCGGTGTGCTCACAGGGCCTTCGCTGTGTGTGCATGGAGGGAGAACTCCCTGGAGTCTCTTCTTATAAAGACACCAGTCCTATGGGATTAGGGCCCCACCCTTATGGCCCCATTTAATTTTAACTGCCTCCCTAAAAGCCCTACCTCTCAATAAAGTCACATCGAGGGTTAGGGCTTCAACATACAAACCTAGGCGGAGGGGGACGCAGTTTAGTCCATAACACCTCCATTACAGCACTTCTCTCTGTGATGACAGTTTATGTTCACATCTGTCTCTTCCGCTGGCTTCCGAGTTCTTGAGGAAATTTAGAATTGTCTCTGAATCCTTATGTCAGTGAGGACGGGTCCAGGTTTTGTGAAGGCCAAGGTTTATAGCATGTATTGGGCCCTCACTAAGGAAAGGATGAAAAACTAGGTCTGAAGTGAATTTATAAAGGTCCTTGCTGAGCTTCCAGCTTTCCTGCTTCACAGTTTACTGCCTTCGGGCTGACAACAAAAAGCTTCGTTGGGTCGTATGAAGACCACAGGCTGGAGGGCCTTCCAGCTGCTCGTCTCCCTTTGGGCAGGTGACTTCACTACCCGCACCTCAGTACTTCTGCACATGTACAACGGACTTACAGTACCTGCCGTGAGGGAGTTTTGAAGGTGTCATTAAATAACCTGAAAATATGTTAACTATTCATTGACTTGCTCACTGTCTGATGTTTCCAACTAAAACTGTAAGCTCCGTGAAGAAAAGAGACCCTGCCCCGGGCACGGCTGACCCTCTTCCATGACGGTGCCTGCAAATGGCTGGACGTTCAGTAAATATTTGTTGGCTGAAAGATGTAGTGCCTTGGAGTACCTGAAAGAACGGTGCTCGGCGTCTGTTGGAAAATACCTTCTCCCGATTGTAACTATCGCTGCTGTGAATGAATCTTAGTTAAATGAATAAGGAAGAGACGGGAAGTACCAATGATCAGAAAACGTGAAAATCACTGACAGCTAGACTCTAGAGAGCACTGTAATTCAAAATCTCTTACCGTCCTGAACGCTTTTCAACCCAGGATAATAGAACGTCTAGAAGGAAAAAAGGAGAAGGGGGGAGGAAAAGAAACAGAGACAGACAAAACAAATTTAAAGAAACAAAACAAAACAAAAGAACACTGAAAACCATCCAGGCAGTGGGGAGAGTCAAAATAGGAAAGCCCCAGAAATTTGACATCGTTTCTTCCACGACCAAGACAGCGTACTATTCATTGTCCCACAGCCCTCTGCGCACCGTCCGGGGAGCAGAGTGTTGCCGGGCACGCAATGCTCTCCAGTCCGCCTTTGAAGAGGGGGCAGGCACAGCCGTCGTCAGACAACCTCAAATCATGTCAGGCTCCAGTCTCTTCTAGCTTGGAGCTGAAAAAGCCCGTCCTCCAATTTAGCTCTGAACTCCTCACCCCAATCAATTAAGAGAAATCCCATCAAAAACCCCAAATAAGTTCGCCTGGCTTGACCTAGCTAAAGGGACATCGCTCCTCCTGGAAGAATCTATCATTGTTAAATGGCTCACACTGATGGTTGAGGAATTCAGGGAGAGAGAGTGAATCCCAGCCCTCAAGAGGCAGGAGAGACCCTCACACTCACAGATGGGCACCCTTATTACAGATGGGGAAACTGAGGCTCGGAGACAGCCACTGACTTTGCCCGGGTCACACAGCCTTGTGTTATTGTTGTTAAAAGGAATCCTTGAGATGGACTTAGCTTCCTACACAGTCCGTTTAGCTCTCACACTTGACCATGTCAGTGACTCTGACTTGAGGTTCAAGAATAAAAGCATCATGCATTTGTAGCAACATGGATAGCCGTAGAGATTATCATACTACGCGAAGTAGGTCAGGCAGAGAAAGACAAATATCAAATGATACCACTTGTGTGTGCAATCTAAGAAAAGGACACAAATGACCTTACTTATAAAACAGAAAGAGACTCACAGACATAGAAAACAAACCATGGTTACCAAAGGGGGAAAGGGTAGGGGAGGGATAAATTAGGAGCTTGGGATTAGCAGATACAAACTACTATGTATAAAATGGATAAACAACAAGGTCTCACTTTACAGCACAGGGAACTATACTCTGTACCTTGTAATAGCCTAAATGAAAAAAGGATGAAAAAGAATATATATGTATGAGTCACTATGGTGTACACCAGAAACTAACGCAACATTGCAAATTAGCTATACTTCAATTTAAAAAACTATTAAATTGAAAACATACATATAGAATAGTTTTGAGGCAAAAAAAAAAAAAGATAAGAGCATGACCCCAGCTTCACAAACCATGTTTCCGTTTCTCATTCTGCTTCATACGCACTGTGGGAACCTGGACAAAGGACTGCACCTTTCTGGGCTCAGTCTCATCCTTGCAGGATGGGGCAGCAGTATTTGTCTCACATGTGTGCTGTCAAGATTAAGTGAGATAGCATTTTCTTAAAAGCAGGTAGTTTCCGTGCTGAATAAATGCGAATCTCCCACCATTTCCCCTACTCCCCATTTCCCTGCCTTCTTTTTCCTTCCCTCCACCCCTCCTTCCTTCCTTCCTCTGGTCTTCCTAGATATGATGATGAATGCAAACAAGTATAACACAGGGTCCTCACTCAAAGGAAGTTCATCTCCAAGCAGGCTTCAGTTCGCACTTCTGCAAAACCTGAAAGCGGGAAGAGGTGGTTTCTCCAAACCCAGGTCCCCTGACTGGCCTCTCTGTTGTCACAGACGTTTATATGTATTCAGCACAGACAGCCCAGCGCCTCCCCTGGGCCAGGTGCTGGGCCAAGCCACAGGGATACAGGGATGTCCATCCTCTGCCCTCAAGGAGCTTATAGAAAACTGCAGCCGGAGACAAGGGGGAGAAAACTCCACAGGATGCAAGACATTACATAAACATTGTCTAGTGTTCCGAAGTCATGCAGAGGAAGGGGAGAAACAGCCGCGTCAGGGTCCAGCGACAAAGTGTCAGAGGGGGAAACCCAAGAGGTACCAAAGTTCTCCTTGTCTGATTGAAAAAACAAGCCAAACAAAAAAAAAGTTAAAGGGAAGTAGAAGTTCACCAGTCAGGGCAACTATTTCTGGGCACCACATTTTCTTAAGAGAATCTGCAGCATATGAACTGCTACTTTTTTTTTTTCAGTCCTTTGTGTCCTGTAATTATTGAACCGGATGGGGAAAAAAATCTAAGATTACCTGAGACTGAAACAACGGAAGGCAAATGAAAGGTAAAGAGGGAAAAAAAGAAGAAAGAAAGGAAGCTACCTTTAGTTTACACTTCTAAGTCCTAAATCAGGTCCCTTCATTTATTCACTCTATAATGGAAAAAAAAAAAAGAAAGAATGAAAGAAAAGGAAAGGGGGGGTTGGGGAAGGGAGGGAAGAAAGAAGGGTGAGAGGAAAAAGAAACCTGAGAGGTGGATATTATCTTCTTTTTAAACTAGAGGAAACTGGAGTCAAGAGAAAATGCTTCGCCCAAGGCAGCACAGTAGGACGGGGAGTGAAAGCCAGGTCTGTCTGACTGCAAAGCTCAGATTCCTGCAGGACACCCAACCCCGGGTCAGAGTCTATTCTATCCCTCAGGTGATAGCATAAGTAGTAAGGGATGGTCTCAAGAACCAGGAGGTCATGGGGGTAAGACTATAAAGCACAGAGAAAGTCCCACCACTCCTGGGATTGTCTCCACAAGGTTAACTTCTCCCTTTGCTACTGACTAAGTTAACCCTGGGCAGGTCACCCAACCTCTCTGGCACCCAGTTGCCTTATCTGTAAAATGGGTCCATAACATCTTCGTCATTTGTTGAAAGAGACTGCATTAGCTGACGTCTTGAGCTCCCTTCCAGGTTGAAGTTGTCAGATTCTACTCACGTCACAAAATTTCACACCTAGAAGAAAACTGTAGAAATTCCCACATGTCTCGAGCTTGAGAAATGGCTAGACCCTTGGCAGAGTTTTCCATTTGGCTCATTTCTGTGTTCTCTTCTTTTGCGTAATGATAGAATTTTTAGCTGGTCACGAGAATGCCCAGCAGGTCGGGGTGGCCGTAAGATGAAATTATTGGTAGTAAGATGTGAAAAAAAGTATGATGTGCAACTTCTACCCTTAAAAAGAAGGCTCTCCCCTTTCCTCCTTCCCACCTTCCTGTTGGAATGGAATGAACACACGATGGCAGGAACTAGGGCTGCCATCTTAGATCACAAGATGGAAGGCACATGATAAGGACCGCAGAGCAACATGATGGGAAGAGCTTGGTCCTGCTGCTCAAGAAGCCATCGTTCTATCCCTGGACCGCCTACCTGGACTTTATATATGGGAGAGAAATAAATTCATATCTTGTTTATGCTACTGGCTTCTAACAAATACATCCCTTTCAAAGAAAAAAAAAAGCCACAGATTGCCCAATTTGGGAAACAGACTGCATGGAAATGGGAAACATTTTAGACATGTTCATGGTGCTGCCACAGTCACAAATAGAAATTTGAAGGGGGCCACTGAAATCTCATGTCTATACATGGAAATGGACGTTGGGGGAGGCCCATCTAGATAATCCAGATTATGTTTATATCAGATGGGGAAAGGGTTGGATAACCATTTCAGTGTATACACAAAACTGTAAAAATTATCACCCAACTTTTCAGTTGCTCTCACCCCTACCCTAAGCCCAGGGGCCAGAAGAGCCCGATTAGAGGAAAGATGATCTAATCCAGTCATTTTCAAACCAAATCCCACTCTGACCCCAGTGCACGATCTGGCAGTGGTGGAAGTCCAGAGGATGGGGCAGGACAAGGTGGAGCTGAAATCAGCCGATCTCCAAGCCCCAGCCCTTGTCGCAACCACAGCACCACTGCTGCGAGCTGCTTTACACACTGAGGTTCCACAGAAGGGTGCAGATGACTCTGTTGTTCAAGTCTGAGTAAGCCCAACCTCCTGGCACATAGAGGAAGAAACTAGCACCCAGAAAGGGGAAGTGACTTGCCCACAGCCGCAGGGGACGTGGAGGACAAGTTCCCAGGCCTGGGAATCAGTCCCTTTCACCTGAAAGAGCCAGAAGAGAAAGAACCTTCGACCCCAGCAGGTGGTCACAGTCTGAGGATGAACCAGTGACTTCGTAGAGTGGCCCCAGGAAGTCACAGGCCGTGTGGCAGGAAGTCACGTGGACCTTCCTGGCTGGGAGGGGCCCAAGTGCAGAGCAAAGGGAAGCAGCACAGTTCCTGCAGCATCATGATCATAACCTTAGTTCTCTTCTTCCCAGGAGGCAGGATCGGGCAGGTGCCTGGGGTCAGGAACAGGCCCTGAATTCCCTGTGCACCAGTGTTGGTCATTCAGGTTAAAAAAGATTACATTCATTGAAATGATCCAAAACCTCCCAGTTCTCAAAGGGAAGACACACACATCATCTCATTTGGGGGCTCATACAGTGCTAGAGGGGAACTGGGACGGGAATCAACATGGCCTTGAGCGGAGGGTATTGTACAGTGGTAGACTGCACGCTTAGCATGCACGAGGTCCTGGGTTCAATCCCCAGTACCTCTGGTAAAAAGTAAATAAATAAGTAAACCTAATTACCCCTCCCTCCCCTAAAAATAGCAAAAAAAAAAAATCAACATGGCCTTATGATGATGTCATGGACACTGGCAGACCATCAAGACTCACTAGAGTGTGAATTCCTCCAGGGCAGGGGAGTGGGTTGATTGTGTTCACAGCTCTTTCCCCAGTGTTGACAACAGTACACTTGGAATGATGCCCACTAAATATTTACTTCAGAAGTGGAGGAACGTCCTCTGCCAATATTCCCAACCTCATCTCTCCCCAATTCCTCCACTCCATCACTCACGCTCCCTTCCCATCACACTGAACCACAGGCATAGCCCCAGGTAGAGAGGCAGCCCTTTCTCAAGCCTGCAGGTGTGATACATGCTCCTTCCTCAGCCTGGATTGGACTCTGCCACCTTTTTCTTCTACAGGACATTCATATCTCAATCTTGACATTCAGGGCTGCTGTGTTCAGATAAACAAGTTGTTCACCAGGCAAGGCAGTCAGCCCAGAAGGTAACTAGGCGCACAAAAATCTGCTTGGGCTCTATTTGCCAAGCTGTGCATCCTGGAATGGGGCTGCATTTGTCCAGAAAAAGGGGTGCCTTTTTCAGATTTTCACACAGCTGCTGTATGGGCTAGGGTCCTGTTGAAATCAGTTCCTCCAGGGAGCCTCTGCCCATAGCCCAGAGGAGCTGAGAATCCACTCACCATCTCTGGCCTTTATTTTCCCCCGAAAGGCCCTGAGGTCTCCCAGTGCAGGGGCTGTCTTGTTAGAAGTGTCTCAACAATTAGGACAGTGCCCCACCCACAGAGGCGCTTCAAGAAATGTTGATTGAATGGCAGAATCAGTGAATGAAAAATGATGAACTTAGAGAGGTGAACTGCCTTGTCCAGAACCACACAGCCAGTCATTGGCAGAGTGGCTCGAGCCCCAAGACCTCCTGGGATCTGGTCCAGAGCTTCCTTCCACAGTGGAAACCCCCCCTCCAAACATCCCTCCTAGAAGCCGGCAGACACCTTATTTAGCTGCGAAGACAAGCCAGATGAACCTAATTAATTTTGAACACGCTCATGCATCTTTTTCACTCAGTCAGTGAGGGTTGCTGATGAACAGAAATATTTGGGGAGACTCATTTTTCCACCCCCAATTCATAATTCTGTCTATTCATCACTCTTCACCCAGATTTAAGAAGTGCTCACTAAGTTCAAGCAGGCCCCCTGCCTCCAAGGCCGGCTGTCCTGACCGGGCTTTGCCCCTTGATGCTTATCGTGCAAAACTAAATCCAAGGGGTCTGACCAAGTGGCTTCTCTAAAGGGCCCCAGAGCTAAAAGAATCTCACACTTTTGTCTTTGGGGATAATGTGATCCAGACCCCCTGATGACAAGCTGCGCAGAAGAGAGTGAGAAGGAACACAGAAAATCACCACACTGGCAGCCGCGAGACCCAGGTCCCTGTCCTGTTCCGATAGGTAATTCCTCATTGGAAGAGTGAGACTGGACAATACCGCTGGACCAGAGCCACTTTGCCTGCAGAAGACAACACGCCCAAGGCAGAACTGTCTGGAAGATTTAAGACAATCAAGAGACGAGGGGCTTTGATTGCATCTCTATCCAAGGTGGGGGCTGTGCCAGGAGGAGAGAGAACCCAGGCATGGTCTTCAATGCCCACTCCACCACTTGATTGCTGTGTGACCTTGGGCAAGTCACTGAACTTCTCTAAGCCTCAGTCTCCTCATCTGAATAAGGAAGATAAGAATGGGTATGTGTTTTGGGTCACATCCTTCTTTGCTTATGCACTACTAGAGCAGAGAGGAAAGAGCTGGGGCTCTGGCTCCAACTTGCAGCCTGAACCTCAGTAAGTCACTTCTCCTAGTCTCAATTTTCTCCTTGGAAAATACTATCTACCTCATGGAGTTGTCACAAGAACTCAAAGAAAGGAATGTATGGAAAGTACTTGTTTACGAGGTGCCAAACAAGTGTGAACTACTCTGACATTATGTCTGACTACTAAGTTACTAATAAAGACAGACCACAGATTACAGGGCCCCAGTTTAATCACTCTTGTTTGGTCATCTTAAATAATGAAGTATCCTCTCTGGGCCTCCATTTCTTCCCTAGTCAAATGAAGGGGTGGTGGCCCCCTGAGGGCCTTCCCTCATAACACTCTGCGGGTACCAGAACCTCTGTCCCTTTGAACTGTCTGCTCCCTGGGCCTAAAATGTCTATGCCTATGGAATTCCCGGCTCATCCTGTAAGGCCAGGTGAAATGAACCTCCTCTGGGGACACTTCCCTGAAGAGCAAAGAAACAAGCAGACAAACAAAAATAAGCCTGGTGCTTTCCCTCGCCTTTAGTGGTCACCTGGATTCAGCACTTCCAGCTTTACTGATCAGTTCTCTGGTCCTCTCCCCACCCAGCAAAGCCAATATCCCTGGAGGGCGTGGCTGCCGTGGAATAATAGTGCCTGGGGTTTAAAGGCAGATCTGGGCCAAACTGAATTCTGTCCCGCCTAAGAGATGATGTCAATAAGTCACTTCAATTCTCTAAGACTCAACTGCCTTATCTGAAAAATGGGAGACCAATGTCGACATCACAGGTTGTGAGGACTCAATACAGGAACAGCCAAGAGCTGGAATTAGAGTTGCCCTTCTCTCCGGAAACATTTCCAGGGTGTGGCCCAAAAGTAGCATGAAATGAAGTGTTGGGGGACGGCACTGTGTGCATGGAGCTGCTTGGAAATCCAAATCCTCCAGCCGCCAGGCCTTCCTCACCGATAAACCGCCGCCACAGAGTTAAAGTTCAACCTCCCTTCGGACTCCGTGACTTCCAAAACGAAGACAGGATGGAGGCCCTGGGCTGCTCCCACTGGGCCGGTGCCTGCCAGGCCTTCTCTCCCCAGGAGGTCTCTTAGAAGAAGAAAAAAAAAGGCAAACAAAACCTTTTGCTGTGATCTCACTGCAAACACTCTCCCAGATAAATGCCCAGCTACCAAAGCATCTGCCTTGCATTCTAACACGTCCGCTGGGCAGAAAACAAGGGATCAGGTCCCAGTCGGCCCGCGCAGCCCCGGCCAGGGCACCCACCTCCCAGGCCCGGGACCGATGGTCCGCAGGCGCCGCGCTGCCCGGGAAGGACCCCCGCGAGCTCAGCTCGCAGCCGCCCCCCGCCCCCGGCGACAGGCCCCGCCCCCAGCGACAGGCCCCGCCCCGGCTCGCTGGGCAGCCAACCAGCGCTTCCTTCTCCCCCTGAACCTGAAGGGACCGCCGGGATCCGCGGGTGCCGGAGGAAAGCTCGGGACCAAAATAAACAGAAAAGCGGATTCCGAGGAGAGGCACGCAGCCGGACACGCCCGCAGCAGAAGCACCACGGAGAGAAACCGCAACTGACTTCCTCCGAGAAGTTAGAAGATATTCCATCCGTAAAAACGACGGCAGAGGTGTTGAGGAAGGAAGAGGAGGAGAATCCGGGAGTCAGAAGGTGCACTAGGAAAAAAAATATACATATATATGACGGCTGCAATTTAAAGAGAAAGTCAATACTCCAAACTCGGCATTTGGTCCCCTCACAGGGACTTAATAACTCATTGATTGCATCATCCATCCCTATTCGTCCCTTCCCTCCTTCCACAGCTTTAAGTCCAGGCTCCATCGTTTTAATAACAGCCTCAACTCCCTTGCACTCGGGCCCATCAGTGTGCGCATCTGTGGAACCCCAGGCTGGTTAAACGCCGCTCTCCCATCCGTAAGCCCTCACCTGCGCCCACCCGGCGGCACATGGCAGAGAAGCACATGGCCTGGCTGACTCCTCTCAACAGATTCCTGAAACCAACGCAAGCTCTACTACACTTCCCAAGCGGATCCATCCCACTCCTCCAAAGGACCACTTTACATCTTCCCGCTTGTCGGCCCCACCACCTCCCCCACCCCTTACTCAGAGCTTCTAATCTTGCTCTGTTTTCATTCAGGAAATAGACTCAGTCGGAGCAGACCTTCCTCCAGCCACCCCCCGCCCCCTCTCCCCACACGAGTATCAGCGCTTACCCTTCGCGGATTCTCCCTGCCCTCCGTCCTGGAGTCTGTAAGGTCGCTAGGCCTTGCCCTTTCACGGGCCTCACCTCGACTGGCATTCCGTGCCCAAGTCCTTCACTGCCCCCAAGCAAACCTCCCTCCTGCCCTTCTTGTCTAAATCATTCTCTTTGGCACACAAACATCCTGTAATTTCTCCCATCTTTAGAACCAAGAGCAAACCCAAACCAAACATCCCTTTTGATGTCTTCCTCCAGCTACCAACCCATTTCTCAGCTTCCTGTACAGCACGATTCAAGTTCGGTCTGCACCAGCGGTTTTCAGACTGGTTTGTTTCACCTGCACCAAGAGAATTTTGAAAAATTATGTACTCTAACATACATTTTTAAACTGACATCTAAAGTTGCATATTGTAAGTTTAGTCACAAAGAAGGTAATTTATGGCAATTTGTAAATACTGAACATTCTTTTAAAGTTACTGAGACAGGAGGGAAGGAGCAGGTCACAGCCATTAAAGGAATGACACAGCATTTAGTACCACGATGGCGGAAAACTCAGTTTCCAACAGGCCCAGGATGGCGGGAGATTCGACCTCCAGCAGACCTTGAGCTTCATTATACACACTGTAATGTACTAGCATGGTGGATGACACACCCATAAGCACCATGACACTTCTGAGGCTAACCATGAAAGGTCAAAGAGAGGGCGATGGCCCAGTTCCTGGGAGTCCCCACCCCTTCCCCAAAGCAGTTGGAATAATCCTCTCACTTGTTAGTATATAAAAACTAGAAATGCCTCTCCTCACCTCTGGGTCACTCTCTCTCTCGCCCGCCTAGACAGCCCGTACTCTGTCTGTGGAGTGTGTTTCTACCTTTACTTTAACCACCGCCCCTCCCACCCCAACCTAGGGAACATCTCTTTAAATAAATCTACTTTTACTCAACTATGGCTCGCTCTTGAACACTTTCCTGCACAAAGCCAAGGACCCTCACTTGTCAAGGTGCGTCCCAGGGATTCAACCAAGTCCTGGGACACAGCCATCCTCTTGCCACCCCCCCCACCCCCCCACCACGTTTTCCTGTATCAGTACTTAGTCGCTGTTTTACATGATCTAGTTGAATTTGAATATCATAGCGTTCTATGCTTACATTTACTTTAAAAAGTAAGAAAGAGCTCTTCTTAACAGTCAGAAATTTTCATTTCTTTTATTCTTTGAATTTATATTTTTATTCTATTTACTCCATTTACCTCCCCTCCAGAATCTTAACCTAACACAGATTATAAGATTGAAAATCTTTTACTAATCACCACATCGTATATCTCTAACAAAAACGTATGTAGATCGAAATGTAAAATGTTTTGTTTCCTCTAGCCATATGGTTCTAAGCATTTAAAAATTCCATCTGCATTGAGTTATCATAATCATCAGTAAAACACAATTGATCAAAATAAGAAATATGGATTTTTAAAAATAATTCCTAAGCATATAAAGTAAAATATTACAGGAAATTCATCTCATCATGAGATATGAGAATTTTCTTTAATTTGTTTATGTTTCCCCTGGGATAGAATATTTATTGCTAGAATGACAGACTTAAGCATGGATTCTAGTCCTATTTTTCATATTTACAAATATCAACACTGAGACAACTTAGTGTCATTGTGCTGTACACCAGAAATTGACACACTGTAACTGACTATACTTCAATAAAAATAAATAAATAACAACCAAAAAAATCAGTACATAAGGAAGGTGTTTTGTTATATGAATGTGGCTTTATTCTTTGAATTCCTTCTAAGTTGTATTCCAAAAACCACATGGTGAACTATCTTCAAACATTATTTTGAAGACTGTATTATCTGACAACTACTCAGTCAGGAGCTCAGGAGAGGACATGCTGATTGTAAGGTGCCTGTCAGACATTCAAGCAGAGACATCAAGATATTGTGTCCTCTGTCTCTTGCAGCAGGAACGCGGCGCCCCAGGCAGGATGAGGATGTGAGGGGGGCTGCAGCGGGTGGCTGCAGACGCTGACCCTTACCCTGACCACCATGGAATGGAAAAAGAGCTGCACTGGAGTCAGAGACTTGGGTTCTAATCATAAGACCAGCACCGCTGACAGTGTGACTGGGATAAATTATAAAACCTCTCTGAGCCTGTTTCCCCTTGTCCTTTTCATGCAGGTCCACCAATTCTGAAAGCAGGAGAAAGTCTTGAAGGAGAATTAATAAAATGGCCGCACTTAGGCTAGCAGATTGCTTATTCTTATGCTTGCCCTTAAAATGGTCAACAAATCTGACTGACCTGTTGCTACTCACAGCTCCAGGCCCATTGTTAAAATACAGCTATTAATTTTACTATTTCTGCTTTATTCCAGTAATCAAAAGTAATAGTCATGCTTAGTTTCTGAGTCATTTTCCAGGAAGAAAGTCACAGAACTGTAATTTTACAAGGTAACCTGGATTATCAAGAAGACCACACCTTGGGCACTTTCGAGATAAAGAGACTGAAAGAGCAACACGCTCTAGACTCTGTAGAAGTGGCCACCTGGAGACACCGTGACCCCACTCTAAGTCTTATGACAAGAAAATGGTTCTGTTGATTGTTATGTGTGTTTTATTGTTCAAGCTGTAGCTATGTAATCACCCTGCCCCAGCCCCAAGATCGGTTCACTGTTTGAAGGCACCAGCCTGCTGTGAGCCCCTTTGCCTGGCAAAGCAAGAAAGCTGCCTCTTTTCTTCCATGCTCTAAGACCCTGTCTCTGAGTTTCAATTTGGCTTATCAGGGATGGGGGTCAATCTTTTGGCAACACTCTCACTGGGGACACAGACTTTTTGGCTGAATCACTAGTCACACACTCTGAATTTATTATTATTATTATTATTATTATTACTATTACTACCTCTTAAATGTAGTATGATACATATAAAAATTACCATCTTAACCATTTTTAAGTGTACAGCTCAGTAGTGTTAAATATATTCACATTGTTATGCAGCCAATTGCCAGAACTTTTTAATCTTGTCAAATTGAAACTCTGTATGCATTTAACAGCTATCCATTTTCCCCTCCCCTAGCCCCTGGCAACCACTCCCCTATTTCCTATTTGTATTACTTTGACTATTCTTTTTTTTTTTTTTTTTTACATTTTTATTGATTCATAATCATTTTACAGTGTTGTGTCTCTTTGACTATTCTTGATACTTCATATAAGTGAAATTATTCAGTATTTGTCTTTTTGTGACTGGCTTATTTCATTTAGCAAAATGTCCTCAATGTTCATCCACGTTGTAGCATACGTCAAGTTTCCTTCCTTGCTAAGGCTGAATCATATTCCATTTTAGGTATATGCCAACTGTGAATTTTATTTCACACTGAGATTAGATTTTTGCTTATTAATAAAATGTTTATTGAGCGCCTACTATGTTTGTGTACATACATTTGTGTATGATGTACAGCGTGAACCAAACAGATATAAAGTGCATAATCTGGTGTAAAGTGGACCCATTCTCCTGTCCTGTCTTTTCATCCATCAATCAGGCCTCTGGGTCAGAGAATCAAGGTGGCATGGAAATCCCAGTATCCCAATCTGGAGCCCAGAGACGACCTAGTTCCATCCTCCACACATACCACACACCTCCAGAGCCTGCCTCACACCAACATAACCTCTGCCTGACCTTCATTCCCTCCTTTGTAATAGCTGCATAAATGTCTGCATCTCTCATGAGATTGTAAGCCTGTTTGCAAATAAGAAGCAAACAAGATTTCATTCTGTATCCCCAGCACTTTAACAAGCTACTTGGCACATAGAGATGTTCAATAATTGTTTTTAAATATTTACTCATAAAGCTGGGAAACTACTTCTTCAAAATTATTCAAATAATTCAAAAATCACTTCTTGCCTACCATGTGCCAGGCTCTGTCCTAGAAGACAGGATTATCACCAAGAACAAGACAAGCTTGATCCACACTTAAGGATCAAGGTTAGGGTGTGGAGAATCAGCAGTAAGTGAAGAACAGTCAAAGAAATAGCAGACAGCGATTAGAACAAGGTGTGAGGGTATCAAAGGCCTGGCTTTACACTGTCTTATTCTGGAGGGTCGGGAAGTCCCCTCTGCAGAAGTGTCAGTAGAGCAGAGATCTGAAGGATAAGAAGGAGCCCGGCAGGGGCAGGTCATAGGGAAAGGCATTCTAGGCAGAAGGAACAGAGTCTGCAAGGAAAGTTGCATTGATGCAGGTGGAAGCGGTGAACTAGCATTCCGAGTTTGGAGGTAAGACCACCACGTCTAATGCAGATGCAGTGATCTGTCCACCTCACACAGAAGTGGTGGCTAGACTGGGAGCTGAGTATGGTCAGAAAGTAATCATATAAGAGGAGTTTGCAGATATTTATCAAAGTAGTTCAATCCTCTAAGCCATAGAAAAGAAATAGCCTGACTGAACGTGATCCAAAATAAGCCC
This sequence comes from Vicugna pacos, assembly GCF_048564905.1. NCBI lineage: Eukaryota > Metazoa > Chordata > Mammalia > Artiodactyla > Camelidae > Vicugna > Vicugna pacos. The sequence continues at coordinate 26,352,992 of NC_132999.1, read as the reverse complement.
ACACTTCTCATTCCGCACTCCCCTCCTGGGCCATCTGTCTCATCCACTCCTCTTGTCTTTCTCCACCTCCACCGTGTCTAAGTTGTTGACTCCTAAAAGTCTGTCTCCTGCCCAGATGTCTATTCTGAGCTAGGGATTCTAGCCCCTAGCTGGAATGCAAGCTCTATTTTGTTTTGGACATTGCTTTCCAAAACCAAAGCGTTGTCTGGCACAGAGCAGGTCCTCAGTAAACATGTTTTGAATGAATGAATAACTAAATGGACTGCAGGCCTATTTATCCAACTAGTTACTGGATATGTCCATCTCAACATCTCACAAATGCCTGAAGTTCCACATATCCAAAATAGAGTTTCTTATCTCTACTATTCTCTCCTACAAAATGCCCTTTCTCTGTTTTCTCTCTTGGAGATTAGTACACAGTCCACCTGACTGTCCATATCAGAAAGCTGGCCACCATGTTTGATTTCTTCCCTCTGTTTTCACCCGTACCTAACAGACAATGAACCCTTCTCAATTCTAACTTTCTATCATTTCTAGAATCCACCCCTGTTTCTATATCCCTTCTGGATTTGCCTTGGCTAAAAATCTTATCACTTCTCTCCTGGATTATTGTAATAGTCAACTAATTGCCTCATTTATTTCTGTCTCTCCATAGAAACCTCTATTCTGTGCAATACCCATAAGAGTGATACTTTTAAAATATATTTTTAAATTGTAAAAGCTACATATTCATTCTAAAGATGTGGAAAGTACAGAAAAACTTGAAAAAGAGAAGAGAAATCACCAACAGTTCCACTATGCAGAGATAACTATAGTCATTTTTTGGTTTTGGTACAGTTGCTCCCAATAGTTTTGCTGTGCACATAGTTATTTATTCATTCATTCATTTGTTTATTTATTTATTTTAAATCAAAGTCAGAATCATTGTATTTTAGCTTTGAACTCTTCTTTTTGGCTTGGCACTTTATTACAAATGTCTTCCTATACCTTTAAATATTATCAAATACATTTGAATGCTTTAAAATATTACCTCAGTTGGAAGTATCAATTTAATAACTTTTAATTATTTAACATTTAGATTGTTTCCAATTTCACTATTATAAAACAACTTTCAGTCCACATTTTTGTACATAAATTTTTGTCTTTATTTCTGATTATTTTCTTTTGATAAATTCCTAGAAATAAAATCAAAATTTATTTCTAGGAATTTACTAGATCAAATTATATAACCATGCATAAGGCTCTTAGCACTTCTGTCAAGTTGCCTCAGAGGAACTTTTAAAAAAGAGCAAAGCTAATCAGGTTATTCTCTTTTGAAAATGTCTACAGATGGATCTCAGACACTAATTCAGACTTCTTAGGTAGGTATACAAAACTGCATGACTTGGCCTCAACTTACTGCTCTGACTTCATCTCTACTGCTTCCACACATGATCCCTTTCCTTCAGTCACATCAAGCTATATATCAGCTCATAAAATGTGTCAGCCCTTTGGACATATTTGTGTTCCCTGCCCAGAAAACTACACTCTCTTTTCTTCATCTAGCCAACTCCTACTTGTTGCTTCAAAATTTAGCATTAACCATCATCTATGCAAGATGGAAAGTAGCTTGCATTTAAATGACTGCAGTGAGTTGGGCTCTATGTTAAAAACTCATTTGATTTAATTATCACAACCATTTTGCAGAAGTATGTTATCTCCAGCATCCACCTGAAAATACAGAAGCTCAATTAGTGAGGGGCTTATGTGGTTCAGTAGCAGAGTGGAGATTTAAACTCAAGTCTATCTGACTCTGAGCCCACATTCCTTACCAGTGTGTGTATGATTTGCTTCCTCTCTGATCTTTCTGTCATTTAGATTCCTTTTTTTTGGGGGGGGGGTTCATAGTATCCTGGGCTTACCTCTGTCTTTCTGTTTGTTGATACATCAGTCTCCCTCATTAGACAGTAAATTTGTTGAGGGCAAGAAACATGTCTAATTCACAGTGTAGGCGCTCAGTGAATATTCACTGAATGAATGAAGAATGAATAAACAAACACTGGTTGTACTCATAACTCTGACCTCAGTTTTCCTTAATTTCCTTTGCTGTCACTGATGATGACTTTATGAGCTTGTCTCCTTGGGGGGATCACCACTCATTTCCTCTGATGTCTTGATTCATGCTGGGGTCCTCCAACTGAGCAGAGGTGACATCATGGACACGGAACTCCTCTGCCAGTAACGATGGACCCCCAGACAGCATCCAGTGAATCAAGCAGAAAAGAAAGATGTTGAGCGGGAGCGCCAGTAGAAAGTTTCTGTTTGCCCACACATGCCAGAGTAATGAGAGGAAAGGAAACACAGAAATAGAAGGCAGAGGCTTAATGGGATAGAAAGAGGCCCCTGTGTGAGGCAGGAACTGGCCTCAAAGGATTAAAAAGAAAATGAAAAGTGAAAACTTGGCACATAGCTTCAGTTGGAATTAAGAGATCAGGTTCACAGGAACCATTGTCCACTGCTGTCCTGCTGATGTCAAAACTCATTCCTCCCCCTCCTCCCAACACCCTAAAACCAAGAGCAGGGCAGTGTTTACTTACGTACAATAGATTTCACCCACCAAAACGGGCATCTTCCATAGGAAGAGTTTCTGAGAGCTGCTTGGACCACATAGTCCACAGTTTGGTCACCAAAGTGGCAATTATCCTTTATTTCCCCTCTCCACTGTTACCGCAAACATCACAGCATCCCCACAAATGCCACCTAACAGTTCGTGTCACTCACTCAGAAGAAGCAGAGCAAACATGCACATACATGCATATATTTGGGCACACACACACAACTGCATTCATGTCCAGAGCAAAACAATCATGTCCTTGCAAATACATATACATACTTGTATATATAATTCACACACACTTTCATGTATATATACTAAAGAAAAGACTCTCTAGTCATCTATTCAATCAAAAAATATTTATCATGTACTTATTCTGTGCTGGCCACTGTGCTCCATCCTAAGGGGAAAATGAGGGATAAGGCAGTGTCATTGCCTGCAAGGAGTTCACAGTCAATAGGTGAGAAAGACCGCTAGTCAACTGCAGAACAAGAAGACAGTGGAAGGCCAGCAAAGCCATCCAACCCAACCTTTGGGCACAGAGATTTCCCAGATAAGGTGGAGACAGATCTGATCCTTGACAATGATAGGAAGAAGTAGCTACGTATGCAAAAGCAAAGTGTATGCGTTTGGGAGAACTGCAAACAGTTCAGCATAGCCGGATTTTAGGAGACAAGGGGAAACATGGGTGTATCCAAAGAAATAGGGGCATAGGGATAGGGGAATCCCAGATCCCGAAAGAAATCCCATGCTGAAATTCCAAATCCAGCAACATGGCAGACTTCATTAATGGAGACGACCTTCCATCAAGAAAAAGCACATAGAAATACTGACTAAAATATAACAGCTCCTTCCACTGAATAAAGTATAACAGTTCCCTTCCCCCATTAATACATGGACCAGATCAAAAAACATTCCACATAACAGAAATAAAAGAAGAGTGTAAAACCAAGGTAATGACTTCAGTTGGTTGGAGAGGTATGTTGAGGCCAAATTGTACAGTTCTGTATATACATCTAATAAGGCTGAACTATTTTTTAAATCCTCCTTTAGAAAGTTTAAAAAGAGAATAACAATAAGATTTGCACAGCCTAGAGCCTATGAGCCCTCTGGGATTCCTTCCTGTCAGCAGCAAACCCCAAATTTGCTTTTTAGAGACAATGGTGTGTGGGACTCCCACAGAAAACACAAGCCCTGCTATAGATAAGCTCACAATAAAAAATTATAAACCCCACAAGTCCAACCTATTTAGTTGGCAAAGTGAAAATTAAAATTCAGAGGGATTTTACCTATTCATACTTAGCAGATTATTAAAATTTAAAAGTCTACCAATACCAATTGTTGAGGATGGAAATTGATTGGAAATCTCACATACTGCTAATAATAGTACAAATTTGATACAACTACCTTTGAGAGCATTTTAGCAATAGTATCTGTTAAAGTAGAGATGTGTATACTCTATCATCTAGCTATTCTATTTCTTTGTATATTGGGACTAAAATGAGAAATACATAAAGGAGTCCATTTCTGCATTGTTTGTAATAGCGAAAAACTGGAAACAACCTAAATGTCCATCAACTTTATAATGGATTAACAAGTATAGTCCACTCATAGAGTGAGGCTACAGAGTGTCCAATGAGCATCATACATCTGTGTGCCATCATGTATAAATTACAAAAACACAATGTTGAGTGATTAGAGCAGATTATAAAAAAACACACTACTATGATACTATTTACATATATATATATTTAAAGCTCATAATACAGTTCTATATATAGCTCAGGGATGCATATGTATGTTGAGTCAATACGATAACCTGTTAGGAAAGGACATACACAAAACTTAGGATAAAAGTTACCTATTTAGTTTTTTTTCCTACAAACATCCCTGTTTTTCCTATTTCGGTTGAGGTATGACACAATAAACAAATGCATGAATCAAAATATACTGCTTAATAAACTTTTCCCATGACCACCACCCACATTAAGTCCTCTCCCAATCAATATGTCCCACAAAGGTAATCACAAATCTGACTTCCATCACTATACATGAGTCTTGTCTGATTTTTTTTAATGTAGAATTGAATTTATTGACATAACAGAGGCATTTAGTTATTACACATGAGAAGTCTAGATGCAGGTGCTTCCAGCTTCCAGAGCTGATCCACCCAGGACACTGGGTCAACCGCTCTGTGTGGTTCTGGGCTCTTCTTTATAGCTGGCAAGGGGCTGGCACAGCCCCTCACAGCATCCCCTCACAGCACACTTTGGAAGGAAGGAAGCAGCAATAACCAGGCTACTGAGACAACTCAAGGGCTTTCCTGTTTTCTCAGATACATAAAACATGATCGGCTGCACGGAGGCTGGGAAGCCAGTGACCCGCTCTTCTAGAATCTGTGACTGGAGATGAGTAAAGAAAAAGAAGTTTGGGTATCATGACAGTCAAATAATTTCCTGGGTTTCCTATCAGGCTACTTCAATGCTAGGAATCAAGTCGTACAAATGTTTATTTTGGTTCAAGTGTGTTTTTCTGACGAAGGTAAGAATCATTGCTCTGGAATTTTCTGTTCTTACTGAACTCCTTGACGTGTATTGTTTTTACTTGCTTGTTTGGGTTTTTTCCCCTTTCTTTTCTCTTTGTTTTATTGAGATATAGTTGACACACAGCAGCGTCTCAGTTCAAGGTGTACAGCATAATGATTTGACTTACGTATATTGTGAAATGACTACCACAGTAAATGTAGTTAATACTCATCATCTCTTATAATACAAAAGAAGATAAGGAAAAATATTTTTTCCTTGTGATGATAACTCCTAGGATTAATTTTCGTAGCAAATTTCATATATGCCATACAGCAGTGTTCACTGCAGTCATTACATTGTACATTACACCTCCTAGTACTTATTTATCTTAAAACAAAAGTCTGTACCTTTTGACTGCCTTCATCCAGTTCAACTCCCCACCTCCGCCCCTGGTAACCACAAATCCGATCTTTTTTCCTATGAGTTTGGTTTTTCTTCTTCTTTTTTTTTTTTTACATTACACATATAAGTGAGATCATACAGTATTTGTATTTTTCTGTCTGACTTATTTCACTTAGCATCATGCCCTGAAGCTCCATCCAAGTTATTGAAAATGACAGAATTCCTTTTTATGGCAGAATAATATTCTACTGTATATATATTCCACATCATCTTTATCCATTCATCTGTTGAGGGACACAGGTTGCTTCTATGTCTTGGCTACTGTAAATTGTGCTGTTGTGAACACTGAGGTGCAGAGATTTCTTCAACACAGTGCTTTCATTTCCTTCGTACATCTTCCCCAAAGTGGAATTCCTGGGTCGTATGACAGTTCTTTTTTTGGTTTTGGGGGGAAATACTCCAAACTGTTTTCCACAGTGGCTGTCCCAGTTTACCATCCCACCATCAGTGCACAATGGTTCTCTTTTCTCCACATCTTTATCAACAATTGTTATAACTTGTCTTTTTAATGGTAGCCCTTCCATCACTATGAAGTGATATCTCTTTGTGGTTTTGACTTGCATTTCCCTAATGATTAGTAATACTGGGTATCTTTTCACATACCTATTGGCCATTTGTTTATTTTCTTTGGAAGAATGTCTATTCAAGTCCACTGTCCATTATTTAATTGGATTGTTTGTTTTTGCTATTGAGTTGTATGGATTCTTCTTCTTTTTTTTTTTTTGGATATTAACTTCTTGTCATATGTAAGGTTTGCAAATACCTTTTTGCATTCAGTAGATTGTCTTTTCATTTTGTTGTTTGATTCTTTTGTAATGAGTTTTGCCTGTTTTGAACTTCCTAAAAATGAGCTCACACAGTATGCATATTCCATTGCCTGGTTCCATTCACTCAGTAGTCTTTCTGTGAAATGCACTCATATTGCTGTGCATTGCAGGGGTTTGTCCATTTTCATTGCTAAATGGTATTCCTCATGTAAATATTTCATTCCATTATTTAATTATCCATTCAATCGTTAGTGGGGATTTGTGTTGTTTCCAGTTTGGGGTAGCATTGCCATGGGCATTCTTATACATGTTTTGATGAAAATCCATCCAACCCTCAGCCCAACGCCCTGGCTTTGAAGAGGGAGGAAGAGGGCCACACACCAAAGAAAGCTGCTGGCCTCTGGAAGCTGGAAAAGGCCCGGAAACAAGAGCCCTAGAGCCTCCCGGAAACATGAGAGGATAACTTTGTGCTGTGTTAAGCTTCAAGTGGGTGGTAAGTGGTTATAGTGGCAACAGGAACTGAATCCAAGTTCTGGCCTGCAGTTTGCTCCTCCAGGCTCTTAGATGGGTCGTTTCATCTTTGCATTCCTTCGTATTCCTTGTTTCTCAAAATAAGAACTGTCGTAAGGAACGAAAGTGACAAATAGGGCAAAGTGCCTGATAACGCAGGTGCTCACAAAATGTGAGTGTCCAGGTTGGGGAGACGCAGGGAGGAAAGGCAGAAGCCAAATGCCATTCTTAGCAGTGCACCCTCCTTCCTTGGATGTGGACGGGACTTCCTCAGTGAACTCCCCAAGCACACCTTATCTAGAGCCTGCCCCTTATCTGCCCTTAGGGGACCCACACCCCCCTCCTCCCTGAGGAAAACCCCTTTTACAGCACAAAAGCTCTTTAGAACAGCCGGAGATGAGAGCAGGGCCAGAGCCTCGCTCTGCAAACAGGCTTGCAGAGATGAAAGAGCTTCGACGTCAGTATCTACACCTCAGCCACCTAATTCCCCTGCAGAGACATTCCCACGGTGGTGCCCTGAGGGGCGACGCCCCCTCCTCCCACCCACCCGAGACAACCCCCCTCAAACACTCCAAGCTTCCAACTCTTGCCTTAGTTGTTATGAGCTTTTATTTAAAAAGCACATTTAATACAAGTATAGTTTCGCAGATACAAGTTTTCACTTTGTATTCTACAAAAGTCTTTGAATATTATTCTCTTTACAAAAATGGAACCTTACAAAAATACTGACACTTTAATGTTTTTATACAGTTTTCTCTAGTTGCAGTTATTTCTTCCATTGTAAAAACAACGTCTACCACAGAACTACGATATTTTAGTTGATATTAAAACAAAATGAACTCGATGCTCCTTTAAGCAGCTAATGTAAATAACACAGGTCGAAACACAGTTTATAATCATAGTGGATAGAGCTAAAATTGTTTCAGAAATAATATCTTACATAGTTAACTTTGAATGTTTTATACATTATTTATATAATATTTATATATAAAAATCATAGCTTGCTATAAGTTGAAATGAAAGGACGGCTTCTGTAGTAAGGATGTGCATGTGGTTGACCCATGTGGTTACATTTAGCCCTTTGAAAGGTTTGCCTCCAAGATCTGAAAGCATTTCTTCCTTCCTCCGTCCCTCAAAGGTTCAGGAGAGGCAGTCCCTGTCTGCTGCCGGGAGTGGGACCCTGCTTGGAAGGACACTTAGGCACAGAGAATGAGGAACCTGCACAGAGATTTAACCCACATGTTCTGCCCAGCAGAACCTGCCAAGAACTGTCCTGGAGATCAACCCCAAGACCACAGCGCTTTACACGGCTTAGCAAGAGCGGCTCCCACAGAGGCCCCCGACAGCATCGTTATCTGGAAGGGGGGCCCCCTCAGGCGTGAGACCGGCTGCTACCCTGGCTCATTCGGACTTGGAGCAGCCAAAAGGTTGCTTCCTTTTTCATTCTGCCCCCTTCACTCTCCTTCATCTCTTGCATAGAAGGCTGCTTTCCATCAGCCGATGGCGGACCACATCTTTGCTCATCTCCGGACCCTCCCAGGCAATCCCGGTGGGCACACAGCAAGGGTTTCGAGGGAGAAAGCAGTAACCAAAGCACCGTCACTGAGAGTGTGCGGCGCCCGGGTGATTGGTGCACACAGCATCAGCACCCTGGAATCTACGTTTCAGCGTCACAGGACGGCGAGTCAAAAGAAGACACAGGAGGGCCTGTGCCCCCCAGGCTCTTCTGAAATTGTGCTATTTGTGAAATTCATTCGTCCACAGAGTCTCCTGATCACTAAAGTGAGGGACTGTGGTTGCGGCCTACAGGCTGAGGAAGGGAGGGAGGGACGAGGCCTCACGACTGCGAATTTGGATTCAGGATGTGATCACTCAACTGAGCAAACCTGCTCTTATAGTTAAAAAAAAAAAAAAAAGTTCCTGAACCAAAGTCACAGCAGAGAATCGAGTGGTGTGGACAGAGGGACATAAGAGGGGAACCCCTAATGGCTATTTTCTTGATTCAGTGCTATTTCTGGCATCGTGGGCTACAAAGTGAATCTGAGCTCCTCGGGTCACAGGGGTGACCGGCAGACTAGGCGCATCATTTTAGTGTTTGTTGCAGAACTAGCCCGTGTTCACTAGAACATGAACACTTGAACCAACGGCACATCCAGGCTTCCGGCACTTGGTGTTAGCTGGCTGGCTGTTGTTTTCCATACAGGTGAACGCTACCTATTTTGGAAGGCCACAAAGGAAGACTTTTTTTTTTTTTTCTCCTTTAAAAAAAAATCAGTCGGGCAAAAAGTTTTTCCCTACATTCTACTGTCTGATGAGATTGGAGAGCAGCAGCAAAAACTTGCTGTCAGCAGTCACGTTACAGATCGGCCGGGGCGGCGGGCGCGCCTACACCATGTTGTGGTGATTGTTCCTGTCGATGATGTCCACAGGCGACAGGAGCTCCTTCCTGACGGCGGAGGGAGGCAGGGACAGGGTGGCCTTGGTCTTGAAGAGGTCGGACACGAAAAACACCTGGAAGCACAAGGCCAGATATCAGATCACTAACTGGCGTCTGGGCCTTGGGGACAGGCAGAGGCAAAGGGCAGAGCATAGGAGCACGGGTTTTAGGAAAAGGGGCCCCCAAACTGTAGCTCTGTGAATAGGAAAGGACCGTGGAGACCACAGAGTCCAATTCTCTCTTTATTTTTTTGGTGGGGGAAGATAATTAGGTATATATATAAAAAATATATATATATATTTTAATGGAAGTACTGGGGATTGAAACCAGGACCTCGTGCATGCTAAGCATGTGCTCCACCACTGAGCTATACCCTCCCCCAACAGAGTCCAATTCTCATTGTACAGAGAGGGAAACAGAGGCCCAGAGAAGGGCAGTGACATGCTCTGGCTTGCACAGCCGTGGTAAGGGCAGACCTCACTTCCAGGGGCTCTCAGTCCAGTGCTCCATTATCTGCAGGCCCCACTTCCTTATTTCTCAAGGCAAATGAATAGCAGTGAAAGATAAGTTCTCAAACAAAGGAAGCCAGTCATGATTAGTCACCATCATTCGTCCACGACACTTTCCCTTTCCTCACAAAGGAATCTAGGGTGTAACCAGACGAGATCAGCCAATGTGAATTCCTATCAGCAGGAGCGGGAGTGAGGAAGCAGCTGTGACCACGTTTTCCCGAAAGCCCAGTGATGTCGACCATGTGACGGGGGTCAAGGAGCCAGGGGCTCTCGGCGGAGGGGGTCAGCAACTAACCCGGAAGAAAGGTCAACAGAAACCCTCCGATCGCTGCTTCCCAACCTCCTTCCTCCTCCCGAGCACGTGACCTCGCCGGGCCGTTCTTAGACCTGTTAAGAAACATTACGGAACGCGCAAAGGTGTAAGGATGGCTCAGGCGTGGTTCCTGTCTCAATTAGCCTCTGATAAAAGACTCGAGAACTTGATGTGTTACCAGAAGAAAAAAAAACTCACGCTTTGTATTTGGTGGCAAAGTAAACACACAGACATCCACTTGAGCCATTGAGCAACAGGAGTTGTATTAAGTAAGAGGCAACTGTCAGTCACATCATTTAATAGGAAACTTATGGCTGGGTTCTGAAATGGGGACTAACACACTTCAAAGTTCCTATGGCTAACAGCTTTTTGGATGGAAGTGTCTTTGTCCTGCAGATGCTAATGTGATCCCTAATAATGACAGCCCTGTGACTTCATTCTGGACACTTTATAGGCAAGAAGATGAAATTCTTAATAAGACTGCACCAGCACCAAGGCTCTGGCAGCCTGGGCCTGGCCACAGAAAGTTCTTGGATCCATTGCTGAACCAATTTCCACAACGGTCCCTCTGCAGTGATACAGCAATCAGCCAAGTGCAACCAAAACCACAGCGAGAAACTGGTGATGCTGTTACCCCAGGAGAGCGGGGTGACGAGAAGACAAAAGTGAAACAGAGGCTTGCTGCTCATAAAACCCTCTGTACCTTTTGAATTTTGCATCCATGGCATATATTACCTACTCAAGAATTTCCTTATTTTTTTTTTTTGGTTAAAAAGATTTTTTAAAAAGTATAGGTTTCTTTACAATGAACAAGAACGTGATATATTAGCCAAGAAATGTAACGTTTTAGTACTTGTACAGTCTGCGTGCTACTGAACGTACCATCTTGCAAAGGAATAAATTAAGCGTTTTGGTCCCTTTCTTTTCTAAGGAGATGTGAAGAGCGAGAACTGGGGCCCAGAAAGGCTTGTCTCGTAGCCAGAGCAAGCTTACGAACCGGGAGAGAAAAGGCCTGTACCCAACCCCGCCGGGAGGGCCCCACGGGAAAGGGTTTTCAGGTGCCCCCAGTTTAAGGAAATCCTAAGGAACATGATTAAAGTTAAATGCGGAGATCGTTAAACTTTTCAACTCTTCTCTGACAGGTGCAGAGCCAGCGTCCTCACCTCTACCTGGAAATTAACCTTCCTCATCTTCCTTCCCTTTGTCTCTGAGGAAGGAGCTTCTGTCAACCCTTCCAGTGCTGGTTCTCAACCCCACTTCCTGCCTTCAGCCTAGCCACTAGCTCCACCAAAGAAGGGCCCTTACTGATTTCATTTCTCAGAGATCCTTCTCCCAGCCCACATCCCATCTGCTGGGGGCAAACACAGCAGTGGACACCCCCAAACAGACATCCCTCCCTCCAAGATCCTGACACCACCTCCCTCGACTGGCTTCTTTCCCAATTTCATTTCCCGAGCTCACATCCACTACACAGTAGGGCTTCCGTCTCCTAAGTGTGAGATAGGCATGACGTGAAGGTTCAAGGCAAGAACGTACTTGAAAAGAACTAAACCTGTGTCTGGCACTTAGTTCAGTAAAAGGTGTTCCTTTCTGTTACGCTCTGGGCCCCAAGGTGGTGACTGGACTCAGTGAGCCAGGCCCTCCTGTGTCTCCAAAACTTTGCTTATCTATCTGCCTTTCTTCCCAAACAGGAGGCTTCTTAAAGGAGCCCAGCCCCAAACGTTCTACATTGCCCACAGCACTTCGTGCTGAGCCTTGCACAACCAGGGGCTTATAAAATGTTTGCTGGTGAATTTCCACACCTCTCTCTACTGGAAGCATGCATCCCGGCCCTGGGTCTTCTCAGCACAGAGAACTCCCACGGACTTAAGGGGAAACACATCCTCACACGCCCCAGGCACACAGCCCAACAGCAAGATGAGACGTGGCATCTGGTCCAGCAGGAACCAACTTCCCCTTAAGCTGTATTCCTCTTTCCGCGTAGCTTGAGGTTATGCAAACACTTTTTTGGGGATCCTGAAATGCGATCCCGGCAAGACTCAAACAGGGCTCTGTCTTCCCCACGCTTGAACAGCAGAGCGCCACGAGGACTAGGAAACGGGAAAACTTCTTGGCTTGGAGCAGTTCTGTTTCCTGTAGAAGGTGATGTCTGACCGGAAAGAAAACCCAGAAGCCCAGGCTGGGAAGGGTCCCTACAAATTAGGTAGCTGTCCCAGGTCTGCGGGACAAACCTGCTGCCAGCCCACAGCCCCACCGCACAGACCTTCTCAGCCATCTGAGAAGACATCAGGTGTCAGTCTCTCGGCACACACACGAGATCTATGCTCCAGGCGCCACAATGAGCTCCAAGTTATGCAACCCTGAGCACGTGCTTTCAGTTCTCTCTCTCCTATTCTCTGCATTCCATCAATTGCTTCTTTTTAAATTTATTTTTAATTTTTTGATTTTTTTGAATTTTTGAATTTTTGAATTGACGTATAGTTGGTTTACAATGTTGTGTTAGTTTCTCGGGTACAGCATCGTGATTCAGTTATATATATATATATATATATTCCTTTTCATATGCTTTTTCATCCTAGGCTCTTATAAGATATTGAATATAGTTCCCTGTGCTCTACAGTAGGACCTTGTTGTTTATCCATTGCTTTTTTGAAAAAGGCAATCAGTAAACACTTACTGAACACCTGCTCTGTGCCAAGCCCTGGGATTATCATGATGAATATACATAAGACAGAGTTCTTTGCCCTCCAAGAGCTCACGGGGCAATGAGGGAGAGATCTGGGTAGACACACAAGTGCAATCCAGTGTTCCGAGGATTATGATGGAGGGAAGTCGGGGTGCTGAAGCCCAGAGTGTGGCGTCAACTCAGGCTGAAGGGGAGGGGCGAAGGCCTTAGAAGGCTTTCCTCCAGGGAGGTGTACTGGAGCTTAGCTTTGGAGAACAAGCAGGGGTGAGTCAGGTGGTGAATGCCAGGACTGCTGCTCCAGGCGAAGGGCGCGAGGGCGTCCGGCGTGCTGAGGAGCTGTAGGAAGCTCCGTGTAACCGGGGCAGAGCAGTCAGGGAGGCTGGGGAGGACAGGCCGGATGGTGAGAAGCCTCCTGTGACACGTTAAGGAACCCGCAGCCCGTTGTCAAGGCTGAAGCAGGGACGCAGCGTGGTGGGAAGACCTGCATTAAGATCGAGATGTACCTAAGCAACAGGAGTCAGAAAGGCAGCAGAGAGCCCGAAGGCGGGGGTACCGGTCAGGATGCTCCTGCAGAACCTAGGAGAGGACAAGTCCTGTACGACCACTGTGCGGTGAAGACAAAGAAGAGGAGATGCGTTTTGGAAACACTGAGGCCAGAGCCGTGGTTTCTGTACGTGTGCGAGAGGGTAAGTGGGCTGGAGGGGGTAAGGCTTTTCTTCCCAGTTGTGTCTTCAACTCTAGAGATCTTGCACTTGTTCCCATCAAAACTCTTAAAGTTTGGGAAACTTAAAGTTTACTAGGGAAAAGGATGCCAGCTCTGCTCTCCTCTGCCTGCTAACATTCTGGCTCTTTCTGATAGCGGCTTGGGGAGGTGGTTCTGACTGTCTCCTGAGTCAGAAGAGAAGGCTAGTCTGTGACCTGATTTATCCAAGCACTCGGGACCACGTAGCCCTTCCATCAAGAGCAGAATGACAAACAAATGAGGCTGAGGGAATCCCGTTTGTGGGCACGAGGAGGTAAGACGTGCACAGGAGTCTCCCTGAAAACGGCGACTTGCTATTATCGGGCCACTGGATCACCGAGTCCCCCTCCCCATCCTACACCTGCAACCCTGGTGACAAGCTTTGCTCTGGGAAGTAGGACAGCCTTGTCTTCCAATCCAGGTCTTGCCATTTTCAGCAGAATACCTAAACGAGGGATGCAACACCTACCTCAGAGGTTTACTCTAAGGATGATATGATGTAACAAAAGTTACATTTATTAACTATGTGTATTATTAAGTGTGGCTTGTTAAAAAACAGAGCCATTATCACTGGCTTGAGTGTTCAGAGCCTTTCCTACATCAAGTCATTTCTCTTTCCCTACCCCTTGGGTGGGAAGAAAAGAAACAAGAGAAGGAACTAGAAAAAAGGAAGAGAAGAGAGGGGAAAACAGAAATGACTGAGACTACGAACAAATAGGTGAAAGCCTGTAAGATTCAGGCCAGCCGTGAAGACCACATGAGACAGGAGTTTTCCACAGGCAGACAGGATCTGCTCTCAAAGTCCTACCAATTCTGGGGCTATTTTGGGGAATGAATCTGCACAATCAAAAAGGAGGATGCTTCTGACGTCTTGTCCCCGGCTCCAGAGATGCCAGTGCCCAGAGCACACACAGCCCAGCCCTGCGGGGTACTGCCTAGCTCACCCATAACCAAGCTGGCCAGAGAGAAGTCTGGCTGGCAGCCAGGTTTCCACCCCCATCGCTGAGAATCGCTGAGTCAGCCAATCCTGAGGGTCATTCTGTTAAGGGCAGACTATAGCAACAAAGTTGTCCTTTAAATGTTTCTGGAGTCCCTGAATGTTTCAACCCCTGGGAGTGTGTAAGAGGACTCCTTAGAGACAGGAATCACATGAAGATTTTGATAAGCCCCCGTTGACCTTAGATGCCAGATAAATATAAGAGTGGAAAGATTTGAGAATCTCAGAATCAGAAGAAAACAGAGTTGTCTATTCCAGTATTTCTCCAAGTGTAATCCTCAGACCATCTATTTTAGAATCAGCAGGGTGCTTCTTGAAAAAGCAGACTCCTGGGCCCACCCGAACCTCCTGGAAGGGTGGCCTGGAATCTGCATTGAACAAACGCTCGTGGTGTCTCTTATGCAGACTAAAGCGAGGAGGGCATTCAGGGGAGAGTCCATGGAGATGAACAGATGGGCGCAAACCTGAGGCCTGCCATTGCAATGGCTGTGTCTTAGACACCCTGTAATGTCTGAGGGCAGCTCCTGCATCTGCACCCTGGGCTCCAGGAGCCCTTCCTCGAGATGCTCTTAACTGCTCCCTTCGGGACCCATGCTGAGCTTCTAAGGGCCTTCGTCTTAGCACTAGGGCTACGCTTTAGCGCAGTCATAATGCTCTGCATGCTGTGTCACGGTTCCTCTGTAGACAACAAGCTACTCAGAGCTCAGCAAGCGTGGCCTGCAGCAAACCTAGCTCAGCCTCCCTGTGAGGACAGAGCCACGAGCCGCCCCTGTTGCACACACCCCGTGCCTGGGCCTGGGGATGTCCTTTGGGCATCCTGTTCTACCATCATTAACAATCTCATCCATTAAGGAATAATTTTTGTTCCCTTGGGACCTGACTCACCCTTATGCCTTAGAAGGAAAAGCCATCTTTGGCAGCTCCATCTTTTGTCTAAAAGGGAGTCAGACCTGATTGCAGTCATTGCTTTTTGACCTCAACAAAGGCCTTTCGGTGACTTTCTGGCACTGGGAACTGGCCAGCATCTGCACTGAGTAATTTCCTGGTGTATCTGAGAGGGAAACTGATGAGATGGAAAGTGTCACACTAGGAGTCAGGCAGCAGGATCTAGTCCCCAAATTGCTACTACTGTGTGACCAAGGCTAAGTCACACCCTTGTCTAGGCTTGCATTTATGCAAAATGGAGAGATTTATGATTTCAGATGATGGGTCTGCCCGGCATTTGTGTGCTAATGTTCTTAACAAATCTACCTTCCCATAGTTTCTATAAGGCTTCCACAGAGGAATGCAGGTGAAAACGCTTCCTACCTATGAAGGGCTCTTCACATCCTTCCTCAGTTACCATCATCACACGTGCCAAGCATGATGCATCTTTCATTCACTGAGTCCTCAATCGAAAGATCAGACCCTATGAGCCCCACGTCGTAGAAGGGGAGAAGGGGGCTGAAAAGCAGTGACATGCCCAGTACGCCTAAGCGGCAGGAGCGCACCTCCCCTTTCTGAGTCTCTGCCCTGCCATCCACCCCATTCATCTCAGCAGGGGAAGGAGAAAGGCGGTTTTTGAAGAACTCTGCAAATTGTCATCATCTACTGTGGGGCTAAAGTGGAGCCCTGCCTTTGCTTCCTTCTCCCTCCCACGTCCACGTTCCTGGTACCCCTGCCCACCTGAGTGTCAGCGGCCAGGATGGCAAGGTCAGCCCCAGGGCTTCTGGGCAGAGAGAGAGGCTTTGGCGGGGCCAGAAGAGATTCGAGAGGTCGTTTCACCCCTTCCCCTGTGTCCAGGCGGTGGTGGAATAAATCCAATGGGACTAGATGGGAATCTCCAATTACAGAAGGAGACTTCACAAATTCACGGCACAGACCACACATGTTTGGAGCTGACTCTTCTAGTCCTTTGAGATAGAATCAAGAGAGCCGGCTGGTTCCTACTCTGCCGCTGTGTGTCCCTTGGATGTGTTCCACCCTCTCTCTGCACCCCAGTTTCCTCTCTGGGGGGCTGTCATCACTGAACCCTTCTTCCATTCACATTCTCGCTGGTCTCCTTTTCCCAAGGTCACCTCACTGGGGCAGAGACAAAGGACACCCTCGCCCTTCCCTACATCCTGGAGGAAGACAGCAACACACAAAAGGGCGGCTGCTGGCGGAGCCACACCCCCGGCCAGAGGAAAACCAGGAAAGACTCCGCCGGGTGTTTATGAATTTCACCAGCAGCTGCTTCCTCTGCTGCACCCACAGTGATGGCGGCTTGGCCCTGCCCTGACCCCTCCCAGGGCCCCGTAATTTGCCATCTGTTGGAGGGTCAGGGAGGAGGTGGCCAGATAGGCAAGTTGTCACCAGACAGGAAATGAACCGATGTCTGCCGCTTCATCCAAGCCCCTGGGATACTCCAGGGGTGGGTAGGGTGAGCCCAGCTGTAGAGTTCACATCTAGGGAGGGGTGACTGTACGTGTGTGTGTGTTGGTGTGGGGGGTACATGGGACAGGGACTGAGAGGGTCAGCAAGTGCCTGTGTTTGCATTGGCCTGTCTGTCTGTGTATGTTGGCAGTTCTGAGCGCTGGTGGCAGAGGATGGATGTCTGTGACTGGGTACGATTGGGTCTGTCCATGTGCCTCTGGGTCTCTCTGCCTCTGTCCTGTGCACCTCCACCCACAAGCATGAAGGTGTACATCAGGGTGCAGGTCTATCTGACCTTGCATGTCCTCATCACTATGCTGAGTCCATGATGTCACGTGGGGTTTTTTTTTCTGTTCTCTGGAAAGGGTTCAGCCAGCAAGGGGGAGGGAGCTGAACCCGCTCCCGTCTGGCATGTGATTTCTGTCTAGACACGTCTGCTTGCTGTGACGGGACTTACCCCCAACCGGCCCGGGTAAAAGTGCTTGGCTACCGCAGCCCGCTGCCCAAGGCTCCACAGTGGCCGCCGTGACATTCTAGAGTGATGCACTGTACCCCGCGGAGACGTAAAGACATGTCATGATCCCCAAATAGAGGCCACCTTCATGGGCCCTGCGGGGAGACAGCTCCATCTGAGAAGGCAGGTCCAGCTCAGTTACTACGAAGGTGGCTGTGCACAGAATCTGGGGAGAAGGTCACAGAGCTCCACGGCCGTCAAGGTCAATTCACAGATGGGGAAACTAGGCTCAGGGGCAGGGGTCACGCCTCAGGGCACAAGTTCATTCATCACTCACCCTTTACCCAGTGCTTAGCAAGCACCAGCTATGTGTCAGTCACTGCGCCAGACACTTAGAACCAACAGGCAGAAGGTTAGGCCACGGATTCTGCCACTAAGGCACCCACAGTCAAGCTGGGGAGACAGACATTTGAACAGGGAATTAAGAGAGAATCAGGCTGAATCGTATGGCAGGGAAAAACATGCAAAGGGCCCTGGGAGCACTAGGAGAAAGCTAGACACTCTGTCTTCAGAAAAGACAGAAAGGAAGGTGTAGGAGACTAAACAATGCCCCCCCCACCAAGGTGCCCAAGTCCTAATTCCCAGGACCTGCGAATACAGTGACCCCACACGGCAAAATGGACTTTGCAGGTGTGATTAAGTTAAAGCTCTAGAGATGGGGGCGATTACCCTGGATTATCCAGGTGGGCCCAGTGTCATCACAAGGATCCCCATAAGAGGAGGGCAGGAGAGTCAGGATCACAGAAGGAGACGTGACAATGGACACGGAGGCCAGAGAGAGCGAAAGAGAGAGATGAAGATGCTATGCCGCTGGTTTCAAAGATGGAGGAAGGGGCCACGAACCACAGGATGCAGGCAGCCTCCAGGAGCTGGAAAAGTCAAGGAAACAGAGCCTCCCTCGAGCCAGCAGAAGGCATGCAGCCCTGCCAACACCTCAGTGTTAGCCTCATGAGACCCATTTTGGAATTCAGAACTCAAGAACTGTAGGAAAATAACTCCGTGTTGTTTTAAGCCACTACATTTGTGATAACTCATTGCAGCAGCAACATGAGAAACTAAGCTGCATCAGAGATGGGGTGACACTGGGACTGCTCCATCAAAAGGGGACAGCTGTCCAAGATAGGAGCTCAGGATGCTGGGAAATCTTGAGAAGTCTGGTGCACCTGGAGGGGAGGGGGTGAGAGGAGCAGGAGACGAGGCCTTACAGAGCCTTGGGTGTTGCAGAGCTGGCTCTGAGCTGGACCACCAGGGGTCAACCCTGTGCCCTCTACCCTCTCCTGTTACTGCATCCCTCTCAGTCCTGAGGACAAGAATGGGGAAAGAGTCTATGCAGGATTTTCGGGGGTAAATGATCTATCTAAAGTGCTTAACATAGTAGCTGGCACACTGAGTTCTCAATCCTCGTGAGCAAATATGATTTCCCTGTTGATGGGGAGTCCATCAGAGCTTGGCTTAGGGGGGTATCAGGCAGACTGGGAAATGGATTCTGGGGTCCTTGGCCCCCTGTGCCATGGCCTTGTACCTTACTGCCTCGTCCTGGTCCTCCTAACCAACTTTAGGTGATGCCCCGGGTTAAGATCCATTCAAAACAGCCACATTCACGGTGAGGAGAAGAGAACTTGACTTTGCCCGGGATTCACCGGGACAGCCTTGATGCTTGGGAGAAAGTTCTGCTACGAGACACGGCAGAGACTGCAGGCTCCCGCCTGGGCTGCAAGAGCTACACAGCACAACTCTAGGAAAGCACCGAGGACGCTACAAAACCCGGGGGGCAGACACCTTTCATCCGCCCCACCGTCACCTTCCCCAGGCACACAGCATCCTCAGATGGCCTCGTGGGTCACCAGAACCACTTCTGGCTCTGAGCTTTGCTTCTGCCTTCCTCACGCTCACAACCAGGGTGACCGGTCTCATGATGGGCAGTGACTCAGCGCCTGCTTTCCCCGGGCTGAGCATCCTCAAGCCCTTAGATTGACTCCAGTTTCCTGCCCTGGCTTCTCAGAAACGCCTCACTCAGTGCCGGGATTCCGAGCCAGTCAGGACCAGGAGTAACTGTGGACCAGGCTGGGAGTCAGGCATTTGGAGAAAAATGAGAAATAAGATGGAGTTCCCTACCCTCATGTGTCTAGAGCCAAGTGGGCAAAAGACAGGGAAAGGCCTTTATTGCCCCTTTCCAAAACATCTTTACATGGTAAAACAGGCTTTCAAACTTAAAGCCATGACTGGATCAGCCCAGAGGGTTGGGAAGGTCCCTGATACCCTGGAATTACGCCCTTTAAGTAGCTGTCTACACTGCTTACGCCCCGCGTAATTCTGGCTGCTGTAGCTCCGTGACCACACCACCTTGCCAAGGGCAGAGGGCAATGCTTCGGAGTCAGCGAGCAATCCGGAGTGAGCGAGCATCCTGGCAGCAGCTGTCGACTCACTCCGACCTTTGATGACTTAAGTCATCTCTCTCAGCCTCAGTTGCCCGATCTGTAAAATGGCTATAGTACGAGGGCTTCGTGGGCCTAAAAGGAGCCAATGAGTAGAGGATCTCGAACAGAGCCAGCCAGGAGTAGGCACTTTACAAACAGTAGGAGCAAGAGCTAAACAGGATAAAAGTCAGACCCTCATTTCCCTTCTCGAAAATAAACCCTGGTCCTCCCGGACGCTCTGTCTCACTGTGCGGAGCCAGTGCTCTATAAAAGACAGGCAGGCTATGAGGGACACCCCCTTCCCCACCACCTTTCAATTTTTTTAATTGGAGGTGCAGGAGACTCTAATTAGGGCGGTGGCGCCGAGAAGGAAACACCACCGCAGGCCCCCGGGGACCGACCTCCTGCCTAGAGCGAAGCTCAGAGGCCACAGTCAGCAAAGGGTTACCCTGCCCTGCAAACACCCACCCCCGCTGTCACTTCACATTTAAGGGCCAGGCCTCGGAGAACAAGCTGGTCAGGGACAGCTGCTCTCATTAATGGTTTGTTCCCCAATCTCTTTCCCTTCTGGCTCTGAGAAAGAAAAGAAAGGAAAGAAAGAAAGGAAGGAAAGAAGGAAGGAAGGAAGGAAGGAAGGAAGGAAGGAAGGAAGGAAGGAAGGAAGGAAGAAAGAAAGAAAGAAAGAAAGAAAGAAAGAAGAAAGAAAGAAAGGAAGGAAGGAAGGAAGGAAGGAAGGAAGGAAGAAAGGAAAGGAAAGAAAGAAAGGAAAGGAAAGAAGGAAAGGAAAGGAAAGAAGGAAAGGAAGAAAGGAAGGAAGAAAGAAAGAAAGAAAGGAAGGAAGGAAGGAAGGGAGAAAGAGAGAAAGAGAGAAAGAGAGAGAAAGAAAGAAAGAAAGAAAGAAAGGAAGGAAGGAAGGAAGGAAGAAAGAAAGAAAGAGAGAGAGAGAGAGAAAGAGAGAAAGAAAGAAAGAGAGAAAGAAAGAAAGGGAAAGAAAGAAAGAAAGGGAAAGAAAGAAAGAAAGAAAGAAAGAAAGAAAGAAAGAAAGAAAGAAAGAAAGAAAGGAAGGAAGGAAGGAAGAAAGAAAGAAAGGAAAGGAAAGAAAGAAAGGAAAGGAAAGAAGGAAAGGAAAGGAAAGAAGGAAAGGAAGAAAGGAAGAAAGAAAGAAAGGAAGGAAGGAAGGAAGGGAGAAAGAGAGAAAGAGAGAAAGAAAGAAAGGAAGAAAGAAAGGAAGGAAGAAAGGAAGAAAGGAAGAAAGAAATGAATAAAGCCTTCAAAACAGCCAGTCCCTTCGGCCAGGGCTCCCAGGACAAGGTTGGCAGGCAGAGTCAGGCCCTTTGGGAGCGAGGGCTGTCCCTTTTCTTTTTTTCTTTTTCTTTTTTTTTTTTTTTGAGGGAGGGAGTAATTAGGTTTGTTTGTTTGTTTGTTTGTTTAATGGCGGCACTGGGGATTGAACCCAGGACCTCGTGCTAAACACGCACTCTACCGCTGAGCGGTACCCTCACCCCGAGAGCTGTCCCTTATCCATATCTCTGCCTTCAAGAGAATGTTCCCAAGAAAGGGTAGATCAACTCACAGATTCTAGGTTTTTGTAGATTAAGCACGCATTTACTCACTCTGAGCTAGAATCCCTGAGAGGCCTTGGCGAGACAGGGAGAAAAACATACATGTTAACTCAGGTCCTTGTCCGTGAGGAACAGTCTAAAGGGAGACACAGCGACAACTTCCACACGGGGCGATAAATGCAGAGGAGCAGGGAGGTTATTGCAGGGAGACACGAGGCTGCAGCCGCGCTGAGAAACCAGGCAAGGACAAGGGGCGCTGGTCGAGGGCTCTATTTCCCGATTCCTACCGTGAATGAGCAAGGGTGAAACCAACAGGCGTGGCTCCGACATCCAGCCCAGTCCTGCGTTCTGGGATTCCTGCTGGACCGGAGTGAGCACCGCTGAGCAGAGCCCAGGAAGGCACGTCAGAGCGGGTGCTCAGTCCTGTTTGCTGAATAAGACCCTCAAAACTTTGAGCATGAAATCTAATGTTGCACAGGTTTAAAAGAAAAAGAAAGTCTCTCTTTTTGACTCTTAAAAACTTTGAGCAGGCAAGAAAAGCAGAGATTCCCGAGGAGGTGGAGGCTCAGAGGTGGAACGCCTCCTCCCACCCTCACTGGGAGTCAGCGGGGAAGGATGTGAGGGGGGAACCTCGTCATCTGAGGCAATCAGAATGTGGTCCATCCAAGGTCATTCTCTAGGAAGTTCTATGACTTGATGGACAAGGCCCTCAGGCTAGGAGAGGGCTGAGCCTTCACCAAACTCGCTCTTCCCTAGCCAACACCTAGTTTAGGGCCTAACCAAGGTCACAATGGGAAGGGTAGAAATTTTCCAAGAAGCTGGGAAGTTCTGAATAATAGGCGATCACCAAAGCAGCACATGAGCACGGATGAGTCAGACACTTAAACTCTTGACATGTGACCTGGGGCAAGTTCCTTCCCCTCCTGAACCCTAAATGTCCACATCAGTAGAGTGAGTAAGTTGGACGGTATCTCAGATCTCTTGCAACTCCGAGCACACACCTTCGAAGCTGATGGAGGAGAGGATTCCCAGACTCTGTTGGATTAAAACTCCCAGGCTGGAAAGAAGTAGGAATTATTCTCATTTCACAGAAGGGGTCCTGAGGCAGGGTGGCTCTTCAGACACCAACAGAGAAGGGGATTGTGAGCTCCCTCAGCTTTGGTCCCCGAGCTGGAAACATTTAACAAGCGAGCCATCCAGAGCCCTGCTTGCGTCCCGAGGATAAGAGGCTACTTACTATGCAGCAGGCCACCAGGGCGCCTTGAGCAAATCCCGCCAGGACGTCACTGGGATGGTGCTTGTGGTCGGACACTCGGGACAGTCCCGTGTAAAAGGCCATCATGATCAGGGTGAACTGCAGGAGGGGCCGGAGCAGGCGGGCACCTCGCCAGGTGAAGCGGGCCTGCAGGTACAGCTGGAGCAAGGAGAGACAGAGAACAGACACCGAGTGACTGGCCGTTCACCTGCATTCTAACACCAGGTGGACACACAGGTGTTCTCATCTGGACCTTGGGTGCCAAGCTATAGAAAGAGCATACAATTGGACTTGACCTCAAGCCCCTTTTTTAAAAATAAGAAAAATGGAGCTTCTCTAGGAAGAGGATCACCTTTTATCATCTTTTTGATTCAAACCTTTTAGAGAATAGTAATCAGAGTTCGTAAACCTTTCTTTTTTACAACCGATGACAACTCATTCAATGCATTTGTGTGTTTTTCTGGAGATGATGGCTGTCCAGTCCCCACCACTCAGGACTGTCATGGGAATACCCGCATGGTGATCAGGGGAGGGTGTCATGACAGTCACAAGGGGATGCTTGTGCTTCAAAAGAAAGCAACTCTGTCAAAGGACAAGTTTCTAAGTCAGCACTTGGAACTGCAGATTTTGCATCAGAATATGAGGAAACACATACAGCAACCAGACAGTGAGCTTTCAAAGAGAGGTGGACAGACACTGGATGGGGTGGGGTTGAAGAGCAACCTGAAGAAAAATGGAAGAAAAAACAAAAAAACACCTCCGGCCGAGGCACAGAAGTTGAAATGACGTCAACTGGGCATTGTCCCTTGGAGTTATCTTGCTGCAGTTTCCGCTCTAACCTCTGGGCACAACCTACTTCTCAGGGTTCCTGTGGGAACTTGGGAAACGAGGAGGAAGAGGCAGCGGGACGCAGGGAACTTCCGACTACAAATCAAAGCAAGGCCCCGGGAGAGACCAGAGAAAGGGAAGAGAGCGGAGGGGAGGGGGCGGATGGCCTAAAGATAGACCCGCGACAGTGGCGAGGGAGTGACTCTGCCCTTCCTGAGACAAATGGACACCTTCCTCTGGGTGGCCAGGAAAGAGCAAGCCAGTGGCCGGGCCCGAGGAGACAGAAGAGTGGAAGATTCCAGAGTCGCCCTTGCCCGTGTAGAGTGTCTAGCACTGAGCCCTCCACTCCTTGGAAGACAGCTTCGCAAAAGCCAGGCCTGGAAGGCAGTCGGCAACTTTACAATCGTTATGAAATTATATGAATGTATTGTTGGGAAATCTGAGAATAACGAGTGAAAAAATAATGAAGAGACTGCATTCATGATGATGGCTGCCAAACCAATGGCTTTCCATCTATTAAAAAATAACTGGTTACAAATCTAAAGGAAGAGATAAAATCATCATAATAGCAAAGATGATCATATAAATAGCCATCAGCCTACCAAGAACTGTATGTGCTATACCCTCCCTCCGTTTTTTTCCCTTCATTTTTAGTTAGAATTTTTATTCAAGAAGACTCATGTATAAGAACCCTCCCGTTATAATCTCATGACTTAATATGTAAATTTAATCAGATTCCTATGAACACTCTACAAAGGTTTGGAGAAAAAACTTTTTTAAATTATCCTATATATAAAATAGATAAACAAGTTTCTTCTGTATAGCACAGGGAACTATATTCAATATCTTGTAGTAACCTTTAATGAAAAAGAGTATGAACAGGAATATAGGTATGTATATGTATGGCTGAATCACTACACTGTACACCAGAAACTGACACAACATTATAAACTGACAATACTTCAATTTAAAAAAAAAAAAAAAAGAGGAACTTGAGGGGGAAAAAAATCCCTTCCTTTTGAAAGTGAGAATGGGGAGGATGTTGGTATCTCCAATTCAACATGGTCTTTAGGACAATGGCAAGTTCAGGGAACAAGGAATGGTCCCTATGCAGTGTGACCACTGTGGTCTGGACGTCCTCCAGCCAGTCCCGGCAGTGGACAAGGGTGGGGTGGGTAAGAGGAAGACCACAGGTTTTCATGGGAAAAATCTCACTGAGTCTCCATTTTCTCACATATAAAATGAGCACAACAACCTCATCTCACAGGCTGAAGCACAGATTGGCGATAACTCAGATCACGTACCTGGCCCCATGGACTGCTTGAAAACAGATGAGTTCATTCTTTGACTACTTTTCTTTTTTTTTCATTAGTTTTTAATTGAAGTACAGTCAGTTTACAGTGTTGTGTCAATTTCTGGTGTCCAGCATAATGCTTCAGTCATCCATGTACATACATATATTTCTTTTCATATTCTTTTTCATTATAGGTTACTGCAAGATATTGAATATAGTTCCCTGTGCTATATAGTAGAAACTTGTTGTTTATCTATTTTATATATAGTAGTTAGTGTCTGTGTGGTAGAGCACATGCTTTTAGCATGCACAAGGTCCTGGGTTCAATGACCAGTACTTCCTTTAAAATAAAAACTGACTACTTTTCTTAATTTGTACCTAGCAGCTTTGAGATTTCTTCATTTCCCTCAGTTTAATCTGCAGGTCCTCAGAAAATGATTGTTCAAAATCCTCCACCTCTCCCCGCCCCCTCCACGCAGACTTGAGGTCACAGGCCTTGGCGATCAGGGTGGGGCAGAGGAAGGGTGGGTTTCCCAACCGGACGAGGCACACATCTCCCCTTCTACTGACTCAGACACTTAAGGCTGGAGCTTAATACAGAGAAAAAAATATATACACGCGAGAGGAACTTGAGGAGAGAGGAAGAGACTTGTTATCAGAATAGCTTCAGGAAGGGAGTACTCATGAACGAGAAAGGAGTAGGGGGCCCCAGGGGGAGAGATCCCTTTGGGAAGCAGTCTGACTACAGCGGGCAGACAGAGGGAAGCTCGTTCCTCCACAGTCATCAGTAACTGACACATTGACTGGGAAACATCTCAAGATCCCAGGATGGATCCTGGGGTCTGCAGCGGGGGCTCCGGAGGGCAGCTCAGAAGGAGCAAAGTGAATTTTGTGGCTCTGAGAGCCTGATGCCAGTCCTGGCTCCACCACATACTGACTTCTCTACGCCTCAGTCGCCTTCCTTGTGAAACAGGCCGGACGAAAGCCCCCTCCCAGGGTCACCAGGATCAAATAAGACACCTGACGTCACCCTTTTGCTTTGATAAACGAAATTTACTCAGTGACTGTGGTTGATTTCACCAAGACAAGTGAATCACTAAAAAAAAGAGATTGCACAATGATCTTCCACCCAGAGGCTACTTCTGATTTGAAAAGTCAGCTGAGGGCCAAAGGCTTGGAGGTTGAGCAAAGGATCTGATAACACCCTCCACCCTACCCCAAGTGGGGAGTGGACTGGATTTTGCCAGTTCTAGCCCAGCTCACAGGAGCTACTCTCTCCAGGCCAGAGGCTTGGGCCTCACCAGGATCAGTGAGTCCATTCCGGAGCGCCCTGCTGCCTTGGGAACCTGACCGGGGGATGCTGTGTGGGTCAGGAGGCTCCCAGTAGCCCCACTCCCCAGGGGCAGGTTACCACTATTCAGGAAAGGAAGTCCAACCTCCTGACCACAAACACATGATGCCCTGTCCTGGACCAAACAGCAAGGAGCCTTTCCCAGAATCAAAACTCCTGCAGAGACTTCGGCAAAGTCCTAGGCATCCTGAAAAGGGTGTTTAAGAAAGGGAATAAGCAGAGCTGGACAAAACCAGAAAGCCTAAATCGCCCATGACCTGTCACGGGGGTCAGCAGCCCTGAGGTCCTGTCTCACTTCCCCGTCGGTGTGGAGGCCTCTGGGCTGGAAGAGTCCACTTCCTGAGCATCAGTTCGATGCCCTGAAAGGGTCAGACTTGCAAATAAAGCAACCGGATTCGAATCTTGTCTCTGCTGCACGCCAGCTGTCTGACTCTGGACAAGGCGTTCCACTTGTCCGAATTTCTGCTTTCTCATACATCACATAAGGCAATTTGTTCACTTAAAAAAACCTGTGAGCATCTATTCCATTCAAAACTGTGAAACACACAGACATGGATAAAATACATCCTTTCACAAAAAAAGAATATAATCTTTTAGCCCCTTTTTTCTACTAAGCTTTTTCTTCCAATTGCTAAAATAAAGCTGCTGATGGTAGATACAGAGATTACAACAGAAAGGTACAAACCTGCCCACAGCCGCCACCCCCACCCCGGATGTGTGTGAAAGTCCCTGGCACACAGGACCCCGAAGAAATGGAGCTCTCTTCCCGGTACGAACTTCAAAATCGGGGTTCTGTGGAATTCCAACAAAACCTCCTTAGCAAGGTCTGGCAGGATTCAAGTGGGTTCCTTGGGGCTGAACCAGCAAGTCAGACGTGGGGTGAGCCTCACTGGTTCTTGCTTAGTCATTTGAGTTTCATTACACGATTTGCATACTGGTGAAACAGGTCTGTACTGTCCTCTGCTTCATTTCCATTGCTCTTGGGAGCTCTCTGCTAAGAGTGAGAAGGAGGCTTTTGTCCTTCTTCTGTCCCTGCCTGCTCTCTTCCTGGGGAAGTCCGTCCAGATTGCTGACACCCACAGGGAGAAACTTTCTCCCTTCTCCCGCCTCCTCCATGGCTCACACTTGGCAAAAGTTCACGTGCCGGTGACTCGAAGTGATGCAGAACTGGACTGTCTCTCGGGAAGTTATTCAACTGCTTTCAGGACAAAGGGGAATTTTTAGTTGACTTTTCTCCTCCTTGAGGAGGGAATCAGATCTTGTTTTCTGTCACTATCAGAGAGAGAAAAGGAAACTACTGGGTTGCTGAGCACTTAGACACTGAGCTAGGTGCTGCAAATTACGTGACCTGCAATTGTCACAACCATCCCGGTAGGAGGACACCATTGTGCCCATTTCACAGATGAAGAGATCAAAGTCACCTGCTGAAGGTAATGAAAGGCCATGATCTACACTGAGTAAGTCTGCCTCTTTTAAGTCCTTGCTCTAACCATAGAAGAACCTGGCTTCCTTAGGGAATTCGTGCTTTGCATGCCAAATATTGGTCTTTGGGATTGGACTTCTGTCTCTGCAGAAAAGAAGCAATTTGAGGGGACTTCACAGCTGTCATGGACTCACAGACAATCTGAATGGGACATCTGGAACTTCAGGCTCCTCTTATTCACCTGTCACACTTTTACAACACCCATGTCTTAAACACAGGTGTCTAGTTTTGTAAGAGTTAGTAAGTCTCTGACCTGATCTTAAGCTAAGGAGACCCTGTGAACGGACTCAGCGAATCTTAGAGCCCAGTTTACAGCTCTTTCCTCTGTGCTCCAACCCCTCTGTCCACCCCAATCAGAGAACTGAGCCAACTGCTTCGCAACTATTTACTTTCAGGCTTTCCACACAAAATGTGAGCTCTCTTGGTGTCCACTGGTGCTCACACAAGGTCAGGCACAGAGCAGGTACTCAGAAACTGCTGGATGGATGGATGGTGGATAGATGGATGGTGAGGCAGAGAGGAAGAAGAGGAAAAACATCTGGTACAGTGGCTTCTTGGAAATAACAATCTTGCTCCTGGAAGGGGTTTCACCAGACACTCCCAGAACCTGTGGGCACGTCTCGTGGGCATACCAGACCCCACTGCTCCGGGATTCTAAACATGTTGAACTCAATGACTAACAACCACACGCCGGAGAACATGGCTGTCAGAGCACAGCCACTTCCCTGTTTCCTTGGTACCCAACAAACCCTCCAACACATCAACAGTTCTCACGGCAACACAGGAAAGAGTCCAGAGGTAAACAGTTCAGCAAAGAGGCAGCAAAGGCCTTCCCTACATCACACATCTTTGCGATCTATCAAGTCAGTGATGAGGAAATGAACAAAATTCTGACTGGAATGGAAAGGAGCAGGGTCTGGGAGTGTCAGAAGACCTGGGATTCATCCATTCATCCATTCATCCATCCATCCATCCATCCAACAGCAATCTTAACAAAGTGTCAGACACTGTTTGGGGAAGTGAGATACAGCAGTGAATCAAGAGACAAAGACCTCTCCTCCATGAAACTTACAATTTATCTGGTGGAGATAAACCAAGAGTAGGTCAGATAGTGAGAAACTGGGAGGAAAATACGGCTGTAAAGGGAGTTCAGGAGTATCAATGGCAGGGGGCGGCCAGGCATGGCTTCTCCGACAAAGCGACCTGAGGAAGGAGAGGTGCGAGGTGCAGACTCCCAGGAGGGGAGCTGGGCAGTCTGGCTGCTGCCTGATTTGAGCTCCAAATGGAGGAGCTGGGCGGGGGCTGATGGTCCCAGGGGTCTTCTCAGCTCCCCGTGCACCCTCCACTCCATGCTTCCTACAGTCCTCAAAGCCATGCTGAAATGAACACCTGCAGATTCCACATCACCATCCTCCTTCCCGCCTGCACACAGGTAGTTCTTCCAGCCCTCCCGCTTCCACCTGACTAGCCCGCAGGAAGCCTTCCCGAGCTTCCTCCTCCACTCCAGCTTAGCTTGGTTACCACAAGTCTGAACTTCAGTAGTAACCTATACATCCCCCGTTGCCCCTGCACCATGCACCAGACTACCGTCATTGTCTGCCTGCTCCTCTAGACTGAACTGCCATAGAACTATGAGCATGCCTTGCCAATCGCTCCATCCCTGCCCTTGCCAAGGGGCTTGGTGCCTAACAGTCACTCACTAAATATATGTTGATTGATGAATGTTGAAAGCATAGGTGAGTTCCTTGAGGGCAGGGCCCAGGGCTGATTCACCATCACGTGCCCAGCCGGGCAGAGGTAACTCCAGGCATGCCATGGGAATCGATGCCTGCCCCGGTGTTGGCATTGTTTCCAGACAACCAAGTCATCCTCCTTCCCTGAGCATGGAGGGGAAGGGCCAATCCCGACGTGGTCCTCCGGGGTTTCAGACCAGGACTCGGGGGCAGGAAGCACCATGGATGCTTACATATGCTGTGGGATTTCTCTAATTAGAATTCGCATTAATCTCTAACAAGCCTTAACCTCACCCTTAAGCTTCCGTGCCCAGAGATAATTTGGTGTTTGGGGCATGGTTTTTCTATGCTCTCCATTTTACAAATCAAAACCTAATATGGAGTGCCCACCACCACCACCGAAAGCCACGGGAGGCTGGTGCTCAAAGGCCTGGGGAGGGGATGGCTGGTGCTTCAGGTCTGCTGCTCTCTGAACTCCATGGTAACCTGGACGTAAATTTGTCTCTGACGGCTTCCCATGTTCCCTTTTAGCATCAAGGGTAGTCCGAACTTCTTTCAAACAGAACCATAGAGATCAAGAAATAAGTAGGCACCATCTAATTCCACTCTCACATTTGGCAGATGGGGAAAGTAGGGTCTAGAGAGGCGGTAGCAACTCTGCAGAACAGACACGATTGTCTCCCCTGGATGAGTACACCGAGACTCGAACCAACTCATGGTTCCACAGCTAGTAACAGGCACAGCCAGAAGCACCCAGCTCTGTCCGGCTCTAAAGGCAAGCGCTGTCAACACCGCACACAGCAGGTTCAAATGTGATTCTCCCCCTGGCTCCAGAGAAGCTGCAGATCACAGGCTGCCCTAAGCAAAGCCCAGGGGGCACTGGGGGAGGCCGGAGTCACCTGTGTCCAACTCAGGCTCTCCTGCAGCCCAGCATAAAAGCACTCCTTCTATGGGAGGGGTCCAGGGGCTTCTCTGACGGACTGCAGGATTTCCCACTTCCCCGGACAGGCGGCAATGGTGTTCTTCCAACTTCCTTTAGAAAGCTCTGCAAATTGGACTTTCAAAGGGTTGCGACGTCTGTGTAACATCACATAAAAAGGAGCCCCAGGGAAGAGCACTGCCCTCTTTACTTCTTAGTCTTTACCTTCAGAGGTTGTTTTAGGACAAGACAGTCTTAGAGCTAAAAAGAAAGCCTTGTGTTTGCACGTTGTACACGTGGGTGTCTGTGAGTTGTGAATGTTGAATGCATATATGTTTGCAAGAGCTCCAGAGAGTGTGTGGTGTGGGCGTGGGGGAGTGTGTGTGAAAAATAGACTTCGAAGATGAAGGATTAAGGGGGCTGCTTTCTTTCTCCCTCTCTTCCTTTCTTCTCTCCCTTTCTTTCTCCCTCCCTCCCTCCCTTCCTTCCTTCCTGGAATATAATGATTTTTTTTCTCCCTCAAAGATGCAAATAAACATCTGATCCCAATCAACTGGTCACCCATCACCCCCACAGGGAGCTCCTATTATAACCATAGCTGGTAGAAGGTGACGGGCAGTGGGGGTGCAGAGCACCTCACTCACTAAAGCAAATCTGAAGGAAGGCAGGTCGTCTTCAAGCAAAACTAAATTCAGGTTGGAGCCTATATTCTTTAAGTTTATCCTGCAGAGGTTGGCTGGGTTTTGTTTCCTGTCACGCAGCACAGTGAGAAAACATACAGTGGGGAAGGTATAGCTCAGTGGTAGAGTGAGTGCTTAGCAAGCACGAGGTCGTGGGTTCAATCCCCAGTACCTCCATTAAAAAAAAAAAATTAAAAAAAAAAAACATACAACGATGCTGGAGTCATAAAGACCAGCTACCAAATGCTTTTTGTGTCTCTTAGATTCAGGTCTGTTTGTTTGAAACGGAAACAATGTAATCAAAATACATCTCTTTGGGTTATTGACAGAATCGAAAGTTATGGCATGAGCTCAACCCAGTGCCTGGCCCACAGAAGGCACCAGAAACCTGTCGGCACTTTCACTTTCGGAACAGCTGTGGAGCACATACAACTGACGGTGCTGGTTTCAAAGTTACCCAGTATTTTTCTCTTGGAAGAAAATGAAGGCACATTAAAAAAAAAAAAAAAAAAAAAACACAGACCCACTTCCCTAAGCACCTTTACAAAACACTGAATTTTCATTTTGTAAAATTGCTTCCAGCCCTAGGTAAAATGTAGCAATGGAACAGGAAATGAAATAGCATTGCTACACTGTCCTTTCTAAGAGCAAAGCAAAAACAAAAACAACAACCAAAAAAAAAAAAAAAAGAACGGTGGAAGTACTATCCATGAATAAATAAAATCCATGTTTAGTGTTTTTATAGGTGGGGGCCCACCTTTTAGCTCTGCCTCCTAGGCGGGAAGCCCAGTGGCCTCCAGACTTGGAAAGGATTGAGGGAAAAAACAAAACAAAACAAAAAAAACCTCTCTGCTGTTTTTTCCAACTCCTAATTATGTTTTTTAAATTAAGTCGAAATCAAAACGTTCTTTTTCCAAACAGCTTATGCTCCTCTGAGCAACGTCTGACCTCTCAGTGCCTTCTCGCTCTGAACTCCATCAAAGCAGCCAAAAGCAGGAAGTGCCTTGGCACACGGACCTCATTCAAGGGGAGAGGAAAGGCAGGGGGACCACATGTAACTGACAAAGAGAAACAGACCAGCCGCTGTCTGGGCGGCAGCTGGAGCGGAGCAGGGAGCTACACCTGCACGGTCCCAGCGTCTCCAGGAGGTCAGCGGAGGACCGCGACCATGGCAAGGGCAACGCAGGAGCTCAGATCATGGCTCCACCACTAGCTGCAGGCCCTCCAGCACACGGCTCATCCTCTCTGGGCCTTGGTCTCTGGATCCAAGCAACGGGGCTAAGGAGTTCCTATTTCACTGTGTCATGTGGAGGTCACATGTGCTCATGGATGCAGAAGGATTCTGGAAAACTCAAAACCACTCTCAGTAGTCAGAGAGTGATTTTTAAAGCTTTTCCATTAGTAGAGGATGGAGGAGGACTGGCCTGGAGAACACTGCGAGGAATTTGATCAAAAGGCATGGATTTGAGCAATCGTTCTGGTGTCTATGTAAATTTTGGCAGTTCACTTGAATTCTGAGCCTTCCTCAGTAATCCTTTCCCACAATAGAGATGATACTACTTATAACATAAGATTCCGGGAAGGATCAACTGAGTTAATGGATTTTCAGAAAACAGTGCTTGGTACCATAAGATGTTACACAAGTGTCTTTACCACGCAGTAATTTCAAAATGGGTACTCAATCCTTATCAAGCAGCCATGGTAAATATTATTTTTATTTGAAAAATGGGGAAAGCCTGGAAAGTAAAATAACTTCTGCTAAGGCAGTGGCAGAGCTCAGAATAGAAGCTAATTCTTCTAGCTAACCTCCCTTTCAAGGATTTCTCAGTGAAGGCAGCCCCTAACCATTCTGAGGGCTCTGAGTACAGAAGAGATTTAAGCTGGGGCTGGCTGCTGAGCTCCATTGGAGTCGGAGCCAAAGTACTTACCACCAAATACAGCATAGTGTACATGGAGAAGGATGCGTGGCCAGAGAAGAAGGATTTCCTGCAAGAGCAAGAGAGGGCCATGTAAGGGCCATATTGCCATCCCCAATACACATTTGTCTGTCTGTCTGCCCTCCCTAGACTGTGACCCCGAGAGCAGCACCACCCTGTTCATTTTTGCATCCTTGGTAGTGCTTTGGACACATTGCCTGGAACCCAGCAGGCACCCATGGATGCATGAATAAACAAAAGACAGAATGAATGAGTGGATGGACTTAATGATGCGTGATCATAATTGTCTATTTACTATCTGTCTCAATCATTTTACTGCGAGTGCCTTAAGAATGGGGACTTTACCTTACTCACCCACCGACACCAGGGCTCAGCACTGAGCCCGGCACCTGACTGAGTAGGTGCTCACCGCACTGCCTGCAGCCAAGGGTGAACACAGTCCCCCGGGAGGTGGGGCTCTCACCTGGCTTCCTGGACTTTGCTGTCATCGCCTCTGCATCTGTAGTTCTGAATGTAGCCCTCGGAGCAGTTGATCTGGCTGAAATCAGGGTTGCAGACGCTCAAGAAGTGAGGACGCAGGCGCCCGATGGAGACTTTGGCAATATCTGTGAAGGACTGGCTGATGGCACAGCCGAAGAGGAAGCAGCCCACTTGCTTATAGAGGGCTGCCACATAGGGATTCTGGACTGTTGACCGGGACTTCTCCTTCAGGTAATAGATGCGGTAGAATTCCCCTGTGATGATCTGAAAGGAAACCCACAGAGGAATTAGGCAGTATTACAACCCATCATCAAAAGTGAGGCTGTAAAGGATGTTTAATGACATAAGATGATGTCCAATACATGACTGCAGGTTATAATCTAGAAAACTCCAATTTTCTATCTAAGAAATAAACACACAAATATGCATGGGAGAAAAGATCAAAGGGAGAGTAAAGAGACTTTATCTTTTTTTAAACAAGTCCTACGTGGCCATACAGTACCTTTGTAATACGGAAAATATGCAATCAAATATATTTGTATGTAAGTATATAGCATAAAATATATAATATATAAAAATACATTATACACACATGCAGGCACACACACACATTATACACATACTTTTTTTTTCAACAGAAAGAGACAAGTAATGACTTGGCTATAGAAAACAAAAGTAAATGAAGATTTGAGGACATGGTTAAGGGTGGTCAGGATGTCAGAGGGTCTGAGCAAATCTCAGGATTCTGGGATTCGGGGTAAAGAATCATCGACAATGATCTAACTCTACACACGGTCTCAGACTGCACCTCATGCAGCCATGGAGGAAGTTTCTGTGGGAAGGAGTGAACGCCCCCCAGACCCAGTCCCGGGTTTGAATCCAGGCTCCGCCACCTACCTGATGTCCCTCTGCATTAATACACCACGGCAGAGGTACTGACGGAGATGTGGTTAGCGTGGCTGCGAAATGCTTTGGGTCGTAGAAAGTGACTCTTTCAGTTTATTTTCTAGCAGTATGGCAGGATGAAAAGAACACGGGGCTACAAACCGAGGAGCTTTTATACAACGCCCTTCAGTGTCTGTGAATTCCCAAGTCCACCCGCATTGTCTTCTCCGTCCTGAAGGACAGTGAGTGAGTCTGGGTTTTCATACCCTTCCTCCATCCCACCATGTATACTCCTTAATGCTTAGGGGAGATTTATCACTGCTAGAAAAGCGGGGGTGGGAAGAGCCACCAATTTTGATTACCTACTGCATTGTGAGTGTTTTTATATACTTTATTTCATGAAACCCTCACAACCACGGGAGATAGATCAGGGCTCAGAGGGGCAGCACTTTCACCGAAACTGCCTGGTTTTGCATCAGAAACGATGCTGCGTGGGGGATGGTGGGCAGCGGGCTCTCTGCAAGGCAAACGCCTACGATGCCTATGCAGCGGAGGACCAGCTCTGCGTTGGTGGACGATGCACGATCAGACAGCCCGCCGCCCTTGCCTTAACGCCACAGCACAGCCCCGGCCACTTCCTGGTTGCAACCACAGTCCAGGGACAGCGATGTTCAACTCATCCTTCACCACAAAGTCCCGTCCACACTTCCTCCCAGAGAAGGCTGATGAGCCACACTTGCCCTTTCAGGGAACAGAGAGCATGTTCACAACCACAAGGGAAGCAATAGATTGACACATCCGGGCAGTCCTCAAAGTCTCCCCTTATTCTTTTACAGCTGGGGAAGGCGTCGAGGTGAGGGTTCTGAGCCAAGTCCGGGGTTCCCAAGTCTGGGGGGGAGGAGGGCCACGTAGGAGGGAAATGCCAGCTGGGCCCAGGGGCGAGCAGGTGCAGGAGTGAGAACAGCCACTAGCATCACTAACATTTACACAATGATTCTGTGTGTATAAATGCTTGATATTTCTAAGTGCTACCCTCTTGTTTCCTAGATCATATTGAGTTTCCTAGAGATGGTCAAAGGCCAGTCTGGTCTGGCATCCTGGCTCAGCCGATCCCCAGGATACCACGACTGTTAGTGGAACGAACAAATGAATGAAAGGGAGCTGGATGGTGGTCCTCACAGTGGTTTCATTGCAGAAGTGGAAATGTCCTCTAAACATGACCAAGAATCCTTTGACAACATGCTGCAGAGATTAAAATCTGAGAAGCCTCGCCAGTCAGAAATGAAAGGGTCCATTATATATGGAAGAAACTGAGGTTCAAATTAACTCACATCTAAAGATTAGACCCAGGTGTGCTAACTCTCCACCCAGCATTCTTTCCTACCATTCGTGGTCGAATTCCCCTTTTGAACCTGTTTATACTTTTACCCTATGTAACCTTACAGGCTAACACGTTCCAGATGTTTATTACCACCATCGTGTTCTCTCTTATTCTTCTTGATTTATAAATCATGCTCACGTGACTTTGGACACAGGGAAGAACATGAGACGAGGAGTCAAGGGGCCAGGGTTCGAGTCCCCATTAGTGAGTGATTCGGGATAAGTCAGTTTCTCCCTTTGCAAAATGAGGGCGCTAGACTCCGTGATTTACTGCTTCATAACTACAGGGACATTTTTTCCCAGCTTTCTTGTGCAAGCTCCACCAGGAGCCTCCCGACCAAGCAAAGGTAATAAGCAGTAGCAGAGGAGAGGCACTTCCTGGGAGATGACACCACAGGCAAGGAGCAGAACCAAGGCCCCAAGCAGTCCCTGCCCTTGGATCACTCCTGAGTTCATTGAACCATCCACTGCCACAGAATAAGAAACTGTTTCTAAACTGGCTTGGCTTGAGCGTAGTTTCCTGTCTGATGCTGAAAAAGACCCCATGGATTTCCACTGCAAATCACAATCTCTTGCACGAATTTACTGATTAATCTAAGGGGAGTAAACTCTGCTTCAGTCATCTTAGCAAGAAAGGGTTTGATTGCAACTCAAAGGTTTCAGCTTAACATCCCTTCATTCTAAAACTTCAGTTTTCAGTGCAACACAGTCTTGCAAATAGCCAGCTGCTCATTAAAGTGCTTCCTCTTCTCATGGAAAAATAAAGATAAACATTTGATGGCCCCTCAAGTTCCCAACAGCAAAGCTAATAACAGCAGCAATCTGCTATATTTCTTTTGCTGTTTACAGTTTCATTTAACCTGCAACTCTGTGAAGACAGTATACCCAGTCTACGGGTGGGAATATTAAGGCACTGAGAAATAGTGACGTATCTGAAGGCTTTGAGGAGTAAGCTGACAGAGTCTATCTCCTGACTCTCAAGTTCAAAGACCCACAGCAGACGACCTTGAGATCATTTTACTATTTCTGTTGTTTCCTAAAAACAATTTCCAAGGTAGAAGAGCAACTGTGTATTTTCAAGGACAGGACCAGGCTGAAGCCATTTAGCAGACACATGACTCCAGGATCACATGGCTTCTGGGGCAACCCTGACAGATCTTGGAGTTAATGAGCAACAAATTATGTATTTTCCCCATCCCCTTGTACGGAAGGGTCGGGGAGTCGACAACACAGCCATAAATCATCATTATGAACCAGCCGGACTTGGCTTCTTGTAATCCTAACCCTTAAAAGACCATTTAATGAAATTCGGGCTGCGAAAAGAAGCCGGAATACCTCACCTCTGCAGAAGAGGCGAGGGCTTAAATTGTTCTCCAACACGTTACACGCCGAACTCTGGAGTTCCAGATTTACTGCTTTCGGACTTTATTCATTACTCACAATGTTTTTATTCCTGGGTAATAAAATAAGCGCTTCCCTCCCCCTCCCTCTCCCCCTGCGCAGCCTCTGTCCCCACTCCCAGCCTCCGGCCCCTGGAGTCCTCATTTCTGCTTCAGTCAGCAAGGTTGTGATATGTAAATTTCACGGCTGAGAAAAATGCCTTCAATGGCGATCCCTTTCTGAAGCAGCAAGCAACAGATTCTGGGGGTGCTGGCAGGTTGCCAGGCGAGCCGAGGAGAATTCTCCCCTACTTGCCTTTTAAAGCATTTGGCACGGAATCTGGAAACTAATAAAGCAGGAAAGCATTGCAATTAAGCTATGAGGGGACAGAAAGGGATCAGCAGATCGATCAGTCCTCGTCTGAGAATGGCCACAGTTTGGAGGGAGGTGGTCTCCAAGTCTAAGACAGCACCTCTTCCTGTCTTCTCTGATAGAAAAGAGTTCAAACTGCCCAGAAGTCACAGATATTGAATGGTTCTGGAGAGGGAATTTGGGGAAACATCGGAATAGACATTTTGGGAAGGAGAGGGCACACAGGGGTGAAAGAGGCACTGATTCTGGAGCCAGAAAAATCTCGGTCTGAATCCATCTCTCACCTTAGACGAGTGGCTTCACCTCTCTGGGCTTAGGTCTCCTTGTCTGTGAAATAAGATCAATAACATCTACTTGGCAGGATTTGCCAGGGGACTCAAGGAGTGACACGGCACCTAGAAGAGCCCTCCAGGCCTTGTTTTTTCCCTTCCCTTGGAAAAAGGGAAACAAAAAATGAACAAATACAGTCATACTTCATTTGATTGTGCTTTGCAGATACTGGGTTTGTTTTTGTTTTTTTTTAACAATTAAAGGTTTACGGCCACCCTGCGTTGAGCAAGTCTGTTGGTACCATTTTTCCAACAGCATTTGCTCACTTTATGTCTCTGTGTACTGTATTTTGGTAACACTTGCAATGTTTCAAATTTTTTTCATTGTTATTATATTTGTTATTGTGATCCATGTTCCTTATTGTTATCACTGCAAAAAGATTATGATTCACTGAAGCCTCAGATGATGGTTTGTATTTTTTTAGCAATAAAGTATTTTTTAATTCAGGTTTGTACATTGTTTTTTAGGCATAATGTGATTGCACATGTAACAGACTACAGTTTAGTGTAAACAGAACTTTCATATGCACTGGGAAACGAAAATTGCATGTGACTCGCCGTATTGCAATGATCTGGAACTGAACTCACAGTATCTCCAAGATGCCTGTACTTGTATAAGACATCTTTTCCAAGATAGTTCCAAGAGCTCCTTGGAAAGGAACATTCTGTGCTGGAGGGCTTGGAAGTACCACCCCTCCACGGTAGAACCAGAAACGCCGGGTATTGAATATGTGGGTTTCGACCATTTTATTGAGGGTGTCTTTTTTTAGGAGAACAAAGTGGAAGGTAAGTTTAAACCCAAGGCAGCAAGGACAACCCGACTGCATCGTTTGTGTTATTTATAACTGCCCACTCTATAGATTAGCCCGAGAAAAGTAAGACTTTTGCACATAGCTTTCCAACCATCCCTCTTTCAGAGACAGAACTCATTGTATTCCTCTGCCAAGTTCAAAGGACAGACTTCTCTATATTTTCATTTCCTGGAATGATGACATTTGCATAGCATGTTAGAGCTTACAAAACGTTTTCCTCTGCACTGTGTTATCTGCTTCTCATGACACCCCACGAATTATTAAATTATTATCTACACTTTATAAGTGAGTATGTTGAAGGCCAGAGAAGCCACTGAATCAGCCTTGGAGGACAAGGTAAAGGACAGTAGCAGGGCCATCGCTGCAGCCTGGGCCTCCTGGGCTCTGTCCGATGGCATCAAGCTGGCTTTCTCTTAGAAGTCCTAGCAGTTAGCAGACGGACGTCTCCAGGGAGAGAGACGTGCACAGAGCATCCGGTAAGGTCAGGTAATCCTGTCCAGCACCTGCGCATCCAGGTCTCCGCCAGCCACAGAGCACCAAGCTCCCCCATCACATCTCAGCTCTGCAGATCAGTGAGCTTCTCTCAGCCCAGAAGAGATCTGTCCATTCAACAAACATTGGATAATGGAGAATAATGAAGGGAGAATCATTTCTCTCCATTTCTTTCTCAATCCCAAGGGAAAGGCAAAATGTGGCGTGCCTGGGTGGTCCTGCTTCTAAGAACGGAGACAGAAGTGTTGCCCTGTGTTCTCTGAAGCCCAGTGCTCCATCTACTACAACGGGATACAGTATCTTTAGTGACTAGAAGTAACTGATGAGAAATTAAATCTCCTATTCTTCCCCCACTTGGTTGTCTTTAGCCTCTTGGCAAGTCCTAGACCGGAAAAGGCAGTGGGAACCTAGATCTGTCCAAGGCCACCAGTGAAGTTTCTGGGTAAGTTGAAACTCCAGTATCTAGAATATAGACAGCAAAGAAGCCAGAGAAAGCTCACAGGAGCTATTTATGGTTGAAATCAGCAGTGGCTGCCCTAGCCTGCAAGCTTTATGAAGAAGGCAGCTTGAAGCATCATGACTTTCCAAAGTCAGGGACTCAAGGCCATGTCTGTTCTAGGCGACCAGCTCCGCCATCCATGCAAGAGTCTCCTGACTGCTCTTTCTGTAGCATTGCCTGCTGCCCACCTATTGCTCCTTTGACCTTGAATTTCCTAACATCCTTATATCATCACTGTGCTTTGCCTCCTATATCTCAAACATCTTTCTTCTCCTTCCATGGGCTGCACTTCCAGGTTCTACCAGATAAATATGGGGTCTTCCTCAGGCTGCATCCTTGCCTCTCCACTGTGATCTCAGTGGCTCTGATAGTTTCAATTATTACCTCTGCAAAGGTGATCTCCAGCAGGGCATCTCTCTCTCTCTCTCTCCCCCTCTCTCTCTCTTTTTCCCTCTAGTTTCAGCTTAGCTCTTACACCATCAGCCTTGTTCCAATCATCTGCCCAATACTGTCCAACTAGTTAACAAACCGATGTTATTAGCATATCAGCCTGACCAAGTCTACAATCACACTCCTTCCAACTCCTGCCCCAAACCTCACTTCTCTTCCCTCCATTTCGGCTCTGGGTGCCACCAAACATATAACTGTACAAACAGGGAACCTAAGACCCCTCCCTCCCCTTTACTTCTCGATGTCATCAAATTCTGTTCATCCCATGTTTCCAAGTGTCTCACGTCCATCCTTTTCTCTCTCTTCCCCTTGCATCCCCACCACTGTGGTTCGGGCCTCGTCCTTACCTTGGTTGGAAAGTTGCCCAAGTGAGCTTAAAACACGTTCATCAATCTCCAGCCAATTAACTGGAGTGAAAACTCCTCTGCACTCAAGGAGTCTCACAATCTTGCAGTAGTGGCCTCCTCCCTTATCTCTGTCTACTCCCTGACACTCTATTTCTCCAGCCAAACAGGTCTGCTCTACGTCTCCTGAAAACAGCCTTTTGCTTCTACCATCAGTGAAGCAATCTCTTCTGCCTGGACTGTCAGGATCTCTGGTGAAAATCCCACCCCCCGCGCTTCAAAGTAGAGCTCAGGTGCCAACTAGTGCACTGGGTTTGAGCTTGGGCTCTTCGACTCAAGAGTCTTGGACAACTGAGCTCTGTAACTCAGTCTCCTTGTGTGTACAAAGGGAGGTGGTGTGGCGACAGTGCCACGAGCCCAAGGGTTGTTGGGATAATTCAGTGGGACAAGTGTTCCATGGATAAGGATGATGAAGACGGCGATGAGCCTTCACCAATGAAAACAGCCTTCAGTGACCTTCCCCT
Organism: Vicugna pacos; assembly: GCF_048564905.1. Classification (NCBI taxonomy): domain Eukaryota; kingdom Metazoa; phylum Chordata; class Mammalia; order Artiodactyla; family Camelidae; genus Vicugna; species Vicugna pacos. Next base: position 26,312,134 of record NC_132999.1, on the reverse strand, counting down.
CAGCTCCCATGGCACTTTATTTCTACCTCATCTACACCATTTGGCTGGTTTTGTCCTTGAAGCTTCCACCTCTCTGCAACCTACCAACCCTGCCCTGCCCCAACTCTCTTCATATTCTCTGGCCAACGGCTTAGTCTCCTTGAGGGTCTAACAGTGCAGTCAGTCTCCTTCCCCTTTAGACCTTAAGCTCCCGGGACAGGATCTGTGTCTCGTACATCAGCTTCCCGGCCAAGGTGCCCACCGCAATGCCTGCTTGTTCTAAGGAAGGTGTCACCGAGAGGTCACCACCTTCTGTACAGACCACTTCCTACAATCCACACTGTCCCACACTGTCCATCTCAGGTGAGCACCTACCTGGTGGTCTAGGTGTTCTGTCTTCCTCCACATACTGAGCTCTCCACGTCCAGGAACTAGAGCTTTTCTAGCTCACGAAATAAAGAGCCCCCCGCAGAGCACCTAGGGCAGAGGGGGTCTTCAATGCCAGTTCCTGCACTGGGCTTTGAAGCCAGACAGACCTAGGTTTTAATCCCTGCACCCCATTCACTAAGCAAAGTAACCGCACACTAGCCACATCCCCTGGTGAGCCTCAGGACCCTCCCTCCTTTGTAAAATGGGGTAAATAACACCTACCCCTGTAGCTGTTGAGGAGGATTTAAGATAAAGCATATTAGTTGCTGGCCCACTGGAGAGCTCATCAGGGCTATCCGATTCTCCTCCCCATCCCCTAACACACTGACTCACACCAACACATTTCCCAGCCTCCCAAGCATTATTACTTAAGGTGGAGAATCATCACCTTCCTATTTGATACATTTTGTAAATAGTCTTTAAGCCCTAAGACTGACAGTAACCAAGGAAAAATTGCTGAGAATGCCGGGGGGGGGGGGGCGGGGGGGGCTGGAGGGTGAAGGGAACGACCTAAACCCTAATCTCAATGTCTGTGTTTGTTAAATCACAAACAGCGCCCCTCTCCCCACCCCCAGGGATGAGAGGTTCTCAGAAGAACTCTGCAGCCATCCGATCAGGGATGACACAGTTGAAGGATTAACGCAGCCACTCTCTGTTGGTGGTCTTGGTAATTGCACAGACGTAGTGGATTGTAAACTGGGGGACAGGGTCTCCCGCCAAGGCACCCTGGGCCAGCTCCGCTTCACTGTTTTTCAGAGTTGAAAACCCGACGAACCTTTAATGAGGAGGCAATCTTGGGGAACCTTGTTTTCTTGGCAGTGCTCTCTCAGATAAAGGGAGATGGGGGGTGGGGAGGAACTAATGAAGTCCAGATGTGGGCAAACTGAAGCCTGATCTTGAATAAACAAGTCTTGGAGGTATAAGCTCTTCTTCTTGTCTCTCCAGCAAGAAATGTGCGTGTGGTACTGAGCATGTCCCCATGGGCATCATGGACCACAGCTAAGATTTTAGGGAAACACATAAGACACTTGTCCCTGCTCCCTAGGTCTTCTGACATCTTTTGGCCTAATGCTTCTGAGGTTCTGTCCAACATGCATGACTTCCTCTGTGATTTTCACAAACATATACTGAGCACCCAAGTCCATGCCTTGCACTAGCAATATAAAATCAGATCAGACCGGTCCCTACCCTGATGCAGCCAAGGGGATAACCAGGAAATAGACAAGGAAACAGACAAGCCAGTTCAGTACAGTAACTGCAAAGAAGGACATGGGCCCAGGGATCCCTGGGTCCCTTGGAAGGTAGGGGAAGAAGCAGTCAAGGAATGCTTCCTGGAGGAGATATACACTTGGTGTTTATTTAGTGCCTACCACGTGCAAGAGGGAAAGACCTGATCTCTGCCTTGTGGGAACCTATTGTCTAGCTGGGGAGATAAGATGTGGACACAAATCACATTACAAGGCGATGTGTATTGAAGGTGCTATCTCCCTGCTTGAGGTGGGGCAGCTTCTGGCAACTGAGTGACAAGAGACAACATGCAGCTTGTTGGGCTGATGTTCAACATGGGATCCCAGCACCTGCCCCACTCTAGGTGTTTGATAAATAATTGTGGAAGGGACGCAAGCTTCAGAAGGCAGCAGTGGTGTCACTATTAAAAGACAAAACAAAACAAAAACTTTGCCTTAGAATCAGAGGACTCCTGGTCTGGCCCTTTTCCTATGGGAAAGCCACTTCATTTCTTGATCTCCAGTCATCTTAGCTGTACCAGTCCACCCCGCAGGGTCACTCCCAGGTGCAACTAAGAGAATGTGCACATAAAGGCCACTCTCTAAACTGTACCACATGATAGAAATGAAAAGGATGATTCTCAACAATGACACACATGTCATTTGATCTGACCCTTAGAACAAGACTATGGAGTCAGTGAACTGTTGTCACCAATTTACAATAAAGGCAGGCATAGCTCTTTTCCACAGAGGTCAACAGCTTGCCTGCAGGTGAAGGACAAGTCACAGAAAGGTTAAGTTCGGAATTAGTACATGAACCTCAGTCAGATGTTGCCAACATCTGAGGCTTTTCTCTAGGTAGGAGCATCACTACGGAGGTCAGAATCAACGGGCCAGCGGGGAAAGTAGCATTTTTCTGGCCAGAGGAAGAAGGGGATTCACCCATGACTCACCCATGCTTCAACTCCTAGATATTAAGAATCTGTATTAAACCCCTTTCGGAGTCTGATCAAGGCAAGCACTGAGCCCATGTTTATTTAAAAAGAATACTGAGCATTTTTTCCATATTGAAATCTTTGCCCATAATACTCCTCAGCGCACTGCAAGGCAAACTGAGAGAAGGCTAGATAGGAGATGATATTTACTGTTTCTGCTCCTAATCTCACTGCTGCTAGAGTCATTAAACCCTTACAAGGCAGGGATAGAAACCATTGCCTTGTGGATTTGGAAGAAATTCCTATTATGCTATAATTCCAGAATCCGAGATACATCTGAAAAAGAGGTCAAAATGACGAGATTTTTCCACATCTCCTGCCATAGAAAGGTGGCTGCTTTCTCTATAACTTCTGACGCTTTGCATTTCTAAACCACACGCTAAACGCCACCGGCAGGCCCTTCCTTTGTTGTGGGGACTGTTCAGACTGGAACAGGGCATCCAGACCACTCAAGGCTTCTCTTGTTGTTTTAAACAAGTCTGACATTGGGCAGGAGGAGGCCAGGGCAGCAAGTAGCAGCATGATTAGATTTCCAGCTCTGGGTCCCCTCCGCCCTCCCTGAATGTCATTCACGCCCTCTGATCAGAAGCAGATTCTGGATGGAGTCAGTGGGGCACTGGCCAGTCGTGATGGGAGAGTTGGGGATGTGTGGTCGTTGTTGAATTCAAGTTGTAGAGACTTTCCAGAATTGTGTATATGCACTAAGGCGAATTATTTACTTTTCCTCTGAGGTCCTGCCTTTCCCGTTTTTCACGAGTACTCTGGTACTTAATGGCAGTTAAGTGGGCAAGCCAGCCTCATTAGGAGCCCACATCTCACACAGGCTTCTCACCAAAATGCAGGGGAAGCTGGATCAGAAGGTAAACATTTTCTTGCAAAAAAAAATGCATTGGAGGGAGAGTCAAGAGACCTGGGTTCTAATGAATGAGCTATAAGGGCAGATCCGGAGATGTGATGAGTCCGAAGTCCTTTCCTGGTCCTACTGTCACCAGATATAAATCTTGGCTAAGCCACTTCTTGACTCAGTTTACCCATTTATGATACAAACAGTGGACATAGACTAAGTGTACTTCATGGGTCAGGTCCCAGGTTACTTCACATGCATGAGCTCCCGATTATCTCACAGGAAGATGGACTAGCTCCACGTCACAGGCGAGCCTGCAGCGGCGCGGTGAGGTTCCTCGCTACTCATTCCACAGCGGGGGCGCTCAGATACGAGCCAGAGCTTATGTCTTCAACCCCCTCCAACCCCTGCCAAACAGAGACACAAGAAAACCTTGTATCTGGGAGCCGGGAGAGGGACGCGGGGGGCGTTTCTGCGAGGGAGAAAGGCTCGAACAGCCCACAGGTTTCACAGCACGACAGCAGCACCCGACGAGGGGCACCAATGCCTGCAAAATTTGCTTGGCTGGCCTTTCCCAGAAGCACAGGGAAGCCCTATCCAAACCCATCTTGCCGACGCTGTTCGGGACCGTTGCTCGTCCTATCCCTGAGGCCACAGCACGTGACCGTTTCAAGGACACCTAGGTGGTCAGGGAGCATTTTCATTAAAACATCAACGTGACCCGAGGAGAGAGGCCACCCACCACGAAGCTCTTCAAAGCAGATTTTTCTTAGGAGCGCTAGCATCTCATGAGGAAGAAGGGGCTGGTCTTGGCAAACAGCAGGAAAAGAGCGGCTGGCGAGGAGTTTGGCTTGAGGGAGGAAGGACAGACGAGAAGCACAGACGTCCGAGGAGCTCCGTGGGCAGCCCGCCTGCAGCCAGCCAGCCCGCTGCAGCGAAGTGTGTGCCCTGAAAACGGATGGCTTTTGATTCCACAGCAATCCCCAGGAGTGACTTCAAACACCACTCTCACTTTACAGACAAAGAAAATGAGGCCTGGAGAAGCCAGTGCTTCACCTAATTCACATAGCAGAGGGGCCAGGCTTCCACGGAGTGTCTCTCTCCACTGAGCGTGTCTGGGAGCTGCCCACCAGGCAAGCCAGCAATGATCACAAGTAAAGACAGCGATGATGGCAGGACATCCCTGTCCCCGTGCTATTCCTATCTCATCTGTGCCTGGGTTAGAGTTGGCTTCTAAAAGCATTCAACTAACTGAGCCTCCAAGTGTCAAAAACACCTGTTCAAACTGTAGCACAAGATTCCACGTGAAATATTTCCCATCCACTACAAAGGTTTTTTTTTTTTGCCCCAGGCAAAGCCATTCTTCCTGGAGAACTCAACCCCACACTATTAATTCGGAGCAAATAGTGAAAAAAACATTTTATATTTCTCAGCTTCTGAACACAAAGATCCTTAGTTCGCCTTTAAGAAACTCCTACAGTTGCCCAAAGGACTGTTTTTCTTTTAAAGGTTGGAAAGAATTCTACTAGCCTCCCTGCCCCCTCTCCCCAATTTCCAACTGTTGATTGTGTGCCTGGTTTACGATGTTATTAAAAAACAAAGAGGGGTCTCAAAGTTTACCACCAACCCCTAGAGTGGGGAAGTCAGAAGAAAAACTTCATGAAATGTACTTCGTGTACCATCGGCAGCTTACATGTGATGCAGAGAAGGCAAGAGCAGCTAACTGCCTATCCCGCTGAGCCGTTCATTTGGATAGGACAGCCAGCCTCCAATCCAAAATCAAGTCTGCAAGATGGAAAGAGGGCTTCGGCACAAACCCCAAGTTTTACTTGCTGTAGACTTTGAGCATATCCTTTAACCCCTCTGAGCTTCTGATTTTCCATTTGTAGCACTTACTGTATATGTAACTTTCCTTCTTGGGGTGCCAATACAAGCCAGAGATAACCTTCTAGGCTATGGCTAAAACAAAAATGACTCAAGGATCTGGAAGAGAGAATTTTTTATCTTGGTGGACACGATGCCTAGCCCTCTGCCCGCACAGCTGGGGTTCAAGGAGAAAGAAAAAACTTGGAAAATACTGGAGGTTGTGGGATGGATGGCTGTGAAAGTGTATGAACTACACGTTACAAGGCTAGATTACCCTCAATGACTCTCCTTCTCCTCTGCCCTAAATGGATACATCCAAAACAGGGTGGTGACCGAAGTAGCCCACACCCTTATTCCCACGAGGCTACCCTTGCTCAAATCAATTCTGGACCTTGTCAAGTCTGTGGCACATTTTTGCATCCTCAATGAGGGCTTCTTCATCTAAGGGAAGATCCGGAGGTAAGTCTAGACTTTAGACTTGAGTAACCTGCTCAGCGATTAAGAGTTTGCCAAGCATTTCAACATTCATGATCGCTTTCACTCCTCACTGCAAAGCATTGCAGCAAGACGGTCCTCCCTGGTTTTAAAGATGTACAGCTTGTCAGTGGAGGGCCAGGTCTAGAACCAACGTTTCTGGATTGCAAGTCTCATTTTATTTTCACTCTGACACCACAGCCACTGGATGAGGAAATTAAAATATGCTAGAGAATGCTGGTGGCATTATCAACACGGAACAGCATCGCATGGAAAGAACACAGAAAACGCCTGAGCTAGCTGGGAAGCCACGTCCCCCATCCTCTGGGGCCCAGCATCACAGCACGGTAGCTTGGAGCTAGGACTCTGGGGTAAGGGACAACGAGGTCAAATCCTAGCTCTACCACTTATTAACCAAGTGACCTTGGGAAAATTATTTTTACTCTGCAGACCTCAGTTTCCTAATTTGTAGAAGAATGATAAGAACAATATGTGGATTTTATTGGATTGTGGTGAGGACAGTCTAAGCAAAGTAACTTTAGAAGACTGCTTAGCATATTTTTGGAATACTTAGGTAGTATTTAGTATTTTTTTATTTTTTATTGAAGTATAGTTGATTGATATACATGTAGTATTTTTAAATACTTTTTGTAATAGCATTAACTGCATGAAACGCAGTTAATAATGGTGTTAATCAGATGGAATTCTCCTTGATCTGGCAAACCTCTGCTAGCTCAGATAGTCTATGAGGTGACACGGGAGCCAGACGGGGTGGGCAGGCACTCACCGCGAGGATGGCGATGACAATCCCCACGGCGCAGAGCACAGCATCGTTAATCGTCTCGCCGGTTTTCAGCGGATACTTGATGCTCTCGTCATTGCAGTAGAAGCCCCGGTGGTAAGGCTTGATGGTGCTTGTCTCGATGATGATGAAGGGCAAGCCCGCTGGTGGAGACGGAACCACGGCATGGACCAGGAAAAGACAAGAGCGAGGGAAAACATCAGCGCAAGGAAGCCGATGAAGAATGACCTACAGCAGAGACCATCCCCCACAGCAACACGCCGGTGACGGCAATGTCACTTCCTTGCATTGGTAGTGATCTGCAGACTACAGAGAGCCTTCTCTACAGGCACCCCCCTCTCCCCTGCTTTGCACACTAAGAAGAGTGTATCGTGATCCTCTCGTCTGGTCCAAGAGCACAGAGGGCGGCAGTGGAAGAGCCAGGTTGGGAGCTTTTCCACTGCTCAACAACATCCCGCTGAAAATCAAAGTCCAATTTGTAATGATTAGGAACACAGCCGCACATCTAATGATGTCTCATGATGCTGATGCCTCTAAGTGACATTTTTCTCTTAAGTCTTAACCATTTCCCCTTTGAGAAGCTCATCCCATGACTCTAGGGCATGGAGTCCTGAAGACCTTGGAGCCAGACAACATGAATTTGAACCCCAGATCCACTACTTCTTAGCAACGTGACGTCTGGTTCTCTCTCCATCTTCCTGGGTCTCAATTCCCCACAAAGGAGTTGTGGTGAAGACTACAGGAGGAAAAAACCCACGCAACCCCTAGCTCAGCGCTGGTGCGTAGTAGCTGCTCAGTGAATGCTGCTTTTGGTGCTTTGCTCTCACTGTTCAGGGTCATTGACAAGACTGAGCAGAGCTGAGCTGGGCCCCGCTTGCTGTCTGCAGCCCTGGAGCAGAGCCCAAGGGCATCGGGGGCGCCAAGCACCCTCGCAGCTGCTGCTAGTTTATCAGCAGCCAGCTCAGATGCCATTCTCTTAAAGGTCATGGAAAATAGATCCCAACACCTGCCAGGAAAAGGCCCTCATGACCCTGAAGCCAAAAGTGAAGGCCCACAATATCTCTTGCCTGGACCCAGCATCAGCCTCCAAGTTGGTCTCCTGGCCTTGCCTGCCTCTTACACATATCCACCTGTCTACTTCCTGACCACAAGCATCTCATCGCCTTGTTCTGGCCTCTTCAATATTCTCCATTGCACAGGACAAGACGCAGTCCCTAAGTGTGACCCCTGGAGGTCCCCATGACCTGAGCCCCCTGCTCCAGACCCATGACCCGCTGCCCACCTTGACACGCCCTCCAACAACACAGCACCCAGAGCCTCCACTGTGTGCACGCTCTTCTCTTAGGCTGGAAAGGCTTCCTCCCTTACAGCCAAGGGCAATGCCAAGCCCCCGTGTCAGCTCACAAAGGTGAGTGAAAGGTGAAGAAGTACAAGGTGAGTCGCTGGATGTCAGGAGTAAGGCTGACCATGAGAAGCATCTCATTAGTGATAACAGGCACCATTGATGTGTGACCACAACGTGCAAGTTATTTTATATTCATTTTTGTGCTGAATCTTCCGATCAGCACAACCCTGGGTGGGCCATTTTAAATCATCACTTAAGCACTGCGATCGCTCATCTTCTAGTGGGGAGAACAGTCTTAGAAAGAATATTTAGCTTATTCAGAGTCTCTCAGTTCACCTCCATACGCCTAAATCCCGAATTTAACTGTCCAAATTGGTTTCATCCATATGTGAATTTCATGGCGGGGGGGCAGATAAGCAGCTGTTTAAAAGATAAAATTCCATGTTCAAGTTTTTCAAAAAGAATTAACTTCACGTCATGTGGCTTGAAGGCCCAGACTGCCTCTTAAAAAAAAAAAATGTACCGTGAACTCCACAATTTTTAAATTACTTTGGTCCAGACCGGGCAGCATTAAAAATGCTCACTTTCTCAAAAAGTGTATTTATGTATCATTGTGCATACACACATGGATTTATTTGGTTTTATTCTTTGGATTTATTTGAATTCTACGGCTATTTATTTTGTGACCCCTAACTGCTTCCTGCTAGAACAACAATTTACTTTATCAAATTCATACTGGTGCTTTGAAAAGAAAGCCCAGCCACACACCACAGCATTGTGCCTGACCTTCTTAAAGTAAACACAGAGGGGCCCTGGAAGGCAATAACCATGAGCTCTTGAAACTCTGCGATGGAGAAAAGGAGGAAGGGGAGACAGTGGATAAATGTCCTGGCTGAGAAATGGCTGATATTCGTGGGCTGGGGGCTGGGAGAGAAGGCTATCACATGGGCTGGAACCATCTTCATCCCACTGCCTAAACATTTTGAAATGTGGCCAAGCTGGCTAGGAGAAGTAGCTGAGGAGCCAGTAGTATGATATTAATAGTCCGCTTTTAAAGTTCCACACATTGTGATAAACACCGTGAGCTTTGCATCTGAGCCTGGCCACAGCCTCCGCGGTGCCTAGGAGCCCAGGCGTTGCTAATAAACTCAGGAAGGGAACAAACCCTCGTTCCTTAAATTCGTGCTCTGCTCCGAGGCCCCTGGCTTCTATTTTTAATAGTGTTCACATGATAGGCCTGTAAAACATATGTTCCTAAGGACAATAAAACACATATAAAAGAGCTGTGGAGTCAGGCAGAACGTGGGGAATGATCTCAACTCTGCTCCCTCCTCTTCGAGCCAGTGACTTCCCATCTCCAAATCCCCTTGTCGATGGGGAGAGTGAAACCTTGCTTTGGGATGGCTGGGATGATGCCATAAATTAACTTGTTCATTCATTTATTCAACAAATATCTACTGAGTCTTAAATATGTATACTTAGCAAGGAACACAAAAATGACACCAGCTCTGCCTTCAGGAAGCTTACAATCTAATAGGGGAGGACACTGACAATGGGATAAAATTAGTCGTTTTCGCAGGAAGAAAGCGGGCAATCACACAGGGTAATGTCAGAACAGAGTTCACCACGCACTGTGGACACTCAACAAATGTCATAAAAGGAAGAAGTGAGGGAAAGTCCTCCAGAGAAGATTTGGAAAGAAAAATGTGTTGAGTTCCTCTGCACTCTTAATCTGGGAGCAATCCAAACCCTTTTCCTTCCTTCCTTGTCCAAGATTGCAAGAGGGTTTCCGGTTCCTATTATGTGAATGATGACCAAAAAAAGACGAGCAGTTGGATCTGGATACATTCTGTTTATTTTCTTGAAAGGCATGGAGATGGCATTTAGAAAAGCCAATGGCCTTTTCTGTCTTCCCTACAAACTTGTGGTCTGATTGGGGAAGGTGCCAGTCAAGTCTTGACTTGGCTCCAGCCAAAGTGTAACCTCAGATTTCCTTCAATTGATGGGAAAAGCATAAACATGTCCCCTAATGGGGCAGCTGGTCCTCAAGAGACAAGAACAGCAGACCCTGCCTCTCCAGGACACAGAGAAGAGGCTGTCTTTTTCCAAGGCAGGGTCTGCATGTCCAGCGTTGGCACCATCTTTATTACCACCCACTACAGTTCTTGATCACCTCAACAAAATGCCCAGTGCTGGCCGTTGGGAATCAGGGTGGGTACATCAAAGGACCTGCCCTCGAGAGGCCTATGGTGTTTGTTGTAAGAAGGTCATGAAAACAAGCGCACTAAGATTTTTAGTGTGAGGACCTGATGACTGGACAGAGGACAGCAAGGGCACAATAGACTTCTCTCATAGGGACACTAAAGATGGCATGGATGAGAAGATTAAGCAGGAAGTCTCTGGGTTCCAGGGGCTAAACACTCTTGTGAAAACTCAGTGTAGTTGAGAGACTGTGATAGGCCATCAACAGAACTGACGGCCCGTTGCCATGATGAGAATACAGTTTTTTCTCATATTTTTAAGCCTTTTTTAAAATTAATTTTTAATTGTTTTGTCCAATTATTTATCTATTTTCATCTTTTTTGAAGAGGGTAAGTAATTAGGTTATTTATTCAATGGAGGTACCGGGGATTGAACCCAGGACCTCAGGCATGCTAGGCAGGCGCTCTACCACTGAGCTCTACCCTCCCCCCTGAGAAGACAGTTTTAAATTTGACTACAGAGGTGGAAGAGATACACAAGGGACCGGGGGTCCCCACATAAACCACGGCAGCCTGACCGACCTGCTGCCTGTGCTCTTCTCGGCATGGAGGGGGCCACCAAGTTGGAGCTGAAGTCCCAACCTTCCAGTGGCCCAAAGGCCAACAGGAGAAGCAGTCATATAAACTAACACGTTAAGTCACCCGAAGGTTCAAAGGGATTAAAGTGACTTACCAGAGTCACTCTGCCAGGAAGCTGTGGAGCTGGACGGGGCTCAAATGATCTGACTCCTGGGTGCTTTCTAAAGTAAGTGAGCCACTTAAAACAGAGAGAAGGCAGCACCTCAGAGTATTAAGACATTAACTGAAGCTCGGCAAACCTCACGGTCTTTGAAGAGAAAAACGCTTTGTTTGGAAGTGTCAGGGCATCAGCGCTGGCTACTGTTCACTGAGTACTCGCCGCTATGTACCACACACGTGCTTCAGCTCTACTGTAATTAAGACTCGGAAGCTAATATCCTGGAATTTAAGATTTATCTATGATGAAAGGTACATTACAAGCTTTTTGCAAAGCAGAACCAAAATGTGTGTGTGTGTGTGTATACACGTATACAAGTATACATACACACACACACATACACACACACACCATCTGCTGATTCTAGACCCAGACTGAAGCATTTCTCCATCTTTTAATCAAGGATCAATTAACTTCCTAAACCTCCAGGGACCTCTTGGGATGTGGAGGCCACGGAGGAGGCGAAATCCAAACTCATTGACAAACGCTTAATGGGCAGAAAATCAAAGCAATGAAGAAAGGCCCCTGTGTTGGGTTCAGGCCTTTGAAAGTTCTCGGGCTTTGAAAAACTAACACTTGGGCAGGTTGGGCGGTTTGGGGGTGGGGTGTAAAAAAACATGGGATAAGTTTCGTGGCCCACCCATTGATAAAGTCATGTGGGAAGTGTTACCGAAGTGACCCGGCCCCGGAGCCCTGCTCCCTGTAGCGACAGCTTCATGTCTGCCCAAAATTAAACACAGCCTCCCGCTCTCCAAGGGTTTTTTAGAAAGCCCTTGTGAGAGTAGGAAAAGGGGGGCAGGGGAATGAGAAATCTTTGCACCATCGTGTGACCCAAATCAGGGCATCGGGGAGAGGCACCTCATCACTCCTCTAAACCATGTCCTTGCAGGGCCTTTTCCAGAGCTGTCCAACCTCCCACTTCACCTGAGCTGTGGTTACCTTAAAATAAGCCCCGCCCAGGATCTGTGGGAGTAACAATTAATCTAACATCTGCAGAAAGCCCGCATACCTACGTGCAGAATAATACTGGACACGGCATCTCTGTGTAAGTATCAAGCTTACCGTAGTGGCTCAAACCGTGAGTCTGCGACAGGAGTTTAGACATCTCACCTACGGTACAGAGTTCTGCCGAATTCACGGTTTTAAGCACTTTGCCAACAAAAAATTAAGGCTTAGAAGGTTAAGCGGCTCATCTGAAGTCAAAGCAAGCAAGCTGCACCAATGTGGACCAGATGTTAGAAACACAGATGGATGACACCAGGCTTCGGATTTCAAGGAGTTTAGAGTCTAATTAGGAATTAATGTATTCTCATCTCCACAACAGCTAGGAAAAGTTACAGCTATTATTTTCATTTGTAGCCACAGAAAACTGAAGCCAGAAGTTTTGTCACTTATCCAAGATTCCCAAATGAGTCAACTGGTCACCAGGATTTGAACTCAGGTCTGTCTTTCCTTTGGCACACGTTTTCTTACTCTACGACCTGACCCTCCCTTTCTTTATAAATGTATTCCCTGTTCAAATATGACCAACTGGGTTTTTTTTTTAATCACTTAAGGCTAGAATGGTCAACCCAGCTACTACTTAGAGGTTCAAAATACAAATATTTATGTTGCTTGTAAGTGACAGGGTTTCTATTTAAAGTAATTAATTGCTACTGGTCTTAGAAGTGTGCAAACTTTCTCTGGTTTACGATATTTGTCCAGATTTTTAGACTGGACACAATCCAGATGAGACAAAACGAAGTTTACTATGAAGGCGTTTCCCACCTTTGAAAGAGGCTGCCATGAAAAACACTTGCTGTTGGCTGGCGTGAACGTGCAATATGCCGGGTCTAGAGGTTCTCTCTGACAAGTGCTCAGTTCTCCAGAACTGAAAAGTTCAGGCCCTTTCTTCACACACAAAAAAAGAAGACTGTCGGAACCCAAAGCAACTACATGGTAGAAATAAAGAAACAAACGACAGGTCTAGTCTTGGCACCTGGATCTCCTGCGCCCGAGTCCCGGGTCTTTAGTTGGACTCCACAAGCAGGTATGGACAGTTCCTGAGTACCGGGCACTGCAAGAGCTGCTGGGGACACAGCCACAAGCACTGGCTTTGAGTTCCTCACCTTCGGAAAGTCAGGTTCTATGACGAAGAGACACCTGTCTTCAGTCTAGTCATGGGTGTGAAAATGGACTTTGGGTGATCTTTCTGATTTGAAAGGGCTTAAAGTAAAAACATTTTATTTTTTAAAATAATTAATATCAGCCGCCTTAAAACCTCTAGCTCGGGCTATTTGAGCTTTTGCAGTTGGATTTTTAAAGGGCTGCCACAACCACCAGGATCTAAAAAATAAACTGGCCAAGAGTTCAGGATTCACATCTTCCATGGAGAGAATCCCGGACTTCTCTTGCTGCCATTATGGATTTCACAAATGAGATATTTCATTCCTAGGATGACACAACTACCAGAGCCGGAAGGACTTGCGATTCCTCTGCCCCAGGTAAAAGGGGGTCACTTCGCAAGACCTCCTTCCTCCCTTTTGACCCCTCTTTGAAATAAGGAAGGGAGTAAATCTACATTCACTGGACACCCCTCATGTGCCAGGGGGTTTGCATATATCAACTGGTTTAACTCAAGACAATCCTCTAAATTAATTATTAGTATACAGCTAAAGCACTGAGGGGCAGAGAGATTTTCACTTGCCTCGGTGACCACTCTGCTGATGAGAGGTGCAACCGAGTATGGAATTGAATACTCTGACTCTAAAGTTCATTCAGTGGTGGGGCTAGTTAGCCTTTCTTACTAAGTACACATGAACTCTGTCTATGTGGATTATTTGCAAAGCTACAAAGCTCTGGAAAGCGTATGTTGACCTTGAACGAAGACGAAAAACCACGCTCCTCCCTAGATGCTGAGATGGATTCGTACTGATCCACCCACTCTCCTGCCTCAGTCTCCCTTCCAGCCCAGATGTGTTCACTTGCAACACGCTGCCCGGAGCTAGGACACAGCAAGCATCACATATGTGCAGAGGGTTCTACAGCTGGCTCCATAAATACCACCTCCAGTCTTCCTGACCACTCCGGGAAGTAATGTTTTTAACATCTTGGATTCAAGTACCCACTGGCAAACTTCAATTCATCCTTCAAGACTTAAACATCTTTTCTATAAAGGAGTCACTCAGTCATGCAGCCCACTCTGGCTGAGTTACTTCTTGCCAATTTATCCATGAACTTCGAAGTCAGGCAGGCAGGATGTCACTTCTGTCACCTGTCATGCTTTACTGTCAGGCCATGGACAAGTCACCTCACCCCTCTGAACTTCCTTTCTGTCTCCATGCAACAGGACTACCTCCTACAGCAGTTCCCAGCGTACAGAGTGGAGTGGGAGGACCGACCGAGACAGTTTATAAAATATTCAGTAATCACTTGGCTCCATAAATGTTAGTTCTTGCTCCTGTATACGACAGGAAGCCATGGGAAGCTTTTAAGCAGGGATAAGATGTGATCCGAGTTCTGTCAAAAGTTCACGCCAGTAGCCACAGGCCCACCAGCCCCTTCCCAAATGCAATCGGATCCCCCAGGAAAAGCATGCTCATAAAATCCTCTAATTCCAAGGGCTTCTTGAGATTGTGTAAACAGAAAGGGGCTTTGATAGTGGTTAGCAAGACGTGGCACCCTGACACAGAGAAGAAATATCACAGCAGGAACCCTGCCAGGCATTCTCAAGGATCATAGGAGGCTGAATGGGGAGGTAAGTCTGTAATAAGGGTGAAATTTAAAAAAAAAAAAAGTTACTTTTTATTTTGCCAACAGTTAAACATACTTTCGCATCGGCAGTGTGCTCCCATCCAAGCCATGCCGCCCAGGTGTACACAAAACACCAGGTTCCCGTGGCGGGAAAATAAACAACAAGGGGACTGGCAGGACATCAGAACACCTGGGAGGGCCAGGGCCAAAGTCTGAGGGAGTCAGAAGGCAAGACCGGAGCCAGATGCGGCGCCAGAAATGCAGAGCATAAGCACTACTGGGGGCCTTGTGAGAACCGAACCAGGCTGGTAGGCCCCCCACCCCAGGCCGTCGGGGCCCTCCATGCTGACCCACTAAGCTCCATGGTCCCACCAAGTTCTAGGGCAAAGGTGACAAGCTGGCAGCCCGTGGCCAAATCTGGCCTGCAGAGATGTTCCATTTGGCCCATCCAGTGTCTAAGACTTTTTAAAATTCGTAGTTAACATTGAGTAACAGGAGGTCTCAGGTAACATTCAGATTTCTGCTTGCTGAGCCACCTCCACTGCCCCGTGGCAATACAGGCAGTGGTAACTGGCCACACATTCCCCAGGGCACCACCCCTCCGTCCTGACGCCCTGACGCCAAGGCTCCGTATCACTTCCATCCCAACTGAGCTTACACTGTCAGTCTTCCTATATCTGGTCTACCTCAGTCATTTATGTTAACTGGCCCGTGGGAACATCTGGATTTTCCATCCCTGCTCTAGAGAATATGGAAGTCCTTGGATGAATCCATCACAGAAATCACTAACACTTGACTCAACAAAACGTCCTCCCTGAGAGGGAATGGCCACATTAGGTATGTGTATATATACATATGGGTATGTGCATGTGTTTATAGATCTGTCTTAATCTTAACCCAAGACCATGCCTCCTCTCTCTGTTTTCAAATCCAAAAATTGTGTCAAGTCACCACTGCAAGGCGGTTACTAACAGCTGAATTTGGCAGGCGGGGGCGGGGGTTTAGGTTTATATATTTATTCATTTAAATTTTATTTATTTTAACAGAGGTCCTGGGCATGCATGCTAGGCACGCACTCTACCACTGAGCTATCTGCATTTTAGATGTGAGGAAACTGCAGTTCCAGAGTTAAGTGACTTGCCAAAGGTCTCACAGTAAAAGGAATGAGGGTTGGAAGCCCAGGCTTGTTGCACTACAAAGCCCTTAGCAAGTTTACTCCACGGGGCTGGCGGTGGGGCCAGAAGGAGGCTGGCCTTACTGGCCAGTTAAACAATGTGTCCGTGTTAATAAATTACACGATCACGCTGTAGATGAAAGAACATGGACCCAACAGATACATCTCTCCGTGATACTAAGTGATCAGAGAGCTTGATTTTTTTTAAGGCAATAATGATTAAAATAAAAACAAATGTGTTTGCATAAATGTATAGGAAATAAACGAAAATCAGAAAATCTGGCTCTGTCCACATATACTCTATGACCTGTAGATTCCGCCCCCCCACACACACACACATACTCTCCCCTATTTCTTTTTTTTAGGGGGGCGGTTATTTTATTTATTTTTAGCAGAGGTACCAGGATTGAACCCAGGACTTCGTGCATTGTTAGGCATGCACTCTACCACTCGAGCTATACCCTCCCCATCACATCCTCATTTCTGAGTTTAATCTAATCTCTCTCATATCCCAAATCCTGTTTTTTCTAACACAGTCCCCCAAAGCAACACAGCACCAGGTATGCTCTGAAGGAGCAGGAGATTGCGCCAGGAATAGTTTATGGAGAACTTAACCAGCATCAAGTCTCAACATCTCTGCAGGCCAGATTTGGTCTTGGGATGCCAGTTTGTCACCTTTGCCCTAGAACTTGGTAGGATGATCTTTATGACACTTAATCGTCACAGTTCCCCAGACTTTTTGCGCAGTAAAACTATCAGAAAATACTTCGTAGGGCACCACCAGGTAAACTGAGGAGGTCGCTGGTCAGTGATTCAGCTGCCTCGCCCACCCTGCCCCGCTGGCCCCAGGGCTGAGGGATCCATTGCAGCACACCCCGAACTAATCCACGTGCTGTGTGATCCTCCTGGGAATCTCTGCCCTGGAGAAAGCTCCCAGGAAGAGGAAGAGCACAGATTTCAACAAAGCAACTGAGAACTGGGTTTGAAAACCAGTTTTGCCACTTCTAATCTAAGCAATCTTCAGCAAATTGCTTAACTTTTCTGGGTCCCGGTTGTAAAAAGAAGATGCCGATGGCCCCTCTGAAGAGCTGTGAGGACGAAATACCAGACGCTGGGTATTTAACCAAGGGTAGTTCCCCGCACTCCCAGTCCCGAGAATCTACTGTTTGTATGATGCCTGTCAACCGGCTTGACTGGTTTCCTCAAGAAGGCGGTGGGACTAACCTGGACAGGGCTGTGTCAGCTCAGACAAGGCCTGTCCCTCGAGCTGCACAAGACTGGGGCGGTTCCAGTGCGCGCGGCGGAGGAGACAGCCCTCGCTCCAGGAGAACGCACTCCCCGCTCCCAGCCCTGTCAATGTGCTTTTGTAAAACACAGAAACCTTCTTCAAATCTGACAGCTGCCACCTGCACAAATAATTCAGGGATGTAATTTTGTAACTGAATGCAAGCCCTGAACGGTGAAAAGTTTGAAGTCCAAAATAATCCCTTTGACCTTCTGCCTAAACACTCACTAATCACTTTTTAATTTGTAGTTTATTTCCTCTCTCTGTGCTGTCCTTATAGGCTATATTTTCGTTTCAGACGTGTCCAGGGAATGAATGGCATTGCAGAACACCTAATTAAAGTGCAAGTCAAACTTCTCCCCCAGACATCTGAGGCTTGGTGCGTGCCCCACCGAGTGCTCCAAATTGTCCTGGGTGGCAAGAAAGTGAGGGAGAAAGAGGCTGCTTTGAAAGGAGGAAACTCCTCACTGAGAGAATTATGAGCTACAGAAATTAAGCTACAGTAAGAAGTGGCCCCCAGCTTTTAAAAATGCATACTCCAGGGACAACCACCCGTGAAGCCACGTGACAGAACTTCCACGGAGGCATGTCTAAAACGTTGGGGGAGCACAGAGGACGCCCTTTAGCATGTGACTTGGCAGCCAATAGGCAGGCAAGACCGGTTTATTGACTAGCCCCACAAATGCATTTCAAAGATTCCTTCTTGTCATTTGAATGCCAATGATGTATTTAAGGCAATACCATATATATGTATATATGTATTTACATGCAATATGTTGTATATGTGCAGTCAAATTGTAACAATTGTGTAATAGAACTGAAAAAAACAAAAACAAAACAAAACAAAACCCCACCAGACCTAGAAAGTCTCCCTGTCCTCCTCCAAAAACACTGCTTCTGTGTTCCAGTCTCCTCCCCTCCCCATCCTTTACCCCTGAGGAAAAATGAGAGAAGATCTCTGAGGGAGCCTATCTAATTCCTAAAACTCAGATGCTGAAAAGACGAGAAAAAGGAAAAACTGAGTGTTAAAAATGTTACTCGATCCAGAAGAAATTTCTGCCTTGGGGGGAAAAAGGTTTCTAACTCAATCATCACTAAGATCGCTGGAAATTGTAGAAAGTTGAAGCCAGTTAGGAATATCGGGGTCAGTGTACTTTGTGTCTCTTCCAGCAAGTCAGCCAACCTTTCACCTCCTGAGCAAGGAAGAGTCTCAAGGAGTCTGAGCTGCGTCAGCTCAGCCAGTATCCTGGAGGGGAAATGACTTCCACACTAGTTTTTGATTCCGTGAAGAAATGCCTGATCTTAACAAGAAGATAACACACGTGAGTCTGGGAGTTTACTTAAAGCCTCTCTTGCCACAATGACCTTAAAAACAAATACTAACCAACGAGAACTGATAAGAAAAACGTGTATTCATCAGCATTAATTCTGTTGCTAACAAACTCCATCATCGCACCTCTGCTCTCTTGGACTCTATTTCTTCATGTGCAAAATGAAAGAGGTGGTCCTACTATGTGTCTTAGGGGAATCTTCCCAAGTTTAGGGCTGTTCACCTTTATCCCAGGAGTACAGGGCACTTTATAAACAAACTGAAGGCTTCGTCCCCACAGCATCCTTACAGAGCAGGTGGGCCTCACCACCTGCCCACTATCCCAGCTGGGGTAACTGGGGAGCAACTTAAAGTTTGTGAAGGTGATCTGGCCAAGCAGAGCCCTCTGGAGTTCAAAGATGCTCATTCATAAAGAACAGCTCCAGAGAACATCCCCCAAGTCTACAGACGTTCGGATACAAACTGAATTCATGACTAGCAGCTCTTGGCTGGGTCAAAGGAGGAATCAGCAACCCTGCAGCGTGGGCTGGAGACAGGTGGGAACTGGCATCAGTTACTGCTGCCAACTGGATACTCTTCTGGCCATTTTCAAGCTGCATCTTATTTATTCCTCCCAATAATCCTTTCCAGGTAAGCAGTACCAGCTTGATTCTGCACAGACTGGAACTGAGGATGAGAAGTCAGGTCACAGAGCCGCTGAGCAGGAACACCACCAGGTCCGGCTGGCTTCGCAGGCCCGCACGCCCGGGGCAGTCATCGCACTTCCAGCGTTTGGGTGCCTTTGATTGGACCTCAGAAGGGGGCCCTCCTTAGATAGAAGTCGTTGTGCTCTGGGCCCACCCACCCTCTGGGGCCCCAGCAGCCCCGCCCCTTCCCCACCAGGATGGGGAAACAAAAGGGAGGCATTCAGAAGCACGTGGGAGAGCCTGCGGCGGTGAAGAACTCCTAGGTGGCTTGCTATAGGAACCCTATTGTTCCAGAGGGAAGCTCTTTTGCCAAAACTCTCCAGGAAGCCACGGCTCCGTGATGCCTTTTTCAGCTGTTGAGAGAAAAGGGTGGCTCCTGGGATGTTTCTTCAATGGTTCTGGAAGCCAGGCCCTTAATCCTTGCAAAGCAGCGAGGAGCCAGCTTCTCTCAAAGGGACAGAATGTCTAGAGTCCTTCTTCCAAATAAAAACATAAAAACCGCTCAACGTCTCCTTTACAACCTCTCAAGCAGTATGAATCGGGAAGGGGGGGAGTAGAGGGTATTGAAGCCCAAGGTGGAGGGGGGCGGTTCAGGCCTTCTCTCCCCATGACCCTGCTCACCTGACCTCTCAATTGCAGTAAATGACAAAGCCCCCACTGTTCTCCCTGCCCATCCTCCCCCAGAACCCTCCTGTCACCCCCCCACTCCCATCCCACCCCACACACACATACACTTTTTTTAAAGGGCGAAATGCCAAATAACATTATTCCCCTTCACCATGGTACTGCTATGAGAGCTGCCTGGTATGTTTGCCTGAAAAATGGAAGGTTTTCATGGAAATCTCAGCCTCCATGACAGCTCTCCCTTTGTGGAAGTGGACTTGGAGGAAAAAACTGGAAGGACCCTAATTGAGCAGACAAGAGCAGAAAGCAAGGCCCCTGGAGCTGCTCAGAGTTCCCCAGGAATACCTGACTGCACCTTTGGCAGCCAGTAATGGGCCTTGGAGCTCCCGCAAAGCCACCCTCTGCAGCCCCTCTCTGTCCCTCCACACAATGTGGCTCTCTGTAGTGGCAGCCTCACCGCAGGGCAGGGACCCTATTATATAATCTGAGGGGGAAGGGAGCACTCATAGTGCGGACATTATCCAGGGATGCCAACAGGTAGGCCCGCGATTGATGGAGTCACACAAAATTCTTCCACTGCTAGTATTAATCAACTGAGCACCGAGAAAATAAAAATGGGTCTTCCAGCTCCGATTTGGTTTGGTGGAAGTTCGGAATGAGGAGAGCCAGGAACGATTCCCTCCCCTCTCTGCCAGGTGTGGCAGTGCAACCCTGAACCGGTGAGTTCTCAGGACCTCCACATTCTCGTCGGGCAAAACACGTCATGGCGTTTGGAAGGGCTGCTGTGAGTGTTCCCTGAGACGGCGCAGCACACAGCTGCCGGGGCCCCAGCAGACGCACCCTAACGTTCCTTCCTCCCCCTCTCCCACCCCCCCCACAAGCGCACGAAGGGGAGGGGGGCAGATTCCTGAGAATACGACAGGATCCGTGAGAAAGCATCTTTCCTATCGCGCTCCAAGGACCGCCAAGAGCAGGGCTGTGTATGTGGGCTCCTGCCTGTCCATCAAGATGACAGAATGGGTCTCGGGGAATTCATTATTCAACAGACTCGCCCTTCACATATCCCATCCAAAGGAACGGTCCGATGCCTTTTCGTACACTGGCTATACAAAATACTGAAAGACCAGTGCGCTTCAAAAGCCTCACAAAAACCCAGGCCTGGGTTTGGCAGGAGTTCCTCAGCCACTGGGTTTTTCTGTGTGTGGTTTATAATAACATGCAAACCTGATGCCAAGTCCTCATCTATTAAGGGACTGCCAATTAGCAGGAGGCTTAGAGCTGCATGTTTGAGAACCAGGGAGCAGGTCTAATTAGGCTTGCAAATCATTTCTGTCCATCGCTCCTCTCAGGCTGACCCAGGGTACACCGGCCAACTGCTCTGCAGATACTCTTTCTGTGTTCCTCTGCACACAGCTCTTTGTGGGTGCGTTTGTTTTAAGGTTCTAGGCCCGAAGGCTAGTGCTTATTTTCATGTCTGTCTTTAAGGGTGAAATGGGGGATCTGAACAAGGTTGTCCCCTGGACAGTGACTCTCAGATTTGGCCAAGCATCAAAATCATCAGGGGCACTTATTATAAAACACATTCCAGACAGTGCCCAGATCGACCCAATAACTCAATCAGAATTTCCAGGCAAGGGCTTGAGAATCTTCATTCATAATAAGACCTTGAGATGGTTCTGTCCCAAGGTGAGCTGGGAATCACGACGCTGAAAAGTCAAAACAATTTCATGTTTGAATTCAAGGGCTTTTAAAATGCAGTTTTTACACGCATGCACTAAATAAGTGAGATGTTAGACCATATCAAATATCAAATGCTTACTGCGCGCCTGTCACGTGCTGGGGATGGGAAATGCTGAGATTAGGAAAACGGATCCCAGCCCTCACAGAGCTCCCTGCCTAGGGGGCCAGTGACATCCCAATAGAAAAACCCGTCTTTCCTACACAGGGATCCTGGGAGAATCCACACCTGCAATTCTCCCCTCACTTTCTCTTCTGCCACATGGTGAAGTGAGCTTTCCAAGAGCTTTGCCAGGGTGGCTCCGAAAAAGAAACAGAATGATTTCAGACAACAAATATCAGAGGCCTATCTTAGAATGAGAGAAAAGAAGTCTGAGAAACATATGGTTTCAAGATTCAGAAGAAAACCCGTGCCTTACGACTGCCTGGTCTGAAGATAGAAAGAGAGCGGGGAGTAAAATCCAGAGGCCTCTGTGCAGCAGAAGCAGCCTAGGGCTGGGTCTTGGAGCCCAAGGCTGATTCTTCACCACTTCAGAAAGTCCCTTTTCCTCACCGGGATTCCTTATCTGCTAAAGAGGGGAGGCTGCACTATTCAGTCATGTCCCAAAGCATATCTGGCATAAACTGCTTTCCCTGGAGCCTTCATCAAAGTTCGCTTTTGAGTTTCAACAGGGAGGTGTACAACCTGGAAGAACCGAAGTTCTACAGAGCCCTCTCTAAGGAAAGTTAGCCTAAATGATCTCTAACCAGCTTCAGAATTATGTTTTGAACATAGGGCTTTCAAGTAAGACTGATTTCCTAGCTAGCAGGGACGGTGTCTTTTATTTATCCCCGACACAGTGCTAATACACAGCAGAGACTCAAATAAAGGAATACACCTGGAGTACACCAGTTCGGCCAGTCTGCATTTGAGAAAGATCACCCTGGCAGCCATGGGGAAGAGGGACCAGAGCGCGGGGACTTTACATCTAAAGCTCCCTGCTCACTGACCAAGCACCTTCCAAAGGAAAAACCTTCTGCATTTTCTAGACACATCCCCATCAACCTTAAATAAGATGTATTAAAACCTCTCACAGCCTTGATGCCAAGCTAGGTCCTGGACAGTACAACTCAATAGACACTACTGCTCTCCAGGAGTGGCTGAGGATGTTCCCTCTTTGCTTCAAACCTCTCTACAAAACTCATTGCTCAACTATTCAAATTCTCAGGTTATCTTACTTAACACATAAGAGCAGACCTAGGTGTAGACAAAATAGGCGGCTAAAGGGGACAGGTAACCCATCTGTTGGCACCTGAAACACATGGCAGCAAGTAGCATGGTGGAGCTCCATGTGTGTGGAGTTTGGAGTCAGACACACCTGGGTCCTGTCTCCACCTTAAACAAGTCAGTTACCCTCCCACAAGGATGTGACATGAAAAAAGTGCCATATGCAAAGATGCTTCATATA
Source organism: Vicugna pacos (assembly GCF_048564905.1). Classification (NCBI taxonomy): domain Eukaryota; kingdom Metazoa; phylum Chordata; class Mammalia; order Artiodactyla; family Camelidae; genus Vicugna; species Vicugna pacos. Next base: position 26,289,161 of record NC_132999.1, on the reverse strand, counting down.
ATGCCTGGCGCACAGAAACGCTCAGTCAGTGTTACTGGTATCATGAATATGGGATGGTGTGCCTTCTCTAAGAAAGTGAGAGACAAACATTATCTTGGCCCATAAAGAAATCCATTTCTTTACGAGAGTACAGCTCAGTGGTAGAGCACATGCTTGGCATGCACGAGGTCCTGGATTCAATCACCAGTGCTTCTGTTAAGGGAATGGGGGGGAGGAAATAAAATTAAAGATTTTTTTTAATTATTTGAAAAAAAAAAGAAATCCACTATGTATGTCATATACAGTTACTGAATATGTTGTATGAAAGTCCCTGTGGTAGCCTTCGGTTTTTTTATAAGGTGGGAGTGGGTGTTGGACAACACGGATTATTAGAAAAAAGCACAAGCTTTGCAGTCAGCTAGATTTGCTTCTGAAGCTCAGCTCTGCCTCTTTTTCTCCCGTGACACTGAGCAAGCTGCGAGCCTCTCCAGGCCCTCTGCAAAGTGGGGCCAGTGGGGCCAACCTTGCAGGGTTACTGGGAGGTTTAGGGGTACAGTACCACACGCAGGGTGCGCTCAAGTCACGAGCACTTGTTACCACTCACAGTCGTCCCCATGAAATGCATGAGGATGAAGAAGGATGACTAGGGAGCCCTCTGCCCCACGTGGGAGTTCCTCCTTCCCTCGAGAGCATCACTATGTGCAGATTTCTGTAAAACGCTGATGTCTGTCCAATGTTTGATTATTTCCAGCGAAAGGAAAATGGCGGTGCTTTCTCAGCACCGCGTGCTGGTTTGAATGGAATGTCCCTTGGATCTTCCTTGATTCACGCCACACTATGGAGGCTATGTGTTTACTTTCTCTTCATTCACTTTTGTCCAATAAACATTACGCACCTACAGTGAACAAAGCGTTGACGTAAGAGCAACTGGGGATATGCATTGATCACAGGTGAAATCATTTTGTTTTTTTAATTCATGTGAGGAAATCAAGAAGAGGAGTGATTTGCCCCAGTGTACTCAGTGACAAAGGGACACAGGTACACACCATGCTGCTGCACCAGGGGTGGGCTGGCTACAATAGCTGGTCATTGTGATAATGGTTCTAGCCTTCCCCGGGGCCTGGTGGTGTGTATGTATATGGTGTGTGTGTGTGTGTGTGTGTAGTTTGCCACAGTCACTAATACAGGAGAAAGAAAATGAAAAACTAAAAAGAATCTACAAAAGACAGAGAAACAAAATAAAAATTGGTGACCAATATCCAATACCGATTGGTCTTGCGATAAAGTGTGGTTCAATTGCCAGGGAATGACTGGAACGCCATAAAGCCTACAGGTCCCTGTATTTCCTGGCACTTTCAGATAAGAATGGAACAGTCTGTGCGACAGGGTGAGCAAACGCTTTAGAGCAGTAAGAAGTTTTAACTAAGTATAGTGTGTTGTGCTTAACTTTGTTTTTAAATAACATGATTTATACAGGTTTCAACTGGTAAAACTCAGTTAAATTTAGCAGTTAATAATTATCGGTGTCTCAAACTAATTAAGCTCAAATCAGGGAAGAACTTTTTTTTCCCCTTTGTTCGTGGTATTTACAGTTCATGGGGAGAAAACAGGATGTGATGGTAAGGTACCATTTCAGAGTCACTTAGGCCTACATTCAAATCTCCAGCTGCTTGGCTTGGGCCTCAATTTCCTCATATATAAATGGACAGTGTTATGGACTGAATGGTGCCCTCAGATTCCTATGTTGGAGTTCTAATTCCCAGGAGCCCCACGTGGGACCTTATTTGCAGATGGGGTCTTTACAGAGGTAATCAACTTACCATGAGGACATTGGGGTGGGTCCTAATGCAATATGGCTGCTGACCTGATGAAAAAGGGAGACTTAGACAGAGACAGGGTGCACGAGGGGAAAGCCCATGTGAATGTGAAGATGGCCCTCCACGAGCCAAGGAGCTCTCTGTGCACTTGGATGGCTAGGAGGAAGCACCCTGCACCACCTTGATTCCAGACGTCCACCTCCATAGCTGTGAGACAGTAAATTTCTGCATTTTAAGCCGTCCAGTTTGCGGTGCTGTCATAGCCATCCAAGTGCACAGCAAGCAGGAGTACCTACCCTAGAGAGTTCTGATCGGGGGGAGCAGACTAAAGGGAAGAGGAAGGGAGTGAGAGAGAAGCCTATGCGTGAAGAAAGGGTGATGCTACCTCTGAATGACTGCAAAGGGTCATTTGGTAAAGCAAAGGTGAAACAACTTGGATTATGGTGACTATTGGCAACATAGAAAATCCTACATATACACACTGAAATAAGTGAAAGAAAATCAAATAAAAATGACTGAAAGGAAATATGCCCAATGGCATATTTGCGTGTTAGGTGGTGGATTATGGGTGATGTTCCCTCTTTTCACTAAATTTTGGGTTAGGTAGTTTAAAATATCAATGAAAAACAATTTACTTGGAGAAAATAAAGTCTTAAAAAGTATGCTAGTGTCAAAAATGTCTTGGGTAAAGAATAAAAAAAGAAGGTCCTCGTCTCAGATTTCACTGTTGGGACTTCACATAAGCCCTTCCTTATTCTCTATAACTCTCCAAATACACATGGGAATGCAGCATTTTCCCCAGATTTTAACCTATCATACAAATATTAGAATCCAAAGAGGAAGAGAAAACCTACATGTGTGACCCTGGTATCTATAAACACATCAGAAACTTTCTAAAATGTTGCTCAGTAAACCAGTCAGCCATTGTAACTTCTCTGATTAAATCCAATCATGAAAACCACCACTTGCCATGGGAATCAAGATGGCGGAAAGCCATCACATGACAGCATCTGACTAATATTAGGGTAACCGAGATGCAGATTCAAGGCTTGGGCACCTCTGAATTCAAATATGTTTGCATTTGTCACTCAAGCATATATCTGTAAAACCACTGTGCAGGAACAGTTAATAGTTAACTGGCACATAAAGAATGCTCCAAGGCAGAGACTGCGTAAGCCTGCATTCTTGACTCTTGGAAGACACTCAAGCTTGGGCTACAGCATCGATGCACATTTGGGGCACAGAGCAAACATTCAAGATCCCTAATACATGAAACATTGTCCCTTTTTGCCTCGCATCTGAGCCCTTTCTGTTCTAGAAAAATCAGTTTTCCAAATGTATAACCCAAAGCCACTGCTCTTCTGTAGAGAGGAGCTCAGGTGACCCGGTCCCCTCAGTGTAACTGCTGTTACCAATGGTTCTGCCAAGCCCATACTTTTCCTTCTGTTGTTCCTATGGTTCTATTTCTGCCCCCTCCCACCATCTCACCAACCAGTTGACGGGAAGTATGTCTTTCCTAGTCATGGACTTTTTGCTTAATAGGTGGTTTTGATGTATAAAAACGAGGAACAGAACTGGCCAGAATGTCAATGATTTTCTCTTCGTTAAAAATCATACCATCAAAATTTTTGCCCTGCAGATGGCCCTTCTCTAACTGAACTGTCCCTGCTGGACTCCTTCTGCTGATCAATGTGCCACTCTGCAGCATGTCTATGAAGATGAGCATTAGGAGTTTCACTTCGGGGAAGGTCAAAGGCAAAAACTTGTTTGGGTGATGGGGAGAAGGAGGTGTCACATGTATGTGAACACAGCGGGAAGTACTTCAAGTTTTGGTCAATTGGATGTTGAGTTCCTTGAGTAGGTATTGTGCCATTTAACTTTGTGGCTACATAGCCTGGCATGTAGCAGGTGATCAGCAAATACTGCAACTGAGTGAGCGAGTGAAGGAATTCGTGAGTGTGGTTGCTTCAGGTCTTGAAAGAAAACCGCTGGCCTTCAGGTCAGGCATCTTGCTAGAATGGGAACGTCTACCTGTTAAGTCAAGGATCATTTCCCTTTTCTGCTCAAAGACATACAATGACATTCAGTCCACATTTTTTATGGGCATGCTGATGTAGCGGACAAAGCAAAGATAACAGCTTCTGAAACCAACTTTCGAGGGTTTTGAAAGAAACTCTCACTGTATGGAGAAACTTTATACTTCCTCCATCCATCTCCAAGTCCCTCTTCTCCTCAGTAAGTCCCAGGGCGCTTTTCCAATCCCACATTGCTCTGTGCTGAAGCCAAAGCCCAGTTTCCTGCCTCAAAAGGCCCTTTGTTTGGGCTCTCTTTCCAAATCAGCATATCCTGAGCTTGAACCCTCTTGCTTTTGAGAACTCCGATGCCTTGGCAGCAGAAGGCTTTGCCAGCAGGTTTGTGGTCCTCACAGCTTTCAAAAACCCCAATGTGAGGGCATGTCTCTAGCTAAGAAACTCTTTTCATGGGAGGGGGGAGAGAGAGTATTATTTTAAGAGTTGCAAAAACAACTTCAAATTGACTCTTTAGTCTTTAATTGCTACCAGAAGACTGAGAACTTCTTGTTCTCTTGTATTTAATTAAGATGATAGTTTTAATCAACTTTAAATGATATTGGTTAATATGCTCTGCTCAGTCTCTCCGGCGGGCTTTGCCTCAGAACACTGGAATGCATTAAAGACAAATTTCCAACACGCTCTCTCCAAATTGGAAAACACCTTCCTACGGCAAACGCAGATGGGAAGAGAGCTGGCTACATGTGCGCAGCCGCTCAACGAGTCCTTGGAAGGACTCCAAAGTTACTTTTCCCAGATAAACTGCAGCTAATCCATGCTTTGTATACCACACGTGCTGTAAATCCAGACAGCACTCTCTCACATGCGTACTTGTTGTGCTGCTGGCCAATTCTTTATATGACAGATGAGTTTCCAAACCAAAAGTTTTTTATGGGCTAGGGTAGAGATTAATGTGGAAGAGCCTACCGTCTGCCACCAATCATCTCCCAATCGTGGGACAATCTGTGAGACGGGAACTGTTGTCCCATTTTATGGATGAGGAAACTGATGTTCAGAGAGGTTACAAACCCTTGCCTCAGGGTGTAAGTTGGCAAATGGTGGAGCCAAGATTTGAGTCCAGAACTGTCCCCCAAGACATATCCTCTTCCCACTGTGCCAAAGTTTAAAACTTTATGACTCTGGAGTTTATAAACTGTGGGAACTCCTTACAGTGAATCTGTTGATCTCTCCTTTTATGTTGCACCCCTGTAACAGGATTCAGCAAATCAACGCAGTCAAGACTTCCAACCATGAAGCTCCATCCTAAGTGTCTTTGATAGTTGATGACTTCAGCAGAACTTAAAGATCATCTAATTCAACTGCCCCATTATCAAGGGAAGGAAAGTTAGACCAACAGAACATAAGGGATTGAAGGTCGCTACCTAGTGCCAGGCTGGAAGGACTCGGAATGAGGAGGTGAAAGTACCCTATGGTTAGAGTAGTTAGCGTGTGGGCTGAGCAGAAACCAGCCTTAAGAAAGGATACTCTTTCCCATTGGCAGAGAATAAGGAAAGGGTGCTTTGAAGAGCAAAGACATGACCCAAGGCAGAAGGCAGACATCTGGGGCGTGTCTAGGAAACAAGGAGACCCGGATGGATGAAGGTGGATGCCAATGAGAATACCTGTGCATTCAAAATAAGGCTGGCAGGAGCTACAAACGGTTAAAAGTAGATGCCTCTGGGGAGTGGAATTTGGAGGGATGGTGAGAGGGCTACCCCCTCCTAACATAATCATATTTTTGGAATTTTTTTTATTATAAGAGTATATTATTGTGCTTTGAGATGTTACGTTAAGGTTTAAAAGGCTTTGTCAATTACTGACCCATGGGGCCATTATCTGATTTGCAGAAGAACCAAAACCACAGCGTAAAGAGATGCTTTAAAGTATGGTATATATTGGATTTAAACCTGAACCTGCACAGTAAGGGTTTAATTTCCTCTGGATTTACTCATTTTCTAAGACAGTTCACTTCCCTGAGCCTAGTTTTCCCATATGTACAGTGGGAGCGGGTAGGGGAAAACTCTCGATGCTTGGGACCCTCCACCTCCTGCTTTGTAAGATTATTGTGAAGGATGGTCTCTGTCTCGATAGTCAGAGCTGAGGCAGAGGAACCACCCTGCTCAAGTGAGTTCTTCAGGGCAATGCCTTCTTCAACAATGGTACCTAAGAGCATCCTTCTGAGCTGCCCATCCAGACAACTGTGAGGGCACTGCCCCAGGCCTCCCAGCTCCATCTGCTACCTCTGTACAGTGTCCATGCTGTATTTTTAGAACCGCATCCACCCAGTGTACACTGCAGAAGACTCACAGGCAGAGACTACACCCAATTCATCATTAGACATAAAAGGTGCTCAATGAATATTTGTTGAAGCGATGGATCACCACTATTTATTCAAGGGCTTTTAATTACAAAACTGATTAATATCATTATTAATGTTAATAATTACTTACCAGCATGGTACCAAGCATGGCGGAGGCTAGGTTAACATTATTGGAAGGTAGATTTTATGTAACAGAACCTTTTAAACAGTTAGAACTGCTTCCCAGGAATAAACTTCACAATCACTGGAATTAATAGGCAGAGGCTTGACACTAACCAAGCAAAGATGGTTTAGAGGGGCGGCCCTGGATTGGGAAGAAAGTGGGAAGACTGATCAAGTGGTCTTGAAGCCTGGGTTTTGAAATAAGGTGTGTACAGAGATCTAGGGTTAATTCCTAGCACCTAACCGCTCTATGCCTCAATTTGATCATATAAAATTGGACTAATCATACACTCATACGCAGGGTTTGAGTAAAACACATTAGCTGCTCTTAACTGTTCGTTCCTTCCTCCTATGAATCAGATATTTTGATACTTCAGTCTCAGCCCTCTCAGAATCATGGGAAGCAAGGTTAGCCCAGATAAATACCTGAAAAGGCAAACATACAAATGTGCAGTGTCCTCAAATACTGGGGGATTGTTTTTCAATGTTTTTCCAATGGGTAAAAGCAATGAAGGAAATACTCTTGAAGTAACAGAAGTAAGAACAGGCACGGCAATATGATCAAACAGAAAAGAGCCGAGAGGAGAAACTCCTCCCCTCCCTCCTTTAGGGTAAACCGCATAATATTTTAAGGAACAGAGATAGAGATTTTGGAGGAAGCTCCCAACTGGGCAAAAGAACTCGAGAATTCTTCATGCTGGAAGACTGAATGGTCCCATTGCTCAGATGAGGCAACAGAGTCACAGTCACAGAGAGGGAAAGTTTCTTGGCTAAGGCGACCCAGTAAGTTAGTTAAGAAAGTTAGCGGACATAAACCCAGATTTCTTAACTCCCTGCTTGGTTACCTTCCCCGGACAGGAGGCACTTCCTGTCCTTACTCAGAGCCCCTCCATAAGGCAAGACTAGGATGAGAAAAATCACTCATCCTAAAATACAGCCCTAGCTTTTAGGGTAAGTTCAACTTTTTTTTTTCTTTTAATGGAAGCTATCACTGTTAGTACAAATTCAGTCTGTTGACCAAGTTCAAAACACCATGTGAATGCAAACTTGAACTTAAAATACCTAGCTGCCCTTGGTTAGTTACATACTCTCAATCTCTCAGGTTAGTTAATACTTTATTATGGGCTGTTACAAACTTTCCCAAGTGAAAGCTTTTTCCATTTCATCACATTGACTTGCAGGAAGTATGTACTAAGCACCAAGTGTTTACTTTTGTAATGATACTTAGTAATAATTTAGCTATTTATAGAAGAGATACTGTGTCAGTGGCTGCCTTAGGGCTGCTGTAGTGTAGGCAACAAAAATTGTATTTTTCTTTTTGCTTCTTGTCTATATTCACTAAAATGACTTTCTATTGGCATTTTCTTTAGTGTCTTGATTATAAAATATTTTAAGCACCTGTTATGTCCAAGGAAGAAGTAATCTATTAAGATGGAACTGCCCAAAGCTATAAAGCAAACCCAACATTTTGACATCAGGAAGGTCAAAACAAAATGCCATGATGCCCCAAAGAAGGACTAATCCTGCCCATAGGAAACCAGAAAAGGCGTCACAGAGGGGCTGGCACCTGAGCATCAAGAGGTGAGCAATGCGTATCAAGCAAAGAGGAAGAATGACACAGTGGGAAAGTTCCTGGAACAGCCCCAGAATGGAGATATCTGGGACAAGGGCATCATGGGGGAGTGGAAGGGATGGGGATGCAAGGGAAAGGGAAGCAGGAAGGGTTGGTTGGGGCCAGATTCTGAAGGGTCTCCAATACACTAAGCAGTTTCATTCTGTAGTCAACGAGGGGTCCTAAGAATCCTGAAGAGAAGGGCCTATGTGATCAGAACTACAGTTTTGAGAAGCGATTTCTGTATTGTTAATGCCTAAATGACATCTGGGATTCACTGTTTCCCTAGAAATAAAAACCTATAAAGGAATGTCTTCAAAGATAGGTATATGATAGCATGTATCTAAAATGGGATAGAAATAGGGAGACTGGAGAAGAGAGAGCAGATTTAGAGGGCAAAATATATCCATCTATTCCTTGTACGAATATAACTTTGCAGATTCAAAGCATTTTCATATATATACATATATATATGATACCATACCCTTGGTCTCAAGTGCTCGATGAGGTCGGCAGGGAATGAATCATTGCCTCCGGTTTATCATTCCTCAAGTGGCCGTGATGTCCCAGAAATCACCCAGCTAATACAGCCAAGTTGGGAACACAGCCCAGGATCAGCACGGAGCTGCCTCTTGTCTTTCTATTTTGAAATTTTCATTTACAAACTTAATGGGCACCAAAGGAGAAGTGGGAGGAGGGATAAATTAGGAGTTTGGGATTAACAGATCCAAACGACTCTCTATAAAATAGATACACAACAGATCCTACTGTGTAACTCAGGGAACTACAGTCAGTATCTTATAATAAACCAAAATGAGAAAGAATATCTATTCGTATAACTGGATCACTATGCTGTATGCTGGAAACCAACAGAACATTGTAAATCAACTATATGGCAATAAGTAAATAAATAAAATTTCACTTAATTATCAGCTCAAGGCAACTGGCCATGTTTTCTCCAAGAACTACTGTGTGTCTATCTTCTCATCTCCTCACCTGCCCCTTGAGGGCAGGATCCACCTCTAGTACGTTATCTCTTTGTATTTATCTCAATAAATACTGCTGGAAAGATAAGACAGGCAGCTGAGTCCCAGGAATGCTCTCATCTATATTTTTTCTGACAACAGAGAATGGAAACTAGGCAATGATACACTTTCTCCATTCATCACTGGTCCACAGTGGGGGAACAGCCCTTGCTATGACTCCAATGATCTGAGGTGCCTCTGGCCAGGTGCTCTGTTACTCTGCATTCTAAGAGTGAAGGATCTGGACAAAACGGGCTTGCTCTCAGTCCTGTTGAACTTTTCCATGGGTCTGTGTTTGTCAAAGCCTCTTGCCAACTCAGTCCGAAAAAGAAACGTCCCAAAACTTCTTTGAGGAAAGGGGGGAAAAAAGACCTGCTTTATACACTTGCTTTCATGCAAATCACATCACCATTGAAATCCCAGCTGAATAGGAGCCCTACAATAGCCTGGGAAACACACAGAGCCTCTAACCAAAGTGGAGGCTGCTGCACTCGGAATGCTGCGTTTCTCTGCCTTTTTAACTCCTTTAGAGAACTGAGGAGAATTAACAATACAATCTGAAGCTGCTATCTCCCTGCAGAAAAGTCATCCTATTTCTGCAGGAAATCTGCGAAGTAGTCTCCTGCCTAAGGCTCTACAGAACTGAAGCTGGGATGCTCTTTGACATATTTTCAATCAAAGTGGACATACGGTCCAAGTGACCAGCTCCAAGCAGATTTTAGCAAAGCACTTCCCCTGGAATCTCAATAAATGATCTCTGCTCGTGATTAACTAGTTGAATTATTAATACAGTGTGTCACCACCCACCGAAAAGGATTGAGACAGGCGGTGCCCCCCAGGTTCTGAGAAAACTGAAATGAACTCCAACCTCCTCCTTAGAGGCTGTCGTGGCATCCAAGAGAGTCAATAAGCCCCTTGCATTACTGCCCGCCAGGAACATGGTCAGCCAAGTTCATGCCCTTCCCTCTTTCAGCCCAGAGGTTTTGAGTCTAATATCTGTCTTCTCAGAATTAAGAAGCAGTCAATACTAAAGTGGGCAAAAGGCTTTAAACCCCAAATCCCACTCGAACACTTTACAAGGTCTGATCATTTCACTTTAAAGCTTTCTGGCTTGCTGGCTTGCTTCATAGGCTCATTTTTGAAAATAACAGTCAGTGCAAATTCCAAGGCAGATCTGCACTGTGGGAGGGAAGAGCACGCATAGGTGTTCCCTGGTTCTCATCCCAGGCTCTTCATCATTTTCCAGATGCAGGATTCCCAGTAAGCTCTTCAACCTTTCCGAAGGACAAATGACACATCTGTAAAATCAGTTACGGCGGCATCTCCCCTTCACGGTTCTACGATTTGATGAGATACACGAATGTGCTTGACTATAGTGTAAGGGTTCAAAAATGTTCCTCTCCCAGCGTCTTTCCTGTTGACATCGGGAGAATGACATTCTGGGTGTGGTGGTTTGGGTGTTTTGTTTTACTAACTTTTCAAGGCTGGGGCGTTGAAGAGCTAGAATGAGAAAAATTCATTGAGGCAAGAGGGAATATTTCCATTCCCATTCTCAGATGCATATCTTATCACCTGGTAGAACTATTCAGCGAAATAGGTTATTCATTAATAATAAATGTTAGGCTTTCACGGCTGAGGTCACCACAACCGCAAACAACCAATTTAAAGCAAAATGATAATTAAAGGTTCTTCAACGCCATCAGTGGCCTTTGGAAAATTAAACCTAAAATCAAGAGGGCTTGTTTTCCCCCGGGGATTGAAAGCCCTGTATTTTGAATGTTTTGACCCAAGGAGTATGCTTTAATTTCCCAGCCAGCCCCTGAGAATCCTGCATTCACACAGTAACTAGTGTACAGACCTTCCAAAGCAATGGCTCACTAGGGTGAGCAGAGCCCATCAGCCCTCCCACCGTGGCACTGGAGCCACTCCAAACAGATTTAAATGAGAAGCCTGTTCAACAAAAGATTCAAGTCTAGTGGTCCCCCCTTACTTACGGGGATACATTCCAAGACTTCCGCTGGATGTCTGAAAGTGCAAATAGACCCGAACCCTAAACAGACTATGAATTTTCCTGTACATTCATGGCTACGATAAAGTTTGATTTATAATTTAGGCACAGTTAGAGATTAACAATATGAATAATTAAAGTTATGATAATACACCGTAATAAAAGTTATGTGATTGTGGTCTCTCTCTTAAAATGCCTGATTATACTGTACTCACCCTTCTTCTTGTGATGGTGTAAGATGATAAAATGCCTATGTGACGGGATAAAGTGAAGCAATGAGTCGGCATTGTGACCTAGCGTGAGGCTACTATTGACCTTCTGACCATACATCAGAAGGAGGATCGCCTGATTCAGGCGATCCTGGATCATGGAGCCAGGATGGTTGGAGGTCAGCGGCAGACGATGCTGACGACTGGAGATCCTGGCAAGAGATTTGATCATGCTACTCAGAATGCATGCAAATTGAAACTAATGAATTGTTTATTTCTGGGATTTTCTGTTTCATACTTTTGGACCGAAGGTAACTGAAACTGTAGAAAAGGAAACTAAGGGTAAAGGACTACTGCAAGTTGGTGACACTTTTGGAATTATTTTTCAGTCTCAGCCTGCCAGAAGTTCTTCCCTTCGATGGCACAATGTGCAGCTGCCTCAAAAGAAGATACTATGCATTCAACCAAATTTATCCATTAAGGCCAAGATGACAGCAAGACAAATGCAAAGATGAGAAATAATATATTAGGACCTTGCTCCCTAGAAACCTACCACGGAAGCCAAATTGACCCAAACAGCTACTTTGGGCCACTGTCTAATGAAACCCACTGTGTGGATTTCTGCCACTTCCTGTCAGTGGTTGCTAACTTTACGACAATGTGGGTCATTTGTGGGGAAGAGGCTACTGATGGAAGTTCTATTTACTGCATTTAATGAAGGTGCCGCGTTCACAGCCACTCACCAGAGCAGCTCACAGTCCCTCAGTGTGACCCAAAGGTTACACAAGCCACAAGGACAGCAGATGGAGCCCATGGTGCAAAAAGGGCCACTAGCAGAAAGACCCACTACTGCTGCCCTGAAGTGAGTGACACAGGCCTAGTTCAAGTCCCCACTCCCTTTAAGAAGCCTTCCCAGGGTCAATGGTCTTCCTCTCATCTGAATTCACAGAACAGCTTATCCACTCGACGATGTCCAACTTTTCCCCACCAAGATCCCTCACGGTTCCCTCCTAACCCTCTGTGAGGTCTGGAAGATGTCCTTATTTACCAGGTAAACTGTATTTCAATGGTTTCTCCACTTTTGACAGACAGAGAAAACAAACTATGGTTACCAAAGGGGACAGGAAGAGGGGAGGAATACATTAGGAGTTTGGGATTAACAGATGCAAACTACTATACATACAATACAAAAATTAACCACTATATATAAAAATAGATTAAAAAAACAAATTTCTTCATATTCAATATTGTGTAATAACCTTTAATGAAAAAGGATATGAAAACGAATGTATGTATGTATAGGTACAACTGGGACATTATGCTGTACACCAGAGATTGACACAACAAAAAAAAAATAGGTAAACAACAAGGACCTACTGCATAGCACAGGGAACTATACTCAATTTCCTGTAATAAGCTATAATGGAAAAGAATCTGAAAAAAAAATATAGGTATGTATATGTATACCTGAGCCACTTTGCTGTACACCTGAGACTAACATTGTAAATCAACTACACGTCAATAATAAATAAAGTTTTAAAAAAATATTTCACCACTTTTGTTAATCAAAGCCTGGGAAGTACCAATCGCATCTCCTGAGGAGTGGAAGCAACCAGCCAGACCAGAGGGGACCGCCGGGTGTCACTCCACGGTCAAATCACAGGCATGGAGCGCTAGGGCTTCGACCAGTCCAGGCCGAGGAGGATGGTCTGAGTTCCTCTAGGCAAGTTAATCATTGAAAAATGTACAGAACATGTTAGATATTTTTGAAGTACTGAAAAGAGCATGCGAGGCCCCGTGATTGCCCTGATGCACCTTGATGGGTCCAGAGGACAAGGGGTGAGAATCACGGGTCTAACCCAGTTTGAACAGTTCATCACGTGTTGCTGATGTGAAAGCAGGCAGGGAGTAGTGGGGAAGACCTGGGCTTCAGAACAAAAGCAGGACAGCCTAGTGGTTAAGAAGGGCCTTGTGAGACAGACCTCTCAGATCTGACGCCAACTCTCAAACTCACTTGCTGCATAACTTTCGGTGAAGTTATTTTTAATGTCTCTGAACCTCAGTTCTGTAAATGGAGATAATAGTAATAAAGAATCCACAGGCTCTTTGGGAGGGTTAAATAAGAGAATGCACGCACACTGCTTCGCCCAGTGAGAGGTACACAGCTGGCACTTAATAAATGTTAGCAATGGTCATTATTTAGTCAGGCTTCAGTCCAAACCCCAAGCCTACCACACATTAGCCTTGTAAACTTGGGCAAATCATTTACCCTCACTGAGCTGCAAAACTGGTTATTGACATCTACCTTATTCTGTTATTGGAAAGATGAAGTGAGATGGCACCTAAAACTCCTAATAATAAAGGCTGGTTGCCTTTTCCTCACCCTCTTGTGTTATATGTGGTTTAATTTTTCATGCACTTACAGCTTAACCTTCAGTGTGAGTTATCTCCTGGCACCCAGCATACGAATCTTAAAAATGCACAGTAGAGGGAGGGCATAGCCCAAAGGCAGAATGCGTGCCTAGCATGCACGAGGTCCTGGGTTCAATCCCCAGTACCTCCATTAAAAATAATTAAACCTAATTACCTCCCCCTTAACAAAACAAAACAAAAAAAGCACAATAGTTGTAATTTCTGGGATGAAATTATGTAGACAACCATATCTCAGGGGCGGAGGGGGTGAAAAAAGTCACCCCTATTAGGCACTATAGTTCTAGTTTGTGGTCTTAAAAGTATTATTAAGCAGATCTGAGGAATATTTAGATTCTGATATTTGTACTTTTGTTTTCAAGATACTCAGAAGATCAAAGGCTGTTTTTCATCTTGCTGAAGCAGGAATCTGCTTGTCACACCCTGGTTTGTGGCAGCACATTACTGGGCGGGTGAGTGGGTCCAGCTGACCACCCAGCACCTATTCCTCAGCCAGCCTTATTGTTCTCTGCTCACTCATCTTAAACCCAGTGACACTGCTACACTGATTGAAAACTTTGTTTCTTTGTGAAAAATTCTCTGAGGAACAAAGCAACACTATAGTGGTTTCATGAATATGTTAATTCCAAAGGTCTTCAGTCAAACTTTTGTATTTTTTCCACACATATTTGAATGAATCTTAAGATACTTCTAAAATGGGGCAGCCACTATGGAAAGTAGTTGGACAGTTCCTCAAAAAGTTAAACATAGAGTTACCATATGATATGATCCTGCATTTCCTCTCTGAGGTTTATATACTCAGAGAATTCAAGATGTACATCCAAATAAAAATCTGTACATGAATGTTCACAGCAGCACTATTCATAATAGCCAAATAGCAGAAATAACCCAGAGATTCTCCAAGTGATAGATGTATAAGCCAAATGTGGTATGTCCATATAAAATGGAATATTACTTGGCAATAAAAGTAGATGAAGAACAGATAAAAAACAAGTTTATACTGTACAGCACAGGGAACTATATACAATATCTTGTGGTAACTTATGGTGAAAAGAATATGAAAATGAATATATGTATGTTCCTGTATGACTGAAGTATTGTGCTGCATGCCAGAAATTGACACAATGTTGTAAACTGACTATACTTCAATAAAAGTATATTTTTAAAAAGTAGACTAATATATGTATATATAGGCATGACTAAGACGTTATGCTGTACACCAGAAATTGACACATTGTAACTGACTTCCAATCATTTTTTAAAAATTAGATGTACTCAAAATGCTGAACATACATGATACAATATGGATGAACGTGAGAAATATTATGCTGAGTGAAAGGCAAAGAAACAGAAAGTTGATAGTGGTTGCCATGGGATAGGGGAGGAGGGGAAATGTGGAGTGACAGCTAATGGGTATCAGTTTTTTGGTTTTTTGTAGTGATAAAAATGTTCTAAAATGGATTGTGGTGACGGTTGCCCAACTCTGTGAATATATTAACAGCCAGTGAACTGCACACTTTAAATGAATAAATGTTATGGTACGTAAATTATACATCAACAAAACTGTTTTAAAAATACCATTATAACCCAAGGAAAATCATTTCTCTAAACCAAGAGGATTTCCAATGGCCCATTTATTCTAAGGGGCATTTGAGAAATCCCAGAGCAAAAATTGTATGCATATACACATATAAAAATATATATGCATATCTCTTTATGTATACATATATGCATACATTATTACATATGTGCATATATATTGTAGCCTCATCTTTCTAATAAGGCTATGAACATGAAGAATCTTTACTAATTCTATAATACAGACCTCTTAAGTCTTCTACAAACACTGCATTTCAAGTATTTGTGGAGGGAGCAGCATCACCGCAGCACAAAGGCTCCCAACCAGGAGATCAGGACCCCCTGGAACTGCCTTCTCACTGGTCCTCCTCCTCTGTTCCCAGTGCCTTCAGCTCAGCATTATCTGCCTCCCAGTGGGTCTTCTCCTTGGCCTCCAATTTCCCTCCCTGCAAACCCAGGGATCTCAAACACAAATCAAATTAGATTAATCTCCTCTTAAAAACTGTTCATGAATGCGTTCATTCCAAATGTTGTCTGTTAAACTTTTATACTTTTTTTTCCCTTAGACATTTTAACTAGCCTTCTGATATTTCTAAAATGGTACAGCTGCTATGGAAAAACAGTTTGGTGGTTCCTTAAAAAGTTTCACATGGCGTTATCACGTGACCCAGCAATTCCACTCCTAGGTATATATACTGTGTTTGGTTTCTGCATGAAATTTTCCATAATAAAAAGAAAAATAAAAACTTTACAAATAAAACTTCATTTGCTGGTCCTCCAAAATAAAGTTCAAGTTCCTTAGCGACTTGTCACTTTCGGCCCCACTTATAATCAGGCTCTGAACTGTCGAACTGTCTCTCTAGCCTCATCCCCAACATACTCTTTCCCCACCAACTCAATGCTAATACACACTTACACTCCAGCTTCCAGCCACTCACCCTTCCTAAATCTGTTTGTGGTTTCACGTCTTAGCATCCATTGCTCCCTCTGCTGCAATACCCTTTCCCACTTCATGGCACATGGGCTATTATTTCCCTTGCAAGACTTCATTGCTCTTCTTTGCAGCTACAGCCCTTCCCTTAACACTCCCAAGTCAGCAGTACTTAGTGTATAAAATTATGCAAAAGTCTGTTACCCATTCACCAGCCTGGGAATTCTTAAAGGGCAAGGAACCCCACCCCAGAAGAAGTCGGTGGTGGGGGGATGGTGGGGGAGTGCACTTAATAGATGCTCAAGAACCATCTGCAGAAGAGAAGACTTAAAAGACAGGTACAAACATAGACTTCATTAAATAGACTCTAGAAATTATACTGATTGATGCCGCAAACTAACATGGGGACCAAATATAAAGAAACCACCAATGAGAACAGCTTCCTTCGTGTCAATATAATCTTGTCTATTACATGCTTTAGGGATATACAAACAGGAACCAAAGCATCCTGCTTATTACGACAAGGCGCTCGCACTGATTTGCATTTCTCTGCAAAACTCTCGAGGCATATAATCTTGTTAATTTGTGACAAACCTCAAAAACAGACTTACCACCAATACTCTGACTGCAATGTATGCTTTCAAAGCACCCAGAAATCAGCAAGTTCCTTTCAAAAGTCGCCAACTGGATCTCATGTGTGTTGTTCGGTTTGGTTTGTTTTAAATTTGGAAATTTTCATACAGACCGTAATTTGTAATTTTACCCGGACCTAACGGAAGCATAGTTTCACAAGGATGTTTAAGAAACTGATCAAGCCTTCCTTTGAATGTTGAGACCGCCAACTAATGCATGACCTTGAGAAAATTATTTTATCGGAGACTCAGTTTCCTTCTAAGTCAAAAGCAAAAACTTCAACAATGTGAGCCCTCTCTCTTCTCTCTGGGGACACATTGCTTGAAAAAGATGGTGCCTGCTGAAGGTCAAATCAGTCAGCAGTGATCTTTGGTAATAAGCACTTTCTGGAACAAGCACCAGTTTAAAGAAAAGTGATACAGCCAAAAAAAACTGCCTAGTCCTTCAGATTTACCCCACGTATCTCTGGCCTCATTCAACTATCATCCCCTGATTTGGATTAAAAGGCAAACCTGTTTGTCTTGTTCCTCTTTTAATTAACACAGGGAGGAGAAAAAAATAGACTAGAACTCTCTGGAGAACTACCTCAGAAATGGTATCAAATTTCAAACCGACAAGTACACACCAGAAAAGCAAAAATGGTGCAAAGGCAAGATCTTGGTTCTAGGCCCTGCTCTTTGACTATCGCTGGACAGGCACTAACCAGTCCAAGCCTCAGGTGTCTCCTCTGTGAATCAAGGGTACGGACTAGGGACACGGTGACAGTGACAGCAGATAGCGAGGGCACAGCACCCCGCACTAGACCAGGCATTGCCTCACAAGTTCATGGTGCGTGTTATTCCATTTTACAAATGGGAAGACTGAGGCCTGAGACTGTCATAACTTCCCTGAGTGCAGGCAGCTAATAACCATAAGCAGCTTCCACCTGTCTGTCTCTAAAGCCTGTGCTTCCCCTCAGACCTCCCACCCATCCCTGTTTAAAGAGGCCGACTTTTCTGACGGTGATGAAAAATGACCTTGGTATTGTTGATAATGAAATCCCCAAGGTACTTGCAAATTCTAAAGATTCCATGAATCTAGGCGCTGCAGAATTGCTCCGATGGAATTTTCTTTATTATGGCCACAGGGAGGCCCATTCAGCACATGCTAAGCTGTTCTGCATTTACAAATAACTCTGTCTCCTCCACTGCCCAACAGGATCCTTGAGTTAAGCCTCATATTATGTCCCAGATTGAGCCCTGGAGAACATATTGTACATGTTTGACTGAATAAAATCAAAATAAATGAAATGGAATGGAAAACAGGGGGTCTTCACTGCATTAAGTGCATTGAAAAGTGGGCACAAGGTAAGCTGACAAGAACTCTGGAAGATTTAGAGACCACCTACCAGCTGGGCACCCTGGGGCAAGTTACTTAACTTCTCTGAACTGCACTTTCCTCCTCCACAGAAGGAACCTAACATCTATACCACGTGGCTGGCCTGAATAACAGATCTGATAACTAGCACAGTTCCTCCTTTCGTCAAGAAATACGGAGAATGCCCTGGATAGCAAGCATTGTGATCATTTTCAATCACTACCGTTCTTTTTAGATTTTTCCCTTGGCCGTCACAAAATGCATAGAAGAGCTGATCCTAAAACAGACCATTTGTCCAGATTCCCTGCCAGCCTTCCTAAGGTGTATGTGTCTTTCTCTCAAGATGATACGGCCCTGTCCCTTCCAGAGGGAAGGATGTGACCACCAAAGGATACTGAAGTCCCTGCACTGTGACTTCTCCCAAACCTGCCACTGCTTTTCCTTTCTTTCTTTCTTTCTTTTTTTTTTTTTTGTAATTGAAGTATAACCAGTTTACAAAGTCATGTCAATTTCTGGTGTACAGCATAAGACTTCAGTCATACAGACACATACATATATTTGTTTTCATTTTCCTTTTCATTATAGGTTACAGCAAGGCATTGAATATAGTTCCCTGTGCCGTACAGTAGAAACTTGTTTATCTATTTTGTATATAGTAGACACTGCTTTTCTTTGGCTGATGGAAAACATTTGTGTTCCCTGCTTTTTTTTCTTAGGATTCTCTTCACAATTGTTTCCCCTAATACATTTCAGGCAACTTGGCTGCCAGAAAATGAAAGACGACTTCATAGAACCATGGAGAAGTAAGAACACTGGGAAGGAAAGGAAAATTCTACTGTTCCTATCAGTGATAATAGCAACATAATACCTGATAGTGGGCGGAGGGGGGCACAGATCAGTGGTAGAGCATGTGCCTAACATGCACAAGGTCCTTGGTTCAATCCCCAGTGCCTCCATCAAAAATAAATAAATAAAAACCTAATTACCTCCTCCCCCCTAAAAAAACCTGATAATGACAGGGTGCTTTTTCACTTTTCAAAGTGCTTTCAGATTTGCGTTCTCAGCTGTGCGTCATGGTACAAGGGTGTCATGAGGTTTGCTTTCTTATTTTACAGATAAGGAAACTGAAATCTAAAAAGTTAAATATTTTTTGTCCAAGTCACACATGTGGATGACTTTATGTCAGAATTCAAACCCAGATCTGGGTGAATCCAAAGCTCATGGTCTTTCTATAATACTTTGCCAAGCTAACTTTGATCTTTTAAAGGCTCTCTTTAGAAATCTAATTTATTCATGTCTCTTTTTATTTATACACAAACCTCAATATCTCAAAAGAAAACACTTACAGAGTTAACACCTCATTTATCCGAAGTGGTCACTTGGCTAACAACTTCCACTACAGAGAACTCAGTTTAGAACCCAGAAATAAATAAAAATCAGCTTGTCAGCAAGTAGGAGACACCACAAAGTCCTTGTACTGAAAATGACAAAGAGACCTTCAGGCCGGCACCCAGAGGTAATTTTTCCCCTTGAAAGAATCCTAACAACCTTGAATATCTTTACTGAAAAAGACAGGTGTGCTAGCCACAAGCAGAACAGAAAGCACAGACAACCTAACGAGGCGAAAAGTGCCAGAACATCCAGTCCCTCTATGGGAACCGACTGTCCTTCCTCAATTGCTCTTAAGACATTAGCTGTTAAGCAACACAGTGGTTCTTAAATTGGACTGTTAAGACCCATCAGAAGCTTTATAAAATACAGAGTCCTGGGCACTGGCCCAAAGTCTCCTGAATTTGAATCTTCCAGGAAGGAGCCTGAGAATCTGTGTGTCACACCAGGTGGGTCTCATTATTAGCTGAGTTTGTGAAGTACTGACATAGCAGACATCCCCCAAACACATGATCCCTCCTCAAATAAGGGCAGGGCATCTCCACAAATATAATAACTGCCCACACAGGGAAGGTGCCCTCAGCTCTGGTCTCATTAGCATCACACTGTGCACAACTGGGTTTGCCAGTGCAAACAACTGCACAGGAAGAGGGGAAGAAAGAATCTGAAATTGACAGGAAATCCCAAGGGGTGACCGTGGAAAGGACCCCAGCTCTGGCTTTAGCAGTCTCCCACAGAGGCAGCTATACCCCGATGGTCTATCTCTTAAGTGTAAGAGGAAGGGACAAAAGTGCTAAGAAAAAAAAAAAATAGCCAATCCAGACAATGAGGAAATAGAGGTTTTCAATCATCCTGGAAGAGTCAGCAGGGCTCACCTACGAAAAGGAGGTTTCCTTCTCATTTCACCCCATGCAGGATGCTTCTTGGCTGGGAGGTTCACCCCATGAATGAAAATCTGTTTCTACAGCCTCTGATTCACATGGTAGATTAAGTTTTCAAAACCTACTTGATTATTAAAAACACAAGCTCAGTGACTATAATAACCAAGTAACAAAAAGTAGGGAAAAGTCACCTGCTGTGCTTGCTGATTTGTTTGCTTGTAATTCCTATAAATTTTAGGAAGCGGGGAGAAGACACACCTGGCCAAGAAACATCTAGCCAGTTTCTCAGCATATTGGATTCACTTTAGGAAAAGACTGTGTGCTATTTTCTCTCCAGAATGAACCCCAATTTAAGCTAATTTTCAGCAACAATTCTTTGATTTAAAAAACCTAACAACTCAATGGATAATGCACAGTCTAAGAGAAGCAATGACTGGGTGTCTGTGTCACAGTATCTACCAGCACAGACTCATAAAATCATTAGTACCAGAAGGGCTCTGAGAGATGTTGTAGTCTCTTCCCTTTGTGATGATAATCAAGAAACCAAAGTCAAAGGGATGTTCCGAAAGGCACACAGCAAAGCAGTGGCGGTACCAGACTGGAGCGCCTGTCTTTCTGGGTCCCTTGTCCCTGTAATGACTCACAGTGCGAATACAGTCAAGAGCTAAGCAGAGTGCATGTACCAAGGAGATGTTTAACAAATGCCAGTGTCATTCCTCTCTGCTAGAAATCGATCCCAGAATGTCACATGGCAGGCTTAGACATTAGATACAATCCTGCCCAACCAGTCATTTCACAGATGGAAAAAACTGAGACCCATTAAAAACCAATTTGTCCACAACCACAGATCTAGATGGTGGCGCTGGCCAGCCTGGAACCTGTAATAACACATGATGAGTTTACATATCTCATAGATGGAACAGTCCTAGAATTTTACCTCAGCCATTTAACTGCAAATCAAGAAGTGTCCCCAAAACGTTCTAGAACCACTAAATCACATAGCATTGTGGCTGATCATCCAGATTGTCCTATTTTGTCCCATTTGAGCTTCCTTCTCTCTGCTTCATTGACATATTTCCTGGTGGGGATGGCTCAGAAGTCAGGCCTTTCACACCAAACCTGCCCAAGCACCTGCTCCCTCAACTGTCTCCCACCACCACCATTGGCTCAGCTAACCTACCTGCCCATATCAAAAGCCAACAGTTTTCCTGAACAAAAGAAACTTCCCTCAAGAGGGTTCAGAAAGATTATACTGTGAAGATTAGATGGCTCAAGAATTCTGCTAAATTTTAGAGTTTCCTTCCCAGCTAAAGTTTAGATCAACATTATGCTGTACACCAGAAATTCACACACTGTAACTGACTATACATCAATAAATAAATAAATATTTTTAATTTAAAAAAAATGAATGGAAATCATGTTTTCAACTCATTGGGCAAATGTGACCTTCTCCTATTGGAAGAGGACGCTGTATGGTCTTCACTATAATATCACCATCGAGTTTTCATTTCACGGTCTCATCTGCCTACGGTTCTGAGACACAACGTCTGCAGACAACCACAAAATCTCCATCTGGGTTATAATCCCTTGCATTTGCCCAAGTCTTGAGAGATGACCAATAACTTTCACTTCTAGTATTTCCTCTGATCCTCACAGCAACATAATGAGGTGGCCGTTCTGATCACCATTTGGTGGATGGGTTAACTGAACTCAGAGGATGAAGGGCCTTGAACAAAGTCCACAGGACAGAAAGCTGGACCTGTCTAACACTGCTCAAGCATCAAAGTGTGTGGGTTGGGAGGAGGCACTCAGGGCATATCTGGAGGGGGACAGGGAGGAGACAGGGGATGGGGCAGAGAAGCTCCATATGGATTTATCGAAGCTCTGCATTTGTCCTACAGCCATGCACTGCCCCTTGTCCTTTCATTAGAGCCAATGTCTCAGGGGGTAAAAAGGTGCCCTCACAATCTGGGAATTCCTTAGTGCTCGAACTGGCCCCAGACCAAAATGATCCCTTGAGGGGACGAGACCATATCATTGACCAGGAGGGTTGAACCACTTTCGTCCATCTGTCTTGGTGCAAATGACTAACCGGAAAACGTGGAGGGACAAGGCTTTCTGCAAACCAAGCTTCAGGATTTTCTAATGAAAATCTGAGATTCAGAATTCTTCAGATGAGGGCAGAAAAGTGGGATGGACTCCAGCCATGCTCGCTGAGGATTAGGGATCAACTCAAATTGACTTCAGTGTGAGTCTCAGTTTTCTCATCTATAAAATGGAGATTATCTCTTCATAAGGGTTGCAGTGAAAAGTACATAAACTGATTTATTTTTAAAAGAGGCTAACAGAGCTTATGAAAACAGCAGATGCTCCTCCTTCCTTGCCTGGGAAAATTCTCTGCTGTGCTCTTGTAACCTGGGACAGAAGAAGCATTGCACAAAAAACCAGAAGGCCATACACATTATGCAACTGAAAGGAAAACAAATCGATTTCAGAAAAACAACCATGAGAAGATTCATAACTATATTTATAAAAGCAATAATTAGCAAAGATAGCTATTCACTCAGGGGGTAAACTCCCATCGGCGATTCGCTGACACCAGATTCTTTTGGCCTTCAAAAGAGAGTGGACTTCTGTTTTTCTCACCGAGAATTTAACATTCCAAAAAGGTATGTGAAACGAGTTAAGCTGCTTGCATATTTTCACTTACATAACACCTATTTTGCACATCAGCTTTTATTTTGTCCAGATACAAGGAGATGGAGCTTGCTGTATATTCCTGAGAGAGAATAAACAGAAAACTGTCTCCCTTTTTCATATATTAGGGCCTAATAATCCAGACCGTGCGATCAATAAACTGTATAAAAATTAAACCATGCTGACAGTCTTAGGCAAAGAGTGAACCAAATAGAATCAATTTTTTTAGGACTGTGGTGTGTGGAATATTAAAATCACATGGTGTGTTAATAATTTTCTTTTGGAAGCTGAGTAGAGTTCTCCTGCATAAATTTCGCAAGTAAATGTTTACCTTACAGTGTCTCCTATTAAAGGCGGTAGAGCAAGGCATTACATTAGTGATACTGTAATAGAGCCCATGCATGGGGAGACCCTTTGAAAAAGACTTTGTGGACATGATGTTAATGGCAAGGGACATATCCTCAAAACGGATAGCTATGTGCTTCTTTCAGTAAAATACAAGGTTACTGTCATCTTACTAACTTCTTTCAGGTAAACAAAACCATGTGCTCGAACAGACCAACAGTGAGTAAATATAACAGCTAGGTGTACAATATTCGCTCTGGTGGGGGCACAGGAAGAGTCTCAGATGAACTGACACATGCAAACATACACCTTACTTACACCTTCAATGCACAACAGTATTTGGGGTTTCTTGTCCCTGGTTTAACTAATGCTGGTATGTGTGTCTTTTAGCAAATTCCTTCACGCTTTTTTCTTTGATAAGATACACCATCTCTTGGGACTGCCTTCTGAAATCCGAACCATTGAGAGAGGAGAGAACAATAAAACTGTCGGAAGGCTGTCAAGCAAGTTCTAGCCGGGCTTTCCTAATCACAAAGTAGGAGGTAGGAGGGCACCTCAAACCTACAGTTTAGAAAGAGTTCACCCTACCACCAACAAAACTCACCAGTAAACACTGGGAAGCCCCAGGCAAGTTTACAGCAAACAGCTTCAGTGTGTTTATGTGTTCCTTGTACTCCCCCAGGACCAGGGAGGGTCTTTTAAAAACTCAATAGCTTGGCAAGGAGACTTTAAGCACTAATCTTCCCACTGTGCATCACAAGCCAGTTGCCTTCAGGAAGGTAGGCCCCCCAGTGACAATTCCTTTACATAACATCTTAATGTAGAATTCATATGAAGAGGTGGGAACAGGGTTTGCCACCTGAACTAGTCACCTGTCTTCCCTCCCACAGAGCACAATTTTACCTTCAGCTCTGTCTCTGTCAGCGTATCTATAAAGGGGCCATTCTTATTTGTAAACTCTGAAAGTCCCCTTTTTCTCTGACTCTCAAAATATACTAAGGCCGGTCAAGTCAAGGACAGATGGACCTCTGGGAAGGACCCTGCTACAGAGTCATGAACACAGGGATGTTCAGCTCCAGCCCAAGAAGTCTCTGGTTTGCACACTCTGCGTGGACAAATCCATTTCAAAGGGGACTTGAGCCTCCGTGCAGGAGTTCTATTTTAAGGGAACTGAATTGGGAACACAGATGTTTCTTCAGTTAGCAGAGTTGGCAGAACAGCTCCTGGACCGAATCCGAGTTCTTAATGCAGGAAGGGGCCCCGAGAGCATCTACTTCAACCCTCTCACTCCACTGATGAGGAAACTGAGGCCAAAGAGGCAGATAGGTGGCACACCCGGCAAGTGGCTGAGTGGCAGTGTCCTGATGACAAGTCCTGCACGCTTTCCATTACACCAAGATTCGCTTTAAAAATAAAAGAAAGAAAGAAAGAAAAAGAAAAACTACGCTGACTTCAACCTCGGATCTCCTGTAGATTCCTGTCAATAGCCACCACCCCCCACCCTCGCCCCGGGGGCGAGTCCATAAATCCTTCTTACTCTCTTCCCCTCTCCAACCCCTTTACTCCCGCTTTGCCAGCTGTGGCTTCCAATCAGTTTGGAAAACTGAAGTGGACTACAGCCTCGACTTTCTGGAAGTACAATTAATTGTGGTCCCGAAGCCTGACCGTGGCGAGCCTTCCCAGAGCCGCAGTTTCCCGCTGGGTGAAATGGGGCTCCTCGCCCGTCCTGCACCGAGTCAGGAAGAGGGCTAGTCCAAACTATCACCTGGCACACAGTAGGCACCTAAAAAGTGACTGCTGGATCGGCATCCAGGCCCTAGAGAGCACCCTCCCAACCCCTGGGGGGCGTTCAGGGGAGCAGCAAGTGACGAGGCCAGCTTGCAAGTCCCGAGCCGAGGCAGCCCCGGCGGAAGACTTGGATGTTTACATTCGGCCGGGGTTTAGGCAGCGCGGCTCCCGGCGGGAGCCCGGCGCTCCAGGAGATCCATTTACTGGGAGGGAGGGCCACCAGCTCTGGGTCCCAGTTCAGCCGACTTCCCGTATCCTAACAGGGCGGGCCCACACCTTCCGTGGGATTCTGCCTAGGCTTCCAAACGGAGGCGGCTTTGAGGATGCGGCGTCCAAGCGGCCCGCGAAAGCCGCTACCGCGCCGGACCCTCCTTTACAGGCCGGGGAGGCGGCGGGATCGGGGAAGGCAAGGGCCCGGGGACCGGGAGCGGCGCGGAGGCTCCCAGAGCGGCCGGCGCGGCGGGGAGACGCGGCCCTGCGCCAGGAGCGAGCACCGAGCCCCGCGCGCAGCCCCCGGGGCCGGGCTGGGACGCGCGCGGGGCGGCGAGGGCCGAGGGCCAGCGGGACTGGGCTCACCCATGAAGAGGCAGAAGAGGTCCAGGCAGACGAGCAGCACCCGCTTGCTGCCGCCCTTCCTCGGGTTGTTGTTGAGCGCCGGGCTGCCGCCGTTCTTGCTATCCGCGACGATCGCCTTGTCGTACCTGTAGTTTTGCATGGCGCTGGCCCCGCGACAGCAGTCACACACCCAGACACCCGGGTCGCCTCCTGGCCGAGGCTGCTCGGGAGAGTGGCGGGTCTGGCTCGGGGCGCAGCGGGAGACAGCGGCCCCGCTGCCCGCTTCCAACGCAAGCGGCGGGGCTTTCTACTCCCCTGGTGCTCCTCTGTTTTTCCTGTCTCAACCCCGAATCGTTCGAAAGTCCAAGGGGAAGAGAGCCAACTCCCGAGCAGAAACTTGTGCAAAGCTGCGCTGCGCTGCGCTGCTCTGTACGCTCGGCGCTGGCGTGCCTGTGCGCAAAGCAGCGAGTGGGCAGCGCGGGCGCTCGGCCACCTTCCTCCGCAGCCGGTTGCTTAATGAATGGGAGCTGCGCGCAGCCCAGCCACCCCGGAGCGCTGCCCCGACTCCAACTTTTCTCCTCCTCCTCCTGCTGCTGTGCCGCTGCTGCCGCCGCGGCTGCTGCTGTGATCGCCTGGGTTTGTTTTCGGCACTTTTATTTCACGAGGTCCTTTAAAAAAGAGAGAGAGAGAGAGAGAGAGGGAAAGAGAGGGACCTCCTTACTTGGCTCTGAAGGGATTCCGAAAGCACAGCCCCTTCCTTAAGCAGCCGAAGACGTAGGATAATTAAGGCCACATTTCCCCCCACCCCCTTCCAAAAAAAAAAAATCCTAAAAGGAAAAGTTACTCTCAAACCAGAGAATCCGGGAGCCCCTAGCGTTCAGCAACACTAAATTGTTACAAAAGAGGGGGGAAATGTGAATAAAAAGAAACATTTTCTCGCTGACCTTGGGTCAGGCAAAACTGTTGAGGCTGTGCAGCTAAAAAGCATTTCTCCTCCCTTACACATTTGTCGCTTTCAAGTCTTGGTTTTGATTTGAATCGTATTATTCCGAAAATACTCAAAGAAAGGTGTCTTTGGTTTTCTTGAGTTCTTAACATCCAACACCGGAGACTGCGCTGGATTCTGAGGATACTAACAGGAAAAGGACTGCATGACTCTGGAGCTAGACCCTGTGGATTGGATCCTGGCTGTGGCTCTGAGTCTCGGCTTCCCCCTGTGTAAACTGGAGAAAATAACTGTTTCTCCTATATAGAGTAATTGTAAAGACTCAGTTAGCTAATCCATATAAGCGCCTAGAACAGTGCCAGGTACATAGCAAATGCTGTGTAGGTATTAACCATTACTTTTATTCCTGTTTCCCAGGTGATGGAGCCCCCAGTTCTCCAACCCCCTGCTAGTTCACCTAGCCCCCAGCCTACCTGTACCACTATGGGGGGTGGGGTTTCCAGGGCAGCAGGAGTGCTCTTCTGGGGTAGCAGATCTCTAGCTTGAGTTTTGGGGCAGTCTAGTGCTTTGCCTTAGAGGCTGTCATGTGCCTTTAAATGACTTTTCTGTGAATTACTTTTTCTTCCAGATAGAGTATAAACATTTCCAAGACAAGGACCTTTCCTTAAATCTTCCACAGTGCCTCGCAGAAAGCTGGGCACACTGTGCAATAAATGGATCTTTTTTCCAGATGTCTCTTTTTGTACATCCAGAAATAGATATTTGTAGCTTTTTTACACATTATATTGATCCTGTTCTTTTTTATATTGACTCGTTTGGGGGTTCAGTTACCCTATATTCAGCCACCACCAGCCACTTGCCCTTTCCCACTCCACCCCTATCGTCCTCCTCCCTCTGCCTGTAATGTGCATCCATCCTTTCTCTAACTACCAAAATGCTTCTCTTGCTTTAGGGTACTCTGAAATGTCACCTTCTCTATAAGCCCTTTCTGGACCCCCGGACAGAATTCACCTTCAACACTCTAGAACACTCTTGAAGCACTTATCACAGTCCGATCTGGTGTTATAGTTGATAAAGGCTAGTCCACTCTATAGACAATGGGCTCCAAATCATCTCCCCAATACCTCACACAGGGTCTGCTGAAGGAAGCTGAAATCCAGACTGCATTGCAGCAAGGGGGCTGGCAATGAAAGCCGTCTTCTGGAAGCAAGAGTAACTGAATCCCCAACACAGTTTTGAAGCTGGGGTAATCTAGCTGCCAATCACAGCATTCTCTTTGCAAATTGCAGCAAGTCAAAGCCAGGGAAACTAAGAGAAAAGATTCCTTAGACAGCTTTACAGAGAGAAATGCCTTCTCTTGACATGTTAAAATAGCAGAAACAATACAAGGTCGATTTCAGCATTATTGACATTCTGGAAGGAATTCTGGGATGTTAGTATCTTCCCTTGCCCACTCAACGCTCTTTGTAATGATAATCATCCTTGAAGTTCTAAGTCACCAAACCACATCTTCCCAAATGAAAAGTAAGCATAAGCTCCTGAAACCACAGCCCACTCTGATCTTTCCCTCCTTTGAGCCCCAAAGTCCTAGGGCATCTGTGCCACTCAGACTGCCACTTATATTCCACTGTGTAGTACTCTGTTCTATTATTTGAATTTTATAGTTACCTCCCTTTACATTTCCTGTCTGCTTTTCCTTCTCTGTGAAATGACTTTTATTAATTTAAGAATAGACATTTTTAAAGGCCAGACTTTTACTGGAGTTAAATGGTATTATAACTCAGCAATCACTGTTGGTCTCTTTAAAGTTACAGGGTACGATGGATTGTAAACTTTCGCTGGCAGTGGATTGAATACTAGGAACATTTTCGGCTTTAAGGTTCCTTGGATTAAACTCAGCTACTTATTAAGAAGGATCAAAATCTGTTATTCCAGGAGTGAATAAAAGGGCAAATAAATGGATGTTTAAATAAGAGCTTTATGTTTCCATTTACAAGGCTCTGTGGGTAATTTTTTTTCATAACGAAAAGATCATGGTGTTAATTGATGCATGTAGTTGTGTGCAAAACAACATTTGGATAACTTTTCAAGGGAACAGAACACCACAGATACTCATTAAAACTGACTTGAACAAGTCATAAATAGAGTGTCAATACCATTCTTTAGATAACAGAAAATAAAACAGCCTCCTCAGATGCATATATGAAGGCCTCTTGACTTCCAATCCTAAAACTGAACAGTCCAACTAGCAAGTAAAATCCAACGGAACAGACTTGATAGTTTAGAATGGTGTCCTTTCAAAGTAATTAAGTAATTAAAATTCCTGGTAAGTTTTGTTTACCATAATGCACACCTGAAAACGACATCCAGTCCACTGAGCAAGTCTGTATAAAAACTGTAACATCAGCAAGGATAAATGCCTTTTTAAGATTAACTTATTATGTGTGGCAACAACAGCACATCATTCTTAAATAACTGATACCTCCCCAGAGATTTAAAAGGCCTTCATTTTTAAGATCTCTTGTTACCTCATAATTTTATTTCTCTCTCTTTTTAACCCCTAACATTTAATAATTAATCTTTTTTTTTTTTTGAAAGGGCATGAATTGGCTCTGGAAATGTTTAAGGGAAAGGTAACTGAGTTCCTTTACATAAAATTGTGTAGTCAAAAGGTCAGAGCCCAAATTTCTCAAGCCATTGAAATTCACTTAAGGAGAGCTAAGTTTTGGCTAACAAGTACCCATTTGTCCAGACTTTTTAAAACTCTTACATTCCACTTCTGGTTTTTACTAAATAAAATTTGTTGGCTTGCTGCTGTAAGTGTTGGATTCAATATCAGGAGTGCTCCCACAGGACTGAATAGAGGCCTCCATAGTAATGGTCCTGAGAAAAGACACGAAGGAGCAAAAGGTTTGAGGTCTGAATATCTTGGATCTGCTGTTTGACCTGAAATACACTGAACAACCTCTCTGAACCTTAGTTTCCTCAACTTTAAAATGGGACTGATGTTCTTCTCTGGTTCCAGGGACTAAAACAATAAAAATGAAATAATACATTTGAAAATACTTGGTACACAATTGGTAGTTGACAAATGTTAATTGAATGTTCACATTTTAAATGAATGCTTTATTTTTTACAATATACCTAGTTTAAATACGGATATTGAAAAGTGTTTATCCAGTACTAACTCTGAATGTACCATTTAATTTTATTCATTTTCCCCTAAATGCAATAACACCTTCAGCATCTCTATAATTGTCTTTTTTTTTAATGTGCAATTTCTTGAGATTTCTGAAGGTGGTAAATTAAACATGTTTATTTCTTTTAGACAGTTTAGTTATACACTGTTTTCTTCAGGATTGTTTGTGAAACTCAAGCAAAGCTATTTGCTTACAAGAATAATCTTGTACATGTGAGAGTACTTTCATTTTAAAGGCACTTTCACAGCTATTATTTTATTCTTACCACTCACTAGTAGGTGGGGTTGCTATCATTAGCCCATTTTATAGATGAGAAAAACTGAGGCAAGCCCATTTAACTGGTTAGAAATGGCTTTCCCCGAAGGTAGAATGGAAATGATTCTAACATTAGCTCATGCAGTGGAAAATAGAGCCCTTTACAGTTTACAAAGACATTTACATTCACTGATCTCATTTCAGGTAGGTAAGGCAGAGATGGTTATCTTGGTTTTAGAACTGAAGGTACTGAATTTTTGAAAGATAAGAGATTTACTTAAAGCTGGAGGTAAGGAGATTCCTAAAGCACTCGAATTCCAGATCTCTTAATTTCGAAGCCAAGATTCCTTTCTTTACACTCTCAGAAGTGCTCAGAAATTTCTGCTTCTCAACAGTGGTTTCACAGAGTAATTAGAGGGACTGCAGAATTAACCTTGCAGCTTTGTTAAAAAGACGAAGGAGAAGGTTTATTTTGTTTTCTATTTTCTCATAGACTTGGAAAGGAACAACATTGTTGCACTTCGTGTCACTGAACAGGAAGATTTAGGTTCATTGTTTGTCAAGCAGTTATTTATTACAAAAAAGGAGCTTGAAGAACCCAAAACAGTGGTGTTCCTGTAAAGCAGCCTCGATTCATGTCAGTATTTTTACCTTTCTACAGGCAGCAATCTTTTCCTTAGTTGGAAATTAGCACAGTTAAGAGCTAACCTTATGTTATTCCAATAATTAATGCTGTTCATTAAATTTTCTTAAAAATCTAGAATGGACAGAGGAACTTGCAAACAAAATTGTGGCAGAGAGTTTGCCTCCAGAATGGGTAAAACTGGGGCTTGGCTGATAACGCAAAAGGAGACTGATGCTGCCACCTTGTGTCATTATAGAAAAATGCTGTGACTCCCATAGAGGGAACACTGTCATAGTTGGGGGATAGGGAATTGTTACAACAGGAATTCAGAATTTTTTAATCATGTGTGAAGTAGTAACAGCCCACAGTTATTGGTATTTTCATGATCCTGTATTTCTCATTCATGAACATATATTTACTGAGCCCCTGATAGGTACCAAACACTCTTCTACAAGCTAGGAATTCAGCAATGAGCCAAGTTAGATAAAAATTCCCAATGCTCAGTATCACTAATTATCAGAGAAATGCAAATCAAAACTACAATGAGGTATCACCTCACACCAGTCAGAATGGCCATCATTCAAAAGTCCACAAATGACAAATGCTGGAGAGGCTGTGGAGAAAAGGGAACCCTCCTACCCTGCTGGTGGGAATGCAGTTTGGTGCAGCCACTGTGGAAAACAGTATGGAGATTCCTCAAAAGACTAGGAATAGACTTACCATACGACCCAGGAAACCCACTCCTGGGCATATATCCAGAAGGAACCCTACTTCAAAATGACACCTGCACCCCAATGTTCATAGCAGCACTATATACAATAGCCAAGACATGAAAACAACCTAAATGTCCATTGACAGAAGACTGGATAAAGAAGTTGTGGTATATTTATACAATGGAATACTACTCAGCCATAAAAAAGAATAAAATAATGCTATTTGCAGCAACATGGATGGACCTGGAGATTGTCATTCTAAATAAAGCAAGCCAGAGAGAGAAAGAAAAATACCATATGGTATCACTTATATGTGGAATCTAAAAAAGGCCACAAATGAACTTATTTACAAAACAGAAATAGACTCACAGACATAGAAAACAAACTTATGGTTACCGAGGGGGAAGGTGGTGGGCAGGAATAAATTGGGAATTTGGGATTTGCAGATACTATTATGTATAAAATAAACAACAAGTTTCTAACTGTGTAGCACAGAGGACTATATTCAATATCTTGTAGTAACCTATAATGAAAAAGAATATGAAGAGGAATATATGTATGTACATGAATGTCTGAAATATTATGCTGTGCACAGAAATTGACACAACATCGGAAACTGACCTGTACTTCAGTTAAAAAAAAAATCCCTGTCTTCACTGAGACTTTAGACCTCTAATTATTTTAGACGTATGAACTCATTAAACAGCTCTATGAGGGAGGTTTTCCCACTTTACAGAGGAGATTCCTGGGGCACGGGAAAGTTAAGAAACTGGTCTACAAGTACGAGGTGACTAAGTAGTGGAGCCTGGATTTGAACCTAGACAGTCTGATAGAACAGCCCCTGAGAATTTAATTATGAATCTATACTGAATAACTTTGTCCTCCGTCTAAGGTCCACAAGGGAAAGATTAGAGGTTTCCTCAAGTGGTACTTCAGCTGTGTGTGTCTGGGAAGATGGGTAGGTGTGAAGGGGTATGGGTGTGTATATATACACATACATATGTATTTCAGTGCGTTATTTACTGAATTTATATGTATACATACTCCATATACATATTTGCTGTATACATACATGTGCATTTATTCACTGTGTGTGTATGGATATTTCTTCATTCTAATCACATATACATTTTCATGAGCACCTATTCTAATTAGAATTCATGCCAGATGCTAAAGGTACTCAAATGAAAGCTTATGGTCCCTTCAAATGAATCCTTTTTTGTGGGAGAAAAACATAAACAAATACCTGCCATATTATCTCATGGCACTTATCACATTGTACTGCAAAGACTTAACTGTTTTCTTCAAAAGATGTACCCTTCAGACAAAAGCCAAACCTTTGTGCAAATTAAATCCACTATAGTGAGTGTTTCTGTTGTTCGATATCCTCATGGTACATAATAAGTTGTCAAAAAGTAGCTGAATAAAAGACAAGTAGAAAGTCTTAAGTTCGACATGGAGCCATCAAGGAAAGTTTCACAGAGAAGCTAAGGCAGGGCTACACAGTAAAGCTGGAGAAGGTACGTCACAACCTGAGTACATAGAAACCAAAGTGTAAAACCTCTACTGCACTCCATGCACAGAACTTAATCCTGATGGATCACTGGCATAAACATGAGTGATAAAACACAGCTTTAAGAATAAAACAAAGGAGAACCTATTCATAACCTTAGGGTAGGAAAAGCTTTCCTATATGGAAATAAAAAGCAATAATGGCAAAAGAAGAGATATAAATTGGAACTCATTAAAATTAAGAACTTATATTTAGAAAATACATCCAAGGTTGCCAAACTATGGCCTATAGACTAAACTCAGCCCGCCACATGTCTTTGTACAGCCTGTGAGCCCAAAATGGTTATTACATTATCACATGGTTGAGAAAACTCAGAAGAAGAAGACTAGTTCATGATATGCAAAATGTATACGAAATTTAAAATTTCAGTGTCCACAAATAAAGTTTTATTGGAAAACAGCCATGTTATTCATTTCACATATGGCTAGCTACAGCTGCTTTTGTGCCACAAAGGCAGAGTTGAGTAGTTGCAACAGAGATCACGTGGTCTGCAGAGTCTAAAATATTTACTCTCTGGCCCTTTACAGAAAAAGTTTGCTAACAGCTAAAATATACATGTAAGAAAGTGAAAAGGCAATTAGGACAGATTAGGAAAATGCATATATCCACAAGCAGGTCTTATATCTATCCAGAATGTATAAAGAACTACAAATCAGTCTGAAAAATAAGACAATCTCCCAATTTTTAAAAATTGTGTGGGGAAGGGGAAAATCTCGAGTAGGCATTTCACAAAAGAGGACACATGAATGGCCCATAAGCCTAGGACAAGGTGCTCAACATCATTAGTCGTTAGGGAAATGCAAATTAAATCCACTATAGTGAGTGTTTCTGTTGTTCGATATCCTCAACAAAATTTTATATTATCTGATTTTAAAACTTTTGTCGGGCTCATAGATGAGAAATAGCATTTACACGAGGCTTAATTTGTATTTCCCTTGGTTTCAAGGGAGGTTGAACATTTGTTTTATCTTTTATGTGGACCATTTCTGTTTTTTCATCTGTAAAAATTCTTTTCATGGAATAGGTTTATTTTTCTGTCTTGAATTAATTTGGTAGAAAATATTTGTATTTTATTGAAAATCTTTTGATAGATATACATTTTTCTCTGGCTATCAGAGTTCTGCCCCATTCCTAGGTTGTTAAATGCCCTCTCTCCCCAAATTATGAGCTTTATCAATTTTGTGGAGACAGGAGCATTTGTTGTGTTGATTATAATGTCTTTCCCCTTAAATCTCAATGGAGTCAAACATTTTTAAATTGAACTATCCATGTGTTCCTTAAATAAGCCTTCTGTGTCTGTCATATGACTACTTCAGTGTACAGCTAAATTCAATTTGGTAAACTTGCAACTATTATTTTGAAGTAAAAAAAAAAAACCCACTATATATCTATCAGAATGGCTACAATTAAAAATCCTGACAATATCAAGTGTTGATGAGGATGTGGACCAATTGGAGTGAAAATTGGTATAGTTGCTTTGAAATACTCTTTGGCAATAGCTACTAAAACTAAATATATGTCTATACTATGGCATAGCAATTCCACTCCTAGGGATATGCCCAAAAAGATGGGGGCCTATGTCCATCAAAAGACTTGTACAAAAAAATTCATAGTAGTTTTTTCATGATAGTTCACAAACAGAAGCAACACAAATGCCCATCAAAAATAGAATGACTAAATAAATTGGGATACATCATACAGTGGGATACTATGCAGCAGTGAAAAAGAATGACCATCTACACAGAGAAGTGTAGGTGAATCTCTCAGACATAATGTTGAAAAAAAAAAGAAATTGACACAAAAATGCATACTATATTGCTTTATAAAAGTTAAAAATTGGTAAATAGTTTATGGTGCTAGAACTTAGAATAGTGATCATCTTTGGGGAGGGGTTATTAACTGAGCACAGCCATGAGGAAGCCTTCTGGATATTTAATTCAAGTGGTGTTTACATGGGTGTGTATATATGTACAATTTAATACTGCGAAAATTAATGTGTGAAAGTAAAGGCTTTACACTGTATTGCATGTGTAATATATCACAAAAATAAAAACTATAAAAAGGGAACAAAAGTATGAATGAATAAGGAAAGAAACAGCTATGTACGGTATGGATAGAAAAAGGGAAAAATAGAAGAATTTCTTCCATTATCCAGATTGTTAACACTGATTAGATTTATCTATTTGGGCCTCATGGCTGCTGTCCCTTCTGAGTAAGACGGCCCACACTCTGTCTATGTAGTGTGTAACTACTTTTACTTTAAACTAAGCACCGAACTCCCACACTTCATGGCCTTTCTCACAGTCTACACTCTATGGAGTATGAATCTCTCTAAATTAATCTACTTTTACTCAAAAAATTTTTATCTCTTTGATGTTTGGCCAACAGAGAGTTAATAACTGTTCTGGAAGTTTAACCCACTTTGTCATCCCAACTGCAAAACAGTTACCAGTCCCATGTGGCCCTTGGACCACATTCTTGGCTGTGGCCACATTAACATCTCTACCTCAGATAATTCTTGATCGTCTACCTCACTTAGTTCTTCATAGACACTGCTTATGCTCCCCACCCCCAAAAAAAACACTTCAAAAAAACAATCTTTCAACTTGGTGGGGGGAGATGGGAAATGCGAGGAAGTTTATAATGAGGGCAAAGGAGAACTAAAACACCTTCATTTGAGGGTAGTGGATTTGACAGTCACAGCCCAAGGGATATGTTTATGTCCTAATGGCCAGAACCTGTGCACATGACCTTATTTGGGAAAAGGGTCTTTTTAGATGTAATTAAATTAAGGCTCTTGAGATGAGAGCATCCTGAATTACCCAGGTAGGACTTGAATCCTATGAGAAGTGTTCTTATGAGAGAGAGGAGAAGAAAAGACACAGACACACAACAGAGAAGATCACGTGAACATGGAGGCAGAGATGGCAGCGATGCAGCCCCCCAGAAGGTGGAGGAGGCAAAGAGTGAATTCTCTCCTAGAGCCCTAAGAGGGAAGTCCTGGCCTCCAGAACGGTGAGAGAACACACTTCCATTGTGTTAAGCCACCCCGTTGGCAGCGATTTGTTAAAGCGGTCCTACAAACCTAATCCCTTGAGTTACTGAGGGTATTGTTTTTCCTCAGTCCAACAGAAACTTTTCTTTCTTTCAGTGTCAGAAGATGGGGAAACGGGACACAGAACGGTGGAGGCAGGACGGTGCCAGGTCTTTGCACTGAATGTTCCTTCCCTCTGTTGGAATGTTCCCCTCCTTCAGCCCTTCTTATGCACCATGTCTGCTTCCCTCCTGATGCCTTCGCTTTGTTTTTTTCCATAGAATTTATGAATTTTACTTGTTTGTTTCTTTTCCTGTCTTCCTCCACTAGATCTCAAACTCCATTAGTATACGAACCTTTTCTTTTTTTCAACTTTCGTTTCCTTGGTGCTTGGCACTTAGCAAATATTTGCCAAATCAGTAAATAATCAACTTAGTAAATAATTGAACTAGTAAGTAATTGAATGAGTCAGTGAGTGAATGAATGAATGAATGACCAGCTGGGATGGCACACACAAACACTTCGGGAAGACTTAACGATAATTTTAAATATTGTCAGATCAAATTCCTCATTTGAGGGCTGCTTTATTGATATTCATCAGATCAAAGACACAGCTGTGGGGTTTCATCTCTTAGCAGCCAGTGTCCCAAACCAACTCTACTTTTCTCAGTGTCCACGCTGAGTTCCATATTTGCTGATTGCGTTCTGCATCCTGACCCTGGACTGTGCCTCCCCTCTTAGACCTTCCTTTTTTCCATTTTCCTCTCTTGGGCAAATGTGATGTAGCCTTTATCTTGTATCTGGAACCATCGGGCAGTGTAGTGGGCTTTCCCTTAGGAGAGTGTGTGTGTATACAGCTTTATAGAGATGCAATTCATACACCATAAAATACACCCAATGGTTTTAGTATATTCACAGAGCTGTGTGACCATCACCACAATTTTAGAATATTTTTATAACCTCCACAAGAAAC
Source organism: Vicugna pacos (assembly GCF_048564905.1). Taxonomy (NCBI): domain Eukaryota; kingdom Metazoa; phylum Chordata; class Mammalia; order Artiodactyla; family Camelidae; genus Vicugna; species Vicugna pacos. The sequence goes on along the minus strand of NC_132999.1, from coordinate 26,252,058 downwards.
CTATACCCATTAGCAGTCACCCTCTATTTCTTCCAATCCCTCCAGCCCTAGATAATCACTAAACTATTTTCTGTCTCTGTGGATTTGCTTATTCTGGATATTTCATATAAATGGAGTCATACACTATATGGTCTTTGTTGACTGGCTTCTTTCACTTGGGTAATGTTTTTAAGGTTCATCCAAGTTGTAGCATGTTATTAGTACTTCATATTTTTTCTTACCAAGTATTATTCCATTGTATGCATACACCACATTTTTTGTTGTTGTTTGTACATCCATGGGATGACATTTGGGTTGATTCCACTTTTTGGTTATTATGAATAAAGATGCTATAGACTTGTGTGCCATTGAAGGGACTTTGATCTTAATTCAAAGTGAAATAAGTCTATTTTAGAGCTGGGGTCAGAGGAATGATGATCTGGTTTAAGCTTTAAAAGAACCATTCTGACTCTTTTGAGAGTGGACCGGATGTGGGCAGGGATTCTAGTTTAGAGGTGATTGCAGTAATCCAGGAGAAAGACAGTTGTGGATTGATTTAAGGCGGTAGTGGGAAAGAAGGTGGAGAGGGAGGTCAGAGTCTGGAGATACCCAGAATCAATAGGATTTGTTGACAAAATGGATATGTGGTAGGAGAAAAAGTCAAAGATGACTTGGAGGCGTGTAGCCTGAGTTACGAGAAGGATGGCGTTGCCATCAGTAGAGGGAAGAAGGACCAAGAGAGAAGCAGGTCTCGGGAGGGAAGGTCAGGAGTTCAATGTTGACACGTAAAATTTAAAATATCCCTAGTTATTCAGCATGTCAAGTAGACAGATGTCTATTGTAGATATCATTTTATTTGTCCTTATAACATCAAATAACATATTACTAACTCAAGTTTTTATTCACTCAGTGAACAATTAGTCAATGCCTATTATGTATGAGGCACACCTGTAGATATCCGATAGAGATAATTGAACTCTTATTCGTGCCTCCAACAGCATTCCGCATCCTGCTAGTCAATCAGTGAAAGCAGTGTGGGGCCTGGAAACATGCATGTTAGTTCTGTCTCTGTTCCAGCTGGTTATGTGGCATTGGACGAGCATCTTTATTTACCTCTGCCTCAATTTCTTCAACTTGAAAATGAGGGGAAGGGTTACGCAAGGTGATAGCCAAGATTCCACCCACCCCACCCCAGGCCTAAAAAAATCTTTCCATTTGCTTATCTTCATTGGAATCTAGTTTTCCCCAGTTTACATCATTTCCTTGTAACTTCACTGGGGAAGGCGGCTACTTTTCCTTCTCCTGTTAATTCACTGGGCAAAGAAAAGGAAGTTGGTCTGTATATTCGACTCTCTGTGGCCAGTTCCATACCTTTGTTTCTCTTCCATGAATTTAAGCATCTTTCTTCTCTAAAAAGCAAAAAAAAAAGAATCTTTTTTATTATTAATACAAGAGTAATATATATTTAATGTAGACAAAAAAATTAAAATTATGTTGCCCCTCCTTTTCCTCTGCTAGTGTCTTGTAACATTCTATTCACAGCTCTAGTTGTGTTTATAACATTCCAACTGCTGTTATAGTTATTTATGCACTCGGAGACTATACATTTCATGAGGTCAGTGATGGTGTCATACTCCTTTTTACAGTTCTCATAGGGTTTAGTTCAGTGGCTTGTCAATTACACACACACCCCCAAATGTATACTGAATTAATGAGTGAGTCAATAAACCATCCATAACAAAATAAATTTTAAAACATTTAATGTACAATAAGATAAAATTTCCTGGGAAGACCCTTCTGACATCTGTGGGTAGTTTTTCTGCTCTTTTTGAGCTTTTATGTAATATCATTCTACCCCCTTTGATTTTATATATACACCTCTGAGTTCATTGGAATTCTCTGATTCCAAGGTATTTCTGATTTTGAAGGAAAAGTAGCACAATGGAAATATCATAGCAAGTAGAATCAGCAATTTGAATCCCAGTCAGTCGGTCCCTAAGTAGCTGTGTAGCTTTGGGCAAGTTGCTATCTATTCTTAAGCCTCAGTTCCCAGTGTGGGAGAGTGAGAATTACAGACCTTATACACTGGGTTGATGTGGGAATGCACTGAGAAGATGTAGACGTGGAAATTCTTTGTGGATTAATGCCTATATTAAAAAAATCATCTTTTAAAATAATAATTTCTGAGAAAATATACTATTATTACATATTTTTACTGTTAAAACGATGAGAATTCTTCAATGGAATAGTTTAGCTGACTCTTGGTTTAATACTAAAATTTGATAGAGATTTGACTAGAGAGGCATGTTTTCTAATTTTCAAATAAGGGGACAGAGAAATATATCCAGAAACATCTTGGAAATGTGAGGATAGTGGGTGTCTTCCTTGAATTACCTACATGATTCATCTGGTGAATCCCGGTATTATGGTGGTGCAGAGTCAGACAGGCTGAACTACTTACTAGCCTGTGTGACCACGGGCAAGTTACTTCAGCTTCCTGTCCCTGAGTTTCCTGACCTGTAACACGAGGAGAGCTAGCTCTGCTTTGCAGTGTTCCTGCGCAGATTAAATAAAAAATGTACATAAAGTCCCAAAGAAGATGCTCAATTCATGGTGAATGTTTTATATTTCAGCGACACAATGGGAGTACTCCCTAGAAACTACATTTTATCATGAGGGATTTGATAACAAACTGAAATGCTCAGATTTCTAAAATGTGTAGACAAATGAGAAAGGAAGTTGAGCATTCTAAACCAGGAAAACAGATTCATCCAAACAGAAAGAGAGCTAAAGAGGAAAACACAAGACTGTGAGTTCATGTAAACAAACAAACAAAAAATAACTTCATCTGAAAAAAACTTGGGAGGCTGTTTAAACTCTTGCGAGGCTTTGTCATCTGAAATCCGGATGATTTGATTATATCTAAATAGGAGAAAGAATGATAGACTCTACACTCCTCCCCTTCATAATTGACAAGTTGCAGAACTGGTCTGAGTGTGCACCTTTGCCACAGAAAGAAGGTATCTCAGCAGAATTATTCCTTTCCTGCGTAAAAATCATTAAACCTTAGAGCCAGAAGAACTCTTAGTTGTAGTTCGGACCTTATTTTATAAGAAGGAAATTATCATAGAGAGACTAAGGCACTTGCTTAAAATAGAGAAAAACCAAGAGCTCAGATTTTGAGTGAGCTGCATTTTTTGGTTTACTTGTTTTGTCTCATTTTGTTTCACTTTTAGTTTAAATAAATTGAATTTAAAAAAAGATCCCAGGCCTTCTTATTCCCAGTCCCATGCATTTTTCAATACATGACATTGCTTTAGTTTCTGTTTTGTTTTGCGTATAAAGGGTTCTGTTTCACCAAAGAAATAGAAGGAAGAGTTTTTACATTTATCTACCTATTTTTATGCCTCCTATTCCAAAAATCTTATAAATGTGGTTTTTAACCAGAGGTACTGGGAAACATGGGATGACGTTTCTTTAATAGTCACTATGACTGGGGTTTGCTGTATGTAAGTAGTGGGTGGGACTCAGGAGTGTTGTGCAATAAATTGTCCTGCGCAAGAGCAACGGTGATCCTGTTGGGAAAAAAAAAGATGTGCTAACCATATTCCAGGCATTCCAGGCATTAGGCTGCTAAATGCATAAATATATTATACCCCACTTAATTCACACAATAAATTAGTATGATAGATACTCTCAAAATTTCCATTTTACAGAGTAGGGAACCAAGGCACAAGGGGAAGACCTGCCTATATGTACACATGTATAGACGCACTGGCATTTTGAAACACTAACGCCAAGGGTGATGGTATCAGTAGGTGGGGCCTCTGGGAAGTGCTTAGGTCAAAAAGGAGGGGTTCTTCAGTCATGAGAGTGGAGCCCTGATGGCTGGGATTAGTATTCTTGGAGTTGCCTAGTCCCTTCTGCCGTGTGAGGACACAGCATGAAATCTGTGACCCAGAAGCGAGCCCTCACACAACCATGCCGGTACCCTGACATCCAGTCTTCCATCCTCCAGGCCTGTAAGAAATAAATTCCCATTATTTATAAACTCCCCAGTCTGTGGTATTTTGTTATATAGCAGGCAGAACAGACTAAGACAGTTGGCATTTGGAGATGGGAACTTTGAGGTTCATTAGGGTTAGACTAGGTCGTGAGAATGGGGCCTTGAGGATGTGATTAGTGGCCTTATTAGAAGAGAGAGAGAGATCTCTTTTTCTCCTAGTGAAAACAGAGGAAAGGACTTGTAAGGATGTAGAGAGAAGGCTGCTCTCTGAAAGTCAGGAAGAGAGCTCTCACTGGGGACTAAACCCTGTGTGACTTTGACCTTGGGCTTCCCAACTTCCAGAATGGTGAGAAAACGAACGTCTGTTGTTTCAGTCACCCAGTCTGTGGCGTTCTGTTATGACAACCTGCGCAGGCAGTATACTACAGCTTGGCAATTTTTACCCAACCAGAACTCTGAATCTCTGCCTTTGAGCTCCTCATTGGGTTGACTAAGACTTCAACAGCTCTGCATTGCAGTCTTATGCCCCTACTTTATTGGTAACTATTTAAAATGTCTATGGTTTATAACTTTGTTTTTTAATATAAGCAAATACATTTTTTTTGAAGTACAGTCAGTTACAGTGTATCAATTTCTGGTGTACATCACAATGTCCCAGTCATGTATATGCATATACACATATATTCATTTTCATATTCTTTTTCATTACAAGATATTGAACATAATTCCCTGTGCTATGCAGAAGAAATTTGTTTTTTATTTATTTTTATATAAGTGCTTAACATTTGCAAATGTCAAATACAAGCAATTTTTTTTTAATTTTTATTTATTTTTTTACTTCAGGGATCTTTTTTTAATTTGAAGTATACCCAGTGTACAATTTTGTGTCAATTTCTGGTGTACAGCATAATGTTTTGGTCATACATATATGTACATATATTCCTTTTCATATTTTTTTCATTGTAGTTACTGCAAGATATTGAATATAGTTTCCTGTGTGATACCATAGAAATTTGTTGTGTTTTTAAATATAAGCAAATATATATAGATGGATCCTCTCCTTCCTTTCTTAGGTAAGTGGTAACATACTATCCACTTTCTCTTCCTTGCTTTTTACACTTAATACTATATCCTGAAGATGACTCCATAGTATATATAGAAATTTTTACTCCTTTTTTTTTTTAACATTTGCTTGGTACTCTGTTATATGTATGTGCTACGACTTGTTCATCTAATCCCCTATTAATGACATTGGGTTGTTTTCAGTGTTTTGTCATCCATTTATCTTTAGGGTAGAGTCTTAGAAGTATAACTGCTGAGTCAAAGTGCAAATTAGTATGTAAATTTGCTAGCTATTAACTGGCATCGATTCTTTAATTTGCCATTAAATCTATTTCTGCTCTTTAATTTGCCATCTTCCAACAAAGAACCTCTCTCTATGTGGTCAGACCTTTGGAAATTTCTTCCAACCTTCTTTTTATTCCCTACCACCATTAAAGTAGCTATAAAATCAAAATAATTTTGCTTTCCAGGGATATTTCAAATTAGGTACTGACTTTTAATCTCTAAAGCCACTACTTTAATTCAAACCCTTGTGAACCCTTCGGACATGCTCTCTTTGACATCATATTCTTGGTGTCTTGGTTCCTAGGATGGACTGTACAATAGGAATTTGACTTGGTTGGAAACTCAGAGAATGCTTGCATTAAAAAAAAATGATTCCTAGACTTGTACCTGGAGACTGAACAGGCACCAACAAGAGAAAGGGCAAGAAAGGGCATTCTAGGGAGGGGGAAAAGCCTACCCCAAGGTACTGAAGTGGAGGGTGTAAGATTAGGAGGAACTGAGAGAAAGCCAATGAGTCAGAAGCACAAAGAGTGAAAGAAAGTAAATCTGGAGAGGTAGGTAGAGGCCAGAACATGTGGAATATAAAGGCTGGATTATGGATTCCTTGTTTTATTCTAAATACATAGAAACCATTTAAAGATTTTAAGCAACCAGGTAACTCAATCAGATTTGGAAATTCAAGCTGTTTGTAGCAACATGGATGGACCTAGAGATTGTCATACTAAGTGAAGTAGGTCAGACAGAGAAAGACAAATATCATATGATATCACTTATATGTGGAATCTAAAATAATGATGCAAATGAACTTATTTACAAAATAGAAATAGACTCCTAGACATAGGAAACAAACTTACGGTTACCAAAGGGGAAAGGGTGGGGGGACGAACAAATTAGGAGTTTTGAATCAGAAGATACACACCACTATATGTAAAATAGATGAACAACAAGGTCCTACTGTATAGCACAGGGAACTATATTCAATAGCTTATAATAACTTATAATGAAAAAAGGATATGAAAAAGAATATATGGGTAAATATAACTGAGCCACTATGCTGTACACCAGAAACTAGCACAACATTGAAAATCAACTATACTAAAATTAAAAAATAAAAAGTTTGGAAATTCAAAACATCATTCTGGCTGCTGGGTGAACAAAACTTGGAGTAATCCAGGCAAGAGATACTGACACACTCTGGTGGCTGTGGTGGTGGCAAAGTAGAATGGTTCAGGAAATATTTTTAAATAGATTTAATGGAAATTAAGTTAATTAAACGATTTTAAAACCTCTACAAATAGACATGCTTAGTGATGGACTGGTTAAAGGGGGTGCTTTGCTCTGAATCGTGTTTCTGCTTATATGACTTGCCAGACAGTGATACCAACCACGGAAACAGGAAACACCGAAATACAACCAGCTTGGGCAGAGTGGAAGGTGGGGTAGAAATAGTGAAGGTGGGGATTTTGGACATGCTGAGACTACAGTGTGTTTGTGATTCTAAGATAAGATAGTAAGCACGAAATGGAAATAAAGGTCAGAGGAAAGGTCTTGGTTGATGATATATACTTGTGAGTCATCTGCAAATGACATAATTTGAAATCAGGGGTGAATATAAGGATGCCTAAGTATGTAATGAGGAGGAATGAGGCCTAGACCAAGTCTCAAGGATGAACAGCAGTAACAGCCAGAAAGAGGAGGAGGAGCATGCAAATGTCATGGAAAAATAGCAGCATGTGAGTGGGGTTAAAAAGAGGCCAGGGAAAGAGAGTGTTTAAAGGAGAGAATGCTTGGTTGTGTTGATTGCTGCCTGAGGCTGAGTTAAAATGAAGCCGTAAAAAATGATCATTAGATTGAGCAACAGAGAAGTCATTAGTCACTTCTACAAGGCAGTTTCAGGGAATTGATGGAGGTGGAAGCCCAATTAAAGTGAGCTAAGAAGTGGACCGAAGGTGAGAACATGGAGACAGCTTTCCCTGTAGGGTAGGGAAGCACGAAAGTATAGAAATGTTGCCAAAACACGGCCTCAATACCTCACTTAATGAGGACAGAAATTTTGATGAAGTAGAAAAGTCAGCTTTATTTCTTTGCCAGGCAAAGGAGATCACAGTGGGCTAATTCCTCTAAGACTATAAGCCTGCTGGGGAGAGAAGGTAGGGGGTTTATAGTAAGAGTTCAAGTGTACCAGGGGCAGAGCTAGTTTCCATAGAGATCGTATACAGGGTAACAAATTGTTGCAAAGTTGTTCTTGTTTTTGCAGATGGAAATGCAGTGGTCCCCTTCCCTCTGCTGGTATGAAGTTCACCTCCACTTTGGGACTCTGTTAATATTGTTGTACCTAGAACACAGAATGCCTAGTAAGGGGCTCCTTGGCAAAGAGCTCTAGAGAAAAACTTGCACAGTTTAAAGTCAGGTTGATAAATGCTTTCAGCCTTTTAAGCAGGCTGAGGCCTGGGACCTCCTCCTGTAGGCTGAGGCCTGCAGCTCGAACAACAGGATACAAGGAAGCCACAAGGGGCCCAAAACAACTGCTGACATGCACAGTTGTGGTGAATTATGAATAACAAGATGCACAAAACACCCAACTACTGTTTCTGCAGTGTTGGAGTCAAGAAGAGGGCATTGGGGTCAGGAGCAGGGCACTGAGTATGATCACTGCACACAGCACCATGAGGGGGTCAGGCAGACCACCCAAGCCTCCCTCTTCTCCAGCCCAACCCTAGTCAGCAAGAGCATGAGAAAGAAACCCTTTAAGCCATTATACAGTTAAGCAGTTACAAACACCACTACAGATATCAGGTGGTCACCAATGATGACAGTAGGGTCCTGCCCAGTTATGGAAATAGCTGGAGGACAATGTTCAGCAAAGGAAGGTCTTTTGAAGTTGGGAGAGCATTTTGAATGCAGATGGGACAATGCCACAGAGTGAAAGAGATGATCATTGTAGGAAGAAGGGAGAAATAAAAAGAAACAAAGCCCCAGAGAAGGCCAGAAGGAATCAGATCTATAGGGAGGAACTGGCCACCAGCAGGAGAAAGGATGCTTCATCAGATGAAATACGAGAGAAGGATGAGATGTGAGCAGGCACAGATGGGTATGTTGGCCTGGTGATAAGACTGTGAAAGAGTGCCCGTCTGATGGTTTCTATTTTCCCAATTAAATTTGCAGACAGGTCATCAGTTGAAGGTGATGGCAGTGAGGATAGGAAGTTTGAAGGTGGAGATTCTATGAAATAGTTACCTCAGAGAGTACAAATGTGAGCTTATGAGAGAAGCATAGCATGGTGGTTGAATAGTGTTGACAGCTCATTTTACTTGTCAATTGGCAACATGACTGTTCTTCTGTATTTAACTTCCTGGCTTACAAAATTAATCCAAATTGATCTCTGCAAGAGTTTGTTCTGAATTAACCAGATGATGGTTTCAATTTTCCACTTTATTTATGTCTTATCCTGGATCTCCCAAAAGCAGAGCATGAAGCAGAAGGCTTACGTGCTCTTATTTTATTAAGGAGTACAATCCCAGGGAAGAAGAGTGAAGGGCAGGGAGAGTGAAGAAGGAAGGCAGGAAAGCCAAAGTGAGGATGATATATGTTGGCTGTTGCAAAATATGATTGACTGCTGGATCCAAAAGACTGTGCTTTCAAGAATTAGGACATGGCATATCCCAGGACCACCCGCTTAGGAGAGAATGGGGTAGAAGAGAGGAAGATCTTACCTTTGACTATAATCTAGGAGATCCCAGGTTCACTGTCCCCCGCGCCGTGCTTCCGAGTTGCCTGTGTCTGGCTGTGGGCCCCTAGTAAGGTCCAGAACGGGCTGTAACCTAAAGGAAACCCTGGGAGCAGAAGAGAAAAGTGCAAATCAGGGCCAGGAGGTAAAGTGCTTTCAACTTTGGCCTGGGTGAACTTTGTGAGAGCCCATGCAGAGCAGGCTGGCCCCACCGCAGCTGGAATAAGACACAGATACGTCCAAAGAAGTACCTGAAACAACTTACCATTAGGAATATGGCTGACTTGACTTGACTCAAGTCACGTACTACTTTAGAAATGTTACTGAACTAAACTTGGGTCTGCTTGCCTGTGTGCAGTAAAGCCAGTCTACTGACACTGGGTTGTGGTGAAGGAAAGTGTAGCATTTATTGCAGGGCGCCCAGCAAGGAGTCCAGGCAGCTAGTAGTTAAAAGACCTGAACTCCCTGAAGGCTCCCAGGGAAAGGTTTTTAAGGACAAGGTGAGGGAAGGTGAGGGAGGGGGTTGCGGAGCGTGTGATCAGCTCGCGGACATTCTTCTCGTTAGTTGGTGGTGAGGTAATTGGGAGTCAACATCAGCAACCTTCTGATTCCAACCGGTCTGCGGTCCAAGAGCTTGTGGGCAACACACAGTTAACTTCTTCCACTTGGTGAGGGTTTCAGTATCAGTAAAACAGCTCAAAGGCTATGGCTCAGAAAATTACCTATAGCCCTTGAGGAGAACTAAGGGTGCTTGACTTTGTTTAATGGACTAAACTATTATTATTTTGTCTTGCTTGACTGTTTTCCTTTTTTCTGCATTTCCTCACTTCTCTGATTAAATGTACTCTCTGGAACTCGGGGTAGCCTGGGAGACTAAAGTTTTGCTACAAACAAGAGGCGGGCAGAGGACATGGGGTGAGGGCTCTGTTCCAGGAAGTCCCCATAGGTTCATGCTCGGCTACAGAAACACACAAAAATGTCAATCAACTAGTATGTTTCTAAATTCATAATAAAGTCTAATCTGGATGGTGAGCTGATCAGAGATTTTTAAGATGCTTTCAGCATAGCAGGAGGACTTCAGAATTGCATTGGGCAGGCTTAGGCAGGAAACAACTTTAAATTATTATTTTAATAGAGTAGGAGAGTCTTAGGGATTTTGAATACTGTTTCCCCCTTAACCATAAAGCATCCTGTCCTGCCATCTAGTGTTCACTAGTTTATCAGAGGGAAATTTGTAAGGAGTGTGGCTTTATCTATTTTTCAATGGTGGCACTACCAACAGTTTGTGGCAGGACAATTTCTAGTGATGGGGACCACCCCAGGCATTTGGGAATATTTGGGTTCCTGCCCCCCAACTCCCTCACTCGATAGCAATAACTACTCCCGGTCATTGTGAGGACTGAAAACACTCCTCTATACCTTCAAATGTGCCCCATCACCCCAGACAATGAGAACCACTGCAGGGGGAATTGATAGTGAGTCCCCACTTTACAGATGAGGAAACCGAGGCTTAGAGAAGCTAAGTACAAGGTCACATTACAGAAAAGCAGTGGAGCAGGTGCTCAGTGAACACAAGTCCTAACTTGCCCCTTTCCTCTACAGAGGGTCTGAAGTCACTTCAGCACTCTTAGTGCACTTGTCAAATGACACAATTTATTAAAAAAAAATTTCCACATGGCTGTATTTCATAAAGTGAGCTTTTATTGTATGATCATCAGGGTAACAAAAATAGGACAGTTGAGAGATCAGAGAAAAGTCACAAAACACAAAGATCACTGAAAGTTTGAGAAGGAGCTGGTAGGAGGAAGTTTTAAACAAACTTGGCTATTCAGCCTAAAAAATTAGGATGAGGATTTGATGATGGCCTCCTAGCACGTGAAGGTTTTCACACAGAGAATGGGGTGTTTATGTGACATACTGCGTAGCCTGAGATAATATGAGTTCATGGTGATTCAACTGAGTTGCTTGAAAGCTTACCCAGCATTTTCATATACATGATCTCATTTTAATAATTTTTATAGTATTGAATTGAGTTTAAAATGTCAATGTTATATATATCTTGTTATGTCCATATAAAAAAGGAAAAAATATTACTGATAAAAATGGGAAAAAGAACTATTGAATACAAACATAGCCAATGACCAGGTGTTTTTTTTAACTTTAATTTTTATTTTTATTGATATATTTTCCAGTAAGTATTTTCCAGGAGTATTTTTTTTCCAATTTTATATAATTCTTAGGGGTAAATCTTTTTTTTAACATTTTTATTGAGTTATAGTTATTTTACAATGTTGTGTCAAATTCCAGTGTAGAGCACAATTTTTTAGTTATACATGAACATACATATATTCATTGTCACATTTTTTTTTCGCTGTGAGCTACCACAAGATCTTGTATATATTTCCCTGTGCTATACAGTATAATCTTGTTTATCTATTCTACATTTGCCTGTCAGTATCTACAAATTCTGAACTCCCAGTCTGTCCCTTCCCACCCTTCTCCCCCTTGACAATCACAAGTTTGTATTCTGTGTCTATGAGTCTGTTTCTGTTTTGTATTTAAGTTCTTTTTTTTTTTTTTAGATCCCACATGTGAGTGACCTCATATGGTATTTTTCTTTCTCTTTCTGGCTTACTGCACTTAGAATGACATTCTCTAGGAACATCCATGTTGCTGCAAATGGCGTTATGTTGTCGGTTTTCATGGCTGAATAGTATTCCATTGTATAAATATACCACATCTTCTTTATCCAGTCATCTGTTGATGGACATTTAGGCTGTTTCCATGTCTTGGCTATTGTAAATAGTGCTGCTATGAACATTGGGGTGCAGGTATCTAAACCAGGTTTTAGATAGGAAGATGGGAGTTCATATGGGTTCATGCCTGACCACCTAGCATATGGATAATATAGGATTAATTTAATTGAAGACATAGGTATGTATTACAAGACTTAGCTAGCCGAACAAATCAACAAAACATCAAAGTGAAATCGAGTTCAAAGAGAAAGGATATATGCCTGGCATATTGTAGATTACCTACGAAAACAAACTAGAAAACAGTAAAGAACACAAGATTATAGGGGATGTGTGAGGCACAAGAAAATAGGCCAAGGAAGATACTATAAGAGAAAACCCTGAAAAAAAGAGAGTTTTGAGAACTCCTTATGAGAACAAAACCACACACAAGCTGCACCATCTAATTCATTATTCATGAGGAACTGTCCTCCAATTACCTACATATGTGAGCTTGAATAACTAGAAACGGGCACGTGATATAAGAGGTAAGAATGACTGACTATGTACTGTGCATGAATATTTGTTTTCATAGTCACATTATCTAGCCAACTTGTAAATGAAGGAATTATCTTCTGTGATGGTGCTATGACATCTTCCTCTTTGACACTCACTGTTCATTCAACAAATAGAGCACCTATTATGTGCCAGGCACTATTCTAAGCACTGATGATACCATAGAGAATAGAATAAACACATTCTTGCCCCCAGGGAGATTACTTTCTTATGTGTGTATGAGGCAGGGGAGGGGAGGAATAGGAAATGGATAAACAAAAGAAAGAAGTAAAGTAAACTGCGGTGTGTAAATAGTGTTGCATGGTACCATGTTAGTAAAGAAGGGAAGGAGATCAGGGACTCTTGGGGCATCAGTGAAAAAATAACATTCACTGCTCAGGATAAAAAAATTAGGTGAAAATAGAAGGACTGAAAATTGCATGCAAGTACACTGCTTGTTTTTATGTAAAAATACATTTAGTAAAATGTGCATAGAAGCAGAATCGAAGGAAATATTCTTAAATATTCAAGTGTTTGTCTTTTTGGTTGGCGAATCTAAGAGAGATTTTTAAAGTGCTTTTCTTTATACTATGCTACTTCTTACTAGTTTTTCTATGATTAGCATATATTACTTTTATAAATTAACAATAAACATTTTAGTTATTTTTCTAGCAATCTGTTTTCCATCTCCATTAAATACAGTGGGTTATGCTCCAGCGTAATGGATTTGTGTTAGATATATAGAAGAATCATTTTCTCAAGAGATAAAATAAAACCTTTTCGAAATGCTCAATTATTACCTCTTTAGCATTAGTCACATCTCTATTAAGATGTTATCAGTTTTTACAGTTCTGGACTATATGCCCCTTCTTTCCCCTCATTCACTTACTGTTAAATAACTTACGAGATGGTTGTCATCTATTTTCTTGTGTTAGTAGCCTCCCCTTGAGAGGCAGTGTGGAATAGTAATTAAGGACAGAGATTTCAGAGATGGACAGCCTGAGTTTGAATTCCACTTTGCTACTCACTAGCTGTGTGACTTTGGCCAAATTACCCCTTCTTTCTCTGCCTCAGTTTCTTCCTCCGGAAAAGAAGACGCATGTAATTTCTATCTCGGAGATTATTGTGAAGGAAAGTGAGTTCATCCATGTACAGTGCTTAGAAAAATGCTTGGTATATATTAAATGTTACTCATTATTAGTCTAAATTTAATTTCCCAAAAGACAGGGACCACATTTTATACCTCTCTATAGTCTTAGCTACAGCCAAGCACATGGGACGAGCATCCATCCGTTATATTTCCCTAGGACCTAAGGTGTGTGGAACAGGTGAGATTTGGTGTGGGGGTGGAGGAGAATGAAACATCAAGCAGTTTTCTGTTATGTTTTTAATCCACTCTATCATTCTTTGAGGTAGATAGCAGATAGGAGAGGTGAGGCTCTGAGAATTTAACAACTTGCCCAAGATCACCCAGCTGTTAAGTGCAAATTAAGTCCATGTTTGTTTGACTCTTTCCATCATATGATGTGTTGGAAATAAATGTGAATAAATGGATGAGTGAATTTGAGAAGGCTCTGGAATTGTCTTTTGAGCTCCTCCTGTGTTTATTTACTTACCACTGGAGCCCCAGAATGTCCTGCAGTGCCTACTTCACAGGAAGAGCTCAATAAATACTTACCGTTAAATGAGTGAATAAATAAATGAAGAAAAGGATCAAGGAACAAATCCAGGAATGAATGGACAAAATGATGACTTAAAAGGTTATTTTCAGCCTTAATTTCCAGTCTCCTACATCTAGTATATCACATATTCGTGATAAACACTTCCATTCAGTACCTAGAAAAAGCAGAGGAAGTGATTCATTACCTACTTGCTACATGTACAAATTCAGACCAACTGGTACACAATCACCTGCAGTTTTATTTTTATAAAATGAAGAAGTAATCAGTCTCCAGCTGTACAACCATAACCATCATTTCTTTGGCTGTGGGTTCACTTAGAATAGGCAAAAGGACTCAAATAAATCCTGTAGTATATCCCAAACATATTTTTTCTTTCTGATTCAAGGAACTTTGGAAAGACACATTTGTTTATATTTTAGATAATTGTATTCACCTCCCCCCACCCCAACAACAAGAAAAATCAGCCTCAAGCTGGCAAGAGTCTACAGGGACAAGGACTCCTAGAGGGACAATTACAGATACTTTTTTGACTCAAACTAGTGCCCCAATTCCTCTTAATATAAGCATGGGAGAAACACCATAAGTTTAACATAGAATGGATTTGTTTAGAATAAATGTCAACATGATAAAAACACCTTAATACATCTGCAGGGTACAATGAAAAACTACTGCAAACATCAGCTGTAAAAATAACTTTCATTTTGATGACAAACACCAGATAACTCAGGAACGAGCCAATGTATGTCTCTGGGAAAGACGTTTATTTCCCACTGGTGCTTATAAAACATTTCTCAATTTATAAAAATGTGCTTTCTTTCATGATTTTAGAGCACATAAAAATACTCATACTGAAAAAGGCATAATATCATTAGGTTTTATTTGGTTACATTCTCTCCACTTCTACATGCAAATCATCAACGTTATACTTAATTTTGGAATCGGGAGGTTACTTTGAGATAGCCAAATAACGATGATATGCAAATACTTTGGAGGGAGAATAGCAGAAAAATAGAAATGAGGTGAGGGTTAGTCGTAGATGATTTTTAAACGTGGTGAGTTACTGTTAATGCGCAGCATCGGACAAGAAGCCTTTCTAAGTGTTAGAACACTACAAATGAGGGAATCGCTAATGTTTGCATAATGATGATTGTGTTTACTACCACACGGGTGTGTCAGTGTGTCGTTATGTGACCATTGTAGTCATAAACATGGCTTCCTTATTTTGTTCCCTGTGGTCACTGGTGAATAGCGAAAATTGTCTGAAGCACTTAATAAGCCTAAAATTCTGTTTTATTAGGGTGAAACTCCCTTACCTCATGTAATTTTCTGCATTGAATTAGATGAATGGCAAATGATTTTACTATAAAAATGAATCACGGTCCTTTTGAATTTTATAATCTAAGGAGAATCAACACAGATACATAGTTATGAATTATTTACACAAAAATACAGATACATAGACCTATCTGTAGGTTCTTGCCTGGCTGCTAGTATTTGCATCTCATACATAGACTTTGGTACTAAAAAGTAGACATTGTATTAAGGGTGATACAAACAGAGCATATTCCACCATCTGTGTATAACATAGCATCTTTTTGTTTTGAAAGTTACCTCAGATAGCCTATCTTTTGTTCATATTGCTGACAGTTTTTCACACAAGTGTGCTTGTAAGGTTGACTCGTATTAATGGTATTTGCTGCAGTAACAAACAGCCTCAAATTTCAGTGGCTTATACTAACAAAGATTCACTTCATACTCATAGGCCTGTGAGTTGAATACAGCTTTGATGGGCTCTGTGTGTTTTTTCAGTCCAGGAATATCTGAGGAAATCTCTTCTGGCAAAGGTCAGAAGCTCAAGAGGACAAGCTAAACCATGCAAGCAAATTTAACAGCTCTGCAAAGGTGGGGTGTCTGTCACACCTGCTCAGATTCCATTGGCCAAAGCAAGTCATATGACCAAACCCCTTGTCAATGTGTTGGGGAAGTATGTTCCTCTTGTTGAGGGGGAGGGGGATTGGAGTGTTAATATTAGTTGCAAAATAACACAGTCTGTCAAGACTACAGATTATAAAGCTAAGTCATACCCCTGAATTACAAAAGGAGTTAAATACTAAAACATTGTTGCAAAGGTAAGTAAAATTTTAGTATTTCTTTGGACAGCTACTTACCAAGGACATGATTGTTTGGGAGTCAGAATGGAAGTTCAAAGAAAAAATAATTTTTGATACATTAATTAAATCTACGGAAGTATAAACACGTTCATTCCTCTTGGAGGCTCCCTTAGCATGTGCTTGACCTCTGTCATGTTACTTATGGTGCTTTCTGATGGTCATTTGGAAGACAGAAGAATTATTGTTTATCCTTGTGTACCTAAGGTCTAGTAAAATCCCCAGCACAGAGTAAGTACTCAGTAACTGTTTATTGAGTGACTTAATGAATCCATGCCCACATAAGCCAGAAAACATTGTTCTTATTGTTTCTTTCTTTTTCAGTGTGAAATTATTTATGTTTTATAACATGGGAGAACTAACATATTTGCTTTTCTAGTCCCCATTTTCTTTTTCTGCCTGGGACTTTTTTCACTTTTCCTTCCCTAAGGGAAGTTATTTTAAATAAAATAAGCTTGGTTTGATATACCTCAAGTATTTTCCTGCACATCAGATAAGCTGTGCACATGCATACGTGTGCACCTGTGTGTGTGTGAGAGTGTGTGTCTGTGTGTGTGAGAGAGAGAGGGAGAGAGATCTGAGCAAATAGTTTTTATACATTTGGGAAATATCTTTAGGGTATTTGCTATTCCTTTACTATTCTACTGATGAAAATCAGTTCTTGAACCACGTTTTTTCCACATTTATTTCTTTTGTGATTTGCTTACTGGGAAAACCTTCAGAGTTTTGCATTATGTAGTTATGAGCCTGTCAGGACGACTATTACCGTACTAGTACAGTTAAAAAGATTTCAGATAGGTTGTATAATGCAGTGTCTTCACAGTAAACAGCAGACAACAATACAGAAGAATGAGAAAGCTGATGATAACTCAAAAAAGTGAAAACAGAAATAGTAGAATACAAACTGGTTTTTATGACCACTCAACACAAATAATAAATCTTTCAATTTCTATAAAGTTATTGTGAAACTCACTTGGCTCAGTTGTGTATTTTTCATGATTTAAACGTCACACTGAAGTATTTTAAAATGAAGTTCATAAAAAATTGCATCTTTGCAAGTCATCCAGAAATAATGCAGCGATATCATCTCTACAGCTCCCCCTGCTTCCCCAAACCACGACTTTCCAATTCTATGTCTGGTTTCAGATGGATTAAGTATGTGACAAGAGTAAAAAATATTTCTTCAATGTAGCTACACAAAAGGAAACAGAATTTGCTCATGATTTTTATAAATGCGTATCATCTTACTACAAAAAACTTAATTGCTCATGACAAAACTTTCGGGGACTCAAACAGATACGATTTCTCAATTCAAGTGACCTTGGTTTTTTTTCCCCTTATAGATTAAAATGTGATAATTGTTTAGAGACAAAATGAATTGTCCAAAACCACACAGCAAAGTCAGCCTGCTCCATGAAATATCAGACCTATAGTGAATATTCAGAAGATTTTAATTTTGGAATCTGGACATACCATGGCAGTAAAGTGATTAAAAACAGTTAACATTTGAAACCCCAAAATTCTTTGCTGAATGCTGAGAAATATTTGCAATACAGTAAAATGGTTGTTTTTATCTGATGATTAACTCTATCCTCAGGATGCTATCAAATACAAGCTCACCTAAGACACATTTCATAAAATGATGATCTAGAGCTCCCAATAGCAAAGGAGTGAGAACATACAAATTCTTGTAGAGATTTATTTTTTAATTTATATTTGAAAAATGTTCCTAACAGATGGGAAAAAGTAAGGAGCTATTCATAAAATCTTTGGCTTATTTCCATGAAAATGCTCCATTTATTGAACAGGAAACAAGGTGTAGAATGTACTTTTAACCAAACTAAGAATTCATTTCTCCAATTT
Source organism: Vicugna pacos (assembly GCF_048564905.1). Taxonomy (NCBI): domain Eukaryota; kingdom Metazoa; phylum Chordata; class Mammalia; order Artiodactyla; family Camelidae; genus Vicugna; species Vicugna pacos. The sequence continues at coordinate 26,233,999 of NC_132999.1, read as the reverse complement.
ATAAAAGCTTTTCATTCCTGCTACTACTAATTCAAACATCTCCTCATCTGATACTCCTCAGTAGGCTTGACTCTATTTATTACATTAAGTTAAATTGATTAATTTTATTGAAGTATATAGACAGTTTACAATGCTGTGTCAATTTCTGGTGCACAGCATAAAGTTTCAGTCATACATATACATATTCACTTTCATATTTTTTTATTATAGGTTACTATAAAATATTGAATATAGTTCCCTGGGCTATATCCAGTAGAAACTTGTTGTGTATCTATTTTATATATAGCAGTTAGGATCTGTCAATCTTGATCTCCCAGTTTATTCCTTCCTACCCCTTTCCCCCCTGGTAACCATAAGGTTGTTTTCTATGTCTGTGAGTCTGTTTTTGTTTTGTAAATAAATTCATTTGTGCCTTTTTTTTTTAGATGCCACATATAGGTGATATCATATGGTATTTTTCTTTCTCTTTATGGCTTACTTCACTTAAAATGATGATCTCTAGGTCCATCCATGTTGCTGCAAATGGCATTATTTTATTCCATTTTATGGCTGAGTAATATATATATATATATATATCCCACAACTTCTTTATCCAGTCATCTGTCAATGGACATTTAGGTTCTATCCATTAGACTTGACTCTTTAAACTGAGCTCGAGAATAAGCATTTATGGCATCCTCTCACATGAAGAAGAGAAAAAAAGCCATCCCTTTTCAAAGTTGATGAATTCTAGTGAGTGACAGGGGGAGGGGGTGTAGTTACT